>NC_090925.1:1015480538-1016845672 GCF_040938575.1 Ambystoma mexicanum | reverse complement strand
AGAAGAAGGGAGACACGGGGCATGAGCGGGGGAAAGAAGGAGACACGGGGCATGAGCGTGGGGTGCGGGGCAAAGAAGGGAGACAGGGGCATGAGCGGGTGGTGGGGGAAAGAAGGGAGACACGGGGCATGATCGGGGGGTGGGGGGGGAACGAAGGGAGACACGGGGCATGAGCGTGGGGTGGGGTGGAAAGAAGGGAGACACGGGGCATGTGCAGGGGGTGGGAGGGAGAAAGGAGACAAGGGGCATGATCGGGGGTGGGGTGGAAAGAAGGGATACACGGGGCATGAGCGGGGGGTGGGAGGGAAAGAGGGAGACACGGGGCACGAGTGGGGGGTGGGGGTGAACAGGGGAGATACGGGACATGAGCAGGCGGTGGAGGGTACACGAGGGAGACACGGGACATGAGCGGGGGTGGGGGGAACAGGAGGGAGACACGGGGCATGAACTGGGGGTGGGGGGTAACACGAGGAAGACACGGGGCATGAGCAGGGGTGGGGGGAACAGGGCAGACACGGGGCATTAGCGGGGATGGGGAAAGACGGGAGGCACGGGGCATGAGCGGGTGGTGGGTGGGGGGGAAAGAAGGGAGACATGGGGCAGGGGGTGGGGGGGAAGAAGGGAGACACAGGGCATGAGCGGGGGTGGGGTGTACAGGAGTGAGACACGGGGCATGAGAGGGGCATGAGCGGGGGTTGGGGGGGAAAGAAGGGAGACACAGGGCATGAGCGTGGGGTGGGGGAAAGAAGGCAGACACAGGCATGAGCGGGGGGTGAGGGGGGAAAGAAGGGAGATACGGGGCATGAGCAGGGGTGGGGGGTACAGGAGGAAGACAAGGGGCATGAGCACGGGGTGAGGGGTACAGAAGGGAGACATGGGGCATGAGCAGGGGTTGGGGGAAGAGGGGAGACATGGTGCATGAGAGGGGGGTGGGGGTGAAAAGAAGGGAGACACGGGGCATGAGCGAGGGGGGGAGAAGGGAGACACGGGGCATGAGCGGGGAAAGAAGGGAGACAGGGGCATGAGCGGGGGTGGGGGGGAAAGAAGGGAGACATGGGACATGATTGGGGGGGTGGGGGGGGAAGGGAGACACGGGCGTGATCGGTGGGTGGGGGTTGAAAGAAGGGAGACACGGGGCATGAGCGGGGGGTGGGGTGGAAAGAAGGGAGACAGGGGCATGAGCGGGGGGTGGGGGGGAAAGAAGGGAGACACAGGGCATGAGTGGGGGTGGGGGGAAGAAGGGAGACACGGGGCCTGAGCGGGGGGAAAAGAAGGGAAACACGAGGCATGAGCGGGGGGTGGGGGCGAAAGAAGGGAGACACGGGGCATGAGCGGCTGTGGGGTGGAAAGAAGGGATACACGGGGCATGAGCGGGGGGTGGGGAGGAAAGAAGGGAGACACGGGGCATGAGCGGAGGGTGGGGGGGAAAGAAGGGAGACACGGGCATGAGCGGGGGGTGGGGGTGAACAGGGAGACACGGGGCATGAGCGGGCGGTGGGGGGGTACACGAGGGAGACACGGGGCATGAGCGGGGGTGGGGGGGAACAGGAGGGAGACACGGGGCATGAACTGGGGGTGGGGGGTAACACGAGGAAGAAACGGGGCATGATCAGGTGTGGGGGGAACAGGGCAGACATGGGGTATGAGCGGGGGTGGGGGGAAAGAAGGGAGACACGGGGCATGAGCGGGGGTTGGGTGGGGGGGAAAGAAGGGAGACAAGGGGCATGAGCGGGGGGTGGGGGGGGAAGAAGGGAGACACAGGGCATGAGCAGGGGGTGGGGGGTACAGGATTGAGACACGGGGCTTGAGCGGGAGTTGGGGGGAAAGAAGGGAGACACGGGGCATGAGTGAGGAGTGGGGGAAAGAAGGGAGACAGGCATGAGCGGGGGTGGGGGGATAGGAGGGAGACACGGGGCATGAGCGGGTGGTGGGGGTACAGGAGGGAGACACGGGGCATGAGTGGGGGGGTACAGGAGGGAGACACGGGACATGAGCAGGGGGTGGGGGGAACATGAAGGAGACAGGGGGCATGAGCGGGTGGTGGGGGTACAGGAGAGAGACACAGGGCATGAGTGGGGGGTGGGGGGTACAGGAGGAGACACGGGAAATGAGCAGGGGGTGGGGGAACATGCGGGAGACACGGGGCATGAGCGGGGGTGGGGGGTACAGGAGGGAGACACGGGGCATGAGTGGGGGGTGGGGGAAGAAGGGAGACACGGGGCCTGAGCGGGGGGAAAAGAAGGGAAACACGGGGCATGAGCAGGGGGTGGGGGGCGAAAGAAGGGAGACACGGGGCATGAGCGGGTGTGGGGTGGAAAGAAGGGATACACGGGGCATGAGCGGGGGGTGGGGAGGAAAGAAGGGAGACACGGGGCATGAGCGGAGGGTGGGGGGGGAAGAAGGGAGAGACGGGGCATGAGCGGGGGTGGGAGTGAACAGGGGAGACACAGGGCATGAGCGGGGGGCGGGGGGTACAGGAGTGAGACACGGGGCATGAGAGGGGCATGAGCGTGGGTTGGGGGGAAAGAAGGGAGACACAGGGCATGAGCGGGGGGGGTGGGGGAAAGATGGGAGACACGGGGCATGAGCGGGGGGTGGGGGTGAACAGGGGAGACACGGGGCATGAGCGGGCGGTGGGGGGGTACACGAGGGAGACACGGGGCATGAGCGGGGGTGGGGGGAACAGGAGGGAGACACGGGGAATGAACTGGGGGTGGGGAGTAACACGAGGAAGACCCGGGGCATGATCAGGTGTGGGGGAACAGGGCAGACATGGGGTATGAGCGGGGGTGGGGGGAAAGAAGGGAGACACGGGGCATGAGAGGCGGTTGGGTGGGGGGGAAAGAAGGGAGACAAGGGGCATGAGCGGGGGGTGGGTGAAGAAGGGAGACACAGGGCATGAGCAGGGGGTGGGGGGTACAGGAGTGAGACACGGGGCTTGAGCGGGAGTTGGGGGGGAAAGAAGGGAGACACGGGGCATGAGTGTGGGGTGGGGGGAAAGAAGGGAGACACAGGCATGAGCGGGGGTGGGGGGATAGGAGGGAGACACGGGGCATGAGCGGGTGGTGGGGATACAGGAGGGAGACACGGGGCATGAGTGGGGGGTGGGGGGTACAGGAGGGAAACACGGGACATGAGCAGGGGGTGGGGGGAACATGAAGGAGACAGGGGGCATGAGCAGGTGGTGGGGGTACAGGAGGGAGACACGGGGCATGAGTGGGGGGTGGGGGGTACAGGAGGGAGACACAGGACATGAGCAGGGGGTGGGGGGAACATGAGGGAGACACGGGGCATGAGCGGGGTGGGGGGTACAGAAGGGAGACACGGGGCATGAACAGGGTGTGGGGGCTATAGGAGGGAGACACGGGGCATGAGCGGGGTGTGGGGGGGAGATGGGAGATGTGGGGGGTGGGGGGGAAAGAAGGGAGACACAGGGCATGAGCGGGGGTGAGGGGATGAAGGGAGACATGGGGCATGAGCGGGGGGTGGGGGGAAAAGAAGGGAGACACGGGACATGAGCGAGGGGTGGGGTGAAGAAGGGAGACACGGGGCATGAGCGTGAGGAGCGGGGCAAAGAAGGGAGACCGGGGCATGAGCGGGGGGTGGGGGTGAAATAAGGGAGACACGGGGCATGAGCGGGGGGCGGGGTGGAAAGAAGGGAGACACGGGGCATGTGCAGGGGGTGGGGGGAGAAAGGAGACAAGGGGCATGATCGGGGGTGGGGTGGAAAGAAGGGATACACGGGGCATGAGCGGGGGGTGGGGGGGAAGAAGGAAGACACGGGGCATAAGCGGGGGGTGGGAGAGAAAGAGGGGAGACATGGGGCACGAGTGGGGGGTGGGGGTGAACAGGGGAGATACGGGACATGAGCGGGCGGTGAGGGGGTACACGAAGGAAACACGGGACATGAGCGGGGGTGGGGGGAACAGGAGGGAGACACGGGGCATGAACTGGGGGTGAGGGGTAACACGAGGAAGACACAGGGCATGAGCGGGGGTGTCGGGAACAGGGGAGACACGGGGCATGAGCGGGGATGGAGGAAAGACAGGAGACACGGGGCATGAGCGGGTGGTGGGGGTGAAAAGGGGAGACACGGGGCATGAGTGGGCAGTGGGGGGGTACACGAGGGAGACACGGGGCATGAGCGGGGGGTGGGGGGAACAGGAGGGAGGCACGGGCATGAACTGGGTGTGGGGGGTAACACGAGGAAGACACGGGGCATGATCAGGTGTGGGGGGAACAGGGCAGACATGGGGTATGAGCGGGGGTGGGGGGAAAGAAGGGAGACACGGGGCATGAGCGGGGGTTGGGTGGGGGAGAAAGAAGGGAGACAAGGGGCAGAGCGGGGGTCGGGGGGGAAAGAAGGGAGACACAGGGCATGAGCGGGGGGTGGGGGGGTACAGGAGTGAGACACGGGGCATGAGCGGGGGTTGGGGGGGAAAGAAGGGAGACACGGGGGCATGAGCGTGGGGTGGGGGGGAAAGAAGGGAGACAGGCATGAGCGGGGGGTGGGGGGGATAGGAGGGAGACACGGGGCATGAGCGGGTGGTGGGGGTACAGGAGGGAGACATGGGGCATGGGTGGGGGGTGGGGGTACAGGAGGGAGACACGGGACATGAGCAGGGGTGGGGGGAACATGAGGGAGACACGGGGCATGAGCGGGGGTGGGGGGTACAGGAGGGAGATACGGGGCATGAGCGCAGGGTGGGGGGTACAGAAGGGAGACATGGGGCATGAGCAGGGGGTGGGGGGTACAGGAGGGAGACACGGGGCATGAGCGGGGGGTGGGGGCTATAGGAGGGAGACACGGGGCATGAGCGGGGGGTGGGGGGGAGAAGGGAGATGTGGGGCATGAGCGGGGGTGGGGGGGAAAGAAGGGAGACACGGGGCATGAGCGGGGGGTGGGGGGATGAAGGGAGACATGGGGCATGATCGGGGGGTGTGGGGGTGAAGAAGGGAGACACGGGGCATGAGCGGGGGGTGGGGGGAACAGGGGAGACATGGGTAATGAGCGGGGGGTGGAGGGGGGAAAGAAGGGACACACGGGGCATGAGCGGGGGTTGGGGGGAAGAAGGGAGACACGGGGCATGAACGGGGGTGGGGGGGAAGAGGGGAGACACGGGGCATGAACGGGGGTGGGGGGAAGAGGGGAGACACGGAGCATGAGCTGAGGTGAGGGGGAAAGAAGGGAGACACGGGGCATGAGCAGGGGGTGGGGTGGAGAAGGGAGACACGGGGCATGAGCAGGGGATGCGGGGGAGAAGGGAGACACGGGCATGAGCGGGGGAAAGAAGGGAGACACGGGGCATGAGCGGGGGGTTGGGGGGAAAGAAAGGAGACACGGGGCATGAGCAGGGGTTGGAGGGAAGAAGGGAGAAGGGAGACATGGGTCATGAGCAGGGGGTGGGGGGGAAAGAAAGGAGACACGGGGCATGAGCGGGGGGTGGGGGGAAAGAAGGGAGACACGGGGCATGAGCAGGGGGTGGGGGGAAAAGAAGGGAGACACGGGACATGAGCGAGGGGTGGGGTGGAGAAGGGAGACACGGGGCATGAGCGGGGGAAAGAAGGGAGACACGGGGCATGAGCGTGGGGTGCGGGGCAAAGAAGGGAGACAGGGGCATGAGCGGGTGGTGGGGGGAAAGAAGGGAGACACGGGGCATGATCGGGGGGTGGGGGGGAACGAAGGGAGACACGGGGCATGAGCGTGGGGTGGGGTGGAAAGAAGGGAGACACGGGGCATGTGCAGGGGGTGGGAGGGAGAAAGGAGACAAGGGGCATGATCGGGGGTGGGGTGGAAAGAAGGGATACACGGGGCATGAGCGGGGGGTGGGAGGGAAAGAGGGGAGACACGGGGCACGAGTGGGGGTGGGGGTGAACAGGGGAGATACGGGACATGAGCGGGCGGTGGGGGGTACACGAGGGAGACACGGGACATGAGCGGGGGGTGGGGGGAACAGGAGGGAGACACGGGGCATGAACTGGGGGTGGGGGGTAACACGAGGAAGACATGGGGCATGAGCAGGGGTGGGGGGAACAGGGCAGACACGGGGCATTAGCGGGGATGGGGAAAGACGGGAGGCACGGGGCATGAGCGGGTGGTGGGTGGGGGGGAAAGAAGGGAGACATGGGGCAGGGGGTGGGGGGGAAGAAGGGAGACACAGGGCATGAGCGGGGGGTGGGGTGTACAGGAGTGAGACACGGGGCATGAGAGGGGCATGAGCGGGGGTTGGGGGGGAAAGAAGGGAGACACAGGGCATGAGCGTGGGGTGGGGGGAAAGAAGGCAGACACAGGCATGAGCGGGGGGTGTGGGGGGAAAGAAGGGAGATACGGGGCATGAGCAGGGGTGGGGGTACAGGAAGAAGACAAGGGGCATGAGCACGGGGTGAGGGGTACAGAAGGGAGACATGGGACATGAGCAGGGTTGGGGGGAAGAGGGGAGACATGGTGCATGAGCGGGGGGTGGGGGTGAAAAGAAGGGAGACACGGGGCATGAGCGAGGGGGGGAGAAGGGAGACACGGGGCATGAGCAGGGGAAAGAAGGGAGACAGGGGCATGAGCGGGGGGTGGGGGGGAAAGAAGGGAGACATGGGACATGATTGGGGGTGGGGGGGAGAAGGGAGACACGGGGCGTGAGCGGTGGGTGGGGGTTGAAAGAAGGCAGACACGGGGCATGAGCGGGGGGTGGGGTGCAGAGAAGGGAGACAGGGGCATGAGCGGGGGGTGGGGGGGAAAGAAGGGAGACACAGGGCATGAGTGGGGGGTGGGGGAAGAAGGGAGACACGGGGCCTGAGCGGGGGGAAAAGAAGGGAAACACGGGGCATGAGCGGGGGGTGGGGGGCGAAAGAAGGGAGACACGGGGCATGAGCGGCTGTGGGGTGGAAAGAAGGGATACACGGGGCATGAGCAGGGGGTGGGGAGGAAAGAAGGGAGACACGGGGCATGAGCGGAGGGTGGGGGGGGAGAAGGGAGACACGGGGCATGAGCAGGGGGTGGGGGTGAACAGGGGAGACACGGGGCATGAGCGGGCGGTGGGGGGGTACACGAGGGAGACACGGGGCATGAGCGGGGGGTGGGGGGAACAGGAGGGAGACACGGGGCATGAACTGGGGGTGGGGAGTAACACGAGGAAGAAACGGGGCATGATCAGGTGTGGGGGGAACAGGGCAGACATGGGGTATGAGCGGGGGTGGGGGGAAAGAAGGGAGACACGGGGCATGAGCGGGGGTTGGGTGGGGGGAAAGAAGGGAGACAAGGGGCATGAGCGGGGGGTGGGGGGAAGAAGGGAGACACAGGGCATGAGCAGGGGGTGGGGGGTACAGGAGTGAGACACGGGGCTTGAGCGGGAGTTGGGGGGGAAAGAAGGGAGACACGGGGCATGAGTGTGGGGTGGGGGAAAGAAGGGAGACAGGCATGAGCGGGGGTGGGGGGATAGGAGGGAGACACGGGGCATGAGCGGGTGGTGGGGGTACAGGAGGGAGACACGGGGCATGAGTGGGGGGGTACAGGAGGGAGACACGGGACATGAGCAGGGGGTGGGGGGAACATGAAGGAGACAGGGGGCATGAGCGGGTGGTGGGGGTACAGGAGAGAGACACAGGGCATGAGTGGGGCGTGGGGGGTACAGGAGGGAGACACAGGAAATGAGCAGGGGGTGGGGGGAACATGCGGGAGACACGGGGCATGAGCGGGGGTGGAGGTACAGAAGGGAGACACGGGGCATGAACAGGGGGTGGGGGGTACAGGAGGGAGACACGGGGCATGAGTGGGAGGTGGGGGAAGAAGGGAGACACGGGGCCTGAGCGGGGGGGAAAAGAAGGGAAACACGGGGCATGAGCAGGGGGTGGGGGGCGAAAGAAGGGAGACACGGGGCATGAGCGGGTGTGGGGTGGAAAGAAGGGATACACGGGGCATGAGCGGGGGTGGGGAGGAAAGAAGGGAGACACGGGGCATGAGCGGAGGGTGGGGGGGGAAGAAGGGAGAGACGGGGCATGAGCGGGGGGTGGGAGTGAACAGGGGAGACACAGGGCATGAGCAGGGGGCGGGGGGTACAGGAGTGAGACACGGGGCATGAGAGGGGCATGAGCGTGGGTTGGGGGAAAGAAGGGAGACACAGGGCATGAGCGGGGGGTGGGGGAAAGATGGGAGACACGGGGCATGAGCGGGGGGTGGGGGTGAACAGGGGAGACATGGGGCATGAGCGGGCGGTGGGGGGGTACACGAGGGAGACACGGGGCATGAGCGGGGGTGGGGGGAACAGGAGGGAGACACGGGGCATGAACTGGGGGTGGGGGGTAACACGAGGAAGACACGGGGCATGATCAGGTGTGGGGGGAACAGGGCAGACATGGGGTATGAGCGGGGGTGGGGGGAAAGAAGGGAGACACGGGGCATGAGCGGCGGTTGGGTGGGGGGGAAAGAAGGGAGACAAGGGGCATGAGCGGGGGGTGGGGGAAGAAGGGAGACACAGGGCATGAGCAGGGGTGAGGGGTACAGGAGTGAGACACGGGGCTTGAGCGGGAGTTGGGGGGGAAAGAAGGGAGACACGGGGCATGAGTGTGGGGTGGGGGGAAAGAAGGGAGACACAGGCATGAGCGGGGGGGAGGGGATGAAGGGAGACATGGGGCATGAGCGGGGGGTGGGGGGTGAAGAAGGGAGACATGGGGCATGAGCAGGGGGTGGGGGGAACAGGGGAGACATGGGTAATGAGCGGGGGGTGGAGGGGGGAAAGAAGGGACACACGGGGCATGAGCGGGGGTTGGGGGGAAGAAGGGAGACACGGGGCATGAATGGGGGTGGGGGGGAAGAAGGGAGACACGGGGCATGAGAGGGGCATGAGCGTGGGTTGGGGGAAAGAAGGGAGACACAGGGCATGAGCGGGGGGTGGGGGAAAGATGGGAGACACGGGGCATGAGCGGGGGGTGGGGGTGAACAGGGGAGACACGGGGCATGAGCGGGCGGTGGGGGGGTACACGAGGGAGACACGGGGCATGAGCGGGGGTGGGGGGAACAGGAGGGAGACACGGGGCATGAACTGGGGGTGGGGGGGTAACACGAGGAAGACACGGGGCATGATCAGGTGTGGGGGGAACAGGGCAGACATGGGGTATGAGCGGGGGTGGTGGGAAAGAAGGGAGACACGGGGCATGAGCGGCGGTTGGGTGGGGGGAAAGAAGGGAGACAAGGGGTATGAGCGGGGGGTGGGGGGAAGAAGGGAGACACAGGGCATGAGCAGGGGGTGAGGGGTACAGGAGTGAGACACGGGGCTTGAGCGGGAGTTGGGGGGAAAGAAGGGAGACACGGGGCATGAGTGTGGGGTGGGGGGAAAGAAGGGAGACACAGGCATGAGCGGGGGTGGGGGGATAGGAGGGAGACACGGGGCATGAGCGGGTGGTGGGGATACAGGAGGGAGACACGGGGCATGAGTGGGGGGTGGGGGGTACAGGAGGGAAACACGGGACATGAGCAGGGGGTGGGGGGAACATGAAGGAGACAGGGGGCATGAGCAGGTGGTGGGGGTACAGGAGGGAGACACGGGGCATGAGTGGGGGGTGGGGGGTACAGGAGGGAGACACAGGACATGAGCAGGGGGTGGGGGGAACATGAGGGAGACACGGGGCATGAGCGGGGGTGGGGGGTACAGAAGGGAGACACGGGGCATGAACAGGGGGTGGGGGGTACAGGAGGGAGACACGGGGCATGAGCGGGGGGTGGGGTGGAGAAGGGAGACACGGGGCATGAGCGGGGGTGCGGGGGAGAAGGGAGACATGGGCATGAGCGGGGGAAAGAAGGGAGACACGGGGCATGAGCGGGGGGTGGAGGTGAAAGAAGGGAGACACGGGGCATGAGCGGGGGTTGGAGGGAAGAAGGGAGACATGGGGCATGAGCGGGGGTGGGGGAAAGAAGGGAGACACAGGGCATGAGCGGGGGGTGGGGGAAAAGAAGGGAGACACGGGACATGAGCGAGGGGTGGGGTGGAGAAGGGAGACACGGGGCATGAGCGGGGAAAGAAGGGAGACACGGGGCATGAGCGTGAGGTGCGGGGCAAAGAAGGGAGACAGGGGCATGAGCGGTGGGGGGGTACACGAGGGGGACATGGGACATGAGCGGGGGTGGGGAGGAAAGAAGGGAGACACGGGGCATGAGCGGGGGATGGGGTGGAAAGAAGGGAGACACGGGGCATGCACAGGGGGTGGGGGGAGAAAGGAGACAAGGGGCATGATCGGGGGTGGGGTGGAAAGAAGGGATACACGGGGCATGAGCGGGGGGTGGGGGAAGAAGGAAGACACGGGGCATAAGCGGAGGGAGGGAGAGAAAGAGGGGAGACACGGGGCACGAGTGGGGGGTGGGGGTGAACAGGGGAGATACGGGACATGAGCGGGCGGTGGGGGGGTACACGAGGGGGACATGGGACATGAGCGGGGGTGGGGGGAACAGGGCAAACACAGGGCATGAATGGGGTGGGGGGAAGAAGGGAGACACGGGGCATGAGCGGAGGTGAGGGGGAAAGAAGGGAGACACGGGGCATGAGCGGGGGTGGGGTGGAGAAGGGAGACACGGGGCATGAGCGGGGGTGCGGGGGAGAAGGGAGACATGGGCATGAGCGGGGGAAAGAAGGGAGACATGGGGCATGAGCGGGGGGTGGGGGGGAAAGAAGGGAGACACGGGGCATGAGCGGGGGTTGGAGGGAAGAAGGGAGACATGGGGCATGATCGGGGGTGGGGGGGAAAGAAAGGAGACATGGGGCATGAGCGGGGGGTGGGGGAAAGAAGGGAGACACGGGGCATGAGCTGGGGGTGGGGGGAAAAGAAGGGAGACACGGGACATGAGCGGGTAAAGAAGGGAGACACGGGGCATGAGCGTGAGGTGCGGGGCAAAGAAGGGAGACAGGGGCATGAGCGGGGGTGGGGGGTGGGGGGAAAGAAGGAAGACACGGGGCATGGGGGTGGGGTGGAAAGAAGGGAGACACGGGGCATGTGCAGGGGGTGAGGGGGAGAAAGGAGACAAGGGGCATGATCGGGGGTGGGGTGGAAAGAAGGGATACACGGGGCATGAGCGGGGGTTGGGGGGGAAGAAGGAAGACACGGGGCATAACCGGGGGGTGGGAGAGAAAGAGGGGAGACACGGGGCACGAGTGGGGGGTGGGGGTGAACAGGGGAGATACGGGACATGAGTGGGCGGTGGGGGGGTACACGAGGGAGACACGGGACATGAGCGGGGGGTGGGGGAACAGGAGGGAGACACGGGGCATGAACTGGGGGTGGGGGGTAACACGAGGGAGACACAGGGCATGAGCGGGGTGGGGGGAACAGGGCAAACACAGGGCATGAGCGGGGATGGGTGAAAGACGGGAGACACGGGGCATGAGCGGGTGGTGGGTGGGGGAAAAGAAGGGAGACATGGGGCATGAGCGTGGGGTGGGGGAAAGAAGGGAGACACAGGCATGAGTGGTGGGTGAGGGGGGGAAAGAAGGGAGACGCGGGGCATGAGTGCGGGGTGGGGTGGACAGGAGGGAGATACGGGGCATGAGCGGGGGTGGGGGGTACAGGAGGAAGACAAGGGGTATGAGCACGGGGTGGGGGGTACAGAAGGGAGACACGGGGCATGAGCAGGGTTGGGGTGGAGAAGGGAGACACGGGGCATGAGCGGGGAAAGAAGGGAGACAAGGGGCATGAGCGTGAGGTGCGGGGCAAAGAATGGAGACAGGGGCATGAGCGGGGGGTGGGGGGAAAGAAGGGAGACACGGGGCATGAGCGGGGGCTGGGGTGGAAAGAAGGGAGACACGGGGCATGTGCAGGGGGTGGGGGGGAGAAAGGAGACAAGGGGCATGATCGGGGGTGGGGTGGAAAGAAGGGATACACAGGGTATGAGCGGGGGGTGGTGGGGGAAGAAGGAAGACACGGGGCATAAGCGGGGGGTGGGAGAGAAAGAGGGGAGACACGGGGCACGAGTGGGGGGTGGGGGTGAACAGGGGAGATACGGGACATGAGCGGGCGGTGGGGGGGTACACGAGGGAGACACAGGACATGAGCGGGGGGTGGGGGGAACAGGAGGGAGACACGGGGCATGAACTGGGGGTGGGGGGTAACACGAGGAAGACACAGGGCATGAGCGGGGGTGGGGGGAACAGGGCAAACACAGGGCATGAGCGGGGATGGGGGAAAGACGGGAGATACGGGGCATGAGCGGGTGGTGGGTGGGGGAGAAAGAAGGGAGACATGGGGCATGAGCAGGGGGTTGGGGGGAAAGAAGGGAGACACAGGGCATGAGCGGGGGGAGGGGGGTACAGGAGTGAGACACAGGGCATGAGAGGGGCATGAGCGGGGGTTGGGGAGGAAGAAGGGAGACATGGGGCATGAGCGTGGGGTGGGGGGAAAGAAGGGAGACACAGGCATGAGCGGGGGGTGAGGGGGGGAAGAAGGGAGACGCGGGGCATGAGTGGGGGGTGGGTTGGACAGGAGGGAGATACGGGGCATGAGAGGGGGTGGGGGGTACAGGAGGAAGACAAGGGGCATGAGCACGGGGTGGGGGGTACAGAAGGGAGACACGGGACATGAGCAGGGGTTGGGGGGAAGAAGGGAGACACAGTGCATGAGCAGGGGGTGGGGGGAAAGAAAGGAGACACAGGGCACGAGCGGGGGGTGGGGGGAAAGAAGAGAGACACGGGGCATTAGCGGGGGTGGGGGGGAAAGAAGGGAGACACGGGGCATGAGCGAGGGGGGGAGAAGGGAGAAACGGGGCATGAGTGGGGGAAAGAAGGGAGACACAGGGCATGAGCGTGGGGTGCGGGGCAAAGAAGAGAGACGGGCATGAGCGGGGGGTGGGGGGGAAAGAAGGGAGACACGGGGCATGATTGGGGGTGGGGGGGAAGAAGGGAGACACGGGGCATGAGTGGTGGGTGGGGGTGGAAAGAAGGGAGACACGGGGCATGTGCAGGGGGTGGGGGGGAGAAATGAGACACGGGGCATGAGTGGGGTGGGGGGAAGAAGGGAGACACGGGGCATGAGCAGGGGGAAAAGAAGGGAGACACGGGGCATGAGCGGGGGGTGGGGGCCGAAAGAAGGGAGACACGGGGCATGAGCGTGGGTGGGGTGGAAAGAAGGGATACACGGGGCATGAGCAGGGGGGTGGGGGGAAAGAAGGGAGACACGGGGCATGAGCGGGGGGTGGGTGGGGGAAAGAAGGGAGACACGGGGCAATAGCGGGGGGTGGGGGTGAACAGGGGAGACACAGGGCATGAGCGGAGGGTGGGGGGTACAGGTGTGAGACACGGGGCATGAGAGGGGCATGAGCGGGGGCTGGGGGGAAAGAAGGGAGACACGGGGCATGAGCGTGGGGTGGGGGGAAAGAAGGGAGACACAGGCATGAGCAGGGGGTGGGGGGAAAAGAAGGGAGACGCGGGGCATGAGCGGGGGGTGGGGGAAAGAAGGGAGACACGGGGCATGAGCAGGGGTTGGGGGGGAAAGAAAGGAGACACGGGGCATGAGCGGAGGGCAGAGGGAAAGAAGAGAGACACGGGGCATGAGCGGGGGTGGGGGGGAAAAGAAGGGAGACACAGGGCATGAGCGAGGGGGGGTGAAGGGAGACACGGGGCATGAGCTGGGGAAAGAAGGGAGACACAGGGCATGAGCATGGGGTGCGGGGCAAAGAAGGGAGACGGGCCATGAGCGGGGGGTGGGGAGGAAAGAAGGGAGACACAGGGCATGATCGGGGGGTGGGGGGAAAGAAGGGAGACATGGGGCATGAGCGGTGAGGTGGGGGTGGAAAGAAGGGAGACACGGGGCATGTGCAGGGGGTTGGGGGAGAAATGAAGAAATGAGACACGGGGCATGAGCGGGGGTGGGGGGAAGTAGGGAGACACGGGGCATGAGCGGGGTGAAAAGAAGGGAGACACGGGGCATGAGCGGGGAGTGGGGGGCGAAAGAAGGGAGACACAGGGCATGAGCGGGGGTGGGTTGGAAAGAAGGGATACACGGGGCATGAGCAGGGGGTGGGGGGGAAAAAAGGGAGACACGGGGCATAAGCGGGGGGTGAGGGGAACAGGGGAGACATGGGTAATGAGCAGGGGGTGGAGGGGGGAAAGAAGGGACACACAGGGCATGAGCGGGGGTTGGGGGAAGAAGGGAGACACGGGGCATGAGCGGGGGGTGGGGTGGAGAAGGGAGTCACGGGGCATGAGCGGGGGGTGCGGGGGAGAAGGGAGACACGGGCATGAGCGGGGGAAAGAAGGGAGACACGGGGCATGAGCGGGGGTTGGAGGGGAAGAAGGGAGACATGGATCATGAGCGCGGGGTGGGGGGGAAAGAAGGGAGACATGGGGCATGAGCGTGGGGTGGGCGGGAAAGAGGGAGACAGGGCATGAGCAGGGGGTGGGGGAGTACAGGAGTGAGACAGGGGCATGAGCGGGGCATGAGCGGGGGTTGGGGGAAAGAAGGGAGACACTGGGCATGAGCGTGGGGTGGGGGAAAGAAGGGAGACACAGGCATGAGCGGGGGGTGGGGGGGAAGAAGGGAGACGTGGGGCATGAGCGGGGGTGGGGTGGACTGGAGGGAGACACAGGGCATGAGCGGGGGGAGGGGGGTACAGGAGGGAGACAAGGGGCATGAGCGGGGGGTGGGGGGTACAGGAGGGAGACACGGGGCATTAGCGGGGGGTGGGGGTACAGGAGGGAGACACGGGGCATGAGCAGGGGGTGGGGGATACAGGAGTGAGACACGGGGCATGAGGTGGGTGAGGTGGGGGAAGAAGGGAGACAGGGGCATGAGCGGGGGTGGGGGGGGTAAAGAAAGGAGACACGGGGCATGAGCGGGGGGTGGGGGGAGGAAGGGAGAGACGGGGCATGAGCGGGGGGTGGGGGAACAGGGCAGACACTGGGCATGAGCGGGGGTGGGGGTAACCGAGGGAGACATGGGGCATGAGAGGGGGGTGGGGGGAACACGAGGGAGACACGGGCATGAGCGGGGGGTTAGGGGGGGAACAGGGGAGACACGAGGCATGAGTGGGTGGTGGGGGTGAACAGGCGAGACACAGGGCATGAGCGGGGGGTGGGGGGATAGGAGGGAGACACGGGGCATGAGCGGGTGGTGGGGGTACAGGAGGGAGAACCAGGGCCTGAGTGGGGGGTGGGGGGTACAGGAGGGAGACACGGGACATGAGCAGGGGGTGGGGGGAACATGAAGGAGACATGGGGCATGAGCGGGGGTGGGGGGTACAGGAGGGAGATACGGGTCAGGAGCGGGGGTGGGGGGTACAGAAGGGAGACACGGGGCATGAGCAGGGGGTGGGGGGTACAGGAGGGAGACACGGCATGAGCGGGGGGTGGGGGGGGAGAAGGGAGATGTGGGGCATGAGCGGGTGTTTGGGGGAAAGAAGAGAGACACGGGGCATGAGCGGGGGGGTGGGGGGATGAAGGGAGACATGGGGCATGAGCGGGGGGTGGGGGGTGAAGAAGGGAGACACGGGGCATGAGCGGGGGGTGGGGGGAACAGGGGAGACATGGGTAATGAGCAGGGGGTGGAGGGGGGAAAGAAGGGACACACGGGGCATGAGCGGGGGGTGGGGGGGACAGGAGGGAGACACGGGGCATGAGCGGGGGGTGGGGGGTACAGGAGGGAGACACGAGGCATGAGTGGGTGGTGGGGGTGAACAGGCGAGACACAGGGCATGAGCGGGGGGTGGGGGGATAGGAGGGAGACACGGGGCATGAGCGGGTGGTGGGGGTACAGGAGGGAGAACCTGGACATGAGCAGGGGGTGGGGGGAACATGAAGGTGACATGGGGCATGGGCGGGGGTGGGGGGTACAGGAGGGAGATACGGGTCATGAGCGGGGGGTGGGGGGTACAGAAGGGAGACACGGGGCATGAGCAGGGGGTGGGGGGTACAGGAGGGAGACACGGGGCATGAGCGGGGGGTGGGGGGAGAAGGGAGATGTGGGGCATGAGCGGGGGTGGGAGGGAAAGAAGGGAGACACGGGGCATGAGCGGGGGGTGGGGGGATGAAGGGAGACATGGGGCATGAGCAGGGGGTGGGGGGTGAAGAAGGGAGACACGGGGCATGAGCGGGGTGTTGGGGGGAAAGAAGGGAGACACGGGGCATGAGCGGGGGTTGGGGGGAAGAAGGGAGACATGGGTCATGAGCAGGGGGTGGGGGGGAAAGAAAGGAGACACGGGGCATGAGCGGGGGTGGGGGGAAAGAAGGGAGACACGGGGCATGAGCGGCGGTGGGGGAAAAGAAGGGAGACACGGGACTTGAGCGAGGGGTGGGGTGGAGAAGGGAGACACGGGGCATGAGCGGGGGAAAGAAGGGAGACACGGGGCATGAGCATGGGGTGCGGGGCAAAGAAGGGAGACAGGGGCATGAGCGGGGGTGGGGGGAAAGAAGGGAGACACGGGGCATGATCGGGGGTGGGGGGAAAGAAGGGAGACACGGGGCATGAGCGGGGGTGAGGTGGAAAGAAGGGAGACATGGGGCATGTGCAGGGGGTGGGGGGGAGAAAGGGGACAAGGGGCATGATCGGGGGTGGGGTGGAAAGAAGGGATACACGGGGCATGAGCAGGGGGTGGGGGGCAAAGAAGGGAGACACGGGGCATAAGCGGGGGTGGGAGGGAAAGAGGGGAGACACGGGGCACAAGTGGGGGGTGGGGGTGAACAGGGGAGATACGGGACATGAGCGGGCAGTGGGGGGTACACGAGGGAGACACGACATGAGCGGGGGGTGGGGGGAACAGGAGGGAGACACGGGGCATGAACTGGGGGTGGGGGGTAACACGAGGAAGACACGGGGCATGAGCGGGGGTGGGGGAAACAGGGCAGACACGGGGCATTAGCGGGGATGGGGAAAGACGGGAGACACAGGGCATGAGCGGGTGGTGGGTGGGGGGAAAGAAGGGAGACATGGGGCATGAGCAGGGGTGGGGGGAAAGAAGGGAGACAGGGCATGAGCGGGGGGTGGGGGGTACAGGAGTGAGACACGGGGCATGAGAGGGGCATGAGCGGGGGTTGGGGTGAAAGAAGGGAGACACGGGGCATGAGCGTGGGGTGGTGGGAAAGAAGGGAGACACAGGCATGAGCAGGGGTGAGGGGGGGAAAGAAGGGAGACGCGGGGCATGAGCGGGGGGTGGGGTGGACAGGAGGGTGATACGGGGCCTGAGCGGGGGTGGGGGGTACAGGAGGAAGACAAGGGACATGAGCACGGGGTGGGGGGTACAGAAGGGAGACACGGGGCATGAGCAGGGGTTGGGGGGAAGAAGGGGGACACGGTGCATGAGCGGGGGGTGGGGGGAAAGAAAGGAGACACAGGGCATGAGCGAGGGTTGGGGGGAAGAAGAGAGACACGGGGCATGAGCGGGGGTTGGGGGAAAAGAAGGGAGACACGGGACATGAGCGAGGGGGGGAGAAGGGAGACACGGGGCATGAGCGGGGGAAAGAAGGGAGACACGGGACATGAGCGGGGGTGGGGGGAACAGGAGGGAGACACGGGGCATGAACTGGGGGTGGGGGGTAACACGAGGAAGACACGGGGCATGAGCGGGGGTGGGGGGAACAGGGCAGACACGGGGCATTAGCGGGGATGGGGAAAGACGGGAGACACGGGGCATGAGCGGGTGGTGGGTGGGGGGAAAGAAGGGAGACATGGGGCATGAGCAGGGGGTGGGGGGGAAAGAAGGGAGACACAGGGCATGAGCGGGGGGTGGGGGGTACAGGAGTGAGACACGGGGCATGAGAGGGGCATGAGCGGGGGTTGGGGGGAAAGAAGGGAGACACGGGGCATGAGCGTGGGGTGGTGGGAAAGAAGGGAGACACAGGCATGAGCAGGGGTGAGGGGGGGAAAGAAGGGAGACGCGGGGCATGAGCGGGGGATGGGGTGGACAGGAGGGAGATACGGGGCCTGAGCGGGGTTGGGGGGTACAGGAGGAAGACAAGGGGCATGAGCACGGGGTGGGGGTACAGAAGGGAGACAAGGGGCATGAGCAGGGGTTGGGGGGAAGAAGGGGGACACGGTGCATGAGCGGGGGGTGGGGGGAAAGAAAGGAGACACAGGGCATGAGCGGGGGTTGGGGGGAAGAAGAGAGACACGGGGCATGAGCAGGGGTTGGGGGGAAAAGAAGGGAGACACGGGACATGAGCGAGGGGGGAGAAGGGAGACCTGGGGCATGAGCGGGGGAAAGAAGGGAGACACGGGGCATGAGCGTGGGGTGCGGGGCAAAGAAGGGAGACAGGGGCATGAGCGGGGGGTGGGGGGGAAAGAAGGGAGACACGGGGCATGATTGGGGGTGGGGGGGAAATAAGGGAGACACGGGGCATGAGCGGTGGGTGGGGGTGGAAAGAAGGGAGACACGGGGCATGTGCAGGGGGTGGGGGGAGAAATGAGACACGGGGCATGAGTGGGGGCTGGGGGGAAGAAGGGAGACACGGGGCATGAGCGGGGGAAAAGAAGGGAGACACGGGGCATGAGCGGGGGGTGGGGGGCGAAAGAAGGGAGACACGGGGCATGAGCGCGGGTGGGGTGGAAAGAAGGGATACACGGGGCATGAGCGGGGGTGGGGGGGAAAGAAGGGAGACACGGGGCATGAGTGGAGGGTGGGGGGGAAAGAAGGGAGACACGGGCCATGAGCAGGGGGTGGGGGTGAACAGGGGAGACACAGGGCATGAGCGGGGGGAGGGGTGGAGAAGGGAGACACGGGGCATGAGCGGGGGAAAGAAGGGAGAGACCGGGCATGAGCGAGGGGGGGGGAAGGGAGACACGGGGCATGAGCGGGGGAAAGAAGGGAGACACGGGACATGAGCGGGGGTGGGGGGAACAGGAGGGAGACACGGGGCATGAACTGGGGGTGGGGGGTAACACGAGGAAGACACGGGGCATGAGCGGGGGTGGGGGGAACAGGGCAGACACGGGGCATTAGCGGGGATGGGGAAAGACGGGAGACACGGGGCATGAGCGGGTGGTGGGTGGGGGGAAAGAAGGGAGACATGGGGCATGAGCAGGGGGTGGGGGGGAAGAAGGGAGACACAGGGCATGAGCGGGGGGTGGGGGGTACAGGAGTGAGACACGGGGCATGAGAGGGGCATGAGCGGGGGTTGGGGGGAAAGAAGGGAGACACGGGGCATGAGCGTGGGGTGGTGGGAAAGAAGGGAGACACAGGCATGAGCAGGGGTGAGGGGGGGAAAGAAGGGAGACGCGGGGCATGAGCGGGGGATGGGGTGGACAGGAGGGAGATACGGGGCCTGAGCGGGGTTGGGGGGTACAGGAGGAAGACAAGGGGCATGAGCACGGGGTGGGGGGTACAGAAGGGAGACAAGGGGCATGAGCAGGGGTTGGGAGAAGAAGGGGGACACGGTGCATGAGCGGGGGGTGGGGGGGAAAGAAAGGAGACACAGGGCATGAGCGGGGGTTGGGGGGAAGAAGAGAGACACGGGGCATGAGCGGGGGTTGGGGGGAAAAGAAGGGAGACACGGGACATGAGCGAGGGGGGGAGAAGGGAGACCCGGGGCATGAGCGGGGGAAAGAAGGGAGACACGGGGCATGAGCGTGGGGTGCGGGGCAAAGAAGGGAGACAGGGGCATGAGCGGGGGGTGAGGGGGAAAGAAGGGAGACACGGGGCATGATTGGGGGCTGGGGGGGAAAGAAGGGAGACACGGGGCATGAGCGGTGGGTGGGGGTGGAAAGAAGGGAGACACGGGGCATGTGCAGGGGGTGGGGGGAGAAATGAGACACGGGCATGAGTGGGGGCTGGGGGGAAGAAGGGAGACACGGGGCATGAGCGGGGGAAAAGAAGGGAGACACGGGGCATGAGCGGGAGGTGGGGGGCGAAAGAAGGGAGACACGGGGCATGAGCGCGGGTGGGGTGGAAAGAAGGGATACACGGGGCATGAGAGGGGGTGGGGGGGAAAGAAGGGAGACACGGGGCATAAGTGGAGGGTGGGGGGGGAAAGAAGGGAGACACGGGGCATGAGCGGGGGTGGGGGTGAACAGGGGAGACACAGGGCATGAGCGGGGGGCGGGGGAAAGAAGGGAGACACGGGGCATGAGTGGGGGGTAGGGGGAAAAGAAGGGAGATACGGGACATGAGCGAGGGGAGGGGTGGAGAAGGGAGACACGGGGCATGAGCGGGGGAAAGAAGGGAGAGACCGGGCATGAGCGTGGGGTGTGGGGCAAAGAAGGGAGACAGGGGCATGGGTGGGGGGGAAAGAAGGGAGACACGGGGCATGATCGGGGTGGGGGGAAAAGAAGGGAGACACGGGGCATGAGCGGGGGGTGGGGTGGTAAGAAGGGAGACATGGGGCATGTGCAGGGGGTGGGGGGAGAAAAGAGACAAGGGGCATGATCGGGGGTGGAGTGGATAGAAGGGATACACGGGGCATGAGTGGGGGTGGGGGAAAGAAGGGAGACACGGGGCATGAGCGGGGGGTGGGAGTGAACAGGGGAGACACGGGGCATGAGCGGGCGGTGGGGGGGTACACGAGGGAGACACGGGGCATGAGCGGGGGGTGGGGGGAACAGGAGGGAGACACGGGGTATGAACTGGGGGTGGGGGGTAACACGAGGAAGACACGGGGCATGATCAGGTGTGGGGGGAACAGGGCAGACATCGGGTATGAGCGGGGGTGGGGGGAAAGTAGGGAGACACAGGGCATGAGCGGGGGTTGGGTGGGGGGAAAGAAGGGAGACACAGGGCATGAGCGGGGGTTGGGGGGTACAGGAGTGAGACACGGGGCATGAGCGGGGGTTGGGGGGGAAAGAAGGGAGACACAGGCATGAGCAGGGGGTGGAGGGAACATGAGGGAGACACGGGGCATGAGCGGGGGTGAGGGTACAGGAGGGAGATACGGGTCATGAGCGGGGGATGGGGGGTACAGAAGGGAGACACGGGGCATGAGCAGGGGGTGGGGGTACAGGAGGGAGACACGGGGCATGAGCGGGGGGTGGGGGCTATAGGAGGGAGACACGGGGCATTTGCGGGGGGTGGGGGGAGATGGGAGATATGGGGCATGAGCGGGGGTGGGGGGGAAAGAAGGGAGACACGGGGCATGAGTGGGGGGTGGGGTGATGAAGGGAGACATGGGGCATGAGCGGGGGTGGGGGGTGAAGAAGGGAGACACGGGGCATGAGCGGGGGGTGGGGGGAACAGGGGAGACATGGGTAATGAGCGGGGGGTGGAGGGGGGAAAGAAGGGACACACGGGGCATGAGCGGGGGTTGGGGGAAGAAGGGAGACACGGGGCATGAATGGGGGTGGGGGGGGAAGAAGGGAGACACGGGGCATGAGCGGAGGTGAGGGGGAAAAAAGGGAGACACGGGGCATGAGCGGGGGGTGGGGTGGAGAAGGGAGACACGGGGCATGAGCGGGGGTGCGGGGGAGAAGGGAGACATGGGCATGAGCGGGGGAAAGAAGGGAGACAGGGGGCATGAGCGGGGGGTGAGGTGGAAAGAAGGGAGACACGGGGCATGAGCAGGGGTTGGGGGGAAGAAGGGAGACATGGGGCATGAGCGGGGGGGAAAGAAAGGAGACATGGTGCATGAGCGGGGTGTGGGGGAAAGAAGGGAGACACAGGGCATTTGCGGGGGGTGGGGGGAAAAGAAGGGAGACACGGGACATGAGCGAGGGTGGGGTGGAGAAAGGAGACACGGGGCATGAGCGGCGGAAAGAAAGGAGACACGGGGCATGAGCGTGGGGTGCGGGACAAAGAAGGGAGACACGGGGCATGAGCAGGGGGTGGGGTGGAAAGAAGGGAGACACGGGGCATGTGCAGGGGGTGGGGTGGAGAAAGGAGACAAGGGGCATGATCGGGGGTGGGGTGGAAAGAAGGGATACACGGGGCATGAGTGGGGAGTGGGGGGGATCAAGGGAGACACGGGGCATAAGCAGGGGATGGGAGAGAAAGAGGGGAGACACGGGGCACGAGTGGGGGGTTGGGGTGAACAGGGGAGATACGGGACATGAGCGGGCGGTGGGGGGTACACGAGGGAGACACGGGACATGAGCGGGGGTGGGGGGAACAGGAGGGAGACACGGGGCATGAACTGGGGGTGAGGGGTAACACGAGGAAGACATGGGGCATGAGCGGGGTGGGGGGAACAGGGCAGAAACATGGCATGAGCGGGGATGGGGGAAAGACGGGAGACACGGGGCATGAGCGGGTGGTGGGTGGGGGGAAAGAAGGGAGACATGGGGCATGAGCAGGGGGTGGAGGGGAAAGAAGAGAGACACAGGGAATGGGCGGGGGTGGGGGGTACAGGAGTGAGACACGGGGCATGAGAGGGGCATGAGCGGGGGTTGGGGGGGAAAGAAGGGAGACACGGGGCATGAGCGTGGGGTGGGGGAAAGAAGGGAGACACAGGCATGAGCAGGGGGTGAAGGGGGGAAGGAAGGGAGACGCGGGGCATGAGCGGGGGGTGGGGTGGACAGGAGGGAGATACGGGGCATGAGCGGGGGTGGGGGGTACAGGAGGAAGACAAGGGGCATGAACACGGGGTGGGGGGTACAGAAGGGAGACACGGGGCATGAGCAGGGGTTGGGGGGAAGAAGGGAGACACGGTGCATGAGCGGGGGGTGGGTGGGAAAGAAAGGAGACACAGGGCATGAGCGGGGGGTGGGGGGAAAGAAGAGAGACACGGGGCATGAGTGGGGTGGGGGGGAAAGAAGGGAGACACGGGGCATGAGTGGGGGAAAGAAGGGAGACACAGGGCATGAGCGTGGGGTGCGGGGCAAAGAAGAGAGACAGGGGCATGAGCGGGGGTGGGTTGGAAAGAAGGGATACATGGGCATGAGCGGGGGTAGGGAGAAAGAAGGGAGACACGGGGCATGAGCGGGGGGAAAAGAAGGGAGACAAGGGGCATGAGCAGGGGGTGGGTGGCGAAAGAAGGGAGACACGGGGCATGAGCAGGGGGTGGGAGGCGAAAGAAGGGAGACACGGGGCATGAGCGGGGGGTGGGGGGCGAAAGTAGGGAGACACGGAGCATGAGCAGGGGGTGGGGGGAAATAAGGGAGACACGGGGCATGAGCCGGGGGTGGGGGGGAAGAAGGGAGACACGGGGCATGAGCCGGGGGTGGGGGGAAGAAGGGAGACACGGGGCATGAGCAGTGGGTGCAGGGGAAAGAACGGAAACACGGGGCATGAGCGGGGCTGGGAAAGAAGGGAGACAAGGGGCATGAGCGGGGGGTGGGGGGAACAACAGAGACAGGCACGGGGCATGAGAGGGGGATGGGGGCAACAGGAGACAGACACGGGGCATGAGCGGAGGGTGGGGGGAAAGAAGGGAGACACGGGGCATGAGCAGGGGGGGGAAAGAAGGGAGACACGGGGCATGAGCGGGGGGTGGGGGAAAGAAGGAAGACAGGGCATGACTGGGGGGTGGGGGGTAAGAAGGGAGACAAGGGGCAAGAGCAGGGGGTAGGGAGAAAGAAGGGAGACATGGGGCATGAGTGGGGGTGGGGGAAAGAAGGGAGACACAGGGCATGAGCGGGGGGTGGGGGGGAGACACGGGACATGAGTGGGGGGTGGGGAGGAAAGAAGGGAGACACGGGGCAGGAGCGGGGGGAAGAAGGGAGACACGGGGCATGAGCAGGGGTTGGGGGGCAAGAAGGGAGACACGGTGCATGAGCGGGGGTGGGGGGGAAAAAAGGGGACACAGGGCATGAGCGGGGGGTGGGGGGAAAGAAGAGAGACACGGGGCATGAGCGGGGGTGGGGGGGAAAGAAGGGAGACACGGGGCATGAGCGAGGGGGGGAGAAGGGAGACACGGGGCATGAGCGGGGGAAAGAAGGGAGACACAGGGCATGAGCGTGGGGTGCGGGGCAAAGAAGAGAGACAGGGGCATGAGCGGGGGTGGGGGGGAAAGAAGGAAGGGAGACACGGGGCATGATTGGGGGTGGGGGGAAGAAGGAAGACACGGGGCATGAGCGGTGGGTGGGGGTGGAAAGAAGGGAGACACGGGGCATGTGCAGGGGGTGGGGGGAGAAATGAGACACAGGGCATGAGTGGGGGGAAGAAGGGAGACACGAGGCATGAGCGGGGGGAAAAGAAGGGAGACACGGGGCATGAGCGGGGGGCAAAAGAAGGGAGACACGGGGCATGAGCGGGGGTGGGGTGGAAAGAAGGGATACACGGGGCATGAGCGGGGGGTGGGGGGAAAGAAGGGAGACACGGGGCATGAGCGGAGGGTGGGGGGAAAGAAGGGAGACACGGGGCATGAGCGGGGGGTGGGGGTGAACAGGGGAGACACAGGGCATGAGCGGGGGGCGGGGGGTACAGGTGTGAGACACAGGGCATGTGAGGGGCATGAGCAGGGGTTGGGGGGAAAGTAGGGAGACACGGGCATGAGCAGGGGGTGGGGGAGAAAAGAAGGGAGACGCAGGGCATGAGCGGGGGGTGGGGTGGACAGCAGGGAGATACGGGGCATGAGTGGGGGTGGGGGGTACAGGAGGAAGACAAGGGGCATGAGCACGGGGTGGGGGGTACAGAAGGGAGACACGGGGCATGAGCAGGGGTTGGGGAAAGAAAGGAGACACGGGGCATGAGCGGGGGCGGAGGGAAAGAAGAGAGACACGCAGCATGAGCGGGGGTGGGGGGAAAGAAGGGAGACACAGGGCATGAGCGAGGGGGGGTGAAGGGAGACACGGGGCATGAGCGGGGGAAAGAAGGGAGACAGGGGCATGAGCGGGGGAGTGGGGGAAAGAAGGGAGACACGGGGCATGATCGGGGGGTGGGGGGAAAGAAGGGAGACATGGGGCATGAGCGGTGGGTGATGGTGGAAAGAAGGGAGACACGGGGCATGTGCAGGGTGTGGGGGGAAGAAGGGAGACACGGGGCATGAGCGGGGGGAAAAGAAGGGAGACACGGGGCATGAGCGGGGTGGGGGGAAGAAGGGAGACACGGGGCATGAGCGGGGGGAAAAGAAGGGAGACACGGGGCATGAGCGGGGGGTGGGGGGCGAAAGAAGGGAGACACGGGGCATGAGCGGGGGTGGGTTGGAAAGAAGGGATACACGGGACATGAGCGGGGGGTGGGGGGAAAGAAGGGAGACACAGGGCATGAGCGGGGGGTGGGGGGGAAGAAGGGAGACACGGGGAATGAGCGGGGGGTGGGGGTGAACAGGGGAGACACGGGGCATGAGCGCGCGGTGGGGGCTACACGAGGGAGACACGGGGCATGAGCGGGGGGTGGGGGGAACAGGAGGGAAACACGGGGCATGAACTGGGGGTGGGGGGTAACACGAGGAAGAAACGGGGCATCAGCAGAGGTGGGGGAACAGGGCAGACATGGGGTATGAGCGGGGGTGGGGGGAAAGAAGGGAGACACGGGGCATGAGTGGGAGGTGGGGGGGGAAGAAGGGAGACAAGGGGCATGAGCGGGGGTGGGGGGGGAAAGAAGGGAGACAGTGCATGAGCGGGGGGGTGGGGGGTACAGGAGTGAGACACGGGGCATGAGCGGGGGTTGGGGGAAAGAAGGGAGACACGGGGCATGAGCGTGGGGTGGGGGGAAGAAGGGAGACACAGGCATGAGCAAGGGGGGGAAGAAGGGAGACGCGGGCAATGAGCGTGGGGAAAAGAAGGGAGACACGGGGCATGAACGGGGGTGGGGGGCGAAAGAAGGGAGACACGGGAGCATGAGCGGGGGTGGGTTGGAAAGAAGGGATACACGGGGCATGAGTGGGGGGTGGGGGGAAAGAAGGGAGACAAGGGGCATGAGCGGGGGGAAGAAGGGAGACACGGGGCATGAGCGGGGGGAAAAGAAGGGAGACACGGGGCATGAGCAGGGGGTGGGGGGCGAAAGAAGGGAGACACGGGGCATTAGCGGGGGGTGGGGGGGAAGAAGGGAGACACGGGGCATGAGCGGGGGTGGGGGCGAAAGAAGGGAGACACGGGGCATGAGCGGGGGTGGGTTGGAAAGAAGGGATACACGGGGCATGAGAGGGGGGTGGGGGGAAAGAAGGGAGACACGGGGCATGAGCGGGGGCGGGGGGGAAGAAGGGAGACACGGGGCATGAGCAGGGGGTGCAGGGGAAAGAACGGAAACACGGGGCATGAGCGGGGCTGGGAAAGAAGGGCGACAAGGGGCATGAGCGGGGGGTGGGGGGAAAGAAGGAAGACACAGGGCATGAGCGGGGGTGGGGGGAACAACAGAGACAGGCACGGGGCATGAGAGGGGGGTGGGGGGCAACAGGAGACAGACACGGGGCATGAGCGGGAGGTGGGGGGAAGAAGGGAGACACGGGGCATGAGCGGCGGAAAGAAGGGAGACACGGGGCATGAGCAGGGGGAAAAGAAGGGAGACACGGGGCATGAGCGGGGGGTGGGGGGCGAAAGAAGGGAGACACGGGGCATGAGCGGGGGTGGGGTGGAAAGAAGGGATACACGGGGCATGAGCGGAGGGTGGGGGGAAAGAAGGGAGACACGGGGCATGAGCGGGGGGTGGGGGTGAACAGGGGAGACACAGGGCATGAGCGGGGGGCGGGGGGTACAGGTGTGAGACACGGGGCATGTGAGGGGCATGAGCAGGGGTTGGGGGAAAGTAGGGAGACACAGGCATGAGCAGGGGTGGGGGGGGAAAGAAGGGAGACGCAGGGCTTGAGCGGGGGGTGGGGTGGACAGCAGGGAGATACGGGGCATGAGCACGGGGTGGGGGTACAGAAGGGAGACACGGGGCATGAGCAGGGGTTGGGGGAAAGAAAGGAGACACGGGGCATGAGCGGGGGGCGGAGGGAAAGAAGAGAGACACGCAGCATGAGCGGGGGTGGGGGGAAAGGAGGGAGACACAGGGCATGAGTGAGGGGGGGTGAAGGGAGACACGGGGCATGAGCGGGGGAAAGAAGGGAGACAGGGGCATGAGCGGGGGAGTGGGGGAAAGAAGGGAGACACGGGGCATGATCGGGGGGTGGGGGGAAAGAAGGGAGACATGGGGCATGAGCGGTGGGTGGGGGTGGAAAGAAGGGAGACACGGGGAATGTGCAGGGTGTGGGGGGGAGAAATGAGACACGGGGCATGAGCGGGGGTGGGGGGAAGAAGGGAGACACGGGGCATGAGCGGGGGAAAAGAAGGGAGACACGGGGCATGAGCGGGGGGTGGGGGGCGAAAGAAGGGAGACACGGGGCATGAGCGGGGGTGGGTTGGAAAGAAGGGATACACGGGACATGAGCGGGGGGTGGGGGGGAAAGAAGGGAGACACAGGGCATGAGCGGGGGGTGGGGGGGAAGAAGGGAGACACGGGGCATGAGCGGGGGGTGGGGATGAACAGGGGAGACACGGGGCATGAGCGTGCGGTGGGGGGTACACAAGGGAGACACGGGGCATGAGCGGGGGGTGGGGGGAACAGGAGGGAAACACGGGGCATGAACTGGGGGTGTGGGGTAACACGAGGAAGAAACGGGGCATGAGCAGAGGTGGGAACAGGGCAGACATGGGGTATGAGCGGGGGGTGGGGGGGAAAGAAGGGAGACACAGGGCATGAGCGGGGGGTGGGGGGGAAGAAGGGAGAGACGGGGCATGAGCGGGGGGTGGGGATGAACAGGGGAGACACGGGGCATGAGCGTGCGGTGGGGGGTACACAAGGGAGACACGGGGCATGAGCGGGGGGTGGGGGGAACAGGAGGGAAACACGGGGCATGAACTGGGGGTGTGGGGTAACACGAGGAAGAAACGGGGCATGAGCAGAGGTGGGAACAGGGCAGACATGGGGTATGAGCGGGGGTGGGGGGAAAGAAGGGAGACACGGGGCATGAGCGGGGGGTGGGTGGGGGGGAAAGAAGGGAGACAAGGGGCATGAGCGGGGGTGGGGGGGAAAGAAAGGAGACAGTGCATGAGCGGGGTGTGGGGGGTACAGGAGTGAGACACGGGGCATGAGCGGGGGTTGGGGGAAAGAAGGGAGACACGGGGCATGAGCGTGGGGTGGGGGGAAGAAGGGAGACACAGGCATGAGCGAGGGGGGGGAAGAAGGGAGACGCGGGCAATGAGCGTGGGGAAAAGAAGGGAGACACGGGGCATGAACGGGGGTGGGGGGCGAAAGAAGGGAGACACGGGGGCATGAGCGGGGGTGGGTTGGAAAGAAGGGATACACGGGGCATGAGCGGGGGGTGGGGGGGAAAGAAGGGAGACAAGGGGCATGAGCGGGGGGTGGGGGGAAGAAGGGAGACACGGGGCATGAGCGGGGGGAAAAGAAGGGAGACACGGGGCATGAGCAGGGGGTGGGGGGCAAAAGAAGGGAGAGACGGGGCATGAGCGGGGGGTGGGGGGGAAGAAGGGAGACACGGGGCATGAGCGGGGGGTGGGGGCGAAAGAAGGGAGACACGGGGCATGAGCGGGGGTGGGTTGGAAAGAAGGGATACACGGGGCATGAGCGGAGGGTGGGGGGGGAAAGAAGGGAGACACGGGGCATGAGCGGGGGCGGGGGGGGAAGAAGGGAGACACGGGGCATGAGCAGGGGGTGCAGGGGAAAGAAAGGAAACACGGGGCATGAGCGGGGCTGGGAAAGAAGGGCGACAAGGGGCATGAGCGGGGGGTGGGGGGAAAGAAGGAAGACACAGGGCATGAGCGGGGGGTGGGGGGAACAACAGAGACAGGCACCGGGCATGAGAGGGGGGTGGGGGGCAACAGGAGACAGACACGGGGCATGAGCGGGAGGTGGGGGGAAGAAGGGAGACACGGGGCATGAGCGGCGGAAAGAAGGGAGACACGGGGCATGAGCAGGGGGTGCAGGGGAAAGAAGGGAGACACAGGGCATGAGCGGAGGGTGGGGGGAAAGAAGGGAGACACGGGGCATGAGCGGGGGGTGGGGGAAAGAAGGAAGACACGGGGCATGAGTGGGGGTGGGGGGGAAGAAGGGAGACACGGGGCATGAGCAGGGGGTAGGGAGAAAGAAGGGAGACATGGGGCATGAGTGGGGTGGGGGGAAAGAAGGGAGACACAGGGCATGAGCGGGGGGTGAGGGGGAGACATGGGACATGAGTGGGGGGTGGGGAGGAAAGAAGGGAGACACGGGGCAGGAGCGGGGGGGAAGAAGGGAGACACGGGGCAGGGGGTGGGGGTGGAAGAAGGGAGACACGGGGCATGAACGGGGGTTGGGGGAAAGAAGGGAGACATGGGCATGAGCAGGGGGTGGGGGGAAGAAGGGAGACACGGGACATGAGCGAGGGGTGGGGTGGAGAAGGGAGACACGGGGCATGAGCGGGTAAAGAAGGGAGACACGGGGCATGAGCGTGAGGTGCGGGGCAAAGAAGGGAGACAGGGGCATGAGCGGGGGTGGGGGGAAAGAAGGAAGACACGGGGCATGATCGGGGGTGGGGTGGAAAGAAGGGATACACGGGGCATGAGCGGGGGGTAGGAGGGAAGAAGGAAGACACGGGGCATAAGCGGGGGGTGGTAGAGAAAGAGGGGAGACACGGGGCACGAGTGGGGGGTGGGGGTGAACAGGGGAGATAAGGGACATGAGCGGGCGGTGGGGGGGTACACGAGGGAGACACGGGACATGAGCGGGGGGTGGGGGAACAGGAGGGAGACACGGGGCATGAACTGGGGGTGGGGGGTAACACGAGGGAGACACAGGGCATGAGCGGGGGTGGGGGGAACAGGGCAAACACAGAGCATGAGCGGGGATGGGTGAAAGACGGGAGACACGGGGCATGAGCGGGTGGTGGGTGGGGCGGAAAGAAGGGAGACATGGGGCATGAGCAGGGGGTGGGGGGGAAAGCAGGGAGACACAGGGCATGAGCGGGGGGTGGGGGGTACAGGAGTGAGACACAGGGCATGAGAGGGGCAGGAGCGGGGCTTGGGGGGAAAGAAGGGAGACACGGGGCATGAGCGTGGGGTGGGGGAAAGAAGGGAGACACAGGCATGAGCGGTGGGTGAGGGGGGGAAAGAAGGGAGACGCGGGGCATGAGTGGGGGGTGGGGTGGACAGGAGGGAGATACGGGGCATGAGCGGGGGTGGGGGGTACAGGAGGGAGACACGGGGCATGAGCATGGTTGGGGTGGAGAAGGGAGACACGGGGCATGAGCGGGGAAAGAAGGGAGACACGGGGCATGAGCGTGAGGTACGGGGCAAAGAATGGAGACAGGGGCATGAGCGGGGGGGTGGGGGGAAAGAAGGGAGACACGGGGCATGAGCGGGGGGTGGGGTGGAAAGAAGGGAGACACGGGGCATGTGCAGGGGGTGGGGGGAGAAAGGAGACAAGGGGCATGATCGGGGGTGGGGTGGAAAGAAGGGATACACAGGGCATGAGCGGGGGGTGGTGGGGGAAGAAGGAAGACACGGGGCATAAGCGGGGGGTGGGAGAGAAAGAGGGGAGACACGGGGCACGAGTGGGGGGTGGGGGTGAACAGGGGAGATACGGGACATGAGCGGGCGGTGGGGGGGTACACGAGGGAGACACAGGACATGAGCGGGGGGTGGGGGGAACAGGAGGGAGACACGGGGCATGAACTGGGGGTGGGGGGTAACACGAGGAAGACACAGGGCATGAGCGGGGTGGGGGGAACAGGGCAAACACAGGGCATGAGCGGGAAATGGGGGGATGGGGGAAAGACGGGAGATACGGGGCATGAGCGGGTGGTGGGTGGGGGAGAAAGAAGGGAGACATGGGGCATGAGCAGGGGGTTGGGGGGAAAGAAGGGAGACACAGGGCATGAGCGGGGGGAGGGGGGTACAGGAGTGAGACACAGGGCATGAGAGGGGCATGAGCGGGGGTTGGGGAGGAAGAAGGGAGACACGGGGCATGAGCGTGGGGTGGGGGGAAAGAAGGGAGACACAGGCATGAGCGGGGGGTGAGGGGGGAAGAAGGGAGACGCGGGGCATGAGTGGGGGATGGGTTGGACAGGAGGGAGATACGGGGCATGAGAGGGGGTGGGGGGTACAGGAGGAAGACAAGGGGCATGAGCACGGGGTGGGGGGTACAGAAGGGAGACACGGGGCATGAGCAGGGGTTGGGGGGAAGAAGGGAGACACAGTGCATGAGCAGGGGGTGGGGGGAAAGAAAGGAGACACAGGGCACGAGCGGGGGGTGGGGGGAAAGAAGAGAGACACGGGGCATGAGCGGGGGTGGGGTGGACAGGAGGGAGATACGGGGCATGAGCGGGGGTGGGGGGTACAGGAGGAAGACAAGGGGCATGAGCACGGGGTGGGGGTACAGAAGGGAGACAAGGGGCATGAGCAGGGGTTGGGGGAAAGAAGGGAGACACGGGGCATGAATGGGGGTGGGGGAAGAAGGGAGACTCGGGGCATGAGCGGAGGTGAGGGGGAAAGAAGGGAGACACGGGGCATGAGCGGGGGTGCGGGGGAGAAGGGAGACATGGGCATGAGCGGGGGAAAGAAGGGAGACACGAGTCATGAGCGGGGGGTGGGGGGGAAAGAAGGGAGACACGGGGCATGAGCGGGGGTTGGAGGGAAGAAGGGAGACATGGGGCATGAGCGGGGGTTTGGGGGGAAAGAAAGGAGACATGGGGCTGAGCGGGGGGTGGGGGAAAGAACGGAGACACGGGGCATGAGCGGGGGGGTGGGTGGAAAAGTAGGGAGACACGGGACATGAGCGAGGGGTGGGGTGGAGAATGGAGACAAGGGGCATGAGCGGGGAAAGAAGGGAGACACGGGGCATGAGCATGAGGAGCGGGGCAAAGAAGGGAGACAGGGGCATGAGCAGGGGGTGGGGGGGAAAGAAGGGAGACACGGGGCATGAGCGGGGGGTGGGGTGGAAAGAAGGGAGACACGGGGCATGTGCAGGGGGTGGGGGGAGAAAGGAGACAAGGGGCATGATCGGGGGTGGGGTGGAAAGAAGGGATACACGGGGCATGAGTGGGGGTGGGGGGGAAGAAGGGAGACACGGGGCATGAGCAGGGGGTAGGGAGAAAGAAGGGAGACATGGGGCATGAGTGGGGTGGGGGGAAAGAAGGGAGACACAGGGCATGAGCGGGGGGTGAGGGGGAGACATGGGACATGAGTGGGGGGTGGGGAGGAAAGAAGGGAGACACGGGGCAGGAGCGGGGGGGAAGAAGGGAGACACGGGGCAGGGGGTGGGGGTGGAAGAAGGGAGACACGGGGCATGAACGGGGGTTGGGGGAAAGAAGGGAGACATGGGCATGAGCAGGGGGTGGGGGGGAAGAAGGGAGACACGGGACATGAGCGAGGGGTGGGGTGGAGAAGGGAGACACGGGGCATGAGCGGGTAAAGAAGGGAGACACGGGGCATGAGCGTGAGGTGCGGGGCAAAGAAGGGAGACAGGGGCATGAGCGGGGGTGGGGGGTGGGGGGAAAGAAGGAAGACACGGGGCATGATCGGGGGTGGGGTGGAAAGAAGGGATACACGGGGCATGAGCGGGGGGTAGGAGGGAAGAAGGAAGACACGGGGCATAAGCGGGGGGTGGTAGAGAAAGAGGGGAGACACGGGGCACGAGTGGGGGGTGGGGGTGAACAGGGGAGATACGGGACATGAGCGGGCGGTGGGGGGGTACACGAGGGAGACACGGGACATGAGCGGGGGGTGGGGGAACAGGAGGGAGACACGGGGCATGAACTGGGGGTGGGGGGTAACACGAGGGAGACACAGGGCATGAGCGGGGGTGGGGGGAACAGGGCAAACACAGGGCATGAGCGGGGATGGGTGAAAGACGGGAGACACGGGGCATGAGCGGGTGGTGGGTGGGGGGGAAAGAAGGGAGACATGGGGCATGAGCAGGGGGTGGGGGGGAAAGCAGGGAGACACAGGGCATGAGCGGGGGGTGGGGGGTACAGGAGTGAGACACAGGGCATGAGAGGGGCAGGAGCGGGGCTTGGGGGAAAGAAGGGAGACAAGGGGCATGAGCGTGGGGTGGGGCAAAGAAGGGAGACACAGGCATGAGCGGTGGGTGAGGGGGGAAAGAAGGGAGACGCGGGGCATGAGTGGGGGGTGGGGTGGACAGGAGGGAGATACGGGGCATGAGCGGGGGTGGGGGGTACAGGAGGGAGACACGGGTCATGAGCAGGGTTGGGGTGGAGAAGGGAGACACGGGGCATGAGCGGGGAAAGAAGGGAGACACGGGGCATGAGCGTGAGGTACGGGGCAAAGAATGGAGACAGGGGCATGAGCGGGGGGTGGGGGAAAGAAGGGAGACACGGGGCATGAGCGGGGGGTGGGGTGGAAAGAAGGGAGACACGGGGCATATGCAGGGGGTGGGGGGAGAAAGGAGACAAGGGGCATGATCGGGGGTGGGGTGGAAAGAAGGGATACACAGGGCATGAGCGGGGGGTGGTGGGGGAAGAAGGAAGACACGGGGCATAAGCGGGGGTGGGAGAGAAAGAGGGGAGACACGGGGCACGAGTGGGGGGTGGGGGTGAACAGGGGAGATACGGGACATGAGCGGGCGGTGGGGGGGTACACGAGGGAGACACAGGACATGAGCGGGGGTGGGGGGAACAGGAGGGAGACACGGGGCATGAACTGGGGGTGGGGGGTAACACGAGGAAGACACAGGGCATGAGCGGGGGTGGGGGGAACAGGGCAAACACAGGGCATGAGCGGGGATGGGGGGAAAGACGGGAGATACGGGGCATGAGCGGGTGGTGGGTGGGGGAGAAAGAAGGGAGACATGGGGCATGAGCAGGGGGTTGGGGGGAAAGAAGGGAGACACAGGGCATGAGCGGGGGGAGGGGGGTACAGGAGTGAGACACAGGGCATGAGCGGGGGGAGGGGGGTACAGGAGTGAGACACAGGGCATGAGAGGGGGCATGAGCGGGGGTTGGGGAGGAAGAAGGGAGACACGGGGCATGAGCGTGGGGTGGGGGAAAGAAGGGAGACACAGGCATGAGCGGGGGGTGAGGGGGGAAGAAGGAGACGCGGGGCATGAGTGGGGGGTGGGTTGGACAGGAGGGAGATACGGGGCATGAGAGGGGGTGGGGGGTACAGGAGGAAGACAAGGGGCATGAGCACGGGGTGGGGGGTACAGAAGGGAGACACGGGGCATGAGCAGGGGTTGGGGGGAAGAAGGGAGACACGGTGCATGAGCAGGGGGTGGGGGGAAAGAAAGGAGACACAGGGCACGAGCGGGGGGTGGGGGGAAAGAAGAGAGACACGGGGCATGAGCGGGGGTGGGGTGGACAGGAGGGAGATACGGGGCATGAGCGGGGGTGGGGGGTACAGGAGGAAGACAAGGGGCATGAGCACGTGGTGGGGGTACAGAAGGGAGACAAGGGGCATGAGCAGGGGTTGGGGGGAAAGAAGGGAGACACGGGGCATGAATGGGGGTGGGGGGAAGAAGGGAGACTCGGGGCATGAGCGGAGGTGAGGGGGAAAGAAGGGAGACACGGGGCATGAGCGGGGGTGCGGGGGAGAAGGGAGACATGGGCATGAGCGCGGGAAAGAAGGGAGACACGGGTCATGAGCGGGGGGTGGGGGGGAAGAAGGGAGACACGGGGCATGAGCGGGGGTTGGAGGGAAGAAGGGAGACATGGGGCATGAGCGGGGGGTTGGGGGGAAAGAAAGGAGACATGGGGCATGAGCGGGGGGTGGGGAAAGAACAGAGACACGGGGCATGAGCGGGGGGTGGGTGGAAAAGTAGGGAGACACGGGACATGAGCGAGGGGTGGGGTGGAGAATGGAGACAAGGGGCATGAGCGGGGAAAGAAGGGAGACACGGGGCATGAGCATGAGGTGCGGGGCAAAGAAGGGAGACAGGGGCATGAGCAGGGGGTGGGGGGGAAAGAAGGGAGACACGGGGCATGAGCGGGGGGTGGGGTGGAAAGAAGGGAGACACGGGGCATGTGCAGGGGGTGGGGGGAGAAAGGAGACAAGGGGCATGATCGGGGGTGGGGTGGAAAGAAGGGATACACGGGGCATGAGCGGGGGGTGGGGGGAAGAAGGAAGACACGGGGCATAAGCGGGGGGTGGGAGAGAAAGAGGGGAGACACGGGGCACGAGTGGAAGGTGGGGGTGAACAGGGGAGATACGGGGCATGAGCGGGCGGTGGGGGGGTACACGAGGGAGACACGGGGCATGAGCGGGGGGTGGGGGGAACAGGAGAGAGACACGGGGCATGAACTTGGGGTGGGGGGTAACACGAGGAAGACACAGGGCATGAGCGGGGGGGGGAACAGGGCAAACACAGGGCATGAGTGGGGATGGGGGAAAGACGGGAGACACGGGGCATGAGCGGGTGGTGGGGGTGAACAGGGGAGACACGGGGCATGAGCGGGCGGTGGGGGGGTACACGAGGGAGACACGGGGCATGAGTGGGGGGTGGGGGGAACAGGAGGGAGACACGGGGCATGAACTGGGGGTGGGGGGTAACACGAGGAAGACACGGGGCATGATCAGGTGTGGGGGGAACAGGGCAGACATGGGGTATGAGCGGGGGTGGGGGGAAAGAAGGGAGACTCGGGGCATGAGCAGGGGGTGGGGGGGGGAAAGAAGGGAGACACAGGGCATGAGCGGGGGGTGGGGGGTACAGGAGTGAGACACGGGGCATGAGCGGGGGTTAGGGGGGAAAGAAGGGAGACACGGGGCATGAGCGTGGGGTGGGGGGGAAAGAAGGGAGACACAGGCATGAGCGGGGGGTGGGGGGATAGGAGGGAGACACGGGGCATGAGCGGGTGGTGGGGGCTTCAGGAGGGAGACACGGGGCATGAGTGGGGGGTGAGGGGTACAGGAGGGAGACACGGGACATGAGCAGGGGGTGGGGGGAACATGAGGGAGACACGGGGCATGAGCGGGGGTGGGGGGTACAGGAGGGAGATAGGGATCATGAGCACATGGTGAGGGGTACAGAAGGGAGACACGGGGCATGAGCAGGGGGTGGGGGTACAGGAGGGAGACACGGGGCATGAGCGGTGGGTGGGGGCTATAGGAGGGAGACACGGGGCATGAGCGGGGGGTGGGGGGGAGATGGGAGATGTGGGGCATGAGCGGGGGTGAGGGGGAAAGAAGGGAGACACAGGGCATGAGCGAGGGGTGGGGGGATGAAGGGAGACATGGGGCATGAGCAGGGGGTGGGGGGTGAAGAAGGGAGACACGGGGAATGAGCGGGGGGTGGGGGGAACAGGGGAGACATGGGTAATGAGCGGGGGGTGGAGGGGGGAAAGAAGGGACACATGGGGCATGAGCGGGGGTTGGGGGAAGAAGGGAGACACGGGGCATGAATGGGGGTGGGGGGAAGAAGGGAGACACGGGGCATGAGCGGAGGTGAGGGGGAAAGAAGGGAGACACGGGGCATGAGCGGGGGTGGGGTGGAGAAGGGAGACACGGGGCATGAGCGGGGGTGCGGGGGAGAAGGGAGACATGGGCATGAGCGGGGGAAAGAAGGGAGACATGGGGCATGAGCGGGGGGTGGGGGGGAAAGAAGGGAGACACGGGGCATGAGCGGGGGTTGGAGGGAAGAAGGGAGACATGGGGCATGATCGGGGGTGGGGGGGAAAGAAAGGAGACATGGGGCATGAGTGGGGGGTGGGGGAAAGAAGGGAGACACGGGGCATGAGCGGCGGGTGGGGGGAAAAGAAGGGAGACACGGGACATGAGCGAGGGGTGGGGTGGAGAAGGGAGACACGGGGCATGAGCGGGTAAAGAAGGGAGACACGGGGCATGAGCGTGAGGTGCGGGGCAAAGAAGGGAGACAGGGGCATGAGCGGGGGTGGGGGGTGGGGGGAAAGAAGGAAGACACGGGGCATGGGGGTGGGGTGGAAAGAAGGGAGACACGGGGCATGTGCAGGGGGTGAGGGGGAGAAAGGAGACAAGGGGCATGATCGGGGGTGGGGTGGAAAGAAGGGATACACGGGGCATGAGCGGGGGTTGGGGGGGAAGAAGGAAGACACGGGGCATAAGCGGGGGGTGGGAGAGAGAGAGGGGAGACACGGGGCACGAGTGGGGGTGAACAGGGTAGATACGGGACATGAGCGGGCGGTGGGGGGGTACACGAGGGAGACACGGGACATGAGCGGGGGGTGGGGGAACAGGAGGGAGACACGGGGCATGAACTGGGGGTGGGGGGTAACACGAGGGAGACACAGGGCATGAGCGGGGTGGGGGGAACAGGGCAAACACAGGGCATGAGCGGGGATGGGTGAAAGACGGGAGACACGGGGCATGAGCGGGTGGTGGGTGGGGGAAAAGAAGGGAGACATGGGGCATGAGCGTGGGGTGGGGGAAAGAAGGGAGACACAGGCATGAGTGGTGGGTGAGGGGGGGAAAGAAGGGAGACGCGGGGCATGAGTGGGGGGTGGGGTGGACAGGAGGGAGATACGGGGCATGAGCGGGGGTGGGGGGTACAGGAGGAAGACAAGGGGTATGAGCATGGGGTGGGGGGTACAGAAGGGAGACACGGGGCATGAGCAGGGTTGGGGTGGAGAAGGGAGACACGGGGCATGAGCGGGGAAAGAAGGGAGACACGGGGCATGAGCGTGAGGTGCGGGGCAAAGAATGGAGACAGGGGTATGAGCGGGGGGTGGGGGGAAAGAAGGGAGACACGGGGCATGAGCGGGGGCTGGGGTGGAAAGAAGGGAGACACGGGGCATGTGCAGGGGGTGGGGGGGAGAAAGGAGACAAGGGGCATGATCGGGGGTGGGGTGGAAAGAAGGGATACACAGGGTATGAGCGGGGGGTGGTGGGGGAAGAAGGAAGACACGGGGCATAAGCGGGGGGTGGGAGAGAAAGAGGGGAGACACGGGGCACGAGTGGGGGGTGGGGGTGAACAGGGGAGATACGGGACATGAGCGGGCGGTGGGGGGGTACACGAGGGAGACACAGGACATGAGCGGGGGGTGGGGGGAACAGGAGGGAGACACGGGGCATGAACTGGGGGTGGGGGGTAACACGAGGAAGACACAGGGCATGAGCGGGGGTGGGGGGAACAGGGCAAACACAGGGCATGAGCGGGGATGGGGGAAAGACGGGAGATACGGGGCATGAGCGGGTGGTGGGTGGGGGAGAAATAAGGGAGACATGGGGCATGAGCAGGGGGTTGGGGGGAAAGAAGGGAGACACAGGGCATGAGCGGGGGGAGGGGGGTACAGGAGTGAGACACAGGGCATGAGAGGGGCATGAGCGGGGGTTGGGGAGGAAGAAGGGAGACATGGGGCATGAGCGTGGGGTGGGGGGAAAGAAGGGAGACACAGGCATGAGCGGGGGGTGAGGGGGGGAAGAAGGGAGACGCGGGGCATGAGTGGGGGGTGGGTTGGACAGGAGGGAGATACGGGGCATGAGAGGGGGTGGGGGGTACAGGAGGAAGACAAAGGGCATGAGCACGGGGTGGGGGGTACAGAAGGGAGACACGGGGCATGAGCAGGGGTTGGGGGGAAGAAGGGAGACACGGTGCATGAGCAGGGGGTGGGGGGAAAGAAAGGAGACACAGGGCACGAGCGGGGGGTGGGGGGAAAGAAGAGAGACACGGGGCATGAGCGGGGGTGGGGGGGAAGAAGGGAGACATGGGGCATGAGCGAGGGGGGGAGAAGGGAGAAACGGGGCATGAGTGGGGGAAAGAAGGGAGACACAGGGCATGAGCGTGGGGTGCGGGGCAAAGAAGAGAGACGGGCATGAGCGGGGGGTGGGGGGGAAAGAAGGGAGACACGGGGCATGATTGGGGTGGGGGGGAAAGAAGGGAGACACGGGGCATGAGTGGTGGGTGGGGGTGGAAAGAAGGGAGACACGGGGCATGTGCAGGGGGTGGGGGGGAGAAATGAGACACGGGGCATGAGTGGGGTGGGGGGAAGAAGGGAGACACGGGGCATGAGCAGGGGGAAAAGAAGGGAGACACGGGGCATGAGCGGGGGGTGGGGGCCGAAAGAAGGGAGACACGGGGCATGAGCGGGGGTGGGGTGGAAAGAAGGGATACACGGGGCATGAGCAGGGGGGTGGGGGGAAAGAAGGGAGACGGGGCATGAGCGGGGGGTGGGTGGGGGAAAGAAGGGAGACACGGGGCAATAGCGGGGGGTGGGGGTGAACAGGGGAGACACAGGGCATGAGCGGAGGGTGGGGGGTACAGGTGTGAGACACGGGGCATGAGAGGGGCATGAGCGGGGGCTGGGGGGAAAGAAGGGAGACACGGGGCATGAGCGTGGGGTGGGGGGAAAGAAGGGAGACACAGGCATGAGCAGGGGGTGGGGGGGAAAAGAAGGGAGACGCGGGGCATGAGCGGGGGGTGGGGTGGACAGGAGGGAGATACGGGGCATGAGCGGGGGTGGGGGGTACAGGAGGAAGACAAGGGGCATGAGCACAGGGTGGGGGTACAGAAGGGAGACACGGGGCATGAGCAGGGGTTGGGGGGAAAGAAGGGAGACACGGGGCATGAGCAGGGGTTGGGGGGAAAGAAAGGAGACACGGGGCATGAGCGGAGGGCAGAGGGAAAGAAGAGAGACACGGGGCATGAGCGGGGGTGGGGGGGAAAAGAAGGGAGACACAGGGCATGAGCGAGGGGGGGTGAAGGGAGACACGGGGCATGAGCGGGGGAAAGAAGGGAGACACAGGGCATGAGCATGGGGTGCGGGGCAAAGAAGGGAGACGGGCCATGAGCGGGGGGTGGGGAGGAAAGAAGGGAGACACAGGGCATGATCGGGGGGTGGGGGGAAAGAAGGGAGACATGGGGCATGAGCGGTGAGGTGGGGGTGGAAAGAAGGGAGACACGGGGCATGTGCAGGGGGTTGGGGGGAGAAATGAAGAAATAAGACACGGGGCATGAGCGGGGGTGGGGGGAAGTAGGGAGACACGGGGCATGAGCGGGGTGAAAAGAAGGGAGACACGGGGCATGAGCGGGGAGTGGGGGGCGAAAGAAGGGAGACACAGGGCATGAGCGGGGGTGGGTTGGAAAGAAGGGATACACGGGGCATGAGCAGGGGGTGGGGGGGAAAGAAGGGAGACACGGGGCATAAGCGGGGGGTGAGGGGAACAGGGGAGACATGGGTAATGAGCAGGGGGTGGAGGGGGGAAAGAAGGGACACACAGGGCATGAGCGGGGGTTGGGGGGGAAGAAGGGAGACACGGGGCATGAACGGGGGTGGGGAGGAAGAAGGGAGACACGGGGCATGAGCGGAGGTGAGGGGGAAAGAAGGGAGACACGGGGCATGAGCGGGGGGTGGGGTGGAGAAGGGAGTCACGGGGCATGAGCGGGGGGTGCGGGGGAGAAGGGAGACACGGGCATGAGCGGGGGAAAGAAGGGAGACACGGGGCATGAGCGGGGGTTGGAGGGGAAGAAGGGAGACATGGATCATGAGCGCGGGGTGGGGGGGAAAGAAGGGAGACATGGGGCATGAGCGTGGGGTGGGCGGGAAAGAGGGAGACAGGGCATGAGCAGGGGGTGGGGGAGTACAGGAGTGAGACAGGGGCATGAGCGGGGCATGAGCGGGGTTGGGGGAAAGAAGGGAGACACGGGGCATGAGCGTGGGGTGGGGGAAAGAAGGGAGACACAGGCATGAGCGGGGGGTGGGGGGGAAGAAGGGAGACGTGGGGCATGAGCGGGGGTGGGGTGGACTGGAGGGAGACACAGGGCATGAGCGGGGGGAGGGGGGTACAGGAGGGAGACAAGGGGCATGAGCGGGGGGTGGGGGGTACAGGAGGGAGACACGGGGCATGAGCGGGGGGTGGGGGTACAGGAGGGAGACACGGGGCATGAGCAGGGGGTGGGGGATACAGGAGTGAGACACGGGGCATGAGGTGGGTGAGGTGGGGGAAGAAGGGAGACAGGGGCATGAGCGGGGGTGGGGGGTAAAGAAAGGAGACACGGGGCATGAGCGGGGGGTGGGGGGAGGAAGGGAGAGACGGGGCATGAGCGGGGGGTGGGGGAACAGGGCAGACACTGGGCATGAGCGGGGGTGGGGGTAACCGAGGGAGACATGGGGCATGAGAGGGGGGTGGGGGGAACACGAGGGAGACACGGGCATGAGCGGGGGGTTAGGGGGGAACAGGGGAGACACGAGGCATGAGTGGGTGGTGGGGGTGAACAGGCGAGACACAGGGCATGAGCGGGGGGTGGGGGGATAGGAGGGAGACACGGGGCATGAGCGGGTGGTGGGGGTACAGGAGGGAGAACCAGGGCCTGAGTGGGGGGTGGGGGGTACAGGAGGGAGACACGGGACATGGGCAGGGGGTGGGGGGAACATGAAGGAGACATGGGGCATGAGCGGGGGTGGGGGGTACAGGAGGGAGATACGGGTCATGAGCGGGGGTGGGGGGTACAGAAGGGAGACACGAGGCATGAGCAGGGGGTGGGGGGTACAGGAGGGAGACACGGCATGAGCGGGGGGTGGGGGGGAGAAGGGAGATGTGGGGCATGAGCGGGGGTGGGGGGGAAAGAAGGGAGACACGGGGCATGAGCGGGGGGTGGGGGGATGAAGGGAGACATGGGGCATGAGCGGGGGGTGGGGGGTGAAGAAGAGAGACACGGGGCATGAGCGGGGGGTGGGGGGAACAGGGGAGACATGGGTAATGAGCAGGGGGTGGAGGGGGGAAAGAAGGGACACACGGGGCATGAGCGGGGGGTGGGGGGGACAGGAGGGAGACACGGGGCATGAGGGGGGTGGGGAGGGTAAAGAAGGGAGACACGGGGCATGAGCGGGGGTTGGGGGGGAAGAAGGGAGACAGGGGCATGAGCGGGGGGTGAGGGGGGTAAAGAAAGGAGACAAGGGGCATGAGCGGGGGGTGGGGGGAGGAAGGGAGAGACGGGGCATGAGCGGGGGGTGGGGGGGAACAGGGCAGACACTGGGCATGAGCGGGGGTAGGGGTAACCGAGGGAGACATGGGGCATGAGAGGGGGGTGGGGGGGAACACGAGGGAGACACGGGCATGAGCGGGGGTTAGGGGGGAACAGGGGAGACACGAGGCGTGGGTGGTGGGGGTGAACAGGAGACACACAGGGCATGAGCGGGGGGTGGGGGATAGGAGGGAGACACGGGGCATGAGCGGGTGGTGGGGGTACAGGAGAGAGAACCGGGACATGAGCAGGGGGTGGGGGGAACATGAAGGTGACATGGGGCATGGGCGGGGGTGGGGGGTACAGGAGGGAGATACGGGTCATGAGCGGGGGGTGGGGGGTACAGAAGGGAGACACGGGGCATGAGCAGGGGGTGGGGGGTACAGGAGGGAGACACGGGGCATGAGCGGGGGGTGGGGGGAGAAGGGAGATGTGGGGCATGAGCGGGGGTGGGAGGGAAAGAAGGGAGACACGGGGCATGAGCGGGGGGTGGGGGGATGAAGGGAGACATGGGGCATGAGCAGGGGGTGGGGGGTGAAGAAGGGAGACACGGGGCATGAGCGGGGTGTTGGGGGGAAAGAAGGGAGACACGGGGCATGAGCGGGGGTTGGGGGGAAGAAGGGAGACATGGGTCATGAGCAGGGGGTGGGGGGGAAAGAAAGGAGACACTGGGCATGAGCGGGGGTGGGGGGAAAGAAGGGAGACACGGGGCATGAGCGGCGGTGGGGGAAAAGAAGGGAGACACGGGACTTGAGCGAGGGGTGGGGTGGAGAAGGGAGACACGGGGCATGAGCGGGGGAAGAAGGGAGACACGGGGCATGAGCATGGGGTGCGGGGCAAAGAAGGGAGACAGGTGCATGAGCTGGGGTGGGGGGAAAGAAGGGAGACACGGGGCATGATCGGGGGTGGGGGGGAAAGAAGGGAGACACGGGGCATGAGCGGGGGTGAGGTGGAAAGAAGGGAGACATGGGGCATGTGCAGGGGGTGGGGGGGAGAAAGGGGACAAGGGGCATGATCGGGGGTGGGGTGGAAAGAAGGGATACACGGGGCATGAGCAGGGGGTGGGGGCAAAGAAGGGAGACACGGGGCATAAGCGGTGGTGGGAGGGAAAGAGGGGAGACACGGGGCACAAGTGGGGGGTGGGGGTGAACAGGGGAGATACGGGACATGAGCGGGCAGTGGGGGGTACACGAGGGAGACACGACATGAGCGGGGGGTGGGGGGAACAGGAGGGAGACACGGGGCATGAACTGGGGGTGGGGGGTAACACGAGGAAGACACGGGGCATGAGCGGGGGTGGGGGGAACAGGGCAGACACGGGGCATTAGCGGGGATGGGGAAAGACGGGAGACACAGGGCATGAGCGGGTGGTGGGTGGGGGGAAAGAAGGGAGACATGGGGCATGAGCAGGGGTGGGGGGGAAAGAAGGGAGACAGGGCATGAGCGGGGGGTGGGGGGTACAGGAGTGAGACACGGGGCATGAGAGGGGCATGAGCGGGGGTTGGGGTGAAAGAAGGGAGACACGGGGCATGAGCGTGGGGTGGTGGGAAAGAAGGGAGACACAGGCATGAGCAGGGGTGAGGGGGGGAAAGAAGGGAGATGCGGGGCATGAGCAGGGGGTGGGGTGGACAGGAGGGAGATACGGGGCCTGAGCGGGGGTGGGGGGTACAGGAGGAAGACAAGGGACATGAGCACGGGGTGGGGGGTACAGAAGGGAGACACGGGGCATGAGCAGGGGTTGGGGGGAAGAAGGGGGACACGGTGCATGAGCGGGGGGTGGGGGGAAAGAAAGGAGACACAGGGCATGAGCGAGGGTTGGGGGAAGAAGAGAGACACGGGGCATGAGCGGGGGTTGGGAGAAAAGAAGGGAGACACGGGACATGAGCGAGGGGGGGAGAAGGGAGACACGGGGCATGAGCGGGGGAAAGAAGGGACACACGGGACATGAGCGGGGGTGGGGGGAACAGGAGGGAGACACGGGGCATGAACTGGGGGTGGGGGGTAACACGAGGAAGACACGAGGCATGAGCGGGGGTGGGGGGAACAGGGCAGACACGGGGCATTAGCGGGGATGGGGAAAGACGGGAGACACGGGGCATGAGCGGGTGGTGGGTGGGGGGAAAGAAGGGAGACATGGGGCATGAGCAGGGGGTGGGGGGGAAAGAAGGGAGACACAGGGCATGAGCGGGGGGTGGGGGGTACAGGAGTGAGACACGGGGCATGAGAGGGGCATGAGCGGGGGTTGGGGGAAAGAAGGGAGACACGGGGCGTGGGGTGGTGGGAAAGAAGGGAGACACAGGCATGAGCAGGGGTGAGGGGGGGAAAGAAGGGAGACGCGGGGCATGAGCGGGGGATGGGGTGGACAGGAGGGAGATACGGGGCCTGAGCGGGGTTGGGGGGTACAGGAGGAAGACAAGGGGCATGAGCACGGGGTGGGGGGTACAGAAGGGAGACAAGGGGCATGAGCAGGGGTTGGGGGGAAGAAGGGGGACACGGTGCATGAGCGGGGGGTGGGGGGAAAGAAAGGAGACACAGGGCATGAGCGGGGGTTGGGGGGAAGAAGAGAGACACGGGGCATGAGCAGGGGTTGGTGGGAAAAGAAGGGAGACACGGGACATGAGCGAGGGGGGGAGAAGGGAGACCCGGGGCATGAGCGGGGGAAAGAAGGGAGACACGGGGCATGAGCGTGGGGTGCGGGGCAAAGAAGGGAGACAGGGGCATGAGCGGGGGGTGGGGGGGAAAGAAGGGAGAGACGGGGCATGATTGGGGGGTGGGGGGGAAGAAGGGAGACACGGGGCATGAGCGGTGGGTGGGTGTGGAAAGAAGGGAGACACGGGGCATGTGCAGGGGGTGGGGGGAGAAATGAGACACGGGGCATGAGTGGGGGCTGGGGGAAGAAGGGAGACACGGGGCATGAGCGGGGGAAAAGAAGGGAGACACGGGGCATGAGCGGGGGGTGGGGGGCGAAAGAAGGGAGACACGGGGCATGAGCGCGGGTGGGGTGGAAAGAAGGGATACACGGGGCATGAGCGGGGGTGGGGGGGAAGAAGGGAGACACGGGGCATGAGTGGAGGGTGGGGGGGAAAGAAGGGAGACACGGGGCATGAGCGGGGGGTGGGGGTGAACAGGGGAGACACAGGGCATGAGCGGGGGGCGGGGGAAAGAAGGGAGACACGGGCCATGAGTGGGGGGTAGGGGGAAAAGAAGGGAGATACGGGACATGAGCGAGGGGAGGGGTGGAGAAGGGAGACACGGGGCATGAGCGGGGGGAAGAAGGGAGAGACCGGGCATGAGCGTGGGGTGCGGGGCAAAGAAGGGAGACAGGGCATGGGTGGGGGGGAAAGAAGGGAGACACGGGGCATGAGCGAGGGGGGAGAAGGGAGACACGGGGCATGAGCGGGGGAAAGAAGGGAGACACGGGACATGAGCGGGGGTGGGGGACAGGAGGGAGACACGGGGCATGAACTGGGGGTGGGGGGTAACACGAGGAAGACACGGGGCATGAGCGGGGGTGGGGGGAACAGGGCAGACACGGGGCATTAGCGGGGATGGGGAAAGACGGGAGACACGGGGCATGAGCGGGTGGTGGGTGGGGGGAAAGAAGGGAGACATGGGGCATGAGCAGGGGGTGGGGGGGAAAGAAGGGAGACACAGGGCATGAGCGGGGGGTGGGGGGTACAGGAGTGAGACACGGGGCATGAGAGGGGCATGAGCGGGGGGTTGGGGGAAAGAAGGGAGACACGGGGCATGAGCGTGGGGTGGTGGGAAAAAAGGGAGACACAGGCATGAGCAGGGGTGAGGGGGGAAAGAAGGGAGACGCGGGGCATGAGCGGGGGATGGGGTGGACAGGAGGGAGATACGGGGCCTGAGCGGGGTTGGGGGGTACAGGAGGAAGACAAGGGGCATGAGCACGGGGTGGGGGGTACAGAAGGGAGACAAGGGGCATGAGCAGGGGTTGGGGGGAAGAAGGGGGACACGGTGCATGAGCGGGGGGTGGGGGGAAAGAAAGGAGACACAGGGCATGAGCGGGGGTTGGGGGGAAGAAGAGAGACACGGGGCATGAGCGGGGGTTGGGGGGAAAAGAAGGGAGACACGGGACATGAGCGAGGGGGGGAGAAGGGAGACCCGGGGCATGAGCGGGGGAAAGAAGGGAGACACGGGGCATGAGCGTGGGGTGCGGGGCAAAGAAGGGAGACAGGGGCATGAGCGGGGGGTGAGGGAGACACGGGGCATGATTGGGGGCTGGGGGGGAAAGAAGGGAGACACGGGGCATGAGCGGTGGGTGGGGGTGGAAAGAAGGGAGACACGGGGCATGAGAGGGGCATGAGCGGGGGTTGGGGAGGAAGAAGGGAGACATGGGGCATGAGCGTGGGGTGGGGGGAAAGAAGGGAGACACAGGCATGAGCGGGGGGTGAGGGGGGAAGAAGGGAGACGCGGGGCATGAGTGGGGGGTGGGTTGGACAGGAGGGAGATACGGGGCATGAGAGGGGGTGGGGGGTACAGGAGGAAGACAAAGGGCATGAGCACGGGGTGGGGGTACAGAAGGGAGACACGGGGCATGAGCAGGGGTTGGGGGGAAGAAGGGAGACACGGTGCATGAGCAGGGGGTGGGGGGAAAGAAAGGAGACACAGGGCACGAGCGGGGGGTGGGGGGAAAGAAGAGAGACACGGGGCATGAGCGGGGGTGGGGGGAAGAAGGGAGACATGGGGCATGAGCGAGGGGGGGAGAAGGGAGAAACGGGGCATGAGTGGGGGAAAGAAGGGAGACACAGGGCATGAGCGTGGGGTGCGGGGCAAAGAAGAGAGACGGGCATGAGCGGGGGGTGGGGGGGAAAGAAGGGAGACACGGGGCATGATTGGGGTGGGGGGGAAAGAAGGGAGACACGGGGCATGAGTGGTGGGTGGGGGTGGAAAGAAGGGAGACACGGGGCATGTGCAGGGGGTGGGGGGGGAGAAATGAGACACGGGGCATGAGTGGGGTGGGGGGAAGAAGGGAGACACGGGGCATGAGCAGGGGGAAAAGAAGGGAGACACGGGGCATGAGCGGGGGGTGGGGGCCGAAAGAAGGGAGACACGGGGCATGAGCGGGGGTGGGGTGGAAAGAAGGGATACACGGGGCATGAGCAGGGGGGTGGGGGGAAAGAAGGGAGACGGGGCATGAGCGGGGGGTGGGTGGGGGAAAGAAGGGAGACACGGGGCAATAGCGGGGGGTGGGGGTGAACAGGGGAGACACAGGGCATGAGCGGAGGGTGGGGGGTACAGGTGTGAGACACGGGGCATGAGAGGGGCATGAGCGGGGGCTGGGGGGAAAGAAGGGAGACACGGGGCATGAGCGTGGGGTGGGGGGAAAGAAGGGAGACACAGGCATGAGCAGGGGGTGGGGGGGAAAAGAAGGGAGACGCGGGGCATGAGCGGGGGGTGGGGTGGACAGGAGGGAGATACGGGGCATGAGCGGGGGTGGGGGGTACAGGAGGAAGACAAGGGGCATGAGCACAGGGTGGGGGTACAGAAGGGAGACACGGGGCATGAGCAGGGGTTGGGGGGAAAGAAGGGAGACACGGGGCATGAGCAGGGGTTGGGGGGAAAGAAAGGAGACACGGGGCATGAGCGGAGGGCAGAGGGAAAGAAGAGAGACACGGGGCATGAGCGGGGGTGGGGGGGAAAAGAAGGGAGACACAGGGCATGAGCGAGGGGGGGTGAAGGGAGACACGGGGCATGAGCGGGGGAAAGAAGGGAGACACAGGGCATGAGCATGGGGTGCGGGGCAAAGAAGGGAGACGGGCCATGAGCGGGGGGTGGGGAGGAAAGAAGGGAGACACAGGGCATGATCGGGGGGTGGGGGGAAAGAAGGGAGACATGGGGCATGAGCGGTGAGGTGGGGGTGGAAAGAAGGGAGACACGGGGCATGTGCAGGGGGTTGGGGGGAGAAATGAAGAAATAAGACACGGGGCATGAGCGGGGGTGGGGGGAAGTAGGGAGACACGGGGCATGAGCGGGGTGAAAAGAAGGGAGACACGGGGCATGAGCGGGGAGTGGGGGGCGAAAGAAGGGAGACACAGGGCATGAGCGGGGGTGGGTTGGAAAGAAGGGATACACGGGGCATGAGCAGGGGGTGGGGGGGAAAGAAGGGAGACACGGGGCATAAGCGGGGGGTGAGGGGAACAGGGGAGACATGGGTAATGAGCAGGGGGTGGAGGGGGGAAAGAAGGGACACACAGGGCATGAGCGGGGGTTGGGGGGAAGAAGGGAGACACGGGGCATGAACGGGGGTGGGGAGGAAGAAGGGAGACACGGGGCATGAGCGGAGGTGAGGGGGAAAGAAGGGAGACACGGGGCATGAGCGGGGGGTGGGGTGGAGAAGGGAGTCACGGGGCATGAGCGGGGGGTGCGGGGGAGAAGGGAGACACGGGCATGAGCGGGGGAAAGAAGGGAGACACGGGGCATGAGCGGGGGTTGGAGGGGAAGAAGGGAGACATGGATCATGAGCGCGGGGTGGGGGGGAAAGAAGGGAGACATGGGGCATGAGCGTGGGGTGGGCGGGAAAGAGGGAGACAGGGCATAAGCAGGGGGTGGGGGAGTACAGGAGTGAGACAGGGGCATGAGCGGGGCATGAGCGGGGTTGGGGGAAAGAAGGGAGACACGGGGCATGAGCGTGGGGTGGGGGAAAGAAGGGAGACACAGGCATGAGCGGGGGGTGGGGGGGAAGAAGGGAGACGTGGGGCATGAGCGGGGGTGGGGTGGACTGGAGGGAGACACAGGGCATGAGCGGGGGGAGGGGGGGTACAGGAGGGAGACAAGGGGCATGAGCGGGGGGTGGGGGGTACAGGAGGGAGACACGGGGCATGAGCGGGGGGTGGGGGTACAGGAGGGAGACACGGGGCATGAGCAGGGGGTGGGGGATACAGGAGTGAGACACGGGGCATGAGGTGGGTGAGGTGGGGGAAGAAGGGAGACAGGGGCATGAGCGGGGGTGGGGGGTAAAGAAAGGAGACACGGGGCATGAGCGGGGGGTGGGGGGAGGAAGGGAGAGACGGGGCATGAGCGGGGGGTGGGGGAACAGGGCAGACACTGGGCATGAGCGGGGGTGGGGGTAACCGAGGGAGACATGGGGCATGAGAGGGGGGTGGGGGGAACACGAGGGAGACACGGGCATGAGCGGGGGGTTAGGGGGGAACAGGGGAGACACGAGGCATGAGTGGGTGGTGGGGGTGAACAGGCGAGACACAGGGCATGAGCGGGGGGTGGGGGGATAGGAGGGAGACACGGGGCATGAGCGGGTGGTGGGGGTACAGGAGGGAGAACCAGGGCCTGAGTGGGGGGTGGGGGGTACAGGAGGGAGACACGGGACATGGGCAGGGGGTGGGGGGAACATGAAGGAGACATGGGGCATGAGCGGGGGTGGGGGGTACAGGAGGGAGATACGGGTCATGAGCGGGGGGTGGGGGGTACAGAAGGGAGACACGAGGCATGAGCAGGGGGTGGGGGGTACAGGAGGGAGACACGGCATGAGCGGGGGGTGGGGGGGAGAAGGGAGATGTGGGGCATGAGCGGGGGGTGGGGGGATGAAGGGAGACATGGGGCATGAGCGGGGGGTGGGGGGTGAAGAAGAGAGACACGGGGCATGAGCGGGGGGTGGGGGGAACAGGGGAGACATGGGTAATGAGCAGGGGGTGGAGGGGGGAAAGAAGGGACACACGGGGCATGAGCGGGGGGTGGGGGGGACAGGAGGGAGACACGGGGCATGAGGGGGGTGGGGAGGGTAAAGAAGGGAGACACGGGGCATGAGCGGGGGTTGGGGGGGAAGAAGGGAGACAGGGGCATGAGCGGGGGGTGAGGGGGGTAAAGAAAGGAGACAAGGGGCATGAGCGGGGGGTGGGGGGAGGAAGGGAGAGACGGGGCATGAGCGGGGGGTGGGGGGGAACAGGGCAGACACTGGGCATGAGCGGGGGTAGGGGTAACCGAGGGAGACATGGGGCATGAGAGGGGGGTGGGGGGGAACACGAGGGAGACACGGGCATGAGCGGGGGTTAGGGGGGAACAGGGGAGACACGAGGCGTGGGTGGTGGGGGTGAACAGGAGACACACAGGGCATGAGCGGGGGGTGGGGGGATAGGAGGGAGACACGGGGCATGAGCGGGTGGTGGGGGTACAGGAGAGAGAACCGGGACATGAGCAGGGGGTGGGGGGAACATGAAGGTGACATGGGGCATGGGCGGGGGTGGGGGGTACAGGAGGGAGATACGGGTCATGAGCGGGGGGTGGGGGGTACAGAAGGGAGACACGGGGCATGAGCAGGGGGTGGGGGGTACAGGAGGGAGACACGGGGCATGAGCGGGGGGTGGGGGGAGAAGGGAGATGTGGGGCATGAGCGGGGTGGGAGGGAAAGAAGGGAGACACGGGGCATGAGCGGGGGGTGGGGGGATGAAGGGAGACATGGGGCATGAGCAGGGGGTGGGGGGTGAAGAAGGGAGACACGGGGCATGAGCGGGGTGTTGGGGGGAAAGAAGGGAGACACGGGGCATGAGCGGGGGTTGGGGGGAAGAAGGGAGACATGGGTCATGAGCAGGGGGTGGGGGGGAAAGAAAGGAGACACGGGGCATGAGCGAGGGGTGGGGTGGAGAAGGGAGACACGGGGCATGAGCGGGGGAAAGAAGGGAGACACGGGGCATGAGCATGGGGTGCGGGGCAAAGAAGGGAGACATGTGCATGAGCTGGGGTGGGGGGAAAGAAGGGAGACACGGGGCATGATCGGGGGTGGGGGGAAAGAAAGGAGACACGGGACTTGAGCGAGGGGTGGGGTGGAGAAGGGAGACACGGGGCATGAGCGGGGGAAAGAAGGGAGACACCGGGCATGAGCATGGGGTGCGGGGCAAAGAAGGGAGACAGGTGCATGAGCTGGGGTGGGGGGAAAGAAGGGAGACACGGGGCATGATCGGGGGTGGGGGGAAAGAAGGGAGACACGGGGCATGAGCGGGGGTGAGGTGGAAAGAAGGGAGACATGGGGCATGTGCAGGGGGTGGGGGGGAGAAAGGGGACAAGGGGCATGATCGGGGGTGGGGTGGAAAGAAGGGATACACGGGGCATGAGCAGGGGGTGGGGGCAAAGAAGGGAGACACGGGGCATAAGCGGTGGTGGGAGGGAAAGAGGGGAGACACGGGGCACAAGTGGGGGGTGGGGGTGAACAGGGGAGATACGGGACATGAGCGGGCAGTGGGGGGTACACGAGGGAGACACGACATGAGCGGGGGGTGGGGGGAACAGGAGGGAGACACGGGGCATGAACTGGGGGTGGGGGGTAACACGAGGAAGACACGGGGCATGAGCGGGGGTGGGGGGAACAGGGCAGACACGGGGCATTAGCGGGGATGGGGAAAGACGGGAGACACAGGGCATGAGCGGGTGGTGGGTGGGGGGAAAGAAGGGAGACATGGGGCATGAGCAGGGGTGGGGGGGAAAGAAGGGAGACAGGGCATGAGCGGGGGGTGGGGGGTACAGGAGTGAGACACGGGGCATGAGAGGGGCATGAGCGGGGGTTGGGGTGAAAGAAGGGAGACACGGGGCATGAGCGTGGGGTGGTGGGAAAGAAGGGAGACACAGGCATGAGCAGGGGTGAGGGGGGGAAAGAAGGGAGATGCGGGGCATGAGCAGGGGGTGGGGTGGACAGGAGGGAGATACGGGGCCTGAGCGGGGGTGGGGGGTACAGGAGGAAGACAAGGGACATGAGCACGGGGTGGGGGGTACAGAAGGGAGACACGGGGCATGAGCAGGGGTTGGGGGGAAGAAGGGGGACACGGTGCATGAGCGGGGGGTGGGGGGAAAGAAAGGAGACACAGGGCATGAGCGAGGGTTGGGGGGAAGAAGAGAGACACGGGGCATGAGCGGGGGTTGGGAGAAAAGAAGGGAGACACGGGACATGAGCGAGGGGGGGAGAAGGGAGACACGGGGCATGAGCGGGGGAAAGAAGGGACACACGGGACATGAGCGGGGGTGGGGGGAACAGGAGGGAGACACGGGGCATGAACTGGGGGTGGGGGGTAACACGAGGAAGACACGAGGCATGAGCGGGGGTGGGGGGAACAGGGCAGACACGGGGCATTAGCGGGGATGGGGAAAGACGGGAGACACGGGGCATGAGCGGGTGGTGGGTGGGGGGAAAGAAGGGAGACATGGGGCATGAGCAGGGGGTGGGGGGAAAGAAGGGAGACACAGGGCATGAGCGGGGGGTGGGGGGTACAGGAGTGAGACACGGGGCATGAGAGGGGCATGAGCGGGGGTTGGGGGAAAGAAGGGAGACACGGGGCGTGGGGTGGTGGGAAAGAAGGGGAGACACAGGCATGAGCAGGGGTGAGGGGGGGAAAGAAGGGAGACGCGGGGCATGAGCGGGGGATGGGGTGGACAGGAGGGAGATACGGGGCCTGAGCGGGGTTGGGGGGTACAGGAGGAAGACAAGGGGCATGAGCACGGGGTGGGGGGTACAGAAGGGAGACAAGGGGCATGAGCAGGGGTTGGGGGGAAGAAGGGGGACACGGTGCATGAGCGGGGGGTGGGGGGAAAGAAAGGAGACACAGGGCATGAGCGGGGGTTGGGGGGAAGAAGAGAGACACGGGGCATGAGCAGGGGTTGGTGGGAAAAGAAGGGAGACACGGGACATGAGCGAGGGGGGGAGAAGGGAGGACCCGGGGCATGAGCGGGGGAAAGAAGGGAGACACGGGGCATGAGCGTGGGGTGCGGGGCAAAGAAGGGAGACAGGGGCATGAGCGGGGGGTGGGGGGGAAAGAAGGGAGAGACGGGGCATGATTGGGGGGTGGGGGGGAAGAAGGGAGACACGGGGCATGAGCGGTGGGTGGGGGTGGAAAGAAGGGAGACACGGGGCATGTGCAGGGGGTGGGGGGAGAAATGAGACACGGGGCATGAGTGGGGGCTGGGGGGAAGAAGGGAGACACGGGGCATGAGCGGGGGAAAAGAAGGGAGACACGGGGCATGAGCGGGGGGTGGGGGGCAAAAGAAGGGAGACACGGGGCATGAGCGCGGGTGGGGTGGAAAGAAGGGATACACGGGGCATGAGCGGGGGTGGGGGGGAAGAAGGGAGACACGGGGCATGAGTGGAGGGTGGGGGGGAAAGAAGGGAGACACGGGGCATGAGCGGGGGGTGGGGGGTGAACAGGGGAGACACAGGGCATGAGCGGGGGGCGGGGGGAAAGAAGGGAGACACGGGCCATGAGTGGGGGGTAGGGGGAAAAGAAGGGAGATACGGGACATGAGCGAGGGGAGGGGTGGAGAAGGGAGACACGGGGCATGAGCGGGGGGAAGAAGGGAGAGACCGGGCATGAGCGTGGGGTGCGGGGCAAAGAAGGGAGACAGGGGCATGGGTGGGGGGGAAAGAAGGGAGACACGGGGCATGAGCGAGGGGGGAGAAGGGAGACACGGGGCATGAGCGGGGGAAAGAAGGGAGACACGGGACATGAGCGGGGGTGGGGGGAACAGGAGGGAGACACGGGGCATGAACTGGGGGTGGGGGGTAACACGAGGAAGACACGGGGCATGAGCGGGGGTGGGGGGAACAGGGCAGACACGGGGCATTAGCGGGGATGGGGAAAGACAGGAGACACGGGGCATGAGCGGGTGGTGGGTGGGGGGAAAGAAGGGAGACATGGGGCATGAGCAGGGGGTGGGGGGGAAAGAAGGGAGACACAGGGCATGAGCGGGGGGTGGGGGGTACAGGAGTGAGACACGGGGCATGAGAGGGGCATGAGCGGGGGTTGGGGGGAAAGAAGGGAGACACGGGGCATGAGCGTGGGGTGGTGGGAAAGAAGGGAGACACAGGCATGAGCAGGGGTGAGGGGGGAAAGAAGGGAGACGCGGGGCATGAGCGGGGGATGGGGTGGACAGGAGGGAGATACGGGGCCTGAGCGGGGTTGGGGGGTACAGGAGGAAGACAAGGGGCATGAGCACGGGGTGGGGGGTACAGAAGGGAGACAAGGGGCATGAGCAGGGGTTGGGGGGAAGAAGGGGGACACGGTGCATGAGCAGGGGGTGGGGGGGAAAGAAAGGAGACACAGGGCATGAGCGGGGGTTGGGGGGAAGAAGAGAGACACGGGGCATGAGCGGGGGTTGGGGGGAAAAGAAGGGAGACACGGGACATGAGCGAGGGGGGGAGAAGGGAGACCCGGGGCATGAGCGGGGGAAAGAAGGGAGACACGGGGCATGAGCGTGGGGTGCGGGGCAAAGAAGGGAGACAGGGGCATGAGCGGGGGGTGAGGGAGACACGGGGCATGATTGGGGGCTGGGGGGGAAAGAAGGGAGACACGGGGCATGAGCGGTGGGTGGGGGTGGAAAGAAGGGAGACACGGGGCATGTGCAGGGGGTGGGGGGAGAAATGAGACACGGGGCATGAGTGGGGGCTGGGGGGAAGAAGGGAGACACGGGGCATGAGCGGGGGAAAAGAAGGGAGACACGGGGCATGAGCGGGGGGTGGGGGGCGAAAGAAGGGAGACACGGGGCATGAGCGCGGGTGGGGTGGAAAGAAGGGATACACGGGGCATGAGCGGGGGTGGGGGGAAAGAAGGGAGACACGGGGCATGAGTGGAGGGTGGGGGGGAAAGAAGGGAGACACGGGGCATAAGCGGGGGTGGGGGTGAACAGGGGAGACACAGGGCATGAGCGGGGGGCGGGGGAAAGAAGGGAGACACGGGCATGAGTGGGGGGTAGGGGGAAAAGAAGGGAGATACGGGACATGAGCGAGGGGAGGGGTGGAGAAGGGAGACACGGGGCATGAGCGGGGGAAAGAAGGGAGAGACCGGGCATGAGCGTGGGGTGCGGGGCAAAGAAGGGAGACAGGGGCATGGGTGGGGGGGAAAGAAGGGAGACACGGGGCATGATCGGGGTGGGGGGAAAAGAAGGGAGACACGGGGCATGAGCGGGGGGTGGGGTGGTAAGAAGGGAGACATGGGGCATGTGCAGGGGGTGGGGGGAGAAAAGAGACAAGGGGCATGATCGGGGGTGGAGTGGATAGAAGGGATACACGGGGCATGAGTGGGGGGTGGGGGGAAAGAAGGGAGACACGGGGCATGAGCGGGGGGTGGGAGTGAACAGGGGAGACACGGGGCATGAGCGTGCGGTGGGGGGTACACGAGGGAGACACGGGGCATGAGCGGGGGGTGGGGGGAACAGGAGGGAGACACGGGGTATGAACTGGGGGTGGGGGGTAACACGAGGAAGACACGGGGCATGATCAGGTGTGGGGGGAACAGGGCAGACATCGGGTATGAGCGGGGGTGGGGGGAAAGTAGGGAGACACAGGGCATGAGCGGGGGTTGGGTGGGGGAAAGAAGGGAGACACAGGGCATGAGCGGGGGGTGGGGGGTACAGGAGTGAGGCACGGGGCATGAGCGGGGCATGAGCGGGGGTTGGGGGGGAAAGAAGGGAGACACAGGCATGAGCGGGGGGTGGGGGGATAGGAGGGAGACATGGGGCATGAGCGGGAGGTGGGGGTACAGGAGGGAGACACGGGACATGAGCAGGGGGTGGAGGGAACATGAGGGAGACACGGGGCATGAGCGGGGGTGAGGGTACAGGAGGGAGATACGGGTCATGAGCGGGGGATGGGGGTACAGAAGGGAGACACGGGGCATGAGCAGGGGGTGGGGGTACAGGAGGGAGACACGGGGCATGAGCGGGGGGTGGGGGCTATAGGAGGGAGACACGGGGCATTTGCGGGCGGTGGGGGGAGATGGGAGATATGGGGCATGAGCGGGGGTGGGGGGAAAGAAGGGAGACACGGGGCATGAGTGGGGGGTGGGGGGATGAAGGGAGACATGGGGCATGAGCGGGGGTGGGGGGTGAAGAAGGGAGACACGGGGCATGAGCGGGGGGTGGGGGGAACAGGGGAGACATTGGTAATGAGCGGGGGGTGGAGGGGGGAAAGAAGGGACACACGGGGCATGAGCGGGGGTGGGGGGGAAAGAAGGGAGACACGGGGCATGAGTGGGGGGTGGGGGGATGAAGGGAGACATGGGGCATGAGCGGGGGTGGGGGGTGAAGAAGGGAGACACGGGGCATGAGCGGGGGGTGGGGGGAACAGGGGAGACATTGGTAATGAGCGGGGGGTGGAGGGGGGAAAGAAGGGACACACGGGGCATGAGCGGGGGTTGGGGGAAGAAGGGAGACACGGGGCATGAATGGGGGTGGGGGGGGAAGAAGGGAGACACGGGGCATGAGCGGAGGTGAGGGGGAAAGAAGGGAGACACGGGGCATGAGCGGGGGGTGGGGTGGAGAAGGGAGACACGGGGCATGAGCGGGGGTGCGGGGGAGAAGGGAGACATGGGCATGAGCGGGGGAAAGAAGGGAGACACGGGGCATGAGCGGGGGGTGAGGGGGAAAGAAGGGAGACACGGGGCATGAGCAGGGGTTGGGGGGAAGAAGGGAGACATGGGGCATGAGCGGGGGGGAAAGAAAGGAGACATGGTGCATGAGCGGGGTGTGGGGGGAAAGAAGGGAGACACAGGGCATTTGCGGGGGGTGGGGGGAAAAGAAGGGAGACACGGGACATGAGCGAGGGGTGGGGTGGAGAAAGGAGACACGGGGCATGAGCGGCGGAAAGAAAGGAGACACGGGGCATGAGCGTGGGGTGCGGGGCAAAGAAGGGAGACACGGGGCATGAGCAGGGGGTGGGGTGGAAAGAAGGGAGACACGGGGCATGTGCAGGGGGTGGGGGGGAGAAAGGAGACAAGGGGCATGATCGGGGGTGGGGTGGAAAGAAGGGATACACGGGGCATGAGTGGGGAGTGGGGGGGATCAAGGGAGACACGGGGCATAAGCAGGGGGTGGGAGAGAAAGAGGGGAGACACGGGGCACGAGTGGGGGGTTGGGGTGAACAGGGGAGATACGGGACATGAGCGGGCGGTGGGGGGTACACGAGGGAGACACGGGACATGAGCGGGGGGTGGGGGGAACAGGAGGGAGACATGGGGCATGAACTGGGGGTGGGGGGTAACACGAGGAAGACATGGGGCATGAGCGGGGTGGGGGGAACAGGGCAGAAACATGGCATGAGCGGGGATGGGGGAAAGACGGGAGACACGGGGCATGAGCGGGTGGTGGGTGGGGGGAAAGAAGGGAGACATGGGGCATGAGCAGGGGGTGGAGGGGAAAGAAGAGAGACACAGGGCATGGGCGGGGGTGGGGGGTACAGGAGTGAGACACGGGGCATGAGAGGGGCATGAGCGGGGGTTGGGGGGGAAAGAAGGGAGACACGGGGCATGAGCGTGGGGTGGGGAAAGAAGGGAGACACAGGCATGAGCAGGGGGTGAAGGGGGGAAGGAAGGGAGACGCGGGGGGTGGGGTGGACAGGAGGGAGATACGGGGCATGAGCGGGGGTGGGGGGTACAGGAGGAAGACAAGGGGCATGAACACGGGGTGGGGGGTACAGAAGGGAGACACGGGGCATGAGCAGGGGTTGGGGGAAGAAGGGAGACACGGTGCATGAGCGGGGGGTGGGTGGGAAAGAAAGGAGACACAGGGCATGAGCGGGGGGTGGGGGGAAAGAAGAGAGACACGGGGCATGAGTGGGGTGGGGGGGAAAGAAGGGAGACACGGGGCATGAGCGAGGGGGGGGAAGGGAGACACGGGGCATGAGTGGGGGAAAGAAGGGAGACACAGGGCATGAGCGTGGGGTGCGGGGCAAAGAAGAGAGACAGGGGCATGAGCGGGGGTGGTTGGAAAGAAGGGATACATGGCATGAGCGGGGGTAGGGAGAAAGAAGGGAGACACGGGGCATGAGCGGGGGGAAAAGAAGGGAGACAAGGGGCATGAGCAGGGGGTGGGTGGCGAAAGAAGGAGACACGGGGCATGAGCAGGGGGTGGGAGGCGAAAGAAGGGAGACACGGGCATGAGCGGGGGGTGTGGGGAAGAAGGGAGACACGGGGCATGACGGGGGGTGGGGGGGCGAAAGTAGGGAGACACGGGGCATGAGCGGGGGTGGGTTGAAAGAAGGGATACACGGAGCATGAGCAGGGGGTGGGGGGAAAGAAGGGAGACACGGGGCATGAGCCGGGGGTGGGGGGGAAGAAGGGAGACACGGGGCATGAGCAGGGGGTGCAGGGGAAAGAACGGAAACACGGGGCATGAGCGGGGCTGGGAAAGAAGGGAGACAAGGGGCATGAGCGGGGGGTGGGGGGAACAACAGAGACAGGCACGGGGCATGAGAGGGGGATGGGGGGCAACAGAAGACAGACACGGGGCATGAGCGGAGGGTGGGGGGAAAGAAGGGAGACACGGGGCATGAGCAGGGGGGAAAGAAGGGAGACACGGGGCATGAGCGGGGGTGGGGGAAAGAAGGAAGACACAGGGCATGAGTGGGGGGTGGGGGGGTAAGAAGGGAGACAAGGGGCAAGAGCAGGGGTAGGGAGAAAGAAGGGAGACATGCGGCATGAGTGGGGGTGGGGGGAAGAAGGGAGACACAGGGCATGAGCGGGGGGTGGGGGGAGACACGGGACATGAGTGGGGGGTGGGGAGGAAAGAAGGGAGACACGGGGCAGGAGCGGGGGGAAGAAGGGAGACACGGGGCCATGAGCAGGGGTTGGGGGCAAGAAGGGAGACACGGTGCATGAGCGGTGGTGGGGGGGAAAGAAAGGAGACACAGGGCATGAGCGGGGGGTGGGGGGAAAGAAGAGAGACACGGGGCATGAGCGGGGGTGGGGGGAAAGAAGGGAGACACGGGGCATGAGCGAGGGGGGGAGAAGGGAGACACGGGGCATGAGCGGGGGAAAGAAGGGAGACACAGGGCATGAGCGTGGGGTGCGGGGCAAAGAAGAGAGACAGGGGCATGAGCGGGGGTGGGGGGAAAGAAGGAAGGGAGACACGGGGCATGATTGGGGTGGGGGGAAGAAGGAAGGACACGGGGCATGAGCGGTGGGTGGGGGCGGAAAGAAGGGAGACACGGGGCATGTGCAGGGGGTGGGGGAGAAATGAGACACAGGGCATGAGTGGGGGGAAGAAGGGAGACACGAGGCATGAGCGGGGGGAAAAGAAGGGAGACACGGGGCATGAGCGGGGGGTGGGGGGCGAAAGAAGGGAGACACGGGGCATGAGCGGGGGTGGGGTGGAAAGAAGGGATACACGGGGCATGAGCGGGGGGTGGGGGGAAAGAAGGGAGACACGGGGCATGAGCGGAGGGTGGGGGGAAAGAAGGGAGACACGGGGCATGAGCAGGGGGTGGGGGTGAACAGGGGAGACACAGGGCATGAGCGGGGGCGGGGGGTACAGGTTGAGACACGGGGCATGTGAGGGGCATGAGCAGGGGTTGGGGGGAAAGTAGGGAGACACGGGCATGAGCAGGGGGTGGGGGAGAAAAGAAGGGAGACGCAGGGCATGAGCGGGGGGTGGGGTGGACAGCAGGGAGATACGGGGCATGAGTGGGGGTGGGGGGTACAGGAGGAAGACAAGGGGCATGAGCACGGGGTGGGGGGTACAGAAGGGAGACACGGGGCATGAGCAGGGGTTGGGGAAAGAAAGGAGACACGGGGCATGAGCGGGGGGCGGAGGGAAAGAAGAGAGACACGCAGCATGAGCGGGGGTGGGGGGAAAGAAGGGAGACACAGGGCATGAGCGAGGGGGGGTGAAGGGAGACACGGGGCATGAGCGGGGGATAGAAGGGAGACAGGGGCATGAGCGGGGGAGTGGGGGAAGAAGGGAGACACGGGGCATGATCGGGGGGTGGGGGGAAAGAAGGGAGACATGGGGCATGAGCGGTGGGTGGGGGTGGAAAGAAGGGAGACACGGGGCATGTGCAGGGTGTGGGGGGGAGAAATGAGACACGGGGCATGAGCGGGGGTGGGGGGAAGAAGGGAGACATGGGGCATGAGCGGGGGGAAAAGAAGGGAGACACGGGGCATGAGCGGGGGGTGGGGGGCGAAAGAAGGGAGACACGGGGCATGAGCGGGGGTGGGTTGGAAAGAAGGGATACACGGGACATGAGCGGGGGGTGGGGGGGAAAGAAGGGAGACACAGGGCATGAGCGGGGGGTGGGGGGGAAGAAGGGAGACACGGGGCATGAGCGGGGGGTGGGGGTGAACAGGGGAGACACGGGGCATGAGCGCGCGGTGGGGGGGTACACGAGGGAGACACGGGGCATGAGCGGGGGGTGGGGGGAACAGGAGGGAAACACGGGGCATGAACTGGGGGTGGGGGGTAACACGAGGAAGAAACGGGGCATCAGCAGAGGTGGGGGAACAGGGCAGACATGGGGTATGAGCGGGGGTGGGGGGAAAGAAGGGAGACACGGGGCATGAGTGGGGGGTGGGGGGGGGAAGAAGGGAGACAAGGGGCATGAGCGGGGGTGGGGGGGAAAGAAGGGAGACAGTGTGCATGAGCGGGGGGTGGGGGGTACAGGAGTGAGACACGGGGCATGAGCGGGGGTTGGGGGAAAGAAGGGAGACAAGGGGCATGAGCGTGGGGTGGGGGGAAGAAGGGAGACACAGGCATGAGCGAGGGGGGGAAGAAGGGAGACGCGGGCAATGAGCGAGGGGAAAAGAAGGGAGACACGGGGCATGAACGGGGGTGGGGGGTGAAAGAAGGGAGACACGGGGGCATGTGCGGGGGTGGGTTGGAAAGAAGGGATACACGGGGCATGAGTGGGGGGTGGGGGGGAAAGAAGGGAGACAAGGGGCATGAGCGGGGGGAAGAAGGGAGACACGGGGCATGAGCGGGGGGAAAAGAAGGGAGACACGGGGCATGAGCAGGGGGTGGGGGGCGAAAGAAGGGAGACACGGGGCCTGAGCGGGGGGTGGGGGGGAAGAAGGGAGACACGGGGCATGAGCGGGGGGTGGGGGCGAAAGAAGGGAGACACGGGCATGAGCGGGGGTGGGTTGGAAAGAAGGGATACACGGGGCATGAGAGGGGGGTGGGGGGGAAAGAAGGGAGACACGGGGCATGAGCGGGGGTGGGGGGGAAGAAGGGAGACACGGGGCATGAGCAGGGGGTGCAGGGGAAAGAACGGAAACACGGGGCATGAGCGGGGCTGGGAAAGAAGGGCGACAAGGGGCATGAGCGGCGGGTGGGGGGAAAGAAGGAAGACACAGGGCATGAGCGGGGTTGGGGGGAACAACAGAGACAGGCACGGGGCATGAGAGGAGGGTGGGGGGCAACAGGAGACAGACACGGGGCATGAGCGGGAGGTGGGGGGGAAGAAGGGAGACACGGGGCATGAGCGGCGGAAAGAAGGGAGACACGGGGCATGAGCAGGGGGAAAAGAAGGGAGACACGGGGCATGAGCGGGGGGTGGGGGGCGAAAGAAGGGAGAAACGGGGCATGAGCGGGGGTGGGGTGGAAAGAAGGGATACACGGGGCATGAGCGGGGGGTGGGGGGAAAGAAGGGAGACACGGGGCATGAGCGGGGGTGGGGGTGAACAGGGGAGACACAGGGCATGAGCGGGGGGCGGGGGGTACAGGTGTGAGACCCGGGGCATGTGAGGGGCATGAGCAGGGGTTGGGGGGAAAGTAGGGAGACACGGGCATGAGCAGGGGTGGGGGGGGGAAAGAAGGGAGACGCAGGGCTTGAGCGGGGGGTGGGGTGGACAGCAGGGAGATACGGGGCATGAGTGGGGGTGGGGGGTACAGGAGGAAGACAAGGGGCATGAGCACGGGGTGGGGGGTACAGAAGGGAGACACGGGGCATGAGCGCGGGTGGGGTGGAAAGAAGGGATACACGGGGCATGAGCGGGGGTGGGGGGGAAAGAAGGGAGACACGGGGCATGAGTGGAGGGTGGGGGGGAAAGAAGGGAGACACGGGGCATAAGCGGGGGTGGGGGTGAACAGGGGAGTCACAGGGCATGAGCGGGGGGCGGGGGAAAGAAGGGAGACACGGGGCATGAGTGGGGGGTAGGGGGAAAAGAAGGGAGATACGGGACATGAGCGAGGGGAGGGGTGGAGAAGGGAGACACGGGGCATGAGCGGGGGAAAGAAGGGAGAGACCGGGCATGAGCGTGGGGTGCGGGGCAAAGAAGGGAGACAGGGGCATGGGTGGGGGGGAAAGAAGGGAGACACGGGGCATGATCGGGGTGGGGGGAAAAGAAGGGAGACACGGGGCATGAGCGGGGGGTGGGGTGGTAAGAAGGGAGACATGGGGCATGTGCAGGGGGTGGGGGGAGAAAAGAGACAAGGGGCATGATCGGGGGTGGAGTGGATAGAAGGGATACACGGGGCATGAGTGGGGGGTGGGGGGAAAGAAGGGAGACACGGGGCATGAGCGGGGGGTGGGAGTGAACAGGGGAGACACAGGGCATGAGCGTGCGGTGGGGGGTACACGAGGGAGACACGGGGCATGAGCGGGGGGTGGGGGGAACAGGAGGGAGACACGGGGTATGAACTGGGGGTGGGGGGTAACACGAGGAAGACACGGGGCATGATCAGGTGTGGGGGGAACAGGGCAGACATCGGGTATGAGCGGGGGTGGGGGGAAAGTAGGGAGACACAGGGCATGAGCGGGGGTTGGGTGGGGGGAAAGAAGGGAGACACAGGGCATGAGCGGGGGGTGGGGGGTACAGGAGTGAGGCACGGGGCATGAGCGGGGCATGAGCGGGGGTTGGGGGGGAAAGAAGGGAGACACAGGCATGAGCGGGGGGTGGGGGGATAGGAGGGAGACATGGGGCATGAGCGGGAGGTGGGGGTACAGGAGGGAGACACGGGACATGAGCAGGGGGTGGAGGGAACATGAGGGAGACACGGGGCATGAGCGGGGGTGAGGGTACAGGAGGGAGATACGGGTCATGAGCGGGGGATGGGGGGTACAGAAGGGAGACACGGGGCATGAGCAGGGGGTGGGGGTACAGGAGGGAGACACGGGGCATGAGCGGGGGGTGGGGGCTATAGGAGGGAGACACGGGGCATTTGCGGGGGGTGGGGGGAGATGGGAGATATGGGGCATGAGCGGGGGTGGGGGGGAAAGAAGGGAGACACGGGGCATGAGTGGGGGGTGGGGGGATGAAGGGAGACATGGGGCATGAGCGGGGGTGGGGGGTGAAGGGAGACACGGGGCATGAGCGGGGGGTGGGGGGAACAGGGGAGACATTGGTAATGAGCGGGGGGTGGAGGGGGGAAAGAAGGGACACACGGGGCATGAGCGGGGGTTGGGGGAAGAAGGGAGACACGGGGCATGAATGGGGGTGGGGGGGAAGAAGGGAGACACGGGGCATGAGCGGAGGTGAGGGGGAAAGAAGGGAGACACGGGGCATGAGCGGGGGGTGGGGTGGAGAAGGGAGACACGGGGCATGAGCGGGGGTGCGGGGGAGAAGGGAGACATGGGCATGAGCGGGGGAAAGAAGGGAGACACGGGGCATGAGCGGGGGGTGAGGGGGAAAGAAGGGAGACACGGGGCATGAGCAGGGGTTGGGGGGAAGAAGGGAGACATGGGGCATGAGCGGGGGGGAAAGAAAGGAGACATGGTGCATGAGCGGGGTGTGGGGGGAAAGAAGGGAGACACAGGGCATTTGCGGGGGGTGGGGGGAAAAGAAGGGAGACACGGGACATGAGCGAGGGGTGGGGTGGAGAAAGGAGACACGGGGCATGAGCGGCGGAAAGAAAGGAGACACGGGGCATGAGCGTGGGGTGCGGGGCAAAGAAGGGAGACACGGGGCATGAGCAGGGGGTGGGGTGGAAAGAAGGGAGACACGGGGCATGTGCAGGGGGTGGGGGGGAGAAAGGAGACAAGGGGCATGATCGGGGGTGGGGTGGAAAGAAGGGATACACGGGGCATGAGTGGGGAGTGGGGGGGATCAAGGGAGACACGGGGCATAAGCAGGGGGTGCGAGAGATACAGGGGAGACACGGGGCACGAGTGGGGGGTTGGAGTGAACAGGGGAGATACGGGACATGAGCGGGCGGTGGGGGGTACACGAGGGAGACACGGGACATGAGCGGGGGGTGGGGGGAACAGGAGGGAGACATGGGGCATGAACTGGGGGTGGGGGGTAACACGAGGAAGACATGGGGCATGAGCGGGGTGGGGGGAACAGGGCAGAAACATGGCATGAGCGGGGATGGGGGAAAGACGGGAGACACGGGGCATGAGCGGGTGGTGGGTGGGGGGAAAGAAGGGAGACATGGGGCATGAGCAGGGGGTGGAGGGGAAAGAAGAGAGACACAGGGCATGGGCGGGGGTGGGGGGTACAGGAGTGAGACACGGGGCATGAGAGGGGCATGAGCGGGGGTTGGGGGGGAAAGAAGGGAGACACGGGGCATGAGCGTGGGGTGGGGGAAAGAAGGGAGACACAGGCATGAGCAGGGGGTGAAGGGGGGAAGGAAGGGAGACGCGGGGGGTGGGGTGGACAGGAGGGAGATACGGGGCATGAGCGGGGGTGGGGGGTACAGGAGGAAGACAAGGGGCATGAACACGGGGTGGGGGGTACAGAAGGGAGACACGGGGCATGAGCAGGGGTTGGGGGAAGAAGGGAGACACGGTGCATGAGCGGGGGGTGGGTGGGAAAGAAAGGAGACACAGGGCATGAGCGGGGGGTGGGGGGAAAGAAGAGAGACACGGGGCATGAGTGGGGTGGGGGGGAAAGAAGGGAGACACGGGGCATGAGCGAGGGGGGGGAAGGGAGACACGGGGCATGAGTGGGGGAAAGAAGGGAGACACAGGGCATGAGCGTGGGGTGCGGGGCAAAGAAGAGAGACAGGGGCATGAGCGGGGGTGGGTTGGAAAGAAGGGATACATGGGCATGAGCGGGGGTAGGGAGAAAGAAGGGAGACACAGGGCATGAGCGGGGGGAAAAGAAGGGAGACAAGGGGCATGAGCAGGGGGTGGGTGGCGAAAGAAGGGAGACACGGGGCATGAGCAGGGGGTGGGAGGCGAAAGAAGGGAGACACGGGGCATGAGCGGGGGGTGTGGGGGAAGAAGGGAGACACGGGGCATGAGCGGGGGGTGGGGGGCGAAAATAGGGAGACACGGGGCATGAGCGGGGGTGGGTTGAAAGAAGGGATACACGGAGCATGAGCAGGGGGTGGGGGGAAAGAAGGGAGACACGGGGCATGAGCCGGGGGTGGGGGGGAAGAAGGGAGACACGGGGCATGAGCAGGGGGTGCAGGGGAAAGAACGGAAACACGGGGCATGAGCGGGGCTGGGAAAGAAGGGAGACAAGGGGCATGAGCGGGGGGTGGGGGGAACAACAGAGACAGGCACGGGGCATGAGAGGGGGATGGGGGGCAACAGAAGACAGACACGGGGCATGAGCGGAGGGTGGGGGGAAAGAAGGGAGACACGGGGCATGAGCAGGGGGGGGAAAGAAGGGAGACACGGGGCATGAGCGGGGGGTGGGGGAAAGAAGGAAGACACAGGGCATGAGTGGGGGGTGGGGGGTAAGAAGGGAGACAAGGGGCAAGAGCAGGGGGTAGGGAGAAAGAAGGGAGACATGCGGCATGAGTGGGGGTGGGGGGAAAGAAGGGAGACACAGGGCATGAGCGGGGGGTGGGGGGGAGACACGGGACATGAGTGGGGGGTGGGGAGGAAAGAAGGGAGACACGGGGCAGGAGCGGGGGGAAGAAGGGAGACACGGGGCATGAGCAGGGGTTGGGGGGCAAGAAGGGAGACACGGTGCATGAGCGGTGGTGGGGGGGAAAGAAAGGAGACACAGGGCATGAGCGGGGGGTGGGGGGAAAGAAGAGAGACACGGGGCATGAGCGGGGGTGGGGGAAAGAAGGGAGACACGGGGCATGAGCGAGGGGGGGAGAAGGGAGACACGGGGCATGAGCGGGGGAAAGAAGGGAGACACAGGGCATGAGCGTGGGGTGCGGGGCAAAGAAGAGAGACAGGGGCATGAGCGGGGGTGGGGGGAAAGAAGGAAGGGAGACACGGGGCATGATTGGGGGTGGGGGGAAGAAGGAAGACACGGGGCATGAGTGGTGGGTGGGGGCGGAAAGAAGGGAGACACGGGGCATGTGCAGGGGGTGGGGGGAGAAATGAGACACAGGGCATGAGTGGGGGGAAGAAGGGAGACACGAGGCATGAGCGGGGGGAAAAGAAGGGAGACACGGGGCATGAGCGGGGGGTGGGGGGCGAAAGAAGGGAGACACGGGGCATGAGCGGGGGTGGGGTGGAAAGAAGGGATACACGGGGCATGAGCGGGGGGTGGGGGGAAAGAAGGGAGACACGGGGCATGAGCGGAGGGTGGGGGGAAAGAAGGGAGACACGGGGCATGAGCGGGGGGTGGGGGTGAACAGGGGAGACACAGGGCATGAGCGGGGGCGGGGGGTACAGGTGTGAGACACGGGGCATGTGAGGGGCATGAGCAGGGGTTGGGGGGAAAGTAGGGAGACACGGGCATGAGCAGGGGGTGGGGGAGAAAAGAAGGGAGACGCAGGGCATGAGCGGGGGGTGGGGTGGACAGCAGGGAGATACGGGGCATGAGTGGGGGTGGGGGGTACAGGAGGAAGACAAGGGGCATAAGCACGGGGTGGGGGGTACAGAAGGGAGACACGGGGCATGAGCAGGGGTTGGGGAAAGAAAGGAGACACGGGGCATGAGCGGGGGGCGGAGGGAAAGAAGAGAGACACGCAGCATGAGCGGGGGTGGGGGGAAAGAAGGGAGACACAGGGCATGAGCGAGGGGGGGTGAAGGGAGACACGGGGCATGAGCGGGGGATAGAAGGGAGACAGGGGCATGAGCGGGGGAGTGGGGGAAAGAAGGGAGACACGGGGCATGATCGGGGGGTGGGGGGAAAGAAGGGAGACATGGGGCATGAGCGGTGGGTGGGGGTGGAAAGAAGGGAGACACTGGGCATGTGCAGGGTGTGGGGGGGAGAAATGAGACACGGGGCATGAGCGGGGGTGGGGGGAAGAAGGGAGACATGGGGCATGAGCGGGGGGAAAAGAAGGGAGACACGGGGCATGAGCGGGGGGTGGGGGGCGAAAGAAGGGAGACACGGGGCATGAGCGGGGGTGGGTTGGAAAGAAGGGATACACGGGACATGAGCGGGGGGTGGGGGGGAAGAAGGGAGACACAGGGCATGAGCGGGGGGTGGGGGGGAAGAAGGGAGACACGGGGCATGAGCGGGGGGTGGGGGTGAACAGGGGAGACACGGGGCATGAGCGCGCGGTGGGGGGTACACGAGGGAGACACGGGGCATGAGCGGGGGGTGGGGGGAACAGGAGGGAAACACGGGGCATGAACTGGGGGTGGGGGGTAACACGAGGAAGAAACGGGGCATCAGCAGAGGTGGGGGAACAGGGCAGACATGGGGTATGAGCGGGGGTTGGGGGAAAGAAGGGAGACACGGGGCATGAGTGGGGGGTGGGGGGGAAAGAAGGGAGACAAGGGGCATGAGCGGGGGTGGGGGGGAAAGAAGGGAGACAGTGCATGAGCGGGGGGTGGGGGGTACAGGAGTGAGACACGGGGCATGAGCGGGGGTTGGGGGAAAGAAGGGAGACACGGGGCATGAGTGTGGGGTGGGGGGAAGAAGGGAGACACAGGCATGAGCGAGGGGGGGAAGAAGGGAGACGCGGGCAATGAGCGTGGGGAAAAGAAGGGAGACACGGGGCATGAACGGGGGTGGGGGGTGAAAGAAGGGAGACACGGGGGCATGAGCGGGGGTGGGTTGGAAAGAAGGGATACACGGGGCATGAGTGGGGGGTGTGGGGGAAAGAAGGGAGACAAGGGGCATGAGCGGGGGGAAGAAGGGAGACACGGGGCATGAGCGGGGGGAAAAGAAGGGAGACACGGGGCATGAGCAGGGGGTGGGGGGCGAATGAAGGGAGACACGGGGCATGAGCGGGGGGTGGGGGGGAAGAAGGGAGACACGGGGCATGAGCGGGGGGTGGGGGCGAAAGAAGGGAGACACGGGGCATGAGCGGGGGTGGGTTGGAAAGAAGGGATACACGGGGCATGAGAGGGGGGTGGGGGGGAAAGAAGGGAGACACGGGGCATGAGCGGGGGCGGGGGGGAAGAAGGGAGACACGGGGCATGAGCAGGGGGTGCAGGGGAAAGAACGGAAACACGGGGCATGAGCGGGGCTGGGAAAGAAGGGCGACAAGGGGCATGAGCGGCGGGTGGGGGGAAAGAAGGAAGACACAGGGCATGAGCGGGGGTGGGGGAACAACAGAGACAGGCACGGGGCATGAGAGGAGGGTGGGGGGCAACAGGAGACAGACACGGGGCATGAGCGGGAGGTGGGGGGGAAGAAGGGAGACACGGGGCATGAGCGGCGGAAAGAAGGGAGACACGGGGCATGAGCAGGGGGAAAAGAAGGGAGACACGGGGCATGAGCGGGGGGTGGGGGGTGAAAGAAGGGAGACACGGGGCATGAGCGGGGGTGGGGTGGAAAGAAGGGATACACGGGGCATGAGCGGGGGGTGGGGGGAAAGAAGGGAGACACGGGGCATGAGCGGGGGGTGGGGGTGAACAGGGGAGACACAGGGCATGAGCGGGGGGCGGGGGGTAAAGGTGTGAGACACGGGGCATGTGAGGGGCATGAGCAGGGGTTGGAGGGAAAGTAGGGAGACACGGGCATGAGCAGGGGTGGGGGGAAAAGAAGGGAGACGCAGGGCTTGAGCGGGGGGTGGGGTGGACAGCAGGGAGATACGGGGCATGAGTGGGGGTGGGGGGTACAGGAGGAAGACAAGGGGCATGAGCACGGGGTGGGGGGTACAGAAGGGAGACACGGGGCATGAGCAGGGGTTGGGGGAAAGAAAGGAGACACGGGGCATGAGCGGGGGGCGGAGGGAAAGAAGAGAGACACGCAGCATGAGCGGGGGTGGGGGGAAAGAAGGGAGACACAGGGCATGAGCGAGGGGGGGTGAAGGGAGACACGGGGCATGAGCGGGGGAAAGAAGGGAGACAGGGGCATGAGCGGGGGAGTGGGGGAAAGAAGGGAGACACGGGGCATGATCGGGGGTGGGGGGAAAGAAGGGAGACATGGGGCATGAGCGGTGGGTGGGGGTGGAAAGAAGGGAGACACGGAGCATGTGCAGGGTGTGGGGGGGAGAAATGAGACACGGGGCATGAGCGGGGGTGGGGGGAAGAAGGGAGACACGGGGCATGAGCGGGGGGCGGAGGGAAAGAAGAGAGACACGCAGCATGAGCGGGGGTGGGGGGAAAGAAGGGAGACACAGGGCATGAGCGAGGGGGGGTGAAGGGAGACACGGGGCATGAGCGGGGGAAAGAAGGGAGACAGGGGCATGAGCGGGGGAGTGGGGGAAAGAAGGGAGACACGGGGCATAATCGGGGGGTGGGGGGAAAGAAGGGAGACATGGGGCATGAGCGGTGGGTGGGGGTGGAAAGAAGGGAGACACGGAGCATGTGCAGGGTGTGGGGGGGAGAAATGAGACACGGGGCATGAGCGGGGGTGGGGGGGAAGAAGGGAGACACGGGGCATGAGCGGGGGGAAAAGAAGGGAGACACGGGGCATGAGCGGGGGTTGGGGGGCGAAAGAAGGGAGACACGGGGCATGAGCGGGGGTGGGTTGGAAAGAAGGGATACACGGGACATGAGCGGGGGGTGGGGGGGAAAGAAGGGAGACACAGGGCATGAGCAGGGGGTGGGGGGGAAGAAGGGAGACACGGGGCATGAGCGGGGGGTGGGGGTGAACAGGGGAGACACGGGGCATGAGCGTGCGGTGGGGGGTACACAAGGGAGACACGGGGCATGAGCGGGGGTGGGGGGAACAGGAGGGAAACACGGGGCATGAACTGGGGGTGGGGGGTAACACGAGGAAGAAACGGGGCATGAGCAGAGGTGGGGGGAACAGGGCAGACATGGGGTATGAGCGGGGGTGGGGGGAAAGAAGGGAGACACGGGGCATGAGCGGGGGGTGGGTGGGGGGGAAAGAAGGGAGACACTGGGCATGAGCGGGGGTTGGGGGAAAGAAGGGAGACACGGGGCATGAGCGTGGGGTGGGGGGAAGAAGGGAGACACAGGCATGAGCGGGGGGGGAAGAAGGGAGACGCGGGCAATGAGCGTGGGGAAAAGAAGGGAGACACGGGGCATGAACGGGGGTGGGGGGCGAAAGAAGGGAGACACGGGGGCATGAGCGGGGGTGGGTTGGAAAGAAGGGATACACGGGGCATGAGCGGGGGGTGGGGGGGAAAGAAGGGAGACAAGGGGCATGAGCGGGGGGTGGGGGGAAGAAGGGAGACACGGGGCATGAGCGGGGGGAAAAGAAGGGAGACACGGGGCATGAGCAGGGGGTGGGGGGCGAAAGAAGGGAGACACGGGGCATGAGCGGGGGGTGGGGGGGAAGAAGGGAGACACGGGGCATGAGCGGGGGGTGGGGGCGAAAGAAGGGAGACACGGGGCATGAGCGGGGGTGGGTTGGAAAGAAGGGATACACGGGGCATGAGCAGAGGGTGGGGGGGAAAGAAGGGAGACACGGGGCATGAGCGGGGGCGGGGGAAGAAGGGAGACACGGGGCATGGGCAGGGCGTGCAGGGGAAAGAACGGAAACACGGGGCATGAGCGGGGCTGGGAAAGAAGGGCGACAAGGGGCATGAGCGGGGGGTGGGGGGAAAGAAGGAAGACACAGGGCATGAGCGGGGGGTGGGGGGAACAACAGAGACAGGCACGGGGCATGAGAGGGGGGTGGGGGGCAACAGGAGACAGACACGGAGCATGAGCGGGAGGTGGGGGGGAAGAAGGGAGACACGGGGCATGAGCGGCGGAAAGAAGGGAGACACGGGGCATGAGCAGGGGGTGCAGGGGAAAGAAGGGAGACACAGGGCATGAGCGGAGGGTGGGGGGAAAGAAGGGAGACACGGGGCATGAGCGGGGGGTGGGGGAAAGAAGGAAGACACGGGGCATGAGTGGGGGTGGGGGGGAAGAAGGGAGACACGGGGCATGAGCAGGGGGTAGGGAGAAAGAAGGGAGACATGGGGCATGAGTGGGGTGGGGGGAAAGAAGGGAGACACAGGGCATGAGTGGGGGGTGGGGAGGAAAGAAGGGAGACACGGGGCAGGAGAGGGGGGGAAGAAGGGAGACACGGGGCAGGGGGTGGGGGTGGAAGAAGGGAGACACGGGCATGAACGGGGGTTGGGGGAAAGAAGGGAGACATGGGCATGAGTAGGGGGTGGGGGGAAGAAGGGAGACACGGAGCATGAGCGAGGGGTGGGGGGAAAGAAGGGAGACATGGGGCATGAGCGGGGGGTAGGGGGGAAAGAAGGGAGACACAGGTCATGAGCGGGGGATGGCGGGAAAGAAGGGAGACATGGGGCATGATCGGGGATGGGGGGAAAGAAGGGAGACATGGGGCATGAGCGGGGGGTGCGGGAAAGAAGGGAGACACGGGGCATGAGCGGGGGTGGGGGGAAAGAAGGGAGACACAGAGCATGAGCGAGGGTGGGGGTGAACAGGGGAGACACGGGGCATGAGCGGGGGTTGAGGGTGAACAGGGGAGACACGGGCCATGAGCGGGGGGAACCGGAGGTAGACACTGGGCCTGAGCTAACTGTGCAGGCAGCAGATCCCGCTCCTCAGCCTTCCGCAGGCCACCACTGTGTGCCGATGGTGTGAGTGGGGGGTGGAGGAACAAAAGAGAGACACGGGCATGAGGGGGACTGGGGGGGACAGGAGGAAGACACGGGGCATGAGCGGGGGGTTGGGGGAACGAGAGGAAGACACGGGCATGAGCAGGGGTGGGGGGAACAAGAGGAAGACACAGGCATGAGCGGGGGTGGGGGGAACGGGAGGAAGACACGGGGCCTGAGCTACAATGCAGGCGTAGATCCCGCTCCTCAAATGATAAACAAAGATGGCGGGCATCTCTCAAAATACGACGCACTGCACGCTTCACCGCAGCCAATGAGAGGGCTTGTCAGATGTCCGCGGACATCACGTAAGCCACTTGCACAATCCCCGTCCTGTCCGCGGAGCGAACAGGGAAGTGTGTCCGCGAAGCAGACACAGATATCACTAATTTTTTCTGACCTACTTTTAGGTCATTTTTTAAAAAACTACTGGACAGATTTTCACCAAATTTGCAAAGTTTGGTGTAGATTCGTCCAGGGGGAGCGGAGTTATAAGCCGCCCAAAAAGTGCTCTTCCTATGGAAACAGCAACTTAACCATAACTACATGGCCACTACTGTGGCCATGTAATATATTTAAAAAAAACGGATGTACCTGGGTACAAAAAAATGGAATGCACTCCAGAGAGCAGCAACCCGCCAAAATAGGCAGACTATAAGGAAGGACACAGTCACAGTTCACCAATCATGGAATCCAATATTTATTAGTACAAAGGAACAAAAAGAGAGAGTGCTCGGAGATTGACCCATTCCGTGGCTATCCAGCCGCTTGATCACAAAGAGGAGTGCATGAAACAGGATGGTATTTAAAACTATGGTGGCTGTTGTATTTTAATACAAAGCACTAAACATAGAAAAAGTACACAATAAAAGTGACATTGTCAAAGCAGTAATCAAAGGCAGACATCTTTCAGTGGATAAATCACGGACCAGTGTAGTGCACGGAACATTATAGGAAGGTAAAACAACCTAAATGTAACAAATGCTAGCGTATGGAATGAAGCAAGACAAACACAATTTATAACTCAGTAAAGTGTCGAAAAATAATCCCTAATCCATTTCAAAAGTCAGCAAAAAATCCATTCCGCGCAAACACTGAACTCGTGTATCCCTGAGAAATTACCATTAAGTCAGCCAGCTTAGTAATGGCTTTGCGTCTGATAAGCTCTAATGGTATGTACTGCAAATCTAGGAGACCAACTCCTAATACATATATTTTATATGAAAATCAAAGCAAGTGCAAATATGCAAATAAGTACTACGTGCCAGATTTTTCCACAATGTCATCCATGATGAGACAAATCTTCTCATAATAAAAGATGTTTGACAGTCACAGAAAGAAAGACATGTGAAATGAATAATGAAGTCTACGCAGTAGCGGTTTTACCGAGACAATGAACAGCACAGTACCGAACCAGCTGTATATATGTATATACGTTCAATATTGCTTGCTAAGATTTTTAAAGACTACGCCCTGAAGGGACAAACCAATATATAAGAAAGATCAAATTCACATTGAGTAAACTGTGACTGTCTAAAACCAATAAGAGTACCAAAAATTGGAAGACAGAGCAGATTGTGCAAATATACGCAAGTAAACATATCTGCATAGCAATGCATGTGCAAACAATTGCAATACAGTACATAGAATTAAGTGCATACGCAAGTAAACATATCTGCATAGCAATGCATGTGCAAATAATCACAATACAGTACATAGAATAAAGTGCATATTGCTTCATAATAATAATCAGCATTATACTGGAGCTGGTACAGATACAGTTCCACTGAAATTTCATGTGCAAAGAGATGCAAAACACTACATCAAAGTAAAGTGCATCAAATGTTATGTTATGTTACTTGGCATTTATATAGCACCTTATATATCATTAGTATGACCTCAAAGTGCTGGTAGGTTGAACGCCCTCGGGAACTGTAGTTCAGGTCAGTAGAGAGAGATAGTGTCGTATGGTACGTGGGTGCACCGGATATGTGTGCAGCTGGAGTGGTTGTTGGGTGATAACTGCTTCCTAGCGATAGGTGTGGTGCTGAAGATATCAGTTCGATGTGTGCAGTCTGGGGGGTGGACACCCAGACCAGACTGGGTTCTGGCTGCATTAGGCCTGAGGAATGCCTATGTGAGCAGCTGGCCAGAATGTGCTCAAATAGCTGCATTTTATTAGGGTGGTGAGGTTTTCATGGGGTCGTATTCGTATGTGGACAGCTAAGCCGAATTATCAGGGCTATAGCTGTGTGCTGGTTGAATGATGGTGTATAGTAGAGAGTAAGCATAGTGGTATAATATGGTGGTTATCTGTAAAGCACCTGAGACCAGGCATGTGAATAGGATGGTGGGGACATACATAGCGACATATGGATATATAGAGACAGGGGTCAGTACAGGTATATATGGGGATACAGATATATAAGGTGACACAGATATATACCATATGTAGGGGATACATATATATGGGATACATATGTATGGCAACAACACAGGAGCAGGTGTACAGTGATACAACACATGGAGCACATTTCAGCAGGTTCCACTCATTCTATTCTGCCCCATTCGTCAGTCCACTCCCTTCATTTTTCTGCTTTGTCTCTTCAATCCATTCCATATATGTTATCTATGTCATCTATTCCACCTATTCTATTGACTCTATTCATTCTACTTATTTCAGTGTGGGATATGGTATCATTCACAATTCTAACTAAGTGGGAGGTATGCTACCAATCATAATTATATCTAAGTGTGGCACATTCTATCATTCACAGTTCCATGTAAGTGTGGCACAAGCCATCATTCACAATTCCATCTAAGTGTAGCACATGCTAACATTCACAATGCCATCTATTCCATCCGTACCAGCCACTCTGTCCGTACCATCCACTCTAACTGTACCATCCATTCATCTGAACCTCCCGCTCCGTCCATGCCATCCACTGCATTCGTGCCATCCAGTTCCTCCCTGCCATCCACTCCATCTGTGTCATCCACTCCATCCATGTCAATCACTCCATCCGTGCCATCCACCTATCAGTGTGATCCACTCCATCGGAGCCATCCACTCCATCCGAGCCATCCACTCCATCCGAGCAATCCACTGCATCTGAGCTATCCACTCCATCCGGGCTACCCACTGCATCCGTACTATTGGTACCATCCACTCTATCTGTACCACCCATACATCTGAAACATCCATTCATCTGAACCATCCACTCTATCTATCCCATTCATTCCATCCGTGCCATACATTCCATCCGTGCCACCCATTCCATTTGTGCCATCTATTCCATCCGTACCATGCATTCCATCCATGCTGTTCATTCCATTCGTGCCATCCATTCCAGCCACTCAATCTTTTTCATCCACTCCATCCGTTCCATCCACTCCATCTGTTTCATCCACTCCATCCGTTCCATTCACTCCATCCGTTGCATCTACTCCATCCGTTCCATCTATTCCATCTGTTCCATCCACTCCATCTGTTCCATCCACTCCATCTGCTTCCATCAACTCCATCCACTCCTTCCGTTCAGTCCGCTCTGTCCATTTCATCCACTTACTGTGTTCCATCCGCTCGACCTGTTCCACCTGTTCTATCAGTCCCATCCGTTCCATCCTGTCCGTCCGTTCCATCCACTCCATCCGTTCCATCCGCTCTGTCCGTTCCATCCGCTATGTCCGTTCCTTCTGTTTTGTCTGTTTCATCCATTCTGTCTATTCCATCCATTCTGTCTTTTTGCTCTACTCTATCCATCCCATCCACTCAATCTGTTCCATACATTCTATATGTTATTTGTTCCATTTGCTCTGTCTGTTCCCTCCTTTCTGTCCACTCTATTCGCTCAGCTTGTTCCATCCACTCTGTCCGTTCCATCCGCTATGTCTGTTTATCTACTCTTTCGGTTCCAATCGCTTTGTCCGTTCAGTCAACTCTGTCTGTATCATCCATTCAATTTGCTCCATCCATCCTGCTGGCTCCATCTACTCTATCCAATCCATCTGTTCAGTTTATTCCATCTGTTCTATCTGTTCTATCCACTCTAGCCGTTACATCCAACCTATTCATTCCATTTATTCCTGCTGTTTCATTCACTTTATCCTATTCCAATCACTCTATCCCATTCCTGTTGATTTTATCTACTCCATTTACTCATTCACTCACTCAATACATCAGTTCCATCTGCTCCATGTACATCATTCGCTCCATCTGCTCCATCTGCTAACCTATTCCTTGCACTCCATTCCCTTCATTCCACTTGTTCCAGTCATTCCACCCACTCTGCACAGTCCATTCATACAGTCCGATTCCAGTCAACTCTGTCCGATCCATCCGGTTCCTTCCACTACACACATTTTCGTCCAGTCAATTTGGTCCGCTCTATATATTCCATATATTCCATACATTCCATCCAACTGTGTCCACACCATACATTCTATCCACACCATCTAAGTATACCCACTCGTCGGGTTCTAACTGCTCTATCAACTCCATTACTCCTTTATTCCCTCAGCTCCATCCACTGTGTCATTCCAACTGCTCCATCGATCCCATCCATCCACTCCATCCACTACTTCCTATCCTGTGGGTAGGTGCAGAGTTTTTTTAACGCCTGACAGACTTGTCTCATCGTGTGTTTCTTCATTGGGTTTCTGGGGCATTTCAGACGCAGTTTTTAGGGAGATCATTAGTGTTATGGGAAGAGCCATGGGTTTACTAATTTGTGGAATGACAAATAGTCTTCTGTGTGACAGATAAAGTGAATAATGCACAATAATGTCAAATATCACAATAAACAACTTCAAAAGTTCCCAGAATGTCAAACACATAAAGCTTTGAAATTCATGAAAAAGTTACTTCACCGACCGTTTCAATTCTTGACCCAAAAATAATACCCTAATGCCCCTGTTAGATACACTAAAAGCATCTCCTCAATGAGAACAGACTTGAACAGAGAAGAAAATATAAATAAAATCCCAGAAGAGGAACATTGAAAAAAGGAAGCACATTCTACTACCCAAGACAAATCATGAATCAAAAATAAAAGTAAAAATGAAGATGGTACCAAAAAAGGAACCAAAGAAGGAAAAAGAGAACCGAAAAACAGAAACAGAAACGGGAAAAAAACAGTTTAAAATCCTGCGATGTAAATAACTCACTGATTAGTCAAGAATAAATTAAAATATCTCTCTAAATTCCTAATAAAAAAAATATTGGAAATAGGAGAGGAAAAAAAAAGATTAATCAAAATGCAGAGTCTAATAAATGTATCACAGATCTCTTAAGTACCCAAGTACATATAAAATATCCTCATTGAGATTTTGTCCTTTGGGATATTTTGTTTCAAAATCTAAAATGCATTTAGTCTCACATTGTCTCAAAAGCAGTTCTCTGTTGCCACCTCTTAATGGCTCTGAAATGGATTGCATCCCAAAAAATGCAAAACCGTCCAACCTGCCGCCATGTATTTTCTTAAAATGTATCACCATTGGATAAATAGGATCTAAATTTTTAATGGCCCAAATATATTGTAAGATCCTCAATTTTAGTTTGCCCTTGGTGCTGCTCACACACCATTTACCACACAAGCAGCTTAGAATGTAAACCACATAGGCTGTGTCACATGTAATTCTGGATGTGATTGGTATATCAGAAACCAAAATTGGATTGCAGCAAATTGGAAGGCTTTGCAATTAGTGCATTTATAAATCCCCGGAACTCGGGTTCTGAGCCAACTTTCAGCCCATGAAGTAACCATAGGCCTCATGTAACTGGATACAAGATTGTCCTTGAGCGAAGCAGATTTTCGAAAAGTGATATTCACTCTTTCGCCTATTAGCCCATTAGGGTGCCCATCCAATTTTAGCACATGCCAATGTTTACTAATGATCCATTGTATAGAACTGGATCCATTACCATAGTTCAAAATCAGGTGCAAGTCTTGCTCAATCGATCCGGTTGAGAGGTTTGATTGGATATCAACAGCAATGTTCTATATAGCTCACAGGCTTTCATGTAGGCTCTTTCCAGGATTTTTTTGGGGATAGCCACGCTGATTGAATTTTTGAGCTACAAATGTACATTCAGTGTCAACATTTTCAATGTTGGAGCAGTTTCTCATGATACAAATGCATTCACCGGAAGTTATGCTCCATTTAACGGCCACTGGGTGATTACTTTTGGCATGGAGGGGTGTGTTAGAACTACTTGGTTTTCTGTATAGTTCTGTAACCAGCTCATCTTGTGCCGATGTCACAAGAATATCTAAAAATACAATGTCTGTTTTACTGTGGCTTTCTGTAAATTGTACGTTGAGCTGGTTGACATTCAAAATCTTCACAAACTCCTGCCATTCAAGCGAAGTACCATCCAAAATGACGAAGAGGTCATCTATATACCTCAGCCACAGAGCAATCTTATCGGTGTATTAACTATTCTTTGATTGCCAAACCTCAAATTTCTCCCACCAACCCATTGTTAGGTTAGTGTAAGGGGGGGGGGCAAAGGTATCGCCTATAGCGGTCCCCTGGAGTTGAATAAAAAACTCTTGATTGAAGAGGAAAGTGTTGTTGTTTAAACATAAACCTATTGTTAGGAAAGATTTTGTAATTGTAGGTAATTTTCCTTCCATGTGGCAACCCCTAAACTTTTTGCTGTTGTTTTTCACCTTGTTTTTGACTTTGCCAGAGAAGTGCAGCCTTCTGCCGCACTCCTCTGGGCTTTCACTCCTTTCTTACGGGGAAACTGACATGCCCTTAAGACAGTCAGTACCGGGAAACGCTGTTTTCCGTAGTTTCTTTTGTCATGTTGCTGCTTTGGTGCAACATGACATAAGAGGGCACTGTAAGCTAAGTTACTGCTCTCTTGGGTCTCTAGCCTTCTACAGGCCCTAGATACTCTTTTAGGATTGTAACTGATCGGTGCAAGTGATTCACGGACGGGAATGGTGGCAGCGATCGTTTCTTGTGTTTTGAGCTCCTTTTGGCGTTTTAAGCGCGTTTCTCACGCTTAGCTCAAAATGGTGGCCTGGCTTCCAAAATGGCCAGACCACGAGGCTCCTTTGTCCTGTCCGCTGACCGTCTTGCTCCCTTCACCTTCCCCAGGTCGAGCCGACCCGGGGCCTTCCTTATTTGGGCATGTACTTTCCCGCGAAACACGGATGCTTTCGCGGGCTTCTACATGCCTGGTGTGTGCCTCCAGGATGTGGGCTGGGATGTCTGGTCCCAATACACATCCTGGGTGCCAGAGAGTCTAGGGTGGTGTGAATGCCTGGGACCACCGTGGTCCGTGATAGGTCCACGTATGGTGTGAGTGTTGATGAGCGGATCTCCCATTGGGTCCCCTCCGTTTTGGCGCGAAGGGAACTGTGGATAAGAGGGGGCTGGAAACACCACTACCATGTCGATCTCCTGAGTTCTCACAAACGAAGGAATACAGGAGCCAAGTATCCTGCAACCAAGAGGCTGAACCGAGGAATCGCTGGTGACCCGCTGAAGGACTGCTCCTCTGCACTGCTGTCGCCTTGTGAAACCCTTTTCACCTTTGATCGAACCAGAAGGCCTGTACTGGTACTTCGAACCTTGGAATAGCGGGGACAGCTATTCTCGGCATCTTCACCATCTCCTGCTAGTAAGCCTTCGGAAGCGTCTCTGGGCCATCCAGCAGACTGACCAGCCTACACAGGAGTCTTGCTCTGTAACCGCCGCCAGGTTGTGTAGTATTTCGAGTCCTTGTCACTCTCACACGATTCGTACACTTGGCGTTCCCAGCTCTGAAGTGAGTAGTGTACATTTGGCTCAGATACACACGGCCGCTCCGTTGGCCTGCTGTGGTAACAAACTGTGCGGGTTCCTTCGTTTGGGACGTCTTTTACTCAACTCTGCTGCTGCAGACTCAACACGACGACGAGACATCCCCTGCTCTTCTGAACCTGCCAGCGACTGAAACTGACGCGGAGAAGCCTGGGTCTGCTTGCATCGGGGACCGGTGAGTAGCATAGCTAGGAACTGGCCGCCCTCCTGCAGGAGCCCATAGCTTTTCCCCGCTGTGTCAAAACAGCACGCCTTTCCGTACTCGCGCTCTGCTTCTGCCCACAGTGGAGGCTGCGCTTGAGTCGCGGAACTGTTCTTCTTCATTTGTGCACTAAACTGAACTGCCTGACTCCCTCGAAGAGACTCCCCCTTTTGCCCGTTGGCACCAGCGTGTGCAGGTACTTTTGAGCACAAGGCTCCACTCTTCGTAGGGCTCGGACTTCCTTTTAGTTAGGTGCCTCTGAAGGCGGACTGGGTCTAAGCATTATTTCGCACTGCCTGTTTTCCTTCCCTTTTAGGTGGACTACACATTTGTGCATCTAACGCTTGAGACTTGTTTGTATTTGTATATATATTGTATTGGTATGGTATGTGTTGGTTTACTAGAGTTATATTGTGATTTCTCGCTACGGTCATTGTTTTAAAGGCCTTGGAATAAATGTGTATATATTTTTAATATAACACCTGTTTGGAGTAGTTTGTAAGTGTCCTTGCTTTGTGTGCTCATTGCGGGCTTTCAGTCACCCTCATCCCTCTTGAGACCTAGTCTTGTCCGCCGCGATCGCTACCCTGATTGGTCTGGCTTGTCCAGAGGTTACCCTGTTCCAAGTAATTAGGTTGGCCTTCTGAACTTCTGCGCCGCCAGGACAGAGTTCAGAAATCCGTCTTAACAAATTGGTGTACACCGATGGGATACGACTGAAGGTATCCAGTGTTGCGCACGAACTAAGGAATTTCAAGATATTCCTACCAGGACACGTAGTGAATTGTTGTAGTATAACTTTAAAAAGGCCATAGTCCTATCTAACAGTATGGAAACAAATACCTTGTTAACTTTAAATGCTTTCAAATCAGAAACATTGAAAAAGATGTGTGCGGAGAGAGGTGTTTCCTCTCAAGGCACGAAATTGGATATGATCCAAAGAATCGTGGCGTGGCAAGAAGCGCAGCTTGACGCTATAACTTCTGAGGACAGTGCGGAAGGAGGTGGGGCTGCTCTCACTGGTAGAACCGACGGTTCTGCCGCTGCACTGATCCACCGCGACCACGAGGACAGGGAGGATGAGATGTCTAATGTTTCCTCTGCCAGTGCTGATGGGGAGGCTATGCTTGAATTCAAGAAGCAAGAGCTGCGGTTTAGGCAGAAGGAGCTTGAATTCAGCATAGCCAAACTAAAAATCGAACAGGCAGAAAAACAGAAAGACAGGGATCACCAGTTGGAACTGGCCAAGCTTCAGGTTGCAAATGGGTCCAAGGGTCCTGGACATGGGTCTGGGGCCTCCTCTCATCCACGGTTTCCGAAAGATCTGCTCAGTGTGTATGAGGAAAGGAATGACATTATGGACTGGCTGAATGCGTTTGAGTATGCATGCGAAGTTCAACAAGTTGACAATGCTGATAAGATTGCCTGGTTAATCAGCAGACTGCCCCATTCTGGCTGTAGTGCCATTATGGAAATGTCGAAGGCTGAGCGAGCTGATTTCGCAATGTTAAAGCAAACTCTCATTTTAAAGTTTGGGAAGACTCCGGCCCAATATTTGAAACGATTCAGAGAGTATAAGAAAAAGGAAGGTGGTTCTTGGGTATCTTATGTCACCGAATCCTTGAAAAACTTAACTGGCTGGGTCGAAGGTTATAAGGTTTCTACCTTCGAAGGCATGATAAATCTTGTCATGCTGGAACACATTTTTGCATCTTCTTCCCCGGAGCTTAAGCAGCATTTGGCCGATTCGAAGGAGATAGATCCTAAGAAACTGGCCATTGCAGCAGACTTATGGGTGTCACATCGAGTGTCCCATAAGGACAAAACTCATCCTGGTAAGCAGGAGGAAGGGAAAAAGTCCAAAGATAAGGAGGGTGGAGAATCTGATAAATCTTCTTCTCAAAAGGGCCACAAAAAGAAAAATAAGGGTAAGACACAAGAGAACTCACAGGGTAGTGGAGGTCAGCCTCCGAAACAGAACTCTGGTTACAATAAGCCTCCCTATGTAAACAGACCCAATGGATCTTGTTTTGCTTGTGGAGCAACGGACCACGTGAAGGGGGATCCCCGGTGTAAGGTTAGACCTTTGGGAGTCCACTCCGCTAATCTGGCCTTCTCCTCCTACGAGGAAGAAGAGATTACAGGAGCATCCTTCTCCTCAGACTCATTTCCCAGCGGGATAGAAGCTGAGGTAGTTTTAGTTTCCCTGGGTTCCTGGGAGCCTAAAGTCGCAGAGGCTTATGCTAGGATTCCAGATAATACCAAGCACTACTTTAAAGACAGTGTGCTGATCAATGGAGTAGATACTCCAGCTCTTAGGGATAGTGGGTGCAGTCGAACTGTAGTGGATTCTACCTTGGTAGACTCGGAGGAAGTTGCCAGAGCTACTCTGATGCCCACTAAGTTGGCTGACGGCCCACTCCGTATGTTCCCAGTAATACCTGTAAATCTTACTTTAAATGGTACAGCAGTCAGGATTCCAGTGAGCATTCAGAGAAACGTCCAGGGACAGGTCTTGTTAGGTAATGATCTCAGAGCTTTAGGGCTCATAGGAGACACTGCCGAAAGACCCTACACACGGTCTCAAGCACGGGCAGCATTGGCCAAGACCAATACGCCGCCCCAGCCGAAGGGGAAACCCAAGGCGAAAGGAGAAAACAAGTCAAGACGAGGGAAAGAGAATATTTCCCCGAGCTCGCCTACCACTGCGGTGGAGGAAGTTGGTCAATCGCCCGGGCCTGACGAGGAGGTGGCGATGCCTGAAGTATTTGACCCCAACGACCATCCTGAACTAAAAGACTTGTTAGTAGAAGGTGGTCCTGATGGGGACGAATTCAGTAAAGGCCAACGTGAGTGCCCATCTCTGGAAGGCCTAAGGAGACAGGCCTGCTCCCAGCTTGAGGGTAAACCTCCTGGGACGCATCGGATTTATTGGGAAGGTGGACTCCTGTATAGTGAGCCCACAGAGTCTACAGAAGGAGACCATAGGAGGTTGGTGGTTCCCCTTGCTGTAAGACCCTTCCTCCTGCAGTTGGCGCATGAAGTGCCCCTTGCTGGTCACCTTGGTATTAAGAGGACCAAGCAAAAGTTATCCATGCACTTCTACTGGCCCAAGATGGGGGTGCAAGTAGAAAGTCACTGCAGGAGTTGTGCCTCCTGCCAGTTATCTGGTAAGGTTGGCTCGACAATCCAAGCTCCATTGGTACCACTCCCAGTTGTGGGGGTACCATTCGAAAGGGTAGGGATCGACATCGTTGGTCCCCTTGACCCGCAAACATCCTCAGGCAATAGGTTTATCCTGGTGCTGGTCGACCATGCAACCAGATATCCTGAGGCCATCCCATTGAAAACTGTAACTGCCAAGTCAGTTGCAAAAGCTTTACTTGGCATATTTACTAGGGTTGGCTTCCCTAAAGAAGTTGTGTCGGATCGTGGCAGCAACTTTATGTCGAAGTATATGCAGGCTATGTGGAAAGAATGTGGGTTCACCTACAAGTTTTCTTCTGCATACCACCCCCAGACCAATGGTCTGGTGGAACGTTTCAACAGAACGTTAAAGAGCATGATTGGGGCTCTGGAAGAACCTCAGAGAAGAAAATGGGATCTTCTTTTACCATGCTTACTGTTTGCCTACTGAGAGGTACCACAGGAGGGTGTTGGCTTCAGCCCCTTTGAACTTCTGTTCGGTCATCCTGTACGGGGACTCTTAGCCATAGTCATAGAGGGATGAGAGATGCCCACTCCCCCTGTTACTACCAACGTAGTTGATTATGTGCTAGGGCTCAGAAAACGGATGGTACTTCTGATGGGCTTGGCTAGTGATAAATTGAAGGCAGGACAAGCGCTGGTGAAACATTGGTACGACCAGAAAGCTTCCCTCATCAACTTTACACCTGGTCAGCAAGTCCTGATCATGAATCCCATAAGGCCTCGAGCTTTACAGGACAAATGGTCAGGCCCTTACACAGTGGTGGAGCCCCTGTGTGAGGTTAACTATTTAGTGGACCTTGGAAGGCCTGGACAGGCTCCAAAAGTGTTTCACGTGAATAGGCTGAAGGCTTTCGTCCCAAGAGTCGAAATCGCAGCACTGCTGCTGGCTTCAGATGTTGAGGAAGAGGAGTCTGAACCTCTTCCCGACCTGTTCCAGAGCGGTCCTTCAGATAGCTCCTTTGAGGGTGTCCGAGTTGCCCCTCACCTGACTTCTGATCAGCAGGCTGAGGTGAAAAGTTTGCTTAGGCAGTTTTCCCCCCTGTTTTCACAGTCGCCTGGTTTGACACCTTGGTGCAAACATAACAGACACAGGAGACAGTGTACCTACCAAAAGTAGGGGATACAGGATGTCAGACAAAGTACGGTCTTATATTAAGACCGAGGTCAACAAGATGTTAGACCTTGGGGTGATTGAACCCTCTAGTAGTCCTTGGTCCAGCCCTGTGGTTTTGGTTCCAAAGGCAGGCACTTCTGAATTGAGGTTCTGCGTGGACTACAGGGCTCTGAATGCTGTCACCAAGACAGATGCACACCCCATGCCTCGATCAGATGAGCTGGTGGATACTTTGGGTGCCTCCAAGTACCTCAGCACGTTTGACCTGACTGCTGGCTATTGGCAAATAGCTTTAGCAGAACATGCCAAGGAGAAGACAGCGTTTTCTACTCCAGGCGGCCTTTACCAATTCCGGGTAATGCCGTTCAGGTTGAAGAATGCACCTGCCACTTTCCAGAGGCTTGTGAATCATGTGTTGAATGGGTTGGACGAATTCTGTCTTGCATATCTGGACGATATAGCAGTTTTCAGTGCCACCTGGAAAGACCATGTGAAACACCTCGGGATTGTGCTCCAGGCTCTTCAGAAAGCACACTTGACCATAAAGGCTAGTAAATGCCAGATTGGACAAGGCTCAGTGGTTTACCTTGGACATGACGTAGGTGGAGGGAGGATACAGCCTCTTCCCAGTAAAGTACAAGCAGTACAAGACTGGCCTACCCCCACTACACAGACCCAAGTGAGAGCCTTCTTAGGACTCACAGGGTATTACCGAAACTTCGTGACAGACTATGGCACCATAGCCTCCCCTCTGACTGCCCTCACAACTCCGAAGAAACCCAAGAAGGTAACTTGGACCGACGAGTGTGAGAAGGCCTTCAATGGCTTAAAAGACTCCTTGTGCCAGTCCCCTGTCCTCAGGGCCCCTGATTATCAAAGACCTTTTATAGTGCAGACGGACGCCTCTGACACTGGGATAGGAGCTGTACTATCACAAGTAGATGAGAAGGGTAAGGAACACCCTATTGGTTTTATTAGCCGCCAGCTTAAGGACAGAGAGCTCAGGTGGTCCACGGTAGAGAAAGAATGTTTCTCTGTTGTGTGGGCCCTAAGGAAGCTGAGGCCCTACCTCTATGGGACCCACTTCACTGTGCAAACTGACCATAAGCCCTTAAAGTGGCTAATGAACATGAAGGGGGAGAATCCAAAGTTGCTTAGGTGGTCCATAAGTCTTCAAGGCTTCGACTTGACTATTGAGCATAGGCCAGGTGTCCAACATAGCAATGCTGATGGGTTGACCAGAATGTTTAACCAACCTGAACAAGAGACTCATCCAGGGGTGGATTAGTTCCCCCTGTCCATAGTCTGGGAGGGGCGAGTGTTAGGAAAGATTTCGTAATTGTAGGTAATTTTCCTTCCATGTGGCAACCCCTAAACTTTTTGCTGTTGTTTTACACCTTGTTTTCGACTTTGCCAGAGAAGTGCAGCCTTCTGCCGCACTCCTCTGGGCTTTCGCTCCTTTCTTACGGGGAAACTGACATGCCCTTAAGACAGTCAGTACCGGGAAACGCTGTTTTCCGTAGTTTCTTTTATCATGTTGCGGCTTTCGTGCAACATGACACAAGAGGGCACTGTAAGTTAAGTTACTGCTCTCTTGTGTCTCTAGCCTTCTACAGGCCCTAGATACTCTCTTTGGATTGTAACTGATCGGTGCAAGTGATTCACGGACGGGAATGGTGGCAGCGATCGTTTCTTGTGTTTTGAGCTCCTTTTGGCGTTTTAAGCGCATTTCTCGCGTTTAGCTTAAAATGGTGGCCTGGCTTCCAAAATGGCCAGACCACGAGGCTCCTTTGTCCTGTCCGCTGACCGTCTTGCTCCCTTCACCTTCCCCAGGTCGAGCCGACCCGGGGCCTTCCTTATTTGGGCATGTACTTTCCCGCGAAACACGGATGCTTTCGCGGGCTTCTACATGCCTGGTGTGTGCCTCCAGGATGTGGGCTGGGATGTCTGGTCCCAATACACATCCTGGGTGCCAGAGAGTCTAGGGTGGTGTGAATGCCTGGGACCACCGTGGTCCGTGATAGGTCCACGTATGGTGTGAGTGTTGATGAGCGGATCTCCCATTGGGTCCCCTCCGTTTTGGCGCGAAGGGAACTGTGGATAAGAGGGGGCTGGAAACACCACTACCATGTCGATCTCCTGAGTTCTCACAAACGAAGGAATACAGGAGCCAAGTATCCTGCAACCAAGAGGCTGAACCGAGGAATCGCTGGTGACCCGCTGAAGGACTGCTCCTCTGCACTGCTGTCGCCTTGTGAAACCCTTTGATCGAACCAGAAGGCCTGTACTGGTACTTCGACCCTTGGAATAGCGGGGACAGCTATTCTCGGCATCTTCACCATCTCCTGCTAGTAAGCCTTCGGAAGCGTCTCTGGGCCATCCAGCAGACTGACCAGCCTACACAGGAGTCTTGCTCTGTAACCGCCGCCAGGTTGTGTAGTATTTCGAGTCCTTGCAACTCTCACACGATTCGTACAGTTGGCGTTCCCAGGTCTGAAGTGAGTAGTGTACATTTGGCTCAGATACATACGGCCGCTCCGTTGGCCTGCTGTGGTAACAAACTGTGCGGGTTCCTTCGTTTGGGACGTCTTTTACTCAACTCTGCTGCTGCAGACTCAACACGACGACGAGACATCCCCTGCTCTTCTGAACCTGCCAGCGACTGAAACTGACGCGGAGAAGCCTGGGTCTGCTTGCATCGGGGACCGGTGAGTAGCATAGCTAGGAACTGGTCGCCCTCCTGCAGGAGCCCATAGCTTTTCCCCGCTGTGTCAAAACAGCATGCCTTTCCGTACTCGCGCTCTGCTTCTGCCCACAGTGGAGGCTGCGCTTGAGTCGCGGAACTGTTCTTCTTCATTTGTGCACTAAACTGAACTGCCTGACTCCCTCGAAGAGACTCCCCCTTTTGCCCGTTGGCACCAGCGTGTGCAGGTACTTTTGAGCACAAGGCTCCACTCTTCGTAGGGCTCGGACTTCCTTTTAGTTAGGTGCCTCTGAAGGCGGACTGGGTCTAAGCATTATTTCGCACTGCCTGTTTTCCTTCCCTTTTAGGTGGACTACACATTTCGTGCATCTAACGCTTGAGACTTGTTTGTATTTGTATATATATTGTATTGGTATGGTATGTGTTGGTTTACTAGAGTTATATTGTGATTTCTCGCTACGGTCATTGCTTTAAAGGCCTTGGAATAAATGTGTATATATTTTTAATATAACACCTGTTTGGAGTAGTTTGTAAGTGTCCTTGCTTTGTGTGCTCATTGCGGGCTTTCAGTCACCCTCACCGCTCTTGAGACCTAGTCTTGTCCGCCGCGATCGCTACCCTGATTGGTCTGGCTTGTCCAGAGGTTACCCTGTTCCAAGTAATTAGGTTGGCCTTCTGAACTTCTGCGCCGCCAGGACAGAGTTCAGAAATCCGTCTTAACAAATTGGTGTACACCGATGGGATACGACTGAAGGTATCCAGTGTTGCGCACGAACTAAGGCATTTCAAGTTATTCCTACCAGGACACGTAGTGAATTGTTGTAGTATAACTTTAAAAAGGCCATAGTCCTATCTAACAGTATGGAAACAAATACCTTGTTAACTTTAAATGCTTCCAAATCAGAAACATTGAAAAAGATGTGTGCGGAGAGAGGTGTTTCCTCTCAAGGCACGAAATTGGATATGATCCAAAGAATCGTGGCGTGGCAAGAAGCGCAGCTTGACGCTATAACTTCTGAGGACAGTGCGGAAGGAGGTGGGGCTGCTCTCACTGGTAGAACTGACGGTTCTGCCGCTGCACTGATCCACCGCGACCACGAGGACAGGGAGGATGAGATGTCTAATGTTTCCTCTGCCAGTGCTGATGGGGAGGCTATGCTTGAATTCAAGAAGCAAGAGCTGCGGTTTAGGCAGAAGGAGCTTGAATTCAGCATAGCCAAACTAAAAATCGAACAGGCAGAAAAACAGAAAGACAGGGATCACCAGTTGGAACTGGCCAAGCTTCAGGTTGCAAATGGGTCCAAGGGTCCTGGACATGGGTCTGGGGCCTCCTCTCATCCACGGTTTCCGAAAGATCTGCTCAGTGTGTATGAGGAAAGGAATGACATTATGGACTGGCTGAATGCGTTTGAGTATGCATGCGAAGTTCAACAAGTTGACAATGCTGATAAGATTGCCTGGTTACTCAGCAGACTGCCCCATTCTGGCTGTAGTGCCATTATGGAAATGTCGAAGGCTGAGCGAGCTGATTTCGCAATGTTAAAGCAAACTCTCATTTTAAAGTTTGGGAAGACTCCGGCCCAATATTTGAAACGATTCAGAGAGTATAAGAAAAAGGAAGGTGGTTCTTGGGTATCTTATGTCACCGAATCCTTGAAAAACTTAACTGGCTGGGTCGAAGGTTATAAGGTTTCTACCTTCGAAGGCATGATAAATCTTGTCATGCTGGAACACATTTTTGCATCTTCTTCCCCGGAGCTTAAGCAGCATTTGGCCGATTCGAAGGAGATAGATCCTAAGAAACTGGCCATTGCAGCAGACTTATGGGTGTCACATCGAGTGTCCCATAAGGACAAAACTCATCCTGGTAAGCAGGAGGAAGGGAAAAAGTCCAAAGATAAGGAGGGTGGAGAATCTGATAAATCTTCTTCTCAAAAGGGCCACAAAAAGAAAAATAAGGGTAAGACACAAGAGAACTCACAGGGTAGTGGAGGTCAGCCTCCGAAACAGAACTCTGGTTACAATAAGCCTCCCTATGTAAACAGACCCAATGGATCTTGTTTTGCTTGTGGAGCAACGGACCACGTGAAGGGGGATCCCCGGTGTAAGGTTAGACCTTTGGGAGTCCACTCCGCTAGTCTGGCCTTCTCCTCCTACGAGGAAGAAGAGATTACAGGAGCATCCTTCTCCTCAGACTCATTTCCCAGCGGGATAGAAGCTGAGGTAGTTTTAGTTTCCCTGGGTTCCTGGGAGCCTAAAGTCGCAGAGGCTTATGCTAGGATTCCAGATAATACCAAGCACTACTTTAAAGACAGTGTGCTGATCAATGGAGTAGATACTCCAGCTCTTAGGGATAGTGGGTGCAGTCGAACTGTAGTGGATTCTACCTTGGTAGACTCAGAGGAAGTTGCCAGAGCTACTCTGATGCCCACTAAGTTGGCTGACGGCCCACTCCGTATGTTCCCAGTAATACCTGTAAATCTTACTTTAAATGGAACAGCAGTCAGGATTCCAGTGAGCATTCAGAGAAACGTCCAGGGAAAGGTCTTGTTAGGTAATGATCTCAGAGCTTTAGGGCTCATAGGAGACACTGCCGAAAGACCCTACACACGGTCTCAAGCACGGGCAGCATTGGCCAAGACCAATACGCCGCCCCAGCCGAAGGGGAAACCCAAGGCGAAAGGAGTAAACAAGTCAAGACGAGGGAAAGAGAATATTTCCCCGAGCTCGCCTACCACTGCGATGGAGGAAGTTGGTCAATCGCCCGGGCCTGACGAGGAGGTGGCGATGCCTGAAGTATTTGACCCCAACGACCATCCTGGACTAAAATACTTGTTAGTAGAAGGTGGTCCTGATGGGGACGAATTCAGTAAAGGCCAACGTGAGTGCCCATCTCTGGAAGGCCTAAGGAGACAGGCCTGCTCCCAGCTTGAGGGTGAACCTCCTGGGACTCATCGGATTTATTGGGAAGGTGGACTCCTGTATAGTGAGCCCACAGAGTCTACAGAAGGAGACCATAGGAGGTTGGTGGTTCCCCTTGCTGTAAGACCCTTCCTCCTGCAGTTGGCGCATGAAGTGCCCCTTACTGGTCACCTTGGTATTAAGAGGACCAAGCAAAAGTTATCCATGCACTTCTACTGGCCCAAGATGGGGGTGCAAGTAGAAAGTCACTGCAGGAGTTGTGCCTCCTGCCAGTTATCTGGTAAGGTTGGCTCGACAATCCAAGCTCCATTGGTACCAGTCCCAGTTGTGGGGGTACCATTCGAAAGGGTAGGGATCGACATCGTTGGTCCCCTTGACCCGCAAACATCCTCAGGCAATAGGTTTATCCTGGTGCTGGTCGACCATGCAACCAGATATCCTGAGGCCATCCCATTGAAAACTGTAACTGCCAATTCAGTTGCAAAAGCTTTACTTGGCATATTTACTAGGGTTGGCTTCCCTAAAGAAGTTGTGTCGGATCGTAGCAGCAACTTTATGTCGAAGTATATGCAGGCTATGTGGAAAGAATGTGGGTTCACCTACAAGTTCTCGTCTGCATACCACCCCCAGACCAATGGTCTGGTGGAACGTTTCAACAGAACGTTAAAGAGCATGATTGGGGCTCTGGAAGAACCTCAGAGAAGAAAATGGGATCTTCTTTTACCATGCTTACTGTTTGCCTACTGAGAGGTACCACAGGAGGGTGTTGGCTTCAGCCCCTTTGAACTTCTGTTCGGTCATCCTGTACGGGGACTCTTAGCCATAGTCAAAGAGGGATGAGAGATGCCCACTCCCCCTGTTACTACCAACGTAGTTGATTATGTGCTAGGGCTCAGAAAACGGATGGTACTTCTGATGGGCTTGGCTAGTGATAAATTGAAGGCAGGACAAGCGCTGGTGAAACATTGGTACGACCAGAAAGCTTCCCTCATCAACTTTACACCTGGTCAGCAAGTCCTGATCATGAATCCCATAAGGCCTCGAGCTGTACAGGACAAATGGTCAGGCCCTTACACAGTGGTGGAGCCCCTGGGTGAGGTTAACTATTTTGTGGACCTTGGAAGGCCTGGACAGGCTCCAAAAGTGTTTCACGTGAATAGGCTGAAGGCTTTCGTCCCAAGAGTCGAAATCGAAGCACTGCTGCTGGCTTCAGATGTTGAGGAAGAGGAGTCTGAACCTCTTCCCGACCAGTTCCAGAGCGGTCCTTCAGATAGCTCCTTTGAGGGTGTCCGAGTTGCCCCTCACCTGACTTCCGATCAGCAGGCTGAGGTGAAAAGTTTGCTTAGGCAGTTTTCCCCCCTGTTTTCACAGTCGCCTGGTTTGACACCTTGGTGCAAACATAACAGACACAGGAGACAGTGTACCTACCAAAAGTAGGGGATACAGGATGTCAGACAAAGTACGGTCTTATATTAAGACGTTAGACCTTGGGGTGATTGAACCCTCTAGTAGTCCTTGGTCCAGCCCTGTGGTTTTGGTTCCAAAGGCAGGCACTTCTGAATTGAGGTTCTGCGTGGACTACAGGGCTCTGAATGCTGTCACCAAGACAGATGCACACCCCTTGCCTCGATCAGATGAGCTGGTGGATACTTTGGGTGCCTCCAAGTACCTCAGCACGTTTGACCTGACTGCTGGCTATTGGCAAATAGCTTTAGCAGAACATGCCAAGGAGAAGACAGCATTTTCTACTCCAGGCGGCCTTTACCAATTCTGGGTAATGCCGTTCAGGTTGAAGAATGCACCTGCCACTTTCCAGAGGCTTGTGAATCATGTGTTGAATGGGTTGGACGAATTCTGTCTTGCATATCTGGACGATATAGCAGTTTTCAGTGCCACCTGGGAAGACCATGTGAAACACCTCGGGATTGTGCTCCAGGCTCTTCAGAAAGCACACTTGACCATAAAGGCTAGTAAATGCCAGATTGGACAAGGCTCAGTGGTTTACATTGGACATGAAGTAGGTGGAGTGAGGATACAGCCTCTTCCCAGTAAAGTACAAGCAGTACAAGACTGGCCTACCCCCACTACACAGACCCAAGTGAGAGCCTTCTTAGGACTCACAGGGTATTACCGAAACTTCGTGGCAGACTATGGCACCATAGCTGCCCCTCTGACTGCCCTCACAACTCCGAAGAAACCCAAGAAGGTAACTTGGACCGACGAGTGTGAGAAGGCCTTCAATGGCTTAAAAGACTCCTTGTGCCAGTCCCCTGTCCTCAGGGCCCCTGATTATCAAAGACCTTTTATCGTGCAGACGGACGCCTCTGACACTGGGATAGGAGCTGTACTATCACAAGTAGATGAGAAGGGTAAGGAACACCCTATTGGTTTTATTAGCCGCCAGCTTAAGGACAGAGAGCTCAGATGGTCCACGGTAGAGAAAGAATGTTTCTCTGTTGTGTGGGCCCTAAGGAAGCTGAGGCCCTACCTCTATGGGACCCACTTCACTGTGCAAACTGACCATAAGCACTTAAAGTGGCTAATGAACATGAAGGGGGAGAATCCAAAGTTGCTTAGGTGGTCCATAAGTCTTCAAGGCTTCGACTTGACTATTGAGCATAGGCCAGGTGTCCAACATAGCAATGCTGATGGGTTGACCAGAATGTTTAACCAACCTGAACAAGAGACTCATCTAGGGGTGGATTAGTTCCCCCTGTCCATAGTCTGGGAGGGGCGAGTGTTAGGAAAGATTTCGTAATTGTAGGTAATTTTCCTTCCATGTGGCAACCCCTAAACTTTTTGCTGTTGTTTTTCACCTTGTTTTCGACTTTGCCAGAGAAGTGCAGCCTTCTGCCGCACTCCTCTGGGCTTTCGCTCCTTTCTTACGGGGAAACTGACATGCCCTTAAGACAGTCAGTACCGGGAAACGCTGTTTTCCGTAGTTTCCTTTATCATGTTGCGGCTTTCGTGCAACATTACACAAGAGGGCACTGTAAGTTAAGTTACTGCTCTCTTGTGTCTCTAGCCTTCTACAGGCCCTAGATACTCTTTTAGGATTGTAACTGATCAGTGCAAGTGATTCACGGACGGGAATGGTGGCAGCGATCGTTTCTTGTGTTTTGAGCTCCTTTTGGCGTTTTAAGCGCGTTTTTCACGCTTAGCCCAAAATGGTGGCCTGCCTTCCAAAATGGCCAGGCCACGAGGCTCCTTTGTCCTGTCCGCTGACCGTCTTGCTCCCTTCACCTTCCCCAGGTCGAGCCGACCCGGGACCTTCCTTATTTGGGCATGTACTTTCCCGCGAAACACGGATGCTTTCGTGGGCTTCTACATGCCTGGTGTGTGCCTCCAGGATGTGGGCTGGGATGTCTGGTCCCAATACACATCCTGGGTGCCAGAGAGTCTAGGGTGGTGTGAATGCCTGGGACCACCGTGGTCCGTGATAGGTCCACGTATGGTGTGAGTGTTGATGAGCGGATCTCCCATTGGGTCCCCTCCGTTTTGGCGCGAAGGGAACCATGGATAATAGGGGACTGGAAACACCACTACCATGTCGATCTCCTGAGTTCTCACGAACGAAGAAATACAGGAGCCAAGTATCCTGCAACCAAGAGGCTGAACCGAGGAATCGCTGGTAACCCGCTGAAGGACTGCTCCTCTGCACTGCTGTCGCCTTGTGAAACCCTTTTCACCTTTGATCGAACCAGAAGGCCTGTACTGGTACTTCGACCCTTGGAATAGCGGGGACAGCTATTCTCGGCATCTTCACCATCTCCTGCTAGTATGCCTTCGGAAGCGTCTCTGGGCCATCCAGCAGACTGACCAGCCTACACAGGAGTCTTGCTCTGTAACCGCTGCCAGGTTGTGTAGTATTTCGAGTCCTTGTCACTCTCACACGATTCGTACACTTGCCGTTCCCAGGTCTGAAGCGAGTAGTGTACATTTGGCTCAGATACACACGACCGCTCCGTTGCCCTGCTGTGGTAACAAACTGTGCGGGTTCCTTCGTTTGGGACGACTTTTACTCAACTCTGCTGCTGCAGACTCAACATGACGACGAGACGTCCCCTGCTCTTCTAAACCTGCCAGCGACTGAAACTGACGCGGAGAAGCCTGGGTCTGCTTGCATCGGGGACCGGTGAGTAGCATAGCTAGGAACTGGTCGCCCTCCTGCAGGAGCCCATAGCTTTTCCCCTCTGTGTCAAAACAGCACGCCTTTCCGTACTCGCGCTCTGCTTCTGCCCACAGTGGAGGCTGTGCTTGAGTCGCGGAACTGTTCTTCATTTGTGCACTAAACTGAACTGCCTGACTCCCTCGAAGAGACTCCCCCTTTTGCCCGTTGGCACCAGCGTGTGCAGGTACTTTTGAGCACAAGGCTCCACTCTTCGTAGGGCTCGGACTTCCTTTTAGTTAGGTGCCTCTGAAGGCAGACTGGGTCTAAGCATTATTTCGCACTGCCTGTTTTCCTTCCCTTTTAGGTGGACTACACATTTCGTGCATCTAACGCTTGAGACTTGTTTGTATTTGTATATATATTGTATTGGTATGGTATGTGTTGGTTTACTAGAGTTATATTGTGATTTCTCGCTACGGTCATTGTTTTAAAGGCCTTGGAATAAATGTGTATATATTTTTAATATAACACCTGTTTGGAGTAGTTTGTAAGTGTCCTTGCTTTGTGTGCTCATTGCGGGCTTTCTGTCACCCTCACCCCTCTTGAGACCTAGTCTTGACCGCCGCAATCGCTACCGTGATTGGTTCTGGCTTGTACAGAGGTTACCCTGTTCCAAGTAATTAGGTTGGCCTTCTGAACTTCTGCGCCGCCAGGACAGAGTTCAGAAATCCGTCTGAACACCTATCATTTCCAGGACAATTTTGCTGTGTTCCAAATAGTTCATAGATTTGGTATGTAAGAAATACTCACATGCTCTTAGTCCATCTTTGTGTTTGATAGATGTATAAAGAGAAACCACATCTCAGGTGGCAAGTAAAAAAGTTGGTTCCCAAGGGATGCCGTCTAGTTTGTTCAAAACATCTTTAGTGTCCCGAAGATAAGAAGGTGGCGACAAAAGAAATCAAGGTTTCATCCACAAATTTAGAGATATTTTCGAACAGAGCTCCACAAAGGGTGACAACTGGTCTGCCCCGCGGTCTTGTCAGATTTTTATGAAGTTTGGGCAGAAAATAAATAGTGGGCATTACCGGAAAGGTAGGATGCAAACATTTGCACAGATCTTCATCCAGTAAGCCTTTGTCTAACCACATTTTGAGAAGCTTGGCAAGTTTTTCAGTCATGTCGTCAGTGGGATCCTTTGGCATAGCAGGCTTGAACATTAAGTTGCCTGTCGGCCTCCTTGATGTAGTCATGTCTGTTCAAAAGCACAATATTCATGCCTTTATCAGAGGGTTTAATGATGAAATACGGTAGTGAACACAACTTGATTAGAGGTTCTTGTTCTTGGTGACTGAGATTGTATTTATTGGAGATTCTCCTCTTTCTTATCCTCTTCAGGTCATTAATGACCAGATCCTGGAAAGCCTCAATATTACCACCATGGTTAAAGATGGGATTAAACCTGGATTTCAATTTTAATTTACTTTTTCCTGTCCAATTGGTTTGGAAGTCTGATAAGTCCCAATCAGAATCTGGGACATTACCAGAATCGAGGCTTTCAGATTTCATAGTGAGGAGATTGTTAAAAGTCTTAACATCGTAGAAGGACACTGATGTATGCCCAGATTGACTTTCTGTAGGGCCATCTTTAGGTGTATTCATAGCAAAAAACGTCTTTAGTCTGACTTTCCTCATGTACTTGTCGAAGTCAATCTTGGTCGCAACATAGTTAAAGGAAGCAGGTTGGACAGAAAGTAAGTCCCAATTGGAGTTTCTTTGTTTCCCCAGAGGTGAAGGTATGAGTGGATAGATTCGCTATCAACATATCTAATGCATCTGTGCCATTCATAGAATTTTCTTTGCTCCAGAGCGAGTGAGACTCTCGGATCCTTCCGTGTCCTAGGTGCTTAAGACGTTTCCCCGCCTTGTTTTTTTCTTATTCTGTATGCAATTGTTTTGCCTCGGCCTCTGCTTTTTAGTTGTTTCTCCCATCTAACCCCAACAGTCTCATCTCTTCTAAAAAACATTCAACTTGCGTAGAGGTTGCTCACTTACACTTTCTGTTGTTGTAATATATGAAGAGGAGTCCGAGGTTTGGTTTTCTTTAGGCAGTGCCGAAGGAAGAGCGGGTAGATTTCACCATAAAGTATCAAAATGTCTGGCAAATGTCAAATATCTTCTCTTTTCATAATACTCTTTATCACAGAGAAATGTATGTTGCTTCCTCTGTTTTATGTGATCCTCAAAAGATATATAGCCCTTTTCCATGTTAATACAAATAAGTTTACCTTCTTCACTGGGGGTGATTGCAGCCAGATGATCCTCAATATCATGAATCTTAGCCAATGCTTTTTGTCTGTCAGTCCTTGCATACTTAGTCAAGATTTTGAAGAAAGCCACTGAACACGTGTTGCTGGCCTCACCCCATTCCTGTAACATAGCAGGGTCCTCTTCTTCGAATGATGGAGTAGTAAGAATGCGTAGGCCCTGAGGAACCCTCGACACATCAATGTAATTTTGCAACAAAGGTTTTTCCCACCATTTAATTATTTCACGTTTCTACATCTTCTCAAGTTCTCTTAGTAGCTTCATTTCATTATTGGCAATCACTGCGGGCGCAGTTCTCTTAAATTTACAATTGTCGATTCTGCGTTGCTCTTCAATGAACAGAGAAGCTGCCTGTTCTCTACGAGCACTGTCTACGTCCCCCTGAGTTGTCATAATTAATTAACACACGATTGTGCAAAGGGGGACGGATGTCTTAAAAACAAGAACAATGTTCGCTCTCTAAGCTTTAACAACCACATGCAACCATGCAGGGCAAGCGTTAATTCCAGCGCAAGTGACTGTTAGAAGCACAGAAAACAATAATGAAAAAAACAAATCACGGGGCAAGCCAGACATACCATGATGGAGGCAGCCCTCCCTCACCCTTCGATGTAGAGAAATCCGCCCACACACGGGCCGTCTAGCAAGCAACCTGAGAATTGGCTCCTGGCTTCAAACGGTGCAGCAAGTCACTTCGGAACGCGTCGTGAAAAGCTCCCGAAAGGAAAAAAAGGGAGAAACAACTTCAGCGCTACATATTCAGAGGCAGGTGCAAAAATCCAACACCATTTTTCAACGGCGTGAAAGAAATCAAAAAAGAGATGTACAGAATGCACTCCAGAGAGCAGCAACCCGCCGAAATAGGCAGGCTGCAAGGAAGGACACCGTCAGAGTTCACCAATCATGCAATCCAATCTTTATTAGTGCAAAGGAACAAAAAGAGCGAGTGCTCGGATATTGACGCGTTTCGCGGCTATCCAGCTGCTTGATCACAATGAGGAGTGAGTGAAGCAGGATGGTATTTTAAACTACGGTGGGTGTTGTATGGTAATACAAAGCACTGAACATAGAAAAAGTACACAATAAAAGTGACATTGTCAAAGCAGTAATCAAAGTCAGACATCTTTCAGTGGGTAAATCAGAGACCAGTGTAGTGCACGGAACCCTATAGCAAGGTAAAACAACCTAACTGTAACATTGTATGGAATGAAGGAAGACAAACACAATTCATAACTCAGTAAAGTGTCGAAAAATAATCCCTAATACATTTCAAATGTCAGCAAAAAATGCATTCGGCGCAATCACTGAACTCATGTACCCCTGAGGAATTACCATTATGTCAGCCAGCTTAGTAATGGCTTTCTGTCTGATAAGTTCTAATGGTATGTACTGCAAATCTAAGAGACCAATTACTATGCATATATGTTATATTAAAATCAAAGTGCAAATATGCAAATAAAGTGCTATGTGCCAGATTTTTCCACAATGTCATCCATGATGAGACACATTTTCTCATAATAAAAGATGTTTGACAGTCACAGAAAGAAACTCATGTGAAACGACTAATGAAGTGTATGCAGTAGTGGTTTTACTGAGACAATGAACAATATAGTACTAAACGAGCAGTATATATGTATATGCGTTCAATATTGCTTGCTAAGATTTTTAAAGACTACGCCCTGTTAGGCAAAGTTTGAATGCAGTACCCTCTGGGGACAATACAAGCAACTATGACTTCAGCTATAGGCAACCCAACCTTTGGTATAAGCTTGTACTACACAGTTTTGGTAGCGTGTTGAGCAGCCAGGCTTATATCAAGAGGGGAAATCTGAGCTGTAGTGGAGTTACACAAAGATTCACAGTTACAGGAATTCAAATAAACTCTTACACTCGAGGTTTCTTGCATAAACAAATAATAATTTACTTACCAGTCAGTTAAAAAGCCTTCTTCAGAAGGGAGCAATAGAATAGTAACACACACACATACTTCAATACTGTACAGTCTGAGTTTCTGAATCAGACAAGCCCCTTTTATGATGGCCCACATTCACATCTTAAACCAACAGGTGACTTCAGTAAGAAGGGTGCTTGGGACATTAATATATTACTGTTGGCATTCAGAACACTCTTAAAAAGTTGGTAAAAGGCAAAGGTTATTAGAACACAATAAATTACAAATATTCATAAGCAGGGCAGATACTTTCAGTTAGCACTTAGAAGAGTCATTCAATTCAAACAGGCTAGCCAAAGTCAAAGGGCAAAAGTCTTTGTATAGGATGCAGCACTTCAGGTAAGCAAATGGAAAGGTCTTTGCACAAGTTCTTAGGAGTCTTTTATTAAAAGAAGAATCAAATGTAGGGCCACAGCTGATTAGACTTGTGAGTTGTAGAAGTTACAAGCAATTCCACAGTAAGAGGTAAGTTCTTTTAGACTTGTTTTACAGTGCATTGGTAAAGCAGAAAAGATGCAGCTGAAGACTTCTGTTCCTGTGCAGCTCTGCAGATCTCACTGTTCCTGGGCCTCATTCATGGGGACAAGAGGGAGGACGTTGGGGGACTCCTGCACTGCACAGACACAGTCAAAACTGGCAATGGCAAACTTTACTTTCAGTGGCTGTTTCGCGTATCAGCTCCTTGCAGTACACCAAATAGCAAAGGTGGACTTTCCTCACATATTTGGTCCCGCACTCGACTGAGGGGGGTCAGGCTTGGTCAGTCATGATTTGTGGGAGTCCAGAGGATCTTTCAAAAGCTTTAGGCCAGCTTATAAGCAACACACACAATCTGGTGCCCCTCTCCCTGAGTCTACAGTTTCCTTCAGCAACTTTGAGGAAATTCAACCATCTCCGAGATGGGTGCCCAGGTAGCTTACCTGGGAGTTGATTGGTCCCACCAACTCAAAGGGAGAAGTCCTCCTTGCAGGGCTTCTCTGTCGATGCATACCTGGCACATAGTCACTGCAGCAGGGCTTCACCGGGCAAACCAATGGTCCAGGAGCTGCAGCAGGCGTCCTCTTCAAGCTCTTCTTCAGTTCCTTTGTCAAGTGGTCTACTCTGCCTTCCAAGCCAAAAGACTTGCCTGTTATTCAGTTCTCTCCCATTCATTCCAGCCGAGCTGTCATTCACCCAGCAGGGTGGCTGTCCATGCCGGACAGTCAGCCAGCCAATCACCACAGAGTGCATTTGGGTCTCCTAGGAGAGTAAGCACAGGGAGTTTTGGGCACCTCCCTCACTTCCTGCCTAACCCAGATACTCTGGAGCCAGAGGCGGGTTTCTCTCAGAAACCCTGCCAAAGGCGAAATGAACAAAGAGACCAAAACTGGTTTGGTGCACAAAAAAAACTCTCTAGAAGGACCTTTCCATAAAGACCTGGTGAAAAAGACTTGGCACCATTTTAGCAAAGATGGCTGCATGCCATTTTGAAAAAAGATGGCTCCCATGGTTAACGTTACCGGGTCCGTGAACGGTCCCGTTAAATGCAAACCAAGGTACATCAAACGAAACCACTGCCTCCAGCCAGTCAATTGAGGAAAAGGTAGCATAACAAATGTTACATGAGCATTTAGACACAAGGGATATTAAGTAGCCTATCCGGCACTCTATTGTAAGATAGGGTGTGCTGGGTCTAGAAAGTACAATGCTAAGTAAAGGGAATTTCTTGGAAACAGTAGTTGATCCCAGAGAAGGTATTTAAACCATGGGAAATCTGGAAGACTTCCAATGGTACTGCGCTGAAGGTGCTTTGTGACACAATTGTAAAAGAGGATGCCTATAGACTCCATAACCAAAAAGAAACACAGTGTATAAAATCACATTAAAATACATGAGAGAGTCGGAAAAAGGGTCACACTCTCTCTAGGTTAAAAACATCAAGTCCTCAAAATCCAGCAAAGTTGCTGAGGGTCTCTAAGGTGGAGGTAATTAACACATTTTTGAGAATTTTCCCTAACACTCGTCCACCCAAGACTAAGGGACTGGAGGATTTAATCCACCCCTGGATGAATCTCCTTACTCCAGTCAGTCATACTTCCTGGAGAGATCATCAGCATTTTGGTGATTACACCCTGACCTGTGTTCAATGGCAAAATCAAATCCCTGTATGCTGATTGACCATGTTAACAATTTAGGATTCTCCCCCTTCATCTTCATTAACCATCTTAAGGGTTGGTGGTCTGTTTGAATCACAAAAGTATATCCATACAAGTATGGTCTAAACGTTTTCAAAGACCACACAATAGCAAACCATTCACCTTCTATGGTTGCCCACCTTGTTTCAGGTTCCATCAGCTTCCTACTGATAAAGCAGATGGGGTGTTACCTGCCTTTCTCATCCAGCTGACTTAGAACTGCACCTATACCTGTATTAGAAGCATCTGTCTGTACAATAAAGGATTGGCTGTAGCCAGGAGCTCTTAAGACTGGAGCTTGACAAAGGGCTTCTTTAAGTCCTTCAAATGCCTTAGTGCACTCCTCATTCCACCTGACCTTCTTGGGGAATTTGGGTGAGGCGATCACATTTAAGGGAGAAGCTATGGTGGCATAGTTCTCAATGAAGTTCCTATAGTAACCAGTGAGGCCTAGAAAGGCTCTCACTTGGGTTTGAGTAGTAGGGGTGGCCCAGTCTTGTCCAGTATGTACTTTGATAGGCAGTGGCCTTATTTCACCTCCTCCTAACTCATGTCCAAGGTAGACCACTTTACTCTGACCAATTTGACATTTACTTGCCTTTATGGTCAGATTGGCCTGCTCAAGAGCCTGCAAAACATATCATAATTGGTCAACATGTTCTTTCCAAGTAGGGCTGAACACTGCAATGTCATCCAAGTATGCCATGCAGAAGTCCTCCATCCCATTCAAAACCTGATTCACCATCCTTGGGAATGTAGCAGGTGCATTCTTTAATCCAAAAGGCATAACCTTAAACTGGTAGAGGCCTGCTGGGGTTGAAAATTCAGTTTTCCCCTTGGCATGGTTTGTCAGGGCTATTGGCCAATAGCCTAAGGTTAGGTCACATGTACTGAGGTACTTGGAGGAATCAAGTTTGTCCACCAGCTCATCTGTCCTATGTAAAGGATGGGCATCAGTCGTGGTGACAGCATTAAGGGCTCTATAGTACACTTATAATCTCAATTCTTTGGATCCTGCCTTTGGTACTAGCACAACTGGACTAGACTAAGGACTTTTAGATGGCTCTATTACCCCGAGATCAAGCATCTTGTTGACTTCTTTCTTTATGTGGGTCCTTACATGGTCTGACATTCTGTAACCTCTGCTTTTAACAGGTAGACAGTCACCAGTGAGAATATCATGCTGGCCCCAAGCGGTCAAGCCTGGTGATAGGGAAAACAGAGGGGCAAACTAATTTAACAGAGCTTTGCACTCCTCCTGTTGTTCTATTGTCAGATCAGAAGAAAGACTTACCTCTTCTATCTTTCCATCTAAACGTTGTCCCCTGAGGAGGTCAAGTAGATGCTCACTCTCATTCTCCTCCTGATCAGAGGCTAGAAGCAAAGCTCTCTGGTTTGGTCTAGAGACATAAGCCTTTAGTCGGTTGGTGTGAAAGACCCTGGGGGCCTGCTTAGGATTGCCTAAGTCCACCAAATAATTGACCTCTCCAAGTTTTCCCACAACCTTGAAGGGTCTTATCCATTTGTCCTGCAAGGCTCTCTGCCTTGTTGGTACCATAACTAGAACTAGCTGGTCTTGAGTAAACTCAACCATGTTGGACTTCTGGTCATGCCAATGCTTCACCAGAGCCTGACCTGCTTTCAAGTTTTCTGAAGCTCCTGTCATTATTTGTGTCATTCTCCTTCTGAGACTTAACACATAGTCAGTGACTCTCACTGGCTTGTAGGAAGGAGCACTCTCCAACCCCTCTTTGATTAGGGCCAATGGACCTCTAACCAGATGACCATAGAGAAGCTCCAATGGACTAAATCCAACTCCTTCCTGAGGGACCTCTCTATAAGCAAAGAGAAAGAATGGCAGTAGAAGGTCCTACTTTCTTCTAAGGGGTTCTTCTAAAGCACCTATCATGCTCTTCATAGTTCTATTAAACCTCCCTACGAACCCATTCGTCTGGGGATAGTTGGCTGTTGAGAACTTGTAGGTCACTCCACAGTTTTTCCACATGGCCTGCATGTAGTGGGACATAAAATGTGATCCCCTGTCAGAGATAACCTACTTAGGACAACCTACTGTGGCAAAAATCCCAAGTAGTGCCTTAGCAACTGCCTGATCAGTAACAGTCCTCTTAGGTATAGCTTCAGGATACCTGGTAGAATGGTCTACCACAACCAATATAAATTGGTTGCCTGAAGATGTGAGAGGGTCTAAGGGACCAACAATGTTGATTCCTTCCCTCTCAAAAGGAACTCCCACCACTGGGAGTGGCACCAAAGGTGTCACGTTCTTGGCTCCACTCTTGCCAGTTGTCTGACAAGTGTGACAGCGGCTACAGAATGTATCTACAGCAGACCCCAATTTAGGCCAGTAGCATTATAGAGAAATCATTTCCTTGGTCTTCTTAAACCTTAAGTGACCAGCTTAAGGAATCTCATTGGCTAACTGTAGGATCTGAGGTCTCACCTCCTGTGGCACTACAAGTTTCCTGTAGTCTGCTGGGGTAGGCTCAATAGGTTCACTGTAGAGGAGGCCATTCTCCCAGTATAACCTGTCCTTCCCTGGCTCTTGCCGTTCCAGCTGGGAAGCTGCTGTTGGTGAAGCCCTTCAAGAGTAGGACATTCTCTTTGACCTCTGCCGAAGACTGCCCTACAGGGGCCACCTTCTGCCAGTAAAGAATGCAGCTCAGGATTGTCTTTAGGATCCAGATCTCCAACAGGGGAAGGTCTTCTTCCAGCTCTGAATCTTCAGCAGCTGACTCAACCTGTCCTGGTTGTTTCTCACATTCAGCTTCAGCTGGTGGAGTAGTCACAGGTGTGACCTTGGACTGTCCTCTCAGGGATGTTCTGGTTAGATGCATAGGAGTGCTATCTTTCTTGTTTCCTGAGACGTTGGGTTTCCCCTTTGTCTCTTTCTTCTTTGAAATAGAAGTTGGCTTTTCCTGTGGACTGGGTGTTATAGGTTCTTCTGTAACAACCCACTGAGATTCTTTTAAAGTGACATCTCTGGCCTTCCTTGTCTGTTCCCGCTTCCTTTTACTGGGAGGCCTGGGGGTGCTTGATATAACTCCAAGAGTTTTTAAGTCATTCCCCAGCAGGACTCTCCCAGGCACCTCACTCTGTACACTAACAGGTATTCTTACAGTCATGTTGTTGCACTGGATTTGAGCTGATAGTATTGGAACAGTTTGAATAGGGCCTCCAGCAAGCTTAGTGGGACCTTTGGGTTCCTTAGCAACATCCTCAGGTTTGAAGAAGTATTTATCCACCACTGTGATGCCGGCCCCAGTGTCTCTAATGGCAAGGGTCTCCTGACCATTTACAAGTACACTGTCCTTATAGTATTCTATTGTGATATCTGATATAGAGTTATACACATCTATATGCTGCTGTTCCCACAGACCCAGGGGCACTAAAGAAACACTGGCAGAGATTCCAATGGGGTCTTCAGCCAATAGTTGAAAGTTTCCACTTTCCATATCTGCTACTATCTGAGGTATGAAGGCTAAGGAGGCAGTGGGACCTCTGAAGGTTTACCCTTGCATCTGGATCCCCTTTCACATGGTCAGTTGACCCACACGCATAACAATTTCCAAATTCTTTGACAAATGGGAGCTTCTGGTGACCTCGCTCTCGTTTGGCACCAGAGGTTTCACTAGACTGACCTGGTTTCCCATCTGGCTTACCCTTCTTCTTTTGGATTGGATGTTTTAGAATTCTCTTTGTCATCTTTCTTGTGCTGCTTCCCCTCATCCTTTTTATGAGGGGCCCAGAGTCCTTGTGAATAGCCCTGTTGGCAACCCATAAGTCAGCAACTTTTGATAGCTTCTTGGGATCAATCTCTTTAGAGTCTGCCAAATGCTGTCTCAGCTCAGGAGACCAGGCATCAAAAATAGATTCAAACAAAAACAGATTCCTCATTCCTTCACAAGAGTTCATTCTGTAACCTTTAACTCAACAACTACGTTTTTAAAATATTCACACACTGAGGTAGCCCATGGGGTACCATCAGTCTTTTTGAGGGTCCTAAACCTCTTAAGTTACTGGGAAGGAGTTTTCCCAAATCTAGCTATCAAAGCTATTTTCAAATTGTCATACTCCAATCTTTCAAGTTCCCCCACCTCCATTACTGCATCAGTTGCAACCTGGGGGAGCCTAGACAAAAGCCAATGAATCAACTGATTTCCTGTGAAACCCTGAATCCCATAGTTATATTCAAAAGCACCCAACCAATCCAAAATATCAAGTTTCACCTCATACATATTCACAGCTTCCTTAGGCATGCAAGGTCTCTTAGGACTGGAAGACCTGGAAGACTCTGGGATAGAAACATTTTCAAGAGACAATTTCATCATTTCAAGAGCATGTTGTAATTCCAATTCCCTTAGTTTGAGATCTTGATGCTTGGCTTCAGCTTGGTCTTGTAATATTTTGAACTCTAACTCAAGTCTCATATTTTCAAGAGGGATACATTCTGAACTCAGTACTGGACTTGGTAGGGTCAATGTGGCTAAAGGTTGAGGCCTAAGAGCTGGTTGAGGTAGAGAGGGGCTCTCTTCCTGAGTCTCCTCTAACTCTTCTGACTCTTCAACAATATTCGAGTTAGAGTGTTAATCATTATCATCCTCAGCATTTTCCACATTTTCTGGTATAGTAGGTTTGACAGACCTACTACCTAGACTTTGAATGTCTAACAATCTTGCAATTAGTTCATTTTTCTTTCTTTTAACAGTGAGAGACCTGACTGTACACATTTCTTTCAGTTGATCTACTGTTAAAATGATGAGGGCTTTCTGTCTGAAGTTATCCATATCTGGCATGTTACAATTGCGTTTCTAGTGGAGCTTATCCTTGTGAAGGTTTTTAGTCGAATAAAAGTAAAGCACACTCTCAATGTAACAACTCTACAATATATCCTCACCAACTGCCACCAGTATTAGGCAAAGTTTGAATGCAGCACCCTCTGGGAACACTACAAGCAACTATGACTACTGGTATAGGCAACCCAACATTTGGTATAAGCTTGTACTACACAGTTTTGGTAGCGTGTTGAACAGCCAGCCTTATCTCAAGAGGGGACATGTGAGCAGTAGTGGAGTTACACAAAGATTCACAGTTACATGTATTCAAATAAACTCTTACACTCAGGTTTTTTGCATAAACAATTAATACTTCATTTACCAGTCAGTTATAAAGCCTTCTTCAGAAGGGAGCAATAGAATAGTAACACACAAATATACTTCAGTACTATACACTCTGAGCTTCTGAATCAGACAAGAGCCTTTTGGGATGGCCCACAGACACAACATACACCCACAGGTGACTTGAGTAACAAGGGTGCTGGGGACATTAATATCTTACTGTTGTCATTCAGAACACTTTAAAAAAAAGTTGGTAAAAGGCAAAGGTTTTTAAAACACAAGAAATTACAAATATTCATAAGCAGGGCAAAACTTTCAGATAGCACTTAGGAGAGTCATTTAATTCAAATAGGCTAAGCCAAAGTCAAAGGGCAAAAGTCTTTGTATAGGATGCAGCACTTCAGGTAAGCTAATAGAAAAGTCTTTGCACAAGTTCTTAGGTGTCTTTGATAAAAAGAAGAATCAAATGTAGGGCCACAAGCTGATTAGACCTGTAAGTTGTAGAATTTACAAGCACTTCCACAGTAAGAGGTTATTTCTCTTAGATTTGTTTTACAGTAGCTTGGTAAAGCAGAAAAGATGCAGCTGAAGACTTCTGTTCCTATGCAGTTCTGTAGATCTCACTGTTCCTGGGCCTCAGTCGTGGGGACAAGTGGGAGGACGTCGGGGCACTCCTGCACTGCACTGACACAGTCAAAACTGGCAAATGGGAAACTTTACTTTCAGTGGCTGTTTCACGTTTCAGCTCCTTGCGGTTGTAAGTGATTTCAACCCGGCACTCCACCTAAGTCAATGCCTAGCATGTGATGCACAGCTGGAACCCTTAATTATATATTTTTGTCTATAAGTTCTTTTATTTCTGAATGATGTACCCTTATATCACACCCCTCTCTTTGAATCTCCCCGGTCTCACTGTACCTGGAACCAGGTTGTTTTGCAAAGTTAAAAGATTTAGTTTATGGGTTTGAACAAGATATATATCACATTTTTATGAATTGGAACAATATCTAGATATCACACTATTAATAGTTATACAATGATCAGCATTGGGTGATCTCACAACAATCAACAATCTCTTTAATCAGAATGAGTATGGATAAGAAAAATAAGGCAGCATGGAATAATACTTGATTGGGATAGGAAAACAATGCAGCATGGAATAATTCTTGATGTGGGTTCAATAAAATGCAATGGCACTCTTTCTCCCGTGATACTGCTCAATCCCCCTAATATGCAATATAGAGATGGAAGGAGAGAAAACAGGTTTCAGGGATATCTATCTCAACCAATACAGTTTCAATCCCAATTCCCCCCCAGCAAGCATAGCGAGAAACAGGAATGATTTCAAAACAGGTCAAATGCTTTTGAATGTGGTTTTGAATGAATGGGAAAACACTGAAAAATGAATTGAATTCTCTAAATTGGATTCAAAACTAGTGGGAGCCGCTTTGTATAGTTTCGGGTAAACACTAGCATTGATGATTGAATAACTAGCAGATTGGAAACTGAATTCTGAGGTTGGATGCAAAGAATAGCTGTTTTACACGTGTTGAAATTGAACCAAACGTGAATTAGCAGCAAGCGAGAAACGCGATTGCGGCAAAACTATAAGGAGTTGGAATGCAGTTTTAGATTTTGTTTCTAGCATGTACGGTTCAGAAGTTACAATGGTTTTAGTAGAGGTTGTTTTTTTCAGAAAGAGTCAAGATTTTCAAATGAAAGATGCGCTTTTGAAATTACTAACAGATATTCTTTACACTAAGGAGGCTATGAAGATGCAAGATACCCAACGGACAGCCACCAGAACAGCGGCGCCTCTGCTCTGACTTTTGCCCACCAAGACACTTGTCTTTCTTCAGCAAATATATTAGCGCAACAATGAATTCATCACTACAATTAACAAAGGACTATATGGATGAGGGAAAGATTCAGAAAAACAAGAAAAGTTCTACAATGCAGTTCTGGATGTGATAAAATGGGTTGGATAGGATTACGTAAAGATAAGAGGTTGGCTATGGACAATTCTATGCTATAGATAGTCACAACTATGGTTTTGCAATAGGCCCGTCAAAGGGTTCTGGACTGGAATTCTGCTAGCCCACCGGATAGGATTCAGGCACCCAGTTCTGCACTCAGCATTGCATTCTGGTCTACGCACGGCTTCTGGACTGGATCTGACGGGTTGGTTCTGGGTTACAGCTATCTGGTTACAGCTCTGCTCTACTGGTTTGGATCTTTGAGTTCCAGCAAGAGTTCTTGGCAAGAAAGCAGAAACAGCACAGCCAGGCTGTTCAATTTTTGGTGTGCCCCTTGGTAGTCTGGGGTTAAAATCAGGTTTCAAGATTTTAAAGGCCAGCTGAGAAGGATTCAGCTTTGGAATTGGGACTTCTGCTTTCAGAGTTCTGGAGTCTGGGATCTGGGTTCTCCTGCAGAGTGCTTCACCGACAATCAGTTGATGGGTGAATGTGTGTCTGTCTAGGTCCTAAACTGTCCCTATTTATGTATTTCCCAAAGGGGTGGGTAGGCTGAATTATACTAAGCACACCCTGTAGGAATCCTATTGGTTAGAGTATTTCCCCTCTCCTGATTTGAGAAGGAAATCTAGTGTCATAGTGATTCTGTATTTTACAACCCAGTGTCGTGATTCGCCGTTTCAGCCCCTTCTTGACTACGTGATCCATTAGGCATTGCTACACTCCCTCTAAGGCACACTCAACATGACCGACATAAGTGCACGAGTACCGCGCTAGCATTTGCAGGAGTTCGCCAGTCCCTTGAAAAAGGACATTCCCCCGCGGCGCTTCGCGTCTTCACGCTAGAATTCCGAACTTCGGCAAGTGTGTTCGTATTTTCCTGTGCTCTTACCCTCTGTCCAGGATCTTAGAACTTCTCTTTCCTAGTCTCCTTCAGCGCTCCCCCTTATCGAGGGCCTTCGCCCGAAGCGCTCGCTTCTTCCATTGATTCTCCTGGTTCCTTCCTGGTCTCCCTCCTTCCGGGACTTTAGTTACCTGTGCTCCCTCCTGGAATTGAACCCGGACTCCCTCGGTCTGAAATATCTACACGCTGACGATGGAGAATTCACGCCCGAGTCTTTACAAGTCCCGAGCTGTCTGGAAAAAGGAAAAGAACCAGTCCAAGACTTCGAAAGACAAACAGGTGAGTTTTCAGGCAAAGTGTGACACCCAGGGAGTACCTCCCCTTTGTTTCAGTACAGTAAATATATTTTTCACATAAATCATATTTACAATATCACCAAAAGGTTTGGCTGGGTCCAGAGCAGTCCAAGGCTCTCTTCCTGCCGGCAGTTGTTTTCTGTTGACAGTTGAATCTGCATATCTTTTCAAATAATGGAGTCTTTTGTCTCTTATCAAAGCAACAGGCCAAAATCTCCTCCCACCTCCATTAACAACTCAATGACAGTTCCTGAGCAGAGAGCAGGGGGAAGATGCCTTTGTTTGGGGCAAACTGTGGAATGTGCCTTTGAAGTACTGTGGCTAACATTAGTTCACTTTTAAAACCCCTTGTTTCAAATTGTCTTTTCTAAATAAACTTACATTTTCAACAAATATATACACAGATCTCATAATTCTAGTCTTTTTCAAACATAGAGATTGAATTGTAGCAACCTATATTGCTTTTGTTGGCAAGTCTCTTCTTTTCCACAATTTGATTTCAAGACACAAGTTTTAAACTGCCAGTATAAGTAATTGACAGCTTTGACACAGGCAGGTGGCGGTACTGCGTCCGTATTCTGAACTATTTTTCCAAGCAAGCACCTTTTTGAATGGGGATATTTTTGTGATGAAATGTGCTTCTCCTGACATTGTGCTTATGGGCATTCCTTAAATAGGGTGATGTTTAACACCCAACAGGGATGTTGGATCTTTTCTGAGGTTAGGGAACCATGATTTTGCAATTTCAACAGCCAAGGAAAAATTGATTTTAAAGCACTTCTGGGTTTTCCCTGGCATGCAACACTGCCTTTTCAAATAGTTCCATTTCACTCTGTGGACAGCCCAATGACAGGTTTGGCAGTGTGGTCTCCTGTGTTACCACTGACATAGGCAAAATGGATTGGCGGCCTATTTTTCAGGTTTTCCTGCGCACTTCTCAGAGATTTGTATCGCACATAAGGCTTTTCGGCTGCCATTCTGTTGTTTTTGATGAAAGCAGCACACAGTGATGTTGCAGGGCAGAGCCTAGTGGGTCAGAACATCCCACAAGGTACAGCAAATAGCAATAAGCTGTCAAGGTGGACTTTCCTCACATCTGAGGTCCCGCGCTTGACTGAGGGGTGTCAGGCTTGGTCAGTCCTGCTTCGTGGGAGTCCAGAGGATCTTCCAAAAGCTTTAGGCCAGATTACAAGCAACGCACACAATCTGGTGTCCCTCTCCCTGGCTCTACGGTATCCTGCAACAACTCTGAGGAAATTCAACCAGCTCTGAGATGGGTGTACAGGTGTCTTACTTGGGAGTTGATTGGTCCCACCAACTCAAAGGGAGAAGTCGTCCTTGCAGGGCTTCTCTGTCGATGCAAACTTGGCAAGTAGTCACTGCAGCAGGGCTTCACCGGGCAAACCAACAGTCCAGAAGTGGCATCAGGCGTCCTCTGCAAGCTCTTCTTCGGTTCCTTCGTCCAGTGGTCGACTCTGCCGTCCAAGCCAAAAGACTCACCTTTTATTCATGTCTCTCCCATTCGTTTCAGCCGAGGTGTCACTCACCCTACACCCAGATGGGTGGCTGTCCTTGCCGGACAGTCAGCCAGCCAATCACCACAGAGTGCATTTGGGTCTTCTAAGAGACTAAGCACAGGGAGTTTGGGGCACCTCCCTCACTTCCTGCCTACCCCAGACACTCTGGAGCAAGAGGCGGGTTTCTTTCTGAAACCCCGCCAAAGGCGAAATGAACAAAGAGACCAAACCTGGTTTGGTGCACAGAGAAACTCTCTAGAAGGACCTTTCCACAAAGACCTGGTGAAAAAAGAAGACCGGGCACCATTTTAGCAAAGATGGCTGGATGCCATGTTGAAAAAGATGGCTTACACGGTTAACGTTACTGGGCCTTGAACGGTCGCAGTAAATGCAAACCAAGGTAGATAAAAATGAAACCACTGCCACCAGCCAGTCAATTGAGGAAAGGGTAACATAAAAAATGTTACATGAACATTTAAACACAGGGGATACTAAGTAGCCCCTCCAGCACTCTATTCTAAGATAGGGTTTGCTAGGTCTAGCAAGTACAATCCTAAGTAAAGTCCATTTCACTTTACTGATCTAGTTGATCCCAGAGAAGGTATTTAAACCTTGGGAAATCTGGAAGACTTCCCTGTGGTACTGCACTGAAGGTGCTTTGTGACACAATTGTAAAAGATGATGCCTATGGAGTTGGATAGACTCCATGAGAGTTGGTTAGACTCCATAACCAAAAACAAACACGTATAAAATCATATTTAAATACATCACAGAGTGGGAAACAGGGTCACACTCTCTCCAGGCTAAACAAAATCAAGTCCTCAACATCCATCAAAGTTGCTGGGGGTCTCTAAGGTGGAGGGAATTAACACATTTTTGAGAATTCTCCTTAACACGCCCTGAAGAGACAAAGCAATATATAAGAAAGATAAAATTCACATTAAGTAAACTGTGACTGTCAAAAAACTATAAGAGTACAAAAAATTGGAAGACAGAGCAGATTGTGCAAATATACGCAAGTAAACATATCTGCATAGCAATGCATGTGCAAACAATCGCAATACAGTACATAGAATAAAGTGCATAGTGCTTCATAATAATAATCAGCATTATACTGGAGCTGGTACAGACATAACTCCTCTGACGTTGCATATGTAAAGAGATGCAAAACACTACATCAAAGTAAAGTGCATCAAATTAAGTGCATAATGCACAATAATGTCAAATATCACAATTAACAACTTCAAAAGTTCCCAGAATGTCAAACACATAAAGCTTTGAAATGCATGTAAATGTTACTTAACCAACCGTTTCAATTTATGACCCAAAAATAATAGCCAAATACCCCTTTTAGATACACTAAAAACATCTCCTCAATGAGAACAGACTTAAACAGAGAAGAAAATATAAATAAAATCCCAGAAGAGGAAAATTGAAAAAAGGAAGAGCATTCCACTACCCAAGACAAATCATGAATCAAAAATAAAAGTAAAAATGAAGAAGGAACCAAAAAAGAAACCAAAGAAGGAAAAAGAGAACCGAAAAACTAAAACAGAAATGGGAAATATACACTTTAAAATCCTGCGATGCAAATAACTCACTGATTAGTCAAGAATAAATTAAAATATCTCTCAAACTAAATTCCTAATAAAAACAATATTGGAAAAAGGAGAGAAAAGAAAAGACTAATCAAAATTCAGACTCCAATAAGTGTATCACAGATCTCTTAAGTACCCAAGAACGTATAAAGCCCCTCATTGAGATTGTGTCCTTTGGGATATTTTGTCCCCCATAAAGCAGTGGGAACCAGCCAAGTTGAGCTGGTTATAACTTCACACATTCGCTGAACTTCAAGGGTTTTGTTGCATTACATCTGCACAACTTGACTGCACCTTAAGTAAGGTTTTTCAGTGAATTTCAAGGGTTTTGCTATACCATCCTTTTTGTACATGCCACTAGCCATGGTTTTTGGCAATGTCCACTGTACATGTCCCCTCAATATGTTTCTTTTGGACCCAATAGGTGGCCACAGACTTCGGCTATGGCCACTCTACTCATCTTTGGGGCTCATTAGCTGGGACCTCTGACTCTAGCCAGAGAGCATGGTGTTTGGCCATGCCCACTGTATTTTTTAATAACAATACCTTTCTTTCCCGCTCACTAGCCATTGCCTTCACCCTTGACCATTGGTCCTGGTCTTCAGCTGTGGCCCTTTACTTGTTGCCTCAGTAGCTTTCTTCCAGTACCATTGTTCATATCCTTTGGGCATGGCCAATCTACATATTGCTCCAATAGCTTTCCTAAATGGGCCCACTAGCCATGGTCTTTGACTGTGGCCACACCACTAGGTTTCTTTTGGGCACACTAGCCATCCTTTCACCATGGTCCCTTGACATGTTGCCCATATATGTTTTGTTGGGGCACACTAGCCATGGCCTTCGGATGTGTCCAGTTTCCATATTGCACCATTCGGTTCCTTAAAGTAACCGAGTAGCCATAGTCTTTGGCCACACCCATTACCCCACCTCACTGTAGCGGTAACATTCCAATAATTTTGTTTTATTAATCAGGTTTTTCTAATTCTTTAAAAAAAAAAAACATTTGTTCCCAGTACTGTGATTAGTGTACTACACATAAGCCTGTTCATTCATAAAATAACCCCAGTTCTTCATGTGATGCTCTTTCATTCCTGATACAGTTTTCAACTCTAACCATGTTTATATAATGTAATGGCACTCCCACTTCAGTGCTCTATACAAGAGTGAGAAGGGAACAATACATCAGGCCAGTGAGCCCTGTTGCCCAGGGAATTCGATATCCTCTGGGCTGCTAATATCAATTGATGAAGTTGTGAGGGTGCTGAAGGAACAGAGAAGTGGTCGTGCGGCAGGCCCTGATTTGATCCTGCTGGATCTTTATAAGGGTGAGACAGTAATTTGGACACCAGTGCTGATTAAACTTTTTAACACTGTGGTCCATCAAGGTCCATCCGCAAGAACTGGCTGAATGCAGTAATAGTCCCAATACACAAAAAAAGGGCAGAGAGTCGCCTGGCAATCACAGTCCAGTTTCACTATTAGATTGTGCGGAGAAGATATTTGGGAAGGTGATTCTCAATCAATTATAAGAATGGATTGATGACAATTATGTGTTGAGTGACTTGCAAGCTGGTCTCTGCGCTAAAAGGTGCACAATTTACCACTGCTTCTTATTTTTCACAGTGATCCAGAAATATACACTATTACGTCAAATGAAATGATATGCTCTATTTTGGGACGTAAAATGCATGTTTGATACGGGGTCTAGGAACTTACTATGACAGATTCGAAGAAATTGAAATATACCCACTCATCTGCTGACCTCCATAATGCTTATTATATGAGGAAAATTGAGCCATTGTACGCTATGGCCCAGTGGTGGGGGGAACAGACTGGCGCCTTTGTTGTCAACAAAAGGTTGAGACAAGGATATGTCCTGGCCCCCCTTTTGTTCTGTATCTATATTCAGAATATAATAAATGCTCTGGTGAAGGGCTGCATTGACCACCCAAAGATGGCATCCCTGGAGATCCCTGCTCTTTTCTCTAATTCCAACTCCCTGACTGTCAAACGCTTCTTCAAGCAGAGAGTGGGGGGCATGTCTCTCTCCTCGGCTGGTGCCTCCCTTTGGAACAGCCTCCTGCCCCTCTCACACTTGCGCAAGACCTCCTGAAGTTCCATAAACTGCTAAAAACTCTTCTCTACCTCTTTGCCTCTTTCCCTCCACTTCTAATTATCCCACTACTGCTGTGACGGTTGGCCTGTTCCTCATGAATCTTACTGGATCCCAGGCCCTTACTCACAGTCAATACCAGCACCCCTGCTACGCTGCACTGCCCTACTGGCCCCTGCTTGGTGGATCCACATACCACCTGAGTCACTTATACTAGCACTTAGCCTGAGGCTCTCCTCCTTGCCCCCCCCCCTTAGCACTTCCCTGTTGGGCCCTCCCCCAGCACTTGTCCAGTCCTCTGCTCCCTCTCCCATCCCCTTTCCCTGCACTTCTCTACAATGCACTTGCACGGCTGAATGCCACACGGCCAAGTCGGACCATGATTGTATATCACTGTTTTTGCCATTTGTTTTATTTCCCCATTTCCCTTCCCATTTAGCGTTGTGGTGCTTTGAAACACAATTCAATAAGGTGTTTCACAAATGCACAATAAAATAAAAAAGTAGAACATTAAAAATTTAATTAAAAGAAAGAGGAGAGGTGGAGACCGCAGTAGGATTGGCCAGCTCCTTGCAGATTTTAAAGAGTTTGATCATGTTGCTCCTTGCAGATTTTAAAGAGTTTGATCATGTTGTTGGAGGCTGCAGGGACACGGGCTTAAATATGGAGGGTATAAAGAGTGTTTCTATTGCCTTTGGAGCAGGTGACAGGCAACCTTGTCAGAGGATGCACCCAAAGCCCTCGACTTCCTCTCAGCCAGTTCTATTCATACCAAGAGTTGCACTTGAAGGAAGGTTTCAGATGGATTTTCATGACAAGGGCAAGGATGTCCAAAGTGTTGGAGATAGAAAGATGCAGGTTAGAGAGGGTGATGTCAAACTGTGAGTTAGCCACTGGAGTAGTAGGAGCAGAGAAAGTAGAGGCAAAGGCATCCACTTTATGGGCCGAATGACTGAGAAGGAAGGTGGCAGTGTTGGTGTAGGCTTTGCCTGGGGGACATAAGGTTTCAGGAGAAAGGAGAGCAGAAAGCGATCACTCTAAGAGAGATGAGTGTGGGAGGGTTTCGAGGGGGGGGTGTCTGAGGAGATGGGAACATCTGAGATGTGTCTAGCAGAGTGTTTTGGACCAGAGGGTTAAATGGAAAGGGAGAGAGTGTTGCAAGGGTTGTGGAGGAGCCCAGAGGTGGCATTAGAAACATCCAGGTGGATGTTGAGGTCTCCGAGGAGGAGAAGCTGAGAGGTAGAGGAAAGGAGAGAAGAGGAGAGGTCATCCCATTCTGAGTGGATTAGGGTGATATGGTCAGGTGGCCTGTAGATGGTGGCCAAAGTCAAAGAGTGGCCAGGAGAGCCTGCATACCAGGCATTAAAAGGAAGAGTAGGAATGATAGAAGCAAGGACCCACTCTGAACAGGTCAGGGCCAATCCACCTCCAGGCCAGTAGGTTCTGAGCTCAAAGAGGATCTTGTAGCCCTGAGGGAGCAGAGTGTCAAAACCTGTGACAGATCTGTCCATGAACCACGTATCAGTGAGAGCGAGGACACCCAGGTCAAGTTCTTCGAGGAGGTGGCAGGAGCGTGGGTGGAGGCAGCAGACGGAGGTGTCATACTGGCCAGAGAGAAGGTGGGGAGGAGGCATTAGACAGAAGTGGCAAAGGTGCCAGAGAGGAGGAGGAGGGGGGTGCCAGAGAGGTGGCGGAGGAGGTCATAGGTGGCAGAGCAGTAGAAGGAGTAGCAGGTGACGGGAGGAAGTTGATAAGACATGGAAGATGCCTATCCAGAAGGAGCAGAATGGGCCATGAGCCCTGGACCATGATGGTACCATTTAGATAGACAATTTGAAGGCTTTGGAAGAATGGAAGGAGGGCCTCCCATCGGGTGCCACCATTATTGGGAGAGGAGGAGAAAGGAGAGAGAACAGAGATCATATGAGGGGTCCTTAGGTCTGGCGAGGGAAGACAAGATTTAGAATATAGAGGTATGTTCCTTTTGCCTTCTTCTTTTTTCTTTCTTTCTCTTTTAAAGTACATGTGATGTTTTTTAGAATTGTTTTGATACTGTTTCTGTAAGAGATACTTTTTACTATGGTTTTATATGATAAATTTGGTATTGTTTGTAAAGGTTTATAACAAACCATAAAGAAATAAATAAAAAAAAAGGTCTGGCGAGGGAACGAAAAGGAGGATGTTGGTGAGAGTCTGTCTGGAGGTAGAGCTGATGTAGGTATCAGCAAAAGGAAGGACTATGTTGGAGACCAGGATATCCTCTTGAACTATTTTCTTCCAGACTCAGTGAGAGGGATAGGATTAGAGATAGAGTAGCAGTTAGAGAAGATGGGGGAAATCGAGAGCAACAAAGAGGGTGCAAGGAGGAACGTTGGAAAAGTGAGAGAGTGAGAGGGAGAGGAGCACAGCCCAGCACAGGACAACGCAACACAAGATGCACAGAAAAAGGAGGGGTCTGTGGGGAGGGCTGGGGTGGACTGGTTAGGGGATCACACAGTAGGGAACACAACAAAAAGAAGCAAGGCAGGTGAACAACACAGTAACAACAGTAACCACAGTGGAGTGGGAACCTAAAGCTTGGGAGAGAGTCCAGTGGACACTTCAAACACAGTTACCAATGAATACCAACAGTGGAATAGTGACCTAGAGGGGGAAACGGACCTAGAACACAGCAGTTAGCTGTGCAGAGGCACAGCAGCCTCGGGACACAGCCGGGACTCACAAAGCACAAAGCATGACTAACCACAAGAGGGGAAAGCTTATGGTTGCTCAGAGAAAGAGCATGTTAAGCCAGGCGGTTAATAAAATTACATGCAAGGCTGGGCAGTTTAATAGAGACCAGTATTGGCTGCTCCCACTGCCCGCACCTTTTTTACCTTTTGGTCACTGCTGGTTGATGACTGTGAAGTGTACTCCCACTCTGCGCCACACCCCTTGATCGCCAAACACCTGCAGCACTCAACACCGGAGCCTTGTCCTTTGCAGGCTTTTCCACAGAGTGTCCGATCATCGGTTCTTAAAAAATATGCTGCGTGGATGTAGCGCAACCTGCGATGTATCAGACGGCCAGCGTCTCCTGCAGACCTGCGATGCACAACACTGCGTCATTATCCTGCACAGGCTTTGCCACAGATTTAGGTAGGGGTGGCCAAGTCCCTCTTACTCACCCATATTGAGCAGGCATGTGGGTCGGTGCAGAGGGGCAGTCTGGAGAGTATGTCTAAGAGATTTTGGGCCTGATTTACAGAAGCCTTTTATAATGGCACAATCCCATTGAAAAATGCTCTGTGAATAAGGCCCATTATGTGTGCATCTAGACCAATTATTTTGTGAGGGATTGCTGCATTCTAATGGAAGAGGTGTTGTGAAAAGTATATGTAGCAGGAGAGTCAATATTTGTGCAGCTAGACCGAATTTATCATGAGGGATAGCCACATTCTAGAGAAAGGTGTGTTGTGCAAAGTGTGATAAGCAGGGGAGACATTATGAGCCTGATTCACAGAGCGTTTTTCAATGGGGTTGCACCATTATAAATTGTTTCTGTGAATCGGGCCCTATGTGTGCAGCTAGATCAGATTCAAATCATGGGGAACAGCCACATTCTAGAGACAGATGTGTTGCGCAAAGTATGAGAAGAAGGAGACACAATATCTGTGCAGCTAGACCACATTTTACCATGGGGGATAGCCACATTCTAGAGCCAAAGGTGTTGTGCCAAATATGAGAAGCAGGAGAGACATTATGTGTGCATCTAGTCCAAATTTTACTGTGGAAGATAGCTGCATTCTAGCGATAGAGGTGTTGTGCAAAGTATGAGAATCAGGAGACACATTATGTGTGCTGCTAGACCAAATTTTACTGTGGGGGATAGCAATATTCTAGAGAGAGATGCATTGTGCAAAGTATGAGAATCAGGAGAGTCATTATGTGTGTAATTTGACTGCATTGTATCGTTGTGGATAGCCACATTTTAGGGACAAAGGTGTTGTGCCAAGTATGAGAAGCAGGAGACATATTGTGTGTGCATCTAGGCCAAATTTATTTGTGGGAGACAGCTGCATTATAATGGCTGAGGTGTTGTGCAGAGTGTCATTGAGTAGTGCATGTAGTGAAAGGGTGCAGAGAGCTGTTCTCCGGAAGGCTAGCCTTACATTCATTCTAGTGCAACAAATTGCCAGCTCCCAAATACTTCTAAATGCAACACATTGCTCATCCTCAAAATACATCTAAATGCAACACCTGGACCACCCTCAAAATCCATCCAAGTGCAACACAGTGCCCATCTACAAAATCCATCTAGGTGCAACACATTGCCCATCCTCAACATTCATCTAAATGCAAAACCTGGCCCACCCTCAAAAAAACATTGAAGTGCAACACATTGCCCAACATCAAAATCCATCTAAATGCAAAACATTGTTCATCAACCAAATCCACCTAAATGCAACACATTGCTCACACTCAAAATCCATCTAAATACAATACCTTGGCCACCCTCACAATCTATCTAAGTGCAACATATTGGCCACCCTTAAAATCAATGTAGATGCACCTCCTTGTCCATCCTCAAAATCCATCTAAGTGCAACACATTGGCCATCCTAAAAAACCTTCTAAGTTGAACACAATGCCCACCCCCAAAATCCAACTAAATGCAACACATGGCCCACCCTCAAAATCAATTTAAGTGCAGCACCTTGCTCACCCTCAAAATCCATCTAAGTGCAATACATTGCCTATCCTCAAAATCCATCTAAGTGCACCAAATTGCCTGCCCTCAAAAACTATCTAAGTACAACACATTGCCCACCCTCAAAATTCATCCAAGTGCAACTCATTGCAACCCTCAAAAACATCTAAGTACTACACATTGCCCACCCTCAAAATCCATCTAAGTGCAACACATTGCCCATCCTCAAAATCCATCTAAGTGCAACACATTGCCCACCCTAAAAAAAGATCTAAGTACAACACATTGCCCACCCTCACAATGCATCTAAGTGCAACTCACTGCAACCCTCAAAAACCATTTAAGTACAACACATTGCCCACCCTCAAAATCCATCCAAGTGCAACACATTGGCAACCCTAATAATCCATATAAGTGCAACATATTTCCCACCCTCATAATCCATCTAAATGTAACACATTGCCCACCCTCAGGAATGCACTGAAGTACAAACCCTGCCTGCCTCAAATTTCTCTTGTGGGCAAAATACTGGCCACCCCCATGACTCCTCTGATTGTGACACCCTAGCCACTATTGCAATAGTTCTAGAGTCACATCATTGCTAGACCTCGCACTAGCTCCAAGTGCCATACACAGTCTACCCGTGGGATTAATCTGGTTCAATACATTTGCTACAAGAGTACACAGTGTAGGTCTACATCAGGTTAGGCGCAGGTAGTAGTAATGAGGAGTTTCATGGTTTTACCAGAGCACAGTAATGGCTGTGCTCTGCACCCATGCCACATTACCCTCCCCAGCTCTTATCAGATCCCTTCACCTCCCTTTTCCTCCTCCAAAGTCCATCTTTTTCCACTTTTTCTTTTTGGCTTAACCCGGTTATTTCAGAAATAACCCTGTTTATCTCTTGCATCGAATAAAAACAAGAAAATTGCAGATTTGTCATATCTGAAAAGCCTCACTGCTGCAAAGCACCATGGGAGATATAGCTATAATGTGGGGATAAAAGTGCACCCAGTTCTCCATCAAATACTTTATCAACCACTGAAAGGAATAACCTTAGACCCTCCCGGAAATCGAGTCAACGCTTCATGCCCAAGTTGTTTTGGACCTGGTGCAATTCCATCTAGTGGTTTTTGGTTTGCGCTGCGCAAAAAAGCTGATGTTTTCTTTATGGGGAAACAAATGGGATTAGGCCGAACACAGCATTTATTTGCTTTCTTAATAACCTTTTCATTTTGTAATGAATCATTCCCAAAATACCCAATCTGGGGGTTTGGTGGGTGCGTCACAAACTTGTTGAAAGCAAAATATCACCCAAATCCATCACGCGAGTTAAAAGGTATTAGCAATTCAATTTCCTGGTTTCCTAGCAAATGTGAATCTCAATTTAACTATAGTAGACATTGCACCAACACATGCCCCCATGGCCACTGTACATGTTGCAAAAATAGGTTTCTGTTGAGAACACTAGCCCTGGTCTTTGGCTGTGCCCACTGTATATGTTGCACCAATAGGTTTCTCATGGGCCCACTAGCCATGGTCTTTAGCCATGGCTAGTGGCCATGGCCTTTGGCAGAAGCCATTGTAGATGTTGCACAAATACATTTATTTGAGGCCCAATAGCATTGCTGTGGCCCCTGTACATGTTGCACCAATAGGTTTCTTTGCGGAACACTAGCCATGGCTAATAGGCCCCAAAGAAAAGTAATGGAGCAACATGTATAAGGGCCATTGCTGAACGCCTCTGGCCATGGCCAGTGTACATTTATTTATTTATTTTACATTTTTTTAAAGTGCTCACACAGACCACAGGCATCGAGGCACTGTTACAGGAATTGTTTGTTTTTGGATGCGTAATTGGGTTTTTTTTTTTGTTGTCTTAGTTGCGTATTTATAACGCGCTTAAACACCCAGAGGTGTCTGTCTAAGCGCGGACCCGGGGATCGAACCTGTGTTGCTTCGTGTCGTCTTCCTTCCAAGGCACGCACGTTGCCGCTGAGCTATCCTCCCGGGACTACATGTGGTGCCAATAGGTTCCCTTGGGCCCACTAGCCATAACCTTCAGTCACGACCACTGTACATGTTGCACCAGTAGGTTTCTTAGGAACCACCAGGTGTAAAAAGTCATGTACCACGACTACCTCCAATACCGGTACCGAGTCCGCCCTGGTTCAATGGGGATTTACCGGTCTATTCCGACCTTTGCGGGACCGGTAAGTCCTCATTGAAAAAGCCATTCTCCATTCCCATTTCGGCCCCCATAGGGCTCAATGGGAAGGGGGAAGGCGCTAATAACGGTACAGCAAATTACGGTACCGTTATTAGCTCTGAAGTCCCTTAACGGGCCCCGTCCATAACGCCTGGTAAAAACAGGCGGTAAGGAAGGGACCCGCTAAGGGACCTCGGAATAGGGCGCAAAGGGATTACCGGCACCGATGTCCTTAACGGTGCCCGGTATCCCTTTGCGCTCAACTCGGAATGAGGGCCAATGTTTTCACTCTATTCTGATTCTTGTGTGATTCCCCTGTTAATAGCAATGAAATACACATAAAGCAGCAATGACCTCCCCATGACAAAGTTATTCCCCCGATAATGCGAAAACACTTGAATATCAAATGCTCTTCCCTGCCCTCACAAGTACTCACCACGTGCCCCTCTACTCTTTCCATGTTCCCCCCGCCTCCCAACTCGCTCAGCTGCTTTTCTCTCCCTGGCCCTATCCCATTACTCCCTTACACTTTTTGGTTCATGTGATGCATTTTCTTTTTCTTTTCAAAGCAAGACCTTAGTTATAGCCGCGATAATCTCGCCAGAATCCTCCAGTATTACCCAAATAATCCAAACATGTTTGAACTATAATTGGCTTCCCAGAACACGCCCAAATCTCCAATTTGACATGGTATCCTCTCCCGCCCTCCCCACCTCTAGCCTTATGCAATGTCATCATTTATACTCCTCCAAATAGCTTTTTAAGCACTTTTAGTTTTTGCACTACCCCTATATTACCCCTGTAAAGAAATGGCAACTTTAATTTCTGAAAAGCCTCTCTGATGCAAAGCACCATGGTATATATGGCAATATTTCAGGGAGCAGGGGGCACCTTCTCCCCCATCAAATATTTTTTAAACTCCTGGACGGAATAACCCCAAACCTGTCCCCGAAATTAAGTCAACGCTTCATGCGCAATTTGTTTCTCATTTGGTCCAAATCTGTCCAGCAGTTTTTGTGCTTCAACTTTACCAAGCTCATACCTTTTCTCTGAGCGAAAAGGAATGAGGGTATGCAGAAAACAGCATTGTTTTGCTTTCTTAATGCCTTTTTCATTTTTTAACAAGTCTTTCCGAAAATGTCCAGTTGTGGGTGCCCATGACATCCTTTTTGTTTGGAAAATATCAGCCATATCTGTCCTGAAAGTCAAAAGTCATTAGCAATAACATTGTTGGATTTCCTATGACTCAAGGCTATCGCATTAACTATTGGGCATATATTTATTTATATTTATATTCAGTGAAAAAACTTTGTTAAAGGGACGTTATGGTTAAGTTTTGCTACTAAAAACTATGAAATTCAGTGAAATAAGTATGTTAATGGGACGTTATGGTTCCAAGTAAAACCGAAAACCCCTGAAATTCGCCAGTTATGGTAAGCTAAGCAACCATAACTCGCGCCACCACCGTGCACTGCTAAGACTAACACCCACCGATATTAAAGATGACATCACAAATGTCATTGATGACATCACTGATGACATCACATGTGTATGTACTTTTCATGAAATATGTGTACAAGGGATTCTTATTATAATGTTGTGAAAAAAGTGTCAAGGATCATTGCAATTAATATCATACCCTAATTAGTGCATTGAAGGATGCATTGATATAAATAGCATTCTATTATGGGGTTCTATCTAGTATACTAAGCTACTCATGCAGAAACATAGCATTGTGTGCAGCGTACAAGATGAAGGTATAACATTCTTAATGTTAATATGTTGAATAATGAAATGATAATTGTTTTCTTAATAGATTTTTGTGTACTGTGAAATATGTAATAAGTAGCTAATAAAACCCATGTATTACATAATTGCATTACCATAGACAAAACACAAAGAGACAAGAACACATACCAATATGGGTATATACAGGGAAAGTGAAGTTAGCAAAAAAGCACAAGTAGTAGCAGAAACAATTCATAACCTAACTGATTATTTTCATGCAAATAAATGATTGCTCTGTTTCAAAGCTACCATTTACCCTATGTATATGTATCAATTGATGTGATTGGACCCAAAGGAAAGCAGTGTGAGTACAATGTATACAAATATGACCATATACAGGGAAAGTACAGCCATACAAAACAACAGAACTATCAGAAAGTGCTGATAACTCTATTGGTTATCTTTATGCACAAAAAGGATTGCCGCTTTCAAGCAAGTGTCTTCCCCTATGTATATGTTTACTATGATGTGACTGGACTCTAAGGGAATTACTGTAAGAACCTACTTGAAGGATATGTCTACAAATAAAATAAAATGTTTAGTTTCTGACTGTTACTGAAGAAAACCATGTGGCCTAGATATGTCAGCAAAAGAAAAAAGAGTGAGCCAGACATGAGATGTCATCAGTGATGTCATCAATGACATTTGTGATGTCATCTTTGATGTTGTGGGTGTTAGTCTTAGCAGTGCACTGTGGTGGCGCGAGTTATGGTTGCTTAGCTTACCATAACTGGCGAATTTCAGGGGTTTTTCGGTTTTACTTGGAACCATAACGTCCCTTTAACAAAGTTTTTTCACTGAATTTCATAGGTTTTTAGTAGCTCAACTTAACCATAACATCCCTTTAAGAAAGTTTTTTCACTGAATTTCATAGGTTTTTAGTAGCGCAACTTAACCATAACGTCCCTTTAACAAAGTTTTTTCACTGAATTTCATAGGTTTTTAGTAGCGCAACTTAACAATAATAACTTTGACTTTGTACATGTAATATGGAACATACTGAACCCCTTCTACTGAATTTGATGTCCGCCAACTTTTTTGATGTCCGCGGACATGTTCGGACAACAGTACCATTACCTAAAAACCCTGGGAGGGTATGTTTAATTGTTATATCATAACATAGTAACATTTGAAAAATTCACAAAGCAGCACGCATACATATTATATGTAGTAATACATAAGAAGTGTAACCCATATATGTAACACACTAACCATTCATTTAAATATAATATGTTCTAAAATGGAATATATCAAAAGAAGATAAATTGGCTTCCAACAAAATTACCTCACAGACACTCCACAACTAAGAGCAAGACCAGACCTACAGAGTACTCAGAACATATCTTACCTGAAATAGTAAGTGTACTTAATTTTACTCATATATTTCAAAACTTTCTGTATTAGATAAAACAAATATATTATCTTTTTTTTTCTCACAGAAATGTCTAGTACTCTGGAATGGCTAGAGGAGAATTTCCCACACGAGGAAATGTCAGAAGATAGTGAAACTAATGCTACACACTTTACAATATAAACATTTCATTATTATTATTTTATATACATTTAACATATATATACATTTGTGTACAGAGCATACCAAAATAGAGAATACCTCTGAAGAAACTGTTACGGATAATACTCTTGACAGCATAAAAGAAAAAATGGATATATTGTTGACCAATTTTAATAATTTGAAAACTTTTGTTGAGGAGCATTTTAATACAAAAACCTCATACCATTGTCCCACATGTACTTGTCCCCCTCACCATGTCCCAGTCAATTATCCGCAAACCCTCTCCATATCCCAAAATGTATTGATGAGACTTCCATCCCTTCTTCACCTGATACCAATCATGTTGAAACCCCTAATTCTCCTGTTTTTGTTTCCGTTTCTGCCTCACCTTCTCTGTCATAAATTGTTAATATATGTTAAATAAAGTTACATTTTTATATTGTGTTGTAATTAGTTTCAGTTTTGTTTTTTAAAACAATTTAGGTGTCAGCAGACAGCGCGGTTGTTCTGAAATGTTCATAAATAAATGAAAATGGAGGTGTCCTGAAGAACACTATACCTGACCATACTGTTCGCTAGCAAGTTCAAACTGTTCTAGAACACACACGGTGTCCTGAAATGTTCGTAAATAAACGAAAATGGAGGTGTCCTGAAGAACACTATACCTGTCCGTATTGATCGCTAACAAGTTGAAGCTGTTCTAAGAACACAAGTGATGTCCTGAAATGTTCGTAAATAAAGGAAAATGTAGGTGTCCTGAAGAACAGTATACCTGTCCGTACTGTTCGCTAGCAAGTTGAAAATATTCTAAGAACACACGCGGTGTTCTGAAATGTTCGTAAATAAAAGAAAATGGAGGTGTCCTGAGGACCCTATGTCTGTCCGTATTGTTCGCAAGGAAGTAAAACTGTTCTAAGAACAAACGGTTGTCCGTAACTGTTCGTTTGATGTGTGACGCACTTTTAATTACTTCAGGATCCGAACAGTGTCCGTAGAACAGCAACGCGCATGCGCAAACCAATGTCCGTGCATTTGGTGTCCTGCAGACAGCCGTTTCCTTCACGAACATGTTCGCAAAGCGATCATGTGACTGCGCCCATGCTGATCGCGTGTTCTGAATGCGGACACTGTTCGTGTTCCCGAACAATTTAAAAGTACATTTTCAAGTAATCCACAATATTTCTCAATAAGAACTCACCATAGCAGAAGTCCCGCATACTAATCCTGAGTTTCTACATACTTTTTCAATGTTTTTGAACCTTTTTTTGTGTTCGATCTGTCCGTGGACAGCGCGCATGTCCGCGAACCGCATACAAGCACCCCTATAAAAGACCACGCCCTAGAGCTTATTCTCATTGTGTTTCTGGCTATTCTTCAGAACACAGCTATTTTTCCTGAGACTTGCAGATTACACCATCATCGAGATGGCATCCATGGCTGCACTACTGCCACCTGGTGCTGCACCTGCTTCAGGACCACCCCACCCTCTCCATCACCACCACCTCCCCAAGGGCCTGAAGAGGGGAACAGGAGTGAGTATGCAGAGGAGGAAGAAGAGGATGATGAAAATGAGGTAGTGGAAATCCCTACTACCTGCACTCGGCGTGAGTCTTGGGTGTGGTGGTTATTTACCATTCATGGGGATGGTCCTAAGGCTCGTGAGAACCGAGTCACCTGCAATGAGTGCAAAATGGTACTCAGTCGCAGGAGGCATGTTCGTACAGCTTTGGGACTACTACCATGAAGCGACACCTAAGGTCATTTCACTCTGGGGCCATTTGCAAGGTTGTACCTTGCGAGGAGCGTAGTCTGTTGATTTCCTCTACTTCATCCTCCATTTCTGATCCTGTCACCACAAGGAACACCTCTGTGGGACATCGTCTTCCTCAAGCTGCCTAACAGGCCATACATAATGCTGATGACCCTTACCTTTCGAGGGTCAGAGTTGTGTGTATGTACTGCAACACAGTACTCTGCAGGGGGGAGCGACATTCGTAGTGCTATTGAGACTATCATCTCAGAGCACGAGAAGACCTGCTCACTACCCAAATAAAACCCACTCTACATCTTCCTCTCTCAGCTCACCCTTTCTTATCCCTGTGGTTGGTGTCCCCCCCCTTTACCCTCCTTTCCCCTAATCTCCTAGTGTGTCGTGTATAAAAAACCCAAAAAAATATAAAATAACAAAAATAAAAAAAAATAAGGCTCTTTTCAGAGCCGCCTTTCACAGTTAAAAAATAGAAGTGAAAATAAATGAAGCAGGGCCCTTTGTATTTTTTAGAAGTCCGCGGACAGTCCACGGACATCTAAAGTTTTGGGGTGCTACCCTATCAAAATCATTGCAATTTTCTCTGGGAGGAAGTGGTGGCTCTGAAAAGAGCCTTTGGGAGGTGTTTGTGTTTCAAAAATTATAAATACTCAACACCTACTTCAAAATGGATGCTCTAATTCTAAAAAAGGTTGCAATGCATTTTGTATGTTTCTTAGAAAAATCTGATTGCCAGCATAAGTTAGATGTACTCCATCTCTGCGAAAAATGTATGTACTACGAAACATAATATTTTCATTGTGAAAAGAGGACATGACAAAATCTCTTAGAAAGGCACAAACAGCCTTATTGACATTGCGCCTTGCTTTCTCCATTTGTGGACCAAATGAAGAAGAACAAAGCCACATTTGTCTCTCCGCGATCCGTGGAAAAATTACTTGAGAATTTGGAAACATGTCCATGACCTTCCCAAGTCCTTCTTTCATTGCAAATTGCAAAGAAATTCCAGACACATGTCCTAAACTGTTCCTTCCACAATGAATTATAATTATATCTGGATGTTGCTCTGTCTCCAAAGTAGCACAGAGAGGTAACCCGTCCAACCACTTAATTCCACGTACTCCATGCCAGTGTACTTGCACATGTACGAATCCAAGATCTACAGCTACTCCACAGGTTTCTGCATGCACCTTCAACCAATGTATCCACGAGTCTCCCAAAATCCAAACAATCTGTTTTCTGAAACACACAGCCATAGCTATCTGTTCTTCTCTAAAATAAAAAGAGTATCTGAGAAACTCTCTCCTGGCACAACACACCCACTAAACTTTCCTGACCAATCCCTTTCAGTGCTCATTCTCATTTGCATGATTTCTGAACCCAAAAATCCCCGGATGTAACACCCGATGTCCGCGAACTACTGCCATGTCCGTGGACATATCGTAACATGAACAGCCCTTCTACCATTTCCAGTTCACTCTCTGTGCCATTCCCTCATTGGATGTAGCTAAGAAGTCACATGACCATCCACCAATCACATTCAAGACCTCTACATCTAACTGCATCATCATAGATCAGCACTGCAAATGTACTGTGAATCTCTCTGAGTACAAGTGTCATATCATTGGCAAGCACAATCTACAAGAAATACTGTACAAGTCTCCAAGATTTCTATTTGCAGCTCCATGCATATCCATATGCATGGACACAAACTACAGGTATGCATATTTTCTGTACAGTACATTAACACATTTTCTAACTGACTTTTAGCTTGTATAATCTGTAAAATTAATCTACTGTCTTTTTTTCAATCTCCTAAAATCAACTGTCACTTACAAATCGTTATACTATTTAATTTCTTTATACACACACACACACTCAAATCATGTTAAACTAACATTTCTGAAATGAAATATATAGACTACATATAGTCAAACAAAATTATATTCTATGTTCAAATCTCAAACAATAATACTTGTACAATTACATAATTTTTATTTATTTATTTGTTTATTTATTTATTTAAGTACTTACATTTATATAGGTCAAGCAGCCCATGACATTGAGGCACTATTACTTGGAAGAGCCTAGTTACAGGAATAATGGTATTCAGTGGTGCATTATGAATTTCACAAGACATAGTAAAGATATTTTGTTTGCTACAGTTAGTCATTGCAATACAGTGTGTTCATTAAGAACATATCATATGTATTCAACTGGTGCGACGTATCTTATGTCAATAAGATAGTTTTAATGGTTTTGAGGAAGGCGCTGAGGATTTCAATTAAAAAAATCAATGTCTAAATTAAAAACAGTGCTATATACAAACAAAATTACTAATTTGTTTCGTTTACAATTGCAGTGAAGACCATTCTCCTGAAAAGAAGCAACCGAATTTGAAGTACAAAGAACAACTAATTAGTAACCTGTTCATTTTAGATAAAAAGTAAGTAGAATGTCACCATAATATTTGTATTATTACTCAAACACACTGTAAGGTTAATTCAAGCTATTTCTGTGCCTAGAAATAGAGATTCTGCACCATTCTGTCCAAAAATCCCCATGTCTTAAACAGCGATTTACAGCCAGAATGACCCACAAATTCCTATTTTTCGACCACCAATGTCCCAACTCAATCGCTAGAATTTAGATGTTATAGAACAAACAACTGTTTTTATTGTATAGCATTCGATATACTATTTATACTTCTCCACACCACTAGCTTACTTTTTTCTGTCATCTGAACCCCAGTTTAGTAACACATTAATTCAAGAATACCCATCCCTACTAGTTGTAGTTCCCAATGCACAACCACACACCATTACATACATCTTTATCATCTTACTCAAACACTCGTGCACACAGCACACATACATTGCAGAACACCCCAACCCATACCTTCTTTATTTTTTTCAACAGACCCTAAAGAATGCCTACCAAAAATCAAGTCCGTAGAAAGCAACGCAGAAGTAGAGCAAATGAAAATAAAAGTGTCCAACATAAGCATCCATGTCTAGCACAATTTGTAAAAAAAAGTTGAAACAAAACAGCTAATACAGTCATTTAGTGAAACAAAAGAAGTTTCAAGTACAAAAACTTTGCCTCCTCTATCAAAATGTAAACCAAACCAAAAAACAATTCGCAGAAAATCAGCTATCACTACAGATAACACTGCTTCTTTAAATCTTGATATAGTTCAAAGTAAGCATACCAAGAAAAGAATTTTAGACAAAATGTTCCGTCACAAAGTCCTTCAAAATCTTATAAAAACAGGAGAGAAACCAGGTTCAACGCTTAAAACCTATCGTAGGAAATTAATCTTAGAAGCGTTGGTAGACAGTGCAATTCTTTTCAAAAGAAAGTTATTTATTTTAGTGTTAAACAAAATGAAACCACTAACAAAACTAATAACTAAATTACAAAAAAGACTTCTCAATAAACGAAATGTCAACAGAAATAACTTCTTAAGTACAATTGCCATACATAGCAGTGGACAATGTTATTTCCCTTGACTAGTGAGGGCAGACTTGAAGTGAACTGTACAGTGTTGTTACCTCTGCAGAGAATACAGAGAGGTGACTTGTCCTCATATAAAGTGTGATTATATATATTTGTTCATTCTTCATACCCACCATGGTATAATTTTGACTGTTCATTCTTCAATCACAAGTTTTTTTGAATGAGAGGATCTCATTCAGGTGGGATCATTATTCACTGCAGTATTCTGCTAACTAGTTGACATTCGGAATAGGGGAGTTAGAGCTTATGCAGTAACATATGACACTCACACACATTGTATAATTCAATCACAGATTTACTACTCAGTGGTTAGTAGATGACCTATTGAATTTGGATGATGAGTGAATTACATGAAACTCAAAAGACTGTCACATTATGCGCAACATTGAAGACTAGTAAAGGATGGTTGGTATTGGGCTGAGCTTTGGCACTACTAAACCTGCTCATTTGAGGCTACAAGACTACATGTTTAACTATGTTGGTGAACTTAAGTATGATCTTAATATGCCTTTGATTTATTTTATTTTCTCTCTGTTCCGTTTTATTTTTCATCCCTTCCACCATTGCAAATTGTTGAATATGGAATAGGCGTTTCAACAAAACAAAAAGTATTGATGGCAATCACGCATGTGTTACTGATCTGTTGCTAAATGTTAAATGCAATGAAAATGAATTGGTTTGTTTGTTAATGTGAATAACATGCTCTTCGATATCATTTGGGCCAATTCATTTTGATCAATTTGTATTTGGGTTTCATTACATTATGTATATGTTGCAATAGCTAATGTTATATGATAACTAATGCAGCTTCATTTTGATATGTTTACATCCCTGATGAGGACATTTTAGAGGTCGAAAGATGTGTCGGCAGGCAATGTGGAACATTTGGACATTAAAACAAGATATATTTCTCTATCTAAGAACGTGATTTACTTTTTTTTTAAGAGCTTTATGGTTGGGACCACCAAATATTAAATTTAGATGTGATTTAAAGCATAGGAGTTAAGGTGTGCATGTAACATTGCATATACGTTTAGTGTGTCTGATTGGTCAACCTTGGGTCCAGAGAAAATATCCATGATTGTACCCTACAAGTAAAGTTTAAATCTTGTTATTTAAGAAGAGAAAGGATGTGGAAGTTAGCTCAACTCGATAACTGCCAATTTTTGTTACCTTCTCTAAAATAGATAGCTATATCTTGGGTAAATGGCCAAAACTTGGTGTTTTCTGAAATGAAACAGCCAACATCTTGTTTTTCTCTTGATGTGGGAGATAGCTGAGTATATAGCCGAGGTTATGGGAAAATGAAACAAAGAAAAAAAACATTTGCAGGTAAAAAAAGATACAAATGCCATTAGCCTAGAAGTGGGTTGGGGCAGTAACACAACATTTGTGGGCCCCTCTGTGAGCCATGCTAAGGGCCCCCCCAACTCAACAACAAATCACAGGTTGCACCATACACTGGGTCGGCCTAGATTACCACGCTTGCGAAATAGGCACGGAGGTGCTCCTTCAGGGGTATGGTGCATACTGCACTAGGAAAAAGATATAAATATGTGTTTTAATGCATTATACAGAAAACTTTCTGAAATAAATTGGCTAAAAGGCAATTGCAATGGTTTTGTGAGGTAACACCAATCCAAAAATCCAATACATGGAAGTCACCAACAGTGCACAGGAATAGTAATGCTGTAATAACATACTAGAGTTAAGCATGCCAGGCCACATTTAGACATACCTAGACTGGTTGCACCAAAATGCCAGTCGAAGCAATAACACTTATCATGGTTGTTTTATCACAGATGCCCAAAAAAAGATACAATGCTGCAGTAAGAAATTGCTAGACTGGCAGCACCAAAATGCCAGTCGAAGCAATAACACTTATCATGGTTACCTTAATGTCAGTTTAGCCAGATAATTACACTTAGCAAGACTGCTTTATTAGAGATGCCCAGTTACAAAATTCAAGCCAAACTAAGAAATGACTAGACTGGCTGGACCAAAAAGCCTTTCTAGCCACTTATACCACATATCATGCCTGCTTTGCCTGGACATGGATGGCCATTATAATTTATTGCACAATCCGCGTCCCACCACACAACCCACTCATCCCCTCTCGCACCTACCCCCGTCCCTAACCCCCAAAATCAGCATCTCATTCCAGAATTACCTCTACATCCCTTTTCCTTGTTCCAGTGCTTGCGTATGCAGCTCCTTGCCTCATAGGTAAGTACTGGGATGAGGAAGAGTGAGACTAGGAGTAATGAAGATTACAGGAAACAGAAACCGACATTACCTCCATGTCCCTCTACCTCATCCCAGTATTTATATATGAGTCAAGTAGTGGCGCTACACCATTGAGCTGACTGGGCTTCAGTCTTCTCCCCCCACAGCTCCCCCTTGAAATGTTGGGCTATGTTGACTTGACCTGGCTGATCTACAGAGCCGTTGCCGGACAGAACAGGACACAGATGTTAAACAGCACCTGGGTTTCACTATTAACAAAGGCCCAGCAATTACTAATGTAAAGCATTTCACTGTTGCTACCTGCATTCAAATACATAATTCTTTAGGCAATTGAAATCTTGATGTGGGTTTAGCATTTGCATACCGGGGAAGTGATTGGAAGGGTAGGAAGGGGACAGGAGACCGCTTATCCTCACAGCAGTCCATAAGTGGGTTCTTTCAGTCCTAAAGCAGAGAGTTAACTGCTTGCAACATTGAAGCTGCACTACAATAGTCTCATTAAAATGCATAAAGAAGTTAGATGCCCAACACAAATAAATTTCCCCCTCCCCCACCGCTCGTGAAGTTAGCATCTCTCCCCTGAAATGTAGGTTTAGTTGCACCCTTGAACACAAGCACACACATCTTTCACCATACACACACATGCACAACCCAGCCATCCATAAATTCAAGTGTGTACTCTTTCCCCATACAGGCACACCCATGCAGCCACTGATACATTTAAGTGTGCAACCTTTCACCATACTGGCACACACGCCCAGGCACACACTCCCAGGCAGCCACCCATACATTTAAGTGTGCACCATTTCACCATACACTCACACAAGCAGACACCTATACATTTAAGTGTTCACCCTTTCACCATATACTCAGAAAGCCACCTATACATTTAGGTGTGCACCCTTTCACCATTCAGGCACACCCAGGCAGCCACCCATACATTTAAGTGTACACCCTTTCGCCATACACTTGGCATGCACACACAACAACCCATACATTTAATTGTGCACCCTTTCACCATACACTCACACAGGCAGCCACTTATACATTTAAGTGTGCACCCTCCTTTCACCATACACTCACACAGGCAGCCACCCATACATTTAAGTGTGCAACCTTTCACCATACGCTCGACATGCACACCCAGCCACCCATACATTTAATTGTGCATTATTTCACCATACACTTACACAGGCAGCCACCTATACATTCAAGTGTGCATCCTTTCACCATACACACGCTTGTGTCATTGGGTTGAGGGGAGCCCTAACACTTCAAAAAGAAATGGTTTATTCTTGAAGTCACTATGACTTCATAAAGAAATTATTTCTGTTAAGGTGGAATCATAATGAAAATAATTACGTTATGAAGGTAGAGTGACTTTTCTTTCTGTCCAAGGGGGCCCTCCTCCAAGGACATGTGGGTTGGGGGGTTAGAGTGGGGGATGCGGGGGCACCAAGTTAAATTTGGGAGTTGGAGGGGGTATAGGGACTGAGTTTGCAACATGAAGTTTTCTGTAGCCACCATCCCAAAGCAAACTGCATCACAGAAACAGCATGTGTTGTGGGGGGAAAGGGAGAGGGAAAGAGAGGTGAGAAGGCCATGTGGGTCGATGGAGAAGCTGGCACAGATGAGGAGGGCACTTGGTGAGGGCCTGAAAGTATTTTCTTTTGGTATTTTTTCTAGAGTGTATTTATGTATGAAAGATATTACGTCGGGGGTGAAAAATCATTGCCCATGGCCTTTGACATGATATGAATCCAGCTCTCATCAATGCAGTAACCAGAAAAGACCCTGCTTAGCTTCAAAGTGAGGCCATGTTGCCTGATAATTGAGCCCCCCCCTTACAAGACTACTTAGAGCAACATTGCCTGAGGGGGCCGGATCCTTCCTCGCTTTGAATCTAAGCAGGGTCTTTCCTGGTTAATGCATGGATGGCAGACAGCTCACAGTCCCAAATGCTGTGCGTTTTCTTAGTATTAAATATCTCATAACACACGGGATATACATTATTTTGTTTAAAACCGTGCTACTGTCAGTCCATAAAGGTTTTGCACTCAGAGACCATTTCTTTGTCTTTTGCTAAATTGCATTCTGGTATTTGTAGTCTCCCAGTCAAAATGGTGGGAATAATGCCACAAGTGTACACACTTTGCCTAACATAGTTCTATAAGGATTTATATATTTCAGTGACACTATGGTCAGGCCTCCAGATAAGCTGCGTACTAGGCCTTTTTACGCATGAAAATCTTGTTAATACGAAAGCTTTAATATTTTCTTGTGTACATTTACACAAAGGTTTAGAGCAGAGGGCAGTGCAAAGGTCAGGTTACTTGACAGAAACCAGATGGCTTCTTTTGATTTGTATCTACGTGGATGTAATTGCAAGCGACAGCTGAAACAAAATGTATTTCTCTGAAGCCTTTCAAAAAAAGAAACTGCACACTGTGATAAATGGAATGGGTTCTTTTCATTCAGCTGCTGCTGTGTTGATTCTCATGAAGCAAACAGAAGCACTGTGGATATTTATTTTCCTAGAATTTTAGGATTGTACAATGAATAAGATGGAAAACTAAGTTGCAATTGAGAATTAATATTTTTTAACAAATTATGTTTTTGTCCAGTGAAAGCAAACCAGTATTACACAATTGTATTTTTCAGAGTTTCTGTGCTGTGTGCATAATCATGCAGAGGTGGATAATTTGTACACTTATGCTTTAATTTACACTCTAATTATAAAAACATTGTGTAAAATTATGACTGTGCACAGTCTAGTTTACATCCATTGAACCTTGCAGTCAATGGGGTACATTACTATAAATGGTCAGTGGCAGCAGAGTCTTTGCACAAGTGTGAGTGATTGTCATTACACCAATCACAGGTGTTCTAGTCTCGCAAATCTTCAGGACTACAATTAAAACATTCAAAAAATGGACTCTCTAGGAAGTGCAAGCGCTGTTCAAAAACAAATGGGTTGAATTGGCAATTGAAATAGAAACTCAGCAAAACCTATGCCTGTGATAATCAAGATAGGTATTTAACTTTATGTAGCGCTTCATAAATGGTTCGTCCAACATGTAGGTACTGTGATTATTATACCTCAGTCGATACTCAGTTAACTGACCTCTGACAGATGTTAGCCAATAAGATAGCTCAGCTGGTTGAGCACTCATTGCTGCAATCTGTGCGTGATCTGTAGGTTGCAGGTTCGAATCCGAGCAATGCCAACTCAGCCTTTAATCCTTTTGAAGTCGATAAAGGAGTACCGGCTTTGGTTTGGTGATAATTGCAATAAATATGTTCTGTGTACAATGCTTTGCCAAAAGCGCTCTATACATAACCATTAGACTATTAGATTAGAATATAGAATTTAGCATGGAGTCCAATTGTTGAAACTAGAAGGGGAGGAACATCACAAGACCCTTCTACAGATCTCAGAACATACTTTGAAGATAATTTCACAGCATTTGATTGTCTCGCGTAGACTTTGGCATATGAAAAACATGCTACATGACTAAAATTTAATCAAACTTGTGTGTCTGTTTGATGTGAATAATTTGATGTTTTCGACTGTGAATCAATGTGGAGACCCTCTTGTCCTTATTGTTTAGGCGGTGATGGCATCTTTTCCACATTAAGCTTTTAGAATTGGGGATTCCTTTATTGCACTTTCTGCGCAGTGCACTTTATATATTTATTGTGTATTCTTGATATGTGTATTATATTTACAAATATTTACTGTCTATGCAAAAGCCAGCAGATGCGGTTATACCACTAAAATCGATTTAAATAAAAGTTACTACGTTTTGTTTGAGTAATACTTTCACTCCAAATTTGTGTTGTGTTCTAGCAGGTACATTGATACACTAATAAATTGTGAATGTGAACCACACCACCCCCCCGACCCAGACATGTTCAAAGTAAGGCTGGCAAGGCCAACTCTGCTTTAAGAAGTTAACAGGCCGTCTCATTATACCAGACACTGTGGCACATAGAAGTGGCACCCCCAAATTGCACTGAATTTACTGGCATCAACTCTGCTCCTCTTATCCCAAATCACAGAATGTTCCAGACACATCTCCCCCCTTATTCCTTCAAACTCCAGGCGCCCAGTAATAAAGTGGCCAGGGCACCACACTTGAGTCTGAATTGCAGGGATGTATTTGCTTTGGTTATGCATCTACTTTCCAATTCAATGGGATGACCGCCCCTTGGGTGAGGGCAGTAGTGCCCTAAACCTTTAGCTGGCCCATTGGAATCACAAAACATTGTTCCCTATTCTCATGAATTTGTCCTTCAAAGGGCGCCTCACCACTTGCCCTCCCCACAGCTAACAGTCCATTCTCATTGCCTTCAGGCTCTGAAGCTGTATGCAATTAGTGTTTATCTGCTTAACGCAGGTGCCTCTGACCTCAGTGTCACTCTTGGGAAATGGAAAAGGGATTTGTCTTGGGACTGAGCTAAACAGAGCCACGGCTCCACAGTAGGGTCTTTATTCTGTTCATTGTGTACTAGGCTTTAAAATACAATATGGCAGCTCTCTTTCCATGGTGATTCACTGACCTCACTTCTACCCCAATACCTCTCTGACTCCTTCTTTCACCTACTACAGCTCCCTTTGCGCATCTCATGTAAAGCATAACCTCATATACCATTTCTAAAAACAAGACCTATAGCAGACTCCGCTATCTATACCCTCTGTAACAACAACAATAATACCATGTTTGCTTATTCTGTGTTGTGTGTTTGTGGCACAGTCGCTTAGTTGATCCTGGGGCGGCATGTTTATAACTATCAGATGGGTGTCAGGAACTACCAGAAACGGTAAATGCAAGGTGGTCAGTGAAAAGACACCCCTCCATGATGGCGGGAGGTGGAGGTATGCATATTATCCACACACACAGTAGACAGCCATTAATGTCACAGTGCCTTCGATTTGATCAGGAATAAATATGATTTTCTTGCAACACATTTTCGTTTATACAGGTATAGTGCCATTTCCTCAGAAGCAAAAGGAATAATCCACTGGTATCTGCACTTTTGCAGGCTTCTCAATCAACTCGATCCATGTTAGCTTTGGAACATAATCTCCCCATATCCTGCCACAGTTCTGATTGAAGTGTGCCACTATGTCCTCCAAGAACCCCATCAAGGCCCCTGCTGCACAAATCACTACGCTTTTCACCCATCTATCATTGGAAAACAACATACCTTTCATTTTCACCAATCGTCTTATTTTACAACAGGGTTGTTCTTTTTTCTTGGCACACTCTTCAACATCCCTGTCCATTATGGTCGCTATGACCACGTGCCCTTCAAAAAGACTCTGTACTATGCACAGGGCCAGGTGGACTAAACATTCGGCAGCATTTCTTGAGGTTTAAACAACTTGGATGTACCCGTTGTGTGAGGTATCAAAGAACCCACATAGCAGCTCTCATATTACCTCCCCACTTCGTACATGTGATTATACCACATGTTATCTGTCTCGAGTGGTGCACATCCTCCACGGTATCCAAAATTACACCTTTGCACTGATTGAATTGTACCTCTCTCTCAGTTTCCGTCCTGGTCCGTGTCATCTCCAAATGTACATCTGAGTCATTCCCGCAATCCCTTTAAATACACCAACCATATAAAATAACCACAAAGAAACAATATAAAAACACCAAAAAGAATACAGCATATACAACATAACATATATATTAAATGACATGTGTAGTCTTGGATCTGCAAAGATGTAAGAAAACTGAAAAACATGCAGAAAATTCAAAACTTTTCATCACAGTATAAGGATTGATTGCTTGAAACAATGTAAGCAAATAGGATGCTAAGTATACTTTTACATCACTCAATGAGTTCTTCATTCTCCAGAGACGGTGGAGCCGTACCGGGTGCTTTCAAAACATCAGACAAGTGAAACCATACCGCAACTCCATCACATAAACTGCAAATGGGGTGGCATAGACCATGGTATATGGGCCCCTGGAAATGATGTTCGTGCCACTGACTTACAATGTTCCACATGTAAACCCTGTCCCCAGGACACAAGTGTGGCTCTGGTAAGTTCACTGGATCTATTGACAATGTTCCAGCTGTATCTTCTGTTTTAGGAGCAATCTGTTGAGACAAGAATGTTATACTATACTTTTGGTTAGATCCCACAAATACCCCTAAAACCTCTCCCCCAAATCATCTGCTGCTCTATGAACATCCGATGCTATGAGTATTTGTGTGAGAGGTGTATGCATTCTTCTGCTCGTCAATATCTTGTGCATTGACAAGTGATGGTCCTTGCTTGGCTGTGTTCTCAGGCTAAACAAAGCCAGAGGGAGACAATGCAGACAATTCCTCCCTAATTGCCTGTTAACATATTCTTGCAAATTGGGGACAAATCACTCCTTCAGAACATCAGCTGCAGTGTGCTGTTTAGAAGTATAAGCTGGATAATGCAGTCACTCAAGAGCAACCATGAGCAATTCCTGTGGCATTACTATTTTACCTGTAATGTTTTGTCTCCATAAAAAGTCAGTCTGTGAAAGAGAGCTCCCCTTTTCATCCCACAGGGCGTTCTCATCCTGGGATGCCTGGCCTTGTAGTTCAATTTTTTGTGTAAGTGGTACTGATGTATGCAGTATTGCTAACTGCAGCTTTTGAGTTGCCACCTCAGGATATGTGGTGACATCTGGTTCCCATAAATACGCTGCTTCTTTGGCAGCCCTGCTGCATCATTGCCTAGTGAAACAGGGTCTGTATTATGGGTGTGGGTGGAGCATTTAAACACTGTCACTTTTTGGTGGGCGGGACAAGCCATAAATCAATCTCTCCAACAAGGCCGCGTGCTGCACAGTTGTGCCATCTGACCTCCTGGATTATCTCCTTTTCCATCTGGACAACCCTGAATGTACAGTGGTGGTCTTATACACAGAGTTGGAGTATATTGTCACTAAACATCCATAGGACGCTTCTAATGATTCAATGAATGCAATATGTTGTGCTGCCTGTGCCGAATAGTTTGTGGGTAATCTCTTTTTAACTGCAATATCATACTACCCGTCTACAAGGCACACCACTGCTGCACCTGTATGTCTCTGTCCCATCTCCTGATCAATCGCCGATGATGCAACAATGAAGAGGACCTCCCTTTCTTCAAGTGCATCCTCCCTTTCCTTAAATCATCCTCAGGACCTTCATATATAACACAATCATACACATCCTCTCCTGGCTGAACAGGTATTACAATAAATGTGGCAGGGTTTACTGTATGACACCTCACAATGTGAATGGACAGGCTTGACAGAATAACTTAATATGCAGAGGCCATTTTTGTGGTTAAAGAGGACTTGGATCGTTCAAGAATTGCAAACACTGCATGCACTACATATAATGTTACAAAGTAACGCACATCGATTGTGGAGGATTTCTCAATTGCAAAGGATGCAGGGGCCAGTGCCTGTTCACAAGGAAATTGACCCCTCATTACTGAATCAAAATACTCTACTGTAAAATGACAAAGGCATGTGTCCCATGGATATTTGCTGCGTCAACACTGCAGTCATAACCTGACAATTGGAATGTAAAAACAAATACAATTCTTGTGTATAATCAGGGGTTTGTAGAGGAGCAGGTAGCCACATCATCTCTACCTCCCACACCCTCACCTCCATAATATTGGAAAAGCAGGAGAAGAGCCCTATGTGGGACACCAGGTATTGTCCCAATACTGCATAGAGTGTATGAAGGATGATATGCATTCAGACAACCATATCGAATTTGTCCCCGCATTGAAAGGGTGGAAGGATGTCTGCACACACCAGCGGATATCGAAGAGCTATAAGTGAAATTGGACAAGGGCAGAGTGATGTCATAAGGGAAAGACACAAAGACACGCTGAAGCAATATGCAAATACTTAAGGAATGAAGATGTGACTGAAGTAATAAGAGAAACAGGTAACCGAAGATGATGAAACCATATGCACCAAAGAAATAAGTGAGGAGAGATAAAGTAAATGTATGTACACAGAAATGCAAGATAGTTGAGACATATAGAAGCATGCTGCCGAAGAAAACATGATGTGGCTAAGGCAGCCGTGATGGATAGATGGACATCGGACTTGTGTTGAAATCAATCAATCTACCTCAAGAGACAGGCGAGGGCTGCAGAGTTCGGAGACACTGAAAAACAGTTTCATGTGAGGAATACAAAGGAGTCTATTGGCCTTGGATCAAGGACGCCACTTCAAGGGATAATTTCAAGGCACAAAGGGAGTCAAGAGGATAAGCCATGCAAGTAAATCATATTTCTCAAACATCTGCAAGTGTCAAGTATTGGACTATCAAAGATGCAAAAAGCCCATACAAGGTGGAGTGAAGAAATCTCCAGAGGACAAAAGGAATAAAGACATCCAGCTTAATTAAATAAAATAGCAGTAAATACAATGTTGAAATGGATAAAATCATGGTCTCCTCACACGTTATTCAGAAGTCACAAACAAGGGCTATTTATTAAGCGTCAGATAGAGATAAAGGTGTACCTATGGTGTACCTACACTTCCTTAAAAGTCCATAACTGAGAACAGGCTGAAAGGTCAACTATAAAGAAGAAGCCTTGGCTTGGCCCTGGCCAATGAGAGAGGATGGACTAATTGGGCAAATTGGTAGTATTCTGATGTTGCTCTTTGCACCTCAGTTTCATTTTGCTTATGTGCTGCTAATGAGCCGAAAGTCCAAGGTTGGGAGAGAATGCCAACCAATTAGAGGGTCCATGTAGCAACACATTATACAATGTTGCAGAGGCCAACCCACTACTGTTATTCTGATATAATCTATATTATACATATTTTGAGGTGGCTCAATCCATGCCTATTGGATAAGCGGCATCCTGTAATATTACTAATATTACTAATACTTATATGATATATAGACACATATGTTCCCTTAAAAATCCCTGCCTTTAATGGGTTTTACAGTTTGCCACATAGGATGACATCATAGATGACGCATATCAAGGTATAACGTCTTTGTGTAATCAAAATTAAACCATGAGTGTGTGGACTACAGTTTGTTTCCCGCCTGATTGCCCTACTTTATTTTATGCTGAGAATAACGTAGTTCTTTGCCATATTTTTTGTGTCTGTCCTGTTATTTGGGTGTTTGATTATGATTGGTAATTCCATCTAGCCCCTGAGATACTTCAAGGTTACAGAGCTCAATTTGGAAGCATTGCAGATGGTTCTGCTCCAGTCGACCAGTGTCATGAGGAAGGACTCCTGGAAGCTGTGGTCTTAGTAGAGGACCCACCATTAATGCTCCACCATGTTTTCTTTGCAGTGTTTTAGTCTTCATCCCTCAATTCCCATATATACCTCTAGGCCCCCTCAGTGCGTTGTAACATTGGTTTGCCTGTGCAACGCTGAATGAAATACGAATCAGATCTATAATCTGGGGAGGTCTCAGAGGCTTAAAAATGCTTACAGAAGGAAAGGCTGAGCTCTCACACTCTCTCTCTCTCACTATCTCGGGCTGCTGGACTTACAAATTGTCTTTGGCTTCGGGTTCCAGATGCTGGCTGGAAGCATCTTGGAAGACTTTTGCTGACCCTGGGGTGCAGTGTGCAGGCATAAAGCGTGGCAGAGGATCCTGTGTCTTTTTCCAAGTTAAGAAGAGGAAGCCGGATGGGGCCACTGGCAGTCCAGGACACATTTAATTAGGTTTGTTTGTTTGTTTGTTTGTTTTTTATTATTTGATAATGCGCACCAAACTCTTGGGTAACCGGGCGCAACAGTTACAAGGATATTCGAAGCTTGGTTACAGCATAGGGGTAAGTACAAGTCATAGAAAATTACAGTAGGTACATTCAATGTGCAAAGCAGTTCGCAGAATGGTGTTAGTACGAAAGCCGATGTGGGGACAGTAATTTAAAACACAATGGTGACACAGGTGGGTGGTATGGTTTACAGAGTGCATGAGAATGAGGGTCAGGGCTGTAAGTCTGCAGTCGTCAGATGTTAGGTGTCCAGGGTGGGAGGCAGGTTTCAAATGTCCTTAGACCGAATCCAGTTCAGTGCATTGCATCTGAAGCTGGTGTAGGGTTGTTCTGCTCTGAGGCTGGCTGGGAGTGCGTTCCAGTGGTGGGCTGCTTTAACTGGGAAGCTGCCTCCGCCAGCTTTGGCAAGTCTGAATCTTGGAATTTTGAGGCATGTGTGGTCAGATGAACGAGTGTGGTGAATAGATCGTTTTCTGGTGAGTCTTGCAGCAAGGTAGGGAGGAGCGGCATTGTTGAGGCATTTAAAAGTGAGTGATACCGTTTTCAGTGGTATCCTGTCACTGACTTTTAACCAGTTCTGGTCTCTTCTGATGCTCGATATATGTTCTCTGCGTGGTATGTTCAGGGCTGCTCTCAGGGCATTGTTTTGGAGGATTTGTATTTTATTTATGGGTTTTTTGTTAGCTCCTACGTATAGGGCATTATAATAGTCTAGCTTAGACATAATTAGGGCATTAGCGAGCGTGATGCAGTTAGTTGAGGATGGGAATGGTCTACAGGCCCTAATCAATTCACAAGTGTAGGCTGTTGATGAGGCCATATAACTAACTTGTTATTTAAGTGTGAGTGTAGAGTCAAGGTAGAAACCTAAGGTTTTTACCTCATTTACTACTTTGATTATATTGCCGTCGATGTTGAAGGCGGCATAATCAGGATATAGTTTTTTAGGTTGGAGTCAGAACCCAGAATCAGAATCTCAGTTTTGTCGTCATTCAGGCATAGACCATGTGAGGCCATCCATGCCTGGATGAGGAGGTATATTTTATTTACCAGAGCTGTGTCTTCAACAAAGTTGCCTGACAACGGTATGAGGATCTGGGTGTCATCCGCATAGTTAGTGTAGGTGACACCTAGCCTATCAAGTTTGTCGAAGAGTGGCTTGGTAAATATATTATACAATGTAGGTGAGACACAGGAACCTTGTGGTACCCCACAAGTAATTTGGATTGGGTCTGCTGAGGCTGAAGGGGAGAACACTCCCATCGCACGGTGTTACGTGGTACATTTCTGATTCTGCACTTTCTTTTGGTTCGAGATACATCACATCTGAAGCAGGAACACTGGCCTAATGATTTGACATAAGGACTGGCCTAAACATCTAACAGCCATGAAAGCAGATGTCGCAGAGAACCACCAGAGCACAACCAGCCCAGCTAGCTGTGGAATGCCGCAGGCCTCGCAGAGACGGGCATGAACAGCCCTCCCTTCGAGAATGTACACAGTTCGGATGCTGCTGGCTCAAGTCCCAAGGTTGATAAGAGCCTGACTTGCAAAGACAATCTGAAGTTACGAAATGTACTTGATTGCCTTTTCTTCGGCGAAATGAACTATTGTTATGAATACGTACGGCTAATGGGAGGAGATTAATATGTAGCTTTGCATTGTACATAAGTATGAGCCAGGCCTGGGAGGGGGCAGAGTCGATGCAGCCCTCCAGAGCCTGGTGTGTGTGTTAACATTACAGCACTTTTACAACCCCACTTCTGGCTTTGTGGGTTATTTGTGTCCGAGTGCCAAGTGCGTGGAATGCCTGAGACGGTGTGAGGGAGCTGGATTTGCACTAGTATCGGGGAGAGCAGGACGAACGATTGTAACATATGGTGCCGAAACCCGGGAGCTCTTCTGTTCATCAAGTGCACAGAGATAACAGCAATACAACGGGTAAGTGAAAACATTTTCGCGGACCCTGTTGCATGTTGCGGTAGTGGAATTTGGGGAATTTGGAGTCTTCAGGGACTCTAGGAATAATACAAAGATAGGGCAGAGCATTCTTAGGCACCTGTAATACAGTCAGAGCACCGGGGCGTGGAGAGTGGGTGTAGGGTCGATGCTGTAGAGGGCACAGAGTGGGAGGTCTGTCTGAAGGTTGAGTAAAAGAGGAATAAAAAGAGGAATAAAAGAGGAATAAAAGAGATTAAAGAATACAGATTACAGAATACAGTTTCAGTGGCAACATGGCAGATGCCGGTCCACTGACAAGGCAAGAGGCGGGTGAAGATCTGTCATATAAGTCGGGGGCAAGGGCTGTGCTGGAAAGGCTGAAGAGCATGTTGCACAATTGGGATGTGATCCCCCAGTCGGTACAAAGGAAGAAGGAGTTTGGGGCTGCCCACGAACATCAGTTACAAAGGGTGGTTGAAGGGAATGTGGAGGAAAGGTTAAGATCCGCCAAGGGGTGGGCAGACATTCTGAATGCAGCTGATGACGCATGGCTGAAAATGAAAAAAACAGTGTTAGTAAAGGAGGGGGAGGAGAGAGGACACAAAGAGGGGCAGGAATGTGAGGTGCCAGCACCAGTGCCTTTGGGGGTTGGGGTGGATGACGCACAACGCTGTGGGGATGGCTCTATGTATTTCCGAGAAAGGGAAGGAAGTGGGGGAAGATACCGGAGGGAGGACATTTTGGAAGAGAGAGATGCAATCACTTATTTGGCAAACGGGGTCCTGACAAAATGGGGGAAGGCATGTCCAGACAAAGGGGCAATAAATAAACTGAATTTCAGAAGGACAGGTGACTGTGCAGTGTGCACCTTAGACAAGGAATTGAACAAGATGATAGTGAAAGGTGTAGTGTCAAGCGAATACATGCCAGAGAATGTCAAATCACAACAAGAGGCTTTCAGGGCATGTGCACCAGAGAAGCACATTGACAGGCCCACATATGAAGTTGGTGGTCAGTGTCAGCGTCACTTAATAGTGTTTGGGGGGGAAAGAGCAAAGCATGGTGAAGCACAATCAGTGGTGCTGCATCTGGGAAGAAAGATGGTAACTGCATCTGAGCGAGAGTGGCCCGTGGCACCTGACAATGATCCACAGCCAGAGCTAATGGCATCCATAGAAGATAAGGAGTGTCATTTGATGGAGGGGCCACAGCTTGAAGTGGTGGAGATTATCTTACAGAAGAGCAAGAAGCAGGATCAAAGGAAATGTGAGCGCCTCCTGGGTATTTGGAAAGCAGAGGATGAACTAATGATTAAGCTTCTCAATGCAGAGAAAGGGCAAGACAATGCATTTCAGTGCCCGACAGAGAGGGCCTGGGGGCCCACAGCAAAAGATGAGTGGCAGGAGCACATGGACATTTGTGTGGCTCAATGGAAGAACAAACAGAAAGAGGTGCCCAAGAAGGAGCAGTTCAAACAGATGGATGAGAAAGACACACAGTGGCAAGACTGGCTGTCATTTGTTCTCCATGGACTGCTGAGAGAGTTTTCAGCGACCAGGTATTCACCATGGAAGATGCTACTTGGGAAAAATATGACAAGCACTGACAAGTGGCTGCTGACACTGACTGCGGGTGCACCTAGGGAATGGGAGGTACTAGAGGGTTACTATCTATTGGAAAGTAAGGGAGAGTTTGACTTGGACAGTGCAAACAAACATGACAGGCACATGTATGTGGTGTTGCTGAATGTGAGAGTGACAGGGATGCTCAGAGCTGGAAAGGGCGGGACATGTAGTTATGTTTGTTTTAGATGCACTGTAGATTATGGCTGAGGTTAATAGGTGGCAGTGTTTATGCAATACAGTACAGTGAAGGGCTTTAGATGAGTAAAGACATAAATAAGCTGTCTTAGTTTGGTAATGTTTTTTGTTATTTTTCTGCTTCTTTATTGAGTAAGAATAGTTTTATTACAATGTGCTTATGTAGAAGTAGTGCAAGGGTTTTCGTTAGTGATTGATAGATAAAATAAGAAGAGATGAAAAAAAAGTGGGCACATGTTACGTGGTACATTTCTGATTCTGCACTTTCTTTTGGTTCGAGATACATCACATCTGAAGCAGGAACACTGGCCTAATGATTTGACATAAGGACTGGCCTAAACATCTAACAGCCATGAAAGCAGATGTCGCAGAGAACCACCAGAGCACAACCAGCCCAGCTAGCTGTGGAATGCCGCAGGCCTCGCAGAGACGGGCATGAACAGCCCTCCCTTCGAGAATGTACACAGTTCGGATGCTGCTGGCTCAAGTCCCAAGGTTGATAAGAGCCTGACTTGCAAAGACAATCTGAAGTTACGAAATGTACTTGATTGCCTTTTCTTCGGCGAAATGAACTATTGTTATGAATACGTACGGCTAATGGGAGGAGATTAATATGTAGCTTTGCATTGTACATAAGTATGAGCCAGGCCTGGGAGGGGGCAGAGTCGATGCAGCCCTCCAGAGCCTGGTGTGTGTGTTAACATTACAGCACTTTTAAAACCCCACTTCTGGCTTTGTGGGTTATTTGTGTCCGAGTGCCAAGTGCGTGGAATGCCTGAGACGGTGTGAGGGAGCTGGATTTGCACTAGTATCGGGGAGAGCAGGATGAACGATTGTAACACATTGTGAGACACAGGAACCTTGTGGTACCCCACAAGTAATTTGGATTGGGTCTGCTGAGGCTGAAGGGGAGAACACTCCCATCGCACGGTTAGCTAGGAAGGATTGTATCCAGTCTATGGCATCACTCGAGAAATGTACAGCAGATGCTAGGTGATCGCATAACACTGCATGATCTACCAGGTCAAAAGCTGCTGAAAGGTCGAGGAGTAGCATGGCTGTTTTACCTTTGTCCTTCAACTCGTCGATTTGTGTCTTAAGGTCAATTAAGGCTGTTTCAGTGCTGTGTTGGGGTCTGAAACGAGTAAGTGGTTGGTCTTTGGATTTGGAGGTAGGCTACCCTGTCAAGGATTTTCAGTAGGAATGGGACAGTAGTGATGGGTCTGTAATTAGTGGGGATGGCTGGGTCTAAAGTTTGTTTTTTAAGGAGTGGTAGCACCCAGGATTGTTTGAGATTAATTGGGACAGTGCAAGAATTGGAAGATGCGTTTATAAGCTTAGAGATGAAGGGTGCTAGGTCTCTAGTTGAATCCTTAATTATTTGTGCCGGGAAACTGTCACCCTGGCAGTTGGAGGGCTTCAGAGACAGTATGATTTTTTTCAGTTTCCAATATGGAGATGTTGGAGAATCGGAATGGTAGGGCATTAGTTGGGGTAGCAATGGGATGAGTAAGGTGCGTTTCAGTGGAGCCTAAGGAGGCTTTTTTGGTGGCTATTTTGGTTTGCAGATTAGTTATTTTGCTGACTAAGGCATTTTGGACGCTGGTGCACCATGGTTTGTCTTTAGAGATATTGGGCCTCATTACGACCCAGGCGGTAAGTTACCGCCTGGGCCATGACATTACCACCATGGCGTAAACTACGTTTACGCCATGGTGGTTGGCGGACTTACCGCCCCATTCCGACCTTGGCGGGGCGGTAAGTCCCCAATCCCCATTTACCCTTCCCCATTCCCATTTTTGCCCCATAGGGCATAATGGGAGTGGGGAAGGCGTTAATTACGCCACCGTAAATTACGGTGGCGTAATTAACTCCATGGTCCCTTAGCGCCATGGATTTTAACACCTGCTAAAAGCAGGTGTTAAAAGCGCCATGGCGCTAAGGGACCTCGTACTCAGGCGGTAAGGGTCGGCGCTGTTAACGCTGCCGTAAACCCCTTACCGCCTGGGTCGTAATGAGGCCCCTTGTCTATCGGTGTGTTAGGGTTTTCCATTTCGCGCAGAATAGTAAAGAGCTCTTTGGAATTAGAGTTGGCCTGGGTGATTCTGTCATTGAAAGTGTTTTTTTTGTGCGGATGATTTCCTTTTATACAGGTTAGTAATATTGGTGAGCAAGGTTTTATTATCGACCGTGGGGGAGTGTCTCCAGGTGGCTTGGGATTTCCTTTTTTGAAGTCGTAGTTCTTTTACCTGGGGAGTGAACAGGAGTTAAGGTGTGATTTTTGTTTACTTTTGCGTGTTTTGACAGGTGCAATCGTATCGAGTGCTTTAGTCATAGGGCCTCATTACAAGGTAGGCGGTAAGGGTTTACCTGTACCAGTAAGGGCACCGGTACTGGTAAACCCTTACCGCCTTACTACGAGGTCCCTTTGCGGGACCCAACCTTAACGGCTGGTGTAGACCAGCCGTTAAAGTCGGGACCCGCAAAGGGACCTTGATGCTAATTATGGTACCGCAATTTGCGGTACCGTAATTAGCCCCTTCCCCATTCCCATTAAGCCCTATGGGGCAAAAATGGGAATGGGGAAGGGCCATGGAGAAAGGGGGAATTACCGCCCGCCAACCTTGGAATAGGGTGGTAATTCCCCTTTTCTCCATGGTGGTACCGGTATGGTACCGGCGGCAACCATGGTGCTAATAGCACCATGGTTTACTGCCTACCGTGTAATGAGGCCCAGAGTGTTGCTGAAAATTTCAACAAGTGCACTAGGGTCAGAGTTATTGGCAATGGTAGACACGGTAGGTAGGATGAGTGGGAGTAACTTTTCAGTAGTGATGTCTTTTTTACTTCTCGTAGGTAGGGGTGGGGCTATATCATTAGTTTTCTGTTTCCGGGGCTCAATTTCAGATGAGAAACCAATAAGGTAGTGGTCAGACCAGTGTTGAGGGGTTATTTTAGAGATGGTTGTGGAGCAGTTCAGATTGGCTACCCAGTCTAAGATTCGTCCTTTCGTGTGTGTAGGAGTAAGTACATTTTGGGTTAGGCCGTGTTCTGACAAGATCGTTGCAATGGATTGGGCCTGTTTGTCATCGGGGTCATTGAAGCCCAGGTTGAAGTCTCCTAGTATCAGGATTTGTGAGGTGTTCTTAATGTCATTAGAGAGAAGGCTGGATAGGTCTTCCTCAAATGTCCCTATACATATACCAATAGGATAGTAAGTGTGGTATTATTGGAAATAGTGAGTTTCGCTACAAGCAATTCACAAGATTTGATTATTGGGGGAGTGGTTTGTCTTAGAGCCAGATTGGTTTTAGCTATGATAGCAAGGCCACCACCTTTAGAGTGCGGTCTATCAGCCCTAAGTATGTGATAGTTTTCTGGTATAGCTTCCATGAGGGCTGGGCCTGCTGCATCATGTAACCAGGTTTCTGTGACAGCTAAGAGGTCTGGAGCGTCGCTAGTGAGTAGGTCTGCAATTTCGGTGGTATGCGCCATAATCGACCTAGCATTGATAAGTGCTCCTGAAATAGAGGTAGTTTTGTTTTGACCTTGGGGTGGGGGGGAGGATGTTGGTTTGGCGTGGCTGTTTTTAGTGTGATGTCGCCGAAAGTGGGCAAAGATGTGGGTCTGGCGTTTGGGCGGTGTTTTGGTAGTGGGTGCATTAGTAAGTGCAGAGTTGTGAGCAGTGGTGTGGCTAGTGTTCCTGAGGTTGGAGGCAGGTGAACTACTGCTATTGGTTTTTGGTTCGTAGATCCGGGGCAATCTTGCTCGGAGTCTTAGGTTCCTCTCCTGCAAGGTGCAGGGTAGGAGATTGGAAAATGCCATTATCGTAAGGGCACAGAGGATTGTCAGTCGAATATTGGACAGTTGATGCTTTATGGTGTGCATAGTCCTGTTAGCAAGTGAGTAGTTGTAATTTGAAGGTAGCGTCAGAGTTCAGGTTTGGGTGCTAGGCAGGTAATGCTCACTGAGGCTCACTATAGTACGGTAGAGTCTAAGGTGATTAGAGTAGGTATTCTAGGCAGAGGGGCAATGCCAATCGGGTAAGGCTATTGTGGGCTGGTGGGAGCACTAGTGGGTAGGCAGTCATATAGTCTAGTATGATAGGCTGGTCACGGTTAGACACAGCATTTGGCTAGGCGCATTAGAGCAGTCATTGGACTGGTAGCGTTTAGCAGAGGTGATGGGCTAGTCACAAAGTTAGGCAATGCAGTTGGCTAGACACATTTAAGTAATCAATGGGCTAGTAGTGTTTACACATAGACATAATAGACTAGTCACAAGGTTAGGCAATGCAGTTGGCTAGACACATTTAAGTAATCAATGGGCTAGTAGTGTTTATCCTTGGTGAGTTCCGTTAATGTGTGGAGCAAGCTAATGTGTGAATGATTTGTGATCAGATAGTGTAGAGTGGGAAAATAATGTTTTTAGGTGTTGCATTGTAAAGTGAAATTTTAAACGTACATTACTATGTTCATGTTTTTCCATTAATTGCATTGAATTCAAATGTGACAGGAGCCTGTGCTATGACAAGATTTTGTTGCAAAGCTCAAGGCCAATGTTGGTAGGACTCTGGGCATTATCGCAAATAGAATGTTTTGAAAACTATTGCCGGAAAAAAAAAATAGTTTATGCAACAGAGTGTGTTGAAGCCTATAATTTATTGCAGTGAAAATATCTGCAAATGAGTTGAGCTTCAGTTTGAAATGTAAGTTACATATCGTGTTGTGCCCACGTCACTTTGTATTTTGCATGTTTCTAACTTCTGATAACGAATAACAATTAAAAAGTTGAATCATTTCAGGATATTTATTGCATGCTTAATCTATGATGGTGACACGAGGCACTGTGAATAATCAATAATAAGTTTGTACTTGCGCCCATGGCAACTTCACTTTGCCACATATGATAAGACAACAACAAAACTGGTTATTGTACACTGGGTTTTAGAAGGGCTATGTATGTGTGTCAATGTTCATACGTCATTTACATGGTAAATGTATTCTGAGATGCAAGACAAAAGGGCATAAAAGTTGTATTGTAAATAAAATACCCCAAGAACATGTGGGGGGTCATTCCGAGTTTGGAGGCAGCCACGGTGTCTCTGAATGGGGACTTAACCGGGTCATTCCAACCTTGGAAGACCCGGTAAATCCCCATTCAGAAAACCATTCCCCATTCCCATTTGAGCCCCCATAGGGCTCAATGGGAATGGGGAAGGAGTTAATAACGGGGCCGCAAATTGCGGGTCCCGCTAAGAACGGCTGGTCAGAGCAGCCGTTCCTGGTGGGACCCGCTAAGGGACCTCGGAATGTGGTGGTTGGGGGTTAACGGCACTGGATGCCGGTGCCGTTAACTCCCTGCCACCATACTCGGAATGAGGCCCATGGTCATCATTGGGAGTGTACTGTGTCCAGTATTTACTTGCTGCTAATGATCCTGGTATAAGAACAATTATCAGGTGCTACTCTAAAATTAGGCCCACCACAATACCACAAAAATAGCACTATGCCAAAAAATACCACCAACCAAACTACCACAAAAAAAATACCTATACAGCTTGGTGTGTTGGTTGGGAAGCAGTAAAGTAATGATGGGGTGTGGCCTTGCATAATAAAGCATAACCGTAAAGCATAACCGTATTGTGCACTCATTCTCTGAGTTATCAGATTACGTCACGGCTAAACTCTATGCTCACGCAAACTGTTCATCTGAAAATCTGACAACATGGAAAAATGGGATTAGCACAGAGGTGGAAAAAGTGGCATTTGAAGGTATTTTTGATGAATGAAGTATTGTGAAGGTGTGCCACCTTAGACTGTTATGAGTGCCAGAATGCATGGAGGAGATGAATTGCATCATCAGACTGTGTGCAAAGCTTTGGTTTCTGCTACACAGATTGTTAAAGATGCAAGGGAAAGACAGTGAGGTCATTAGAAAATGACTGTCCAGTTTGGACAATAAATGTGATCAGGTGCAGCAATTTAAAGCAGAATTAAAACACAGAGAGACAGACACGGAACTGCCAGCCACATGTAGTGACCTTGCTGCTCAATTGGCTCAGAGAGAGAAGCAACTTAATGAGAGTGAGCAAGAATTAGCCCATTTAAAAACAGTATTGGATGATATAAGAGAAGATAAAGATGTTGCAGTTTCAGAAATTCAAACCCTTAGAGAAGATAATAGCTAAGGAATTACGTACCATGAAACAGCAGCTATTTAAATTATTGGATGAAAAGGAAGTAAAAGCTAAGGCACTTTATCAGTCTCAGAAAAAGATCAAAGAATTCAAAGCGTTAATCAATAACGTCAAGGATGAGAATTCTGCCCTCTGTCATGAAGCAGAGCAGCTTCATGGACAGTGCAAAAACATGAAAAAGCAAATATTTAATTTCAAGTCTCAGGAAAAGCAACAGTGTACCACATTCACTGGAGCTGAATTTAATCACAGCCCTAGCCAGGGAAATGTACCAGCAGCTGTCCACATGGCCAGACCTTGTTATGACCCAATGGTAGGGTCTGAATCACTTGCAAATACTCACACACATTCTTGCCCACAAGAGAACATAAATCAGCGACAAAATGGTATATACCAGAATGCACCATGTAGTCCTTTAACAATTATAAAATCTTTGAAGACTTTGCTTAAACCATTCAAAAAAGGAGGAGATTGTTGCAGAGAAAATCATTTGGAGGTGGTCCATGATATATTCAAGGCCCTACAGACCGTGGGCTTAATGAACAGCAAAATCTGTCATGGCCAGACTTTGAGAAAAAGATTAGATACCAATTCTTGCTCTATCTATACAGCAAGCCAGGAAACCTGCTTATAGCATGGATGCACAACAAAATGAATCCCCTCGTCATATCTTTCAAAACTTAAAAAGAGCATTTTCCCGTTTGATGTGACTTTTATCCCTAACTCAGTAGAATGTAAAACTGCATATGTTTATGGGCTCCAAAAAGAACTTGTCTCCCAATTAATCCATGAATTTGACAGGGAAAATCCACAAGAATGGATAATAGAACAGGGGGCCAAACTGTATCAAGTGATATTTGGTCAGAATGAGGAGGGGCCTAGTAATAAAGAGGGAAAACCAGAGTCTAAGGGTCCAAGCCAGCGATTTTGGAGGTAATGTCTGTGAAGATGCTGCTAGAATCAGCCCAAACGCAGGCAAAAAATGACATGACACCTAATCAAAGGGGCGTGGCTCCACAGAGGACATCACCCCAAGCTCCTATGTTCCAATCCATTGATCCCAGCGACAGGAGTTCTTACATTAGTCCTAGATACCTTGGTAGTTCACCCACAGTGAGGTTTCGCCATGATATGCCAGGCTTAAATAACAATCAAAATCAGATGTACAACTGCCCATACCAAACATTAGGGGCCCACAGTAGATTTGACCCTAACACAATGGTGTATAGCCACCAAGAAAGACCAAGATATGTGGATAGATTCATTGAAAATTGAAATCAGTATAGGGAACAGTTCCCAACAAATGGAAGACAAAATATGAATTATGTACCTCGCCAAAATAATAAGTTCGCACCACAGGTTGACCATGTTCAAAGTATGGTCACTCTGTGTTTCCCACCTCCTGTGTCACTTGAATCCAGGGATAACACAAACAGAAATAATTCACCTGAAAAATACCAGAACAGGCCTAATCAAGGTGAGTTTAATCATTAACGGCCCAGATCACAAAGAGAAGAATTCAGAGACATGGACAAGTTTCAATGCTTAGAAGCCCAAGTTAAAATGTTGTCTGAGCAAATAGGAAAATTATGTGCAGTTCAAAAGCAACAGCCAAGTGAAGGTGCAGAAGGTCATAGAAGTGATCTTGTACGTTGTGGCAACAAGTGACTATCTAATCACCTCTGCCATGAAGAAAAACCAAGAAAACCATGATGCCCATTAATCGTCTTTGAATAAAAATACTGAATTGTTTGCTGATTTAAAAACAAGAAAACAAACAAATGAAATTGAGACAGGGAATTATCGCACACACAAAAAGGGAGTATGGTTTAACTTGGAGTTGAACCAGGCCATTCAGGTGTGTGAAGATAAAGAGCAAAAAAGGGAAAATGTACAAGAAGGACCCAAGGAACAGAGAAGTAGATTTAAAAAGAATCTCAAATGTGAAAATGAAAGGCAAACTGAAGAGTTAGGATCAAGTAATATCAAGTAAGGATATAAGTTATCCTTACTTGTTATTCAAAATACTGTTGATACCCCCGCAGAGAAAACAATTGCCCAAAAGGCAGGTGCAGTTCAGTCAGCTGAGGAGTATTTTGAGCCAGAGATGCTCCAAGGGACAGAAATGAAAGGCATCATACAAAATGCAGATAAGTGTCACACACTAGAAACTAACACTTGTGAAAATATACAGCCAATAGGTTCCAGGGTGGAGGTAAGTAGAGAGGACCCCAACAATGGGGAAGACACAATGTGGAATTGTGGTGTGAACACTGTTTGTCCCAAGTCAGATGGGCAGTCTGTGGCTACACTTCAATTTGGTTCTGAGAGCAGGAAAGTAGACAGAGAAATTCAAAGAGAAGTGGGCAAAAAGGAGGGTAAAATGGCATTTCATGTCTATTTGCCTAGCAAAAAGTAAAAATAATTTAAGAAAAATAAGTCATGAAATTAGTAAAAAATGCACATTTTCTATGCGTACTAGAAGAGCTTGAGGATAGGTGCTATGCTCCTATCACTATTGAAGAAAAATGTAATGCATTTTCAATAACTGGCACAGGTGCCCAAGTAACAATAATGGCAAAGGAACTGGTGAAAAGTATCAATGAAGTGAGATCCCCACAAAAACATGTAAAGGTGAGACAAAGTTAAGGCCCTGTGCACAATTTCAATGGTGAAGAAATACATATCGAAGGTGTCACTGAGGTTGACATAAAGATAGGGAAAAATAGGATGAGACAGGAAGTGTTGGTCACACCCATTAATGAAATAGTCTTTCTCAGAGGGGTAATTTGTATGAGGAGAATATCGCCCCTCATTGATGGGGTAAATGGGGTTTTGTGGTCCTTAGACAAAAAGGCATTGAAACCTAAGAAAATAATGACCCAAAGCAACAGCGTGAAAGAATGTCACACCGTTGCTAAATCAGAAAGTGCAGTGGAAGTGTATCTTCAGAATGGCTGTGTGCCTAGTGTCACAGTCATTCTTATTTGTCAGGATGAAATGCGAGGAGAAAAAGATCAACATTCCTTGGAGATTTATTTGGACCCGAAGAACAACTGGCAATCATAAATAGATGTCAAAATGTTGCATTTTTAACTAAATAAAGATAAATACAAATCAAATATTACTCCAGTGACAGATCAGAAAAAAACATTTCAACAATTGCAGAAATACACTTGGGGGAACGGGAGCCATGAATCCCTATCGAGATGATTGAGGCTACTTTGGAGGTTGAGCATGAAAGGAGTTTCATTAATGAAAAGGTACTTCACAGAGAGGAGATACCAAAGGTTAAAATAAAAAATCAACACGCGCTTGGCCTAGATGACCTTGAATTGGGACACAGAATTGTTGGAAGATGCATGCTAAAAGTACAATTGGCTCTAAAAGCATTCATCGCAATGTGTGGATCATGAGCGGAACAGAAAACAAATTCAATTTGGGAAATGACATCATACACAGAATGTGTATGTTGCTAGACTTTCTAAATCAAAAGGTCTGGTCCGGATTTGGTGGAGATGCACCCAAATTTGAAATCAAGAGACATGCCTATCATTGTTCCCTAATAATGCCACATGCAATGGAACTTCAAGTGATAAAAAGAATGTTGCAATTTGCGCGTTTACCAGACAATTTACAGTAGCATTAAAATACAGGAAGGGACAACAGATGAAAGACTCTGATGCATTTGTGTGGCTAAATGAATCCATAAAGCACCAAAGATTAGGATACAAATATATACCATTGGTAGAGATCAGGGATGGAGCCATTCAAATTCTGGTGGACAAAAAAAGGTGTCAAGACATTAATTTGGAAGAAAATACAGCATTAGGAATGGCTGTGCAAGGGTCTTACTACACTGCTCATTTCAGTAACCCAGTGATAGGGACTATCCCTGAAATTTATGTGACTGCAAAGGGTGAATTACTAGAATCATTGGATTCTAAGCCAAGGAGATTCTTTAAGGTTCAATCTGTATACCCTTATGAGCCAAGTGAAATGGTATGATGTCATCAGAAGGATTGTGTCCTATTCAAATTAGGTGAATCTAAATAAGAAAAGCAGCATATTGAATTGGAGGCCAATGTTCCAATATATTTGAGGGCAGCGACTCTCCAAAGAGACACTGCCACACGGTTAGAGGAAAGTATAGAGGTTCCTCTTTGGAGGACTTCCCAGTGTTTTATAAAAATGCTAATGGAGCAGATCCAAGTTGCAGATGCTTGCGCAAAACAAGAAGAGAAAGACCACTTGAGGAAAATGTTTATGGAGTTCAAACAGGTTTTTGCCAAAGATGGCTATGAATGTAGGCTGACCGATTTGCATGTTGCCACACTACCAGAAGGACATGGTAGGGAGCTGGTATTTGTGCAGCAATATAGGTTACCCCTGGCAAGTCTGGAGTCACTTGCTGAAATAATCAAAAGTTTAGAATCTAGAGGAATCATTAGGCCTATTCATAGTTCATCAAATACTCATATATTAGGTGTGCTAAAACCCAATTACGAAAGGTGCTTGTGTGCAGATCTATGAGAATTAAACAAAAAGGTACCTTTTTGAAGGTGGCCTTTCCATTTATTTATCAGGGCCTTACATAAGTTCACGTGTCAAAGATATTTATCACCTTGGATCTTACAGCTGGATACTGGTGTGTGCCACTAGCTGAAGACATTCAAAATGTATTTGCATTTTCATTTGTAAATCCCAATATGCATGGCCCAGACCCTTGTTGGGTATGTCAATAGTGGGAGTGAGTTTGGGATATTCCTGAGCAAGGCACTCTGAAAGGGAAACTATAGATTATGTGGATGATGTGCTAATCAAAAATGAAGATTTGAAAAGCCATTTCAATGAGATTAGGCATGTACACAGTCAGCTACAGAAGATTGGGGCAAAAGTATCTCTACAGAAAGCACAATGGTGCAGAAAAAGATTAAACTTCCTAGGCCATGAAATGACAGAATATGGGTTCAATCAATAAAAGAAAATGGTGGAAGCGATTCAGAAACTAAAAGATCCCACTAACTTCAAAAGTTTAAAAAGTCTACTGGGAATGACAAGTTACAACAGAAGGTTTATTGAAAATTATGCGGACATTACACAACCCTTGACAAGAAGACTGAAGCAGGGTCTACCCTGGAAATGGGAAAAGGAGCAAGGTGAGGCAGTGGCCATGTTAAAAGGCTGTCAAATGAAAGTGCCATGTTTGGCATATCCAATTAAAAAAAAAGGATTTTGTTGTAGAAATAGGATTCACAGATCGATCTATATCAGCAGGGTTATATCAAAAACACAATGCAAATACCAAAATCATTGCATATGCTAGCAAGGCATTGTCACAGATAGAGACCAAATTTATTTCATTTTAAAAAGTGCTTCTGACCACTGCCTGGGCTTTACAACATTTCTGTCCCATAATTCATGGGTAGCGGGTGATTGTTGAAACAAATCACCAGCCACTTCAATGTTTGCAAAGTAAAAGGATCAGATCAGGGAATTTGGCCCGGTCAAGAATCACTTCCTGGACATCAGCTCTTCAGGGTTTTCCAGTAGAAGTGAGATATAGAAATGATTAAAAAGCCCAGTTGCTACAGTTTTAGCAGAATTGCATTATTGTGCAGTTGTCCGTGCACCGGATGGCACAGAGCTACAGACAAGTTTAAATGAATTTGAGCAATCCCCACACAAGGCTTTCAACAAAGAAACATGTAAGGATGAAACAACTGTGTATGCAGATGGATGTGCATATCATGTAGAAAATGATGCTGAAAAATAACTTGTTGCGGGAATAGGAAATGTGTGCTTCGGATGCAACAGCACTCCAAGAGTAAGCATGAGCATTGGCCCCAAAAGCAGTCAAGTTGCAGAATTAGACCCCATTTATAAGGCAATATCTACAGCAGTGGAACACATACTTAAAGAAATAGTGTTAGTCACTGATTCTGATTATGCAGAAAATAGTTTTGTGGAGTATTTACATGGCTGGAAGGTGAGAGGTAAGCTCACATATAACAAGAAGCCAATTAAACATGGCAAGATGATTCAAACTATAGAAAAACGTGTTTCAGATAATGACCTGAAAATCCACTGGAAGAAAAAACAAGGTCATTTGAAAACACCAGGAGAGGATAAGGAAGGAAATGACATGGCAAATCAATCAGCCAAATTGAAGCTGTAATGCAGAAGTTATTTTCTATTGAACACCTACTTGGTGAAATACAAGTGGATGCAATAACACGCTCCAAAAACAGTTGAACAGCCTGTGGCACAATGGAGTTTTGATACTCCAGACCAAGACTTGATTAAGGCACAAAAGGAGGATCTTATTTTAGGCACATTTGACAACCATTTGCTAAATGCAAAACAACATCCTCTGACTGAAGAGGACTGCAAAGTGAAAGAGGAATTGAGGAGTTATTAAAAAACAAAAAGATAATTAGTTTACAAGATGGACTAATGATTAAAAAATATTTGACAGGCCAAATCCAATAGGTAGTGCCTTTGTCATTTCGGGATTGTGTTGTATCATGCCCACAATGCCATAACATCAGGCCACAGCAGTTGCCAGAAAACTTAGGAAATTTAAAAGATTATTCCTATTGGCCACACATGTCCCAGGATGTTGAACTCTACACTAGAGGATATTTAGTGTGTGCGCAGTTTCAGCCTGTGCCAGTGGCTCATAGAGCACAGTCAAAGAAACGGGGTTTGAAGCTCCCATGGTCCGATTTACATGTGATTTTTGTAGGCCTTGTGAGAAGATCAGCAAGGGGAAACAGGTACATGTTAACAGTCTTTTCTTTAATGTCTAAATGGGTGGAGTGCATTCCAGTACCAGACTGCAGTGTGCAAACAGCCGCCACTTTACTTGTGAATCATATTTTTTCAAGATTTGGTTTACCACAAAGAATAGAATCAGACAGTGGAAGTCATTTCACTGCAGCAGTAATGACAAAAATGTGGCAAATCTTCAGCGTGAAAAGGAAGTACATTTCATACCAGCCCTCCTCTTCAGGGGGAGTTGAACGGTGTAACAGATCAATAGTTGACATGCTAAAAAAGTTTGTAGTTGAAGCAGGATCTAGCTGGGATCTGCAAATTCCTTTGTTATTAATGGCTCTCAGGTGAAGCTATCTAGAGCTACAAATATCAGTTCCTGCTAAATTTCGACAGGTAGGAAAATGGTTTTGCCCAAATGCCTACTTTATCAAACAAATGAAGAGGTCCTTGTGAATGCATCCACAAATCCATGAATATTTGGAAGGACTGAGGAAGCACTTGCAATATGTTTTTTCATGTATGCAGTGGAATTTGGAAAAGGCTTCTGACTGGGCAAAGTCATATTAAGATAGGAAGATATCTATGAGAGAATATGAGGTAGGAGGCCAGGTCTACAAATTCAACCTTGTGAAATGTAAGGATAACAACTCTAAATTTCTTGCAGCACGGCATAGCCCATATAGAATTGTAGATAAGGTTTCACCTGTGGTCTACAGAATTGCTAGAAAGGAGGGAGAATTAACAGTGGAAAAAGTTGTCCATGTTAATCAGATTAAGCCCTTTCCACCCAAAGCAACAAGTGAAAAGGCAAGAGCAAATTAAGGCGAGCACGGAGTGAGACTTGTGGTGGCATGACAAAGAAGTGCTTACACATTAAATAGAAGTACCATAGCCGGTAAATAGGTGTAAATATTAAAAAAAATATATCAAATTGGGATGCAAAGGGCTAAAAAGGGAGACATATATCTTTATAATGATATGTAAGACTAGGGGGGATGTAATGGGCGAATACATAAATCGGAATATGTGCCCAGTGTTCAGGAAGTAAACAAATATAGAAATAGATAACTAAAAGAAAGGAGTATTGTAAATAGGCACATACTTAGATGCTGTGTTGAAATGGGTTGGGATTGAAAAAGATGCCTGGAAGAGTGCAGTGTTATATTAGTGTGCTTAATTTATGTTTTTTTCAGATGTCCTGAAGAGATGTCCTCACTACATTATATTGTATTTTTTGTATAATGTGCATGTGTGTGCATAATTAATTTTGATTTCAGATATCCAAATGAAAAGGGAAAAGTAAATGGAGTGATGTACTTGATTCTTAATTTGTTTTTCTCTTTGCCTTAGAAATTAACTGATTATCCCATTAGCGCTCTATGAGTTGGAATGGGCCGGATCTCTGGAGGATGCCACTGTATCCATGGAGTTCCCTGGAAAACCTGCACCGAAAAAGGGGGAGAACTTGAGGACCCCAGAAGGAAGTCATCTTTACAGAGGATGGAGGTTTACTTCACCAAAAACAATTTCCTGAACAGGAGTCTGACAGAATATTGTAACTGAACCTTCTCTAATTTAGGTTTGAACACTTTTAAATATCACATGTTATTTTTATTATTTCTAAAAGCATTGCCTTTTAGGAGCAGATTGATGCCACTGCACAATTATATGGACTTATGGTTGTTTTGAATTTAATATCATTTTCTTTTAATGTTTTATAAAAAAAGATACAAAACAATTGAAAAGGTGAAAAAAAATCAAATAGGAGATCACTAATTAAAAGAAGATAAAAGATAGAGGTGATCAGAAGATTAAAATATAAGATTTTTAAAAAGAGTACATTTCAACAAAAATAAAAATAAAAATTGTGTATGAATATTACAATTTGCATGTTGTTTGATTCTTATAGATCTATTTGATTGAATTAACTGTTAAAATCAAGGTAAAATTGATTTCTGCATGCTGAATTTCAGACATCGATTATGTATTGAAGCCGGGATTGAATGGGACATGACAAATCAGAAGTGTGGAATGTGAGATCCATATTGGTTAAAAAACCTTCAGAGCATGAAAACAGCACTGAGGTGTAGCTATTGTTTCCATTGCTACCATTTTAAGTGATCGGGATGAAAACGGTCAGAACAATTTTGGGTTGGCTGATTGACAAAAAGAGAGGTGGTTTTGAATGACACATGAGGTCACAGAAAGGCCCAAGCATTTATACACTTTATGTAGGTCAGATCTATTTTCTGGGGAGATATCAGAAAAAGGATAATAAAGGCTTGCAGAAGGAAAGGCTGGGCTCTCGTGCTGTGTCTCTCACTATCTCTGGCTGCCGGACTTACGCACCCTCTATGGTTTTGGGTTCCTAGCTGGCAGCTGTCTCACAAGAGTTTTGCTAACCCCAGGGTGAAGTGTGCAGGCAGAAAGGTTGCCATAGGATACAATGTGTTTTCCAAGTTAAGAAGAGAGAGCTGGATGGGGCCACTGGTAGTTCAGGACACATTTAGAGAGGTTATCCTTGGTGAGTTCAGTTAATGTGAGGAGCGAGATAATGTGTGAATGATTTGTAATCAGATAGTGTTGAGTGGGAAAATAATGTTTTTATGTGTTGCACTGTACAGTTTTCCATTAATTGTGTTGAATACAAATGTCACAGGAGCCTGTGCTCTGACAAGATATTTTTGCCAAGCTCAAGTTCAATGTTGGCCGGACTCTGGGCATTATCGCAAATAGAATGTTTTGAAAACCATGGCAGGAAAAGCTTAGTTTATGCATCAGGGGATTTTGAAGCCTATGATTAATGACAGGGAAAAGATTTGCAAATCAGTTGTGTTTCAGTTTGAAATGTAAGATATATATTGTGTTTTGCACACTTCAGTCTGTATTTTGCATATTTCTAACTTCTGATAAAGAGTAACAATGAAAAAGTTGAATTATCTCAGTATATTTAATACATGCATAATCTATGATGGTGACACAGGGCACTGAGAATAACCAATAATGAGTTGGTAATACCGCTCGTGGTAACTTCATTTTCTCACGTGTGATAAGACAACAACAAAACTGGTTATTGTACACTGGGTTTTAGAAAGGCTATGTAAGTGTGTGAATGTTCATACGTCATTAAATGGTAAATGTATTCTGAGATGCAAGCCAAAAGGGCATACAAGTGGTATTGTAAATACAATACTGCAGGAACATATGGTCATCATTGGGAGTGTACTAAGTTCAGTATTTACTTGCGTTTAGTGATCCCGGTATAAGAACAATTATCAGTTGGTACTCTAAAGTTAGGCTGACCACTATACCACATAAAATACCACTGTACCAAAAAATACCACCAACCAAAATACTACAAAAAGAACATACCTCTTCACTACCCCTTGCAATATATGCACTGCAAAATCAGTCTATCTCAGATCACCATATAACTCCTCATGAGTTGGTGGACACTACATGAGAATACCTCTTGCTCCTCCTACTAAGTTAGAAACTGATGCAAACAGTGTAGCAAAGACATTAGGTGATGAGATGCATCATTATTTGGCAACTATGATCGCTAGTGTCTCTTTTTTTTCTCAACAGATCAGGAATCACACAGAGGGGTTAAAGCAGATTGAAATCGACAGCTAACCAATTGATCCTGACAGTCTATTGAAGCACCCTAGTTTATATCCAGGGGATCAGGTGCTGGTATGGAAATTTGTTTGCACTTGGAATAAATTCAGTTTTTAGGGACCCCATGAAGTGAAAGAAGTTACTCCAACAGCTGACAAATTATAAGGAATATGAGCCTGGCTGCACCTGCATGACATCACAAAGGAGAATATTTGTCCCCTCCTGTAGCTGCTGACAGTGAAGCAAGAAAAGAAGTTCCGCTCATGACCAGATCATTTACCAAGAGCAAGGAAAAGAGTTTATGGAGTCTAATAACACTTTGGAATAAAAAATGGGCATTGATATTGATATTGATATTTAATTTCTATCGCGCTCATAGGCAAGTGTTTGAGAGCGTGACAAGGCAAGGGAGGGGAACAGGGGAGAACAAAACAGCAATCTTACTAGGCCCAGTGACATTGAGAACGCGCAAGTGCATGGGAGAGGGGGAGGGGAAAAGTGCATGGAAGTGGGGAGAAGTGGAAAGTGCGAAGCAGAGGAGAAACAGATAAATAACAATAAATAAATAATAAAGGCAACAAACAGTGGTAGTGCAGCCAGCAATTTGCAAGTGCTAGGTTTAAGGCAGCAGACAGGGTAGGTCTGATAAGTGGAGAAAGAAAAAGGGGGGGCTTTATGGGTACAGATACAGACCCCAGTGCAAGGTGTGGCCCGGAGAAAGTGCGGGAGGGTGGCAGGGTGAGCAGGTACCTGGGCCCAGAGGACAGAGTTTGGCCAGGTGCATGGTGCTAAGAGAAAACAGATCAGCACGGGAGAGTCGGAGCGAAGGCAGAAGAAAAGAGGAAGGTCTTGAGGTGCTTCTGGAACCGGAGATGGTTCTCCTCAAGGTTTAGAGTGGCAGGGAGGCTGTTCCAGAGGGAGGCCCCAGCCGAAGACAGAGATCTACCCCCAGCTCGTTTCTTTTAAAAACGACTGACCCTGAGGGAGTTAGAGGTAGAGCGAGCGAAGAACTCAAGAGGGGAGGTATTTGCGTAGAGATAGCTGAATTTATTTTGGACGCAGGCCCCAGAAAGCCTTGTGGACAATGCACAGGGTTTTGAATTTAATCCATGCATCCACTGGGAGACAATGGAGAGATTTCAGAGCTGGAGAGATACGATCCAAGGGCTTGAGGCCAAGGAAAAGTCTTGTAGTCCTGTTCTGGATTAGTTGCAGAAAGCAGAGGGCAGAGAGTAGAGGCAGGTAGATTTAGAAAGAGGCTGTTACAATAGTCCAACAAAGAGAGAACCAGAGCTTGGCATGCCATGAGCTTCTTCGGGAAGGTGAGGAAAGGCAGAGTACCTCTGAGGAGGTGCAGTAGGAAATTTGACTTTTTAGAGACCTCAGAGATGTGGGCAGAGAAGGAAAGGGTGGAGTCAAAGATGACCCTGAGGTTCTTAGCCTCACAAGTGGGGGTAGGAGGATGGCCAAGGGAGGCCGGCCAGAGAGTGAGGGGAAAGGATGGTGAAGGTGTTCCGATGAGGAGGATCTCTGTCTTACTGGCATTCAAACAAAGATCATTGGCGGCACAACAATCTTGAATGGCAGTTAGGCAATCAGAGATGAGAGAGGAAGAAGAGGTGGCAGAGGGCAGCCTGAAAATGAGTTGAGTGTCTTCAGTATAGCACTGGAAATTTGAGCAGAAAGTGGCAATGCATCGGGCGAGAGTTGCCAGGTATTGGCTGAAAAGCCAGGGCGAGAGGTTAGACCCCTGGTGAACACCACAGGTAGAGAGGAAGATAGATGAAAGGAAGGACCCAAGTTAGACCTGGGAGGGTCAATCTGAGAGGAAAGAGGTCAGCCAGGCCAGAGCCTGATCAGTCATACCTAGGTTTTCACGGAGATGGTTGAGCAGGATGGTATGGTTGACTGTGTTGAAGGCACAAAAGAGATCGAGGAGGATGAGGACAGAGGGAATGTTAGAGTCAAGGTTGGAGAGCAGATATTCACGGATGTTCAGAAGATCAGTTTCCGTGCTTCTGGCAGCTCTGAAGCCATACTTCTCGTCATGGAGACAGCAAACATAATTGGAATGAAGGTTAAGCTGAGAGATGGCCACTTTTCGAGGAGTTTGCCCAGAAAGGGAGTAATGGAAATTGGCTAATAGTTAGCTGGACAAGATGGATCAGCTGTGGGTTTCTTGAGAAGAGGATGCACAAGGTAGTGATTCAGAAGGGAGGGGAAGGATCCTGAGGCAAAGGAGTGGTTGCAATCAGCAAGGGCCGGAGCGAGGGTGTCAATGTGCTCCTTGATGGATTTAGTGGAACAGGGATGAAACTGTTTTGATGAGGCTTTCATAGATCGGACGTGTCTAGCGACCATGTCAGGGGAGAAAAGAGGAAAGGACGAGAAGGATGGTGGGGGGGGTGGCTAAAGGGGTGTCAGCAAGCACAGATGTAGAGGGGAGAGGAGGGGTTGGGGTGGAGAAGGTGGACAGGATGTCCTGGGTTTTTTAAATGAAGTGAGAGGCAAGGGCATTGAAAAGAGCCTGGAAGACAACAGAGGGGTAGAGACTACAGCAGGGTTAGCCAGCTCCTTGCAGATTTTAAAGAGTTTGGCCGAGTTGTTAGATGCCACAGAGACACGAGCTTGAATGTGGACTTTCTTATTGGTGAGGACAGAGAGTCGGTATTGCCTTTGTAGCAGGCGACAGGCCAGTGTTTCAGAGGATGAACAGGAAGTCCTCCATTTCCTCTCAGCCACCCTACACTTACGTTTAAGTGTAGCTAGGTCAGAGTCATACCAGGAATTGCACTTGGCTTTGGACTTCAAACAGATCCTCATGACAGGGGCAAGAGCATCAAGAGTATTGGAAATTGAATAATAGAGCAGAGACAGGGCTGTGTCAGGATGTGAGACAGCCAAAGGTGGAGGGGCGGGGGGAGAAAGTGGCGGCAAAAGCCTCAACTGACACACGCTTCATGGGTCGGATTTCCGAGAAGGTAGGTGGCAGTGTTGGGGTAGGCTTGATTTGGGGGGAAGAGAGGGAGAGATGAGAGGAGAGGAGGGAGTGATCGCTCCAAGAGAGATGAGTGGTCAGAGGGATGGAGAGGGGGAGGTCGGAGGAGATCAAGACATCGAGTGTGTGCCCTGCAGAGTGAGTCAGGCCAGAGAGGAGGATAGACAGGGAGAGGGAGTCGCAGAGGTCACGGAAGAGTACAGAGGGTGAACAAGAGAGTCTAAATGTGTATTGAGGTCACCGAGGAGGAGGAGTTGAGTGGTAGCGGCCAGGAGGGAGGAGGAGAGGTCTGCCCAATTAGAGAGAAATGATAATAAGGAATGAATGGTGTGAGAAAGGCATGGTGCTCTGAGATAGACACAGACACAAGGATCCAAGTTGCAAACACCTTTATTTATAAAAATTGTGTTTGAAGAATTGCCTACATTGCTCTATGCCTAAATGGTAGTAGCCCCAACCATTAAAATAAAGAAGAAATAATGGTCCAAAAGTCTGCCTGTCAAAAGTAAACAATCTGTCTGTGTCAAACCTATGCTTGCCTTCACATTCTCACTTAACGATGTGTAGCGTATTGGATAAAGTTTATAAGTGTCTCAAAAGAATATCAGAATGGTCATGGAGTTTCTACTCTACTCCCTTCCCCAAGCTTAAGTTACTGGCGATCTCCAAAACTTCAGTTTGTTCCAAACAGTTCACAAAAAGGCAATTCAATAGTGTTCTTAATCAGCACAGTTCATGTACTTCTCGCAGACTTCCATCACCTGATTCAATGCTCTCTAGTATGACACAGTTCTGCTTTGAGGCTTCCCTCACCTGATTCAATGCATTCTAGTATAAAACAGTTCAACTTTAACAATGTTCCTTGGTGGATCTTTCTGGCTATCTTTACCGGAGCTTACACCCTCTTTACTCGTTACATTCAACTCTTTAGTATTTTACATTACAATATTTCATCATCTTGATGCATGGGGTTCCTTTCCCCAATCTTCCTGCTTTATTCCTGCGGTTTATGTTGAAGATTTTTGAAATGGCACTGCTTTACTTATTGGCATTCCTGACCAGTCCGACACTGTTGCATTCTGGTTGTCGTACTCCTTATACTCTGTTAGTCTTTCCTCAAGCGTGCCTTTTAGCACCATGAAAAGTTCTACTTCCTTGTCTTCATCTCGAGCATCCGTCTCAAACATGCTCCTTATCACCATATTCGCTGTCCCAGGGTAACGAGCAGTCTCTTCGCACAACGTTCTGAGAGAATAAGCAGCTTCTCGGCTTCCTTTGATGAACCCTTTCAGATGGAGATACAGCTACCCTGCCATGCTTTTTCCTGCTTCAACCTGCATCCCGTTCTCTCAAGCCTGGTTCTTAATGCGCCCTTTGTGAATCTGGGTTCCACCTTTTATACTTAGTTCAGTTCTCAATTGGATTCAGGTGTTTGTGATCGTAGCTAAGGGCCTAACCGTGCCTGTACTCATCAGGGAGACATTCATAGAAAGAGAAAAGTCATTTTGACTGTAGGTGTTCCGTCATAATGTTATTAAGACCGGAGAAGTATTGAAGGCTCTGGGGAAACCAGGAATCTGGCTGACAGTAGGCTGAGGGGATGTCAGGTAGGGAGTTATTTGAAAGGGGGGATACCATGTCTCACACTGTGGTAATCCCTCCCCAATCCCAAGGGATCTTCCACCCAGGTGATCTGCTCTCACTAGTCCGCCCACAAGGTCGGGATCCAAAAGTGATGGCCACCTTTATGAAAGATCACCCAGGAGTGAGAAAGGCAAAAACCCTCAGGTTTTTCACAATGGACCTATTCTGGAACTATTTTAGATAGGAACAGGAGACAATGTGGTGATGTACCAGATCCAAAAGAAAAGTGCACACTGCATCTTCTATGCTGCCTATCACAATAACATGACACACATTCTTGTATGCTGTTTTTACCTATATATTGCAGTCGTATACAGCTCTGATCAGGCGATGTGTGGAAATTGTGACATTTCTTGGAAATCCTAAAAGCAACCATATTATTTTCAGAATAATTGTTGCTATTATCCTGCAGTTTTTGACATAAAAATGTGATTTATAAAAAATAACAAAATTACATATAGAATGAAAACAAGATTGGAAGGTTCCAAAATATAAGAGACTCACTACTATCAAAAGGATAGATGTGCTTTTCTGGAATAGTTATTGTGATTTGATTTTGCATTATGATTTGTCTTTTCTTTCTTATTATTATGCGTTTAGACACATAATGATTAGAAATGCAGATACAGTGTTTGATAATGAAACATTTCTTATGATCCCTAACAGAAGCACAAGTAGGATCTTCCCTGATTTTACTAAACACATTGTTCAACTTAAAAGGGATGCTGATGAAGATAATGAAAATATAAATACATTTCTTGATAATTCGGCCCAATTAATTTATAGCATGTGGTATCAGCACATGAATGATGTGGGAGAGAGAACGTCAGATGAAAGCTGCTACATATGTTCTCTCATCCCCTATGCCATGTAAAAATGCAGAAAATGTATTGCAAACAAAATACCTGCACATGGTGTGAAGTGCCTCAACCATCTAGCAGTGTGCCAGTGTGCACAACCAGAGGACAACTCAAAGCAAGGTGGGCAACCCTACTATGGGGATCTAGGAGAACATTTCAATATCAAGATGCTTATTTGAAAACACAAAAGATGGAAAAGGAGATAGGCTGGACGAGCAAGATGCTTGCATATTCATTCCTGGCTGGAGAACAAGTAAAGATTGTTGAAATGAAGAGATTGGGCTGTTCAGACATTTCTTTTAGTTTTTTTAAATTGGTTAAATAAACCTTGTAACACATATAAAACATACATTTCCACAGTAAAGGTTTTGAATAATAGCATAAAAATACTCACATTTCATGATTCAACAATCAGTTATAAAAAACACATAACACTTGATATCTCTATGATAACAATTTCTAAAACTACACATTTTCTAAGAAAGATTATATGGAAAATTGTCAAATTTAATATTGTGGTGTTACCAAATATATAGTCACCCAGGATGTATGAGACGTGTAATTGATCATTTCGTATCTCATGTTGTGGAAACCCTTTCTATGTATCTCCCCTAATCTATCACACTCTGTTAAAAGATGTCTAGAGGTTTCTACTTTTTCTTTACAAAGTCTACATTATCTAGCTTCAAATGGGCTATTATGCCATGCTCCATTTCTTGATAACGTGGGAAGAAGGTCAGGTCTTAGCTGTAATACAAATATTCTAACATTCGTATCAAAATGATTCATATGTTAGATACATGGAGTATAAACTGGGAAGATTTGCTTTACAAAATGTACGTATTTCCTCTTAGCACCCAGATTTGACAGGTTATTATCACAATCCCAGATAACAGCAAGTTTTTAAATTTTGGTTTCCATCACCAGTATAGGTGTTTACTTATCCCATTTAAAACCAATGTCTTAAAAAATCATATTCACATCATTGTTCCATTCTTGTAGTGTTTCACTTGCAACCTCTCACCATTCATTACTAAACTCATTAACGCCTCCTTCTCCTCAGGCATCATCCCCAACAATCTCAAAGAGTCTTGGATTCTCCTTTTACTCAAAAAACTGTCCCTAGACCCTTCCATTCCCACTAACTACAGACCCATCACCACCATCCCCTTCCTGCTCAAAATATTAGACAAGACAATTCACCTACAAATACAACAATACCTTGACTCAAACATCTCCTGGGAATCAGGCAATCGGGCTTTCGACCCCAACATGGGACAGAGACCGCTCTCATCGATCTCAAAGCTCAAATTGACACCCTTAGAGATAATGGGAAAACTGCTCTACTACTTCTGCTGGACCTCTCTGCAGCATTTTATTTAGTGGATCACAAAATTCTCTGTAACCACCTAGACTCGGCAGCCCATTTCTCCCAAGAAGCCATTGGTTGGATTGAGTCTTTCCTGAACAACAGGTTTATGCGTGTCTTCTCTACCTCAGTATCCGCTGACCCTATCCCCATCACCTGCGGGGTTCCCCAGGGATCATGTGTCTCCCCCACATTGTACAACGTGTTCACAAAGCCCCTGTTTGATGATCTTGATGGTCTGGGTATCACCCACACTAATTACGCCGATGATACCCAGATCCTCATCCCGTTGACGGGCGATTACAACAAGGATTTGGCCTTGGTGAACAGGGTGTACCTCATCATCCAGGCATGGATGGCCTCCCTCCGTCTATGCCTGAATGATGATAAGACCGAACTCAGTATCCTCGGTTCCACCCCTAACCTAAACAAATTGGAGCACAACTACAGGTAGCCAAGGAAGTTAAAACTCTAGGAATCTATCTAGACTCCTCCCCTTCCTTCCGCAAACAGGTTAGTTCCATGGCCTCCTCCACAGCCCACACATGTAAACTAATAAGAGCAGACAAACCCTTCCTTTCCAACCAGAGCTGTACCACCTTAGCCAGAGCCCTTATACTATCAAAACTGGACTATTGTAACACCCTCTAAGTAGGAGATAACAAATATGTTACAAATAAAATCCAGATTTTGCAAAACAATGCTCTCAGAGCAGCGCTCAGCATCCCCAAGAGAGAACACATTTCCAACATCAGGAGAGCCCATAATTGGCACACCACCACCGAAAAAATCCTTCTCAAAGTAGCCTCCTTGACCCATAAATGCCTCAACAATGTGGCCCCCCGCTACTTAGCTGACAGAATAAAAAGATATACCCCCAACTGACCTACTAGTACCGTCAATGCCAACTTTCTCTTTGTTCCCAGGTTCAAACAAATCAACACGGGTGGCAACAGCTTCCAGGCAAAAGCAGCCCAACACTGGAACTCCCTGCCACTTTCCTTAAGGACACCTCAAACTTACTCACACTTTAGACGCAACTACATTCAGTGGATAAAGGACAATGACCAATAACTCAACCTACCTACCCTATGTACACTTGTAAATATGTATATTTTAAATTGTTTTATCACTGCATCTGTCACAACTGCCTTAACCTATGTACACACTGTAGCTATTGTACAGCACTGTAATCAAGCTGAGAATAACCTTGTTGCTCCTGCGCCCTTATACCCTCGGGTCCGGTGTGCAATATAAATAAATAAACAAACAAACAAACATTGATTCTAAAGTACTGGTCAGAGTCAGAGTAGAGCGAATCCTTATCTCCAGTTTGCTACAGATTTGTATACATTGTATACCCATCCTAATATTAATTAGGGTGGTAAGTGAGGTTAAATCCAATTCACAGTTAAGACCTTCAACTGACACATTACTAGGGAGGCCCGAGACTCTCTACCACAATTTACCCTCTAGATTTTTTATCCATTTTTTATCTCTAATCATAAATACCTCTAGGCAATATGTTAGGCATGCAATGAGACATGGGCTATATAGCTTTAACAAGCTTGCAAATGAGGATCCACATTTGTATCTTATAAAGTTTGAAATGACCCTAAATCTATGCTAAATGTTTTTTTCTATAAAACTTTCCAGCATGTGGGCATTTAGGGGCCGATTCATGGAACAAATGTGCGCCGAAAATCGTGGCGCAAGCCGGCGAAAGCATGAAAAAGCAAGCGCACGCGTGCGACTCATGGAAGGCCGTGCGCATGTTTCCCCAGGGAAGTGTGCCAAATGCGTGCGTGGCGCAAGCAGGCGCACATGTCATTGCAACATCCAGAACGCTGTGCGCAAGGTGCAGAGCAAAAGCGCACAATGTCAGAGCACAGACCAAAAAGGGGGCAGAACACGAGGCGTAATGCGCGGAATGGGGAACAGCGCGTGAAAATAAGGGCGGAACTGGGGATGTACTGCTGGGAACTACACGGAACGCCCACACGCACACGAACCACGCGTATTCATGGAATCGAATAGGGAAAACCCGCGCACAGCCAAAGCCACGCAAAGGCGTAAACACGTCCGCCACACGAAGGCAGGCGGTAGCATCCCTGCACATTACAAAAGTGTGCGCAAACAAAAAACACATATATACAGCTACCATGAATGTCCCATTCTGTGGCCCCCTAGGAGAAATGATGTGTCATGCAAAGCACAGGCATCCCAGAAAAGTAAGAAAAAGAAATAAGCGACCCCTATTGCCCACGTGCGTGTAAAAAAACACATGCAGTACGCTGTGGCAGCCAGGAGCCCAAAAAATGCATATGTGATCAACACGCAGGCTAGTATACCCGTAAAGAAAGGGGTACACGACAAACATGGACACCCACAGTTGGAAAAATAGTGTGTGCGACTCACCATCTGCTTTGTGTGTAGAAGAAGAACGCGGAGCCAACACCCACCCACTGTGAAGTAATTGCATGTGAACCCCAACGCCTGGAAAACACACGCACCCCTTCCCACGAAAAGCAGGTACATAGCGATGGAAACCCACGTGGGACCTTCAACCCGCGCCTGGGGAAGGCCGGTGAGTGTCACGTCACAGACGCGCTTACGCGCTAAGGGCCTTTCTTCCAATTACACGCTGACGTGCAGTTTTTTCACTTGCCAAATCACTCTGTATCAAGCTGGCCACGCGACAACACACGGAAGACCACGCTCCTTTCCAGAAGGCCATTTTCCTGCCCCCCCCAGAGCCCCGAGCACGCTCCCACCTGCCATCTGCTGCTGCCTGCCTGCCTGCTGGCCACGTGCCCTGCTATTTGGTACCTGCATGTCAGCCATCTGCAGGGGTCCAGTTGCTGTGACCACCCCTGCTGGAACAGAAGACTCCCGACTGGTAGTCCATCGCTCCACAGCCCAGCCCCAGGACCCAGTTGCCCACCCAAACCTGCCTCGGGAGTTGCCATGTCCGACACAACACCATCTGCACAAGTGGCAACCCCCCAGCAGAGAGGCAGAGGCTGCCAGCTTCACTGCCAATGAATTTGGCATCCTTGTGGAGCAAGTCCTGGGGCATTATGATGCCCTCTTTGGAAGTTCACGCGCCGACAATGAATGATGGAAGAGGATCTGGAAGGACATCGTGGCTGCCATCAACGTGGAGGGGGTAGCAGCCCGCGACATGCAACATGTCTGGAAGCGCTGGGAGGACTTCAGGTCCAGGACCCTCAGCAAGGCCCGGCGTCTCTTGAAGGCAAAGCATGCAGAGGGGTGCCAGGTCCGCCTTACCAACATCCAGATGAGGGTCCTGGAATGCATACACCCAGCGCTCCAGATCCTTCAGAGGCAGACCCGTCCGGAGTCGAGCGGTAAGTGTCCATGCGTACTGATTGGACGCTGTGCAAGTGGAGGTGTGGCAGGAGTGTGCAGGTTGCACATATGTCTTGGAAGGCCCATATATGGATGTGTATGTACAGGGACATGAGCCTGCCGCATGTGAGTCCAGTCATGTGTGAGGCACATCAATGGTGTATGTGTTCAAATATATGGTGCCCAAATGCATGTGTCGGTGTACACATGTTTAGATTTCTCTGTATGTACTGTGGCATGGCTGTGGTTTGACACATGGATGCTGATTCCATCTTCATGTATGTGCACAATGTACATGTGCGTGTGTGTGTGTTTGACATGAGTGGCACTGTGATACACCATGGATGCATGTGACACCGACATGTAGGAGGCAGATTGGCAGATGTGACATGGATAGCAATGATTTCACTACGACAGGTGGTGGAGATGTACAGATGCATGTATGTCTGGTGGCGTGTGTGCATGTGTTCGGCACTCCCCATGTTGCATGTGATGTCAGGCTAAGCTTTGGACGCTCATGCTGTTGTGTGTGTATGGATGGTGCTGCCTGCTGCAACATTTCTATGAATTTGCGCATGTGTGTGGGTTCAAATGATATGTGTGTTGGGGAGTGTGATCCTATGTGTGAAGTTTGACACTGCCACTCATGTGCAACTGTCATGTGTGTATCAGACCATTGTACAGTGCCCTGATGCCTGTGTTCTGTCTCTCCCTGTCTGCAGCGTCACCTGGTGAAGAGGGCGGAGACGGAGCTGTGGAGCACAGTGGCAGGGATCCCACCGCCAGCCGGAGACGCAAGGCCCAGCTCCCCTCCCAGGTTGTCATCTCGTCGGGGGGTGAGGAGTTTGGTGCCGCGTTCGTGGCCGCAGCTGCTGAGGGTAGGTCCAAGAGGCAGAGGTTGGAGGTGGACTCCTCGGCAGCAGAAGGGGCAGCTGAGACCCCACAGGGGTTTATGGAGGAAGATGGCACGGAGTCATCCAGGTAGGTGGTGAGTTTGGTTGGGGAGGATGCCGTGGAAGGGCCACACATGGGGTCTGGAGGGGAGGATTCCACTGCTGCTAGTGGTGCAGTCCAGGGGCAGTGACAGGAGGCAGCACAGGCGGCCATGGAGGTGCCTGTGTGTAATCCTGTCCCCGATCCTGTGACTGCATCATCCCGCACCAGCAGGGATGCCTTCGTCCAGACCCGTTTTCAGGGAGGGGATCCGCTAACAACAAATGGCCTTCCTCTCCCTGCGGATGTGGCAATCTGTGGCCGTGTTGAGCCTGTCCTGGCTGGGGTGGTGTTGCGTCAACGTGGCATCCGAGATGATGTGCAGGGTTCTCATGAGGAATCTGCACGTTATTTCAGATGCCTCATTGACCACGTCGACCTACTAGGACGCGTCACCAGTCCTGGGTTCCTCCGTCTGCTGGACCTTCTACCGACCCCCTCCTCAACTGAACCCCCTATGCACCAGTTGTCCTCCGTGCCATCTTCCTGACTATGTATCACCTGGCCACCCTGTGGAGCTGTCCCTGACCCAGCGGCCAGGCTAGTAGAGGACACATCCCTGCCACAGTCGGGAGTCGGAGGTCCAGCAGGGGTGGCCACCCCAACAACTGGACCCCAGCAGGAGGAGGACGTGCAGGCATCAACAGGCAGGGCACATGCATGTCAGCAGCAGGCTCAAGGAAGGAGCGATGGTGGCACAGGGCCATCAACATCACAGGGGCAGGCATCGGCCGGAGGGCAGGAGGACCCTGGATTGGGAGTGTCTTCCGTGTGGCAGCGGTAGGGCCAGCAAATAGATGCGGAGCGGCGGCGGGCGGAAGAGGCACGGCTCGCTATGGTCAGGGCGGAGAACTCCATGCACAGCGCGTTGAGGAGGGCTGAGTGCCTCGAGGAAATTCACAGGGAGTTGGAGGTGGACATGGCTTTATCCCTGCGAGACCTTGGGGCCAGGGAACAGGCCCACCTCCAGGACGTTGAACAGGAGTTCGATGATGCCCTGGCCCGGGAAATGAACAAGTGAGCTGTAGGACTTGCACGCCGCCATTGTATATAGTTCATTAGTGTTAGGCTTCCTTTCTATTTTTCTTTCATTTGGGGTGCATGGACCATGCGCCACCTTTTTGCATATTGTTATTTATTAGGTAGGGTTTTTTGTAGGTTTCCTTTGGGTTGTTGGGCTCATGGACCCTTGGATTTACTTTTGTAAATAGTTTTCGATGTGGATTTCATTTTCTTGGACCCATGGTTGACTACTTTGCTTTTTTTGACCTGTGATTTTTTTTTTATGGACAGACCCATAGGAGCCATTTCACTTTGGATTTTATTGGTTGCAGCATTTATTTTTTGGGATAAATTTTGGAGTTCCGGACTTGGATTATTTCTTTTCATTATTGTGTGATTTGGTTTTATTCATTTCGTTGATTCTTCAATACACTTTTTTCTTTACTTGTGTGGTCTTCTATCATTTGTTTTGTGCATGTCACAATGTTGTTTTTCACAGTCATGTGTCACCATTGTGTGGGTCTGAGGGACATGTATTCATGACCATGCGAGTTATGTATTTTCTATCATGACTTTGGGAATTCAATGTGGGGTGTTTGGACTGGGGTGGTCTGTGGTGGGATTTGGGTGGACATAAGGCCCATGGGTCTTGAGTGTGATGACGTGTTGGGTGTGGGGACATGTGTCGGGGCCTGCTGGCAGGTGCCCGTCACTGCTGGGTGGGTGAGTGGGTGGGGGGACATGAGTCGGGTCCTGCTGGCAGGTGCCCGTCAATGGTGGGTGGGTGAGTGGGTGGGGGGACATGAGTCGGGGCCTGATGGCAGGTGCCCATCACTGCTGCGTGGGTGGGGGTGCAGAGGGACATGAGTCGGGCCTGCTGGCAGTTGCCCGTCACTGGGGGTGGGTAGATGGGTCGGGGACATGAGTCGGGGCTCATAAGTGTTCTCACAAGTGCATGGTGCCATGTGGGCTGCCTACAGGGCATGGTGAGGGTTGTAGGGTAGTCCCCTGTGGTGTGGGCTGCCTGCAGGGCATGGGGAGGGGGGAACCCGCACACCCAGAAGGGCCCACGATGCCAAATAGCATGTGAAAGTCCCTGCATACACCCCAAATACATGTACTCTCTCGCCTGGAGTATCGCGTGTGAAACTTCCCGCGCACCCCCCAAATACATGTACCCCGCTCGCACAGGGCCTATCGCGTGTGAAACTCCCCACACACCCCTCGGAATACACGTACCCCGCTCGCACCAGGCCTATTGCGTGTAATACTCCCCGTGCACCCCTCGGAATACAAGTTCTCCGCTCGCACAGGGCCTATCGCATGTGAAACTCCCCGCGTACCCCCCAAATACATGTACCCCGCTCTCACAGGGCCTATCGTGTGCCAAACTCCCAGCGCACCCCTCGGAATGCACGTACACCGCTCGCACAGGGCCTATCGCATGTGAAACTTCTCCTGAGCTCATACATAGTTTGTGATGGGTGAAGTTTAGTTAACATAGCTTTGAAAAAGTCAACATTACTATCCATGTTCTTTACAGACCAGTAGATTTGACTACCACTTAAGTTTGAACTGAGGCCTGCCGCCAGTTTTTCTTTTTTTGCTTTTTAATCTGAATGCTAAACCTTTGGACCACATGGTTGCTTCGTTGATCAGGCTCCAGGCTGATACAACCCAGGAGCCCTACCAATGAGTTATGAAAGAAAATATAATCGATTCATAAGTGTGTGTTTCTATCAGACCAAGTGTAAGGGCATATTTTAACCATTTCCTGATCAATAAATAGTTGGCATAGGCAATTAGAATGGATAAAGGTTTCCCATGTATTACAAGCTAGGGGATAGAAGGTTGTCTCTAAGATGATAGTAGCTCCCCATTGATCAATACCAATTGGTATAAGGTCTCTAACCTCATGAAGTGTAGGTGTAAACCTTTTGAAATTCAAATCACCCATTATAATGTATAATGCATTAGGGTAATCAATTGTCCAATCCTCAATTATGCTATCAAGCTCTCCAATAATTGCACCTGAATGTATTTCTCTAGGAGGATTATATACATTTAAGCTAATATTCTGTACATGTTATTATCAGTATTTTGCTCTAGAATAGCTGCCAATATACAGATATTGTCAATCTTGTTTTTATACTCATTAAATACTAAATTATTTTTTGCTCCCAATATTAAGCCTACAGAGGGTCTACCCATTGCTGAATAAATTGCTTTCTTTTGGTATATTTTATAACCATCGAGTACAAAGTCATTATAAACATGTTTCCTGTATTGCGAAAACATCAGCATTCAACAGAACCTCCACACCTTCTTTCCTGGACAGAAATGAATGGTAGCCTCTAGAATTCCATGTCACAATTGATACATCATCCTTAACTCTCCTCATAGGTCAATCGATGGTCTCACATCCTTGGTTCAGATATATAGTGTGTTTATGTTCCAAAGTGCTCACCCCAGCTTCTTTAAGTTCAGCCACTAGGCGATTTATCAATTTGTCAATGTTAATTATGTTTGTTGCAAGGTCACCACCTATTTGCAGTCTTTCTTTATTGATTTTGGTTTTAACCAGATTTTCAAATTGCATGAATTCATATTCTAGCTCTCTATACGCATTAGCATAGAGCATCATGCATCCACAAACAATGGGATGGTATTGTTTATTTGTAAAGCGCCTATACACAAAGAAAATGTTTCAACGCACTCAAGGAGGGATTGAACAAGGGGAAACAAACACAGTCATTCAGAGCCCTTGAATTTCTGAATGATACAAGTCTGTACGGGAAGAGTGGGTGCATGGAACAAGTGCATATAATACAATTAACGGTGTGGATAACAGCAAATAGGTCTGATGATGATTCTGCAGTTTTTCCAAGTGCATCGAGGTGCCACATGAAAGGAGGGGAGACAAGGGAAAAACAGATAGACGATTTTCAAGGCATGTTGCATTCATATTGTGCCATTGCGCAGACAGGTGCAGGAGAGGGGTGGACAAGTGCAGGGGGTCGGAGGTGGCTGAGGGAGGAGACCAAGCACACCCAGTCAGTTAGTAACTGGGGTAAGTGCTGAGAGATGCCACTCTCATGAGTCATTGACCAAGTGCAGAAATGATGAGGCAAGTGCAAGGCCCAGAGGCAAGTACAAGAGTACTGGTGAGGGTGCCAGGGACCTGTGAGACTCCAAGAGGCCAGACAGCAGGCTGCACAGAAAAGTAGGGAGAGAGGATAGAGCATAGAGAAAGGTTTGTAGGGTAGAGGGAGAGAAAAGGAAGAGGAGAAGAGGAATGTCTTAAGAAGTTTCCAGAACTTAAGGAGATCAGGCTAAATGCAGAGTGTGGAAGGGAGGCTATTCCATAGGGATACAGATCTCCCTCCAAATCTTTGCTTGGAGAACCGGCTCACTCACAGAAGGTTGGAGGCAGATGAGCGCAGGGCTCGAGAAGGACATTATTTAGGTAGACATTATTGCAGATAAGTAGGTCCCAGGCCCCAGAAAGCCTTGTGGACATTGCAGCAGGTCTTGAGCTTGATCCTTGCTGTCACAGGGAGCCAGTGCAGGGATTTCAGCTCCAGAGAGATGCAGTCCTTGGGCTTGAGGCCAAGGATACATCTTGCGGTTCTGTTCTGGATGAGTTGCAAAGGGCGCAGAGCAGAGGCAGGAATATAGAGAAAGAGGCCCTCGCAGTAGTCCAGCCTTGAGAAAACCAGGGCTCTGGAGACAGCGAGCCACTGGGGGAAGGTGAGAAAAGGAAGAGTACATTTGAGGAGTGTAGCTGGTAGTTGGACTTTTTAGAGATGTCTGAAATGTGATTGTAGAAGGAGAGAGTGGAGTCGAAGATGACCCCAAGGTTTTTTGCCTTGCAGGTGGGTGTGGGCGCAGGGGCAAGGGAGGCCGGCCAGAGTGATAGTGGGAAAGCAGGAGCAGGAGTCCCAATGTGAACAATCTCAGTCTTACGGCGTTGAGACAGAGGTTGTTTGCAGAACACCATGACTGAATTGCGGAGACAGTCAGAAATGAGCGAGGCAGAGGATGTGGCTGAGGGTAGCATGAAGGAGAGTTGCGTGTCATCCCCATAACACTGTAATTTAGAGATGAAAGTGGCAATCACACATCCAACGGCAGCCATGTAGACATTGAAGAACCAGGGAGCTAGGTTAGAACCCTGGGGAATGTCAAAGGTTGAATGAGAGATAGTAGAGAGAAAGGACCCAAGTTTCACCTGGGATGGGCGGTGGGAAAGGAAAGAGGTTAACCACGCCAGAGCCTGACCTGTTATTCTCAGGGTGTTATGCAGACGTGCGATCAGGATATTGTGGTTTAACGTGTCAAAGGAAGAGGAGAGGTCAAGAGGAATGAGGACTGAGGGAGTGTTAGTGTCAAGATTTGAGATCAGGTCTTCACTGGTCATCAGAAGAGAAGTTTTAGTGCCTATAGATGCTCTAAAGACCGACTGATGGTTTCAGTGTGGAGGGTGAGCTGGGAGATAGCCACCATTTTCAGGAGTTTGCACAGGAAAGGGGTGCTAGGTATAGGGCAGTAGTTTGCCGGAATTGAGGGGTCGGTAGAGGGTTTCTTAAGTAGAGGGAGAACAAGAGAGTGCTTAAGAGAAGTTGGGAAAACTCCAGTGGCAAAAGAGAGATTGCAGAGATCAGCCAGGGCTGGTGCGAGAGAGTCAACGTTGTCCTTAATGGTTTTGGAGGGGCAGGAGTCCACCTGTTTGGATGAAGTCTTCATAGACCGGACTTGTCTGGCAACCTCATCAGGTGTGATGGGTGTGAGAGAAGAGAAAAGAAGTGGTGGAGGGGACAATGGAAGCTCCAGAGGTGTTGGTGAATGAGCTGGTGTGGTTTACAGAGAGGAAAGGATGTCTTGGGCTTTTGCAGTGAAGTGTTCAGCCAGGGCAGAGCAAAGGTCCTGGGCTGGTGTGACAGAAGAGGAGGCTGCCGCAGGGTTGGGCAGTTCCTTATAGACTTTGAAAAGTTCAGCCAAGTTATTTGACGCTGCGTAGATGCGGGCTTGAATAAAGACTCTTTCTTGATATGGATGCAGAGTCGATATTGCCTTTGAAGGAGGCGGCAGGCCAGTTTGTCAGAAGGTCAGCCAGAGGAATTCCATTTCAGCTCAGCTGCCCTACACTTACATTTAAATGCCGCCAGATCAGAGTCGTACCAAGAGTTGCACTTTTTGGAAGGCTTCAGTCAGACCCTCATTACAGGGGCAAGTGTATCAAGGGTGTTAGAGATAGAGAGATTTAAGTTAGCGAAGGCTGTCAGGTTAGGAGTCAGCTGCAGGAGTAGGAGGCAGAGAGTAGGTGGAGGCAAAGGCAGCCAGAGGCACTATTTTAATGGGTCTGTTGACTTTGAGGTTGAGTGGCTGCGCCGGGTGTGCCGATGCAAGAGGAGAGGAAAGCTTCAAATGTGATGTAAGAAGAGAGTGGTCCGTCCAAGAAAGATAGAGAGGGATAGAGAGAGGAATGTCGGTAGAGAGCCTCCAAAGTGTGGCCCACTGTGTGTGTGGAGCCATAGAGTAACATAGAGAGGGACCGAGAATTGCATAGGTTGCAGAACGGTGCTGAAGAGTCACGAGAGTCCAGATGGATATTGAGATCACCCAGCAGGAGGAGTTGAGAGGAGAAGAAATGTAGAGAGGAGGCCAGGTCAGTCCATTTTGATAGGAAGAGAGTGGAGTGTCCTGGTGGGCATCAGAAGGTGGCCATAAAGAGAGAGAAGATTTAGGAGAGAGTGAGAACCTACAGACTAAGCACTTGAAGGAGGAATAGGCATGAGTAGGGATGATGGGCACAGATGTCCATTCTGGGAAGATCAGGGCCACTCCCCCTTCTGGGAGAGACCACTTGAATAACAGCTCAAAAAGAGATGAGGTGAATGTATATATGCAGAAACGCAAGGTAGTTGAGACTTAAAGAAGATTGCTGCAGAAGAAAATATAAGGTGGCTAAGGTGGTCATGATGGAAAGATGGACGTCGGACCTGTGTTGAAATCAGTCAAGCTACCTCAAGAAGCATACAAGGGCTGCAGACTTCGGAGATGCTGAAAACAGCTTTGTCTGAGGAATAAAGAGGAGTCAATTGGCCTGGGATCAAGGATGCCACTTCAAGGGATAGGGATAATTGCAAGGCACAAAGGGATTCAAGAGGATAGCCCATGTACGTAAGACATATTTCCCTTATATTAAGCAAAGAAGAAAACATCTGCACAAGTCAAGTATTGGACAATCAAATATGCAAAACGCCTATGCAAGGTGGAATTAGCAAGTCTCCAGGGGCCAAAAGGAGTAATGACACCCAGCTTAATTAAATCAAATAGCAGTAAATAAAAGGTTGAAATTGAAAAAATCGTGGTCTCTATACACATGATTCAGAAGTCAAAAACAAGAGCTACTCATTAAGCTCCAGACAAAGATAATGGTGTACCTACACTTCCTTAAAAGTCCCACAACCGAGAACAGGCTTGGCTTGGGGTCTGACCGATGATAGATAGTGGACTATTTGGGCAAGTGGGTACTAGTCTGATGTTGCTCTCTGCACCTGAGTTTCGTTTTGCTCACGTGCAGCTAACAAACTGAAAGGCCAAGGTTGGGAGCGAATGCCAACCAATCAGAGGGTCCATTTAGCAAAACGCTATACAATGTTGCACAGACCAACCCGCTGGTGTTATTCTGCTATAATCTGTATTATATGTATTAGAGGTGGTTCAAGCTGTGCCGAATAGAAACGAGGCATCCAGTAATATTACTAATACTTATATAGACACATATGTTACCTTAATCAATTCCCCCCATCAATAGGTTTTACAGTTTGCCACGTAGGATGACATCATACATGACACATATTGAGATATAAAGGGCCTCATTACGACCCAGGCGTTAAGGGTTTAACGGCGCCGTAAAGGGTTGCAGCGCCGTTAACCACTTAACGCCTTACTACGAAGTCTCTTTGCGGCTCCGGACCTTAACGGCTGGTCGGTACCAGCCGTTAAGGTAGGGACCCGCAAAGGGACCTTGAAGGTAATTACGGTACCGCAATTTGCGGTACCGTAATTACCGCCTTCCCCATTCCCATTGAGCCCTATGGGGCAAAAATGGGAATGGGGAAGGGCCAATGGTAAATGGGGAATTACCGCCCGCCAACCTTGGAATGGGGTGGTAATTCCCCATTTCACCATGGCGGATTCGGTAAGTTACCAGCGTTAACCATGGCGCTAATAGCGCCATTGGTTAACGCCAGGGTCGTAGTCAATAAAAATTAAAGTGTGAGTGCATGGACTACAGTTTATTTACCAGATTGCCCTACTTTATTTTATGCTAAGAATACAGTAGTACTTTCCCTTATTCTTTGAGTCTGTCCGGTTATTTGGGTCTGACATCATTATTGGTAATTCCATCTAGTAAATGAGAAGCTTAAAGATGCTAGAGCACAGGTTGCTTATACTGGTGCATTGCTTATGGCATTCTTAACTTCCAGGAAACATGTCATAATTGTTCTTGTCCATGTAAGTGTTCTTTTGATTTTCTGTGCTTCATTCAGCCCCTGCTGCAAAGGCTTTGTGTAACTTGAATAGCCCAAAACCCATGCCCTACATTAGTTAAGCAACACCAACAACTGTTGAATTTCCTGCACTGTGTTCGGCTCTGGTGTGCTTTGTACTGCAGCTGCTCTCTCTGGTGTTACTCGCTTTACTGCAGATATGATCTGCCCCAAATGCACTACTTACTTCTGCATTTTATCTTTGTCTACTTTGTACCCTTTTTCTGCAAGCAGGGTTAGCAGTTTTACTGAATCTTCTCTACACTGGTGTTCTTTATGCTGCACACTAGGAGGTCATCTACATACCGGATAACAGTGCCGTGTACATGTATGTTACCTGAATCCATATGGAGTATTCTATTGAAAATGCTGAGAGATTCACAGTACCCCTGTGAAAGTCTTGTATGTTGTAATCCTTAACTGCGATAGGTAAACAGAGTGAGGTATTGAGAATCAGGGTGCAATGGAATGGAGAAGAATGGATTTTTCAAGTCAATCACAGTAAAATATCTGACCTCAATGGGTATATTGCAAAGGATCATGTCAGGGTTCGATACTATTGGACATCCAGTGTCTACAATCTTATTCAATGGGTGGAGGTCCTGTATCATCCTCCAACTCGATCCTTTTGCTTTTTTGACAGGATACATCACTGTGTTGCATGGGGACTCTGAAGGTACTATGATACCCTGTTTGAATAGTGCCACAATTGTCCTATGTATTCCCTTGTCTGCTCCTCTAGATAATGGATTCTGCCGTATTCTGGATAACACTGCACCCTGTTTCAACTTGATATGTACGGCTCCTATGCTCTTCAAGAGCCCTGCATCATTGGGATTGTCAGTGCTGGGTACATTCACCATATCTTCCTGTAAATATGCAAGCCTAGTTTTGGCAATAAGTATAGAGTAAGGTATGTTTCTGTCCCAAATCATTATTTGACACAGAATGAAAATCTCAAATATCATCTCACCATCATTCTCAAAATCTTCAAACAGCTGTGTATCTGATACCCTCCTCCCTGTCAGTCCATAATGGCTCTATCTTTTAGTCTGCAATCATCCCCACCTACAAATCTAGCATGCTAATAGTACCTGGAACATGGGAGCATGGGAGCATGGTCTTGGGAAACTGCTGGCCTGAACAAAAATTCAGATGGCACTCTCCATGATATGTTTCTGATGCCAGCCACCCAACTCAACAACACTGTTGCTTCATTCATGAATATATTTCAGTGCAAGTGTATTCCTCTAGTAGCTCTGTCACGGTATAATGCCATGTTACTACCACAACCCCACATAACAGAATTCTTGTGTTGAACACACTACCCCTTATTCTGTGAATATAATTGTCATGTTTAGCTTGCTTAGCAGATCCCTACCTAACAAGGTCACTGGTGTCTGATATGATATGTTATTGCATTTATAACGCACCTGTACACACGTGTTTCTGTTGAAAACAAAAGCCGGCTAACACCTCTTGAGTACATACCTTGATGGGTCTATCTTCTGTAAATGGAACTGATTTTATTGATGCAAATACCTTACATATCAGTCACTAATCAGACACCCCTTTTCAAAAAACACTTTTTTTTAAAAATTAAGAGTAGATAAGTAGGAGCACTAAATTGTATTCACTGGTGCTTGTGTTCAAAATCCGGACTCTCTTTCCAGATATGTTGAAAATACTTGTCCTACAGACACCACTGGTTGCAGATATTAATTGAATATAAGGAGGGTCAGCTTATTTTCTGTCACCTCACCATATATAGACAGCACACCAGCTCTTCCTATGATACACAATCATTTCCAATAGGGGCAGTAAGTGGTGGTTGGGGAATAGGTAAGCTATTTTGCATTATTTTAAATACACAAGCAAGTTTGTTGGACCTATACCTGTGTGTGTTTTCATTGTTGTCCTGGAATACGGTCTAGTAGCCTTTTTTTGTCTCTTTGTGTGATAATTGACCGATTGTATTGCCCCAGAGAATCCCTGCATGTCCATTACCTTTCCTGATAAGGGGAAGTGCCTTTTCTTTATCCATGATTTTGTTGCACCTATATCAACAACGAAAACAAATGATTTATTATCTTTCTTTACACCTATCAGGGGTTATTCTTCTGGTACGGCAGTGCTTGATGGGACTGGTATTGTCAGGGCTCTCTGTGGGCTATCCTAGTCTACATAGGTGTTTGACCCTGAAAATACAAAGGGGTTACTGCACACCACACTTGCCCTTGTATAGTGCATCACTGTGCCATGCGGCAAAGCATTTCTGTCCCAAAATGAGGGTACTGACTCTTGTGTTTGCTATTGTGCATACACTGGTGTGGCGTTTGGCACTGGGGGATCCACCTGTGCTGGTAATGATGCCTGATATGATAATGAGGCTGTTACCCCTGCTGGGGTGCCCCAAGGGGTCTGTGCCATACAGGGAGCTCAGAGGAAACATTCCCAATGGCTGGTGATATGAATTGGGACAACCGGTCTGCTGGATTAGGCACGGGGATAATCCACGTTGTATGGCTACTTCCACAGTCTTCCACAAAATGGTCCATTCTCCCACATTACCAACACAACCCTGGCCTCCCAATTTTTGGCACCATCCCTCCAAATCCTCCTACTCAACCTCCTTGAAACCATCCTCTCCCTCATTGATAACCTCCCTGATTATCTCTGTTATCTGGATAACCTTGGTACGCTTCTGTCCACTCTGGTGCCATCCTCATATCTACTTGCCCTACAGGTGTGCTCCTACTTTCTGCTCCTTCTATACTCAACTTTGCTAGTTTCCTCACACTAACTTAGCTTCAGCTTTCTGTGTATTATACACTACTTCCTTCTCCTGCCATTGCTTACAATGGTGTACTATAATTGCATAAATCTGTGCCCATCTCTTACCCTCAATCCCCACCACCTCCACCAAAACATTCTGTACTTCTTTTGGGAGTACTTTCTTTAACATGTGGTCAAATATTGCTATGTTTTTGTCCCATGGTTCCCCTCCACATCTCCTGAAGTTGTGTAATATATTTTGCAGGATTGTCCTCTGATTTCATAGTGTGCCATAATTGAATTTCTATCCAGTGTTTCAGGATATGCTGCCCTCAAGGCAGCCCATACTTTTACCTGACAAGCATTAAAATGTGCTCCATCATGATTATCATTGCCAATGTGTAACGCTGGCTATCCTGCTTTCCTCCAAATGTTGTATGTTTGATGTCCTAACAATACAACATTATAAGGGAGTTACCTGTTATTCTCTCTGATTTGTCAGGTAAATTCTACATGAAATATAAAGGGGTTGAACCAGAGTGAGCAGGATGACAAGGAAATCTATTACTCTCTTCTAAAAGAACATTGTATTTGTGGAATACAAAATAATCTATACGTGTTTAAAACAATTCATAATATTTAAACAATTTCTAACAATCAAAAACATTATTTATCAACTTCTGACCCAAAACAAACCCATCTATACACATCTCTCTCATTCATTCATTCATCCCTATTGTCCATAATGGCAACAAAAGCTCTCTTTTCAATACTTCATGATATTATAACTCATATATCACCATCACAATGATTTTATCAATTTTTCAACCCAAATGTCAATACAGGTGTTTTTTTCTGTTCGTGTTACTTTATAACAGTTCTATAATCGTCAACATATGTTTTGGTCTTTATGGGGTTTATACACTCGCCGCTTCATTCTCGACCTTCTTCAGGATGTTTATACAAATAACTCGTTGACTCTTTGCCTCAAATCGACTGATATGGGTTCCTTCACCTAAATAAATACATATAGATACTATTTTAAAAAATTGCCTATTCATCTTGTCATCCATATTTCTTCATTAAAGACTGTAATTGTGGCCCAAAACACTATGACTAGTTGCCTCCACCTTCACTCACCTCCTAAGGAATTAGTGAAAGACCAGATGAAAAGGGCCCTGAACACTGATAGGGCGATATGCCTGACAGCACGAGAAAAAGAGAGTTAACGACAGGATTGCCTGTGTTACTACTTTCAACCCGGTAAATTGTGACATTAAGAAAATTATCAATAAAAACAGGAATCTTATTAAACAGCTGGGAACCTGTCCAAAAAACACTGTTTGCCTTTAAGAAGAGTTAGAATCTAAGACAGAGTTTTGTACATACGTACCGAGATGCACCCAAGGACCTGACAATATTGAGCCAGTGGGGGTTACCCCCTATCAATGGACACCACAAATGTGGGAACTGTGTGGTGTGCCCCCTCACAGAAAAAATGCATGAGTTTAGATGGGGGAGTAATGTGTGGAAAATGAAACACCATATGAATTGTCCATCGAAAAATGTGATATATACTATCAAGTGCCCATGCTCATTGTTATATGTGGGCAAAACAACTAGAGAGGTGCGTCAACGCATTGCAGAACACAGGTCATGTTTAAGAAACAGAGTGGCTGATAAACCAATGGTGGAACACTACACAAAACTGAATCATAAAGATCTGGATCTAAGATGGTTCGTGCAGCAGCAAGTAGTGGTGAACAAAAGAGGAGGAGATATGGGCACCATATTACATCAAATCGAACAACGATGATTTATAATTTAGACACGGTACGGCATGGTCTTAATATATCGGTAGAGTGGAATACTCTAGTAACAAGTTAAAAGTACCCAGAGGTCTGGCATGAAAAATTAGAGAGGACAATGGTAGTGCTGCTGCATACGTGACTGTGAGCATTGGTAGTGTTCAAACACTCACGTAAAGTTTAGCAGACATGAATTGATCTTTGCTACTGATGGCCTAATTTTTTCAGGCGAATTGAGTCTGAATTACTACCCAAGTAATTATCAGTCACACTGGTAGTGTTACTGAGCACACGAGAGGAAACACTGAGTAGTCCTGTTTCTATGAATCATGGATTGAAGAACCAAGCACGTGCAAAGACATATCCAGTAGTCCTGTTTCTATGGCCATGAAGCGAATATAAAGGAGTCCTTCCTTTCTGTCTGTGACTATAGTGAAGAAAGAGCAGAAAGAAAATAGTCGCGGGATCAAACATGGAGAGGTGCTGGCCAAATAAATGAACTTTTAAGGTAAGTAGATTGCCAGAATTTTACATTAGGGAAAGTGATTGAGAACTTGACATTCGAGGAATAAGGCATCTTCGCTATGTGGTGCCAAGGGCCCTTCAGTTCACTAATCTTGTCTCCCGCATAGGGACACAACGTACAAAAAACACATGTGCGAAAACATGGCTCATTCTTAGTGAGCCAGGTGACTGGTTTCTCCTTGTGTAGTTCTGGTAAAAGTGATGGGCAGATTATTGTTTTCAGCGTACTGGCCTTCTTAAATATGATTGTAGGTCTATCATCAATGAATTTCTTCAAATGTTCATCCAGGTTAAGTAAATGCCAATGTTTTGTAAGGCAGTATAGAATCGGAATTATTGTTACTAACAAGACTTTTCTCTTGTCTTGTCTTTTTGCCTGTTTCATCTGTCCCTCCTTTCCCTACCCTCAGTTTGCATTGTATTTTATGTATATATTTTTTCCATTTGTGGTGAAATTTTCATAATCATTGACAATGTGTTTCTCATTCACTCCCTTGTATCCTTCCCAATGCTAATCCCTATTTTTCTGTCTGATGCATGAACTATCTTTGCTTTGCTCTGACATATGAACATGGGACAATTTTTGATGTGTTTCTCTTTTGTTGAACGTTATGTGTTAAATGCTTGGCATTGCATGGGATACTTATGCGACTCAAAACATTATGATTTTGTAACTGTTGCTAACTTTATGGCTTTACAAGGAATGCACTAAGCCCTGATTTGAAAAAGGCTGATAAAGGGCCGAAACAGGTGTCATTAATTAAGGGCTGATTTTTCATTAAATACGCTTTTCACTTTATTGGGCGCACTGTCCTGGATTTTTTCCTTTTTCTTCTGACTGTACATGACGGGTTCTCCCCGGCTTCCCGTCAATCCAGTGACCTGCGACCAAAATTGAACTTAATACATAGACTTAGGGGGTCTTCTATCCCTTAAATCACATTCTCTCAAACAATTTGTAAGACCTGTGGAATCTAAGTTATCTATTAATGAGTTGCCAATTAGACCAGCTGTACCCATAAGCCTGGACTACCGTTGAAAACGATTATAGAACTGGACTAAAGTAACATGAACGGTTAAAACACCTGTATTGACATTTGGGTTGAAAAATTGATAAAATCATTGTGATGGTGATACATGAGTTGTAATATCACGAAGAATTTAAAAGCGAGCTTTTGCTGCCATTATGGACAATAGGGATGAATGAATGACTGAGAGAGATGTGTATGGATGAGTTTGTTTTGGGTCAGAAGTTGATAAATAATGTTATTGATCGTTAGAAATTGTTTAAATATTATGAATTGTTATAAACACATATAGATTCTTTTGTATTACACAAATAAAATGTTTTTTTAGAAGAGAGTAATAGATTTCCTTGTCATCCTGCTCACTCTGGTTCAACCCCTTTATATTTGATCTCCTAACAATGCAGCAAGCAAACCTTTCATATCTCCACAGGCTAGTGAAATGCTTGTTGTCTGCCTTTCAAATGCCTGCTTGCTCCTGCTGTGAACAATGGCAGTGCCTTCATCAAATCTTTTCTATCCGTGTGTGGCCAGGACACGTATTGTGCTCTTCCGAGGCCTTTATTTAGCAATGGAAGTTGTGTGTTCCCATCGGTTTGGCTGACAACATTCTCCCCCTTGCTTCCCTTTTGCCTCTGCCATGCGATCAGGTCACGCTCTGAGTCTTGGACCCCATAAACTCCCTACAATTGGTGGGTGGTATCTCTTCCCCCTGCTCTTCTCTGTCCATTCCTCCTCCTCCTCTGCTACTCCTTCTTCTACGTCTGTTCTAATTGACTCATGGTCTAAACTGTCAGCATCCTGTAGCCCCACTCAATGCCCTTCATTGTTGCAGTCATCATCCTTCACTATGACATGCCTATGACCTCTCCAATCAACCTACAAATAATTCACAATAAAATATCACCTGTTTTTCATTCATCTGTACATACTGGCACTCTTCGCCCCTATCCCTCTTCCAGCATTACTTGCATGAGCTATGTCTTTGGGGGTCATTATGAGTTTGGAGGCAGCCATGGTGCTGTTAGCACCATGGCTGCCTCCAAAGTCGTGTCCGAGTTCTCTGAATGGGGACTTACCGGGTCATTCCAACCTTGGAAGACCCGGTAAGTCCCCATTCAAAATACCCTTACCCATTCCCATTCGAGCCCCCATAGAGCTCAATGGGAATGCGGAGGGAGCTAATAACAGGCCTACAAATAGCGGCCCCTTATTAGCTCCTTGGTCCCTTAGCGGCTCCTGCTAAGGACGGCTGGTTTTACCAGCCGACCTTAGTGGGACACGCTAAGGGACCTTGGAATGCAGCGGTAAGGGGTTAATGGCACCGGCATCCTTAACGGTGCCGTTAACCCCTTACCGCCTACTCGTAATGACACCCTTTGTCCTTCAGAGCACTCTTTCTAACTCTTTCCGCACCCTGTTCTCTGTCTCCATAACTAATGGGTTGCATGTCACATTCGCTGCTTGGGCCTGTGGTAGATTTCCATATGTGGTAGGGACTCTCTGTCACGGGGCTGCAGGGCGCACCTACTCAGGATTAGTGTAACCTGCGGCTTCTTGCATGGGGACACATCCTAGTGGGGGCAGCGGGGCTGTGGGTGCTGTAGGGGCATCACAGGATGAGTGAGTTAAACAAGGTGCAGCGGTAACACAGGGGGTTGGGGTTCAGTTTCCCATCCCTTAGGGTAATCAGCAACATCTTCCAAATCCTCAATCATCCTCCAAACCTCAAAAACACGATGCCTATTATTCAAGTTCCTCCCTTTATACTCTGTGGCCAAATATATGCACATATGACCTAACACATCAGTATTATTGGTTCCTTCTTTGGGCCAAGGTTTATGCATCCTACCGCTCATGTCAGAGACCCACTCGCAATGATATTTAACTATCTTTTCCTGGTACAGAAGCGCAGTACACATATATTTCAGTGGGGTAATTTACTCATGGTTACTTCTGGATAATCCCTCATAATGACTTTTTGTTTCCCTAACACCGATCCAGTGGCCCTGGTCTACCCCACCCTCCCCACACTCTCCACACTCCCTGCACACTCCCTCTTCCCCATCCCCTTTTTTCTCATGCCACACTAATTACAGCACAGCCCTCTTCATACATCTCAACAACTGCCACTCCAAACTACACCAACTCCATGAACACCATAAACCACAATTCAATAAAACACAATTATATACACAATGGTTTAGACCCTTCCTCAGCCTCAACTTTGAGATGAGGGAATGTACCTCCTTGCATCCCCTTATGCCGGTCTAAGGGATCCCAGGCCTGCCATATAATGGACCTACATGAGAAAATCCCACTTATGTGCACAAGAGTTTAGATCCTTCCATTGTCCCCTTGCCTTGGGATGAGGGAATTTCCCTTCCTAACACTCCATTTTGCCGAGTGGAGGGATGCCAGGTCCTTCATATACTGGACCTCTACTCGACTTGCAATGCTGCCTTTCCCCCATAATGGAGTAGATACTGTTTCCTCACTCTTCCTCATACTATTCTACCATGATTTCACCTTTCTTCTTGACTGAGCAGCTCCATATGGCCACCTCTGTAAATTAAAAAAAACACTATGGGCCTCATTTCGAGTTTGGAGGTAGCCATGGTGCTATTAGCGCCATGGCTGCCTCCAAACCCGTGTCTGGGTCTGGGTCATTCTAACCTTGCAGGACCCGGTAAGTCTCCATTCTGAAAACCATTCCCCATTCCCATTCGAGCCCCCATGGGCTCGAATGGGAATGGTGAAGGAGCTAATAACGGGCCCGCAAATAGCAGGCCCATTATTAGCTCCCTGGTCCCTTAGCGGCTCCCGCTAAAGGCGGCTGGTAAAACCAGCCTGGCTTAGTGGGACCCGCTAAGGGACCTCGGAAGACGGCAGTAGGGGGTTAACGGCACCGGCATCCTTACCGGTGCCGTTGACCCCCTACCGCCATGCTCATACTGAGGCCCTCTATATTGCCACATGCTATTTTACAATCTACACACTCATTTCAACTCACTCCACACCCTCATTGTTTTCTCCCACAAAGGTGCACTTACATCTATGCAATCTCCTGAGTGCCTCCTATAAGGGGTCCCCATCAAGTTGCCTTTACAACTGGGCACAGCGCCCCACTCCAAGGAACAGGCAGGCCTTTTAGCAACATGGCACCTGCAAACCTCTTCAAGTCACGCACTGGGGACTGGTCACTGCAGATGGGAGACCCAACCCAGGATGCATGGCTGGGACACCCCTGACCTCAGAGTGAGTCTTGGATCACCAATTTTGTAAAGAAAGACATGACCCAAAACCTATACGATAAAAATAATCCAAATGACAAAACACCACCTGCACTGCTTTAAAAGTGAAAACAATGTTTTACTATATGCAAAGGTCTCACACCGTCCCGTAGAACCAAACTGACACAGAGCTCATCACATTCCTAGAAGTTTAAGTTTACATAGTGGAGAACTGCATATTAGCATACATAGGTTACAATTTCATCCCACCACCCTCATTGGCTTCCATCTATAGAACATGCTAGTAGCCCCCCCCATTATACCCTGGACGGATTGGCCACACCTTATCTAAACCTATTCCCCTCTCCACGTGTCCCACTACATCATCACTTTTGAATCCAGGTACATGATTGGCTAGCATGTATAATGATGCACTAATAAATTGTGACCATCATGTGATGTGCATCCCCTCGATCCAGGCATATCCAAAGTAAGACTGCCGAGGCCCACTCTGCTTTGATAAGACAACGGGCCTTCTCATTATACCAGACGCTGTGGTGCACACAAGCTTCACCCTCAACCTTGTACTGAACTTACTGGCATCACCTCTGCTCCTCCTATGCCATGGGACGTTCCAGACACAGCTCCCCCTTATCTCCTTCAAACTCCAGGTGCCTAGTAATAACCTGACCAGGGCACCACACTTGAGTCTGAATTTAAGGGATGTATTTGCTTTGGTTATGCATCTACTTGTAATTCAAATTGCATGATAACTCATTGGGTCATGGCAGTAGTGTTCTAAATCTTTGCCTGGCCTATTGGCATCACAGAACCCTTTGTGCCCTATTCTCATGAATTTGTACATCAAAGGGCACATCCCTAACTGCCCTCCCTTCAGCTAACATTCCATTATCATTACTATCAGCTCTGCAGCTACATACAGTTAGCAGTTATCTGCGCAACACAGATGAATCTGACCCCAGCATCTCTCTTGGGGAATGGAAAAGGGATTTGTCTTCAGACTGAGCTAAACAAAGCTGCAACTCCACATTAGGGTCTTTATTCTGTTCATCATGTACTAGGTTTTAAAATGAAAAATGACAGCATTCTTGCCATTAAGACTCAATGACATTGCTTCTACCATAATACTTCTCTGCGTCCATCTTCCACCTACTTCAGCTCCCTTCTCGCATTGAAACACTTGTGTATAGGTGTGTTATCAATGCCATATCATATCATATCATATCATATCTCGGGTAAAGCCTAACCTCATATACTATTTCTAAACAAAGGACCTATAACACACAGCCCTATCTAGCCTCAACATTAATACATGTGTTGCTCAATTAGTGTTGCTATATGGTGGTATCTATTGGGTGTCAAAACTAACTACAAATTGATACATGCTCCATCTGCCATACGAAACTCAAACTTCTCACATTGTGGCTCCTACTAATAGGAGTTTCTCTGCCTGAACCGTTTTGCCTGGCTGGGAGTCCCTAGAATGTCAGGAGTCCCTTTTTCTTCGATGGATAATGTGCACACTTTACATCTTGACAAATGTACTTGGGTATAACCCCTTGAGCTTTGATGGTGGGGTCAAAATATTTGATCTTCTGAAAAATTAACTCACACTTCTCAGCATTCTGTACTTATCATTTGGCTCCAAGTATGTTTAACACCTGTTTGGATTCTTCATAATGCTGCCGAGCATCCATTGTGAAGAATAGAGAATTGTTTTAAAAGCACATTTAGATCTTCAGTTCTCTGTACAAATGATACATAGTTATTTACTGACGCTAAATCAAATAGCATCCTGACAAGTCAGAATGTTTCACAGTTGTGAAGAAAACCAACCTGACACTGGAGATCTCTATAATATAAATGTGAAGATGAGCAGAGTGGTATCCAGCTTGGTGAACATGTTGAAGACCGCTATGCGGTGATCAGTCCAATTATGTTTTATTACCTTTTTGACAATCTAATCTGATATTCCGATTGAGGCTACTGTGATCAACACATAGATGTAGATTTTGGTCCACTTTGCATGCCATTGTGATGGAAGCTAGCCATTCTCAAGATTCTGTCTACACAAGCAGACCTCACAATTTCAGTTGAATAACAGTTTTTAAAGTCTCACAATTCCTCCAGGCACTCTCACAAAAGTGCAATGTCCTCTCAAGAGTTCTGGCATTAATAGTAATAGTAATAGATATACAAAGTCATGACACCAAAGTAGAAAAAGGATTAGGGCGCAAAGGGGTGGAGATGTAGGGGGAAAGAAGAGTATGATATTTTTGGATTGGAAAGGTAGGTGGGCATTCCTCCTGTGCCTTCCTCCTCTTCTACACAGGCTTCTTTGCCTACAGTGCCTTCCTTCTCCTCTGCACAGGCTCCCTTGCCTACTGTGCCTTCCTCCTTGACTGCACAGGTGCCCTTGCCTGGCCTCACTGTCCGGCTCCTTAGTCGGCCTTGGCTCCTCCACCATCTTCCACTATCCCTCTGGCTATCTTGCCACCCCTGTTGGGGTACCACTGTCCCCTGCGCCCCCGGTGGAAGACCTTCACAAATGGCAAGCTGCTCCATATTGCCACACTAAATTCTCGCTCTGCTGTCAAACACTCGTCTGACATCTGCAATTGCCTTGAACGCATGGATCTAGATGTGCTCGCCATCACAGAGATATGGTTCAAGGACAGCTCTGTCACAAGCTTTGACACACTCCTCCCTGAAGGATACAAGATCCTCTATGTGTCCAGGCCCAAGGCCCAGGCCCAAGGGGTTAGGAGGAGGGGTGGCGTTGATCTTCACTGAGTGGATACCTGCGTCCATCATACCCACTCAGGTCTTTTCATCCTTCGAGTACCTAGTCTGCAGGCTCTCGCTCTCTCCTAAAACCTCTCTCCTTATGACCACCTTCTATAGGCCACGAGGACAGTCCACTCTCTTCCTCTTGGAATGGGCTGACCTGGCTTCCACTCTTCTCTCCTCCTCTCAATTCCTCCTGCTGTGTGACCTCAACATCCAACAGGACTCTCCTGAATCCTCAGGACCTCTACGCAATCTATACAAATCTCTCTCCCTCTCTATCTTACCTTCTGGCTCCATGCACACAGTGGGCCACACTTTGGATGCATTCATCTCTACCGAAATCCCTCTCTCTCTATCCCTCTCTCTTGGATGGACCACTCTCTTCTCTCTTTACACTTGAAGCTCTCCTTGCCTCTTGCATCAGCACATGGGGCATGGACTCTTGGTTTCAAAGACACCAGACCCATGGAAAGATTGACAGCGGCTGCCTTTGCCACCACCTACTCTCCACCTCCTACTCCTGCGGCTGAGTTCCACCCTGACACTGCCTTTGCTAACTTCAATCTCTCTATCTCTAACACCCTTGATACTCTTGCCCCTGTCATGAGGGTCCAACTGAAGCGTTCCAAAAAGTGCAACACTTGGTACGAATCTGATCTGGCGGCCCTTAAACGCAAATGTAGGGCAACTGAGCTGAAATGGAATTCATCAGAAGGACCCTCTGACAAACTGGCCAGCCGCCTCCTTCAAAGGAAATATATATTCTGCATCCACACTAAGAAAATAGTCTTTATTCAAGCCTGCATCTCTGCAGTATCAAAAAGCATGGCACAACTTTTCAAAGTCGGTAAGGCCAATCCTGCTGCAGCCTCCTATTCTGTCACACTCACCAAGGACCATTTATTGGCCCTGGCTGCACACTTCACCAAAAAGAAACAAGACATCCTCTCCTCTCTCACTCCCACACCACATCATACTCCAACACCCCTGGAGTTTAAACAGTTGAAAGGTTGTGTGCCATCACTTCCCTTGATGTCGGTTGGGGGAGAGGTCATATGACATCACTTCCTGTGCTGTCATCAGAGGTTAAACGTGTGATGTCACTTGTGATACCGCTGGCATTTTAGTGAAATTACATCCCTGACAGCAGGGTATATTGGTGGAACTGTAATTGATATAAATGTCAGCCTATTGGGCAGTGGTTGGCGCCTCTTGTTTTTGTATATAAATGAAACACTATGAAGGCTGCGTCCAAAAGACTCTCTCAAAGGCTGACCTAAGTAAGGATTAAGGTAAAGAAAAGGGTTTGAGTCATTGGACTGCGCTCTTCCAAATAAATTATGTGAAGATTAAGGGTGATTTAATCTTTAATCAGAGGTTAGACAATAAAAAAAGAAAAACTTTTTCTTCAAATGGTTTGTCAGTTAATATTCACTGGATCTTAAAAGGAAAATAATATATATAAAGATAATACAGAGATGTTGATATCTTCTATAGATTGCACCACACAATTAAGTTAACACTCCACTAATTGTTGGTGTGTTCTTGTAATTTTATACTCAAATAGCAATAGGTTCATGACAAATCTTCACAAATTAACCAAGTTCTAAATAGAGTTCCGTCCTTGTCTAGGACTATGTCCTTGAAAATCCTTGTAGGTGAACCTCGTTCTGTATAGGGTATTGTCCTTGTCTAGGACGATTTCCATGTAAATCCTTGAGAGTAAACCTCGACACGTGTTTCCCCGCTCTATGGTTTGAGTGGTTCTTCAGGAGGTAATGTAAATGGTGTTCTCCATGTTTAAAGAGATTTGAAAGGTCTGGCTTGTTTATCCAACTTAGAGATTGTTTGTAGGTCCTGTTTAGCAAAAAAAGTTGATACATCCTTTGGTAAAGGGCCTGTTTGGCAAAGGAGAAGTCTTCTTTTTGTATAAGGTGTTTAGATAAGCAGGATTGCCCTAGAAAACAAGACAGTGGGCCTCATTATGACCTCGGCGGCATGGCTGCCGCCGAAATCGCGTCCGGGTCCGGGTTCCCAGAATGAGGAATTACCGGGCCATTCCGAGTTCAGAGGGGCTGGTAATTCCTCCCTCCAAGGACCCGGACCTTCCCCATTCTCATTTCAGCCCCCATAGGGCTGAATGGGAATCGGAGAGGGAACAAACAACTGGCCGATTACGAGTGGCCTGTTGTTTGCTCCCTCTTCCGCTCGTGGGACCCGGTAAGCATGCCTGGTTTTACCTGGCATGCTTACCGTGTCCCACGAGGGGACCTCATAATGTGGCGGAACAGGTTTAACGGGTCTGCATGCTTTTGTGGCACCCGTTAACCTGTTCCGCGAGGGTCGTAAGGAGGCCCAGTGTGTTGTTGATGGTTGTCAATTGGTTACAGACTATAGTTGTTAGAGTTTGTGGAGCTAAAGGTAAGTGGAAAAGGTAAAAAATTGAAGACATACTCACATTGGGTAACAGCAGGGAGGGTAATGAAGTTTAGTTGTCTCATGAAAATAAGATAGGGTTCTGCCACCTTGGTGTTAATGGTACATTTTCAACATGAATAAGGTATTGCCAAAGAAAGAGGTATGTAAATATAAGATGGAAACATAGTAAGTTGTTGTTGTGATAAAGTCTTACTGTGATGGAGAAAAGTTTTCAAGGTTGCGCATTAACGACTATTGTAGTTTCCGAAAATGACGAGATTTACCTTGATTGAGCAGTGGTGAGAAGCGTTGTGTGTCCTGATCGATGGTGTGGTGGCCAGGTTGATGGGACGGACACAGCCGCTTTAAATAGCAGGCGATGACATCAACACGTATGGCCTTGGCGTGAGGACATCATAACGTGTTGGCGTGAATCCGCCATGGTGAAATGGTAAATAAGTAATAGGAGTCTGTGGTATAGTAATATGAGTAATAACATTGCTGTGCCACGTTTTTCTAAGGTTGAGATAGACATCAAAGAATGATGATGAACCATGTGTTGTACATTGCAACAAGATTGAAGTCCCTATTGGAAACGGCAAGGCGAAACACATTAGGTGAGTAAGTGCCAATATATGTTTGAGCGGCGTGAGTCTGCCATGTTGAAACAGTACAAAGGTCATAGGAAAAAGCAGTGTCGCATTTCCATGGGTCAAGATAGACATCAAAGTATGATGATGAACCATATGTTGTATATTGCAACAGAATATAAGTCCCTATTCGAAACGGCAAGGCGAAAGACATAAGGTGGGTAAATGCCAATATATGGTTGAGTAGCGTGAATCTGCCATGTTGAAACAGTATTAAAATCATAGGAGAAGGCAGTGTCATGTTTTCTAAAGTCAAGATGGACATCAAAGAATGATAATCTACCTAATGTTGTAAGTAACAACAAATTAAAAACCCCTATTGGAGGCAACAAAGTGAAGAAGGATAAGTAGGTTTATACCAATATGTGGTTGAGTAAACTGTTTAAACTGTCTAAATGTGCTGTCTCTGACAGTTTAAGATTTGAAAAGACTCCTTAAGGGTTAAATGTTGATGCCAATTATTAGTGTCTAAAAGACTTTTCAAATGAGAAGGACAATTTCTCTGTCTTGATAAGAATATATTTAAGAAGAAATTAGATTAATCGGTCAAAGTGCTAATGTGTGCGGATGGCTCCTATGTGGGTCAAAAGTATTCTGTTGAAACTACAAATGAGAAGCTTAATGAGATTTATAATTGAAAGGAGATGAGATTTGTACGTCTTGGTGTAAATGGATGTGTGTGACTCCTATGTGTTTCGAAGGTGTATATCGTAGCAAAAGGGCAGACCAAAAGCAAGGGAAATGCAAAGGATCTCCATGATGTGTAATGATGTAGTCAGGTTAAACTAGGGCAAGTCATGAATATATCTGTGGGTATCAAAGTCATTCAATGCTGGTAAAAAGGGAGAAGGTCTCTGTTCACCGTTCATGGGGGAAAAGGGTGCTGCTGTAAAAGAGATTGAGGTACTACTCCTAAAGTAGTATTATTGACATAGAGAAAATCTTTAAAGTGAAATCTTAGTATAGAAAGTGGAACAGTCTCGATCTGAGTTTAAACCAGAGTGACAAGTATCCATGATGCAAATCCAACAAGCTTCATTTCTCCTCATTAGCAATTCAATGTTTTGCCTTCTCTGGTCGGGGACCTGATCTTTTCAATGCCAAAGAATCTAAGGTTGATGATTTCTTCAGGCTTGTGTTCGGCCAAAAAATGTGTTGCCAAAGGTGATTTCAAGTCTTCATTTTTTATGGCCCTTAGATGTTCTCCAATCCTGATTCTCAATTCACGTATTGTGCTCCCAATGTATAGTCTGTCACAAATACATCTAATCCCATATATCACTTACTTGCTTTTGCAATTGATAAGTTGTTGGATACGATAGATGGTACCATTTGGTTTCTGGATGATGAGTTTGGCGTTGTCTGAGTATTTTCATAGTGAGCAATCTCCACATTTATGATGCCCTTTAGGTGGTGGTTGTAGCCACATTGTGCCTAATGTGTCGTTAGGTGATTTTCGCTTTGTTTTTACAAAATGGGATGGACTGATTTGATTTTTGATATTTGGAGCTTTTCTGAAAGTTGTCATTGGTTGGTCATTCAATATTTCATGTAGATCAGAATCGGTTTGTAGGATGTTCCAATTTCTTGATAGAATTTTCCTAATGGTTTTGTTGTCAGAGTGTGAGTTTGAAAGTTCTACTACCTCGAACACTTGGGATTCATCCCTACCAACTTGCATAGCCCCCATTGTTTATAAATTGAAGGTAGTGTGGAACTGTAAGATTGTGGAAGACATTGCCCACCGATACTTGTAACGAGAGTGAGGAGATGGTCACTCTTGGTTGTTGTCCTGAAGAAGGTCGAGAAGATCATAGGCCACAGTAGTGGGCCAGAAATAGACTGAAACGTATGTAGATATAGTCGATAAGAAAGAACTATTGGACTTATATGCACACTATGGAGTAATAAGGGTGCAATCAGAAGAATATAACATAGGAGACAGAGTGAAAGGAAAGACCTCATTGGATGTTGACCTTTTTCTGTGCATTTGATACATCATTAGAGAAAGACTGTATGTGTGCGAGTACAAATGGTATGAAAGGTGAAAATTAATAGATGTTTGAGATAGGATTGTTTATCGGACGGTATTCATGGTGTGTTCTTTTTTTATAATCAAATTGAAAAACTGTATTTTTGTAAAATAGATGTGTACAAAAGAATTGGAAATATAGTGAGTTAATCCAGCCTCAATACCAAGATCCACTTTTTGTTGAATATATGAAATCCAGAGATCCATGATGTGAGGCTCCATTGACACACTTTCTCTCTTATTCCACTGTCAACACAGTGTGGGTAGATTCAGGCATTAGTTAACTAGCTACTGTTACCTTCACAGTCTCAGCTCCCACTAAGATTATTATCTCATTGCAGTAGATGTTAATGTAGTAGTCATTAATACAGCATCATAGCAGAGATCTCTTGGCACTGAGGTCTGTTCAGAAGGTTAAATGTGCATATTTCCTGGGTAAACAGCTCGGATTCAATGGAGATGGAAAGGAAAATAGGTAGGAGTCAGTGGATATCAGGAGTGAGGCATATAAGGAAGAGGGGGAAATGCTTGTTCCTGCATGTAGGGTTGAGCTTCTATACATAGAGCATCCAGCGAGAGGTTTTGGTGAGCATAGGGTGAGAATGGTGAACAAGTAGTTGTTTGGTGGTCCTGGCATTTTTATGTAATCCATTAAGGTAATACTGCATGTGATGGGCTTGGGATGAGTTCAAGTGGACTTGCAAATAATTTAGATGGTTAAGATGTGGGATTGTATGCATTATCTCAGACCCAACATCCAGGCAGGTATTGCCTGGGCTTGCAATAGCTAATGCTGTAAATCAGTCTGAGTCAAGAGGTGACTGTGTGCTCTTCCCTCTAGCACTCCTCACAGCTTCTCTTTCACCTGAACAGCTTGGCCAACCCTGCACTCAGAACCATCCTTCCCTTGCTGTGCTGGGAGCTGTCCCTTATGTAGGGCATGGTTGAAATGGCTCAACCTTGATTGGCTGGAGAGGCTCACCTGACCTGTGCGAGCATGCTCAGCTTTTGGGATGGCTTGTATTTCTGAGCTTTGGGAATATGTCTTCAAATAGGGCATCTGCTACCGTGTACCTCATTCTAAAGTTTATCTCAAGTGGATTGATTGCAGCACCTACTCCACCTACTCCATCTCCTTACCTTTTTGCTGGAATGACAACCTCCTGCAAAATTCATTTTGACTCTTCCTTGTGATCAGCAAGTGGTTTGTCTGTTGTGTACACCCTTTGAGTGGTGGGGAGTTCCGAAAGCAGAACTCTCATGTTGTTTGTGTGTCTGTTTTTCCTCCATTGATCTTACAGTTCGGGTGTGCACTCTGATTGTCCAATGGAGGATGTGTGCAAGCTTCATATGTCTTTTTGCTAACCTTCTTCTGGGCTCTTATGTCAAGCCTGAGGTCCCCATATCCCCAGACCTCTAAATTGTCTTACTGTGGCCTGGGTTCTCTCACAGTGGAAGAATAGGACTATGCAAGATGTCGTTTTTCCCAGAGTGGTCTGTCAGCCGGAACTACTTTTTCTTCAATAATATTGAAGACTTTTAAAAAGAACTTCAAACACATTTTTTCCTATCATGAAAGCCATTTAATCCCAACATTTTAGGCATGGAAGTATTTTGATCCCCCAAAAACATTGAATAACTTCCAAACACGTAGGCTTGGAATTGTATGGACTCTTCTTCCAAAAAGTAATCTAGACGCGTTCCTCTTTGAAATGTTTAGAGCCCCGGGTGCGCTGTTTTTGACTCCATTCAGACTATCCCTTTGTGCTCCCATTTTATCCATGTATTCCTATGCCATGTTGTGTTACTCCCATCTTTAAAATGTATTCACCATGGTGACTTGATTAACTCTTAATTGCTTTTTAGCCCCTGTCCAGGCTACTGCAATTCTTCTCTGATACCTATTCCTCCAAAACAATTCATATGGTTACAAAAGGCGCAAAACACAGCTGTGAGAATCCTGTTCCATATGTCTAATTCCTCACCCGTCTAACAATATCAGAGGACTCTTCATTGGCTGAAAGTACAACAGATAATTATCTAAAACCATTCTCCAGCTTGTTTTTAAATGTTTGAATGGACTTTCCCCTTCCTATCTTAAGACAAATTTTGTTCGCAAATATCCATCGAGATCACTGCAATCAAAATCACCTAGCCATACCTGTGTCCCATTTTGTTCATAGAGGTGACAGGTGTTTCTCATTTGAGCGTGTTTGTTTATGAATTAACTCCATTTCGATCTCAGAACAAAGGACTCATTTCTGGTATTTGGAAAACATCTGAAAACCTATCTTATCTATTAATGTATCTATGTCTGCTGTCTTTTATCTTGTACCTCTAGTAGGATCTATGCCAAGGTTCAGTTTAGTCTACTGGTTTCTCCCTTCTGCTTATTAGAATATGTGCTTGATATATAAATACAATGAAATTTAAATTCTCTCATGTCCTACTTGCTTTCTGTATGGTTGCTGCCTTGTGTGATATTTTATTTGTCTGCTCAGATCATAGGGTCCTTGTGGTTTCCCTGTTCTTTGTTTCATGTTGCTCAACTCCTGCAGTGTCTCTGGTCTCATTGTTTCAGTTGTCACTGTGACGGTGCTCTCACATAAGTGCTTTGTACAAACAGGTCCCATTTTCTAAGAAGCCTAATGTATATAGAGATGGATCTTGACAAGTTCACACTTCTTGATTCTTTCATAATCTTCATCAAGGTTATTTTTTTATATTCTCTTATTCCAGTGCCCTGTTCTATGCTGTTCTATTGCAGAGTCAGCATACATGTCATTTACGGCCATCACAGGGTTGGAGTTGTCGACCCTATGTATCCCTGTGTATCCCCTATTGCAGGAATTCAGGAAAATGTAATGGACATTTGTCCGCTTCCATGGTGAGCAGTATAAATCCCATTAACATAACATAACATAATATAACAGTGATTGATGGCATGGTCCTGACTTGGGGGTGACCAGAGGTTTCAATCACAACCCAGTCACAACATGGTCAACCATTCCATTCTCATAAAATGAATCCATGACACCCTCGGCATCACTGACCGGTCTCTGGATTGGCTGGCCTCTCTAATGGCCCTTCCCAGCTGCACCTGGGACCTTTCTACTCCACCACCACCTTCTCTTCCTGTGGCCTCCCCCAGTGCTCTATCCTATCACGATAGCTCTTCAATATCTATCTCGCCCCTCTTGCTTACCTGATCTCCTCCTTCTCTCCTCATTTCCAGTGTCATGCCGAAGAAACACAGCTTTCCTTCAAACATCTGTCTACATCCCCCCTTCCTCCTATCTCATCCCTGACTGTCTGTCCACCATTCAGACATGGTGTGCAGCAAATGATCTCTATCTCAAAGCCAGTAAGATGGATATCCTCCTCATCTGGACACCTGCACCCTCTTTTCCTCCTATCGTCCGGCCACCCTCTTTGGGCCCTCTACCCCCACCATCTTGTGAGGCCAAAAGCCTTGGTTCATCTTTGACTCTGCTCTCTCCTTCAGTGCTCACATCATGGACCTTACCAAGAAGTCCTACTTCCAGCTCCACCTCCTCAGAGGCATCCTTCCTTTTCTCACCTTTCCCAAAAGGTCTATGTCTCCAGAGCTCCGGCCCTCTCCAGGCTGGACTACTGCAACAACCTATTTCTCAACCTCACTCTTTCCTCCCTTGACCCCCTCTAGCTAGTCCAAAATAGGTCTGCAAGACTTATCCTTGGCCTCAGGACCAGGGACCATATCTCTCAAGCCCTAAAATCTCTCCACTGGCTCCCAGTGGCTCCAAGGATCATATTCAAAACCCTCTGCATCATCCACAAGGCCTTCTGGGGACTGGGACCACACTATTTCCAACTTTCCCTCCCTAAATACTTCCCTGCTAGAGCCCTACACTTCTCTAATTCCAACTCTCTGACTGACAAACGCTTCTCCAAGCAGAAAGTCGGGGCAGGTCTCTATCCTCAGCTGGTACCTCCCATTGGAACAGCCTCCCTGCCCCTCTCAGACTTGAGCCGGACCTCCTTAAGTTCCGGAACCTGCTCAAAACTCTGCTCTTCTCTACCTCTTTCCCTCTTTCCCTCCCCTGCTAATCTCCCCACTGCTGCTGTGACTGGTGGCCTGATCCCCATGAATTTCACATAATCCCTGGCTGCCCTCCCTCCCAGTCAATACCAGCACCCCTCCCCCCACTGCATTGACCAATGGGCCGCTGCCTGGTGGCTCCACACACCGCCCTTGAGAGTCGACTGTACAAGCACTTAGCCAGAGGTTCTCTTGCTTGGCTCCCCTTAGCACTTCCCTCCAAGGCCTACCTCCAACACTTGTCCAACCCCTTTGCTCCCCCTTCTATCCCTTCCCCTGCACTTCTCTGCAATGCACTTGCACGGCCAAATGACACAAGGCCTAGAAGGACCTCAACTGTGCAACTGTATATATTACTGTTTTTTGCCATTGTTATTATTTCACCTGTTCCATTCCCATTTAGCCTTGTGGCACTTTGAAACATTATTATGTTGTATAAACTGGCTAATTTTATGGGAACCACAGCTCCCATAATTGTCCTCACTTTACATTGACAACACTACTGAGCCAAGGAAGATGAGGAATGAGGTCAGAAAGATTACCTCTACTGACGTGCAATGGCTCTGTCCCTGTAAGGAGGCCAGGCAGAGTCAGGCACATCTTTCCAACTATACATATCTGCCACTTGTTAACACTCCCTGTCAGGATAAAAGGTGGCACGCAGAGGCACACTCTGAGAGAGGCTGGGTATGACAAGGCAAAGATCAGAAATCTTGTATCTAATGACCCTGCAGCATGCATTGTTTTACTCGAGAATAACTCTGTCATATAGAATACCTCTGCTACATTAGGGATAACTAAAGTACCCATCTTGGGATAAATGATGCAATGGATTTATTGAACTTTTTACATACATTTGAATCCCTCCCCAAGAATATTGCTTTGCTAGTGACTTAACTACCAAGCATTGCCTCTTTGTTTTTGTCATATGCATTTTACTTAAAATTATGTTGTAATTTTGTTCATCACTGTAACTGTACCTAACTATATGTACTATATTGATTTTTTGTTATACCAATTGTTGAAAATATATGATTGCAATTTTTCACAATTTATTTTTGGTCTACAGTTTTTTCGTGCTTAGAGATATGTTCTAGAAGCACCCTGTACAATCATTAAGTGGGTGGTAATCTGCATTTAGCGGCTGATTCATCCGGAGGATTTATACAATTAAGAAACGTAATTCCTTTACAAATATATTAGTGGACAGCTCTAGAGACTAAAACACCTGTCCACCCTAGATTTCTGTGGATTTAAATAGAACTAGTAAGGGTACACTCGATGTTTAGTGGGTACGACAAGATACAGCTCTTTCGGGGCTGATGCGAACCATGATATCGAAGTTGGAAGGCCAACATGCTGATCGGCAGTTGCGAAGAATAAGAGAAAGCCAGGTGAGAATTAGATACGTTTGGGAAGCCTTAAGCGTTCCAAGACTGAAACCAAGAGGGCGGTAGAGAGAAACCTTCAAGTTACTTGGAAGCACCCGCAACCCTCCCAGGTGAACGTCGGAGTTGAGTATTAGCAGAGGAGGCATTGGTAATGGCCTTGACTGCTGCATGAAGAGCGTTGATGAAAGAGATCAATTAACATGACCAGTGAGTTATCGAAGGCAACAAAGGCCTGGTTTCTGTTAAAAGCAAAAGTAACTGTAACCCAAAAGTTGAAGGCTGAGTGTGTGCCAGTAAAAAGCGTAAAGGAAAGGACAATTGCTGAACTGTAAAAGGAAAGGCTACAAAGTAACAGAGTGGTCCTGTGAGTCGAAATTGCCCATTCTGTGAAATGTTATGAGTTGACGTGTATTATAACAGGAACCAAAGGCAAGAAAATAACTGCGATCCAGAAAGAAAGTTGAATAAGTGAAAAGCAAAGTATGTGAACTCTGAATATGCCAAGAGAGAAAATTATATGAAACAAAGAGAAAGAAATACAAAGAAGTATTGATGTTGCACATGAACTTTGAAAGACACCAGGAATGCAAAGCAAAAGAGAATACGAAACTACAGATACCAAGAAGTATTGGTGTTGCATGAGAATTTTGTAAGAGGCCAAGAGATCATAGTAAAGAGAATAAGAAACTACAAGTACCAAGAGGCTTTTGAGTTGCAAGATGAGGAAAATTGTGGATTGTAGAATTCTTTAAAGAGAGGTCGAAGAAGTCATGCAAAGGTCTATGTAAAATCCTTGCAGTTCCGAAATTCTTCGACAGTGAAAAGACACCTAAAACAAAACGTGGGGAAGGAAATACCCACAAAGAGAAAGACAGGCTTGAGCCCGGCAGAGGGAAACCTGTGCAGAACTGTGTGATAAAGTGAAAAGGTCAATAGAGAGACTCGAGCCCTGCAGAGGGAAGCCTGTGCAGAACTGTGTGAGAAAGTGAAAAGCTGAATAGACAAGCTTGATCACGGCAGAGGGAAGCCTGTGCAAAACTGTGAGAAAGTGATAAAGTTAATGTGAAAAGAGAGCCAGGCTTGAGCCCGGCAGCGGGAAGCCTGTGTTGAACTGTAGGAAATTAAAAGTCCAAAGTAGAACTGTGTATTTATGATAAGTCGGACAAAGCCTAATGAAGTGATTGAATAACCAGAAGCTTGAAGCCCAACCTGAACTGTTAAATTGTACCAGTAAGCCAAAGTGTGCAAGGCTGATAGAACTGTGCCATCCACCTATACTTTTTAGGAAACTCTCAAGAAACTGTGGTGCTAAACGTGGGGAAGGGAGTTTTTATTTAAGCCATTATGACATTTATTTTGAGACATTTTTTTCCTTTTGAATTCCCTTAATACATTTGTCATTTTAGGAAGGAGGGCAAGATACTTTTTTTTTTAAAGTATAGGCCTTTTTTATTTGGAGTAGAATGACTTGTTTTGTTATTTGTTTAATGGTCGATACTACTCCCATTCTAGAGCTATGGCCAGTTAGGAATTTTACCAACCTAACCAAAATACCAAATAAAGGTTTTCAAAAATTGCCTCTATTGTGTCTGTGTCTACTATTAATACCATGCCTTCCTTACACCTCTAACATTATGTGTACGGTTTTGAAATTAGTTATTTTCTTTTTACGATAATACAAAATGCAAATTCTCATACCTTCTATTGAACTATCTGGAAATAGTATGCAGCAACATAAGAGAGAGAAATGAGTGGCAAAGAAACACTCACTGGACAGTACTTTCTCACAGAGAAAAAATAAATAAATAATTTTCAGTTTACATATCATTGAGGAAAGTAATAGTATGAACTGGAATTCGGCCATCGGATGCCGACCTTATCCAAGGAACCATAAATCTGGCAGCAGGAAAAATACATAACAGTATTCACAAAAAACAATTTGTATTCCTAGCAGTGCTTAGACATGCATTTTAAAACATCACAACGTATCCACACATAAATGTTTAGCATAATGTTTTCAAAAATAAGCACATGCACTCTTAAAGTAAGTCTTATTAATTTATAAAAAATATTCATGCTTTTTTAGAAACATTTTGAAATGAAAGGTTTAAAAACACAACATTTGAAAGCACTGTGTGTTGTTTTGCACGCGAATTCCGAAAATATATTTTGCAGGCTCTATGTGGTGTAATGTCTGTGAAGTGATTTCGATTACTGTATGACCACTACAGAATATGTGTCCATGGTTTAAATGATGCAATTTCCGATGATATCTTAACAGAGCTTCATAATAAGTGCCTTGCATACAATGTGGCAAATATAAAATGTGTTGGTTATTTTCTTATGGTGCAATGTTCACGGGTATCTCAGGGTAGCTCATGCTTGATAATGGGTGTCAACCATTTGAGCGTAGACAACCAAGATCACTGTTGTCGATATCCTGTGACTTAACAATGTGTCCAGCAGCTGTTGATGATAGGTAGTCATGGTGGTTTGTCTTCAGGCTTTGTTGATGCGATTGCTTTGCTAGTCCAGGACTCAAAGTTGGCCAAAGTGTGGCATAAATAGTGCATCAACGTTCATACTACTGTTTTTCAGGTGAAGCATCTCCAAGTTCTGTGGAGCCTGAGTACTTCTTTGTGTGGTATTTGAGTGGCCAACTATCAGTACGATCAATGACGAATGCTGTAGGATCTTTGTAGCCACTTGTGATTTCATCAAGATCACAGGCCATCTGATATCAATTTGTGTCATGTCCTCAGTGTCAAAGGGCATGTGAATCCGGTCAAAAACTGTACAATGTCACTTGTTTTAAAGATTGTGGTGAAATGACCACATTGACTAACAGATCTGCTCCCCTCTATTGTTCCAAATTGCAAGGGTTACGGCCCGTTAGTATGCACTTACCCTCCTCTTTGCTGCCAACCATTTTGCTGACAATTTATTTCACCTACTGCTTGCCCTATCTGTTCCTCCATTTTACTTTTCTAACTCCTCCAGCCCTATAGGGGTGTCATTTGTCTCCTTCGTACTGCCGTATCCTCTGGTATCTCATTTTTGCTCTAGCTAGAGACAATTGAATGAGCTTCGAACTGTAGATATTAAATGCTAGAGCATGACACAAAGTTTAATCTCCCACTTCATAACTCTATGTCGTCTTCTTCCGAAAGAAGAGTTTCCAGCAAGTTCTTACGGGCAGCCTACAAATCAAGTCAAATTATTCTTAATGGGGGATGGAACATCTGCTTTCGCTCCCATTTGGCTGTAATTGCCGTTCAAAATAATTGTTACGCTCACCTCAATCTAAGTGCCTCTAATTACTCTGCAGCTACAGTGTCACTAATGCGCGCAACTCCACTGCCGGCTCCATTTGCATCCCACTTCGACCCAGCAATGGTTCATGACGCTCATTTGATTTGCCCTTACATAACCCTTTTAGTTGGTTCATTTGTGATCAGAGTGGGCCAGACATACCGCTAATTAAGTGAGACAGAAGTAACTTTTTGACGTGTTATCTGCTGTCTTCGTTATTACAGGTAGCGGGGTCCGCTCTCTGGGAGAGAAATGTCTTTTTTTTTTTTTCATTTATAGGTGAGGGCTTTCGGAACAAGGCATCCATGGAAATGTCACGTCAGCATGCTTGAGAAATCATATGTTGGTAAAGACATAAATAGTTTGGTAAGTGGTTTTTAGTATGCTATGCAATTCGTATTGGTAAGAAAACGTAGAAATGTTATTCATAGGCAGTCGCTGTTTTTTTAAATTAATATTAAGGTTCAATCGGAGAAAACCCCAAATGAATTGCATTAAAAACTTATAATGGCTCATGACAATGAATGCTTGTTTTCCTCTTCACTGAGAACAGTACACAAAGAGGCACATGAAACATCCCAGTCATTTATTAACCTGCCAGATATGTTCTGAAACCCTTTGACAAGTATTCATCAATGGGCTGGTGCAAAGATGTATCTCGCTGCAGGCAAAGTTACATTTTGGCACCCCTTCCCTTGTTCGGTTGCCAGGTTTGATGTTTTAAACATCAATATGTTGCCCTCTGGTACCTCTCTGCAGATGGAATCTAGGTAGTTCCGTAGAAATGTCTTATTGTTCAACTCTGTGTGCTCCTCAGCAGTGCTTAATTGTAAGAAAAAGTGTGCCAGGGCCTAAATATTTTCTAACACGCTCGTGACACTGTGGCCGGGCAGTTCCCCGCCATTGCTGCCACCACCCACAGCTGCACCCCACAATCTCAATGCTTTTTGGGATTAAACAACAGCTCACACCTGCTCATTGGGGTTGATAGATGCTGGCTATCATTACCTCATAATCAATCTGAGTCTGAGAAAATAAGTGCCAGGGCTTAGAAATAAGTGCCAGGGTTCAACCCTGGCAAACTCCTGCACAAATTAAGCACTGCTCCTCAGTCAAGGGGCCCATCGACTCAAAAACAGCTGGATCCAAGCCTCATCCAAGCATGGATGTCAAGCATGAGCGTAATTTTAGGGCGGGACAGGGGTGTTTGTCCCCCCCAACTTCCATGGCACATCATTTTGTCCCCATTCTTTTGGCTGTGGCACCTTTTCTTCAGATGTCATGTCCCCTTCAACATTTTCAGCACAGTTACTCCACTGATGTTAAGTGACCATGTCATGCTGTCATGCTGAAACAATGCAAATCAGATTAATCTTCATCAACAACAACTGTGAACAAGCCACGTTCAGGTCTAGCTTTCGAACATGTAGCTGGGCAGATATTTATGTCAATGATCTACAAGCAGAAAGTCACTAAAATTAAATTTTAACAACAATCGCTCCTTCAAAACGCACCCAAAAAAGTTGACATCTTAGTAGAGCTCTCCTTCCACACAGAATCAATCCCTTTCGGCTTGATTCTGGCTTCATACCCACTGTACAAGTTATGGTCCTAGTTTTATTGAATTTTGTATTTATTTAGATTTGAAGACTGCATTCTCCAAAGCGCTTTGACAACAATAAAATAACACAAACTGTACCAAATTCAAAGACATTAGTAGAAATGCATAATAGTTGTAAGGGATATTGTTTTATTGGCGTAAATCTGAGATTTGGCAGTATTTTCTTACCGTAAAATAAAAACTATTGGCACTAATTTGGCGGTAAATTAGTCTTGCATTTAGATTGGGTTTGACATCACATTATTTTAGTGACCATACCTTGTTAGCTTTTATTGGTGGTAATTTTAGTGGGATTTTGTTTTGCAGTATTTATTCCTGTGGTATAGTGGTGAGCATGGTTTTCTTCTTTTTATACCATAACACCATCATAAAACAAACCTTTCCTTTCTATTAGAATAACCCCTAGTTGTTTATAGAGAGCTCCAGACCTATGCACTTCAGCGGAACCCAATGATTTTATTCAGAGCGCCACCTACAGTTTGTGGCTGGTACCTCTGGTTTATATGCATCTAGTAATCTATGCGCCGTTAGGCATTACTGGTTTATGGACATCCAGTAATCTATATGTCAAGTCAGACACCTTCCCTCCAGCATGAAAGGAAGGCACACCGCACATAAACCTCTGTCTTATAACTGTTTATTACTAGCTTTCTCTGGTTTGTTATTTTACTTATATTGGTAAATTGGCAAATGCACTACTGAACAAATTTGAATTTCCCATTATATTTCACTTCTGTAAATAATTAATGGATGCAAAAATGACACCGAAATCCCATTTGTTTTCATAGATCTGTATTATATTGAATCTCATTTACATGTCATCAAGTCTAACCATGGTTATTTACAGCATCATCTGAAATACAAAAGAAAACAAAACAGAACAAGAAGGTTTCTTGAAACATAGATTAATGTTCCCAAATTCTGAAAATGACAAAACATAAACATGCAATGACTTCCTGACTTCCCTGCACTGTAATAAACCTCAGCCACCCATACGGCATTTCACATGGTCCTCACTTAGCACATATTTTACCAAGATTGGTATTTCTTTGAAGTTCCCAGTGCGACTTTGCTATTCAGCGCGACCTTGCTATGTTTGCAAATGCAGACCCAGTGTCAGCGCGAAATGCTTCTGTAATCTTGTGTGGGGAGCGCTAGCGAGATATCCCTCACAGCCATCGCTCTGACCCTTTGGAACTCCGTCAGTCTTCTCAGCCCAGCCTGAACTAACTGCTCTCCACATTTCTTGTTACCAAGAAAGCTCCTATCCTTCCCCTTTTGACGTGGCTTCTCTGCCTATAATTTCCCCCAATCAGGTTAACAAGAATGTTTTCTGTATCAACCCTCATGTTCAGAACAATGAGAGCTTTAGGCCTCCCTGTATTAATGTTTCATTCTGTTTCCTGCTGCCTGCATTTTTCTGTTCTGCACAAGCTGAAGAAAACGCCAGTGTGCATTTAAAAATGAATTACAGCAGTGCCACCAAAACATGGATTTTACCTCATTTTGCATAGAAGACTGCATTTTAATGTTAGAAAAGTTAGAATTTGTATTTTAGTAATATTAAATTATGTTAGTCAGTTATGTATATTCTAATGTTGTTTCCATGCATGAAGCATCCAAAAAAAATGGTGCCCTTCATTATTTGGCCTGGCAGCACATTAAGCTTCTATGCATGTTCTGAATATCTGCAGTTTCAAATTGGACTTGGCTGTGTTGTAAATCCTGTATTTTGCATACTGCCAATAATGCTATGTTATACTGGCAAAAAAAAAAAAAAAAAAAATGCTATATTACATACTGGCAAAATAGCACTACATTTTGGCAATTAAAAAAATGCCATTACATTTTGGTAAAATGCTATACATGTCCTTACATATACCCTCCTTTCCCAACAATTCTGGCTACCCAAATCCACAATTGGAGGAAATTGTTCTTCTTTCTTTCCATTATATGAATCACAATTGAAATAATAGCAACTTAATAAAATGAACATTGAAATATTTCATAATAAACTACTGCTTAATCATAATAACAGTAAAACATATCCCAAATGCGTCCATAAGTCCTCATACACATGTGCATGTGCATGTAAATTTATAACTTTCTTTTCAACCAAAGTGTTCGTCATCAACATTTCACATATGATAACAAAAACAATAAAATAAAATAAATAAATTAAATAAATGACTAATATAACTAACTAAAACAAATAATTAAAATAAAAAACATGTGATTCTCCACCACACTTCTTTTCAGTCCCATAAAATCTTCATCAGGAACGCTGTAGAATTAAGTTGAATTCACTTCTCTTCCATTAATGACTTTTACCATGTTTATGACCGCACCTTTGAGATGTCCAATCATCAACTTTTCATCACATGGTTCTTTCTGTGACATTCTTTTATCCTGGCGTTCTTGGGTGCTTTTCCATAATAATCATCTCTTTAGGCATCCCAGTCACTTTATCTTCACCTCCATACTTCGGTCTGGAGGCTTTTTTGAAATTCACCCCATGGACTCCAGCACTCCGTCATCTCTCGTGTGCACCGGTCCTGCGACATCTGACCCCAATCAAAGACCAGTTAATTTGTCTAAATTAAATAGAAAAGAGACAGATTAAGTACATAGCACAATACCAATTTTACCCTTTTTACCACATAAAAACAAAATATAGTCCAAAACATTCCGATTGAGTCTTCTGGTTCCTGTAACTAAGCACATGATAGAGAGAAACAATAACAACATACTTATGGCATCATTATACATCAAAACAATTTTTATGTAAAATATTTCAGCATTGTACCATAATAAGTCAACCTCATTCAGCACCTTCTATCAATTTTTATTACTGCACCTTTCTTAAATGTGGTATTTTATCTGCATTTGTCTCTACAAAAAACATGATCTATTTTTTTTATAGCGTGGCACACTATGAAGACAGTCACTGCATCTCTCTCCCCATGTACTCAGGGCACTTAAGCTGTTTCTACTTGCTCAAGCCTCTTGATTTCATGCTTGGGGTCACAGGGCTTAATTTCGTAAACATGAACAAATTGTTCTGTCATCATTTCACCCTCTGTCTTCAATATTTTGTAACCTACTGGGGACACCTTATCCACTATTCGAAATGGCCCTTGCCAGGCCATAAGAAATTTAGAATGTTTATGTGTACCTTTTCAAAAATGAAATTTATATACCTGATCCCCTACATTATACTCTTTCACAGACATCTTTTTATCATATTATGACTTTGCACTGTCAGCAGCTCTCTCCAACTTTCGCTGCACGAACACAAATGCATGTTGTAAATGCTTCCTCAGTTCTTCCACATATTTGTGAACTGTAGATGCACTTACAAATGTTTGCTCCTGTGTCCTGTATAATAGATGTTGTTGCAGTACCATCTTCCTTCCTGTTAACACCTCATGAGGTCTGATACATGTCGCTTTGGCAGGAGTCGATCTGATTGCCATCAATACCAGAGGTAATCGTAAATCCCAACTGGAACCTGCCTCCGCTACAAACTTCTTTAATATCTCCACAACAGACCTGTTGCAACGTTCAACATTCCCAGAAGAGGCGGGCCGGTAGGCAATATGCAGTTTCCTTTTCACCCCCAATATCTGCCAAACCTTACTTATTAAGGTGCTTGTGAAATGACTTCTTCTGTCTGACTCTATTCTTTGTGGTAATCCAAATCTTGAAAATATATTATTTACCAGTAATGTAGCTGCTGTTTGCGCACTACAATCTGGTGCAGGAATACACTCTACCCATTTCGACATCAAACAAACCACAGTCAAAAGATAACGGTTCCGCCTACTCGACCTTTTTACAGGCCCTACATAGTCAATTTGCAAATCTGACCATGGAAGGGTTAAGCCTCTTTTCATCAGTGGAGCTCTATGCATTGGTGAAGTGGGTTTAAATTGGGCACATACCAGGCACCCCCTAGTGTATAATTCCACATCCTGGGACATATGTGGCCAGTAAGCATAATCCTTCAGTATCTCTAAAGTCTTTTGTGAACCTCTGTGTCCTGCAGTTATTGCATCATGTGCATGGTGTAGCATTAGCCCTCTGAATTAAAGGGGTACTACCCACTGGGCTTCATCATGAGTTGGGTGGTAATAGCGCTGGCGTTATTAGCCCTACCGTTAAACCCACCGGCGCTATTAGCACCGGATCACGGGTTTGGCGGAACGGGTAATGCCCATTCCCCATTGAGCCCATTTGGGAATTCCCCATTCCCCATTGGAAAATTTCACGCTTTTACCACTGGTGGATTTCTCGCCGGCGGTAAACGCACCAAAAATTGGCACATTTTTGTCGGAATTCCCCCAGCTCAGAGCGGGGGAAAATCAGCTGAAGCCATGGTTTGGGAGACCTTTAAATGTGGCAGTAACAGTACTACCGTCACATTTATGGGCTACCGCAAGGCGCGTGTGGAGTGGGTGAAAGTTAGAAGTGAGGGATAAGACTAAACTACTACACGACAAGAGTCCATTGCTGACGCGCTTGGTTAAAACTTTCATAAGACTGATGGGTATGAAGTGGCCCCACAGTTGCAAATGTCTATTAATTCATTTTGTGACACTGTTTGACTAGTACCCAATGGGGATTTGTTTGATTAAATGTGATGCAAATTGTGCATTTTAAAGAAAATGTATTCAGCAATACTGGTCAAAACTATTAGCCGCATAGTGAAGTAACTTATCAAACTGGCCAACATGCCAAAAAAGTGCCCACTTTGACCGAAACAACTGGCACACACAAGCATTTTATGTTTTTGGTTCAGCCGTGGGCCTATTGCACTATTGGCCAGCCGAGCCTGGACCTGGAGTTTGCTTTGAGGACACAAACACACAGTGGCACCGCATAGAATAAAGTATGCCGTGAAGGTCGATAGGCCATTCCTTATACAATGTGAAATTTTAATCTGAAACTGCAACAGCAGAAAATTGTGTTTCGTGTTTGACACTTGTTAGGATTGCCAAATTGGGACTGACAAAGTCTGATCTATGCTGTGGAAGACTGGTTTCTAGAACACCGATTCACTTATTCTGGGAGTGTTGGTGCCTGCTGAGTCCTGGGGGATGAGATTGCATAGATTTGGTTCTGAGATTGCATAGATTTGGTTCTGGGGGCTCAAATTACATGTCTCCCTCTTGTAACACTCTTGCATCAGTCTGACTCTTAAAAACAAGCTCAGCTTGTCACAAAAGTTCTGTTTGTAACAAAAACACTGCTTTTCTGGCTTTGGAAGTCGAGAAAGCATCCTTCATGGGGACCAGTTACTTGCAAAGCATGAAAAAGTGAAAGCGGAATATGGTGGCAATCATTTGCCCAATGAGGAGGTTTAGGGGGATTTGTTGGACCTATATAGTTGACAGACTTGGTTCGCTCTCCACACAGGGTCTGCTTCCTTCCCCAAGGCGTGACCTGTATTGAATGTCAGCCGCACAACTCATTCCCTGTCCTGCCACCGGTCACTTGATATGATTCCAACCCTATTCCTGTTTTTCTTTCTCTTGTCTCTTTTTCTCTCTTCTATTCATCTGCTCCCTTCATCTCATATCCCCCCTTTCTTTTTAGGCAGTTATGTGGGGTATTTCAGGGTTTCTATTGAAAATTACATGTGCATTCTTTTGCTGTTGTGATGGGTGAAGACTCTTGTGGATTCACTGTTTTGCTCCAGTGCCTGTTGAACACTCTTTTGGTACTACTGTTATTTACTATAGAGTGTATTTATTCTAATTGTACCATGGCAGGTTATTGCTCGATACAACAAAATGTTGTTTTATTTTTGAAGGAAGGAATAATATTTTGTTCAGCTAAATATTGGCATCTTAAAATGAAATTGGCACTTTGTTTTGTCATAACAAATAGATTTGTATTCTATGATGTAGACCTGTTATTATTTTCAAAGCAGATCACCATCTATACACAGATCGCCAATCAGATATACTCATCATAAAGTAAAGGTTTATGTGCTTCCCTGTACCTTACCTGTAGACTTATTTTGTCACAAAATATGCTTGTTTGGACCATTGAACATTTCATAGAAAAAGATAATGACAGAGGAACCCAACACCTATTCCTGGTGAACCTGTGGTAGGACTGCAAGCATCAGTCAGCTTCTTCTTGGAAGAAGATTGGACACAATACAACTAAGCACCTAAACTCTAATAAAGCAGCATTCTCAGTTTTGGGTGCCAATGGAACCCAAATACGTAAGGCATGCTATTGTATTGTGTATAAATACGCTTTGTTTGTGTCCTGATGCCTGCCAAAACAAGAGCACACAACTTTATGGCCCATTTAATATTTGGATAAATGGCGCATTGTCAGCAAATCCACCACGGTGAACATTCTACAGATGTGAAACAAACTCACTAATTGCATGAATGAAAACCAACTCCTAAGCAAGTCTTAAAAAAGCTGCACAGAGAGAGAATCCGCTAATGTCATTATTGGAACTGTTGCACTCTCTTCAGACTATTTAAACCCTCAGTACTTTGTCACATCTCTAGCACCTTTAAAATGTAATCAGAATGTACATAAATACCATTAACTATAAACTAATACCGATTAGGAGCCTTCTGTTTGAAACAATCAATGAGGATGCAGGGAAGTCTCGCATGAATTCCAAGTAATTGCTGCTGAAATAAAAGCATCTTTCCTTTCACACCGTATGGGGTAGTTCTATCCCACTGTAACAGCAAGCATGCCATATTGATGTGCATGTGAGCCAGAACATTGTAATGTTTGTAATAATATACAAACAAGGCCCTCCAATGTCAATCCATCAATGTTGTGAAAAAATACGCTGAGAGTGACAGAGGGCAAGGGACAGAGAGAAAGCTAGCCACACACGAGGGAGAGGGGAGACATGTACATAAGGCACCCACACCTTAGAAATATGGGACAGGGGCACATTAGAAACTCTACACTGCAGAAACCGGCCCAGCCAGCTGCGTCGCTGCCTGCGCACACCCACAACCAGCAGAAAACTCAGCTCAGCCCGCAATACGGCCCCCAGGCCCACCTGCAAAAAGATGGTAGGACAAAAAGGCATGCCACAAAAGTTAGGGGGGGGGACAAAACCCCCCGCGCCCTCTAAAATTACACTCATGCTCCACCTTTTTCTTTTGTGGATTTAGCCCATGTTCAGTTATTTCATGGTCTAGGAAATTCACCTTTTTTCTTCCACCATTGGGCTTTCTGTAAAGATATTTTGGCACCCGCCTTTTGCAATTGGTCAAGTACATGTCTAATTTCATCAAAATGGCTTTTCAAGTTTTCATTTATTATCAGGACATCATCCACATAGACTATAGTTCCTCTTTCCGATGCATCTGGCATAGCCTTTCTCAAAAATATGCCAAATTCGCTCCCACTATTGACATACCCGTATGGTGTTCTAGCCCAAGCGTATTGCGTTTTATCAAATGAAAATGAAAATAAATTCTGAATGTCCTCTGCCAATGGCACACACCAGTATCCAGATGTAAGATCTAATGTTGTAAACACCTTTGACACCTGCACTTGCGCAAGGCCTTGATCAATGAATGGCGGTGGCCACCTAGACACTGGTACTCTTTTAATTCCCTCAGGTCTGCACACAGACACCATTGACCACTTGGCTTTAACACACCCAAAATAGGAGTGTTGGAGGTACTATGAATGGGCCTGATAATCCCCCTAGACTCCAAGTTTTTAAATCTCTGCCAATGACTCTAAGCATGCCAGTGGCAATCGATATTGGCACACAAATACTGAATTTATACCACACCGCTCTGGTAATGTGGCAACATGTAAATTAGTTAGGCCGCAATCATATGCATCTTTGGCAAAAACATCTTTAAACTCCATAAATATTTTTCTCAATTCATTCTTATCCTCTTTGCTATCACATGCATCTGCTAACAGAATCTGCTCCTCTACCATCTTTGAAAATTCTGGGAACCTCTGTGCTCTCTTCTAACTGTGTGGCTGTATCTCTTTGCAAAGCTGCCACTTTTAAATATGTTGGCATATCAGCTTCCACTTCAATGTGCTGATTTTCTGTTTCATTTTCATTTAAATCAAATACTATACAATTCTCTTGGTGACAGCACACTGTCTCATTTGAATCACAAGTGTACAAAGATTGAATTTTGAAGATCCCTTTGGGTTGAGAATCCAGATTTTCTGGTAACACACCATGTGCATCTTCATATCTCTCAGGGATATATATCACCATGTTATTGAAATCTGCAGTATAATGTTATTTTTGTATGGCCATGCCTAAAAAAGAATTCTCTTCTAAGTGAATATCCTGACCTCCTTTATTATTCACCATAATTTTGATGGACCCTTCCCCAACATCTACCAATGGGGTATATTCATAATCCAGGCCTTGCTGCTTCATGGATTCATTCAAGCACACAAATGCATCAGAATCTTACATTTGCTGACCACTCTTGCACTTTAGTGTTATTGCAACCTGCTTGGTGAATGCAGGGATAGTAAATCCTTCTTCACCTGTAATTCAATTACATATGTTACCAATTGTGCACAATGATAAGCCTTTCTCTTATCTTCAAATTTGGGTGCAGGCCCGCCACCATATTTTTTGGTTAAGGAAATCTAACACCATACACATTCTGTGGATTATATCATTGCCCATGTCAAAATCATTTTGTGTTCCACTCACTACCCACACATTGTGGTAGATGGTTTTCTATCCAATATTAATTTTTAGCATGCACCTTCCTGCTATTCGATTTTCAAAATCTGGATTGTCTAAACCAGAGACATATTGGTTTTTAATTCTAAATTTTAGGATCTCCTCCCTTTCCATTATTCTCTGCAGTAGTTTCTTATTAATGAAACTCCTTTCCCGTTCAAGCGCCGAAGTGGCTTTTATCATTTTAGAATGGTCATTGATACCAATGTGAATCCATGGCTGCTCATCTTCCATGTGTATTTCAGCAAGGGTGGTGATGTGTTTTTCTGTGTCTGCTTTAGGAATAGTGTTCTGTTCGTATTTCTTCTCTTTTAAATAGAAGCGCAGTGTGTGTTCATCTATTTCAATTTGCCATTTCTTCCTAGGGTCCAAATAAATCTGCACAGATTGTATTTCTTTTTCACTTTGAATTTTATCCTGACACATCAAAATGACAGTGACACTAGACACACTGCTATTCTGTAGGTACACCTCCACTGCATCATTTGTTTTGGCAACAGGATGGCATTCACTTACATTGCTGTTTTGGAATTTTATTTTCTTAGGTCTTAATGTTTTTTTGGTTAAAGACCACAGTACTCCATTTACCCCATCTATGAGAGGAGACAATCTTTTCAGGCAATCTGTCCGTATCAAAAATTGAATTTCACAATTAGATGTGATCAACACTTCCTGTTTCATTCTGTGTTTTTCCTATCTTTATGTCAACTTTGGCAACACCCACGATAGGCACCTCTTCACCGTTAAAGTTATGTACTGGGCCTTCACTCTGCCTTACTGTGATCTGATTCTGTGGAGATCTCGCTTCATTGATATTTTTTACCAATTCTTTGGACATAATTGTGGCCTGTGAGCCTGTGTCAAGCATTGCAAATGTATTACATTTCTCTTCCACAGTAATGGGAGCATAATATCTGTCTTCAACTTCCTCTAATACACACAAAAGGTGCAAATTCTTGCTGATTTCAGGATTCACTTTTCTCAGACCTTTTTAACTTTTGGCTAAGCACATTGCTAAATAAAAGGACATTTTTCCCTCCTTTCTGTCCATTTCCGTTTGAGAAACCTTACTCATTTCCCCATATTCAGAGGTCCTTTGGAGTGTGGCCACTGTTCGTCCTCCCATCCCGGGATCATCAGAGTTCACCCTACAATCCTCCAACTGAATATGCGTAGAAATATTAATTGATCATTTGTCATTTTCTAATTCTGGGCATTTGTGGGTATTTGGCATAGTATCAATCTTTTTAACTTCCTAAAAAATCTGTGGGTCAAAGAACTCTTCAGGTGACTGATCTGTACCCTCCTTTTGAGTACTTATTCTTCCTGCCTGTATTTTATTAGCGTCTTGATTGTCTAGGGAGAGCGTTCTAAAATTCCCACTTACTCCCTGATCAATTGTATTACCCATGCATTAGTAGTCTTTCTTAAATCTGTCTCTTTGTTCTTTTGGAATTTAATGTTTTCCTTTTTCATTTGTGCAAATCTCCACCATGTGATTTAACTCCAGGTTAACCAAGCTTCTTTTTTAGATGTATTTGCAATTTCTGTCTCGTGTTTATTTGCAGGTATTTTCGTTTTTAAATCATTAACTAGCTCAGAGTCATTATGTGAAACCAGATCAGTGCAATCTGTCTTTTTATCATTGCAGGTATCATGAAGATTTAGTCACTTATTATCGGACGCCACCAGGTCACTACTATGGCCTTCTGCTCCCTCCTATGATGACTGTTTTTGGGCTGTACAGAGCTTTCCTATTTGTTCAGCCAACATTATCACTTGGGCCTCGAGACACTGGAATCTTTCCATCCCTCTTAAATCTTCTCTCTGGGGCCTATGTTGATATTGGTTGTTTTCCCTCTGGTTAAATCTATTCTGATATCTCTCAGGAGAATGATTTCGATTGGGGTTATTTCTGAACTCTTGATTCATGTGGGGCAGGGAGTTGGGTGTACCTATCCTTTGGTTGTAGGCCCCTGATGGTGGTGATTGATTGTATTGATGTGGGCATAATTCATATTCTGCCCCATGTCCTGTCTCTCATTTTGTGAGTATTGTCCCCTATACTGATTCCCATTTTATGTAAATCGATCCACATATCAGGGTCTATCTTGATTACCATGTATCAGGGTGTTGGGGTCAAATCTGCTCTGTGTCCCCAATGTCTGGTAAGGACCATTATTTCTTTGGTCCTGGCTTTGTCTCTGATTATTGTTCATACCTGACATATCAGGCCAATATCCTGCCCGAGGTCTGTCTCCTAAGTACCCAGGGCTAATTTAGCTCTCCCTATTACTAAGATCATTTGACTGAAACATTGGTGCAGATGGCGGCAACCTCTGCTGATTACCCCTCTGTTTGGGTGTCACATTATTTTTTGCCTGGACTTTGAGCAGACTCAAGTGAAATTTTAGCTGACCTGATCTCCATTACTGTCGCTGAGGATTCTTTAGATTTGAATCTAGTATCTTTCATTTTATCACTCTCTCTACCCTGACAGTATAGCACTTCATATAGCTTTGTACTTTGGTGCACAATCCACTTAAGGAACTTGTCACAATCAAATTTGCGGACTAACTGTGATATAATGTCTTTCTGCAACCCATAGAAATAGGCAGTTTTAAATTCATTGGAATTGGGATCAACAGATACATCAAAGCAAGAAAAAGCTCTTTTTAAGTCTTGCAAAAATTGGCGAGGGGTCGTATTTGGCCCAGCCGTAATTGTGTATGCAACTTTCTTTGCCTCCTTTAATCACTGGAATGGAGAAAAATGACGTCTAATCTCTTTTTCAAACTCTGCCCATGCCATGTTCTGCTGTTCATTTAATCCTCTAATGATACTGGCTGGGGGAGCGTCCAAAGTTAAGTGAAAGTATTGTCTATATTGTTCCTTAGGTATCTGGAGGGCTTTAAATATATCATGGACCACTTCTAAGTGTTCTTCTATGCAGAAGTCCCCTCCTTTTTTGAATGGTTTTATTAGGGCCTTGATTGATTTCATTATCTTGATAGGGCTACTTATTGAGATGCTTGGGATTGCACAACTTTGTGATTCAACCCTGGTTTCAGGAGTATGGGATTTGTGGCGGCCCCCAATGGGTGTGTCAAATCCCCCAAGGGTTCAGACACCGGCACAGGCACTGGGGCACTATCTCTCCTTATAGAAATAGAATTCACCTCAACTCCATTGAATGTGGTGCCCTGTCGTTTGTCCTGGGACCTGGAAATGCATATTTGCTGTTCCAAATCCTTGCATTTTTTAAGGAGTCGATCTGCCTCCTTACGCAAGTAATTGTTTTCATTGCCCATCTTATTAATTACATTTGGCATATCGCTCATTTGCATTTGGCATTCATTGAATTCTTTGTCTCTCTTGTCTCTTTCTTGAAACATTTTAACTATCTCTTGTTCAGCATTTTGAAGATCACTTTCTTTCTCAAAATGTTCTTTTTGTAAAATTTGCATTTCCAAAATAACCTCGTCTTTATCTTGCCTAATATGATCTACCAATCCTTTCAAGTGTTTTAATTCTTGCTCACTATCCTCTAATTGTTTCTGACTTTGGGACACTTGAGTGTCGAGATCTCTTCATTTTGACATACCTGCAGTTCTGTTTTTAAATTTTCCTCTTGTTCACTAGATCCATCCAGTTCAACTTTTAATCTGCTAATCAGCTTGGCATCATTTTCTTGCAGAGACCTATTTAAAATGAACCATGTCTTGGCACATAGCCGTATTAGACAATCTTTCTCTGCATATTTATCAGCAGCATTTAATAATCTCAGAAGACAGACTTGAATTATGCTACCTTCTGCAAAAATGTTGTCCAATGGTTCTTTCTGCACTTCCCCATAGATACGATCATGCCACTCTGTGGCGTTATTTGATGACCATATTCCATGTGCATATAACTTTGCCTCCAGATATTGCACTAACTCTGGGAATGTGGCCTCCATTTGAGACATTCTGAAATTCACTTCCAGTGTCACACTGCTCTCATTAAATGGGTTGCCTTTAATGCATATATGGTAGTGTTAGACACACTTCCCACGTCCAGTAGGTGCTCTACAGTCACTTTCCCAGCCAACGCACCATTATTTGTAAGGGATTTTGTTTTATTGGGGTACATTTGGGATTTGGCAGTATTTTCTTACCGTAAAAACTATTGGTGGTAATTTGGCAGTAAATTAGTCTTGCATTTTTTAGTGACCATTCCTTGTTAGCTTATATTGGTGGTAATTCTAGTGGTATTTTGTTTTGCGGTATAGTGGTGAGCATGGTTTTCTTATTTTTATACTATAACCCCATCATAAAAAAATGTTCCTTTCTATTAGAATACCCCCTGGTTGTCTATAGAGAGCTCAAGACCTATGCACTTCAGCGGAACCCAATGATTTTATTCAGAGTGCCACCTACAGTTCGTGGCTGGTACTACTGTTTTATATGCATCCAGTAATCTATGTGCCGTCAGGCATTACTGGTTTATGGACCTCCAGTAATCTATATGTCAAGTCAGACACCCTCCCTCCAGCATGCAAGGAAGACTCACCGCACACAAACCTATGCCTTATAACTGTTTATTACTATCTTTCTCTGTTTGTTTATTTTAATTATATTGGTAAATTGGCAAATGCACTACTGAACAGATTTGAATTTCCCATTTTATTTCACTTCTGTAAATAATTCATAGGTGCAAAAATGACACCAAAATCCCCTTTGTTTTCATAGATACTTATTATATTGAATCTAATTTACATGTCATCAAGTCTTACCATGGTTATTTACAGCATCATCTGAAATACAAAACAAAACAGAACAAGCAGGTTTCTTGAAACATAGATTAATGTTCCCACATTCTGAAAATGATGAGAAATTAACATGCAATGACTTCCTGACTTCCCTGCACTGTAATAAACCTCTGCCACTCTAACGGCATTTCACATGGTCCTCACTTAGCACATATCTTACCAAGATGGTATTTCTTTGAAGTTCCCAGCGCAACCTTGCTATGTTAGCAAATGCAGGCCCAGTGTCAGCGTGAAATGCTTCTGTAATCTTGTGGGGGGAGCGCTAGCGAGATATCTCTCACAGCCAGCGCTCTGACCCCTTGGTACTCCGTCAGTCTTCTCAGCCCAGCCTGAACTAACTGCTCTCCGCATTTCTTGTTACCAAGAAAGCTCCTATCCTTCCCCTTTTGACGTGGCTTGTCTGTCTATAATTTCCCTCAATCAGGTTAACAAGAATGTGTTCTGTATTAACCCTCATGTTCAAAACAATGAGCGCTTTAGGCCTCCCTGTATAATTGTTTCATTCTGTTTCCTGCTGCCTGCATTTTTCTGTTCCCCACAAGCTGAAGAAAACACCAGTGTGCATTTAAAAATGAATTACAGCAGTGCCACCAAAACATGGATGTTACCTCATTTTGCATAGAAGACTGCATTTTAATATTAGAAAAGTTAGAATTAGTATTTTAGTAATATTAAATAATGTTAGTCAGTTATGCATATTCTAATGTAGTTTCCATGCATGAAGTATCCAAAGAAAATGGTGCACATCATTATTTGGCCTGGGAGCACATTAAGCTTCTATGCGTGTTCTGAATATCTGCAGTTTCAAATTGAGCTTGGCTGTGTTGTAAATCCTGTATTTTGCATACTACCAATAATGCTATGTTATACTGGCAAAAAAAAAAAAAAGCTATATTACATACTGGCAAAATACCACTACATGCTGGCAATAAAAAAATGCCATTAGATTTTGGTAAAATGCTATACATGTCCTTACATAGCAGAGCTAAGATTGAGAAAGTAAATAAAGCAAATAAACTACTAATTGAGCCCAAAAGATATGAAAAGAGGAAGAAGAATGAATGTGCAAGAGAAAAGTGTTGCAATGCTTAGGAGCAATGTGAGCAAAAGGACAAAAGCAAGAAGATGCACAGGGGGTTTTAGGGACAGAAAGGAGAAAGATCATGCAGTGACTTGAATACATTAAAAAGAAAGTGCAAGAGAAAATAAATATTAAAGGAATGGAAAGAAGCGGAAAGTAGGGATGGAGTGACCAAGGAACGGGGAGTCATTAAAAGTGGAAAGCAAAACTGAGGGCAGAGCGTAAGAGGGCTAGCAAAGAGGAAGGAAGGCCAAAAAAAGAACAGACAGTAATGACGCCACGAAAAGACTAAGAAAAAGAGAGGGAAGGCGCAAAGTTGACCTCAAGATTTCGAGCAGAGGAGTAGGAAGTATGGGACAGCAAAAAATAAATACCAGTGGGTCGGGTTAGAGGAGGGGAGAGGGAAGTAAAGGACTTCCCTTTTAGAAGGATTGAGGTGAAGAAAATGGGAATTTATCCAGGCATTGACAGTGGAAAGAAAGGATGAGACAGTGGCTTGAAGAAAGGGGGGGGGCAAGAAAAGAAGATTTGGGTGTCATCAGCATAGAAATGACAAGAAAGATTTAAGGAGCTGATGAGCACCAAGAGGGAGCAGTTTAAAGAGAGAAAATAAGGGGACCAAGGACAGACCCCTGTGGAACACCAAAGAAAAGCCAGCAAGATGAGAAGAGATGGCCAGCCCAATAGACAAAGTATGAATGGTTAGAAAGATAACTTTTGAACAATTTATATCACCTGGATGGTCATGAGAAACCAATTCCCCCACCCCCTAGTGGCACTACTAAGGGACTTTCACTAGGCTGCTTGCTCAGTAATTAACTAAAGTAGAACAACACAACTCGCAGCCAGTCTGACCCGCACTGGCTTTCCACCTCCAGGCCTGTAACTTCTGCAAGATCTGCTGCAACACACACAAGGCCGTAATAACAAGCCATACCATGACTTTCCTTCAAGGTGACCTTCGGAGCACAAGAATATTTTATATCACAACAATTCAATTCAATATGTGAAAAACAGACAATAACATCAAACAAGCATTCTCAAGCTTTGCATCCAATATTTGGAAGGAGTCAGAGGTACTCTACTTTTTCTCACTTTCCCCCAGAGGCTCACTGTCTCCAGAGCCCTGGTTCTCTCCAGGCTGGATTATTGCAACAACCTCTTCCTCAATCTCCCTACTTCTACTGTGTGCCCTCTGCAACTCATCCAGAACAGAACCGTGAGAATTATCCTTGGCCTCAAGTCCAGGGACCGCATCTCTCTGTGCTGAAATCCCTTCACTGGCTCCCTGTGGCCGCAAGGATAAAATTCACGACCCTTTGCATTGCTCTCAAGGTTTTCTAGCTGCAATGCTGCCTAACTAAATACTGTCCCTCGCAAGCCCTTTGCTCATCTACCTCCAACTTTCTGCGAGTGAGCCGGTTCTCCAAGCAGAGATTTAGAGGGTGATCCTTATCCTCAGCAGGTGTCTCCCTCTGGAATAGACTCCCCGCCATGCTCCGTTTTGAGCAGGATCTCCTTAAATTCTGGAAACTCCTCAAGACTTTCTTCCTCTCCTCTTCTTTCTCTCTCTCTCCCTCTACCCTGCTAACCCAGTTCTCTGTTTTTCCCCTCTCTCCCTCCTCCTTACAGCATGTTGAATGACCGTGGGGTGTACCTCAGAGTCTCACTGGTTCCCGACACCCCTGCCAGCCTCTCTCGCACTTGCCTCAGGGCCCTACACCCCACCCAAACTCAATGCACTTGAGAAATTAACCCTTGAGGGTTGCTTTCTCTGCACTTACCCCAGTCTCAACCGACCTGGTGCACTTGATCCCCCCCCTCCCTACGCATCATGCCTGAAGATTGTCTGTCTGTTCTCCTGTTTCTTCACCCCTTTAGTGCACTGTTAAAACTGCAGAATCACAGTAAGGCCTATTTGCTGTCTCCCAAACAGTATATATGTATTTTTTACGCACTTAATCTGCCTGTGCAGACTATTATCAAACAGTATAAATGTATTTTTTACACACTTACTCTGCCTGTGCAGACTATTATCGTCTCAGAATTTCAAGGACTCTAAAAAACTTTTTTTCCCATTTTCCCACCCTCCTTGAGCGCTTTGAAACTCTTGTCTGTGTTTAGGCGCTATATACATAAACAATACCATACCAATACCAACTCAACTCTACTAAAACTTGACTCCTTCCACACAACTCCTGCTCTTCAGAAAGAAACTGTGTTTGTATCTCTACATGAAGAAACACCTGGCTCACCAACAAGGAACTACCTAATTCCTCAAACACTCTCAACCCAACAATGAGGATGCTACCCACCTGCATTAGCAGTTTAAGAAAACAATCTTAAGCACCCCAGCCCAATGTATGTACAGTTCTCCATTGGCCCCTATATATGCCTATTCCCTAAAAGTACCAATAGAAATGATTGTTGACATTATATCTTGAATTGGAGCCACTACAGTGAGAGGCCTGTCTTGAAATCGACAAGAAATGTATTAAATAGCTCAGGGTCGAGTCAAAACTGACTGTGGGGATATTTTTTTATAAAGTGCAAACTGCAAAGAGGGTACACCAAACGTGTGCACACGCGTTCACTCCCTTCTCCTCATTGCTATCTCTGTTGTTTGCACTACGAAGTACAATAACACCAAACTCGGCTTTAAGTTCATCAATTGTAGTGCATAGTGCAAACAAATGTAAATGCATAGTGATGTATGCATGGTGTAAGGCACTTAACATAGAGTCAATAGGAACCCTATAGCACTCATGTTCATCTTGGGGTAATGTAAAACTAATGCTTAAAATTAATGAGCAATTAATGCCACACCCCCTGCACTCACATATAAAACTAACACTATTGGACAGTACCTCTGCCATAAGAATGAAGCTACCTTTAATGACAGAAATTCGAACTGTAGCTTCTGACATAACTCTCTAACTCATTAAACAAAACCCACACCCTTTAGTTTATAGTATACCTCCACATGACAATCCACGCGCCACTAAACATGGGTGACTTGCAGGGTCTGGCTGAAATGCACACATGCATAATAGCACCTTCCAATGTTTCTAAATTGTGGGCCCCAGTCTCTCTAGGGTGTTCAACTAACAGAGCTTTGGGACCATAATTAGGGTGAAAGGTGCTATACAAATGTCAAAATGAATGAATGAATGCATTTTGCCTGCCTTTTACACATGCATTTGCACTTCATAGTAGTATAGTATGACAATTGCACGGAGAGGATGTATATGCATGCAAATTCAAACATAGGGGGTCGCCTGCGTACAATTTATGATGACTTCCAACATGAACACCTGTGCATTTATGCCTGCACAAAAGTTACATATTGCCATTAATGCATAACATTTTGGTAGGTTACGAAATGACGACAGAAACTTCCATCCAGTAAAGACATTCTGTTCCGTGCAGTCCTTGCTCCTTCAAAAACTTCAAATCACCTGGAGTGCTAACACGCGTGTAAAACAATACAAAACACTAATGCATGTTTTTTTGCACCCCGTTAGCACTCCATGAAGATCATTTTCAACTAAAACATAAATTGCCAGTGGAGGGTGTGGGGGGAAGGGGCGGACAGTTTACCGTTGCACTTGCGTGCAAACAGGTCCATTCTGTACAATTTTCATCAGTTATACTGCAGAGTGCAAACGAGAAGAGTGAAGAGACGGCTGAAGCCTCGATACACCTCTGTTTTGCACTATGCATTTGCCATTTCCTATGGAACCCGCCTGGGTTTTGGGTAGAAAACAGGCGGTTTTCATGGGAAATCATTGGTTTCACGCCAGCATGAAAATCTCATGCTGGCGTGAAACCAACAGGGTAATTCATAGAATTTCGCAGAAAAGTGTCGCAAGCGGCTGGCGCAGAGTGTCCGCGTGCGATTGTCTGCACCAGGCCCGTGCGCTAAAACCGACTTCCGCGCACAGCGTATTCATGGATTTTAGGCTCCCAAACCAGCCGTGGCGCAGAGTACCGCAGCGACCCTGCAGCAGCGCCAGCAACGCCCCCAAGAACGCCCTCGCGCAAGGAAAAGCCATCAAAATCGCAAAATCATCGCAAAGGGCTGCGCTAACCCTGGACCAGTTTACAGGGCTGCCAAACAAGGAACGCAAAGCAGGTAACGTGCATATCAGGGGTACGCGTGAAGTTATACAAGCGATTAGCCAGGGTACCTGTATTAGAGGGGTACGCGGGAAGTTTAACACGCGATTGGCCAGGGTACGTGTATTACAGGGGTACGCGTGAAGTTTTACACGCGACTAGCCAGGGCACGTGTATCACAGGGGTACGCGGGAATTATCACACGCGATTTGGCTGGGTACGTGTATTACAGGGGTACACGGGAAGTTTTACACGCGTTTCGGCTGGGTACGTGTATTACAGGGGTGCGCGGGAATTCTCACATGCGATTTGGCCAGGTACGTGTATTACAGGGGTGCGCGGGAATTATCACACGCGATTTGGCTTGGTACGTGTATTACAGGGGTGCGTGGGAAGTTACACACGCGATTAGGCTGGGTGGGTCCTCACAGGTGTTCCCTGTACACCCTCCACGGCCCCTGCAGGCAGCCCACAAAACAGGGGACTACCCTGCACACCTGCTCATGTCCTCCTGCACCCCCACCCCCGCAGTAGTGTAGGGGCAGCCTCCACCAGGCCCCCACCCATGTCTCCCACCACCCCCATCCCCCAGCAGTGCAGGGGCAGCCTCCACCAGGCCCCCACCCATGTCTCCCACCAACCCCACCCCCCAGCCACCAGGGGCACCCTCCACCAGGCCCCCACCCATTTCTCCCACCACCCCCACCCCCCAGCAATGCAGGGGCAGCCTCCAACAGGCGGCCACTCATGTCTCCCACCACCCCCACCCCCCAGCAGTGCAGGGGCAGCCTCCACCAGGCCCCCACCCATGTCTCCCACCACCCCCACCCCCCAGCCACCAGGGGCACCCTCCACCAGGCCCCCACCCATGTCAATTAACCAATACCCCCACACCCCAGCCACCAGGGGCACCCTCCACCAGGCCCCCACCCATGTCTCCCACCACCCCCACCCCCCAGCCACCAGGGGCACCCTCCACCAGGCCCCCACCCATGTCTCCCACCACCCCCACCCCCCAGAAGTGCAGGGGCAGCCTCCACCAGGCCCCCACCCATGTCTCCCACCACCCCCACCCCCCAGCAGTGCAGGGGCAGCCTCCACCAGGCCCCCACCCATGTCTCCCACCAACCCCACCCCCCAGCCACCAGGGGCACCCTCCACCAGGCCCCCACCCATGTCTCCCACCACCCCCACCCCCCAGCAATGCAGGGGCAGCCTCCACCAGGCCCCCACTCATGTCTCCCACCACCCCCACCCCCCAGCAGTGCAGGGGCAGCCTCCACCAGGCCCCCACCCATGTCTCCCACCACCCCCACCCCCCAGCCACCAGGGGCACCCTCCACCAGGCCCCCACCCATGTCAATTAACCAATACCCCACCCCCCAGCCACCAGGGGCACCCTCCACCAGGCCCCCACCCATGTCTCCCACCACCCCCAACCCCCAGCCACCAGGGGCACCCTCCACCAGGCCCCCACCCATGTCTCCCACCACCCCCACCCCCCAGCAGTGCAGGGGCAGCCTCCACCAGGCCCCCACTCATGTCTACCACCACCCCCACCCCCAGCAGTGCAGGGGCAGCCTCCACCAGGCCCCCACCCATGTCTCCCACCACCCCCACCCCCCAGCAGTGCAGGGGCACCCTCCACCAGGCCCCCACTCATGTCTACCACCACCCCCACCCCCCAGCCACCAGGGGCACCCTCCACCAGGCCCCCATCCATGTCTCCCACCACCCCCACCCCCCAGCCACCAGGGGCACCCTCCACCAGGCCCCCACCCATGTCTCCCACCACCCCCACCCCCCAGCAGTGCAGGGGCAGCCTCCACCAGGCCCCCACTCATGTCCCCTATCACCCCCATCCCCCCGCCACCAGGGGCAGCCTCCACCAGGCCCCCACTCATGTCTCCCACCACCCCCATCCCCCCGCCACCAGGGGCAGCCTCCACCAGGCCCCCACTCATGTCTCCCACCACCCCCACCCCCCAGCCACCAGGGGCACCCTCCACCAGGCCCCCACTCATGTCCCCCACCACCCCAACCCCCCAGCAGTGCAGGGGCAGCCTCCACCAGGCCCCCACTCATGTCTCCCACCACCCCCACCCCCCAGCAGTGCAGGGGCAGCCTCCACCAGGCCCCCACCCATGTCTACCACCACCCCCACCCCCCAGCCACCAGGGGCACCCTCCACCAGGCCCCCACCCATGTCTCCCACCACCCCCACCCTCCAGCCACCAGGGGCACCCTCCACCAGGCCCCCACTCATGTCTCCCACCACCCCCACCCCCCAGCCACCAGGGGCACCCTCCACCAGGCCCCCACTCATGTCCCCTTGCCCACAGGCCCTGACAATCCTCAAGCATGTGCCTCATGGCCAGCCACAACAGCCCAAAGACACAACCAAGTATTACATGTGCCCATGATACTACTCCAATGGAAACAATGTAAATCAACACATGTGTCTCACACACACACAATGGTTGCAAGGGAACCTGAAAACCCATATCATGACATGCATGAAAACAATGAGATGAAACCACACATTGAAGAATGAAAAAATCAAAATAATGTATTAAAAACAACAGCAATGGCTATCAAAATCAACCAAAATACACAAGTAAAATAATTAAAAAATTAAGCAGGCTGTCTCTTTTCAAAATGAAATCAATAAATGACAATACGAAAAAATATCTTCCAAATTTCAAGTCCATGAAAAGTAAATGAAGGTAAAAAAGAAATAGAAAACCATTGCTCCATGGCAAAAAATATTCATAGTTAAAAAAATATCCAAATCCAAAGTCCAACTATGTACAAAGTATTCAGGGTCCATCATCCCAAGAGAAGAAATGAAACCTACCAAAAAACCTATCTAAAATGGAACTATATACAAAAGGTGGAGCAGTGTCCGTCGACTCCAAAGAAAAATAAACTGCAAAGGAAACCTATCACTAAATAACTATATACAATGGCGGCGGGCCAGTCCAGCGGCTCACTTAGTGGTGTTCCGGGCCAAGGCATCATCGAACTCCTCGTCTATGTCCCGGAGGCGGTCCTGTTCCATGGCCCCGAGGGTCCGCAGGGACGCCGACATGTTCACCTCCAACTCCCTGTGGATTGCCTCGAGGCACTCGGCCCGCCTCAGGGCCCTCTGCATGGAGTTCTCCGCCCTGACCATCGTGAGCCGCGCCTCTTCTGCCTGCCGCCGCTCTGCATCTATGGCGTGGCCCAACCGCTGCCACACGGAAGACACTTCCCATCCAGGGTCCTACTGCCCTCCGGCCGATGCCTGCCCCTCCGATGTTGAAGGCCCCGAGCTATCGTGGCTCCCACCTACAGCCTCCTGCTGCTGCAGCTGCTGCTGTCCATGTGGGCTGTCCGATGGTGCCTGCACATCCTCCTCCAGCTGGGGTGCAGTCGTTGACGTGGCCACCCCTGCTGGACGTCCGACTCCCGACTGTGGCAGGGATCTGTTGTTCACCAGCCTGGCCGCACGGTCGGAGGCAGCTCCACAGGGCACCCAGGTGACACATGGGTGGGAAGATGGCATGGAGGACGACTGGGGCATAGGGGGTTCTGTGGAGAAGGGGGTCGGAATAAGGTCCAGGAAACGGAGGAATCCAGCCCTGGTGAGCTGTCCCAGTGGGTCAACGCGGTCAACGAGCCATGCGAGAAGACGTGCAGACTCATCATGAAAAGACTGCAGGTCAGCTCGCATGGCCCGTTGACGCAACGCCACCCCACCCTGGACAGGCACAACCTGGTGCAGGATACCCACATCCGCAGGGAGTGGAAGGCCAGGTGTCGTAAGCCAATCCTCTCCCTGAGAACGGGTCTGGAGGTAGGCATCCCCGCTGGTGCAAGATGATGCAGTGACAGGAGCAGGGACAGGATTGCACACAGGCACCTCCGTGGCGGCCTGTGCTGCCTCCTGTCCCTGATCCTGCACTGCACCACTAGCACCAGTGGAATCCCTACCTCCAGACCCCGCCACTGTCGCTTGCACGGCCTCCTCCTCCACCAAACCCCCCACCAACCTAGATGACTCCGTGCCATCTTCCCCCATTGGGCCCTGTGGGGTCCCAGCTGCCCCTTCTGCTGCCGAGGAGTCCAACTCCAACCTCCGCCTCTTGGACCTCCCCTCGGCAGCTGCGGCCTGGGACGCGGCACCGGACTCCTCACTCCCCGATGAGATCACAACCTGGGAGGGGATCCGGGCCTTGCGTCTCCGGCTGGTGGTGCGACCCCTGCCGCTGTGCTCCACAGCACCTTCTCCGCCCTCTTCATCAGTTGACGCTGCAGACAGGGAGAAAGAAAACACAGGCATCAGGGCACTGTAAAATGGACTCATACACACATGACAGTTATACATGAGTGGCATTGGTAAACCTCAGACATGGCATCACAATCCCCAACACACATGTCATTTCAACTTGCACACATGAGCCATACCACAGCCATAATGCAACAGCCAGCACCATTCATTCACATACAACAGCATGAGCAGCCAAAGGTCATCCACACATCACATGCAACATAGGGAGTACACTACACATGCACACACAACACCAAACTTGCATGCATGTGTACACCTCCGCCAACTGTCGCAGTGTTTTGATCGACATCCATGTCACACCTGACAATCATTCCTCCACATCCTGTGCCATGCAAGCCCACACACACAAGCACCATCCATGAGTCACACATGAGACCCCTCGCATGTGTCACCCTCACGGCCCTGTACACCCCCCCTACTTGGCCACATAAAAATACATGTTCAACCTACACACTCCTGGCACACCACCACACGCACAGCTTACAATCAGTATGCATGTACACTTACCGCTCGACTCCAGACGGGTCTGCTTCTCAAGGACCTGGATGTGGAGCGCTGGGGATATGCATTCCAGGACCCTCATCTGATATTCCGACAAGTGGCCCCAGCGCCCCTTAGCATCCGCTGCCTTCAGGAGGCGCCGGGCCTTGTTGAGGGTCCTGGACCTGAAGTCCTCCCAGCGCTTCCTGACACGTTCGTAGTCGCGGACTGCCACCTCCTCCGCGTTGATGGCAGTCACGATGTCCATCCAGATCCGAGTCCGTCCTTCCTTGTCGGCGCGCAACCTTCCGAAGAGGGCATCATACTGCCCCAGGACATGCTCCACCAGGACACCAACTTCGGTGGCAGTGAAGCTGGTGCCCCTCTGCCTCCTTGGCCGGGGGTTGCCACTGGTGCCAGATGTTGCAGTGCCCGACATGGCAACCCCAGAGGCAGGAGTGGGTGGGCAACTGGGTCCTGGGGCTGGGCTGTGGGGCGATGGAAAATCAGTCGGGAGTCTTCGGTTCCAGCAGGGGTGGTCCCAGCAACAGCACCCCTGGCTGATGTGCAGGCAGCAAATGGCAGGGCACGTGGACAGCAGGTAGTCAGGCAGCAGCAGATGGCAGGTGGGAGCGTGCTCAGGGCTCTGGGGGGCAGTAATTTGGCCTTCTGGGCAGGAGCGTGGTCTTCCGTGTGTGAACGCGTGGCCAGCTTGATACGGAGTGATTTGGCACGTGAAAATCCAACACGTCTGCGTGTAATTCGAGGAAAGGCCCTTAGCGCGTAAACGCGTCGCCAGCGTATGCGCGTCTATGAAGTCACGTGCACGTTGAATTGGGCACACGTTGGAAAATGTTGCGTGTGAAAAAAATGAAATACACGTCCGAGTGTCAAAGCGTGTAATTGGTGGGAATGGGCCTAGCGCGTACACGCAGCAGTGACAAAGCGTGTAATTGGTGAAAATGGACCTACACGCAGAAGTGACAAAGCGTGTAATTGGTGGAAATGGCCCTACACGCAGAAGTGACAATGCGTGTAATTGGTGGAAATGGCCCTAGCGCGTACACGCCGCGTAAGTGACGCTGGACAAGTGGGCCGTGCATAAAAGGTACGTGTAGAACACCATTTCCCTGTACATGCTTTTCGTGGAGAGCGAGTGGGTGAATTCTGTACTTCTTGTCGTTTCACACGCGATTTACTTCACGGCGTTTCAAGTTCGTACTCCCTGTTACCTCTGACAGCTTTTTCTCTTTTTTCTCTTTTACTGGTTTACCTGGGCCTGTTCCCTCAAACAGTGTTCCCTTCTACTGTTGTCCTGTCTCCTCAGACAGCGTACAAATCTTCTTTTGGCGGGGGTGTTGCCAACCAAACGCGCTCCTTTTTCACGCTCTTTTACCTGGCAGACGGTGAGTCACGCACGTATCTAACATCTTTGCTTGCCCCGTGTGTAGCCTACCCCTTCAGAGGTCATTCTAGGCTGCGTGTGACACGCATACGTTCATTCTTGTGTTACTGGGTGTCACAGCGTAGTGCAGGTTTTTCTTTCTGCACACGTGGTCTAGGAGGGGTTGCGTGCACGTCATCTCCCTTTTTTGGGCCTCCTGTGTGTAGCGTGACCCGTCATCTTTCCCCAGGGGTTACATTCAGCCTTGCTAGAGCACTAGGGTACAATTACCATCTGGTACCCAACCCCTTTGACCCCCAATTGCCCAGGACAATAGTTTACAGCCACTCCCATACGCACATTAACATCAGTGCCATGGCTGGGAGGCGAGGATTCCGTAAGGGTGGCAAAGGTGGAAGAGCCACAAGTGGTGGCCGTGGTGGATCCGGTAGGGGACGTGGTCGTTACTTGCAGGGTGAGCCTGTCCCCCCATGTGTGAAGGACCAGTCAAGGGCACCCATAATCCCCCCCCCTCTCGTTGAGGCTGATGTGGCTGACACCATCCATGCTCAGCCCTTGTTGGACCAGCCCATTGTGGCACCAGACCTGGCTGACTCCATGGCTGACTTCCAGGTCAGCAGGCCTATGACACGTGCGCTGGTGCACGTTGATGTCATCATGCCACGTGGATCTGGGGCAGCAAGGTCATCTGCTGCCCCAAGTAGGCAGGGCGGAGAGGCTGCAGGGGCAGCTGCGGCTCCATCCACCCCAGCTCTCACACACCCAGCCAGGACAGTGTCGGTCCTAGTCCATCCTGCTGACATTCCCCCTGACACCATTACACTTGAGCCAATGGCTGCACCAACTCCCATGCTGAGTGTGCAATCCCACACTCCTGATACAGAGTCCACCAGGGCTCCTGCCCCTAGTGTCCAGAGCAGCGCAGGACACTCAGGATCACCACCACCTTCCAAGCGGAAGAGAAAGAGTGCTCATCCGGCACAGGCTGATGCCCCAGACACGGCTACACAGTCCGGCCCGTCGAGGAAGCCCAGCTTCACGGATGACGAACTGAATGCACTTGTCGAGTATGTGTCCGGACATGATAACGAGATGGTCATTGTTGCAGGATCCAAGACCACACCTGCACAACGCCAGGCACACTGGCAGACCGTTGCGGACATCGTAAGTGCCCTTGGAATCGTGAGGCGCACAGCCAATGATTGCTATAAGCGCTGGAATGACCTAAAGCGCAGGGCAAAGAATAAGCTGGCCTCAAGTCTAGTGACTGGAGGTGGGTCTCCAGTAGTAGACATGGAACTCACTCCACATGAGTCAGTCGCTGGGATCTACGTCACGGAAGAACAGATCCAAGGCTTGGGAGATCTGCCTGATTACGAGGCATTGTCCGGTGAGTGCACATGCATGTGTGTGTCATCCATGTGCATGGTGTGTGTGTGAGGGCTTCTGTTTGTGTGCCAGGTGAGAGTGTGTGCGCCTGAGTCGTATGGGTCAGCCATGTGCTTCATGCAATACATCCTGCGCAGCTGCATTTGGCCATAGCAGTATCCCTTCTGCCAACAGTAGACATCTAGCCCAACAGCACGCCAGTTGCCCTTGAAGTGTCACCTTGCCACAACATAGTTGTTTATTTTTCTCTGTTCATTCAGGCAGATTGTTTGCATTCCACCACTTTTACTAGGCATTTCTCAGTCCTCTAGTCACATGTCTGACATGGCTATGGTAAAGTGGAGTGACTTTGTTACCTGGATATCATTTGTTCACACATGTCCCTGTGCAATTGGACCATTTTGGACTGGCAGCTCCAGGTGAAAAATCTGACCTGTTTGAATTTGAAAATCTATTACATGCGGGAACTGGACTGAATGAATAGGTGCTGCCCTCCTCTCCATCTTCACTCAATAGCAATGGTACATGCCATCTGTGTGATGGCATGTGTGTTTCACCTGGCAATCAAAGGCCAATGTGTGATGCCACTACCAGGCAGCATGCCGAAAATGTGTTCATCTTCCATCTTGGTGTCATCAGTGTGTGCCATTTGCCTGCCCTTCATATGCAGTGAGGGTGCATGCATGGGAGGGTTTTAGTCATGTGGGACATGTGTCAATCAAGTACTGGTTCTCTTGCTTCTCAGCCCTCATTGTGTGCCATGGTGCTAATGCCTGTTTCCATTTCTTTGTTTTTATGTCTTTGCAGGGGAAGACGCACCTGATACTGCTGGGGTTGTGGAGATGGTGCAGACCCAGGAGGGGTCCGAGGGCCGACCAACCACCAGTGAGGGACGTGGTGTGGTGGTGGGTGAGAACCCACAAGTGCTGCAGGTCGGGCTCTCAAGGGGTGTCTCTGGCTGCACCTCCCCCGAGCTGTACTCAGGTGTTGATTCGGATGATGAGACCTACGTGCCGTCGCAGGTGAGTGTTCCAGGGAGGGATTCTGTTCTGTCCCACCCACCTGCACCAGGGTCAGAACCCTCAATGGGGATGTCAGTGTTGGCAGCTACGCCTTTGGTGGTTACGGATACAGGATCACACTCCGCGACATCTGATCCTATTCCTGGGCCAGCAGATCAGAGGGGGAATGCAGTCCTGCAGCCTCAGGCAGTGCCGGCACAGCAAGGCGCAGTTCGCCTTGTCCCAGACAGGTGTGGTGCCCGCCGACGAGGTGGCCGTACGCCACCTGGCAATACCGCATGGGAGCAATCCATTTACGGTATGGCAACCCAACAGCAGCATCATCCGAGATGATGGCTCAGGCCATGGATAGGGTGGCCACTTCCATTGTCCCCCCTGAAAGGCTGATGGAGCGACTACAGCAGGCAACCGACTCCATCTGCCAGTCACACAGGGAGGACATGTTGGCGTCCAACAGGGACAGGCAGGCGGCACTGGCGACTCTGCAGGAGGCCATCTCCATAGAGTCCCAGGGCCACAGGGAAGCCCTGAGGCAGGAGCTCCTTCACCTCAGGACGACTCTTGTTGAGCTTGAGGCTTCAACACACCAAAGGACAGAACAGCAGCTGGAGCGTCTCACCCATACGCTCTCAGCTGAGATGCAGGCAACGAGGGCGGAGGTCCGGGCATCCCGTGAGTTGTTGCATGGGGACCTCCGCACACTCATCCTCCAGAACGAGACCTACCACACCCGCATGCTTGCAGCCATGGAGGAGCAGACTAGGGCCTTGCGTGGGCTTCCTCCCATACTGCAACCACCTCCGGATGCAGCTGCACAGGGTGATAATAGCGACAGCAGTGATACTCCCACAATAGGGTAGCCGTGTGGGCCATGAGCCCATGGAGGTGTTTTTTTTCCCAGGATCCACACAGGTGGGTTTTGGTGTGCACCCTGTCCTCGGACCTCCTGGGTGGCCTCCCCAACCCCCCCGGGCCCATCAATGGCCATTTTTTATTTTTTTTTATTTTTATTTTTATTTTTCCCAATTTTTTTGGGACAATTTGTTGCCTTCCGTGGTTCCTGTGGGCATACGCTGCATTGTGTGTGTGCTTGGGTTTGAGTCACACACACCCCTCCTGCTTCCCGTTTCCATGGGCTTGCAAAGGGTGTGCCCAAGTGACATTGACGTACATGGTGACATTGGACTCCCACTACATGTGTGGGTAGTCTAGTCAATACTGTGTATACATTCCTAGTGCATATTGCTGTTGTGTTGTACACTGCATGTTGCATTGATGTGTAACTCATCATCTGTGTCTACCTCCCAATTTGCAGGTCCCTTCCTCATGTCTACACAAGGCCCTCTAGTTTGGAGATGGGTCCATGTTGGCAGCAGTGCACCTACAACTCTACATGGCGCCAACACTGTACAGTTGGAAGTGGTGGGAGTGCAGACATTTCCAGGTGGTGAGACTACTAATTTATTACATTTGTGATGTCATGTTAATGGTAGTACCTGCTCAAGTTTGTTGTTGGTCCTGCATTACTGTGAGCATTTCAGGTGTTGCAAGTTTCAATTAGGGAGACTGTACATTGTGACACTTGTGTCATGTTGTGGGGATTACTTTGTTTACCTGCAAATAGCATGACATGGCACGGTGTGTCGTGTGGCGGTGCTGGGGATGGGTTGGCTGACATGGCACTGTCCTCTTGTTGCATTTTGCAAGTGGGTATTCATTTTAGCTGCTTGAATGTGTTTCTTCACAAAACTGCATTGGTGGTGTCTGTGTGGGTAGGGATGCACACATTGTAACACTTCCAGGTGAACAATCTCAGGCTGATATGGTTTTCACGGTTGATTCTCCAGACATTCAGGATCAGTGTCAGGTTGAGTCATCATTGATTGTCAGATGGAATGTGCCAGGGCAGTGTGCACTCCACAGGGGTGTGATTTCTATGTGAAGTAATAAGCCACTATCTGTGTACGGGCTGCCTCCCCCGTGCCCTTTCCCCTCCCATGCGCAGCGGCTGTGCATGTGGTTGGGGATGTGGGGCCACCACCATGTCCACGGCCAGGCCCTGGCGTGTTGCAACGTTGTTTAGGACACATGCTGCCACTATGATCCTGCACACTACTGGGGGAGCGTATAACAGCTGCCCGCCAGAACGGTCAAGGGAGCGAAAGCGTGACTTTAGCACTCCGAATGTGCGCTCCACTATGCCCCGGGTTGTAATGTGGGCTGTGTTATATCTTACCTCGGGTGGCGTGGTGGGGTTCCGAATTGGCGTCATCATGTGGGGGCTGAGAGGGTAGGCACTGTCCCCTGTGGAGGTGGTGATTGGTATCATTGGTGGGGTTGTGACCTTGCTCAGTATCTGACATGCATGCATGTGCAGTGGCGTTCATACTCACCAAGCAGCCATGTATTGCCATGCCGCCCAGCTTCTAGGTCCCGGCTTAGGGTGGACATTCGGTAAATGAAGCTGTCGTGGGTGGACCCGGGATAGTTGGCATATACTGAGGTGATGATTCCCTTGGCATTACATACTACCTGCACGTTGATGGAATGCCAGTGCTTGCGGTTCCTATACATGTGCTCTGATGCCCTGGGGGGACGTAGAGCCACATGGGTGCAGTCGATGGCACCTAGCACTTTGGGGAATCGTGCCACACCGTAAAAATCCAGGGCGGCAGCATGCCTTTCTGCAGGTGTTCTGGGCAGGTATATGTGCCTGCGGACTGATGGGCGTGCAGTGATGATGTTCAAGACCTGGTGTAGGCAGCGTGACTGGGTGGTTTGTGATACCCCACCCACTATGGCACTTGTCCGCTGAAATGATCCAGTGGCTAAGAAGTGCAGTACATTGAGGACCTTCTCCAGGGGGCTGAGTGCTTGGGACCACAGGGTGGGTGATGTGAGGTCATCCTCCCACTCACTCACCAGGTCCAGTATTATGTGTGGTGGAAACCTGTACCTCCCATACACCTGGTCATCAGGCATCCCGAAAAGGCTGGTTCTGGGTGTGAATATTCTGGCCCTGACTATCCTCCTCCTCCTCCTTTGGTAGCCCACGGCCACTGCTGCTAGGAACGGTATGTTCATCCTGGGTCTGAGCTTGTTATTTTGATAGCGCGCAAATTTATGCGTTGCGCGTGTTGTAGGCGAGCGTGTGACCCGCGCACCCCTGAAATCCAGTACCCAGTCCAATAGCATGTGGAAATTCCCGCGCACCCCGGGATACAGGTGCGCTGACGTACTTGCGTGTGTAAGTGCCCGCGCACCCCTGAAATACACGTACATAGGCCAATCGCGTGTACGCGCACTTTTGTCCAATTACACGCGATGACACTCTGACGTGCAGCCTTTCCACGTGTGCTCCGTCATCACGTGCTGTGTGGGAAACACCCGTGCGGGTCACGTCACAGACGCGCTTACGCGCTGAGGGCCTTTGGTCCAATAGAATCGCGTATGCGTGCTGACGCGCTTACGCGCTAAGGGCCTTTCCTCGAATTGCACGCTGACGTGCAGGATTTTCACGTGCCAAATCACTCCGTATCAAGCTGGCCATGCGAAAACACACGGAAGACCATGCTCCTGCCCAGAAGGCCGAATTACTGCCCCCCAGTGCCCCGAGCAGCCTCCCACGTGCCATCTGCTGCTGCCTGCCTGCCTGCCTGCCTGCTGCCACCGTGCCCTGCCATTTGGTGCCTGCACATCAGCCATCTGCAGGGGTCCAGTTGCTGTGTCCAACCCTGCTGGAACTGAAGACTCCCGACTGGGATTACATCGCTCCACAGCCCAGCCCCAGGACCCAGTTGCCCACCCACACCTGCCTCTGGGGTTGCCATGTCGGGCACTTCCACATCTGGCACCAGTGGCAACCCCAGGCCAGAGGGGCAGAGGGGCACCAGCTTCACTGCCACCGAAGTTGGTGTCCTGGTGGAGCATGTCCTGGGGCAGTATGATGCCCTCTTTGGATCGTCCCGCGCCAGCAAGGAAGGACGGGAGAGGATCTGGGCCGACTGTGTGGTTGCCATCAACGCGGAGGGGGTGGCAACCCGCGACGTCCAGAAGATCAAGAAGCGCTGGGAGGACTTGAGGTCCAGGACCCTCGTGAAGGCCCGGCGCCTCGTGGAGGGGGGCCGGGGCCGCATGAGTTCCATCCAGATGAGGGTCCTGGAACGCGTGCGCCCAGCGCTCCACGCCCAGATCCTTGAGAGGGAGACCCGTCTGGAGTTGAGTGGTCAGTGTCCAAGCATTGCTGTGTGAGACAGGGCATGTTGCGGTGTGCTGGTTCTCTGATACTTGCCTGTATGTGTGACATAGGCCATGTATGCATGTATGTGTGCAGGGACATCATGGTAATGCATGTGCGACCAGATATGTGTGAACCACATGGTTGTTGCATGTGTTTAAATGCCACATGGGGAGCCCTATGCAGATTTTAAACATGAGAGCATGCCAGTCTCTGTTCCTGGACATGGGTGGGGGTGAGGGATGGGTGCTGATGCCAGGTACATATATGGTAGCCATGTCTGTGTGCCTGACCTGCGTGTCTGTGACTTGTGCATGCCATGGATGCATGACACATGTGTGTGACAATGCACAGATTCACTGATACAGCCTAGTTACCCTTGTATCCGCTGTGTTTGGGGTGTATGGGGCCAGATGGATGTGACTGAGGTGAAGTGTGTGCATGTGATAGGCATGACCCATGATGCATGTGAGTTCCATATCATTGTATGTTTCAAGAGTCCATTGGACATGTATGGAAATGTCCATGGCATGCACCATGCCTGTTACTGTGTGTGTTTTGCCTGGACTGACCCATGTGTTGTGGAGGGACATGATGGAAGTGTACTTTGACAGTGGTACTCATCTGCTATTGCTTCCTGTCTAGGGGACCATTGTACAGTACCCTGATGCTTGTGTTCTTTGTCTCCCTCTACGCAGCGGCTAGTGAAGAAGAGGGCGGAGACGGCGCTGTGGAGCAAGGCGGCGGGGATGCCCCCACGGCTGCAGCGGAAGGGGTGGGTGAGCCCCCACAGGGGCCTGCTACGGGGGAAGACGGTGAGGAGCCATCCAGGTTGGTGGTTTCCACAGAGGAGGAGGAGGCTGCCACAGGGGCACACATGGGGCCTGGTGGGGGCATCCCTGCTGGTGCAAGTGGTGCAGTCCAGGGCCAGGGGCAGGAGGCAGCAGAGGTCACCGTGGAGGGGCCTGTGCATGTCGCTGTCCCTGACCCTGTGAGTGCACCACCATGCACCAGCAGGGATGCCCCGTCCCAGGCCCGTCCGCAGCTAGAGGGGATGTCCATGTCACCTGACTCCCCTCCACCTGCGGACGAGGGGACCCGTGTCCGTATGGAGAAGGTCCTGATTGGGGTTGCGATGCACGCGGGTGCAATTCGTGATGACGTGCGTGCTTCCCGAGAGGAGCAAGCACATCATCACAAAGAGCACCGTGCCGACGTGGGATCTTCCATGTTCGGGGGTTTCCTGCATGTGTCGGCCAATCTGGCGGCCCTCTCCTCCTCTGTGGAGGCTATACGCCGGTCGTTCTCCTTGCCGTCTTCCGTCCCAGATGCCACCAGGGCCCCCTGTGGACCTGCCCTGACCTATGCAGCCAGCTCGGTGGGGATCCCATCCCTGCCACAGTCGGGAGTCGGAGGTCAAGCAGGGGTGGACACCACAGCAACTGTACCCCAGCAGATGGAGGATGTGCCGGCATCATCAGGCAGGGCACGTGCACGACGGCGTCGGTGGATTCCATCAGCCTGGATGCCGTCGTGCTGGCAGAGGCAGTTGCGTCGGAGGCAGCAGCAGAGTCAACATGGGAGGCTTCATGGCTCGGGGCCATCAACATCGGAGGGGCAGGCATCGGCCAGAGGGCAGGAGGACCCAGGACAAGAAGTGTCTTCCGTGTGGCTGCGGTTGGGCCAGCAGATAGGTGCGGAGCGGCGGCGGGCGGAAGAGGGGCGGCTCACAATGGTCAGGGCGGAGAACTCCATGCGGAGGGCCCTGAGGCGGGCCGAGTGCCTCGAGGCAATCCGCAGGGGGTTGGAGGAGCAGATGGCGTCGTCCCTGCGGACCCTCGGGGCCATGGAACAGGACCGCCTACGGGACATAGACGAGGAGTTTGATGATGCCCTGGCCCAGAACACTATGGAGTGAGCCACTGGACTTGCCCGCCGCCTTTGTATATAGTTCTTTAGTTTTAGGTTTCATTTGTTTATTCTTATGATTTGGAGTCGACGGACACAGCTCCACTTTTTGTATATAGTTGCATTTTTGTTAGGGTTTTTTGTAGGTTTCCTTTGTTCAGTTGGGCTCATGGACCCTTGGAAATTTTGTACATAGTTCTTCATTGGATTGTTTTATTTTTTAATTTTTTATTTCTTCTCCATGGAGCAATGGTGTTTGGAATTTCTTTTTTCTGTCGGATTGATTTCATTTTTAATGTGACTTTGAAGTACATTTTTTTGGGATTTGGTGTTTTTAATTTTTTTGGACGGACATGCACCTTTTCTTTTTTTCATTGGCATTGTAGTTTGTTTCATTTCATTTGCATTCATATTTTTTTAATACAATTTTGTTTTCATACTTCACTGTGTGGTATCATCTCATTGGTTTCATGCATGTCATGTTGGGTGTTTTCCAATTCATTTGCAACCATTGTGTGTGACAGACATGGGTTCATTTGCTTTATGTACGTTGGGGGTGTAACATGTAATTTCCATTTCCATGTGGGTGAATGGGTTACTTGGTAGGGCCTTTTGGCTTTGGAGGCTGACCATTACGCACATGGTTGGTGATTGTGAGGACCTGGGTGCAGGGGGACATGGGTGGGGGCCTGGTGGAGGGTGCCCCTGCACTTCTAGGGGGTGGGGGTGGTGGGAGACATGAGTGGGGGCCTGGTGGAGGGTGCCCCTGGTGGCGGGGGGGTGGGGGTGATAGGGGACATGAGTGGGGGCCTGGTGGAGGCTGCCCCTGGTGGCGGGGGGTGGGAGTGATAGGGGACATGAGTGGGGGCCTGGTGGAGGCTGCCCCTGCACTGCTGGGGGGTGGGGGTGGTGGGAGACCTGGGTGGGGGCCTGGTGGAGGGTGCCCCTGCACTGCTGGGGGGTGGGGGTGGTGGGAGACATGGGTGGGGGCCTGGTGGAGGGTGCCCCTGGATGCTGGGGGGTGGGGGTGGTGGGAGACATGGGTGGGGGCCTGGTGGAGGGTGCCCCTGCACTGCTGGGGAGTGGGGGTGGTGGGAGACATGAGTGGGGGCCTGGTGGAGGGTGCCCCTGCACTGCTGGGGGGTGGGGGTGGTGGGAGACATGGGTGGGGGCCAGGTGGAGGGTGCCCCTGGTGGCTGGGGGGTGGGGGTGGTGGGAGACATGGGTGGGGGCCTGGTGGAGGGTGCCCCTGGTGGCTGGGGGGTGGGGGTGGTGGGAGACATGAGTGGGGGCCTGGTGGAGGCTGCCCCTGCACTGCTGGGGGGTGGGGGTGGTGGGAGACATGGGTGGGGGCCTGGTGGAGGCTGCCCCTGGTGGCGGGGGGTGTGGGGGTGATAGGGGACATGACTGGGGGCCTGGTGGAGGCTGCCCCTGCACTGCTGGGGGGTGGGGGTGGTGGGAGACATGGGTGGGGGCCTGGTGGAAGCTGCCCCTGCTGGCGGGGGGGTGGGGGTGATAGGGGACATGAGTGGGGGCCTGGTGGAGGCTGCCACTGGTGGCGGGGGGTGGGGGTGATAGGGGACATGAGTGGGGGCCTGGTGGAGGCTGCCCCTGCACTGCTGGGGAGTGGGGGTGGTGGGAGACATGGGTGGGGGCCTGGTGGAGGCTGCCCCTGGTGGCTGGGGGGTGGGGGTGGTGGGAGACATGGGTGGGGGCCTGGTGGAGGGTGCCCCTGGATGCTGGGGGGTGGGTGTGGTGGGAGACATGGGTGGGGGCCTGGTGGAGGCTGCCCCTGCACTGCTGGGAGGTGGGGGTAGTGGGAGACATGAGTGGGGGCCTGGTGTAGCTGCCCCTGGTGGCTGGGGGATGGGGGTGGTGGGAGACATGGGTGGGGGCCTGGTGGAGGGTGCTGCTGCACTGCTGGGGGGTGGGGGTGGTGGCAGACATGGGTGGGGGCCTGGTGGAGGGTGCCCCTGGATGCTGGGGGGTGGGGGTGGTGGGAGACATGGGTGGGGGCCTGGTGGAGGCTGCCCCTGCACTGCTGGGGGGTGGGGGTGGTGGGAGACATGAGTGGGGGCCTGGTGGAGGGTGCCCCTGGATGCTGGGGGGTGGGGGTGGTGGGAGACATGGGTGGGGGCCTGGTGGAGGCTGCCCCTGCACTGCTGGGGGGTGGGGGTGGTGGGAGACATGAGTGGGGGCATGGTGGAGGGTGCCCCTGCACTGCTGGGGGGTGGGGGTGGTGGGAGACATTGGTGGGGGCCTGGTGGAGGCTGCCCCTGGTGGCTGGGGGGTGGGGGTGGTGGGAGACATGAGTGGGGGCCTGGTGGAGGGTGCCCCTGGATGCTGGGGGGTGGGGGTGGTGGGAGACATGAGTGGGGGCCTGGTGGAGGGTACCTCTGCACTGCTGGGGGGTGGGGGTGATTTGGGACATGGGTGGGGGCCTGGTGGAGGGTGCCCCTGCACTGCTGGGGGGTGGGGGTGGTGGGAGACATGAGTGGGGGCCTGGTGGAGGGTGCCCCTGCACTGCTGGGGGGTGGGGGTGATAGGGGACATGGGTGGGGGCCTGGTGGAGGGTGCCCCTGCACTTCTGGGGGGTGAGGGTGGTGGTAGACATGAGTGGGCGTCTGGTGGAGGGTGCACCTGCACTGCTGGGGGGTGGGGGTGATAGGGGACATGGGTGGGGGCCTGGTGGAGGGTGCCCCTGCACTGCTGGGGGGTGGGGGTGGTGGGAGACATGAGTGGGGGCCTGGTGGAGGCTGCCCCTGGTGGCTGGGGGGTGGGGGTGGTGGGAGACATGGGTGGGGGCCTGGTGGAGGGTGCCCCTGGTGGCTGGGGGGTGGGGGTGGTGGGAGACATGAGTGGGGGCCTGGTGGAGGATGCCCCTGGTGGCTGGGGGGTGGGGGTGGTGGGAGACATGAGTGGGGGCCTGGTGGAGGGTGCCCCTGGATGCTGGGGGGTGGGGATGGTGGGAGACATGAGTGGGGGCCTGGTGGAGGGTGCCCCTGGATGCTGGGGGGTGGGGGTGCTGGGTGACATGAGCAGGTGTGCAGGGTAGTCCCCTGTGGTGTGTGCTGCCTGCAGGGGCCGTGGAGGGTGTACAGGGAATACCTGGGAGCACACAGCCAAATCGCGTGTAGAATTTCCCGCGTACCCCTGTCATACACGTGCCCAGCCAAATCGCGTGTGGAACTTCCCACGCACCCCTGAAATCCACGTACCCTGACAAATCGCGTGTGGAACTTCCCGCGCACCCCTGAAATCCACGTACCTGGCCAAATCGCGTGTGGAACTTCCCGCGCACCCCTGAAATCCACTTATCCGGCCAAATCACGTGTGGAACTTCCCGCGCACCCCTGAAATCCACGTACCCTGACAAATCGCGTGTGGAACTTCCCGCGCACCCCTGAAATCCACGTACCCTGACAAATCGCGTGTGGAACTTCCCGCGTACCCCTGAAATCCACGTACCCGGCCAAATCGCGTGTGGAGCTTCCCGCGCACCCCTGAAATCCATGTACACGGCCAAATTGCGTGTGGAACTTCCCGCGCACCCCTGAAATCCACGTACCCTGACAAATCGCATGTGGAACTTCCCGCGCACCCCTGAAATCCACGTACCCGGCCAAATCGCGTGTGGAACTTCCCGCGCATCCCTGAAATCCACATACACGGCCAAATTGCATGTGGAACTTCCCGCGCACCCCTGAAATCCACGTACCCTGACAAATTGCGTGTGGAACTTCCCGCGCACCCCTGAAATCCACGTACCCTGACAAATCGCGTGTGGAACTTCCCGCGCACCCCTGCAATCCACGTACCCTGACAAATCGCGTGTGGAACTTCCCGCGCACCCCTGCAATCCACGTACCCTGACAAATTGCGTGTGGTACTTCCCGCGCACCCCTGAAATCCACATACCCGGCCAAATCGCGTGTGGAACTTCCCGCGCACCCCTGAAATCCACGTACCCTGACAAATCGCGTGTGGAACTTCCCGCGCACCCCTGAAATCCACATACCCTGACAAATCGCGTGTGAGACTTCCCGCGCACCCCGGTATACACGCACACGTATTTTTTGTCAGCGGGTGTCCATGTTTGTGGGTACCCCTTTGCACGTCATTTGTCCTGGAGGGCCACAGTATAGGACATTCATCATGGCTGTATATAGGTGCTATTTGTTGGCGCACCTTTTGGGGCACATTTCTTACAGGCGCAGAGACGCTACCGCCTGCTTTCTTGTGGCAGTCGGGTTTGTGCCTGTGCGCTGGTTTGAGCGTGCGCTTATTTGCCCTATTCTATTCCATGAATACGTGTTGTAGGCGAGCGTGTGGGCGTTCCGCGCACTTGTACCCTGTACTTCCCCCGTGACGCCCACATTTTGGCAAGTTGTTGCCCATTCCGAGTGTTACGCCCCGTGTTCCGCCTACTTTTGTTGCGTGCGCCGCGCTATGTGCGATTTTCGCTGTGGCCTGTGCGATTTTCGCTGTGACCTGGCGCACGCAGTTAGATGGCCTGTGCGCCAACGTGCGCCGCGCACTTTTTTATCGCACATCCGATGGTTTTCTCGCGCACGGCCTTCCATGAATCGATGTGCACTGCTTTTCGTGCGATTTTCGCACTTGCACTGCGATTTTCGCTATTCTACTGCGATTCGCACGTTTTTGGCCACTTGCGCCGCGCTAATTATTCCATGAATCGGCCTGCAAGTTGTGTGTGTAGGCAGGGGGCAAACGGGAGGCGGAAGCGTAATTCCTGTTATGCCCCGCCCTATGCCTTCAAAAACAATAAATAACTCCTGGAGTGTAAATGGAGGCATTAAAACAGGCGTAAGAGCACCCACAGGATTGAAAAATAGCATCGCAACAGGTTCTCAAACGAATGCTGGAGGTGCGCTTTTTTTTAGATTCATATGTCAAGAGGAAGGTCGGATCCTAACTGAAGTTCGGTCCTAGCAACACAGCAAGAAGGACAGACGAAGGCTTGGTTGGCTTGACTGGAATGCTACCTTGCAAACATGAATTGTGCAGGGTAGAAAAAAAGTGTGGGCCGACCAGATTAAATAAAAGGAGAAATATAATTAGTGACTCCTTGAGCAAATTAAATGTCTTTCTATTGTGCTCTTTTCCAACTAGTCTGCGGCTTCAAAGTGCTGGGGACATCAGTTAAAAATACAATTATCTGGAGCAAAATTGGAAATTAAATAGTCCGGGGGAGATAAATGAGACATCACAGGCTGCAGATGGCATAAAGGAGACAGAGGGGGATATGCCACAGAGCCTCGAAAATACACACCGGAGCAGCAGCACCGCAGGTATCAGACAGCGCCGAGGGGCGACATGCTATACGCATGGCACAAGGGCAGACGCACATCTTAAAAGAACAAGGGTACTAAAAGAGGGGAAGATTGAAGCAAATAATGCCAGGGGTGCAACGGAAAAGAAGGGCACATAGAGACATAACAGTAATTAAGACATAAAGCCAAAACAGTAAACTTGCCTGTCACAGGGAAGAGGACACTTCAACATGATGTATTCACTATAGTATGAAGTTAATTGTTCAAGCATCCAATTATCAATTCACTTAGCAGTAGGGATTAAAATCTATCACAGGTGCACAGAAAACACAAAGGATGGACACCACAGCCAGTTTTCAACATGGCAGTGGAAAAAAAATACTCTAACACCTGACAACGTGTGACTAGCAACCCAAACTCTACAGAGTTTCCCTCGGTTTTGCATTTTCTTTTAATGGGTGATAAGCATTATTATCATTAATATTATTAGGGTATTTATTGAGCACAGACCTAACTTCGGGAAGCAACCGAGCTCTTTAAAATCATGGGCGGAAGAACAAGGTTAGGGAGCAGGGAAACAAGGTAGTAAACATTGAATGTTCTAGTTCTATCTGACGCTTTCCACTTCACACTGGCCAGTTGTCTGCTTCTTGCAGGATAAAGATGTTAGTCCATATGAACTTAATACTCCATTTAGAAGGCATTCCTTCTCTGCAGCCACTAGTGCTAGTTTGAAGTCATTTTACATAGACATTGTGTTCACGGTTTACCTGTCCTCCCCCTGTTCTATCTGTGTTCTTCCCTACACGGTTGCCATTCTGTCTTCTTTTCAGTTTTGGCTTCAAGGTGGTGCTTCAGAGCCGTTCTATCTAGTCCCTCCTGTAGTGTATAGCCCTGGATTGCACTGGTGTGCTGCATATCTAGGGTTAGGGGATAGGTTGAAGAGGTTTGCCCTAACATATATAGACAATAGAGTGGTTAATCAAATACCAGTGTTAAACAAATCTGTCACCAGTATGACCTCAGTAACACACTGTTACGTTCAACTGATATCCACGGGGATGCCACTCAGCCCTAGCTGGAAGATTAGCACTCTCAAACCCTCTCCCTTGATAGTGTGTTGGACGTGTATAGCGCCTGCAATACAGGAGTACTGGATATAAGGTTTAAATGTCTCTCTTGGATTGATGCCCACCTCTCTCAGCCTCGAATTCCTCCCTTAAGTCTAATCTCTTTCCTCACCTTAATATTAGGTATGGTGTGCTTTCTGTCCTGCGTCTCTCTGCAGGGGCGCGTTGGAGGTGTGGGCGTTCTGCGACCTAGTTGCTTCACTGGTGCGTTGCCCCGTTTTCGGGTCCAAGCCTGCTGTGACTCCAATTTGATTTATGAGGTAGGTACTACTGTTTTACAGTCCTTTATCTTTTTGTTGTTATTAATGTCTCTAGATTCTTTCCCTCAGATGAGTTGGAGAGTTTTGGCGTTGCTGTGCTGTATAGGATGAGAATCCCAGAAAGGTAAGTGAATGCGTGGTGCGCCGCGCTTTCTTGCCTTTTCTTTTTGCTGAGCTGTGCCTGCGCCACTTCCTTTGCACTTCGTTATAATGTTGTGGGCCGCTGTGATGTTCAGAGATCAAAGAGAGACTACACCTGCTAAGTGGTTTTCGTTGTCCTTGCATGGCCGTGAGCGAGCGCTCACTAATAATGTCTCCTTTTGTCTTTTTCAGGTTGCTGCAGCGTTCCGAAGATGGATGCGGCGTCTTGATGAAGAATCCCTAGATCGCGTGTATTCAGGTGAGCAGCTGGTGGTAGTTTGAAGATGGAAGATTCAAGCCCAAAGCCAAGCTGCTACTTACTGGTAAGCGCTGAATAATGGTGTTCTTCTTCTTCCAGATACAGGATTCAGCAGGTGGTAGGATGCAAGAAACACTGGAGATCAGAACTGGACACGGTGAGCGTTACACTGCTAACTGCAGAATAACGCGAAGCATGTGCTGCTGTTTGGGTGTGGTTTATGTAGCCCAAGTAAAGTAATTCCAGGGAAAGTAGTCCCATGCCCAGCCACACCCGAAACACTAGACCGCATAGCTCGGTTCTTTGGAACTGAGCTATGTGAGGGCCCCCATGTTAACTTAAGTCCCAATCCAAAGGTTGTCCTTCACATAATGGAATGAGCCTGGCACCAAAGGTGCCAGGACTGGCTCCAAGAGAGTCCCTGATGGTGTTTTGTGGCCCTTGAGCCCACAATGGAAGCCTGTAACCTGGCCCCAACCAAAAGGCTGTTTTGACCAGCGGCATGAATCGTGACACACACCCTAGGGTTCTGTTTTTTTGTGCCCAGATGAGTATGTGTATATTTTTTAACAGTGGTATTTGATGAACCATTGTATTGCCTATATACTTTAGGGCAAGTCTCTTTGATCTGTCCACTAACCCTAGATAAGCGGCACACCAGCGCAATCTAGGGCTGTACACTGCAGGAGAGACTAGATAGAATGGTTGGAGGGCAAGTCGTTAGAGTTGCACAGAGGGCAACAATGAAAAGTGCATGAATGTAACCACAGCTTGGCTTCTTGTGTGAAAAACGTTAGGGTATACCGTCAGGTCATCCACCCACTATTAGTCCGTAAGTGTGTTTTTTGGTGCTTCAGAGCCACCTATTGGCCAAACCTATTGCACTTTGGCACAGTTGGGAAGGAGATGGCTCTTGAGGAGGGACACACAACTTTTGGGGGTTGTTTGGTTATTTACCTACCCATTAACTGCCATTGGCCATACTAAACCCTATGGCCATTTCCGCCGAGTACCTGCCCCTCCCTGCCCAAAACACATCCCACCCGGAATCTATTTACCCTATCTTTATCAAACAGTAACAACACACTTTAGCTTGACATAATTGGTTCAGCTGTTGGCTGAGCGTGAATGGCTTCATTGCAGCGGTAAAATACACTACTGCTGTAATGTCTTAACAAAGTGTGCCTGCGCCCCATTGATTTATATCTCTTCTTGGCACTGAAGTCCTGTCAAAACAAGCACTGATAAGGCCAACAGCTTTATCTGACTTTCTTACACGACTCACTACCGACAAGGGGCAGTTTGAGAGCTGTAAAGTAATTGGATTTATTTTGACTATTATATACTCCACCTCAAAATCTGGTGATCCAGACATGTTTTCTCAGTGAAGAACATGTTTTGATGTATTAATGCTCACAATTAGTTTTAAACCTGTGGTGCCAATTGCATGCATTTTATTGAGTTAATGTATTATTTATACCTAGTAATTATTTCGGTGGTCATCACCTTGCTTCGCAGTAAATAAGCTGTGTCCAATGAAATATCAAAATGGCTTATTCACCTCTAACCATCGTTACTTGAACATATTTGCTCATTATTGGTCCAAAGCTTTTGTGGACGATGGTAAAGAAAAGCCACAACATTGATTTTCGAAAGATTATTATTCATCTGTAATCAGTGTTGTTGCTGTGCTGACTCGAGCATTTGCACAGTGGCAGCTTCCAAAAGGTAAATGCTCCCATGTCCTCAACTATTTAATACTTTATAAAATTTGTTTTTTGTGTATTGTGAGCTACATTTCTAATTTGTCTAAGCATTTCTCGGTGACAGCTTTTTGCGTGGTCACTTCTCATATCCTCGCATTTCCTATAATCTTTCCTGAGAAGTTTACTGCAACTCTTTTTATTTTCAGTTTGCCATTGGTTTGCAGAAAGAGGCAAATTAAAATGCTTTCTTGAAGTACATGGCCATGTAAACTTGAGAGCTTGGTTCTTTCAGTCTCCAGACTGTAATATCAGTCTGGAGACTGAAAGAACCAAGCTCTCAAGTTTACATGGTCATGTGTGAGGTGCGAGAAGGCCTTTCAGTCTTGTTTTTATTTGGATTCTTGGGACTTGTAGTTTTCCTAAATTTCAAACAGGAAATAAAAACTAGCCAGATATCAAAGGGAAAAAAACCCACATCTGATGGCCATGTCATGCAAGGCCACTTGAAACTTCAGAGCTCTGGAATCAAAAGCTGGCAATTAAGAATTCAGAGTCACTTTAAACGCTGCTTACAAGCTACAACTACTGGCATGGGAAGTGAAGCTAGGTGAGAGGCGGGATGTGAGGGACACCCACACATGCTGTAGATATTGTTTGGATATTTACTGAGCCATTGTCCACCCACGGCCATAGACTAGACACTATGACCATTCTCAACCACTTCCAGTCTAAAACACCCTTACTCCAAGATCTCTTTGAGTTAGCTCTGCACTTTTAAGGGGAGGTATATGTTATCCCTAAGCAGTATTCTGTAAGGAAATTATGTATTTGCCACAGTAGTCTAGCTCGTCATATAATAAAAAATGGCTCAACCAAGTGTGCCTTCTAATACTTGATTTATCATCAACATGTGTGCCCTGCTTTCCTGCACCAAATTCCTGTTGACAACCAGCACTGGCAAATAGTGTAGGCTCTTTTATAGACATTAGATAGGCATTTCACAGGCACTGTCCTAATATACCCAGGTGCTAACACCATTTGCCAGCTATTGCCATCTTAGATAGTACAAGCCTGGCAGTGCCTGAAAAATGTCCCTCCGATGCCTATATAAGAGCCAAGACTGATGGCTTTTGCCAATGCTTGTTTTAGTTCTAGCCCTTAGCAGTGAAAATCTTGCACCCTGTTATGCAACCTACAATAAGGTCTCTGCAAAAATGCATACTGCTGTAATGTGGCCTGGCAACCTAGTGCTATCTTAAAAATCCAAATCAACAGAAGTGGGCCTGGCAACTCCATTTCAACATGGGCTTCAATGATCCCCTCGATAAATCGGCCTTGAACACTGCCACCATTCTGACTGAGCTCGGCCTACTCGAAAAAGTCACCTCACCCACCCACAGCAAAGGAAGAATACTAGACTGGGTAGCTGTCCACAATTATCACCTCCATCTCCCCTTGAACTTGGACAGATCACTCCCTTGTGTCCTTTGCTCTCACCACCACCAGACCTCTTCCTACCTCGATCCCACCACCCCCCACCCTAACTAGAAGTAAAAAGAACATCACCGCTGATAGGTTCATCCCAGCCGTCCTTCCAACTCTTAACTCCCTTCCAGACAATACCGACCCAGGAACATATGGTTGACAAGTACAAAAAAATCATGGCAACCTCGTTAGATTTAATTGCCCTGCTTAAACTGAGGCCCAGCAAACCCAAAACTCACCTGAACAAATAGTTCACCCCATACCTCAAAAATGTAAGAATTGAAAAAAGGATCCCTGAGGCCGCCTGGCGATTACTCCCGTCAGAAGCCAATTAAACCAAACTCATCAAAATCCCCAACCTCTATAAAAAAGAAATATACCTTGCCAAAAAAGAATCATACAACACCCAGATCTCACAAGCTAACTCCAGCATGAAGGAGCTTTTTACAATCCTTAAAGAGATAGAAACCCCTATCTCCACTCCAGACACTTGTACCAAAGACAAAAACTGGTGCTCCGATATCCAACACGCGCTCCCCAACAAAGTAGCCACTCTCCAAAATAAAATAGCCCAAAAAAAGCATCCTTGAACTCGCCCATCAACCCACCTCTACACATCATCCCTCCTACCACCGTCACACAGTCCAACCTTAATACACACACCACACCGAGCTCACCACCCACTTGCTTCAAATTCTCTAAGACATCTATCCTTGAAGTCAAAAAAACAGTACATTCACTCAAACCCTAAAAGTGCCAGGGTGACCCCTGTCCAGCCCAGCTCATCAAGGACGCAGGCAGGGACCTACCCCCCTTTGTATCCAAGCTTGTTAATGCCTCATTTGCAACCGGCATTATCCCTGCTAACCTGAAAGAATCATGGGTGCTCCCCCTACTAAAAAAACAAACGCTCAACCCTTCAATACCCACTAACTACCGGCCCATCACAAGCGTACCCTTCCTATTAAAAATTCTCGACAAGGTAGCTTACACTCAAATCAAGAAATACCTGGAACAACACCACCTTTTAGGAGCACGTCAATCTGGTTTCCGTCCACAACATGGCACAGAGACGGCCCTCATAGACCTAAAGACCCAAGTAGATGAACTAAGGGACAAAGGGACATCCGCCCTTCTCCTTCTCCTCGACCTCTCAGCTGCATTCGACCATGTTGATCACAAGGTCCTATGCAGTCACCTAGACTCAGCTGCTCACTTCTCTAGGGAGGCCATCATTTAGATTGAGTCCTTACTAAGTGAAATGTCAATGTAGGTATTTTCACCCTCAGCAGCCACAGACCCTATCCCTATCACCTGTGGCGGCCCCCAGGGTTTGTGTGTCTCTCCCACGCTATCCAACATATTCACCAAACCCTTTACGATGATCTGGACAGTCTATGTATCACCTACACTACCTATGCAGATGATACACAGATTCTCCTCCCACTTTCAGGGGATTAAGTTAAGGATTTGGCCTTGGTGAATAGGGTGTATCTCATCATCCAGGCATGGATGGCTAATCATGGTCTATGCCTGAATGATGACAAAACAGAGCTCATCATACTTGGCACCTCCACCAACCTCAATAAACTAGGCTGTGAATATGCCTCCTTCATAATTGATGGCAAGCTCATCAAAATGGCCAGGGAGGCGAAAACACTCGGCTTCTATCTCGACTCAACCCTCTAAATTCACCAAACAAGTTAACACATTGGCTTCCACTACCAGCTATACATGTACTCATCAGAACTGGCAAAACCTTCCTCTCAAACAACAGTTGCATCATCCTGGCCAGAGCCCTCATTCTGTTCAGGCTTGATTATTGTAGTGCCCTCTATATTGGCTCTAACAAAGCAATCATCAAGAAAATCCAGACTCTCCAAAACAACACCCTTAGAGAGGCCATTGGAGTGGCCAGGAGAGACCATATCTCGGAGATCAGACGTCAAAACAATTGGCTCTCCACAAACGACAAAATCAAACTGGAAATTGCATCTCTCATCTACAAATCCTTGAACATTGCTGCCCCTAGCTATCTCGCTGAGAGATTCCATAAAAGAACCTCCACCAGACCTTCCAGACCAGCCCACAGTACCTCCCTCCTTGTGCCTAGATTTAAACTCTCTAAGGTAGGTGGTAATAGCTTCCCCATAAAAACGGCCCAACTTTGGAATTCTATGCCACCTGCAATCCGAGAAGATCAGCCATATCAGAAATTCAGATCCAAATGTACCATCTGGCTCAAATCCTCTGATCTCTAACCCCATTATGTCCACTTGCTGCAAATACCATATTGTGGACAGCATCACAAGAAATGTTTAACATCTCCTGTCTCCTGTTATCCTGTGACTACCCTTACATATATGTATATGTATCGTTATTTATCTACTGCATAGATACTGTGTTATCCTGTGACTATCCTTACATACATGTATCTGTATCGTTTTTATCTACTGTGTAGATACTGTGTAACTAAGCTTAGAATGTACATGTAACCCTCATGCCCTGATACCCTCAGGTCTGGTGCACACTACATATGAATAAACAAACAAACAAACATTTCCAGTACTAACTGATTTTAACGGGTTGCATGTGTTTGTTCCATTTCCACGACACACATGGCACCACAACCTCCTTTTCTACAGTATCCATGGAGTAGCAAGACACTGATTATAAACTATTTACAGACTTATCAGAGAATTCTTGACATTACAAAGTGAAGATTTGATGGCCTTCTTCTACGACATTACGCCACTGCAGCCACTGTACACACTGCGTCCACAGCACCCACGCTGCAAGCACTCTAATTAGCATCCACCCTCCTCTTATGATGCCAGGGTGGAGGGAGGTGCTCCACACTAGCAGGGATAGAACACCTCTAACATGTGGCAAAAAGATAAACTGAAAGCAAGCAACAAACAGCAGAGGTTAGATGAAAGAATAACATTTAACCACAGCCTTCTTGATAAAATATCCATTTACCGAAATGGAAAGGCCAGATGCCACTCACCCCTCACACAACCCATTCCAACACCTAACCTGACCGCAATAACAAAAGTACTTTTAAAACTGTGAGCTTTTCACCAGTGGGTCTTGGGAAATAAAAGCAGGTCTTCAATTCAGTCGGTAACCTCCACAACTGCAGATCCCAACAAAATCTCCCTTCTCACCAAGATTGTTACACTAGCCATTTCCAGGAATTCATCTTACTGGAATCATGATCACACAGGTACAAAGAGGCTAAAACAAAATCACAGTCTAACTCTCCATGATGACATCTGAAAAAAGTCATCAAGCAATCACAGTTGACATCATTCACCAATTGCGCTCCAAACGCAGAGCATCAGCATAATGTAGAACTACACCATGACCTTTCCAGTGGCTGCCTTCTGGATGGACTCATCACATCCAGGCTGTGCTTGCTCAAAAGTCCTTTCTTGACCACACGGTTCCAGTCAAGGTTACTAATGCTAATTTGTTAAGATTGTGCCTTTCCTTATGCCTATTCCTTTGTTTTATGCGACCTTAAAACTGCCATGTTTCTGAATACGGCTGAATTCCCTAGAGAACAGGCTGGATTGAATGGCGTAGAGCTCAAGGCAGAGTTTATTCTCTGAATTCTTCAGTTACAAATGTCCTCATTAGATAAATATGACAGCTGTGGCAGCCCCCGCCAGATATTGGAACACACACACACACCAGACATGCACAGGGTTCCATGCATCACGTGACATCATCCAATCTCTGCCACTCCAGCATGAATTCATTCAGGATACAGCACGCCCTTTCAGGTGTCATTACCCTGCCCAACAATTGCCATTATCTTCACTCCAGCACCTGTTCACATTGTTTCCCAGAATATGTGCCCCTTAGCACTTCTGTCCTTACACCTGACCTAGTGCTTCACCTGCTCTTCGCACCCAAGCAGTACTGAAACAAATGGGATGCCTCAGACCAACAATAGCCTATCATGGAATTGACTCAGTAACATATCCACTTAACACACAGTAGATCAAAGGAAAATGACAGACACACCCTCTCCCAACCAAGACGAGTCCTTTTAGGAATTCCCATTGAAAAACAATGCCACGACCCACAATGAAACTAGCTAGAACAGCTCAACAAAGAACTCAACGCAGTAGAGAAGAAGACTTCCCACTTCCAACCCCAAGATATGATATGATAGTTTATTAGAGGTTTCTAAGCGCAGACCCAGGGCTCGAACCTGCGCTACTGTGTGTTGTCTTGTTTTCAAGGCGAGCACGTTGCCCCTGAGCTATCCTCTCGAGACCAAGATCACCTGAAGACCGCAATACTAGTGGCGTGTGAAGGAGCAAAGGCCAACAAAACACAATGGCCCTCATTACGACCCTGGCGGAAATCGCGGTGCAAAATGCACCATGGAGCACGGCGGAAAGCTGCCGATAGCGCCATGGGGGTTGGCGGATTTTCCGCCCCATTCCGACCTTGGCGGGGCGGTAAATCCCCATTCCCCATTTTACCCTTCCCCATTCCCATTTTTGCCCCATAGGGTATAATGGGAGTGGGGAAGGCGTTAATTACGCCACCTCAAAATACGGTGGCGTAATTAACGACAAGGTCCCGTAGCGCCATGGATTTCTCCGCCCGGAAAAACCAGGCGGAAAACGCTCCATGGCGCTACGGAAACTCGTAGTAGGGCGGACGGGTCCGCCGCGAATAACGCTGGCGTAAACCCACTCCGCCAGGGTCGTAATGAGGCCCAATAAAGTTAATCAATCGAAAATAGATTTATTTTGGGCACAGCCCACAAAAGCAACCAATGCAGGAACAATAACATACAGAAGCTCAGCAGGACAATATTTCTCCATAAAGATTCACCAGTAAGTCCGCACAGTAATTTCAATAGTAAAAAAAAACAAATCACAGAACACGCCTAAGTATAGCACATCATTGTATCTATAGCACGATTATGTCCCCCTTCAGATGCCACTAACACACCAATGTATCCGCTAGTTTACCCTTTGAGTTGCCTGCATTTGTTTACATTCATAGAACGTTTCACAGGAAAACCTAAGGCTTCTGTTTCCTCACCTCCCCCTTGTTGCCCAGGTAACTCTTTAAGTAATTTGCTATTGCGAAGGTCACAAGCTGCTTGGTTATCGGTCTATTAAAAAAAACGTGCTTGTTTTACTTAATTGAGCCTGGATAATAAAAACACAGGTTTAAGCCACCGTTGCATTGCTCTCTGATAAAATGGGCATATTACTAAGAAGTAAAGAAGTGCTAGTCCTTTCTCATACCAATAGCTACATTAAGAACAACACAATTTGCATTCTGCAACGGGTAAAATACCTACCCTGAACCTAATGAATCAGGTGTTGGTTCTGAGTGATTTAATATGATCGGGAAAAGGCCCTAAGCCAATTGGCAATCTGCAATCTGCAACATCGTGACATCATATCATGGACAACCTATTTCTATTCGCCTATTTTAGCTTAAATTAGGGCACATGTCTCCATTTGCTCAGGGCTGGTACATACATAAGGTAAGTCAATCAATGTGTTTTCATTTCCGATGCTTACAAACGGCATTACCTGTACATTACGGGCAAAAATGGCAAATTTGCGTCTGAAATTGAGGCCCCGACATGCCTGGATCTTCCGTCAAGGCTCATCTATGTCCATTTCTTGATCTGATAGATTAAGGGCGTTACACAGGCTCTGTATTCTGTCCTCCACCGCAAACTGCAGAAGCAAGGAAGTGGTTGGGGGCCCTTTAGGTAGTTCTAACACTTTTTTAATTAGTTGAGAGTTTTCCTAATCTGCAAACCCCTGATATTTCCATCACATGAAGGTCAGCGTAATCATAGGGGGACAATGATGTGCCTGTCTTTTCTTTGCCTGGTGTCTGGACACCAGCCTGATATTTTGAGGTCTAAAACACACAGCTCTTGATAAACAAGTTAAAAGAAGTGGGGCCTAGAGGCATAATTTCCTTACACCCTTTCGGATGACAAATGGCCTGGTCTCTCTGAACAAATCTCATCCGACTATAGAATAATTACCTATGTGCGCCCTGTTAATAGCATTTAGCAGAGGGGGAGATATCAGATATGGAACTCAAGGTTACTGGCAACTGTGTGCTTGGCCAACAACGGCTGTTCTAAGTTCTATAAACAAAATATGCAATGGTTCTTGCTTTAACATGACATATTTCAGTACTAAATACAAACTAAAAACATGCATGTGCGCTTATGCCACTTTGAAATCCTGCCTTGAGATATGAAATCCTCATTCCATTATTGGCCAGTTTTTCCAATCGCTCTTGGAGGACCTTGCCACTATGTCTGGAGCGCATCTGCTGAAATACCACCAAACAAATGTACTGTTACCGCCACTTGGTCTGACGGAATTACAAGCGGGCTACAAGTGGCAGTTAGGTGGTGTAAGTCTCCATTTATGACGTCCATAGGACCCATGGGGATTTCAACATAATTACCACCTGCAGTAATTCTGCCAGCGGTAATTCTGTCAAAATGGCCACATTTTGGCAGTAAGGTAGCAGAACTACTTCCAGCATTTAGCTTGAGGTTTTTCCTCCTTCCCCATCACCAAAACTATAGTTGATAGTTGGGCTTTGTGGTAATAGAGCAGAAATGCAGTGGTAATGCACCCCTTTTACTTGCACCACCCAATTTGTAATGAGGCCCAGTGCTCCTTTTCTTAGTTTTCTTATGAATTAATAAACAATAACTCATTAAACCCATTGAACAGGAGCAATAAATACGGTATCTAAATTTTCTGGTTCGGATGGGAACACTAATTGAAAGCTTATCAGCCCCAGGTGCTTTTCCTGTACTGGAGGAATTTAATGAGATTTGGATTTCCATTGAGTAAAAATCCAATTTATCATGTTTGAGAATCACTTCTCCTATACTGTTATGTTCCGGCCATGGAAGGTTTGGCATAGATGGTCCCTTTCCCGACTTCGGTGATCGGTCTATGACTAGAACCGTTACGTACGGTCTAGTCTTCTTCCAAGATGGCCGCCTCCAGGCAGCGTTTCTATAACAACGCACTGAAACCTACGTTCAGTGCGTTGTATCGCTTCCACTTCCTGTTTTGGCTTCGGTACTCTTGTTCGAGTTGCCAGCTGTTCGCTCTTGGTCCTGGTCCTGCTTGCAGGAGTTTTCTCCGGCTTCTGCCCCTCCTCGCTCCGCCCGGCATCTTTCCTTGCCTTCTTCCCTCGCTCCCACTCTCTCTCATCCGGCTTCGGTTGAGTGCTCTCCTTCTGCACGCCTCCGGCTCCTAGTTTCATCTCTGTTCGGGCCGCAGGATTCCTTTCCTTTCCTGTGCCTCTGCACTCACTAAAGCCTCTCTAGGCGTTCACCCTTATACCTCGCTCTGTTCTGTCTTCCTCTTCTTTCTGCCTTTCCCTATTACCTTCCACGGAGCTTCCCCCTGAAAATTGGATATTTCTACGGTCTACAGTATCTCAACCGCCGGTCCGATCAAGCTCCACGTTCTGCCTGTGTGCTTCAGGGTTTTTTGGTGCCGCAGAAGCTTTTTCCCTGGATACTCGGACGGGCTTACTGGGGGTCCCTCTTGGCGGGGAGTTCCCCAGTTGCCAAGGTGGCCTCCAGTGGAGCTCGTCCCTACCTCCACGATAAGAAGGTAAAGGGCCAAGGAAAGAAGACCCAGACGACTACTACTAGAGGAAGTAGAGGGACCTCACGAACTTTGAACACATCTTCAGGAACCTCAGGTGAGGAGGGGTCACGGGAGAGAGACCTAGCCGTTAGCAATCTTGACATATACCCGTACATCTTCACAGTATCCGCAGCATAAGGTTAGAACAATGGGAATACCATGCTTCCTTTGTTATATGTATCTCTTATATGAGTGCATCATCTGCCAATCTAGTTGCTACTTTCTACTATGAAACTGCTTCATTACTGGTTCACTATGGTTCTTTGAGAATATCCAACCTTTTCTCTGCATCGCCTCTGCTTTACCGATAGCCAGTGGAGATTTATCTGAAACTGGGAAATAGTCGAGCTTGTAGGCAATGAGTAAACAGCTCAGTTTTGAGTAACCGGCAAACGCTGTATTTTGCCCTTTGGAATTCCCATGAGCAAGGCGTTGCAATAGTCTAACCTAGAGTTGGCTAAAGCAACGACTATCATTGAGCGATCTTTATCTGAGATAAGTGGTAGCAGAAGTTTCAGCAAAATAAAATGAAATTACACAGCTCTGCTCTGACAATTTCACTTACCTGAAAATGACAGTTTAAGTTTGCCTGCCAGGTACATCCAAGGTTTCTTACCTTAGATGAAAATTATGTTTGGAGCTCAATGTTTGGACCTCAAAAAGTGCTGCACAGGAGACACACTGTGAGATGTGAGCCAGTTTTTTCTTGGACCAAAATAATATGATCTCAGTTTTTGTTAGATTTAGTTGGAGTTTGTTGTCCAGCATCCAACTTTTATTTTAACTGGCATAAAATAGTACTCTGTCTATTGCTTCCACAGGTCCTTTTAGCCGTACACAGAGTTGTTTCTGATCTGCATATGAATAGTAATGCAAAGCAAATTCTGACAAAATATCCAACAAAGGGCAAATATAAAAGTTAAATAGCAGAGGGGGCAGAGAAGACCCCTGGGGCAAACTACATATAACCGGTAAAGAGTCAGAGGTGTGTTAGCCATTTTAACTTGCTATGTTCGAACAGTTAAAAAAGAGGTAAACCATTGCAATGATACTTTGGAAACCTGAGCCACCATGGAAAGTCTTCAGATAAGAATCTCAGAATTGACTGTGTCGAAGGCTGCCGATAGGTCCAGCATGACTAGCATGCTGATATCAACCAGCATTAAAAATGTCATCCCAGAATGATATAAGTGGCGTCTCAGTGCCATGCCCTGCCCTAAATCTTGATTATACATGTTCATTATCCCCTGATCTTCCAAAAAGTTCTGAAATTGCACTGTAACAATCTTTTCTAGGATCGTAGATGGCCAGAACAGGCCTGCAATCAGTCCGTAATTTCATAATGCCTTATGATCTAATGTATCATCCATTTGGAATCTTTTAATGCTCATAAAATAACTTGATATCTCTTCTTTCTTTGTCAAACCATAATTTCCCCTCATAATAATTCTTGGCTTGGTGGCAAAGGGTTCACCAATGTGACAAAGTTGAGATGAAAATGCAGCAGATGATTACTGTAATAGTAAGGATCTACTAAAATTGATATAAGACTTGTAAAAGTATCTTATAAACCATAGGCATGACAGACACATAGTCCAACACAGACCAGATGATTCGATTTCAATGATATAAGACATTATGCTCTACGTTACAGAAGGTCACAATAGTTGTAGATTCAGAACACAAGGGAAGGGACAGTGAGAGTTCATGCAGGTGATTGTCCCTTTCCAATCTCTCAATGACCTCAAAATCATCAGCATGCCTCCCAGTAGCACGAGCCACATCTACTAAAATGAAGTCAACAAGGATAGTTCTGTTACTGGACCTATAGATGCCTCATGGTGGGTCATCTCCATATGCTCCTCCATTTCATGCTCTTGGACCAGCAAAAGTGACTGGGGAAGCTGCATTTTTAAACTTCTCGAAGACCCTAACAGTGTCAAATGGCACACAGTTCTAATTACATTATCAAAGGAAATAAAGGAACACAAGCTAAACCAGAGAGAGCGGTCCACCTGTGGAAAATAACATACACAGAAACCTAATAACCACACAGTCGATATCCAAGAACAGAACTGACACTTACCAAATATTATTTGAAGGTGGTGCTCTTCATTATGGAAACATGGTTGTTGGAGGGCTGTAAATTGGTAGTAGACAAAGCCATGCAAAACAACCTCAAACTCAATCAAGCCAACCATGAAGAAAAAAGAGGAGAACAAATAGCTGCCATGTGTAAGAATCACTTTGGCATCACCACAATAAACATTCAGAACTGCAAATCACTCCATGTTCAACTACCTTAACGCAATCTCCAAGAAAATGCTTCCTTCCTACTAATAATCACCCTTTTCCTACAACCCCACTTTCATATGAGACTCACAGACACCATCACAGGTCTTGTGGTGGAGCACAAGCACCTGATGGTACTCAGAGAATTCAACATTTTGTTTGACTAGAAAACTGAGACTTCAGTCCGATCAGTGTTCTCCTACATGCGAAACCTACACTTCAAACAAATTGTAAAATGAGCAACATATTCAGCTATGCACACCCAACAAGACACCATGTACTGCATGGAGTGATTAACAATAACCGCCTACCATTGGACACAGGAGAAACACAACAATGCGTCCAGGCAGGTTCTCAAAAACGGAACAGGAAGACCAACAAACTAACAAACTACCATCCAATCTTCAACATACCATTCCAAGCAAAAAGCATATCTTGGACAAAGCCCACGTAGGTGTCTAATCCAGACAAGGAACAGAAACAATCCAGATACCCATATGGGATTAGCCATCAAGCCATCATACTCCTAAAATGCCTGCAGCACTTGACACAGTGAACACCACACCAATGATCTAAACACTTCACGAAGCAGGACTGCCCAATAAGGTGCCACAAAAGATGGCTGTGTTCCATGTGAACAAGAAACCACCTGGCAGCCCTCTACAGATCAAACACATGTAATATAATCTTTGGACTACTGCAAGGATCAAGCCCATCACCCCTGCTCTTCAACATTCAAAATACACGGCCGCACTTTTGCAAACTACGGAGATGGAACACAGTCTTCAAATTCACAATTAACAGTGTCACAGACACAGGCCTCACATGACACCACACTCAAATCAACCTATGGATGAACAGAAACATCTGAAAATTCAACCCAAGAGTGTCATTCAGATCGCGCAAGTGCATGGAATGGGGGAAGGGGAAAGTGCGGGGGTACAGTGCAGTACATGGCATAGAACAATAACAATAGGTAATGTAACAGCCAGCAGGTGGCAAGTGCTTAGGTAAGTGCAGACATCAGGTGTCAAGTGCTGGTAGTGGGACTGTAGGGATACAGAAACAGACCCCAAGTCACGGGGTTGCCAGGCAGGCAGTGCAGGTGTGTGTGACTGGTGGGGGAGGGACCTGGGTCCGAGAACAGAGGGTGGTCAGGTAATCAGTGCAGATTCAGTTTCAGCCAGGAGGTCAGCAGGGGAGAGGAGGAGAAAAGGCAGAAGCAAAGAGAAAAGTTTTTAGGTGCTTCCAGAACCAGAGATGGTTCTCCTCAAGTTTCAGGGAGGCTGTTCCAGAGGTAGGCCCCAGCCGAAGAAAGAGATCTACCACCAACTCGTTGCTTGGAGAAGCAAATGACCCTAAGCAAGTTGGAGGCGCAAGAGCTAAGAGCTCGAAAGGGAAGATATTTAGGAAGAGAAAGTTGAAGTTATTGAGGCCCCAGACCCCAGAAGGCTTTGTGGACAATGCAGAGGGTTTTCAACTTGATCCTCGCAGCCACTGGGAGCCAGTGCAGAGATTTCAGTCCTGGAGAGATACGATCCCTGGGCTTGAGGCCAAGGACAAGTCTTGCAGTCCTGTTCTGGATGAGTTTGAGAGGGCGGAGAGTAGAGGCAGGCAGATTTAGATAGAGGCTGTTGCTGTAGTCCAGCCTAGAGAGAACCAGAGCTCTGGAGATAGTGAGCTTCTGGGGGGAAGGAGAGGAAAGGTAGAATACCTCGGAGGAGGTGCTGCTGGTAGTGTGACTTCTTAAAGATGTCTGAGATGTGAGGAGAGAAGGAGAGTGTGGAGTTGAAGATGACCCCAAGGTTTTTAGCCCCGCAGGTAGGAGCAGGAGGAGGCCAAGAGAGGCAAGCCAGAGAGTGACAGGAAAGGAGGGATTGGGAGTGCCGATGAGGAGAATCTCAGCCTTACTGGAATTAAGGCAGAGATAATTGGCGGCACACCACTCCTGGATAGCAGACAGACAGTCAGAGATGAGAGACAGAGAAGAGGTGGCCGAAGGTAGCCTGAAAATGAGCTGAGTGTCATCCGCATAGCACTGAAAGTAGGGCCAGAGAGCAGCAATGCGGTGGGCAAGAAGTGCCAAGTATATGTTGAACAGCCAGGGAGAGAGGTTAGACCTCTGGTGTACACCACAGGTAGAAAAAAAGATAGCAGAAAAGAAGGACCCAAGTTGAACCTGCGAGGTTATCACAGGGACATTTGAGCAGGATGGGATGGTTGACCATGTCAAAAAGAGAGATCAAGCAAGATGAGGACACAGGGGGTGTTATAATCAAGGTTGGAGAGCAGGTCTTCACTGATGTTCAGGAGAGCAATTTCCATGCTTCTGGCAGCTCTGAAGCTAGACTGATGGTCATGAAGACAACCAACAGATTCAGTGTGGAGATTAAGCTGGGAGATGGCCAGTTTTTCTAGATGTTTGCCCAGGAAGGGAGTGATGGAGATTGGGTAATAGTTAGCTGGGCAGGAGGGGTCGGCAGAGAATTCGATGAGAAGAGGGTGCACAAGGGAGTTCTTCAGGGGGGATGGGAAGCCTCTAGTGGGGAAGGAGTGGTTGCAGAAGTCGGCCAGGGCAGGAGCCAGGGAGTCGATGTGGTTCAACAGAAATTGACAATTGTCCAGAGACATCAAAAGTCATCCAAAACCTAGTAACTCTGATGGACAGTAGACTGACTCTGGAACCAGAAATTAGCACTGTCATTAAGTAGTGTTCATACCACCTTTGCTAATTCAGAGGGACCATCCCAAACAGAACCCTTGAAGTCATATCACTGCATCTGCCAAGAATCAATGATTTCAGCAGCATGCACCACGCTGAAATATTCTATAGAGGAACATTAAAAAAACTTAAAATAGTCCAAGATATTGTCAAAAGAATGTACTGAGACTCAACAGAAACCAAGTCACATCAGCACTAGGAATGCTGGACTGGCTTCGATTCCAAAAGAGAACACAGTAAAACATATGTTTAATCACCATACACTTCAGTTCCTTGTAGTGGGTGGAATTCCTCAAGCGAAAAATCACCCCATACTTCTCAAGGTGGACACTAAGATCCAGCTCTGACATTCTCCTAAAAATTCCCAAAAACATCAGAAGGAGGCTTTTAAGCTTAACACAACACTAGAACTCAATTCACAAGGAAACTGGCACAATGGCACACTCAACTTTCCAGAAAATACCAAAGACCTGGTTATAAACTAAAAAATAACAACCCAATGTGTCACCACAAAGACCCAACCAAATCTGGGCATTAGTTGCACTGAACCGAATGCAAATCCGACATACACACTCTGAGTCATGCTATCAATGTTAACTCCAGGTGGGCACTCAAAGACGTGGACCTGGTATTTCTATACAGCAAGATGGATCCCCGGACAGGTGAACTACTGAGAACATAATCTGACAAAGAATCATCCTGGAATAAACCTCCCTTTGCATTTCCTCCCCAGAGGGCATCTTGGGACCCGGAGCAACACACTGCCTGATAACCCGATGCTAAAATACACCTTGCACCATTCTTCCAGGTTATTACACATAGACCGTGTCTTAAGGATCCACTGTCGAGCAGCACAACTGCACCAAAGTACCTAGGCCATGCCTGGCATTTAGAAGAGGTTCCAGAAGTTCCTGATGCAAGTGTTTAAGGAAGAACGGAATTAATTTCTAGTCAACTGAGAAGCAAGCATGAGGACAGATGCACTGCCAGGCACCGCTCCTAATTGGCCCGATGCACTACAAAGAGGCACTCCTAAGGTGTCCACTGTTAACGTCCTCCCACCATTAATGTGCTCCTACAGGTTCACCTAAGAGTGTCTACCACTGTATTTTACTCCTGGCTGCGCTACCACTGTCACTTGCTCCTGGATGCTGCTCTATTGTTATGTTCTTCTGTGTGTACCCCCACTATAATCTACCCGTATGTATTTCCACAGCTATGGTGTGCTTCTGAGCATTGCCCTGCAGAGACTTTGCTCCAAGACACACCCCTACAAGGACATCTAGATGGCTACATCAGATAGGATTCTCTAAATGTTCATTTGTATCTCCCTTACTAACTCACTCACATTCTACATTCCACATTATTCGGTGCACATCGACTAAGCCACCAACAAATGCCAAATGTATACCTCTCTCAACATTCACTAATACCATTAACACTATCCATATCTTCTAAAATCTTGTATTACCCATTCCCTATCAACACACCTTGGAACTATGGGTACACAGGGCTCCCTTCTATATGTAGATTCCTGGCATTGCCTTGACACAAATCACATAAGAAAATACCTGCACACAGAACCCGGGTTCTTTTGATCTTCATGCACCAACACAATAGCAACGCTACCCTGCATCCCCCCTTTGCCCTAATGAATAAAACCCAGTCAGTCTCTCTTGCAGATCCAGTAGTGCCAGGAGACCGTGCATATGGAAGCAGAGCATGTTATGAAAGCCGAAAACATAAACTCATCACGAATTTTAACTCTGATCTATTGCAATCAGGAAATAACCAAATACTCTCTTTTCTAAAGAGTACCTTATTGAGCAGTAATTTCTGAGTTGTACACTTTCCATTTATGATCCTGCCTTGATCATTTTTGCTGACTGCTCCCTTAAAACAAGTCACTTTACCCCTACTCACTTCCTACAATTTCCCTTTTCCAAGTAAGCATGCACTTTAGAAATTACTGTGCATGCATGCAAACCCACAAAAATCACAGATTCCCATTTTCTTTGCAACACTCAGCAAAAGGTGTGAAAGGAGCAGCCAACTGTACTAGACGCCTGATCTTAATATTTACAGCAATGATACCAACATGCCAGAATGAATCTTTCACCATCATATATCACATTTTAAGACATTTTCAAAGTTTGTGTTTTCCTTTTATTTCCTTCTCCCATGTTTTACTTTAAAGTCATCCTTTCAAAAAACTCTTCACCATTGTGGAACACTTTCACAGAATGGCCTTACCTCATGCAATTGTTACACACTGAGATCATTGTTAGACGTTTCTTTGACCAGAGTATGTGAGTGTGAGAATTCCATGCACCCTTTGGTGTTACCCTTTGAGCTTTCTTGGTCATGACAATCTTTTCAGCAACTTTGCTCTCCTCTTTCTGCAACTTTCAAAAGAGCATGATTTGTCTTACATCATCACTATAGTGCATTGTCTTTTTGCATAATCATGGGTTGCACTAAATTTCTCAGGCGAAAATAAGTCTTGTCAAAGGAGGGATATTTTACAAGCCTGCAGGAGGGTACTGGAGATGGAGGGAAAGATAATAGAGATGTAGTAACACCGTCTTTCATACACAGTGTTACTTCATCTCCATTATCTTTCCCTACACATCTCCATGTTTGGGATTTTGTCAGAGGGCTATTACATAATTTGGTGGTATTTCAGTACCTTGCTAAAGATAGTGGTAGAATAACGGTAACATGTTGTTACAGCGTGTTTATGGTGTTCCCTATATAATGTGACAAAACTCCCCTTTGAATCTTGTATTCTATTTAGGGTTAACCGTAAGCACAAGATAGCAGACCTTGCACTTGCAGGGACACAACAGCACTAACTATATTATATAACTATTTTATAACTGTATTATTATTATTATTATTATTATTATTATTATTATTATTATTATTAGTAACTGTGATTCCAGTATAGGATATGAATGAACACGAAATAGAAAGAAGACAACCACTGACCCATCAACTACAAAACAGCAGAGATTCTAGACACTCAAACCTACTCACTCTGTCCAAACTCACTCTCCATTCAACATAACATCACAATTATAAGTCACAGAACAACCTTACCCAACAAGAGGAAGATTGAAAACGTTTTATTTGTGCAGTTTATTCTAGCCTCTGTTTTTTGTGCGGAATAATTGTGGGTTTGTTTCACTGAAACATCACATTGAAGAGCATGTGGCTGCACCCTGGCCTTGGAATGTACTACAAACAAGTGTCTATGTGCTTTGGAGGCTACTAATCAGATAATAATCTTGGATTCCCTTCTGCTGCTGGCCAGAAGGGAGTTATATTAAAGCACTCCCTCTGTCTGAGGTGTCAGAGCTAGGAATTTGTTGTGTGCAGAATGAGTGCTGTCGGAAACCAAAGGAAAGACTGAAAAACAACCTCCCCCACCAACCCATTCAGGATGGTCTGTTGGGGGTTTTGTCATAGGGCTATTACATAACGTGGGTGATATTTTAGTTTTGTGCTAAATTGGCGGTAAAGTATCATGGTATAAAAGTGGTGAGCATATTTGTAGTACTGCCATAAATGATGAGATAAACCTTCCCTCTTTTTATGGTGGTATTCTGTTTTAGGGTTGACTGTAAGTATACATTACTGGACCTTACACATTTAGCAGGAACAAACTATGACCATATGTTCTGCTGATGACTTATATATGACATCAACCTACCATATTTAATGGTTCTGTTCAGCTTCTAGCATGCACAAGCTGAACACACTCACACATGTACCACCGGCTTTCTAGCTTGCTTTTCTGGTTCTCTAACTTTTAAATGTTCTTACCACTGTGGTATATGCACTAAAGCACTTCCTGGTTACCTCCCCTCATTTAAAAATAATCAAAAGAGACACAATAAAACAATCTCACCAGTTCAGCTTTTTACCATTTCTATACCTTTATTAAAATAACGGTAGTTGCAATAAAATCTTATTTCAGTTCACAATAACACATTTGTTTGTTCTTACCAATACATCAGCACTGGCGAGGTTATCTAAGAGAAGAAATATGAAGCATATCACAATACATGGAAAATGTTTCTTTCATCAGCATTTGTCATTTACCATTGAACATGTGAGCGAAAAACAGCTAACATTTTGTTAAAAATAAACCTTTTTCCTGAATAGCTTTATCTCCAGGTATTTCACAAGTTCAGAAAATGTGGCTTTTGTTTGGGACATAATGATACAATGTGCAGTGCTAAACTACTCTCACAGAATTAGTTCCCTTTAAATGCACTAATGGCTATGTGGAACACACATGCCACGCCAAGTAACTACTTTACAGTGTGTTCCCAGCCAATGCACCAAAATATGTTGAGGGTTTTGTCATAAGGCTATTACATAACGTGAGTGATATTTTAGTTTTGTGGTAAATTGGCGGTAAAGTATTGTGGTATAAAAGTGGTGAGCATATTTGTAATGCTGCCCTATATGATGAGATAAACCTTCCCCCTTTGTATATTGTTATTCTGTTTTAGGGTTGTCAGTAAGTATAAATGATGTCTCATGCACCTATCAGCACCATGACTCAACATGTAGCCTATTGCCTGTTCCTGTGAAATGTCTGCATGCCCTAAGTTAGGTGAGACAATATCCATTATTCTTGTTGAATTTCCAGGAAAAAAAGTAGACAAATGAGCTTTTTAGCAAATTATCTATTGACTTGGATAGGCTCATACTTAGATAATGGGTGCTTTACCCTGACCCATGTATTTCATGCCCTAGCACTCTGTCCAGTAAATGGTGATTTTCCATGCATTAATGTCATGACAGACTTTATGAAATCAAGAGTCAATTTCAACCATTTCCAAAATGTTCTAAATTTTTCAAAAGAAATGTTCATAAATGTGTTTTAAAAATGTTTTTTCTAAAAATATCAAATGAAATGTTCTCCATTTTTCTCCTCTGACACTACCCCCTTATTTTTCCTCCTCTCTCCCGTACCTTGTGTTCCCCTTCCCTTTCTTTCCATTTCTCATTATTGTCATCCATGGCCTTATACTTGTAACCTTTGCACTTTCACCTGCACTGAATTGTATCACTACAGAAGCAAGCTCCTTTAATGTATTGGATTTGACAAAAATGTTGCTTTCATATGTGTGGCCCTGATGACGACCCTAGAGGGTTGAAACACGTGTCGGCAGTTACCAATAATTTTGCTCCTTATTTTCAAATATCACGGTTGGAATCTTAACTGAGAAAGGTATCAGTATCTCCAATTTTGCTTGATTTCTTTAGTATCACTATCTGATTCCTGATTTGCCAATTTATTGCAACCCAAAGGTTTTGTACGTCCAGCATATCAGGTCAAAAATCTTTGCTTCGTCCAGCAAACCTGAGATAAACATTGTTTTGATTTAGGTTCATCACCAATAAATAGAGCCACACAGGCAGAACATCTATACCTGTATCGTCCCCTTTTTTCAGTACAAAACATAACCCAGTTGGAGAGCACAGCAAGCGGAGGATGACATCTCCTTCAGTTTACTTTGTTCAAAAAGGTGAGCCAGGGAAATCACCAATTCCCCTGGTACTGCAGCATATCCAATCATTCTGAAACGTATCTCTACTTTCAAATCTAACCCAATAACACAAGTGGCCTCCTGCATAGGTTCCCTACTGTTTATGTGTGTAACAATGTCTTATTGTATTGTTTTTGGTTGCACTAATAGGAGCCATGCTAAAGTACAATCCTGCATGCATTTCCCAAGGATTTAAATGTAATAAGAAAGTGCCTCTCGAGCTGTGGAATTCCAGTGTCCGGAATTGAAAGTAGAGCCAAGGATGTTCCTGGATGACGTGAGGGGCAATCGATTCCGCATCTGCAGCATGCACTTCTCAGATGATATGTACGAAGAATCACAGTTCACTAAAAAGTATGTCCCCAGATTCTTTCGCAAATTACTTCCCAATGCACTTCCAAATGAATTTCAAAACGTGCAGACCCATGTGAATAGTGGACAGTGTATTTTTTTTATATATTTGATCTTTTCAAAATGTGCCTGTATAATATGTCTTATAAATGACCACTCAATATATTGAAACAGTCTGTGAACAGGTAACATAATGAAAGTTTTTCAGTTTTTGGAGAATATTTCTATTGACATTTTATTACACAAGTTGCTTCCTGACACGATGTCCTGTGGTTTTTACATTTTGAACATTCGATTACTTTTTGTATCCCTACTTTAGAGATACTCCAATAGTTCAGTGCAATGGGAATCTTTCCAAACACACACTCACATTGCTTCTTTTAAAAATAGGTCATTTTTTAAAAATAACCATTTCGGTCTTTACGTAGACCACATTGATGAAATTACAGACTGTTACCATAGAGGAAACCACAGACACATACAACATACTAATGGTGAGGCCTAGCAACTTGTATACAAACTTTTTTAAATCATTTGTGTTGTGATCTAAATTATAATACTGATATCCATTTTATATGGAACAATGTTATGAATATATGCATCGATTGAAGAATTGTGATGCTACATCGACCACTATTCCAGAGTGAGCAGAAACCTCACTCACCTTTCAAGTAATCTTTTTGGAATATTCCTTCAGATGCGACTATACAAAATATGTATTTGTTAAAGTTCAAGTTCAACTTAAAACATAATGATTATTGTTATGTATAATATTAGCTTTTGATACAAACTGACTTGTATGCTTCCTTGTGAATTTCGACAATCTTTTACATATAATTTAGTTGTCGTTGATCCTATATCTTTATTATTAAAATTGCTGTTATATAGGCAGAGCCTGGAACTTCAACAATGTACTATTCTTCTACTCCAACCGGTCTGGGGGATGAGGTATGAGAAGTGATTTATTAATTAAGACTAATAGTTATTGATTAACAATATCTTTTTCACATGTAAAATAACATGTCTTTTTGATAATTTGCAATACAGTCAGCAAATTATTAGGCATTAGATCAACAACCTTGATGTATTTATCACAGAAACACATGCAACAATGAAAGGAAACCTTCATAAAAATGTACTTGGTCACTGAATAACATAGACCCTTTCACTATATGAATGGTGTATGTTTATATTTATAAACTTTTATTTGCTTAGCGAAAAATTGAATCGGTGCAACAAAATAACATTACAACGCATTAAAGGGGCAAAAATTGAATCAATATGTTTTGCAGGATGATTGCTCACCAACTCCCTGCTGACATCTCTGAAGGTTATCAGGTACAGTTTTCAATGAAATCTTTTTTAAATGTTACATGTAAATCAAGTTTCTCAATATGTTCTTTGTGAGATCAAAGATTTTAACATTACATTTTTGTTTAACAATTTAAACAATGTTCTTTAAATTTGTTATATACAAGGAATGTACTATTTAAGCAGTTTTGAAATTGAAGAGACACATGGACAAGGGGTATACATAAGATATTGTAAAATATCAGTTGTCATCCATTTTTAATGTGATGTAATATTTAATATGATTTAATGGTTTCCATAGTGTCATTTTGATATATATGTATATATGAATATTCAAGTGGAAGAGCACATTTCGAGGTTTATACAATTTCAAAATGCTGTTTTTCAGCTTGGTCTGGTGGTTGGCAAATCCATAGTGACTATTTCAAGGAAAGTTCGGAAAACAAGGTAACAATCTGTGGTTTATCAGTTATATCATTGATATCACATTTTCATGTTGTAAGTCATATATTCTGTATGTCTGCTATAAAATAAGAATGTTTTATTCTCTTTGATAATATGCATAGAAAGAAGAGGTGCATAAAGATCCAGGCAGCTACCCAAACTAATGATGTCGCTTGGCAAACTGTTGTCACTTGGGAGCAGCTACTTTTTGAGGCTCAGCATGGTCCTCACAAGATTGTGTCGTGATGCAGATGTCCAGTGGCCAGAATTGAATTGAAAGTCAGCAGTGACCCATGGAATGAAAGCCTTGATCAGTGTTAAGGCACACAACAACACCCAGAAGAAATAGAAAACACAGAAGATGTTTCAGAATTGCTTGCAGAACCGCTCACACAATCCACAACCTCTAACAAACTGCTATCTAAAAACAGAAAATGTTATCTGTTTCCCTAATACATGTGGAAAAATCGTGGACATCACACACAGAAAAAACCTAAACATCTTCACTACTGATTGGCGATTGTGCTTGTGCTGTGGACTTCACTCTTCCTAGTGTTGAGGACATATCCACCACCATGAAATTGCAAACCACTGTACCACTGGACAATAGGCTATGAAAGGAAACAACAAACATTGTGTTTGACTGCTGCCTGATCGCGATCATGAAAATGATTGCATGTGAGCGATTGGTGAAGTTTTTCTCATGTAGTCAAAGGCACCAACCTGAAGATCAAGTGTAGCTGTGTACACCACCATAACTCATTTTCATCATCTGATCAACCTATATGTGGGTAAGTGAATGCTGGAAATGTACTTTGTTCATCTGCTTTGGTATTTAGCAGATCATTGTACAGTACAATTTCAGGTTTTTCTAACTTTGTGTGACTCAAGTTCCTTTCAAAAACACAGGTCTACAAACATCTGGAGGATTTCTTGTTCCCCGCTATTAGCCAGCATGGACACTCAAACAGTTGTCAATGGACAATGCGCTAGCTGGCAAAAGGCTATGGCTTGCTGGTGATGGACAGGGTGACAGTCCAGGTTTTCCGGCTAAATACTCCACTTACCACTTCAAAGACATGGGAAATTAAAAAATAGTGAGGTCAGTCATTGTGCAAATATCTGAATGTATATTGCTTGTTGCCATGGAAACATATGGTTTCATTTAATCCATTCAACTTCTGCAATTCAGATGACTGCAAATAGACCAGATAGCTACTGGCATGCATTTTACAATAGCCAAGGCCATGCGAGAGCAGTTACCAGACATAAAGCATGAATAAGATGAATGGCACGTTGAAAAATCCATTTTGAAAAACAGTACAGCTGCTGGAAAAAAACGCTACAGGAAACATTTTAAATCAGCCACAGTCTATCAGCAACCATCTTTGGTGGAGCTCAAAAAATTGTGATGGATCTGTAGATTATCTGCTTGAAGAATGGCATTCATTGATGCACCATTGTTCTAACATAAACTCTTGGATAGAAAAATAGCATTTCCACAAATGTGCACATGGACCATTGAGCAAGGATCAAGGGCGTAAGAAAATGTGGTTGGTTCCAGGCTCCCCCCTCACACAGCACTTGAGAATATTGTGTATGACAAACTGCTTTCAAGACACACGAGGGGACTCTCTGATTTCTGCCACACTTGAGATTTGGAGGTGTTCCATAATATGTTCCTAAAATACAGGCCTAAAAGGTTGCATTTTGGCATAGATGGTATGAAGGCCAGAACAATACTAGCTGTACTTGCAAGAATGAGAACATTGCAAGGGAACAAGCAAAAACTGCAGGAATTTTTGGGATGCCACATTACAACAAGGAGTATAGCAAAAGAAGCAAACAGTGGGGGGCAAAGCCAATCTTCCAGCAGATGGATTTTGAATTTGTGAAAGATCTGACATTGATGTGCTGGCCACGCAAATGCATGGAATAGCTCCAGATTGTGTTTCCAGGGACCAGTCTATGCCACAGAACTTCGTAAAAGTGTTTTGCTCTCCCAAACTTGCACTTGTTGAAAGGTTGACTTTAAGGTTCAAATGATGTGTGGCTCTCTTAACAATGTTTAAACAATCCATTAACACGCTTTTATAGTATTTGGAAACTGTTTTCATTGTATAATAAATAGAGTAATATGTTACTTGAGATGTAATTGTTAAATATTGTAGTTTTAATTAATCAATGTTTGTGAAGTAATGCCACTAGATAGGCTTTAACATTTCTGTTTTTCTCTGATTTGTGTATTTATTGCCAACAATATAATTGATTTATATTAGAGAAATTCATGCAATTTTTTCAAGGATGTGACTCAAATCAAATCTAATGTAAAAGAGACCGGTGAGCTTTAAACCACCTGTCACCAGAAGCTACTTTATGGATACCCCAGGCCAACTAATGTAACGCTATAGAATAGCTCCTTGTTCCATAGTGGTAGCTCCTGGTGACGGTTATTTCTGGATACCCAGGCACTGCTTGTAATTCCAGCTGATCCAATCCTAATTTCGAGACCTATTTGGAAGGCAGCAGAAAAAAAATACAAACTAAACATCTTAAACGCCAAGAAACATTTTTATAATAATCTAATTGATAGTTCACAAAACTCAACAGGAAAATCTTTGAAATCCTTAGATCAATCGAGAAGCCAAGGCCTTTGGCCATTACTATCCAGCCCACGGCTGCAGATTGTGCGGAAGTGCAAAGTGTGTTTGAAGCTAAAATGCTTAAAGCCAGAGAAAGAATTAGCCAGGCACTGCCCCACTCTCACACAATTGCAGGATCTCAGACAAACTATATCAAGCTAGCCGAACAGGACAAATTTGTATTCACTCCAGTCACAAATTCAGATAGGAGAGTTCTGTTGACCACAATGTAAAAGTATATTTGGCACGAATACCGCCTGATAGTAAATGATTGGCCCAAGCACATTCGCATTGCACTATAAATTGCATTGAATTAACCTGAAACAGGTTGACTATGCCACCATTATGAGTTATCCGCCATTTTGATCACCCCTTGCTTTCTGCCCCATGTTTAGAATTGTGTTTGAGGCTCCGGAAGAACAAAATGAACTTTGTACTGTTTCCATTATGTCAAGGTAGATAATAATATTGAAGCTGCTAAAGTGGATTGTTTGTCCTACACTGAGAAACCTTGGAGTTAAACAAAAGCCGTACTAATCTGTAATTTAGATAACATCTGTTCCAATAGTGCCTTCCCCGTTCAAACAGCAAAGTAGAATGATGAATAGTTGAACGTGCTCTTCTTGCAGAAATCTTTGTTTTCACTCCTTAAAACTAAGCTGACTTTAAACTCAAAAGACGATCCGGAGCAAGACAGGTTCGATCTCTGGGTCTGCGCTTAGGAACCTCTGGGTATAAAGCGCATTATAAATAACCAATTACAATTACAATTTTAGAGACAGCTATATCCCAGAAGCCATTAAAGTCGTGACAGTCGCCTCCTTGCTAAAAAAAAAACCTGGCTTGAACCCCAAGATCGAAGTAACCTCAGACCAATCACTAACTGTCACTTTCTGTTGAAAATCCTTGATAAGTGTGCAACAGGGTAACTCCAATGTTTTCTGGAGGATAAGAACATTCTACACAAAAACAATCAGGTTTCAGGCAAGCTCACAGCACAGATATATCACTCATTCAGCTGCAGACTCAGATGCTGAAGATAATGGATAATGGGAAAGCTGAAGTGCTGATGTTGCTTGACCTGTACTCTGTGTTCCATTTACTGAACCATGAGAAGCTACTGCGATCTCTCGAACAGGCAGGAAATTGTTCAAAGGGGGCAGTTGATGGTATTCACTCCTTCCTTGCCGATCGAATGTCCAAAATCCATTGGGGCGTTGCAATTTCATCATTGGTCCCTATCACCTGTGGAATACCACAGGGCACCAGTTTGTCACCCGTGCTCTTTAACCTGCACCTGCATCCTCTATGCACCATGTTGGAAGACACTGGTACTTTCTTTACTAACTACGCTCATGACACTCAGTTGTTCTTAGAGCTGAGTGGCAATCACACCAAGTCTGCAGTAAAATCTCAGGCATCTGCAACATCATTGAGGCATGGATGACTACTAACCGGATGTGCCTGAATGGTAGTAAAAGCTAACTCCTCATTTTTGGCCCCTGGCAGACTTGAGCCAAGTTGAACGCAGACTTCACAACCTTTAAAATCAAGAGTAGTGCTTTCCCGGTCATAGGCAAAGTAAAAACCCTAGGCATCATTTTGGTATCATCATTCAGCGCTGAAGCCCATGTAAATCAAATAAACAAAAACTGCCAGTATCATCTATGCCTGCTTAGACACACCAGGCCTCTGATCAATGAAGAGAACTGCACCACTATTGCCGGAGCTACCTTGCTTTCAAGGCTGGACTACGGCAATGTGCTCCTAATAGGGGCAAACACTGCCTGTCTGACAAAATGTTAGACAGCTCAGAATAGTGCCATGTGCATTATTAAAACATACCAAGAAGCGAGCACATCTCAGCTATTAGAAGGGTTGTACACTGACTGAAGGTGGAAGAATGCATTGCTTTTAAATCTAGCACACTGGTACACCGCTGCCTCTTTGGCACTTTACCCCTCTATCTGAAATCATTGATCTGCCCATATGTTCATAGTAGGTCCCTGCGTTCAGGAAATCAGGGTCAGATCAATGGTGTAACCCACAAAATGACCAACGGGCAGGGTAGATCCTTCCCCGCTAGAACCAACAAGATCTGGAATGCAATCACAATTGCATTAAAACTGAAACACAAGAATGTAAAGTTCTGCTGTGCACTGAAGACCGTCCTATATAAGTAATCATTAGTACAGACCGTCTCTGCAGTTTCATCTCTGTGTGTCTCATTTATGTGTGCTTGTCTTCTGTCTTTATGTTGGCGCCCTGATGCCAGCAGGCCTGGGCGCCCTATAAATGTATAATTAAATAAATAAATAAATAACTCACAATAGTTGAATCTCTAAGAAAGAAATAGGAGCACCAGACTTACAGAAATTCAATGGACCACATTACGGGTCCGGCAGCAGCCATGCCAGTAAAACAGGCAGGTAGCCACAGGACCCATAATTAATTACTAGTGCCTGAATTCCCGGTGCCACAGGCTATTCCAAGCCTGGTGGCCGGGAAGTTAGGCACCGGTAATTTTGTTATTGGACTCCATTGGAACAGGGACATGGGAGCACAACTGTGCCAGTGCTCCCGTGAGAAGGTCTGCAAAGTTGTACTGTGCCGGTCCATTAACAACAGTGCTGGTAGGCTTACCGGCACCATTGTTACCGGACTGACATAATTATAATGTGGCCTAACGTCGCCAGGGCTATGGTCCTCTCAGGCTGGACTACTGCAACAGCCTCTTCCTCAATCTGCCTAAATCCATTTTTTGCCCCCTTCAACTAATTCACAAGAGGACTGCAAGAATTATCCTTGGCCTCAAGCCAAGGGACTGCATCTATCAAACCCAAAAATATCTCCACTGGTTCCCGCAGGCTGAGATGATCGAGTTCAAGACCCATCCACAAGGCTTTCTGGGGCCATGGAGTACACTACATCTGACTCTTTTCCTAAATACCTCCCTCTTGGCAACCTTCTTTCATCTAGCAGCACTTATCTGCAGATCAGACACTTATTCCCTGCTCATCTCTGGCTTCTGACTGATTTCCTTAAGTTCCAGAAGATTCTTAAGACCCAACTTGTCTCTTCTTCATTCCCTTCCCCCTGATAATGCCCACCCCTGTTGCGATGACTGGCTGCCTGGTCATTTAGGAGTTCCAAAGGACACTAGGCCCTCCTTGCCTAGTATACCCAAGCACCATGTCTTCCTGCCCCACAGCCCCCCACCACCTGCACTTGCTCCTCTGGGCCCCACACCCCTGACAAGCTTGGCAGGGTGTGGATCCCTACCGAGTCTGGTCCACCCCAGTCCTCACGCTTCACATGTTGTCCTCACTCCATGCTTCCCATGGCTCACACCCTGCTTCCCCTGGCACTTGCCCACCTGACCTCCCCTTAGCACTTACCTAGCACCAGTGGCCTTCTTTTCTTTCCCTCCTCCTCCTCCCCCCTGCACTAGTTTATATCATCTTGCCCCGCACCTCCCTACCAGCCTAGCATTTTCCCTTCTGCCCGACCAACATCCCCTCCTTCCCACTCCCTTCCCCCTGCACTTGTTGTTACTGCCCTTGCATGATCCGAATGACACAAGGCCTCGCAGGACTGTAATTGTTTTTTTCTTCCCTTCCCCCATACTTTTTTGTCTTGTGGCATCTTGAAACACTGTTTTTTTTATAGACGCTTTACAAATAACCAATAAATAAATAACATAAATGAAGTCTAACCTCGCTGGAAAGTAGGAATCATCATAAGTGGCTGCAGATAGCAATAGACCAAAGATTTGTGTGGCACAGTGTTAGACAACATTGAAATAACGAGCAAAGGAATATATTTTAGCAATGTGGCCATCACACATCTACATCTTACTGTGGAGGCCCACATGTAGAGGACAACCAGACCTGCATGCATCATGCAGAAATCAATATGATTGCTGGAATAGATATACACACAGAAGCCAGTAAGCCTTTCAAAACTGCACTCATTCAAAGCATGCTGGAATTTTAGTGTTTGTATTTTTAAAATCTTTTTACTGCTGCTCATTGCACGTGTTGCCCTGGCTGCAACAGTCCACCCAGCCTGGTGTGAAATACCTGACCCCCACCCTTCCCGGTCCGTGCATGCCGTCTCTATCAATTAACCCACCGATTTGTATTCGAATTCTGTTTATTTCAGAAAAGAAGTGGTCAACTTTGGCCCAAAAAAATGCCCCAAACTTAATTTAGCTTTTTTGGGCAGTATAGAGGAATCCAAGCCTGTCTGCACCTCGCCTATGGTCATCTTTGAAAGAATACGTTCTTTTCAGACCAGGCGCATTGATACCGTTCCAATGCAAGTAAATATTTTCATATGTGGGATACTTTAAATATTTCATTGTTTTTCAATGCACAGATTGCCATTAATATGATTCAATTTTGTGGCATGTGTTCCCAAAATGAAACTCTCTCTGACATGCTGTGAACGCTGAATGAAGGGTTGCATTGCTATGTGTCCTTCAATCCACTGCACTAACAATTTGTAGGCCAAAATGTGTCAAATATCCACAATGAAGTGATAAGATTCACTATATAGAAAGCTTGCATAGACATTTTAAGTTTCTATTACTGAGATGTGACTTTTCGAAGCGGTTGGTCATCCATCACATAGAGAGAATGGAAACACCAGACTCAATGTAAGCAAAGTTTTAAATAACATTTATTCAAGTGAGCATGGCAAATGTACTGTATGATACATGATTTATGTTCTAACGGATGAATGTTCAATTTGACACAAACAATAGAGATTGTACATGTTAATTTCACTTAAATTGATAGTTAACATAAATATGCACTGTGTATATACAATTATAAATTTGGTACTGAAATACTTGCATTCTCAATTCTACATAGACATATAACACTAATGTCTGCCTGTCATGGGTACAGTTTAATGGGTCAACAGCTTCTTCACCCACAATTCAACAATAATCATCAACAAAGCATCTACGATAACCATTATGTGGGATGTTCGCCAGACACCAATCAGTCCTTTTGCAGTTTCAGTGATAAGTACCAACATGGCAGCCTATAGGTTCTAAAAACGTGCAGATGTGAAAGTATTGCATTTGAAATTGAAACCACTAATTTCTTCTCTGTAATGGAACACCATGTTCATCAATCAGAACTCGGTGTTGGAAGATAATGTCTTTCTGTGAAGAAAGCAAAGACTGGGATTAATCGATCGATGAACGGAATCAGCATTCTAAGATCACCGTAGAACCATGTGAAGTTCACTAGCTATAATCGCTGTTGGGAAAAGTTACACATGTTTTCGTGGATTTAATTACCTCTTTGCAGCATTATGACAAAATGAAAAGTACTTGTTATGCTCCTGACTTTTACTGCTTCTGTCTAATTAAATTGTTTTTATCATTTTTGTGAAAAGAAACAAAGGTTTTGCGTCTGTTTGTGGATATGCGTGTTTATGTTCCTGGTTCTGCATTAGTTAACATTATGACGTTGTTGATGATAGGGTATGTTTCGCTATGCTGCCCACTGACGTCATTACAATAGGTGGAGCTCAAGGTGAGCGTCTAGTGATGTCAGCCTGAGGGGCGGGTGATCTGAATTAGTGCCATGAGAGCACTTGAACTGGGGGTGCTGGTTCAATCGATAAGATTAGCACAAGATGGCGGCATACAAACCGTCGTTTTCGCATTTGTTAACGTGAGAAAAACGTATGTAATTTACATTGGAAATCTTTTTAAGAATGTTCGATGTATGCTCTAAAATGCATGCTCGATCGATTGGGCCAATAAAACTTCTGACCAAACTACTCCTTAAAGGCCCATACCTATCCTGGGAAGGACAAAAATAGCAGACCAGCATTCAACTTGAAATCCCCAGGCTGGCCCTCATTGTCACACATGGCGTGGGGTTACCTGGCAACTATCCAAGTGAGCCAAGGACCAGAGGGGTGACAGACTCAAGAAGCCAATGGCCATACAAGAGCAAGGAGCTAAGGAGCAAAGGACCAGTTGAGCGATGGATCTGAGATGACAATAATATACAGTGGGGCAGTCTTGAATGACGCTAAAAGGTGAAAGAGAAGCACAAAAGTGATTTTCTTTGAGGAACTATACATTGGCACGTGTAAAAGCTATAATTAGTTTCATTCCACAATTGGATATCAGGGAAACCAATGTTAGCACAATATTAAGTGGAGTAGGAGTCATACGATTAGACCATACAAACTACTAATTTAAGTGCTGCACCTACAATACTTCACTTTGATTTAATTAAATAATTTCACTAAAGGGACATTGTGTGTGCATTATGTTGATTATCCAGCCTTCATAGTAAACCTGTGAATGTTTTTCATGTTGCGTTTATTCATAGGGCCAAATGTAACGTTTCTTGCTAGTAACTAGCACTTTCTCAGCCAGGCAAAATGATCATACCCTGTGGATATACATTTTATTGAAGGAATTCACATTTTAAAGCAGTTGAATAAACTTGAACCATTGTGCATTTTTGCATTCATTTGTAAGGCTCAGTGAATGAAAAACGAAACGTGAACGCAATTTCTATTGAGACAAAACCGGTACAATGAAAAAGACATTCTTAGGCAAAATGTAGCTAAATGTGTTTAGCCAAAACGGCGTGTTTAGCTGAAGCTCCAACACCTGAGCAATCCTGATCCCATCTAGAAAACAAACCCACATACCTATATCACACTTATAAAAAATGACCATTTTCATTAAAGAGGAATCAAAAGAAAGGAAGCCTGTAGGCCTATTCCTAAAACCAATCTGTGCATTACAAAGAAAAAGGAATCTAGAATAAAAAGTTGTGGCAATCTGTATTTTCAAGCATAAGGGTGGTGTAGCGAGTGCTACCTCGTCCTTGATTTTGGAAATAGTGGGGTGTGGGGGTTGGGGAGGGGGGTAAAATTAAGGTTCACAAACAAGGAAGGGGGTGTTTTCAAAAACGGGCATGAGCACTTTAGACTGAGCGTGCCACCACTGGGGATCTATCCGGGACTCCCAGAATGATAACATTAAGTCACACTTCATGAAAAGAGCCCATTCCCGCAAGATCTGTGGGAAGTAAGCGCTGTGAGCAAACATATCAATTAGCAGGTGTTGTCCTTTTTTCAGCAGCGGAGCTACGCTGCGTTTGATATCATTGCACGCGCAGATATTTCCACGCAGGACGGACTGCGTGTAGTACGTCAGCTGGTTTCATCAATAGCCCTGGGCGGGAATTGCGTTATCCACAATCCTCCGGCAGCTTGAGGGATCCCGGCCTGACACCTGCGCACAGAATAATAATGTGCAAGGCCGATGAACATGCCCCGTGCGTCATGTTCATGGGCCCCGCATGGCCGTTTACCATTAACAATGTATTCTCTCATTAAGGGTTATTGCTTTCCGACGGACGGCATTTTGTCTTGAGAGAGAAAGTCTAGCCGCCGCGTTTAAAAGGATCCTGGGAAATCGTTTGCTCTCAAGGACCTCTTAGGGAAAGCCACTAATGGGTTTGCTAATTGCCACCGAATCACAGTGACAGTTAAACCCAAGAATGATTTGCAAAATCATATTTTCTTCAAGCGTTATTAGCAGAGTCATTAACCGTGCAGTATCACATTAGATTGAGAGCAGCTGAATCCTTAGGTGGGACATTATAATTATTTACCAAATGGCCTGATACGACCAACATGCACGACAAGTGCATTCCATATAAGAAAGATCTGGATAAAATTGAAAAGCACAACATGCACCAGGGTCACATTTCATGTAGGTGCACAACATTTGGCCCGGGGTGTAACTGGACAACACGTGCCTTTTTTGGTCAGCCTAGGCCAAGGAAAAATTGCTAAGATCCTGTCGTGCTGAGGGCTCACATTAACTGGACAGTGCTCTTGCCAGTCGTCAGCAATGTGTACCTGCTCAGAGGAAAATATGCAATTTAATCAACGGGCGTATCTTTTTGTGCTAATAGGCATGGCGCCACGTACACAAATACGTGTGCTCCAGTGACGTATCCCCACATACCATGGTGCGTTTTGTATTGTAACAGAAACGAATTTCACGAAGCACTATGAGGCCTTTAAAAATGTTGCTCTGATTTGAGTATCGGCTCAGTGTTTGCACGATGGGGTAGATGATGGCAGACAAACTACAAACTAGCGCAGCATTAGGCATGTTTCTCATCAGTACAAAACATGTTCGAAAGGTTTTAAAAGAAAACAAACTAAAGTGCACGGTACACACGATCGAATGAAAAAACGAACTATCTTTTTCCAAATGTTAAAGAAAATATATTTTTAAAGGACAATTTTATTGACATGTTCACTTAACTTACATTTCCGAAGGTGCTGCACTTTTCAGATAATTAAAAAATAAACAATGCCGACACACAAGTTACTGTCACTTTTCTGAAACTTGTGTTACATGCGTTGATGGATTTGTGTCAGCGGGCCTACACCCACCCAGTGGTGCCAATACAGTAACTGAGTTAGTAAAAGGTAAACTTGGAGGTGCTGGCCTCACTGACTGCGCTCAAACAACTTAGTAGAAACATTCAATGATTAGAAAAGAACAAGTGATCAAAAGGAAAGACAAATATGTTTAATCTTTTTTTTGTAATCAAACATATGAAGAGTTAGAGACACATTTATGGTTTTGGTCCCACATATGATTCAAACATAAGTCAAGTGAGTAGTTCCTATTACACCTGCATACACCAGTATTAATTTATACTATGTATAATTTGTGCATAAGAGTCATTATTTTTAGCATCATCACGCCAATACGTGTTTTGACCTTACAAGGCCATCCTCAGGGCGTAAAATGCTTAATAAAGCCCACAATTACACTTGGAATTGTGTATGTGTTATTTTTTGTCAGATCCTGTATAGGAAGGAAGGAGGAACAAACACAAGAAAGGGGAGAAAAAACAACAAAAAACAGTGTCAAATGGATGAAGGCATTGAAGTCAATGTATCTCACATTATTGAACAGTGCACTCCTTTATCAAAATTAAACTTGACAGTAATGTACACCATAAGGAATATATATACCTTGACAACTCTTACCACTACTAAATCAAATTTGTGCACAAAGTTATCGGCATCTAGTCAGGTTATTACTAAGTTTTTCACTCAGAGCGCAACAACATTTTGGTTTCTACAAGGGTGAAGGAAACATGATTACCTCTAATTTGTAGTTTAGAAAATGTGGTTTTTGCTAGTATTGGAGCGCGATATTGATCTGATAGGTTTCCGCACCCACTGAATTTTTTCCTTTTTTGCTGGGTAAACTATGGCCTGTCGCTTTTCAGCTTCAGTGGAGTAAACACATAATATTGGGAAAGTCGGTGTGTGGTTGTTGCAGTTAGTTAAAATCTCTCATGATTGTACATGGTGGTTCCAATGGCAGGGGTAATCTCTTGCTTATAGTAAAATAATATTGAGTTACCTTTAACAGGCTGATCGATCTATTCAAAAAATGGAGCCAAGGTCATTAGTATTCAACACATTGTGCGAGTTTCCTCATGTTAGTTTCGCCGAAATGTATAGTATAGAGAGAAGTTGGGATGAGTCCCAGTCATAGTCATATCCAATATATAAATAGCTTGCGCTATGTGTGTATATTATTTTAAAAGAGCTGCGTTCGATTCTAAGAAGAAATGGAGCTTACCGGCATGGTACTTTCAATTACACGTGCAATGGGGAACGCCGCCGGGCACCGCGAAAGCATCGGTTGAGTATTCCGGTTGCTATGTCAACAGTAGTTGACTTCTGGGTCGCTAAGCAACCTGTAGCGATGCCGGAAAACGTACCAAACAAGTTAAACGGGTTGGAATCTTATGTATTATTTCTCCATAAGGGATATAAATGATATATTACTGATCTTAAATCAATGTATTTCTTATGTGAACGTCTGTTTAAATCATTGCAATTTGGGACGTGAGGCTAGTAAGGTTGCGCGTCACATGGTCTTGGTTGGCATGGTGAAATGAAAGTGTATGCTAATATCCTTTAGAGTGTTGGTGTGGCCAGATATTGGAGGAATAACTGAAAGTAACTAATACGTTTATCGGCATACCCTTGGCAGAAAAACAAAAATGTTGTCTCTGAGTTAAAATCATGAGACTTAGGTTCTAAGGTACAGTGTTTTAAAGTATATATAATACGCAAAATCATGGCATTGTTTAATAAGATTGCTACATACTGGTGTCACCATAAAAGATGTATGCATATCAAGGGAATTCCTTGAGACATTTTAGTAAAATAAATAAGGTACAATTGTTGTGCTTATGTGGCATGTATTTGAAAAAGTAACTAAATATAACTCAAAATATTAGGTGTTCTCTTACCAAAAGCAAAAAAGTGCTGTCTCTGGGTGAAAACACCAAATCTGTGTTTCTAAAATAGTATATACATGAAGCAAATCTGTGTCATTGTTTATGTGGGGAGTCTCATCTAATTATTTCATGGTTCATAATCAAATGTCTGAAAATGGTGATATGGAGACATTGGCCCTCATTACGACCCTGGCGGAGGACCATGGTGCAATTTGCACCATGGTCCATGGCGCAAAGCTGCCAACTCCGCCATGGGGGTTGGCGGACTTACCGCCCCATTCCGACCTTGGCGGGGCGGTAAGTCCCCAATCCCCATTTACCCTTCCCCATTCCCATTTTTGCCCCATAGGGTATAATGGGAGTGGGGAAGGCGTTAATTACGCCACCGTAAATTACGGTGGCGTAATTAACAACAGGTCCCGTAGCGCCATGGATTTTTCCGCCCGGAAAAACCAGGCGAAAAAAGCACCATGGCGCTACGGGAACTCGTAGTAAGGCGGAAAGGTACGCCATGCATTACGCTGGCGTAAACCCCTTTCCGCCAGGGTCGTAATGAGGGCCATTGTGTTAGACTGCCCCTGTTAGTGAAGAGACATTCAGTTATTAGAACATTCTAGGTAGGGATAAATGCAATGTGATTATAAAAAACATTTAGCTCATGTTCCTGTTTCAATCCAAGAGAAAGGCAACGTAATTTGCATAACATTTGGGCTTCTTGTTGACGTAGCCTCAACTCCCTGTCACCACCTCTCGGATGTGGTTTGGTCTGTTGAAGTCCAATAAATCTAATATCTTTGGAGCTGTCCATTTGATGATACTTGTGCCAATGGGAGGCAAGTGGTAGTCTGATATCTTGACTGTTGAGGTTGTTGAAGTGTTCACGAATTTGGATTCTCACCTTGCAAATGGTGTTCCCAATGTATATTTTCTTGCATACGCACTGTATAGCGTATATGACATATTTGGAGCGGCAGTTAATAAAGTCTTTCATTTTAACTTGTAACCCACCATGACATTTGAACATCTTTGTAGGTGATAATGTATACTGGCAAAAATTGCATGAACCACATTTATGGAAGCCTACTGGCTTAGTGCTTGAGGATAACCAGTTTTCCTGTCTTATTGGCTCAGATTTGAGAAAAGAGAGGCTGAGAAGGTTTCTCAGGGTGGTAGCTTTGGTAAAATTATATTGGGTCGTTCTGTGGCATGAGCGGTCAGGTCTGGATCTAGAAGTAGTATATGCCAATGCTTTTGTAGTATATGATACAAGAAATTACTGTTTTGTGAATAGTTTGTAATAAAATGTACTTGTGCAGGGTAGGTGGCTTGTTCCAATTTGGTCTTCTCTACAAGTAGATTGGGTCTTTCGACCATTTTCAAGGATTCAGTGGTTTGTCTGATTAGGTTGATAGGGTATCCTCTTTCCTGAAATCTGTTGCCAATTAACTTACATTCTGCTTGGAATATGTCATCTTCACTGCAGTTCCTTCTTGATCTGAGAAATTCCCCTCTTGGTATATTGTGAATGACACTCCGTCTATGACTGCTAGTTGCATGTATAATAGAGTTCACTGCAGTGGCCTTCCTATAAGTACGAGTTTGAATTGTATTGGAAATGATATTGATTTGTAAATCCAAAAACATAATTTCATTTGCATCCATGTTCCCCATGAATTTGATTTGAAAGGTATTATTATTCAGATAGAGCATGAATGCCTCAAAATCTTCTCTACTGCCTGCCCAGATAGCCAAACCATCATCAATATACCTTCTCCAGATGATCATATTATTCTTAAAAGGGTTATTGTTGAAAATATATTTGTCTTCAAAGAATGCCATGAAAAGGTTGGCCAAAATTAGGGTCCATACTTTGCCCCCATGGCTATGCCTTTTATTTGGGATTAATAGTCCCCATTGTAAATAAACTGGTTATATGTTAAAGTGAAATCAAAAACATTTTTGAGCATTTGTACATGAGTATGATGTGAGGCTGAGAAGGTTCTGAAACTGAAATCAATTGTTTCTAAAACCAAATAATGTGGTATAGACGTGTATAATGCTGTAACATCTAGAGTGACCAGTAAGTAAGATGGTTGCCAAATAACATCTTTCAAAATGTGCAGGATATGCGTGGTGTCTTTTAGGTAAGCTGGTATTGCAGGTACTAAATGTGTAATGCTACTGTCTATATAGTCTGCTAAAGCTTCCGTGACCCCTCCTTGCCCACTCATGATTGATCATACGGTTGGAAGCATAATGAAAGGCTTATGTACCTTGGGCAAGAAATAGATAGTCGGCATTAATGGTTTAATAACAGTTAGGAAAGCTTTTTCCTAATCAGATAGTAACCCCCGATTGTACCAATGTTGTGGCATGAGTTGGAGGTCTTGCAATGTTTTGGCTGTGGGGATAATGATTCATTTTTTTTTAACAGCCAGGGGTTGACAAATGATGTTCTGCCATTTTAACATAATTCGTTTTGGTTAAGGATGACAATATTTCCACCTTTGTCCGCTTCCTTGATAATAATTGTGTTGTCTTCACACAAGTCCTGTAGTGCTAAACGTTCATTTTGGTAGGATTATTGTTTTTGCTACTGAAATTTGATTGAAAACCATCAATATGTTTGTGAATTTCCTTAGTGATAGTTTTGTAAAATGTTTCAATGACATATTATCTCCACAAATTGGAGGCATACATTTAGATCTATTTCTGTGCTCTTTAATGTCCATGTTACGTTGATGAATTCCAAGTTATTTTTGAATATCACTTAAGATTTTAGATTCTTCTCCTGATAAGTTGGAAAGTAAATAAATATTTTCAATTTCTTGAATACCTTTGGAACTAATTGGTGGAGGGGTTTCCGGTGGTTTGTAAATAATTGGTTTGTTAAGGAAAAAAAATTAAATTTAAGTTTTCTGGTAAATTTGTAAAGGTCAATTTGAACTTCTGTCATATTTGATGTTGCACTAGGTGCAAAGGAGAGGCCATAGTTTAGAACAGACAATTGTTGTTTTGAGAGGTGTTTCTCAGATAAGTTGATGACTAGGTTTTTAGTATTGGCTTGATCATGGTATTCTTGAGGCTGCATCTGGTGAATCTTTTGTTTGTAGCTTTCCCGTCCTCTCTTGTTTGCTCCTCTTCCTCCTCTGAAGTTGTTGGAGTAGTTTTTTTGAAATCGCACTTGTTTGTTTAGTGGATTGTAACTTGCTTGCTTGGTTGCCCTTTTTAAACCTTTTAATTTCAGCAAGGAAATCTCTTCTATGATGTTTCGATGACTCTGCAGCTGGTAACTGTTCCTGTTCACTTAAGTTTTCATTTGCGGTTTCAGATTCTGAATCTGCATCTGAAGTGACGGGTGTCACTGTTGGTGTAACAATTTGTGACTGATAACCATCATATTTAGGTTGATATGTATAGACTCTGTCATTAAGATAATCTTTTTCATCTCTATAGAATTTTCTGAATTTCCGTAGCTTGATTTCATCTTGATATTCTCCTAAAATGAGGTGCATTTTAGCAACATTTTTCTCTTTTGTACTAGTTGGGTTTTTCATTTCCGAAATTTCTGTCTTGATTTTGTCAATTTCGGCTGTTTCTATAGTATGTTCCCGTTCTGCACGTGTGACTAATATTTTCATCATATTTTCTGAGCTAACTGTGATGTTAGCTTCCCAGTCAGCTGCTAAGTCCTGATCGCCTTTATGAGTAAAGTCTGGAAATATTAGTATTCTCAAACCTCTAGTTATGATATTTTGTTGAAGATAGTTTTTGAGTGAGACTTGTTCCCAACATTTATTAATTTCTTTTTTGCATAGTCTCTCCAATTTATTAGATTTTTGTGCTAAGGTTTCTGTAACATTCAGCCGATATTTAAAGGGGTTTGTATCTGTGCCCCTAGGTGCAAAAAGGGCAGCACAGTCTTCTTCTCTATTTTTTAGATAATATGCCATGTTCTAAAATTGTGTTGAATTGCTTATGAGGTCGTGAGGGAAGTGCAGCATCCCCAAAGGGAAAACCTAAGAAACGTGAATTTATGTGGTAACAATCCTGTAAGGATATTTGGCGTGTTACAGCACAGAGTACAGCACTACTGCACAGGTAGCAATTTTATTTTGATGTAGCACCACCACAAGGGTGTGGTGCATTGCTATATGTGTTGCCAGATTAACATGGACATATAAGTAAAGACAGGCTATTCAGTCAAAAACGATTTTAACATATAAGATGCAAATCTATTTTTACAGTTAAAAGCACACGTGCACATTCAAAAATGCACACTATTTTTCACCTGAAATGCCTATGGTGCAAGAGACACATTTGAAAATTAATAACTAACCTTATTAATAACTAACCTGACTAATAAAACTGCATTTAACATAACCCACTAATAAAAATGTGTCTCCACTGCAGAATTAGGCCTACTCTGAAAGTGAACTTTTAAACGCACATTCATTTTTTTTTCTTTTTCTCTGCTGCTCTGTCCACATAACTACAGGAAGCAAAGAGCTCGAAGGAACAGGAAATCAGTTGGTTACAAATGGTTACTGTAGAAATGAGCCATTGTGTAGTGAGGGAGGAGATGGCATGATTGATTCTGATTGGAGCAGCGTCATAGCAAGTATCATGCTAGAAGCAGTGATTAGAGTTTTGCTGGGGGAGCTTGAGGAGAGGGGGAGAACAATCGAGATTTGGCAGAGCTGGGAGAAGGACCTGTTTCCTGGCTGAAGCATTCCTGCTGCAAAAGCTGAGAATTCCAGGCAATAACCCCGGTTTGAGAACGAAAGACGCTTGTTTTCACTGGGGTTAATCTTCAAGGGAGCCAAATTCAGAAAGAGAACAGCTGGAGAAAACTCATGCTGAACAGATAAGGTAATTACAGAAGTGTGGGGGCTGAGTGTGTACGAGAATATTCAGTCAGTGTAGGAAAAGAGATTCCTGTGCTTTACTCACATGTTTAATGTTGCAAATTGAGTTCTTGTCTCCGCCACTCTCTTTTCAGTGTATCACAGACAATGCTGTTACTGTGCTGTTTTATTTATTTCTGTAAAAAGTGAGATTGTGTTTAAATGCAACTTTTATAATACACAAAAATATTTGAAAGCAGACGGGTGGTGTGTTTTATATTTACCAATACAGTGCTGATGATGTGGGGAGATGTTTAGACAGTGCAATTGTCATTTTCAAGGTAGCTAAACATCAAATTTGGCTGCAGCCGTGTGCACAATGTAATTCAGTATGAGCAATTATAACTAACTGTGTGTGTCGTAGTTTGTCGGAGGTCTATGAGTCGGCAAAAAGGGAGGCTCGGGACATAGTTCACTACCGTATATAAGATAGTGAAAATACCACATGATAGCTCGCTGCCGTAGATAAGACAGAGAGAAATTGCCCATGGTGGCACACTAAAAATGAAAATGTGGTGTTCCTGAAATGCAAGCCTGAGGTCTCTCTAGTGATTACACGAAAAATCTAAACAAAAATAAGGGGTTCTGGATATTGGGGTCACAAATAAAACAAGGGAATTATGCTCACCAAAATACCACCAACCACGCATACCAACCACGCATACCAAATACGCATGTCTGTGTGCTGAAATAATGCATGTCCACTGTATTATTGTTGTACATGGCCCAATCTGAATACAAGGAGTGATTGTTGCTAAGTTAATTTTCGGCGGGAAGAAAATACCGTCAGGCCCCAAATCTCCACAAAATACCCTACACATTTATGGTGCGTTGCAGGCGGGGAAAGTGATCATAGAGTACCTACTGGGCGTGGCAAGCGTTACTCACACTGCCATTTGCACATTAAATGGAACCCATTTTATAATAGCAGTGTGCCACTAAAAACGAATTTCAGAATGTCACAAAGGGAAACCACATTCTCAGACCTAGTGCAATATTTAGAGGCAAAGTTGTTTGCACATGGGACTTGGTCGTCGAACAGCACGTTAGAATGGCGTGAATGCATTCAGGGTGAGGTGCAGAAAGAAAAACTAGACAATATTTTTGCAGAAGGCAGCATAATTCAGGTCTGCCTTACAAGATTATTGAATGCAGCCGATAAAAGTGCAGAGAAAGATTGTTTAATACGGCTATGCGGCAAAATATGGTTTATTTTGAATAAGTCCCTGCGAATGCAGGAGAATGATACTCAGCTAATTAATAGGTTAAAGACTGAATTAGATGGGGCAAGTAAAAATCAGGAAATGTTAAGAGCAGAATTGGATGTATGCCAAAAAGACATGCAATTAAAATGCAGAGACTTTGATGCTCAGTTATCCAAAAGCAAGAAACAATTTGAGGATAGTGAGCAAGAATTGGTACACTTAAAAGTCTTAGTGGACCACATTAGACAAGATAAAGATGAGGTTGTTTCAGAAATGCAGATTTTACAAAAAGAACATTGTGAAAAAGAATGTGATCTCCAGAGTGCAGAACAAGAAATGATTAAATGATTCAAGAAAGAAACAAGAGAAATAAAGAGTTCAATGAATGCCAAATGCAAATGTGCGACATGCAGGAGGTGATTAATAAGATGAGTGATGAAAACAACTATTTGCAAAATGAAGCAAACAGACTCCTTAAAAAGTGTAAGGACTTAGAACATCAAATGTGCATTCCCAGGTCCCAGGAGAGGCGGCAGGGTACCACATTCAATGGAGTGGGGGTGAATTCTAGCTCTGCCCAAAGAGCTAGTGCTCCAGTGACTGGGCCGGTGACTGAACTTGGTTGCAGCGCCCTTGGGGGATTTGATACTCCCATTGGGGGCAGCCACCAATCTCATACACCTGAAAACAGGATTGAATCACAAAATAGTGCAATTCCATGCATTGCAACAAGTAGCCCCATAAAAATAATGAAATCCATTAAAGCCCTGATCAAACCATTTAAAAAGGGAGGTGAATGCTGCATTGAGGATCACTTAGAAGCGGTGCATGACATTTTTAAAGCACTCCAGATACCTAAGGAACAGTACAGACAATATTTTCATTTAACTTTAGATGCCCCGACGGCCAGCATCATAAGGGGATTAAATGAACAGCAGAATATGACCTGGTTGGAGTTTGAAAAAGAAATTAGGTGTCATTTTTCTCCTTTTCAGTCATTGCAGGAGGCAAAGAAAGTCGCTTACACAGTTACTGCTGGACCTAATACATCCCCTCGCCAATTTTTACAAGACTTAAAAAGAGCATTTTCTCGCTTTGATGTATCTTTTGACTCAAATTCCAATGAGTTTAAAACTGCATGCTTCTATGGGCTACAGAAAGACATCATATCCCAATTGGTCCGTGAATTTGACTGTGACAAGTCCCTTGAATGGATTGTACATCAAAGCACAAAACTATATGAGGTACTCTATTGTCAGGGTAGAGAAAGTGATAAAATGAAAGATACTAGACCTAAATCTAAAGAACCCTCAGCCACAGTAATAGAAATCAGGTCAGCCAAAATGTCCCTTGAGTCTGCTCAAAGCCAAGGTAAAAATAATGTGACACCTGAATAAAGGGGTAATCAACAAAGATCGCCATTTCCTGTACCAATGTTCCAATCACATGATCCTAGTAATAGAGAGAGCTACATCAGCCCTAGGTATTTAGGGGACAGACCCCGGGTAGGATATCGGCCTGATATGGCAGGTATGAACAATAACCAGAGACAAAATCAAGATCAAAGAAATGATGGTCCCTACCAGTCATTGGGGACACAGAGCAGATTTGATCCCAACACCATGATATATGGTAATCAGGATAGGCCCGATATGTGGATCGATTTACTGATAATGGAAATCAACCTAGGGGCCAGTACCCACAATCTGAGAGACAGGACATGAGGCAAAACGTGAACTACAATCCACGTCAATACAATGATTCCCCGCCAGGGGACTATAATCAAAGGATGGGTGCAACCCGCTCCCCTCCACAAATGAATCAAGAGTTCAGAAACCATCCCAACAGACATCAATCACCTGAGAGGTATCAGAATAGATCCAATCAGGGGGAAAACAACCAATATCGACCTAGGCCACAGAAAGAGGATCCTAGAGAGATGGAAAGGTTCCAGTGCCTTGAGGCCCAAGTGAAAATGTTAGCTGAGCAAATAGGAAAGCTCTGTACAGCTCAAAAACAACCTTCCAAAGAGGGGGCTGATGGCCATAGCAATGACCGGGGACTTCCGAAAAGTGACTAAGTACTCATGATAACTGCAGTGCCAAAATGACAGATTGCTCTGATATAATTTTGCATAACGATTCTGAGATGCCTAATGGATTAAATGTGAAAGTGCCAGTAAATGAACTTGTGACAGAAAGTGCAAATACTTCTAAAAAAGAGGTACGGTTTAACCTAGAGCTAAATAAAACAGTAAAGATTTGTACAAATGAAAAAGAAACATTAGGAATTCCAAAAGAACAAAGGGACAGATTTAAGAAAAATGACTCATGCATGGGGAATACCAGTGAACAGGGAGTAAGTGGGGATACTATAGCTCCTTCCCTGGGCAAGCAAAACAGTGACCAAACACAGACAGAAAAAGGAAATACTCAAAAGGAGGGTACAAGTCAATCACCTGAAGAATTCTTTGAGCCACATATTTTTGAAGAGGCTGAAAGGGCTGGTATCACACTAAATGATCACAAATGCACAGAATTAAAAAATGACAAATTGCTGAATGATGTTGTTACACATGTTCAGTTGGAAGGTTGTAATGTGGTCTCTGATGTTACCCAGATGGATGGGCGAACAGTGGCCACACTCCAAAAAACCTCTGATCATGGAGAAATAAATAAAGTCTCTCGCGCAGAAATGGGTAAAAAGGAGGGAAAAATGTCTTTCCATTTACCAATGTGTTTAGCCAAAAGTGAAAAAGACCTGATAAAGGTGAGCCCTGAAATCAGTAAGAATTCACATTTCTTATGTGTATTAGAGGAAGTGGAGGACAGATATTATGCACCCATCACTGTAGAAGAAAAATGCCACACCTTTGCTATGATTGACACTGGCGCACAGGCCACAATTATGTCCAAGGAGCTGGTAAAGAGTATCAATGAAGGGAGACCCCCACAGAGTCAGATCACAGTGAAGGAAAATCAAGGCCCACTGCATAACTTTAATGGGGAGGAGGTGCCCATCATAGGTGTAACTGAGGTTGACATACAAATAGGAAAGCACAGAATGAAACAAGAGGTATTGATCACATCTATTTGTGAAATTCCATTTCTGATGGGGACAGATTGCCTGAAAAGATTGTCTCCTCTCATAGATGGGGTGAATGGAGTGCTGTGGTCCTTAACCAAAAAACCATTGAGGCCTAAGAAACTAAAATCACAAAACAGCAATATAAATGAATGTCACACCGTTGCCAAAACAAATGATGCTGTGGAGGTATATCTCCAGAATAGCTGCATACCTAGTGTCACTGTTATATTAATGTGTCAAGAAAAAATGCAGAGCGACAATGAAAAACTACCTGTACAAATATACTTGGACCCAAGGAAAAATTGGCAGACTGCCATAGATGAGCAGACATTACGTTTTTATTTAAAAGAGAAAACATGCAAACAGAATATTGCTCCTAAAACAGATTCAGAAAAACACATTACCACTGTGGCAGAAATACACATGGAAGATGAGCAACCATGGGTTCATGTTGGTATAAATGACTATTTTAAAACAATAAAAGCCACTTTAGCGCTTGGACATGAAAGGAGTTTCATTAATGAGACATTGTTGCAAAAAATAATGGAGAGGGAAGAAATCTCGAGATTTAGGATTAAAAACCAATATGTTTCTGGGTTGGACAGTCCAGACTTTGAAAACCGAATTGCAGGCAGATGCATGCTTAAAATTAGCATTGGGCAGAAAACAATTTACCATAGTGTATGGATAGTGAGTGGAGCACAAAATGAATTTTACATGGGCAATGACATCATGCACAGAATGTGTATGGTGTTAGATTTCCTTAATCAAAAAATATGGTCACACCTAGGTGGTCCAGCACCTGAATTTGAAAACAAAAGAAGGGCTTATCATTGTGCACAACTGGTTCCTTATGCAATCGAATTATAAATGATGAAAGATACTATTATTCCTGCATTTACAAAACAGTTTGCAATAACACTGAAATGCAAAAATGGACAGCAGATGAAAGGCTCTGATGCATTTGTATGCCTGAATGAATCCATAAAACAGCAAGGCCTGGATTATGAATACATTCCATTGGTAGATATTGGTGAAGGATCTGTAAAAATTATGGTAAATAATAAAGGTTGTCAGGATATTCATTTAGAGGAAAACTCCCCATTAGGAATGGCCATACAAAAATCACATTATACGGCAGATTTAAATAACATGGTGATTGGAAATATTCCTGAAAAGTATGTAGATGCCAAGGGTGAGTTGCCGAACACCTGGACTCTCAGCCCAAAGGAATATTTAAAATTCATTCTGTGTATCCTTATGATTCAAATGAGACAGTGTGCTGCCATCAAGAGGATTGCATGATATTTAATTTAAATGAAAATGAAACAGAAAATCAACCCATTGAAGTGGAAGCTGATATGCCAAAATATTTAAAAGTGGCAGCTTTACAAAAAGACACAGCCACACAGTTAGAGGAAAGCGCCGAGATTCCCTTACCAGAAGATTTTCCAGAATTTTCCAAAATGGTAGAAGAGCAGATCTCCTTAGCGGATGCGTGTGAAAGCAATGAGGATAGGGACAATCTGAGGGAGATATTTATGGAGTTTAAGGATGTATTTGCAAAAGATGCTTATGATTGTGGTTTAACTGATTTACATGTGGCCACACTACCAGAAGGGTGTAGCAGAAATCCAGTGTTTGTACGCCAGTATAGACTACCGCTGGCATGTTTAGAATCATTGGCAGAGATTATTAAAAATTTGGAATCGCGGGGAATCATCAGGCCCATTCATAGCACATCCAATACACCTATTTTAGGTGTGTTAAAGCCAAATGGTAAATGGCGGCTATGTGCAGACTTGAGAGAGTTAAATAAAAGAGTACCAGTATCTAGATGGCCACTGCCATTCATTGATCAGGGCCTAGCTCAGGTACATGGTTCAAATGTATTTACCACATTAGATCTCACCTCTGGATATTGGTGCGTGCCATTGTCAGAGGAGATACAACATTTATTTTCCTTTACATTTGACAGGACTCAATATGCCTGGCTTAGAGCTCCATTCGGGTACATCAATAGTGGGAGTGAATTTGGAATATTTTTGAGAAAGGCCATGCCGGATGCAGCGGAAAGAGGAAAAATAGTTTATGTGGACGATGTCCTGATAAAAAATGCAAGCCTGAAAAGCCATTTTGATGAAATAAGACATGTACTTGGCCAATTGCAGAAAGCAGGCACCAAAGTATCTTTGCAAAAAGCACAATGGTGCAAGAAAAAAGTGAACTTTCTAGGGCATGAAGTGACTGAACATGGGCTAAATCCACAAAAGAAGAAAATAGAGGCCATACGAAGATTAAAAGATCCTAAAAATGTGAAAGGAGTAAAAGGTTTATTAGGGATGACAGCTATAACAGAAAGTTCATTGAAAATTATGCAGAAATCACTCAACCATTGACTAAACTGCTTAAACTGAATACTCCCTGGAAATGGGAAAAAGAGCAGTCTGATGCAGTGGCTAAATTAAAGGAATGTCTTGTAAAGGCACCATGTTTAGCATACCCCATAAAGGACAGGGATTTCTTTATAGAAATAGGTTTTTCTGAACATTGTATGTCAGCAGTGTTATCACAAAAACACAATTTGAATCACAAAACCATTGCATATGCAAGTAAGGCATTTTCCCAAGTTGAAATGAAATTTAATGAATGTGAAAAGGCCCTATTAACCACTGTGTGGGCGCTACAATATTTCCGCCCCATTGTTCAGGGAGAAAAGGTGATTATTGAAACAAATAATCTACCTTTGCAATTTTTAGAGAGTAAAAGAATTAGATCAGGTAATCTAGCGCAATCCAGAATCACTTCATGGACGCTGGCATTACAAGGTTTTCCCGTAGAAGTGAGATATGGACAAAATAAAAAGAACCCAATTGCTCAAGGGTTAGCTGACTTACATGACTGTGCAGCTGAACAAATACCAAATGAAATGGAAGTGGAAACTAGTTTGCAGGAATTTGAACAATCACCACACAAAGCTTTTGATGAAAAAACATGCAAGGATTTGCCAAATGTATATGTGGATGGTTGTGCTTTTCACATTGAAAATGACAGTAATAAACAATTAGTGGCAGGAATAGGAAATGTCTGGTTGAAATGTGAAGGCGTCCCCAGTATAGGGATGAGGATTGGAGATAGGAGCAGTCAGGTTGCGGAATCGGAAGCCATTTATAAAGCAATTGCTACTGCAGTTGATAAAAAGTTCAGTGAAATTGTCCTGGTGACTGATTCTGACTATGCACGGAATAGCTTTGTGGAGTATTTGCCTGGTTGGAAAGCAAGAGGCATGGTTACATACAACAAAAAGCCACTTAAACATGGAAAAATGATACAAGCCATAGACAATTTGGTGTCAGAGAATAGGACATCGCGAGTGGGCAAGAGTGCCTCTTAAAGGTGCAGCGTCTTTGTACACTCATAACTTCACCCCCCCACAAATGTTCATAGGTCGGATACCATTTTTCCACTAGTGAAATCGCTCTTTGGAAAATTCTCCCTGGCCGACTCCTGTCAATGTTTGGGAGTGTCCTCTCTGGATCTTGTTCTTCTGGCACTGCTTCAGTATCGTACATTCCTGGTACCCAGGCATCATCATGTCTCTCAACTTCCTGGAATTCCCACTCATCGACTATCATATCTCCTTCATCTCCTTTCCTTAGGTGTTTGAAATGTGAAGCATTCCTCGTCATTTATTGAGTTCCATTCTGCGCTGTCACCATGGTTCCTATCACAGCTACTACTTCGAGGGGGTATAGTGAATATTGTGGGTCTGTCTTCTTCTGTCCCCTTTGAAGCACAAGGACCTCTTCTCCTATCTTAAATTCCTTTTTCCTAGCGTCTTTCCTGTGGTCGGCTTCTTCCTTGGCTTAGGTCTTCCTTTCAGCATCTCTTTCCTTGATTTCCTTGTTCTGACTTCAGACGGGGTCTTTCTTGCCCATGGCTTCATGCATCGTGTTCCTGTAGTCCCTCAGTTTCCTTCACAGCGGCGCCTGGTGTGGTGTTATGTTTTCCACTTGGGCCATCTGATCAGTTTTCTTTAATGACGACATGAATTTTTCGGCCCAGCGATTTGCTTGCGGCCATCAGACGTTATTTTCTGGTGGATGAATCCTATGTGCACTGCAAATTTGGCGATGTGTCTGTTGAATGGCGGCCCTTTATCTGATTTGATGGTATGTGGGATTCCCCATTCACTCATTACTTAATCTAGGACTGTGGCTACCTGCGGAAATGCTGTCATGTGTGTGGTTTTGACTAGTGGAAACCATGATAATTTGTCAATTTGTACTAGGAGGTATTCTACTGTGTTCATGGACCCATAAAGGCCTATGGCTGCTCTGTCCCACAGTATTTCTGGTATCTCTGTGTGTTGATAATGGAGAATGGCTGTGGGGAAAGGGGTTACATTTGGAATAGCCCATAAAGGCCTCAAGGACTTTGCCCTGCTTGTCCTCTTCCCCACTGGAATACCGTGTTTCACTTGGGGCATTCCCCTGAGCATAACACCGGGCTCCCCTACAAAGGTGATCCTCCCTCGCTCGTCCATCCCCAGGTTTGGGATCTGAGAGTGCAGCCCTTCCCTGGCCACCTGAATAAGGCATTCTCGAGATCTACTCAGGAGAATACCCTCAGGTTTCTCACTCAAAGGAACAAGATCCACCCACACATGACCACACGAAGGAGAACTCCACCGAACAACACTGCAGAAGCATTTAGATATGTGAGGACGATGGAAGAAATGCCAGGAGAGGGGGTTATCTTCGAGGAAGAGCAAACGGATCACTACAGAAGGTACAGAGATGAGTACGATGGACCACCATACAATCACCAGGACTATGCCGAACAGGCACTGAACCCATACCAAGATTATTCTCAATATTACAGCCAGGACTACTCCATATACCTGGATGAATACGTGAACCTGATTTACAATGACTATGGTGCAGAGGAAGCGCCCAGAGTACATATCAACATGGGTAATAAGAGCCACTATTTCCTGATAGATACAGGGGCAACTGTAAAGTCATGAGGGAGCAGGAATTTCTACAGATGCCCAACAATGCCCAAGATGCTCAGCAGGTTTGAAGACCTGCTCTCAAACCTTGACTCTAACTCTCTCTCTATTATCATTCTTCTTGACCTCTCCTCTGCTTTCGATAGGGTGAACTGCAACATCCTGATCTCTCATCTCCGTGAGACACTGGGCATAACTGAGAAATCCCCGGCCTGGCTAGCATCCTTTCTCTCTGACTGTCCTTCCCAGGTAGAACTCAGTTAGTTTCTCTCTGCCATCACTGTCTCTATTTTTGGTGTCCCCCAGGGATCTAATCTATCCCCCTGGTTTTTTAATGTCTACATAGCCCCTTTGGCCCACATTATCTCTGCCTTCGCCTCCAACTTTCAGTGTTATGCGGATGACACACAGCTCTCTTTCAGGCAACCCTCAGCCTCTTCCTCTCTTATCCCAGCCTGTCTGCCCGCAATTCAGTCCTGGTGTGCTGCTAATGATCTCCGCCTTAATGCCAGTAAGACAGAGATCGCCCTCATTGGGATCCCTGCTCCTGTTTTCACACTTTCCCTCTGGCTGACCACCCGTGGTCCTGCACCCTCACCCACTAGTAAGGCAAAACATCTGTAGGTCATCTTCAACTCTACTCTCTCCTTCTCTTCTCATATCTATGACATGTCCAAAATGTCCCACTACCAGATTCACCTCCTCAGATGTATTCTACCTTTTCTCACCTTGCCTCACTGTCTCAAGAGCCCTGGTTCTCTCCAGATTGGACTACTGCAACAGTCTCTTTCTCAATCTTCCTGCCTCTACTCTTCGACCTCTTCAACTTATCCATAACAGAACTGTAAGAATTATCCTTGGCCTCAAGCCCAGGGACTGCATCTTTCTGGCACTGAAATCCGTCCACTGGTTCCCTGTGGCTGCAAGGATCACGTTCAAGTCCCTCTGCATAGTCCACAAGGCTTTCTGGGGCCGGGCCCCTATTATCTACAACACTCTCTTCCTAAATACTCTGGCTCTGTCTCCTCCAACTCTCTGCGGGTGAGCCATTTTTCCAAACAGAGATTTGGGGGGTAGATCCTTATCCTCTGCAGGTGCCTCCCTCAGGAACAGCCTACCTGCCTCTCTCCATCTTGAGCTGGGCCACCTTAAGTTCTGGAAACTCCTCAAAACATTCATCTTCTCTTCCTCTTTCACTCAACCCCTCCCTTGCTTTCCCCTCTCTCCTGCTTCACTCCTTTGTTCTCATCCCCAACCTATTCAGTCAGTTTACTGCTTGCCTGGTGCCCCTCCAGAGGCTCACAGGTCCCAGGCTCCCCCGCCAGTCCTGCACTTGCCTCCGGGCCTCGGCACTCTGCCAAACACTACTGCACTCAAAACACATTCCATGAGAGTGACACCCACTCTGCACTTAATACTGGCCCTGCTGGACTGGGGTCACTGTTCCCCATCCATTCCTTCACACTTCTAGCTGCGCACTTGCATGACCTGTATGCCCCAGGCTTAGGATGTTGTCTGTCATGTACTCCCCTGTCCATTCCCTAGCTGACTTTGCCTGCATGCATAGGCACATTGCTGACCAACCTTTTTTGTCTTATATGTTCCTTCCCCCCCATGCTAGTAATTGCTGTTAGATCATTCAGAATCTTCAAGGCATAAGAATGATGATGATATCCCATTGTTCCCTTCCCACCTTGAAGCGCTTTGAAGCACTTGTGTATAAGCGCTTTACATATAAACAATTACAGTTACATTTACAACAAGCATGCCCTGTCCAAATCAATGGTGAGAATCTTTCAGTGGGGCGCCAGCCAACCGTTGACATCCAGTGGACAGTTCCTATGGACAGAGATTTTTCAAGCAGCTATACGGCAGGTGATTCTACCCATCAAAGGTGCCTTAAATTACAGTGATAATGTCCTGGTGTATGGTGCATCGCTTAGGTAACATGATCAGGCTCCAATGGACAGTTGCATAACGCTACAGGCAGCGGGATTAAGGCTCAATTTAGATAAATGCAAAATCAACAAAAGGAAGTTAAGATTTTTTGGTCACATTTTATCTGATGCTTGGATGACCCCCGATCCGGCTAAAGTCAGCACGATCACCAACCTGGCAGCTTCCTCACAGGTAGCATAAATGTGTTCATTGCTTAGTATGGCAAGCTACTACACCAGATTCCTCCCTCACTATGCAACCCAAACTGAGCCTCTCAGAAACCTCTTGCAGAAGGACACTGTTTTCCGTTGGACAGAGGAATGCCAGAGTGTGCTCGACAACCTCAAGGTGGCACTTGTGGAGGTGAAGAGACTAGCGTACTTCGACCCATCATGGCACACTGAGATCACTGTTGGTGTGAGCCTGATGAGGTTAGGCGCCATTCTGGCAAAATCAGACGCAGCCAACTCACAACCATGCCACATTGACACTTATGCAAGCAGGGCATTCTCACCCACCAAAAGAGCATACTCTCAAGCCGAGAAGGAGACCCTTGCAGCTGTGTGGGCTTGTAAATACAACTTTATTATAGGAAAGAGATTCATACTGGTCACCAACCACCAAGCTCTCCTTTCACTGTTTGGAAACCCTCGAACCAAGATGCCACCAAGGATTGAAAGGTTGAGGATCCACCTCCAATACTATGATTACGACATTGTCCACAAGCCTGGGGGAGAGCCCAACCCTGCAGACTGCATCACAAGACATCCCAGGGGATGCCAAACAACGAGGAAAGTGACACCAAAACCATCAGGTATGTCACAGCAAACGTACTACACCCCACCTCACAGTAAGCAGGGTCGCTGAAGAGTCAACAAAAGACCCGACAATGGTAATGGTGATGCAATTAATGACCCAGAACAAATGGAGAGACTATGGCAGTCTGTTCAACATGCACCCAAAGGCGGACAAAGCTGAAATAGGAAGATTGGCCAAGGTGTACACAGAACTAACTGTAACGGATCAGTCAATTCTACTCAGAGGACATCAATTTGTAATACCCCCATCTCTCAGAACAGCAGTCATCTGCACAGTGCATGAGGGTCAGCGAGGGGCATAAAACACCAAGAAACTACTGCAGCGCGATGTATGGTTCCCCTACATAGACCAGAACGTCGAGGACATGATGCTACATTGCCTACCATGCTAATGCATGGTCAGACCTGACCCGCCGCAACCATTACAATGAAAATGATGTGTGTTAATGATGTGTTATTTATATAGCACCTTAATCCAAAGTGCTTTAAGTGCACATATTTACATACAATATCACCAAACTGAAATTGGTACTCATTTATCGACCTCGGAAGGATGAAAGGCTGAGTTGGCCTTGCCGGGAATTGAACCTGCGACCTACAGATAACACTCAGATCGCAGCAGCGAGCGCTCAACCCGCTGAGCTATCTTCCGGCAGCGCGAGTGATGGCAGAGAGAAAGGAACTGAGTTCTACCTGGGAAGGACAGTCAGAGAGAAAGGATGCTAGCCAGGCAGGGATTTGTCAGTTATGCCCAGGGTCTGATGGAGACTAAAGAGATCAGGATGTTGCGGTTCACCCTCCTATCAAAAGCAGAGGAGAGGTCAAGGAGAATGATAATAGAGAGAGACTTAGCGGGTAATTCATAGAATTCGGCGCACAAGTGGCGCACGTGGCTGGCGCACAGTGTGCATGTGCGGCAGTCTGCGCCTGCTGCGTGCGCCAAAACCCATTTCAGCGCACAGCGTATTCATGGATTTTAACATCCATAAACAGCCGTGGCGCATAGTGGCGCAGCGACCCTGCAGCAGCGCCAGTTACTCCCCCAACTCCGCCCCGTATGCCATAAACATCACACAAATCCAGTACATGGCGCAAAGGCCATTGGACCAGTATACAGCCCCCCAATCACGACAACGTGTGTAAAACTCCCCGCTCACCCCTCAGAATACACGTACCCCTCTTGTGCTAGCGAAAACGCGTGTAAAACTGCCCGTGCACCCCTCAGAATACACGTACCCCTATCGCGCTAGCGAAAACACATGTAAAACTGCCTGCGCACCCCTCAGAATACACGTACTGCGCTCACACAGGCCCTATCGCATGTGAAACTCCTCGCGTACCCCCCAAATAGACGTATCCCACTCGCACAGGTCCTATCGCATGTGAAACTCCCCGTATACCCCCCAAATACACATACCCCACTCGCACAGGCCCTATCGCGTGTGAAACTCCCCGCGTACCCCCCAAATACACGTATCCCGCTCGCACAGATCCTATCGCATGTGAAAGTCCCTGTGTACCCCCCAAATACATGTACCCTGCTCGCACAGGCCCTATCGCGTGTGAAACTCCCCGCGTATCCCCCAAATACACGTATCCCGCACGCACAGGGCCTATCGTGTGTGAAACTTCCTGCGCACCCCCGAAATTCACACAGGCTGCCCATCCACCCTCCCCATGCCCCACAGGCAGCCCATCCACCCTGGCCATGCCCCACAGGCAGTCCCCAACACAGGGGGGACTTTTTCCACACAATTTACCTGGCGCGAGCGGGGTACGTGTATTCTGAGGGGTGCGCAGGTTGTTTTACACACGTTTTCGCTAATGCGAGAGGGGTACGTGTATTCTGAGGGGTGCACAGGCAGTTTTACAAGCGTTTTCGCTAGTGCGAGAGGGGTACGTGTATTCTGAGGGGTGCGCGGACAGTTTTACACGCGTTTTCACTGGTGCGAGAGGGGTACATGTATTCTGAGGGGTGCGTGGGCAGTTTTACGCATGTTTTCGCTAGCGCGAGAGGGGTACGTGTATTATGAGGGGTGCACGGGCAGTTTTACACACGTTTTCGCTAATGCGAGAGGGGTACGTGTATTCTGAGGGGTGCACAGGCAGTTTTACAAGCGTTTTCGCTAGTGCGAGAGGGGTACGTGTATTCTGAGGGGTGCGCGGACAGTTTTACACGCGTTTTCGCTAGTGCGAGAGGGGTACATGTATTCTGAGGGGTGCGTGGGCAGTTTTACGCATGTTTTCGCTAGCGCGAGAGGGGTACGTGTATTATGAGGGGTGCACGGGCAGTTTTACACACATTTTCGCTAGCGCGAGAGGGGTACGTATCTTCTGAGGGGTGCGCAGGGAGTTTAACACACGTGGTTGTGGTTGGGGGGCGGTATGCTGGTCCAATGCCCTTTGCGCCATGTACTGGATTTGTGCGATGTTTATGGCACACGGGCGGAGTTGGGGGCGTAACTGGCACTGCTGCAGGGTCGCTGTGCCACTCTGCGCCACGGCTGGTTATGGATGTTAAAATCCATGAATACTTTGTGCGCTGAAATGGTTTTTGGAGCATGCAGCTGGCGCAGACTGCCGCACGTGCATACTGTGCGCCAGCCGCGTGCGCCACTTGTGCCCCGAATTCTATGAATTACCCCCATAATTGGCATAATATGGAAGTACTTGGCCATACAATACTCAAGTGGCATATCTATGGCAGTGCCTCGGCTTCTGTTGATTCTATCTGGGTCTAGCCCTATGATATTGTAACAATGTATTGGGAGACCCTGCTCAACATAGGGAGTTCCTCTCCCCCCCAATGAAGAGAGAGCCCACAACAGACCATTAATTTCTTTGAATTCGTAAGCACTATCTGTGACTCATATAGAGCCAAATAGACCCCTCCCCCTGTGCCAACAATGAGCCAAGAACCAGGGTATAAAGAGAATATATTTATTTAAAGTATATGCTCAATTAATAATTTCCTTGACTTGTTACACATGTCACCTTCTCTGTGGCACACAAACAAAACTTCAACAATAAACAGGTAAACAGTTGTTGATAAAATTTAGATTTACAACAAAGCAGCATTTACATTTTTAAAACAGGCCATACATTACATGTACAACGCTTGATACATGCGGTTTCTCTGCACACTTGCTAAATGCTTTTAGTTTTGAAAACACAGATTTGTAGAAATGCATGTGGCAAATAGCACCCTGTTTCCTTTTCAAACCAAAACAATGCAAAAATTGTTCTGCTATCAGTGTCACTTACTCGCTTTCAGGAGACAGTGTAAGTTGTTCAATGGAAAATATACTAATTGGTCTTTGCAAAGCATTTCTCCCCCCAGTACCAAAGACCCAGGCATCAGTGATATGCAGGACCCCTATATTTAAAGGTCAGGTCTAGGGAGCAGGGACAGTTTAGGAATTCCGTCTGGGGCTAAGGACACCACTTTATTTAATACAATGTTTAAAGAGTGGTGACAATTGGACATTTTGTTTTGGTGGCAACCACATTTTCGTTTAAAAATAGTATTTGGGAATGGAACAAACACATTTTTGTTTTAAAGTCAAGGTTTGGGAATGGGTATCAGTTGGGAATTTCAAGTTAGGGACAAGGACCTTTTTGTTTTACAGGTAAGGTTTGGGAATGGTGACAATTACAAATTTCGTTTTTGTGGACAGGGCACACTAATCATTTAATGTGACTATAACATTATTATTGCTAGGAGAGAGGGTGGAAGTTTTGAATTCTTCCAAGCACCCCCTTGTATCAATCTGTGGGGGAGTTGATTAAAATAATATACATTCAAATATGCTAAGGGTATGCACAATTTGCCTTCCACACACAACAAAAAGGAAGATATTAAGGCAGGCAGATCCCCCACACACTTGGTTTCAAATGGATACATTCTACTTACATGGGACCTCTGTTTTGGGGCAATAAGGAAGCCAGGCTTCTCGTTGGACAGCACATGTTGCCTGGTCAGTTCAGTCAGAAATTGTCACTAGCTTTCATCCCTTATCTGGTTCTCCTTAAGGATCAGGGCCTACTCAGCTTTTGGCTTCCCCCAGTGTATCTCTCCCTGGCAAAGTTTAAGGCCTCTCAATGTTAAGGCTTCTCCACCCAAGATGTCAGGCAGCTGTCTCAGGATACCCCCAGGTTAATTAGGGGCAAGTCCTGGAAGATGTTTGGCAGCTCTCCCTCAAAGATTTATTTTAAGGTAGCTTTTCTCCTTGTCTGATCTTTGTTCTTGTGCTTGTTATCTCCTTTTCTTCCTAGAGCAAATGCTTTTTAATGTATAAGCCACACCTCTAATTATTAAAATTAGAAGGTGCTAGTTTATTGGTGCTAACCTTCTATTGGAGAATTATCCTCTCTTCCTCCTCCGTAAAGCCAACCCCTATCTGCCCCTACAGGCCCTTGGAGTCCCCTGATTGAAGTCAAGTGGAGAGGTGCACACCTTCTGTCATTTAAGTATTTTCTTAGATGTCTGCTTTTTACCCAAATAGTCCCTACATGACAAATTTTAGGTTTTACCAAAAAATGCCATATTATGTATATATTAATTTTCCCCGGCTCATGGCAGACTAAATGAGATGACTCCCATGTTCGCACAAAATTGCATGCATGAATGGTGTTTTTCCCCCTCCAATTTGCTCAACAATTATAAAAATCTACATTACTAAAAAGTATAGACAGTGACGTGATTCAGTAAGCTTACGTAATCCAGGTTGCTAAGAATACATTATAGATTGCTATGGAGTTTCCAAAGGTCAAATATGTATGAAATTGATGGTATTGCAATGGGCTCAGTATCAGATTCCAAATGGCATATGAATGGACTCAGTGCGCCTTATCGCTCCCGAAAAAATGAATAATTATGATAGTACATTTAAACTAATGAAAATGTTTAAACATAAAAAAACACATCACTGTGAGACGCCAGCATAAATGGTTATCTACATCCAATAAAATACAACTAAAAACCCTCTCCTTGACCTACAAAGCCCTCAATAACGCACCCCCCAGTTACCTTATAGATAAATTCCAGAGAAGAACCTCGCTCAGACCTACCAGAACTGGGAATGCTAATTGTCTGACCATACCTAAATACAAGCTCACTACTGTCGGTGGCAACAGTTTTACTGTAAAGGCTGCTAAATTCTGGAACTCACTGCCCCAAGATCTGAGAGCTGGCCAACCCTACCTACATTTCAGAAAATATGTAATAAAATACATCATCGCCTCTGACCCCTAGTTCCCTGAACCTGTTGTAAACCTGCCTATCTCTCTAGAGACCTCTCACCATGCATTAATAGCGTAGTACGGTGCCACCTTTTGAAGACAATGTGCTATCTAGTCTTCCTGTGCTCTATCCAGTCTACCTGCGAGCCTAAGTGATATACTAAAGGCTTTACTTTGTAATATATATTTTTGTACAGTGCTTATTGTTTATATCTGTAATTATATAGGCCATTTTTATTCTTCGCTGACATTATTTTTGTACTTTGTGTATATCTTGTAAGTATGTAAATATTGTATCTTGTGCTCATGACGCAACTTTGTAAGCTTTGCATCTCCATACTGCTGCTCCCTTTTACTTATGAGTCTGGTGAGCATAACAAATGAATAAACAAACAAACAAACAAACAAACACCCATGACTCCATATAGGTTTTATTTTTCAGAATACAGGTGGTTCAGAGCCTCTCCAGTCTCTGGCTGAATGTTGATTTAAGGGTTGTTTAAGCCTTTTGTTCTTTGAGAGTTGATGGGCTGAAGAGATTCTATCTCTGCCACCAGATGGTCTCTGACATCAGAAGGCCATGCTGACATTACCCATTGTGTCCTTGTGATGTAAAGTTGGCCACAGTTCCAATCTTATATTTTGTATTTTCAAGCATTTTCACCTACCAAGGTCTGGGTCTGTGTTGATCCAGCCCTGTTATAAATAATTGGTGTGCATCAACCTCACAGAGATATCCCTTCCAGATAAGGGGCCAGGCAGGCCTGCAATAGGGCAGCCACTTGAGAAATCTGCATAGCGACCCAAAATAAATACAGGTTTTGTGTGTGCTCAGAGGAGATTCACATGTTGCCTCTGAAACAAAATAGCATTTTCAATCACTGCATTCTTTTGCCAGTGCAGTATATGTTTGATGTAATCAATTTGTGTCTTTCTGTCATTGCTCAGTGCCATTTGTACTAACATGCTCATTTCTTCTTTCCTGCAGCATTTTTATTAATATGGCAAACTGCAATGGAAGAGCTGCTGTTCAGTGTGGCCACTCACAAATGCATTTTTATTTACATGATGTACATTTTAGTGCTGAAAAGTGGGCTTTAGTCACTTGAAATGGAAAATTGTAACATAGTTTAGAATTTCACAAGCATGGTCCACTTATTTAATTTCTCACAATGCACAGCATTTCGATGTGTGGCAGTTTCACTGAAAATGGTGTGTTTATCTCTCAGCCAGCAATGTGCCTTTTAAATTGGCAATCTGATTTGACTTTTCAGCACACTCTGTGCTTCAATTGCAGAAAGACACACACTTTCCATAATACAGCAAGACACAAATGTTCTATGATGCACTGTTCATTGTGCCATTTCAGCAAGACTTATATTTTCACACACCTGGCCCTTTTGTTGCCTTAAGGGTTTAGGCTTGTCATTTATTTGTGTGCCTTGCCATTAGACCAAGGTATTTCACAGTAAGGCCCGACCCGCCCTTTCCATTTGTGTGCTGGGGCTATCATTAAACCCCAAAATATCATGACCCTATCCATTTCATATGAAGGCAACACTGTTGTTAAAATGTGGTTGGTATCTGAAATATGTGTGTCTGCTTTAGTATCTTTTTGGTATTGTTTAAATTGGAAATTTATATACTTTTTTTTACATCCGCATCCACCTCCCATGATGTCACTGGGGTTAAAGAGGAACTGATGCCATCTAGGTCAAAGGTCATGTGACATCACTTCCTATGATGTCATCAAGTGTGTGATGTTACTTCCGCTACCTCTGTCGTTTGGAGAATCAACGTCCCTGTCTCCTCTTCTCATGAGGAGAAACCCACCTCGTTGTCTTCTACCAACTTGTTCTGTTCTCAGTGTCCTCGAGCATACTGTCTACCTTTTATTCCCCCCTGCAACTGGTGCTAAAATCTAGAATATCATCAGAAAGAGAACAAGAGAATGAGAACCAAAAGCAATCACGACCAAAGAAACACCTAGAGAACCAACCACAGCCAATGAACAAGACACAACACTGAACAGCATTACTGCACTCTCAAATAACTACAGGTGTGATAAAGCAAAAAGACAACAACAGGCAGGGGGGAACACTGGAAAGGGTAAAACACACGTTTGTCTTTCTTGTGTTTATTTGGAGATATGAAAGAGGTCAGGAAAGTTTTTTGATTAGCTTTTAATTCAAGTCAATTCAAATTTCACTTTATTCACAAAATGTTATATGTCCACAAAAGTGCAAACAACGAATCAATATACATAAAATTATCATAAAATCAGCTAAATATAAAAGAAACACTACAAATAACCACAACACTCTAAGACTAAGAGAAAAACAAGTTCAAATGTAAATCGGCTTTCATTCTTGAAAATGTGCTAGATACAGGGTAAAACAAGCACTGGCAATGTTTTATATTTAAATAACTTGTTTAAATATGATAAAAAAATATTAATTCAATAAAATTGTTCTTTTTTAATAAAAGGAAATGTAATAATGTATTTTCCAAACACTTGTTGTTGGTTTCACGTTTAGTACATACATAGCGTACTTCAGATAAATATTGCAATGTAGGATTTTGAGAAATCTTGAAATGTTTGTTTTGGCCATTTATTTTTGATGCCGAAAGGACTGTCATATATACATTAAAGTCCAGTAGAGCCCAATGCGATTTTCAGATACCAGTTACCAGATATAGTCCAGTTAATAACTGTAAGTCCCAGCATGTATACTTAACAAGCATTAGCAATACTAACAGTTTGGTCTTTTGTTTAGGCATAGAAAATAGATGCGCTTACCATTGTCAAAGTAATATTAACTGGCTATTCATAACAGCAGATGTAAAATGAAGTAAGCACATAGCCATCTAATACCAGTACCTGTCAAATGCCTAATACATATACACAAGCCAAAACAGTTGGCTTTCTCAATGCATGTTTTTAACAGGAATTCAGAGAAGGACATACATAATGCTTATAAATAAAGTGGCTGAAGACAAACCTGGCTAACACATTTGTATCACACCAGTAGACTGTAACTCACATGACATAGTTTTTAAAAACACTGTCACATACTTCAAACACATTGTTTGATGGTGAGGCTTGATATAGGTAGATCAGAGAACCCAACAGGATGTGTTTTGGGTGGGGAGAGGCAGGAAGTGGGTGAGAATGCCATGAAAGAAGATGCAAAATGGTGTGCCTACATGGCAATCTAATAGCAGTACTTGGTAAATGCCTAATGCATATTGATAAACCAAAACAACACAAACAGTGGTTATAAATAGAGTGGCTGAAGACAGACCTAGTTAACCCATTTTTTATCACACCAGTACACCAGTACACCAGTAACTCTCAGAAGACTGCTTTAAAAAAACACTGTCAAACACTTTGAGCACGAAGTTTGATGATGAAGCTTGTTACAACTAGCTCAGAGATTCCAACAGGAAGTGTTTTGGGCTGGGAGGGACATGAAGTGGGTGGGAAGACATGAAAGCAGATGCAAATGGTGTGAGTTCAAGACCAGCTAATAGCAATATCTGACAAATGCCTAATACATAACATGTTTGTATCACACCCGTACACTCCAACACTCATTACACTGCTTTAACAAAACACTTTCACACAATTCAAGCACAACGTTTGATCGTGGTACTTGCTAAAAATAGCTCATATGCAAAATGGTTTGAACATATGGTCATTCAATAGCAGTAGCTGACAAATGCCTAATTCTTATACAGAAGCCAAAACACTGTCAGACACTTTGAGCACAACGTTTGAAAGTGAGGTTTAACAAAGTTACCTTAGAGATTCCAACAGGATGTGTTTTGGGTGGGTAGGGGCAGGAAGTGGGTGTGAATGCCATACAAGCAGATGCAAAATAATGTGAGTACATGGCCATTTAATAGCAACATCTGGCAAATGCCTAATACATATACACAATCCAAAACAACACACATAGTGCTTATAAATAAAGTGACAGAAAACAGGGTGATGGAAAAATGAATATATTTTCAAAATACAAGTAGAACCTTTCATGATCTCTAGAACAGTGCAACAAATGCCAAAATCACGTGTCAACTGGATCTACATTTTCCAAAATATAATTGGGGGTCTGTATTCATGTCCTTTTGTATTTAGATGGAAATATAAGCCCCAGTATGAAAGGGGCACCACTGCCATTGCCTAGGCCAAGGGCGATTGCACACCAGAGGCTCTGAATTTAAATAATAGCCAGGCATTGTCATTCAGTCTCAAGGCATGCGGAGATAAAGATCTTAGTCCTAGGACAGGCCTGGCTTTGGTTCAAGGGCCTTGTTTTCACGAGTGAGCTTTTTTTATCTACAGAAAATACAGAGACCATCTCACACTGTTCAGAGGTAATTACAATTAACTGGCTATACTAGAGACTAACTTTACTTTTATTATTATGTTACTCTCAACTCTCATCCTTTGTCACCACTTCCTCTCTCCTTCCTCCCTTCCAATCTGGCTTCCGTCCCAAACATTCCACTGAAACTGCTCTCACCTCTATCCTAAACTCCCTCCTCTCTGCTCGACATGCCAAGCAATCCTCTATCCTTATTCTCCTTGATCTCTCCGCAGCTTTTGACACTGGCGATCATCCACTCCTGCTCCACACTCTTTCCTCCTTCGGGTTTAAAGGCCCTGTTCTAAAATGGCTATCCTCTTACCTCTCCTCCCGTTCCTTTGCACTAGCATGGGGAGGCCAGACCTCTCCTTCCTTCCCTCTTATTTACGGTGTTCCTCAAGGTTCTGTACTTTGTCCTTTCCTCTTCTCTCTTTACACCTCCCTCATTGCCCCTGTTATCTCCTCGTTTGGCATCTCCCACCATTTCTATGCTGATGATACTCAACTCTTTCTCTCTTTCTTCTCCTTCTCAACTGACCTTCACCTTAAGCTCTCCTCCTGCCTCACTGCTATCAAGAACTGGATGTCCTCCCGCTTTCTCTCTCTTAACACCGATAAAACTGAAGTCCTTTTCTTCCCCTCTAATTCTCTTCCCCCTTCCTCTCCTCCTCCTTTCATTCACTTTCCTTCCTCCAATCTCCCTATCTCTCCCCAATCTCGTAATTTAGGCATTCTCTTTGACTCCTCTCTCACCTTCTCGCAACACATTTCACTCACCTCTCCCACCTGCCGATACCACCTCTACAATATTCGCAAAATCTGTCCCTCCCTCACATTCCACACCACCAAACTCCTAATTTCCTCTCCCATCTTTTCCAGCCTCTTCTACTACTCTTCTCTACTCTTTGGACTTCCCGCATCTCGGCTTGCCCCTCTTAAATCCATATACCACTCTGCTGTTCGTACCCTTTGCCTCCTTACCTCCCGTGACTCCATCTCTTCCTCGCTCTCTTACCTTGGCTGGCTACCTTTCCACTTACAGCTAAAATGTTACTTTCTCTGCCTTGTTTTTAAATCCGTCCATGGTCTTGCTCCTCCTTATCGCTCCTCCCTTCTCTCCTTCTACTCCCCCTCCCGTTTCCTTTGTTCCGCTGACCATTTCCTCTCAATGTACCTCCATCCCCCTGTGCTTCTTCCCGTTTCCGCTCCTTCCAACTCCTTGCACCTCTGCACTGGAATTCGATCCCTCTCACAATCTGCTCTATCACAACCTTCACCTAATTTCACACCTCCCTTAAATCCCTCCTCCTCCATTCTCCTCCTTGAAAACTCCCCCTCTGCCCTCTCTACTTCCCCTCCCCCCTCCCTTCATCTGATTCCTCTCTCCCCTCTCCTGCTCCTCTCTCTCTCCCTTCCATTGTCCCTCATCCAATCCATCTCCAACCAGCCCCACACCTAGTCCCACTCCCCCCTTCAGTTAATTGCTCTTTGCAATATTTTGTTGAATGATTCATGATGTAATTTTGCTCCCACTGTTATTTGTTGTAGTTATCTTGTATTATGTTGTTCCATTGTACAGTGCCCTGGTGTAAAGCGCTCTATAAATAAATAAATCAATCAATCAATAAACACCAGGTAATTTATTGATCCCTACACTCACCAAAAATCTCTGATCATTCCACATGCTCGTGAATTTACTTACTCAATACCCATTCCACACACAACACATCCTCCCTACTAGTCACCAAAAGCCACTCATCACTGCAATCACCATAAACCACTCACGCAGTCACACACCATACACATACTGAACCATGCATACACCACTGGTTACCCAGTCAACAGTCAACCCACATCAGCCCAGGACCATCTTGTAAAGCCTTCTACTAGGGTGCTGGAGCATGAAAAACATTGACTCAAGATTCAGCACTAAGTCCTGATTTATTTGTTCTTGTTGACTTCCTTTCAAACTGGCCCTCGTGTGTCTTTTGTTTTCTGCTGCGATCTCTTGTCCTCCGTTGCTTGCAACCCCCCCTCCTTCCTCTCCTCCTGATGTTGGGATAGGTGTATGCCCCGTTGGTGGTAGTTGAAAACGGACCGTTTTCTGTACTTGGTTTCTGTTGCCCTTTTTATATCTTTTAATTTGATTCATATAACCTTTGTCCTGTTCGGTTTGTGGTGCCGCAGTGTCTACAGTATCTGGTTCTGACTCTGCCTCAGAACCAGCTGATGACGTATAGAACTTTTAGAAGATGGTTTGGTATAACTGTCATACTTCGTTTGAAAAGTATATACTCTATCCTCTTTGTAGTCACGATCATCTCTATAACTTTTTTTAATTTTCTGATTTTAACTTCATCTTGGTATATTTGTAAAATATCATACATCTCATAATTTCTGAGTTTGGTCTCCTCACTGGATTTCATCTCTTTAATTTCCTTCTTAATGGTCTCAATTCCTTCTATTGCCCTCTTGTGTTCTCTTGAAGCGTGTTCCATAAAAAGGTCCATCATTTTCATAGAGCTATTGCTCAGATTAGCCTTCCATGCTTCTGCCAAATCTACGTCCTCATTATTGTTGAAATTGGGGAAAATAAGGATTCTGAGACCTCGTGGTACTTGGTCATTCCTGATATAGTTATCTAGGGAGACCTTTTCCCAATACTTATCTATTTCTTTCTTCGATATTCTTTCTAGGCAAATACATTTGGTTCGAAGATCCCCTTGACGTTTGTTCAGGTTGGAAAATGCATGTGTCATATCACCCGTCTGTGTGAAAAGGTTCTTTGTTTCTTCCTCTCTGTTTCTGAGATATGCTGCCATTGTTGTATTATTCAAAAAACAGTTAGTCTGCCCTGTTGCCAAACTGTAGTCTAAAAGTTCAGAAAGTAGGATCGGCTTAGTTTTACAGTTCCCACCCCCATTTTACTTTTCAATTGTATGAATTATTGGGTACTCTATTTCATGTATAATGATGCACCTTGGGATAACTTTTCATTTTTCTCATGGAATCTGTATGTTGTAATACATGATTTTCTTGTAATTACTCTGATGAATTGGCATCTATATAACGGGTCACCAAACTTGCTTTATACCCATGTATATATATATAATGTGTACTTTTTTGTAATTTTTTGTATTTGCCTTGACTTTTTATCATTTTCAGCATGACCATACTAGCCCTGATTTGATAAAGGCCAGGAAAGGCCGAAACACATGTAATCGTAATAAGGGCAATAATCTAAGATTGGTTGCTTAATATTAGATGAAATTAAAACAAACCTTTCTTGAACCAAAGAGTGCGTAAAGTCCTGGGTCTTTTTGTATGCTTCGGCATTTCTGTTACTACAAGTTTAAGACAGGTTTTCCTTGCCTTACCATCAACCCAGTGACCTGCGACAATACATTGCATATGAGGAAATAAGGGGTTATTCCTGTCCCCAGACTATAAATTTGGTTACAAATATCGAAGCTGGAATCAGAGGGAGATTAAAGTCGCCCGACAGACCAACTGTAAAACTAAGCCGATCCTACCTTTTATTTCTAGTTACCATTTTTTCGTGCCCACTTGTTTAGAAGGTAACTAGAAATAAAATGTATGTCCCATAAACGACCACTGCTTTGTTTTGTTAGCACCCAGTGCTCGTCAACGGGAAGCCCTGTAGCCCTGGAAAGCAGCACCAGCCTGTGGGCACAGCTGCGCATGTAAAATAAAATATTTTCGCCATACGTAACCTATGATAGCACTTTTGTTAGCACCACGTGCTTGACATCAACAGGAAGCGCTGGAGCCATGGAAAGCAGCACCAGCCTGTGCACACAGCTGCGCACATAAAATTAAATATATCCGCCATAAGCGATCTTTTTTGTCTTTTGTTAGCATCCCGTGTTTGCCATCAACAGAAAGTGCTGGAGGCCTGCAAAGCAGGTCCAGCCTGTGGGCTCAGCTGCGCACGCAAAATAAAATATGTCTGCCATAAGCGACCTCTGTTTTCTTTTGTCGGCACCCTGTGCTCGCCGTCTAGGCTTGCTGCATGAGGACGGTGAGCACAGTGAGCTTATAAAAGAAAACAAAGTTTTCTTATGGCGCATATATTATATATCCAGTTACCTGGGAGCGCTGGAACACTGGAGAGGAGGAGCACCAGCCTGCCGGACCTGTTGGCACAGCTGTGCACGTGAAATATATGCGCCATAATCTCCTTTTGTTATCTTATGTCGGCACCCTGTGCTTGCAACATGAGGACCACAAGCATTGGATGACGATAAAAGAAAACAGCGGTCATTTATAACAAATACCGTTTATTTCCAGTTACCTTCTTTCTGTGGCCCCTTCTTTAAAAGGTAACTGGAAATAAAATGTATGCTCCATAAGTGATCTTTGTTTTCTTTTGCCATCGCCCTGTTCTTGAGCAGCACTAGTGAAAATGTGTGGGTTTGTGGCTTAGTGAAAAATTGTTCCTTCTGGCTTACTGCACAAAACACCCAGGGCCTCATTACGACCCAGGCGGAAAACCATGGTGCTAATAGCACCATGGTCCATGCCGGTAACTTACCGACTCCGCCATGGAGAAAGGGGGAATTACCACCCCATTACAAGGTTGGCGGGCGATGATTCCCCCTTCCTCCATGGCCCTTCCCCATTCCCGTTTTTACCCCATAGGGCATAATGGGAAAGGGGAAGGCGGTAATTACGGTACCGCAAATTGCTGTACCATAATTAGCACCAAGGTCCATTTGCGGGTCCATTCCTTAACGGCTGGTAAAACCAGCCGTTAAGGTGGGAACCCGCAAAGGGACCTCGTATTCAGGCGCTAAGAGATTACCGGTACGGGTACCCTTACCGGTACCGGTAATCCCTTAGCGCCAGGGTCGTAATGAGGCCCCCAGACTCGCTTGTAGTGGAAAAGGTTGCTTTCATGTGACAGGCCAAAGCTCACAAATAACCGCTGACCTGGCTCCTATGGCCTTACAGACTAACAAAATGTTTTAACAACCAATTTAATAATTCAACACTTTCATTTTTCCCCAACAAATAAATAATTAAATAGTTCCACTTCCTCCCTAACTATTCCTTGGTCCCTGCCGTCTCCTTACCATCTTCTCAGGGAGTCCCACTTTCTACCCGAGACCATGCCCCTCCAGGTTCAATACCTGTTCCCCCGGGGTAGCCCGTTTGTGCAAACAGCACCACCCCCATCCTTTCCCGCGCTATTCCCCTATTGTGCTTCTCTCCACCCACATCTAAAGGGGCCAATCCCCTGGCAACAGAAAAACCCTCCACTGAGGTGTTCTTTCTGCTCCACCCTTACCACTTCTTTCTACTTCCAACTCCTTACTATCTCTTCCACCTACAAGGTTAAATCCCCCAGATAATAACTATTCCCCTAAACTGACAAATGGACGCCATCCTCTCTGAAGATCATGACATTTTCATAAACTATTTCTTTGTGCTCTAAAACCTTCACCGCCGCCGAGGCACAAAATGTTTCCATCTCTCTATTTATTCCCTTTCTTGCCCGCTCCATTGCTCCCTCGCTTCTCGCTCCCCTCCAAACTCTCCGCGGCAACAACTTGGTCCAAACTACACATGCTTGAGGCCACATTTCCCAGACCCATACCAAATCCCTTTTCATTTTTCTAAGAAAAGCCACACCTGTATTTCTTACAAGGTAATTTTCCCCTGCATGAATGATCACCCCATCTGGAGACCCACAGCGTTCCCTCAACCCCGCCAACCTTGGCAGCAACTGATCCCAACAATGCCCCCCTAAACCAGACCATCTTACCAATGCCACTTTGTAGCTGCAACCCAATTGCCTGCCAAAAACCCTTTTTTCTGCCTCCTTCCCCGCCCACTTAACAATAGAGTGGCCGACAATCCAAATCTGCTGCATCTCCCCCGGCCTCCGAGCAGCATCTGAAAAACAAATTACAATATCACTTACAAATCAAAACCACTACACCACATTCGACACTCCTGTACTCCTCAAAGCCTATTTCAAACGTCACCTTTACCCAAGTCCCTGACGTACCCTTTGTATTTCCCGGACTTCCACCATCCCAAACTTTTCACCTTATCCTCCGATAAGCCCAACCTACTACCTTCAGATGCCGCACTCATTCTAAATGAATGAGCTCCAAAATCCTCCGCCTTTTCCCCTATCGCTAACAAAACCTTTCGTAGCACCCCCAAAACTTGCGCTGCTGATACTGCCGCCCCATCCTCATGCTGAAAAACCAAACCCGTCCTTCGCCCACATAGCTCCCTCCATGCCAAACCTGTCCAAACCAGGCACAAATAATTGCTCCCGTGACCCAAAAAAACCCAAGAGCCCTTTCCTTTTTGATCTGTCTTAGACCTCTTAATCATGATGTCCAGCCCTAACTCAGTAAAATAAACATCTTCCCAACGCAGTCGACTTACCCCACACTTTCCTCCCACAAGCTAAGAAACCCTAAAGGCCCCAAAGAAAAGCCATGTAAAGCAAGTCACAAACAACTCTCCTTCGCAGGACGACCAGCAAACCCCCCCCACAGCCCGACACAACCTTGCTAGTAGGTCCATGGATACCGGTCTCCTCTTGTCCTTTTCCCTCCTACTCTCCCTTGCCCATCTTTCCAACATCCTGGTCGCCATTTCTCCACTGCTCGGCTGAAAACCCCAAAACCATTTCCCATAGAAAATGATCCCTGCCATCTTCCCCGTTATAGTTGCCTTAGACAACCCCTATCCATGCACCTCAAGAGGAAGTTAGTGACATCATCCCTTCTCCACTCTTCAGCATCCCCCTTACCCTTCCAACTGCGAGCTTGCCCTTTTATGAAATCCTCCCATGCTCTCCTGTATGCCTCCCTAGAGGCCGGGGCAAGCAAACCCTCCACCAAGGAAAGCAATTTCAGCTTCCTATCTTCCACAGCTCCTGCGGAATCCGCTGCCCCTCCTGTTCCGCTCCTGGAGCCACTCCACGCAATGTCTGCCATTGAAAACGAGATAATGCATCAGCGATGCCATTATCCTTCCCCGGCACATGTGTTGCCTTAAACACCACATTCCATTCCATGCATCGCAGAACGAACTCTCTCATAAGTCTCGCCACCCTCTGATCATTCATGTCAATGTTGAAAATCACTTTCAATTTCTGCAACTCCTTCCACCACAACTCCTTTGCAACCAACAAAGGAAAGAATTCAAGAAATGCTACGCTCCTGCCTTCCTTCTGTAAGCGATATTCAATCAACACTACAGCTAAGTCAATGCCTAGTCTGGGATGCTGAGGAAAACCCTTATTGATGTATATTTATGTCCAGTTCAGTACTCTGGATGACAACCCTTGTATAACACCCCCCTCTTAGAATCCCCCTGACCCCACTGAGCCAAGAAGTAGGTTTGTTTTGCAAATTAAAAGGTTTATTTGAAAATATTAAACAATATATATATATCACACTTTTATAAGAAATTAATAATTGATATCACACTTATGAATATAATGTTGATCAACAATGGGTAACCTAACACTAGCACACTTCTTTACAGTCAATGAGGAGTTGGTATAGGATGGATAAGGCAGCGAAAATACTTTTATGGTTTCAAGGGAAAAGCAATGAGGAACAAATTGCAGTACAGAAATACTTGTTATGATTTTAGCAAAAGGTAATATGATCACTTTTTCTTTTGACAATTCACTCCCCCGCTATGCAATATAAGAAATGGAAGGAGAGCACACAGTCTTCAAGAATCCCAACAAATCACACTTTATAATGCAATACACAGTTCCAGTTCCCCCAGCAAGCTTAGAGAAAAACAGGTATGAGTTTTAAACACAGGCGAATTACTTTAATGTGGTTTGCAAGGAAGTGAAAAGGTGCTAAAATTGCTTTTAATTCCCTCTAGAGGTTCAGGGTAGGTGATGGCTACTTTATATTAGTTCAGGCTCACTTTAGCAATGCTCTATGTGTAACCAGCAGGTTAAAACGAATTTTAGCAAAGGAAAGCAAGAAGCTGCTGATTTTTACACGTGAAGAAATCAGGCCAAATCACAAATCGCGGTAAATTTACTTGCGCGCGTCGAGCGTAATTACGGAGGCACTATAAGGAGTAGGAAGTCGGTTCTAGGTTCGTTGGAAAGCCTAGAATCTTAGCTTTAAGTTCCTAGCACAAACGGTTCCAGAGATACGGACGATTTTGTGAAAGTAGTTTTTCGGATTTGAAATTTTAAAGCTCAGAATGACAGATGACAGTTTTCAGTTTTAAAGATGACAGAATGACACGATTCTAGGAGGCAGTTCTAATAGGCTAAAATAGTTTGGATTAGATAATTTTTCTAAGAGATTGGTTTTGGCACAATGAGTACTCACACTATATTTTTGAAATAAGCCGTCAAGGTCTGGTCAGGTTGGACGGGACTTCCAGCGGGTGGTTCTGAACAGCGGTCTGGTCTCTGGTTCTGCTCTCAGCACTGCACAGTTCTGGTCTCTCTGGATCTCTGGTCTCTCTGGATCTCTGGTCTCTCTGGATCTCTGGTCTCTGGAGGTTGATGGATTTGAAGTCTGGAGTCTCCTGGCAAAGCGTCCCGCAAGAAAGTGGAAAGTGAATGTCCTACCTGGGTTTCAGTGGCCCTTTTTATGTGTTTTTGAAATGGGTGTGTGCCTGGGCCTAGCTAAGCCTGCCCCTCTCACTTATCATTGGCCAAGCTTTCCTCTCTCCATTGATTGGGGGGAAGAAATGGAGTGTCAGAGTGATGCTGTCGGTTTTATAGTCAGAGGAACCTCCCCTTGTCAAATTGCACACAATCTATTTCTGATCCAAATACATATTTCCCAGATACACAATTTGTTGAAATTACATGTACAAATTATATATTCCTTATGGTCCATGCTTGTCCGCCTCTGATCTTCCTGGGGGCTTGCATTCAAAAATGACAACATTTTGCACTTTTTGACTGGTTTACCAATATCGGACATTTACCAAAAATTACACAAGTGTGCGCAAGGAGTATGGACATTAATTAAGGAAGTGTCAGATTTTTAACATGCAGACATTTGGAGTAAGACCCTATTTTCCGCTAGCAACCCCCCAGAATACACCACAGGGTCCTAACACCTCTTAAAACGTGCACAGAAAAATCACCAGAGTAATGATATTACTTATATAATTCTGACAAGTCCGTACTATGAATTATCCATCTTTTTTAAAATTATGCTCAGCCCAGATGGGTGTGGTTTAGGTTCCAAAGCACATGGGGGAAGCTTCTGCCTGTCCCCGCCTCCAGCTCGGGTGGCTCCCAGAGGCACTTCTCCTCCCACTTCTCCCAAGAGGAAGCCACTTTACGGCCCCCCCAATATAACATTTGCCTGAGTCCAGGAATAGGCTTTGTTCAACCACCTGCAGGTGCCCCTCCCCTAATCTAATCAGAGAGGTGTCAACTCCTTTTGGTGGGGAAGCAGGATGCAGCTAGGCCTGGGAAGAGTGGCTGAGCAGGTTTCTCCTGTCGGGGGTAGTTGTCAGGCAGAATTCAGCTAAATGTCACTTTAGTTCCCAGTTTAAATCAAACTTACAATTTATACATATACATTAAATAATGACTTCCTTCAAGTCATTTCAGAATATAGTTTTACATTGTGTCCACCTCTTAGCAAGTCTTTCCTTGGCCTGGTTTGGGTTCCTCTGTTCAGTTTTACACAAAAGTCTGGTGGTTTTAAAACGCTGGCTTTCTGATAGTGGTGAGTACCAGTATTGCATCCATTTTTGGGATCTGTCTTGAATTACTGCATTTCAATAGAGTGGTCTTTTGCTTGATAGTATAGGACCCTTGCTTAACATTGTTTTGATGGCATCCTTACAGTAGAGTGGTGATGTGGAACCCCCCACAAGAAGGTTGTATCTTTGGAGTGGTCTTGTGCCAACTGTGCAGTTCTCCTGGATTCTGGCGTGAATGTGGGCGTCGATAGCTCATCCCCACATACACCCAGTCTATTGATTTAGTTTGTTCTGGGACAGAATAATGGGCGGCGACAGCTCATCCCCACATCTACCCAGTCTAAGGATTCAACATGGGTCAAAACCCTTGACAAACCCCCCCGCCCGACTGCGCTTTGATTCGAGTCGAGGGGAAGTCGGGTGCCAAGGATGTTTTGAGCCCTGTGCTGGTATGTCCGCATTATCTTCTTCCAATTCTGTAGATGGCACCGTTCAGCATCTTTTCCTCCACCCAGTTGGATCGATCGGTTCTCCCCGCCGGTCCTGATGGGAATATTGGGCGGTACCCCGGGCCCCTCGGGTCTCTGCTCCCGGTCCCCGGTCGTCCTCCTTGGTCAGTCTCCAGGTTTTCTTTCTCCTAGGACGAGAAAGGAAAGCGGCAATACCTATTCATAGACATTTCTCCCCCACTATTGATATAGTGGGGCGACATATACATTTTATACTTTAATAGACATAGCATTCCAATTTTGAAAAACAAGATATACTTCAGAGACAGTGGCTTACAAGCGTCATAATATTTTAGAGACTATATGTGCGATATTTTAGGGTTGGAACTGAATTAATCTGGAGCGGTCCCCTCTGGTATTGCAGAGGACTCCTCCAGTTGCTGCAGCGTGTGCCTGGAATGGCAACACTTTAGCTGATTTATATGTACCCACTTGTCTTCCCCTTCCGCCAGACTACCTTTGGGGATGCAGATCTTGTACGCTACAGGGGAGATTTTGTCTATAATTCCAAACGGTCCCTTCCATGAAGGCAAACATTTTCGCTGTTTGGCCTGGTTCCTTTGGAAATTGTATAGATAGACCCGGTCCCCCACAGTATATTCCTTCCTGGTGGTCTTCAGGTCGTAGTGGGTTTTCATGCTATCAGCTGATCTTTCTAGATTCCGCTGAGCATAGGCAAAAGCATGCTGAAGGTGTTTCCTTAAATTCTCCACATACTCATGAGTTGTGGAGGCATTTATCAGTGTCTGCTCTTGGGTCCTGTAGAGCAGATGCTGGGGAAGCACCATCTTGCGTCCGGTCATCAACTCAAATGATGACATTTTAGTTGCAGATGAAGGGGTAGATCTGATGGCCATTAGGACCAGAGGTAATCGGATATCCCAACTTGGCCCAGAATCTGCCACAAACTTTTTTAATATGTTCACAATGGTTCGGTTGTATCTCTCCACTGCTCCAGAAGAAGTAGGCCTGTAAGCAATGTGTAGCTTCCTTTTAACCCCCAGTATCTCCCACATCTTTGTCATTACTTCGCTGGTGAAGAGGCTACCTCTGTCTGACTCAATCCTTTGAGGTAGACCAAAACGGGAAAAGATGTGGTTAATCATCAGGGCAGCTGCTGTTTCTGCCTTGCAGTTTGGGGCTGGGAGACATTCCACCCACTTGGTAAACAAGCATGTAACGGTCAACATGTACTTGTTTCCTCTAGACGAGTGAATCACGGGGCCTACAAAGTCGATTTGCAAATCTGTCCATGGCAGTGTCATCCCCCTCTTTTGGAGAGGCGCACGGTGTGTGAGGGATGATGGCTGAAATTGTGCACACACAAGACACCCCTTCAAGTATTGGTCGAGGTCCTGCCCCATGTGTGGCCATTATGCAACCTCTCTTAAGATTTCCAGTGTTGTGTTGTGCATCATGAGCGTGACTTAACATCAGGCTTCGGAATGAGGTAGGGACCACCCACTGATCATGGCCAGCTTGGGATTTCCTTACCAACAAACCGTCTTGGATTCGGAACCTTTTTGGACATTTCATCAACACTCTTAGGTCCTCTTTCCCAATGTAATCGGTATCCATCAGGGGAAAGTTCTCAGGGTCCTCAAGGTGTTGGTAAAACTTACCAATTATTGGATCCCCCTTCTGAGCTGTAATCAAATCAGCATCAGGGGTCTCCTTACTCCATTGTGCAGTTCAAAGATCATTGTGAGCATTGGTCTGGGACCTAGTGATGGCAGTGACCTGGATCTCCCCCAACAGGGACTCTATTTCTATTAGATCCCCTTGGATGGCCCCGGTTTTGGCCAGCTGATCAGCTAAGTCATTTCCAGTTTTGTCTGGTCCCTCTACTTTGGAATGACCCTTGATCTTTTTCCAGTAGATGGTCACCCCATTCGATGTGACCAGATCATCAATATTTTGAATTAGCTTCCCATGTTTCAGGGGTTTGTTATTAGCACATAACATGCCTCTGGTTTTCCAATTAACCAGGTGCTCCACGAACCCGTTCCGTACATAATCCGAATCTGTGATTATGACCAGTTCGTGGAGTTGATGTTGGACAGCAGTGAGGATGGCCTGATGCACAGCCATCAATTCTGCCACCTGACTACTTCGGGGACCAATTTTGTATCCAGCAGAGTGTTCTGGGGACTCATTCCCCCATGCATTCCCTACGCCGGCCACCAGTTCTTTCTCCCCGTTGTTGTCAACATGGTACGAGCATCCATCCACATAGACAGTGAGCATTCCCTCACACTTGTCTTCTTCAAAGACTTTGTGTGGGGAATTGAGGTATGCCTCCATGTTGCCCTTGATTTTTAGACTTTCGCCCTCGAGACAGTTTTCTCTGGCACAATCATGCAAGTCAGCCAGACCTTGCGAGAGGGGACTCTTCTTGTTTTGGCCATATCTGACCTCCACAGGTAAGCCTGCATTGACAGAATCCAGGAAGTAATTCGGGAATTACTCGCATTTCCGGCCCGGATTCTGTCACTTTGGAGGTATTGCAGAGGCTGGTGTGGAGTCTCCACTATGATGTGTTCCCACTGGATAAACGGGCGGTAATTCTTCAATGCCCACACAGTTGCCAGGAGTGCCTTCTCACAATCGTTGAAGTTTTGCTCGCATAGGAGATTACTTTATTGACCTTGTCATGCTTTTGGTATAATACTGCCATCAAGCACGTATTAGAGAACCCTGTCTCCAGGAAGAACTCCTTGTTTCTGACAGGGTAAGCTAGGCAAGGCGCTTGTGAGAGGCTATTTTTGAGTTGTCTTACTGCCTCGGATTGTTCTGGACCCCATTCCCACTTGACCCCCCCCTTCAAGAGATGAATCAGAGGTCTAGTGATCTCTGCATAGCCTTCAATAAACTTTCTGCTGTAATTAGTCAGTCCAAGGAGGCTCCTTAGTTCCCGCAGAGTGGTGGGGTCTTTCAGTTTCTGGAGTGCTTCCACTTTCTTTTCTTGGGGAAAGAGACCCTGAGGAGTAATCTCATGCCCCAAGAAATTAACACAGGTTCTACACCACTGTGCTTTCTGAAAGGAAAGTTTTGCTCCGGCGGCCCTCAACTGTGTCAGAACATAACGGATCTCCGCTATGTGTTCCTCCACAGATGAACTTTTGATGAGGACATCATCTACATAATCCAGGTTACCCCTCACACCCAGGTCGGGCATGGCCTTGTGTAGAAAAATGTTGAATTCATTGCCGGAGTTGAGGTATCCGAAGGGGGTCCATGTGTACTGCTGGCCCCCAAAGGTAAAAGCCAGTTTGTATTGGTCCTCCCAACTGACAGGCACGGTCCAGTATCCATTGGTCAGGTCTATTGCTGTGAATACCTGTGACCCCTGAATCTGGGCCGGTCCTTGGTCAATGTAGGGCAGAGGCCATCGGGAAGTATGGACCCGTTTGTTGAGCTCCCTAAGGTCGGCGCAGAGTCTCCGCTGGCCGTTTGGCTTCAATATTCCCAGCACCGGATTATTGAAGGTGCTGTGTACTGGACGGATTATTCCCCGGGACTCAAGGTTCTTAATTATTTCAGTAAGGGACTCCATGGATGCGAGAGGCAAACGATATTGCTTCACAAACACTGGAGTCATTCCAGGGTCCATGGGAATTGTTGTGTGGATGTCGGTGCGACCACAGTCATATGAGTCTACCGCAAAGAGATCTTGGAAATCCAAGAAAACTTGTTTCAACTTTTGCTTCTGTTCCAGAGTCACACAGGCATCAGCTAGGTTGACTCTCTCTTCCGCCATCTGCCTGAAGCCTGGAAAGACTTCTGGTTTGGCTATCTCAGCGGCCTCCTCCAGCTGGGTGGAGAAGTCCCTGGTCAGAGTGCTGATTTGGACTGGAGGCTTCAGGTGGGAAAGGCAGCCCTCATGGACCTGGAAAATCACCTCATCCCTCCTGAAGTCACAAGTCACATCTTCCTTACCATAAGGGCAAGAAGTGTACACCAGGAAGTTCCCCCCATGCCGGGTGAAAATCCTGTCTGGTGTTGTATTGTCCTCACTGTCACTGTCAAAACAGTCCTTGGGGATCGGTCCTAACAGTTCATTTCCTAAATCAATGGAGAAATGTCGGTCATCAACCGCCATTCCAATAATGGTGCCTGCAGCTAGAGTAATACTCTTTAAGTCACTGTTATCCACCTCTATTGGAATGGTGTCATGTTCTATGTTGACTAATGGTGTTGGGTTTACCCCTAACCCTTGCTGTTGGAGAGAAGCATTTAGATGAATATAAGCATCAGGATTTTTCAATTTTTGTCCTCTTTTAACTTTCAATTCCAGGGAGAATTGTCGGGACCTTTCTGGGATGGTGACTTCCTCTTTGATCTGAATTTCAACTGCATAAGGTAGCAATTGAGCTGACCTAAATGCTTTTTCTGGATCATCAAAGCCCATGGGATTATCCGCTAATCAGGACCAAGCTTTGAAGTTTATTAGGTCCAAACTAATGGCAAAGCGATTGAGAATGTCACTGCCTAAGTAAAAGGCGGCAGTGACGTCTCGCACGACCCAACAATTATGGACTATGCTCTTGTTGCCAATGGAGATTTTGAGCATACACCTGCTTGGCAGGAGGTGTTTGGAATTGGGTGTTTCCAGATCCATTTCCCATTTGTCTATCAGTTTGAATGTGGGAATGGCTGGATCTTTTGGGAGTTGGCAGAACATGGCTTTGCTGATGAAGCTCTTACCGTTGTTCACACACACTCGAGCGAGAACAGAGTCCTTCCCATCATTTAACTGAACAGGGATGAACAACTGATCTCCAATTTGCTGAATATCAGCCAGGCTCTGAGCTGATTTCACATCTTTCCGGACTATAGGAGTGGGAGTGTCTGATTGTGGATTGGTAAAGAATTTCAAAGTGTTTCCTTCCAGTGTGGAATACCACCTTAAACTGGAAGGAAGGTTGATTTTCAGAAATAGAGAGGACCCCCCACCACCAGTCTGTTGTCCTACTGCTATTACTGTCACGCCTGGAATCTGGTTGTTCTGGAAGTGAAGTTCTACTTGGTCAGATTTGTGTTCAACCATGTGGCAGGTGCCATTTAAACTAACATGGTTGACACTCTGTTTTAATTTTATTGGTCGGCTAGTCTGGGTCCAGAGGACCTTGTTTACTCAATCTATTAGGGGTGACAACCTTCTCAGGAGGTCATTCCCTAGTAAACAAGGGGTGCCCTCTGGAGTCACTACTATGACCGGGTCTTTCACCTTGTGTCGCCCAATTTTGATGTCCAAATCTGCAGTCCCCTCGACAGGAATTTCCTTCCCGTCAAAGTTCTGCCGTTGTCCAGGAAGAGAGGTGAGAGGAATACGGTAATTCTCCCCCCTTTCTGCATTTAGGTCATCAAAGGCCCTTTTGGACAGAAGGGTAGCTTGGGATCCAGTGTCCACCAGTGCCGAAATTGTACCCTGCCCCTGTACTTGTACCGGGGCATAATATCTTCCCTCCTTCTCCTCAAGGGGGCACAGATAATACACATTTTTGGACAACTGGTGGGCTAACTTTCTGGTTTTGGACATTGCTAGCGAAGAGATTTGGGCAGAATTCTGTGGAGAGCCTGGGGAATCTGAAAGAAAAAGTTGGCAACTGGAAATGGTTTCAGGTTCTGGGCCGCCCCCCCCCCCTTTTTGGAGGCAGTCATCAGGATGGGTTTGACCCATGGGATTTTGGTATTGTCGGTTCTGGGTTGAGATGATGGGCGGCGGTAGCTCAGTCTCCACATCTCCCCAGTCTGAATTGGCATCCCTTGGGACCCATTTTGCCTTGGGAGGTGTGCCCCCATCTCTGAAGGAGAAGATCCTTTTCCCAGGATCTTCTGAGGATCCCTCTACCTCAAATTGGAAGACCTGTACCTCCTCCACAAAGTGGGTCTGTTTGGGTCCTTTGTTTCTCCTACCCCCCCCTCTGCTCCTTGGGAGGCAGGCTTTCAGGGGCAGGAGGTTTTGTTTCCGGTTTCTAGTTTTCCAGGCGCTGTTTACAAGTTGGGAAGGAAGCTTCCTCCAAGGCTTTACACCCCCCTTCCCCTTGTGCCTCCTCCCTGGGAACCGGTGGGTTATCGGGGTGCTGCCCCCGTCATTGTTCTGGAGCATGCTCATCGGAGGGTTCTGTTGAGCCCTCAGTATGTGACCCAGATCCCGTGCCATATTTTGGACCTGGCGCTCTAACTGTGAAACCCGCTCAGGCTGATACGGGGTCCTGTTTACTCCCCTGGGCTGATCCCGGGAAGGGTAGCTATCCCTTCTCTGGTAATACCCTGGGTTGGGAAGATTTGGGTACCCCTCCACCCTTGGCCTCCCCTCTCCCGGATTAGGTTGTCTGGGCTCAGGGAATTGGGTAAAGAAGGATGGATGGTTTTGGGGTTGGAAATTGGGTGGATACCTGGGAAAAAAGTTCTGCCCAGTGTTTGGGGAATTTCTGCCCTCCTGTGGGAAGTTGGGAGGGAAGTTCCCTGGGACAGGTGCTTGGCTGGATCCCCCCCTTCGGCTGGAGGAGTCCACACATAACCCAGGATTGGTCGGTTTCCCTTGTAGCGGGGACTTACATAATCAGGAGAGCGGGGGACCCCATTTGTGGGACTACCTCCTCGACTCCCTGTCTGTGACTGGCCCGAGGGCCTTCTGGGCTGTGAAGTATTTGGTGAAGGCAGGTTTTTAGGCCCCCCCATCTCCAAATCTAAAACGGGGGCAACCTTTACCTCCGCCACCTTGGCAGCAGCAGGGGTGCTATTGGTTTGGGGTTTTTCTGCGCATTATTTTTATTTTCTATGGGCTTCTGCACCTCATAGATCCGGGTAGCCTGTTCAATGACCCAGTCTAAAGATCTTTTCTCATGAAAATCTCTCACGAGCTGGGTCATTATGTATTTGGGTAAGGCAGGGAAAAATGTATTGATAAATTCTCTGCTATCCGTGCACACCCTTCTGGTGGTCTGCGCAAAAGCACACTTTAATTCTTGCACAAACTCTTGTGGGGCCTGATCCTCCCCACATTGGAAATTGTAGGCTGCTTTGCAAGCCTCTTGAGGATTTCTGTGAACAGAAAAATGTTTCAAGATGGCCGCCCTATATGCGGACCTTCTTGAATGGTTTTGGTCCTCCAGCCCTGCAAAGAAACTGGAGTATTCTGGTGAGAAGGTCCATTTGACGTACTGGATGCAGCTACTGCTGTCCTTCAAATGGAAAGTCTCCATCATTTGTTCATAGAGCTCCAAGTGTTCCCAAACAGAATACTTGGCGTTCTTATGATAAGGCGTGATGACACTCCTTATTGCCTTTATTTGTTTCAATGGGTCCTTAAGCAAGGCCCTTTTTGCCTTATTGGCCTTTTTGGTTCGGGTAACCCTGGTCCATTCATCCTCTGACTCAGAAGCACTGCTCCCAGAGGTGCCCGTCTGATTTTCCAGGTTTTCCCGGATTCTGCGAGCCTGGGAATGGCTGGCAGAATGTGGGGACCTGGTCTCCTGTGTCCTGTAATGCTCAGAGAAGTCTTCAGATCCCTCCTTGCTGCCAGGATTTGATGGGTATCCCCCCCCACTGACCTAACTGGGGTTCCCCACTAAATTTCACTGTGCTTGGGTGCCCATACCCGGATGCCCGCCCATCCATTCCTGGGAGGTACTGGCCTTAGAGCCCCATACTTCTAGCTGGATAGTAATCTGCCATCCCCGTGGCTCTGGGTTCATGTGCGCAAGGGGACATGGGGTTGGCAGAGTCCAGGGACCGGGAGAGATGACGGCCTCTGGTACTAGGGCTCCTGAGGTTATGCTCAGGAGTTTCTCTTTCCCAGCAAACCTCATCTCTATCCGCCCCTGCTCCCTGTTGTAATGCAAGAGCCTGCGCTTTCAGTTCCTCAGTTAAGGCCTTACTAGACTCTATCAGTCTCTCCTGCATCGCTACCTGTTGCTGGAGCCTATCATTGTGCTGGCAGAGAGCCTCATTCTCTCTCTGTGCCTCCTGATTGGTCCTGGAGTACTGGGCCAGTCTTTGCTGCAGGAGGGTTACCTCCTGAGCTGTGTCCCTATTGGCCTGCTCCTTTCTTGCCAGAGCATCCTCCACCCTCCTGGTGTGCTCTAACAAGTTCTGGTGTTCTTTTTGGTCCCTGGAGGGCCAGGTGTTTTTCTTCCATTTTCCTTTTTAAGTGGCAGACTTCCTGGCCTAAGGTATCCCTTTCCTGACTAAGAGCCTGCATCTGTGCCCCCAGGTTGTCCCTTTGCCTTTAGAAGGCACCAGCTTTCTGGCGCTCCTTGTCAAACTCTGCCTGGGTATCCAGGTCTTTCAAAATCAGTTTATTGCTCTCTGCCTTCTCCCTATCTAGGTGGCTTTGCAGGGTGACTACCTGCTCAGCACATGCCCTATTGAAGTCTAATTGTTGCTCCAGCTTTTTCTGGCTCTGCAGTAGGGAGTCAAACCTTCTTGGTACTCCTTCTGCAAGGCCAGAAATCTGCTATCCTGGTCAGCCTTTTCCTGTTGCAGCACATCCATATCCTCCTTTATTTTAGTGATGTACTGTCTGCTGTCCTTTTCTGACTCCTGGCTCCTGAGCAGCCTCTGCTCAGAAGAGTCCAGATCAGATTGGGCCTTCTCTAACGCCATCTGTTGTCTATTTGCCAGATCTTGGCCTTCAGCACATTTGTCCTGCATGGCTCCATATATAGGTACAAACATGTCGCTATCCTGGCAATCTTATTATGTTCATCTTTGGCCTTAGAAGCCATATATAATTCACTCAGGGCCACATGTAATGGGCCATGATCTCTCCATTTATCTGACCCTGTTTCAGTGACCTGTTGCGCGATTGCCTGCAACCAGACCGTTTGGTCCTGATGAGTCCACTCACCTCTCACAAATAGCTTATGTAAGAAGTGCTCTCTGGCTATTTTGATGTCTACCAGTGTCGTCATTCTGGAATTTGAGTTCCTTCCTGAATTACAAAAGTTTGTATTTTATTTTGCAAAACAGACCGTTCCCTTATAGCGTTCCTTTGAGGAGTGCTTTACAGCGTAACACAGCATGTTGATCCGACCCGATTTATGTCTCCTGTCAGTTAGCACACTGTATTAATCTGCACAAGTGATAGATCTAACCCAGAATCTCCGGCTACGAGCCCCCACTTTGTAAGCGATATTCAATCAACACTACAGCTAAGTCAATGCATAGTCTGGGATGCTGAGGAAAACCCTTATTGATGTATTTTTATGTCCAGTTCAGTACTCTGGATGACAACCCTTGTATAACACCCCCCTATTAGAATCCCCCTGACCCCACTGAGCCAAGCAGTAGGTTTGTTTTGCAAATTAAAAGGTTTATTTGAAAAAATTAAACAATATATGTATGTCACACTTTTATAAGAAATTAATAATTGATATCACACTTATGAATATAATGTTGATCAACAATGGGTAACCTAACACTAGCACACTTCTTTACAGTCAATGAGGAGTTGGTATAGGATGGATAAGGCAGCGAAAATACTTTTATGGTTTCAAGGGAAAAGCAATGAGGAATAAATTGCAGTAGAGAAATACTTGTTATGATTTAGCAAAAGGTAATATGATCACTTTTTCTTTTGACAATTCACTCCCCCCCTGTGCAATATAAGAAATGGAAGGAGAGCACACAGTCTTCAAGAATCCCAATAAATCACACTTTATAATGCAATACACAGTTCCAGTTCCCCCAGCAAGCGTAGAGAAAAACAGGTATGAGTTTTAAACACAGGCAAATTACTTTAATGTGGTTTGCAAGGAAGTGAAAAGGTGCTAAAATTGCTTTTAATTCCCTCTAGAGGTTCAGGGTAGGGGATGGCTACTTTATATTAGTTCAGGCTCACTTTAGCAATGCTCTATGTGTAACCAGCAGGTTAAAACGAATTTTAGCAAAGGAAAGCAAGAAGCTGCTGATTTTTACACGTGAAGAAATCAGACCAAATCGCAAATCACAGTAAATTTACTCGCGCACGTCGAGCGTAATTACGGAGGCACTATAAGGAGTAGGAAGTCGGTTCTAGGTTTGTTGGAAAGCCTAGAATCTTAGCTTTAAGATGAAAGTTAAATCTTGGTTCCAGAGATACGGATCTCTGGTTCTACTCTCAACACTGCACAGTTCTGGTCTCTCTGGATCTGGTCTCTCTGGATCTCTGGTCTCTCTGGATCTCTGGTCTCTCTGGATCTGTGGTCTCTGGAGGTTGATGGATTTGAAGTCTGGAGTCTCCCGGCAAAGCGTCCCGCAAGAAAGTGGAAAGTGAATGTCCTACCTGGGTTTCAGTGGCCCTTTTTATGTGTTTTTGAAATGGGTGTGTGCCTGGGCCTAGCTAAACCTGCCCCTCTCACTTATCATTGGCCAAGCTTTCCTCTCTCCATTGATTGGGGGGAGGAAATGGAGTGTCAGAGTGATGCTGTCGGTTTTATAGTCAGAGGAACCTCCCCTTGTCAAATTGCACACAATCTATTTCTGATCCAAATACATATTTCCCAGATACACAATGGGCCTCATTACGACCTAGGCGGTAAGTTATCGCCTGGGTCGTACCTTTACCACCATGGCGTAAACTATGTTTACGCCATGGTGGTTGGCGGACTTACCGCCCCATTCCGAGGTGAGTGGGGCGGTAAGTCCCCATTAACTCATTTACCCTTCCCCATTCCCATTTTAGCCCCATAGGGCATAATGGGAGTGGGGAAGGCGTTAATTACGCCACCGTAAATTATGGTGGCGTAATTAACAACAAGGTCCCTTAGCGCCATGGATTTTAACACCTGCTAAAAGCAGGTGTTAAAACCTCCATGACGCTAAGGGACCTCAGAATCAGGCGCCTGGGTCCTAATGAGGCCCAATGTGTTGAAATTACATGTACAGATTATATATTCCTTATGGTCCATGCTTGTCCGCCTCTGATCTTCCTGGGGGCTTGCATTCAAAAATGACAACATTCTGCGCTTTTTGACTGGTTTACCAATATCGGACATTTACCAAAAATTACACAAGTGTGCGCAAGGAGTATGGACATTAATTGAGGAAGTGTCAGATTTTTAACATGCAGACATTTGGAGTAAGACCCTATTTTCCGCTAGCAACCCCCCAGAATACACCACAGGGTCCTAACACCTCTTAAAACGTGCACAGAAAAATCACCAGAATAATGATATTACTTATATAATTCTGACAAGTCCGTACTATGAATTATCTATCTTTTTTAAAATTATGCTCTGGCCCATATGGGTGTGGTTTAGGTTCCAAAGCACATGGGGGAAGCTTCTGCCTCTCCCCGCCTCCAGCTCGGGTGGCTCCCAGAGGCACTTCTCCTCCCACTTCTCCCAAGAGGAAGCCACTTTACGGCCCCCCCAATATAACATTTGCCTGAGTCCAGGAATAGGCTTTGTTCAACCTCCTGCAGGTGGCCCTCCCCTAATCTAATCAGAGAGGTGTCAACTACTTTTGGTGGGGAAGCAGGATGCAGCTGGGCCTGGGAAGAGTGGCTGAGCAGGTTTCTCCTGTCGGGGGTAGTTGTCAGGCAGAATTCAGCTAAATGTCACTTTAGTTCCCAGTTTAAATAAAACTTACAATTTATACATATACATTAAATAATTACTTCCTTCAAGTCATTTCAGAATATAGTTTTACATTGTGTCCACCTCTTAGCAAGTCTTTCCTTGGCCTGGTTTGGGTTCCTCTGTTCAGTTTTACACAAAAGTATGGTGGTTTTAAAACACTGGCTTTCTGATAGTGGTGAGTACCGGTATTGCATCCATTTTTGGGATCTGTCTTGAATTACTGCATTTCAATAGAGTGGTCTTTTGCTTGATAGTATAGGACCCTTGCTTAACATTGTTTTGATGGTATCCTTACAGTAGAGTGGTGATGTGGAACCCCCCACAAGAAGGTTGTTTCTTTGGAGTGGTCTTGTGCCAACTGCGCAGTTCTCCTGGATTCTGGCGTGAATGTGGGCGGCGATAGCTCATCCCCACATCCACCCAGTCTAAGGATTCAACATGGGTCAAAACCCTTGACACTTCAATCAATGCGATGGCCACTTCTCCGCACACCATTTTCCTCTCCAAAACACTCCAAAAGCTCCCGCACCTGCTGAATCTGAAAATATCTGCACTTCCCATGACACCGGATCCCCCTGCAACCACATGGACTCCCTGTTAAAACTCTCCAGAAAACGGAGCTAAATCCTACAGTCTTCCCAACTGCACCTGTGACCCTTACCCAATGATGTGGGCACTTTGCTCCCGCCATAGACCGTGCCATGTTTCTACAAAAAGTCCGCCCTTGGGCCACCACCTTGCATGCAAAATTCAAATGCCCCTCGTCTCTGCATTTCCACTAGCATCATCTTCCGAGCCCCCACCGCTTTCTCAAGCAATCCTACCAGTTTGATCACCTTGCCGTGCGACAAGTGTGAGGTCGTGGCCACTGAGTCCAATTCAATGCCCAAAAAGGTCAACACCACTGCTGGTCCCTCTGTTTTGTCTTCTGCCAAAGGCACTGTCAACTCTCCCATCAGGTCCTGAAAAATCTTTAACATCTCCCCAGACTCACTCTCTCTGTCTGCCCTGCTAATGAACAGAACATCATCTAGGTAATGCAGTACCCCTTCCCAACCAGAACTGTATGAGAAAACCCACCGTAAAAAGGAACTGAAACACTCGAACAAGGCCCAATAAATTGTGCACCCCATTGGCAAAGCTTTGTCGATGTTGATGCGGTCCTCAAATTACATTCCCAGTAGCCAAAAATTTCCTGGGTGCACCGGCAACAACCTGAAAGCCACCTTAATGTCACACTTGGCCATGAAAGCTCCACACCCAGCTTTCCTCACCAATTCCACCGCCTGGTCCACACTTACGTATACAACCCCACACTCTCCCGGAGCAATAAAATCGTTGACAGACATGCCCTCAGGCCATGACACATGCTGTATCAATCTAAATTCCCCTGGGACCTTCTTAGGTATAACTCCCAGTGGGGATACCACTAAATCTCCTGGCAGATCATCAAATAGCCGTACCACCCTCCCTACTGCTATCTCCTTGCCAAATTTCTCCCTCACCACCTCCACATTTTCCTTGGCGGACTTCAAATTTTCCACCCACCGATGCTCCCTTGGCCCTTGGTAACCCAGCCTGATACCATGACGAAAACCATCTCCCAAAATCTCAGCCCCTTCCCTGTCCGGATAAAATTCCAACCACTTCTACAAAACCTCCAATTTAATTGTAGTAAAAGCCTTTCCCCACAACCCCTCTACCAGATCATCTCCCCCTCCCTCTGTCTCCTTGTTGGAAACACTGAGTAAGTGGGGGCCTCCCTGCACACTTGCTACATTCATGTCTGAACCTACACACATTCCTTGTGCAGCCGTCCTTATTAAAGGCCCAGCATGCCGCTGATGGTTGCCCTCTGCCTCCTTCCCCCACCCCCTCTTGGGTGGGGTGACCAAGATAGGGCCGGAAAGGCATAGGCAAACCACTTGCAGTGTGCAATGTCGGGGCAGGCCTCATCGGTGCGATACACTGCAGCCATAGATCCATGTCTATTTCACCCCATACTGCCTGGCTGTCCTCTGCCATCCTTGCCCTAAATTCCTCATCGTAACGCACCCACGCAAAATCCTCAAAACTTGTAAATGCCTTTCTAATCACATCCATATATTTTAGCAGAGCCAAGCATCGCTCCGGAAATTTCTTGCAAAAGACACTTGCGTTGATAATAAATGCCGACGTCCAATTTTCAATTGTCACTGGTACTCTCTCTCGGGCGTGCGGCCAGTTCTCTGTCCTCTTCCTTAGAACCCTCTTTCGCTCTCCCTTCCCTATGAAACAACTTAAACACATCCACTAATTCCCCTGCCTGAATCTTATCCTTAGTCGCTGCCATCAAGTGCACTCCCAAAGGTTTTGTGATGCCCATGTATGGTAGCTTTTTCTCCTTGCCCTTCACCTCCACCTCTTTATCCTTTGAAACCTGTACCTCGAGCATCAATGGCTCAATCACCTTGTCGGTCTGTATCTCCACTGAGCAATTTTTCTTTTCCCCCCGCCAAGGCTCCAATCACCTGCACATCAATCTCTTTCCTTACCTCTTGGAATCCTGACCCTTCACTTCTTGTTCTTTTGTCCCCCCTCTGCTATGCAGTTGACCAGTCCCCTTCCCGCTCACCTCTTTCCGCCCTGCTATCCCCCATCTGCAGCCTGGCCTCCACTCCGATGTTCCACGTCTCTTTCTTTATTGGGCTCCTGCTGCGGGGACAAAGCATGTCAGAAGACTCACCCAGCCAGTTATTCCCCCAACCTCTTGCTCCCCAACCCCTTTGCTCCTATCTTTCACAATCCCACCTAATGTCCCTTCTCGCTCTCCCCCTCCTTCTTGCCGCCCTCTAACCTTCATCCTCCCACTGTCCCACCTATTCTTCCATCACTTCTTCATCCCCCATGAAATACCATTGCTGCTGCGAGCACATGCTCAGGCCGAGTAGATCCTCCTCTTGAGAGCCCAGGGCCTCCGCCCCGCCACTCCTTCTGCGTCTTCTCGGCAGGACCGAAGAAACCCCTTCCTGGTCCTCTTCTCTCAGGCGAGGTCTCCTCTTCTCCACCCTGTATTCCTCCTTGCTAGGGGCCGTGCTGTGCCCTCTAGACTGTCCTTGCGCAGCTCGAGGAGGCGCTGTTCCTAAACCCTCTCCATATTCATCATCTGTGACAGCAGGGGCTGCTCTGTGCCCTACGCCTGAAATCCTCCTATCCGGGGGGGGGGGCGTTCCGTGCCCCTCCCTAACATCACTAATTGATGGGGACCACTCTCTCCTTCTCCCACCTGCACTCTTCCGCAGATATTTTCCACCCTTGCCCCTCTGCCCTGGCTTACCTCTCTGCGCCCCTTCATTTCCACCTTCATGCCCCACCCGACGTACACCTTTCTGAGCACTCCTTACATCCCCTACATCCTCCCGATCAATCTCTCCCAAACCCCTATCCGGCCCCTCTCCCAACTAGACTTCCCCCCTGGACGCTCTCCTGTCAATCTCCCTCCTCATATTCCTCCCCCTAGATACCCAGGCCTCCCCTCTACCTGCCGAAGGGCTGCAAGCCACCACTGCCACGAGAGCCCCATCTGCCACTGCTCTCCGCTGCGGCCTACCCCCAACCTCCCCCCTTCCCTCGTAACCTCAACCACAGCCCTTCCAGCTGGGCCTTGGAAGCCCTACTAATGATTCCCTAATGATCCCCAATGCTTCCCTCAGGGCCTTAGCATCCACTATTCCCTTCTTCTTTGCCCCCTGCCCCACCATCCTGCTTAAGCAGTGCAACTGCACACTTGCGCAATGCCCTCCTGAAAAGCCTAGCTAGCCCCAAGCCGTTCCCCCCCCTTTAAAAGCAGGGAACGGGGAACTCTGCCAATAATATACCGGCACTGACCACCCACCCCCCACAGATAAAACCGACAAGACTTTGAAATTGAAAATTGGCAGGCAGCCAAAATAATGTATTGTGTACTTTAAAACCTATTAAATTATTTATCTAGTGTAACAGTCTCAAAGGACCCACACTAACTGAAGATTAAAACTAAAGGTTAACTGTCCCGAATAGAAAAACCTAAATTACAATTTTTTTGATTTTTTTTTATAATGCCCTCACTAATTGAGGCAAACCGAGAAAGGGGGCCCATATAAACTACTAGGCCCACCAAAAATACCCACACAACACCTTCCTAGTGAAAAACGCCAACTAAATGCATGTCAGCGTCCCCCAAATGCCTAGATAAACTAATTAATCTTGCACGCGTGCGGCCCCTTTAAGAGGATAGTACTGCCACCTCTGGCCCACACGTTGCCAACACAGTAACAAATTGGGCGCCGGACTCCAGGGCTCGTGCACCGCAGCACAACGATAATTGCTCCCTGAAAAAACAACGCCCTGACACCCGCGCTCCGCTCACAGAAACCGCGCGGGGGCCGGAGTGGACAGTAAAACCAGCGCTCGCCGGCGCTGACATCACTAAGGAAACTGCGCTCCTTAACACACAGACACCCCCATGGCGACCCCGCCACACCAGCGAAACAGTGGTACCTAAGGTAGTAGGAGGTGCCTTATGTACGGCACCTCCAACTATTTATTATTTCTTTTTTTTTTATAAACTAACTGAGATAAACCTCACCGAACACCCTAATTAAACTATTCTAACCTGCCTCACCTTGACTCTGCAACTACACGGCCCCACGCAGGAAAAGGCTCTGGAGCAGGCGACCTGGCACAAACGCACGTCCCAACCATCGCCTGCTCCAGAACCTTCCCTGCCCCCTTAAATACCATGGAAGGCGCTCTATGCGCAGGCCAGCTCACTGGCCTGTGCAGCGCCAAAAATCACCATGGAGGGAAACACTTTGCGTTCCCCCCAGAGCTCCCCTTATACAATTCCACACCGTTTCACCAATCTGCACCACATGTTTTGCATAGTTACCTGCTAGGACCCTCTGGAAAATACTGGCTACATGACATTTGGAAACCCCACCTCGTTCCCTGGATTTCAGCAAAAGTCAAAATTTGTTTGTGTGTTTGTGGCTTGGCGAAGTGTTGTTACTCATATAATGTTCACAATGTTCCACCAGTCCGCACCACATTTTGCATAGTTCCTGTTAGGACCAACTGGACATTACTGACTACATGACATGTTGACACCTCAACCTTTACCCTGGGTTTGTGGCTTGGTGAAGTGTTGTTCTGTATGCTATTCTACATCGTTTCACCAATCTGGACCACATTTTGCATTTACCTGTTAGGACACGCCAGTCATTATGAGCTATTTAACATTTGGACACCCCACCCGTTTCCCCGGATTCCAGCAAAACTCTACATTTGTTTGTGGGTTTGTGGCTTATACAATTCCACACCGTTTCACCAATCTGCATCAAATTTTGCATAGTTGCCTCTTAGGATGCTTTGGATATTACTGGCTGCACTACATTTGCACACCCCACCCCTTTCCCTGGATTTCAGCACCTTCACACATGAGATGGTTGCCTCAAATTGGCGAAACATGAATATGGTCGTAGAAGGACCGGTCCTCAAACCTAGAATGCATGGTTTCTGTTATATTGCACCTCAATGCACCGCAATAAACTGCACCATGCCTGGATGAGGCAACAGGTGGGGAGAGAGCACAATAGGTCCCACTATGCAGCAGCACACCATCTCTCGCCTCCCCCTAATTTCTGCTCCATGGAATGTCAGCCAGCCACACACGCCCACTCTCACTGCAGTTTACTTCAGAGCAGTCGTCGAGGTGGGCGGGAGCAATTGGGAGCGGTGCTTCTACACTTTTTAAATTACGTTTTATTGGTCCTATGCTTTTATTTTAAACAGAAACCATTCTGGAATGGTTAAAATTGTAGGAAGCAGTTGAAGCTTGCACTGCACTGAACCTTACTTTAAAAAGCAGTTGCATTTGTTTGGGGGTTTTTATTGTGCATGAGAGGGGGTGTTGCAATGCGGTTTGTGGGGAGCAGGGCAGGCCAGCAGGGACCATAGTTCCACTACTTTTCACTCAATTCGACCACTGCTTCAGAGTGCAAACCACATCAAGCAGTAAGCGAATCAGAACCGCGACCTACAGGATCATTGATTTTTAACAATTGATGAGATTGTTGTCATGTCTGTCCGCAGAACCCGTTTCGAGATTGGGTACTTTTTGCTAGTAATAAATATAACTTCACAGAAACAAACAGCCTAAAATCTCCAAATCTCTAAACAAAGATGTGTACCTTCTGCAATCAAGAAAAGATTCCACAGCCAATGAAAAGATACTGACAGCACAAATACTATGCACGTCCCATAATATACTGTTTATTTTAAAACAAATCACTAAACCAACGCACACAGGAAAAAACATGGACATTTTCGAGCAAAACAAATATGTACTTCTTTTGAATGTAAAGTCATTTTTTTAAACAAAATAATGACATACTATTACAAATCTTACAAGCACTACTATATATTTTTTAAAGCACAAAACAAAGAAAATAACGTTTTACAAACATTTACATATACCGACCACAGTAGAAATGCAAGCAAAGAGTGCAACAGGGGTGTGGTTTTGGGCAGGGACAGGTGGGAATGGGTGGAAAAACGCATCAATTTCACTTACTAATGGGTGTTCCTGAGTGGACACTTTACCACATTATCAGAGAGGCACAGTTCCACCTCACTGGTGAGGCCCAACAAGGCTGAAACAAGTGTATGGGGTTGCTGTTGGTACTCTTGTTCAAAGGAGGTTTGCCAGGAATTTCGGTGCTGGACTGCCCTTGTGGGCAGGACAAAGACTGATATGCAAATGAATATCCCTCCTTTGTGAAAAGTACAGTGAGGTAAAAGTGACGGCTGCAGACTCTCAAAGTGGGAAAAACCCACAGAACAGGTTATCATGCCGTGTTCTTTGTAGAGAGGGGCTCCTGCTACCTTTTTTGTATTTTTGTAGGGGACTTGGGGTTGTTCGCCTTAAGTTACCTGGGGGAACCCAGATGTGGACCCCTTGCTCACTGTGCTCAGAGAGGCACAGCTCCATCTCACTGATGAGACCCAACAAGTCTGAAACATGTGTATGGAGTTGCTGTTGGTACTCTTGCTCAAAGGAGGTTTAGCCTTGTGACGGGACAAAGACTGACATGCAAATGGATATTCCTCGTTTGTGAAAGGTACAGTGAGCTAAAAGCGATGGCTGCAGACTCTCAAAGTGGGAAAAAAAACACAGAACAGGTTATCTTGCCATGTTCTTTCTAGAGAGGGGAGCCTGCAACCTTTTTTTGTATTTTTGTAAGGGACTTGGGGTTGGTCATCCTAAGTTACCTGGGGGAACCCAGACGTGGGCCCCTTGCCCACTGTGCTCAGGGAGGCAAAGCTCCCCCTCACTGATGAAGCCCAACAAGGCTAACACATGTGTATGGGGTTGCTGTTGGTACTCTTGTTCAAAGGAGATGTGCCTGGTATTTCAGTGCTGCACTGCCCTTTGTGGGCGGGACAAAGACTATATGCAACTGGATTTTCCTCCTTTGTGAAAAGTACGGTGCGCTAAAAGCTATGGCTGCAGACTCTCAAAGTGGGGGAAAAAACACAGAACAGGTTATCATGCCAAGTTCTTTCTAGAGAGGGGCGCCTGTTACCTTTTTTGTACATAACTAAGCAACACCTACAGACTATGTAGACATCCTCATATGTCAGGTCCATTCAAAAGCATTACAGACCCTCATTCTCATGTCCACTTTTAAGCTCTTATTAATAGTTCTGGCTTAAAGATAGAGCTTTCAGCACCACCTGTAAACCAAACCTAAAAAGTGCAGCAAACACAACATCCTCAACTTTAAAAAACACAAGTGCTTCATTATAATTCAGTACCCTATTCATTACAGTGCACCTTAAGATTATGTTTTTCTGTACTTTTGTGAAAAAAGAGAACACAATAATAAAACAATATGAGTCAGCTTCCAATACATGGGTACACTAAGGCAGCAGCTAGAAATTGTCAGATACAATTTGGCAGAAGACTGGCAAAGGGCTAAATACCAAAATGTAATCTAAATATTTTACATATAGGCCTGGCTTTCGGGGTTCATGTACCAATGTTTTTTTCAGGATGAACAAATAGGAAAGGGTCCGGAAGAGAGTGTACAGTATTTACATTGCTTTTTTTATCAGGGGGAAACTAAGAAAATACTGAAAGAACACTAACCAGACAAAAGGTGAACAAAAACACCAGACTAGAAAACCTAGCCACATGGCTGTAAACTATACAAAAACAAACAGCAACGTTTTTAAAAGATACAAAATGCTCTAAACACCATCCATTTGCGAGCTTTCAATGTGTTACATGTTCTGTCACAGTCTGACAAGGCCCACAAAGCACCAGGATGTGAGGTAGGTGGTGTATTGCGCCTGAAACATCCTTTAGAAGATGAGAGGCCTCTGATCGGCTACACAAACTTGATGTGTCAAACTAAAGGCAAGGTTTGTGTTTTGAACCCAGAATCAGTACTAGAACCGAGGACCCCCAGAAGCTCATGTCTCTAGAGCTCTTTCCTCTCTAGGCTGGACTAGTGCAACAGCCTCTTTGTCATTCTCCCTCTTTCTTCCCCACACCTCCTCCTGCTAGTCCAGAATAGGGCTCTAAGACGTATCTTTGGCCTCAAGCCCATGGACCGTATATCTCTCCAGCCTTAAACTCTCTCCACTGGCGGCCGGTGACTGCAAGGATTACATTCAAGACCCTCTGCAGCATCCACAAGGCCTTCTGGGGACTGGAACCACGCTATCTCCAACTTTCCCTTCCTAAATATTCTTCTGCTAGAGCCCTCTGCTCCTCTAATTCCAATTATTTGGCTGTCAAACGCTTCTCCAAGCAGAGCATTGGGGGCTGGTCTCTGTCCTCCGCTGGTGCCTCCATTTGGAACAGCCTCCCTGCCCCTGTCAGACTTGAGCCATACCTCCTTAAACTGATCCTCATGAATCTCACAGGATTCCAGGCTGTTCTTCCCAGTCGTTACCAGCATCTCTCCCCCGCCCCCTCACTGCACTGACCTTGCTGGCCCCTGCTTGGCGGCTCTGCATCCCACCCGTGGGAGTCGCCTGCACTAGCACTTAGCTGAGGTTCTCCTCCTGGCTCCCCCTAGCACTTCCCTCCCGGGCCCTCCACCAGCACTTGTCCACTCCTCTGCTCCCCCCCTCTTTAAATCCCAATCTCCTGCACTTCTCCTCACTGCACTTGCACGTCAGATGCCACAAGGCCTAGTAGAACCACAACTGTATATTTACTGTTTTGCCATTGCTATATTGTAGGCACCTAACAAATGCCCAATACAATAAAAAAGAAATAAATAAAACACATATGACCTGGGATTTAACCCTGTCAAAAGCCAACGGATACTCGCAAGATGGGGCACGCCTCCCTAATGGTATTCGAGGTGCTTTCAAGGCCCATTTTAGGAAGTTTACTCGGGCAAATAAATTAGGGAATCCCTTCTCTTAATGCATGCAAACAATTCTAAAGATAAGCTTTGAGATGTTCTGTTTGATTAGTGACTGCATTTTTGTTAATCTGACAGTCCAGTACATATTTCCACCGGGACAATTTTTGCCCCCGTGATTATGAAATTGCACTGCACCTGTACAAGGTGTATGTACAACGTGGCTGAATGCAACAATCGTGGCATCAACATGCACACATCATCCCCTTCTGCATTACGGAACACCACAAAAAAACGCATGCATGCGCATCCAGGCCAGAGAGCTGCTTTTCATCAAACCATGATTAGCATTTTTTCACATTTCACGAGCCGGGCGCCTTCCTAAATTCAACAATTCCGACACGCAGTTTCTCGTTAAACGGCCCTAAAATGCATTGACAAATGTGATTAGTCAAACACATTGAAATGGCGCTCAGTCAGATGTCAGTCACTGCTGGGGAAGAATCGCATTAAACTTCTTTGCGAGTTACTAAGGAACTGGCTAGCTTGAACAGGAGCAGTAGATACAAAAACAATTCAAACACATTACAAGCTGGTTATCTGTGCGCGAACGAAACCATGTTATTTGCTCTTTCCATGTGCACCTCGCTATGCATACCTTGTTCAAAAACAATGGCAGAGATGTCTGACAGAAGCCAGCGCGCGCAAAACACGGTACCCGCAGAACCAATGACCTCCATGATTCTGATGGACAAGGTAATTGCCATTTAGCGATTGCATTTCCAATACCACGAACGTGGGCTTTGTCCTTCAAACAAAAGTTAATCGAGCTGGTTTTCTTAAATCCATTTTATTTCATATTATAAATCGGTTAAGAAACCAGAGCTCCTACTTTCAGAGCAAGACATAGGATCACTGAGGTATTACTTGTGTGCAAAATGTGCAACCCAGATTGGGCGCAACCTTCCCGAGACCCAAAGTGCTATATGCAAGCATTGTGTTATGACTACTTTACCTGCACCTGATGTATCTGGAAGGAATGCTGTGAGTGACTGATGTGTAATGCAGAGTGAGAGAATGATGTGTTGTGAGTGGGTTCCATGAATGTCAGTTGAGAGTATGTGATCACTGAGAGAGGAGGCCGGTGGATGTTTCCTGTCCCTATGACTTACCTGACTTGATGTACTTGACTTGATGTACCAGGGGCAGAGTATAAAGATGTTTGCTCCAGCAAAGAAGTCAGTGTCATTATTGGGCATGGACACAACTTAAAACATTGAACAAGTCAATCGTTCAGGTTTATGAACTGGGAAATGTTTTCCTCTGTAGGCAGATGGGCTCTGTAAGTCCGGGAGATGGCAGGCAAAGCGCAGCCGGTGGGAGGGATGGAATGCCCAGGTGAATGAAACAGAGTATACGGGTGGAGTATGTATGAGAGCAAGCGTGGATGGGTGGATGGGCGAGGGTCTAGAGATGTACGCGTGAGTGTGAGAAATGAAAGATGACTGCTTGAATAATGAGTGGCACCGTGGATAATTGACTAAGAGGCGCTGGAGAGCTAGATCAAGAAGAATTAGAAGAGGGACCAATAAATAAGACTGCAAGGATGGATGAGACTCTGGTAGATGATTGATGAGTGCAAGATGTAATATGTGTGTGTGTGCATTGAGAGATTGAGTGGATGGATACATTAGTTTAAAAAAATGATTGTGTGACTGGATGAATGAATGAAGCAGTGAATATGGATGGGTGTTCAAGGGTGGAGATGGATGTGTGTGTGTGTACAGTTGGATGAATACAAGCATCAATCAATCATTCAATGAGCATGTGAGGATAGACGCGTGACTTCATGAGGATGCAACTCCCCCTGTAGACTTCTTGAATTTTGGCCATTATGGAACCAGTATAGTTTGACACACGTTTTCATATAATTACCAAACTCACACCTGCTTGTTCCGCTATGCAGGCTGGCTTTAGTGATAATCTTCACAGTTCCGTTATCTTAACATATCAAAATGTAAACGTGTGTATAATAACTTCCTTGGGGCCTGCCTGCGAGTTGTGGTGTACATTTTGATTAATAAAGCTTATGGCCCACATACATTCCACTTAGCCAAATCCATGTATACCTTTCATCTCTAACCACCCCTACAACTGAAGGTTTACATTCAGTGTTTGCTCTAAATCATTATTTATGTATTTGTTTAGTTTCAAAGAAACTTTACAAAAACACTAAAATCACAACAACAATAAAACACAGTGTACCAAATCCATTATACCATTAAAACAAATACAGAATATCATACAGTAAAACATCATTTATTTGCCAGGGCTTTAAAATCCACACAATACATTAACCACATTTAATTTCATTAAGTCAATAAATTAGTGCTATTTTGCTCTATCTAGACGTTTTTTTTAATAATTAGCCACAGATGATAAATATCAATTTGAACCTTTTGGCTTTCTGTGTTAAGACAATAGGCCCAGAAATGCTCACTCTTAATATATTCCAAGTTATAAACAAGTGGTCCCATCCAAAACATATATTCTTGACCCAATGTCCTGCATTAATAAACAAACAACCATTCTTCATGTAGCACAAGATCAGGGGAAGAAGCAGGGGCAATCCTCCAGCCGTTCTGCAAGGACATAGGCCTCAGACCTTCAACCCTGAATACAGAATCAGACCCTCTGCTATATTTTAGGACTTAGGTAATAACACAGAAATTAAACGAATATGTTATTATTCAGATAATGTCCCTAGGACTGTGGCTTTATCTGTTCTCTATCGGCACCGATTCTCTAAATGGAGTTATCAGGCGAGCCATAGACCAGACAGCCCCATAAACTCCTCTTCTAATATTAAACTTCCTCTTATTTCTGTGAATTGAAATTATGTCTATCACGAAATGACCAAAGAATGGATACTTAATTGCAAATGTATTCACATCAATGTCCCACTCTGTTTCAATGTTACCATATTAGTTTATCCATGCTACCTTCTTTTACTAGCAACATTCCCATTTGTACATGGACTAGTATTGACAAGGTCATTATTGTCTCAGGCTTGGCACTCCCAGCATTAACATTATTGAGTTTTACCTGTGGTACTACATACAGGTATGCAAAGGCAAGTAAGCCAATAAGCTTCTAGGGATGCCAGAACATATTGTCAAACCCCTCATGCATCCAAACTTTACATTGTGCACTAACTTATAATTCTCCAAACCTGCCTTGGAAACGCATCATAGTTATCACAGCACAGCATAGCATATCCTTCTTTATTCATTTTCAGAATTATGGTCCATGCTTTTATAAAATGGTATTCCCCTCAGGATCCACCGACCCTTTTTGTTTGTAGCATCTATTTCCATCTTTCTCATCCTTATTTCCTCTCTTTGCTCATTTTTCAACCTGTGGACCTGGATATCCTTGGCAGGGGCACAGCACACAACTCCATGGTCCAGCCTAGGAGCTCCAAAACTACTATGATGACACAGCATGAAAACCACATAACACACAATAATTAGGATTCTCCAGGTATACATAAAACAGGCAGTATGAGGGTTAGGTAGAATTCTGTGCAGTTCCCTTGGGGAACACTGCAAAAAGATTAAGACTACAGGAGTAAACAGTAAACCCAATTGGTAGCAGTCTGCACCACCCAGATTTACCTGGTAGCTGTGGTTGAGCAGTCAGACTTCTCTCAAGATGAGTAGGGTAGTATACAGAGGATACACAATAGGGCCAAAAACACAGTGGAGCAAACAAACACTGAATAGAGCTTGGTATCAAAAGTATATAATTATTTATTTAAAACACACTTTAGGAAATACGCTAAGCACTCTAAATCAAAGCAAGTTCAAACACAGTCAGATTAAGTATACACACCTCCCTTAATAATTATTAGACAACTCTAGGTCAAAACACCACTATTTGTAAAAACAGATGTGAGCGCTTAACTCAGATGGCACTCCAATAATTAAGTTAGAGGGAGAGAAAAAGACAGGTCATGAAAATAAAACAGTTCCCAACACTTTTCTAAGACCACAGCAAGTTAGTGAATGCAGAGTCTACTGTAGAGCCAAAGTCCATAGGCCAGGACCACTTTAAATGGAGCAAGGTGAAATGTGCCCAAGACCACACAGTTTAAAAATCACTCAAGTGTTTGCAAAAAATGTTCAAGAGGTTGGTTTGATGCAAAGGATAAAGTTAGGTGGTCTGGGGGCCAACCGTTTTGGAAAGCCTAGGATTTAAGGGTCACCTTTAGCGATCCGAAGAAAGGGAGGCCAGGCGGAACACAGTACCTTTAAAAGTGAGGAAGCTCCAGCGGTGGCAGTTGTTCCTGGCAGTGGGTGCAGTTCATGGTTTCGACTAGGGGAAGAGAAGATCTCATCGAAGAGGAAACTTGGAGTCGTTGCACTGCTCAAGGATGAAACCAGCCACGGAGTTTGTTCGGTTAAAAGGTGCGCTCCTTTTATTCACGTTCCCAGTGGACTGAAGCTTGGCAATTCGGCTGCTAGGTTGCTTGGCACTGGTAATTCGACCAAGGGGTGTCCTGGAAGGCAAATGTCAAACTGGTTGTCCCCACCAGATCAGAGGGAGAAGACTCTTGCAGCTGAAGATCTTCTCTTGTCGTCGGGGAAGTGGTGAGGTCATTGCAGCAGGGCTCCACCGGTGGTGTCGTCGTTGCAGATGGCTCAGCTTCTCCCCTCTTCAGATTTCTTAGGTCCCGTGGCGACTTCTGAAGTTCCAGTCCCAAAAGCCCTGCTTTTATTGCAGAAAATGCCCCATTCAAACAGCCTAGCTGTCATTCATACTTGCTAAGTGGTGAGCCGGGCGGCTCACCACTGGGCCAATCAAGACAGTGCGACTTGTGTTGCTAAAGCAACGTAGTCCAGGATGCAAATTTCCCCACCCACACATCCTATGAATCCCAGACAGAGTGGCACCAGTTGTAGGGCTTCTGTGGAGAAGCCCACCAAACAGTGGAACAAAGGGCCCAACTTTGGTTGGAGCTACAGAGACAGACACGAACGCCATTTTGCGAAAAATTTCTGGCAAAAAGACCCAACCAGTGATTTTATATTAAATAAATGAAACCGGCAGTATCTTTACAATGCACCAAAAAAGTGGTGCGTTTAAAATGAATGGGAAAATCCCATAGGAAATATTCTGGTGAAATATTTTGCGTGGTAACCACTGCCACCAGCCAGAAACTCGACAAGGGGGGACTGGACAGTGCCCCCTTGGAAACAAACCCAGGAGTAATCTAATTAACCCTTTCCAGTACTTCCACGGTATGATGGTTTGTACTGGTTCTGTTCAAAATGTTGGACTAGTAAAGCCAATGGTGACTTTACATGCCCTGGGAGACAGTAGTCAGTTCCAGGGTATGGAGTTTATGTTTGGGGGTCACTATGACACCCCTGTGTTGCTGCACTGAGGGTGCTGTGTAACACATATACAAAAACAGATGATACCCTATGGAGTAAAAGACCCCATAAGCACATACCAAGTCAAAGATATACCTCAAATCATGTCTAAGAGTGGGAGAAAAAGAGTCTCACTCTTAGCAGGAGAAAGAAACAAACCCCAAAAATCTAGCAAAGCTGCTGGGGGATTCACTAGGTTTGGGAAATTAGCCTTACACGAGAATTCTCCCTAAAAATGAGCAGCTGGATTGCAGGGCTGTTGTGGAGTAAGGACAGGCAGGGCACATGATTCGTGGTGCGAGAAGGTGATATTGCAGAGGGGACATTGGCTGAGAGCAATCAGGAAGCATAATTCCCATGGCAAGTGCTGAGTCACAATCCAGTTCAACGGTGGACAGGATGTCCAGGGATATGAAGGGTGGAGAAACTGACACGGAATTGGCCCAGGCAGTGTGTTGCCTATGGGTAAATCCGTGCCATATGGCTGGGAGTACTGGAGTAATCCGGGCTTGAGGGCACAGGCCAGGTTATGACTGAGAGACACAGGCCAGCGGATGTACTCTCCTTAACCTACACAAACGACAACCACCTCCTTTCTTTTATTGAGAGATTTCACACCACAGTCAAGTGGTAAAATCAAATCTACATATGCAAATTCCGACCTACAAAAGCCTACTGTTCTTGAAGATGTATTGATGTAAAAACCTCACAATACTGTCATCATCTAATCTTTTTGAACGTAAAAAGAGCATCTCCCAGACATGTTCAATAATCAAAACATGTCTTGTCTGAAATTAGCAACATGTTGCAGTAGACAGCTTAATTGTAATAGAGTTCGAGGACTGGCAAAAGCCAACAAATCATGCAAGCAAAAAAGTGTCCTTCCTGCATAGCTGTGTATCTCAACTGCTTATGGCAGTGCCTGGATCGCTTATGGCAGTTCCTGGATCGCTTATGGCAGAGCCAGGATCTGGGTGACTCCATTTAGGACTGGAAGGAACTCTGTGAAGTTTCTATTTCGTACCAACATGCCCTACCAATTCCATTCGGGTGATGCTAGCACAGTTCTAGTTTTAACTTTGCATTTCTGGCACTTCTAGTCCCAGATTTCCCCTTTATAAACCCAGGGCTACAAGTCAGAGAATGCAAACTTAAAATCCGGAATGAACTAGCATCTCCTCACTAAAAGGGAGCTTTTTGGCTAGCACACTATTTTTACAAGGATGTGTTTACTGATTGGCATTTTAGGTACATTTCCACACCAATTTTTTCACCACATTTGCATTGTTTGGGAAAACAAAGGTTCTCATTCAAGTTTCGAGGTAATTTGGTGATAAATCAGCTGAAATACCGCCAACATCATTTGCTGTTACTACCACTCGGTCCCGTGGCCTTACGACAGGATTCTAAGTGATGTTATGGTGGTGTTAGTCTCCATAATTGTAGTCCATAGGACTCCAGGGGATTTTTGCAGGCTCACTTTAAGTGGTAAATACAGGGCTCGTCAAAATTGTGAAATTGTGTTCTGGCAGCCGAGGAAGTGAAATCTATAAGATTTTGATCTGTTGTGCCACAATCTGCCGTTCTGCCACTCCTGCGTTTCAAAAAGAGCAGTCCCGTAAACCGAACCATGTGAAGGGCCACTGCCTGAAACTTGCACAGATCAAAAAGAACAGCATGAAGTTTCATGTGCCGCTGCACGCAGCCTAGCAAGAATCAAAAAGAGTGGCACAAAGTTTCTCGTGCTGCTGCGTACACCAAGGACAAATTGAAAAGAACGGTGCAAAGCTTCCCATGCCACAAAACAAAACTAGTACAGATATAAAATAAGTCAGCACAAAGTTTTTCGTGTCGCTGTGCAAAATTAGCACGGATCGTTGAAAACCGTGAAATGTTTCTCGTGCCACCCCACAAAACTAACACTGATAGAAAAGGACCCACCTGAAGATTCTCGTGACATTGCACGAAACTAGAGCAGATCGAAAAAAGACCCGCACAAAGTTTCTCATGATGATGCATGAACCTATCACAAATTGAAAAACTGCACATTTTCTCGTGGCACTCTAGGAAACTAGCACGGTTTGGAAAACCCTGCACAGAGTTTCTTGTGCCACTGAACGAATCTAACACGGATTGAAAAAAAATAATTCTTTTGTTGCGCTACATGAAACGAAAATGTGAATGAAACGGCAAGCTCCGTGCTAAGCCGCGTGAAATTTCAGTGGCGGAGGAACCGTAATGCTGATTTTACAGAACGGGCAGAAGCGGATTCCAGTGCAGATTCTGCACTTTTCGCTTCGCAGGTGAAAATGTTGGTCACCCCTTCTAAGAACCTGGCATGCACATTCCCAACGTATTTAGCATTGTTTATGCTAAGCACTGCACACTAATGCCTGAAGAGATTAAGGGGCTAAAGACTAAGGCATTGGGAAAATATTGTCTTTCTCTGTCTTAAAGCATCTTTCCCTTATCAAATATAGTAAAACGACTCGCTTTTATCTCCCCACTGCCTGTCACGGTGATCCTGTTAAGTCTCATTTCTCTGTGAACCCCATCAAATGCAAGAGTGACACCATCAGCAGGATAGTTCAAGCAGTGACAGAGGAGAGGAGGAGGAAGGCATTGGTAATGTCAGAGAGCTGGATCACAGAAGACGGAACTCATTAGTTGGCCTGTTTGCAGTGCAGAGACGAGGAAGGCATTGATAACATGGAATTGCCAGGTTGCAGAACTCATAAAACAGATCGCAACCTTCAATCCTGTTGCCGCATGTCAATGTGGGGCAGCAGCAGAAGGGCAGTTCAAGCACATCCAGCAAACCTCCATTAAAGTACAGAAAGGCATGTCCAGCCTAAGTGGTGACAGACCATACTTCGTCCCTCCAACCTTTATATATCCCGCCCCTCAGCCCCTCCCCTCACCATACCTTGTCTTCCCATCCCATCACCAATAACTGCTCAATAATGTACAACCAAACAAGTTTAACAGGGAATCGAGTGCCGTAGCTGCTTTATTGGTGTAAGTTAACATACTGGTGATACGTATTTGACTACCAAGCTACAGGAATTACTCTGAGCTAATGTCTGACTGTGCTCTTAAAGGCAATCTGGATTACCTCCACGAATCACATGAATTTCATACTTCCTTAAACCTTCTGCCTAGCTTCCTTGCAACTGAAGTCTTCCCCTTCAATTTTCTCATACCCCAGGCTTCCCCAAGGTCTTACAAAATGGGGTGCCGTACGCATAAATCCTTAGCCCCATTTGGACTGCTGGTCCGTTTTTGGTCATTTATCTTTGGCTATACCACGTTTACTCTTTGTAAAATAATGCACATTTTACTGACAGCGTACACATCTAATCTAGTATTTGCAGGTGGGCTTAGGTGTGGACCTGCCTTGCTAAGTGATGTCAAGGGTTTTGACCCATGTTGAATCAATAGACTGGGTAGATGTGGAGATGAGCTGTCGCCGCACATTGTTCTATCCCAGAACAAACTAAATCAATAGACTGGGTGGATGTGGGGATGAGCTGTCGCCGCCCACATTCATGCCAGAATCCAGGAGAACTGCGCAGTTTGCGCACACCAAAATGGTCACCTAATCTGCCACCCACCAGTGCAAAGAAAGGTGGTTCTGTTCAAAATCCGTTTTATTTTCATGTCAAAAAGTTGCTAAAATCATGGGCACAAGACCACTCTAAAGATACAACCTTCTTGTGGGGGGTTCCATATCACCACTCTACTGTACGGATGCCATCAAAACAATATTAAGCAAGGGTCCTATACTATCAAGCAAAAGACCACTCTATTGAAATGCATTAATTCAAGACAGATCCCAAAAATGGGTGCAGTACCAGCTTTGTCCACAAACCGGTGCTAGCGGTCTAAACTCTGACAGGGAAACTTTATTTAGGAGTTGCAAGAGGGGCAGGGACTTCAAAGGCTGTTGGTTAGTTAAAAATCTTAGCCACCTGCTGTTCCCAGAGGCCAAGAGGCTGGGAAACCTTCACACCCCAGAGGCCCACCCCAGGAGGCAGCATATCACATGGCCCTTCTGAGTGAGAGGGAGGGGGTTTCCCCTTTAGCCTGGAGGAGAGAGACAATAGCGCCTTGCGGTTGAATGGGGTATGTTAATTTTGAGTGTGGACTGTAAACAGAGAGCTGCATGTGAGCAGGGACATGTGATCCCTGACCCACCCAGCTTCAAGGGGCGGGCCAGACTTGAGCGTGGATTCCTATTGCAGCAAATATATATTTTATAGAAACATTGATAACTTATTGTAACCAAATGACAGGAATGTACAACTTTGAGATTCTTAGTATGAAAAATGCTCTCACGATTTGAGTCCAAACTCCAATTTCTACGGTGTTCTAGGGCGAAACCCCGCTATTTATTGATATTACAGACATCGGGTTTATGCTAGAAACCTAGTAAATTACTGGAATGTGTGTAGAAGGAGGGTGTACACTGGTGTAATTTTTGATACAGATTTAACATTGGTAAACCAATTTAAAACAAAATTAAATTGTCATTTTTTAATGCAAGCCCCCAGGAAGATCCGAGTCGGACAAGCATGGACCATAAGGAATCTGTAATATGTACATGTAATTTCAACAAATTATGTATCCAGGAAATATGTATTTGGATCAGAAATAGATTTGTGTGCACATTGACAAGGGGAGTGTCTTTCTGTAAGCCATAAAGATGACACACAACCCAGCTCCCCAATCAAGGGAGAGGGGAGAACTGGGCCAATGATAAGTGAGAAGGGCAGGCTTAGCTAGGCCCAGGCACACACCCATTTTCAAAACACATAAAAAGGAACATTGAAACCCAGGTAGAGAGATTCACTTTCCACTTTCTTGTGGGACGCTTTGCCAGGAGACTTCAGACTTCACATCCAGAGATCCAGACTTCAAATCCTTCAATCTCCAGAGACCAGAAATTAAATCCAGAATTTGTAGCAGAGAGGCCTGAATCCACAAGCTGAATCCTCTTCAGCAGGCCTCAAAACCAACCAAACTATTCAACAGCGGGGCAAGCTGTTTGAATTCTTTGCCAAGAACTTTTGCAAGAACCTGTAGCAGTATCCAGAAAGCAGTGCTGTATCCGGAACCAGAGAGAACCAGAGACCAGACGCTGTGAGCAGAACCGCCAGAAGTCCCGTTCAACCTGTTGACCAGATCCGTGACAAGGCCCATTCCAGTCCAAAATCTAGTGTGAGAACCCAGCTAGCACTGTGCCAAAACCAATCTCTTAGTGTAAAATAATCTAATTAAAACTATTTTAACCTATTTAGAACTACCTCATAGGAATCGTGTGTGTCATTCTGTCCTTTTTAAAGCTGAAAACTGTCATCTGCCATTTTGAACTTTTAAATTTCAAATCCGAAAAACTACCTTCACAAAATCATCCCTATCTCTGGAAATGTGTCCTAGAACGTAATTTAACTGTCATTTTAAAGCTTAGAATCGAAGCTTTCCAACTAACCTAGAACCTTCCTACTCCTTATAGTGCCTCCGTAATTACGCTTGACGCTCGTGACTAATTTGCCGCGATTTGACATTTGCAATCATTCCAGCCACGTGTGAAAATATTTGCCTTTGCTTTCATCCTTGAAATTCGTTTTTAACCTGCTAATTACTCATATAGACTTGCTAAAGTGAGCCTGAACTAATACCAACTAGCTATCACTCACCCTGAACCTCTACAGGGAATTTAAATCAATTTTAACATAATTTCACTTCATTGCCACCACATTCAAAGCATTTTGGGCCTGTGTTTTAAAATCATACCTGTTTTTCTCTAAGATTGCTAGGGGGGAACTGCATTTCGTATTGCATTTTGTTGGGATTCTTGAAGACTGTGTGCTCTCCTTCCATTTCATACATTGCATGGGGGGGTGAATTGTCAAGGAAAAGTGATTACATTGTCTTTTGTTGAAGCAATATCCAGTTATTTTCTGTACTGCATTTCATTCGTCATTGTATTGTCCTTGAAGCCATAAAAGCATTCTCTACCACCTTATTTTTCTTTTCCTATTCATAAGTAACCAAGAACTGTGCTACTGTAGGATTACCTATTGCTGATTACTGCTCATATTCACACGTGTGCTATCCATTATTAATTTATTTATAGAAGTGTGATATATATATATATATTGTTTAATTTTTCAAATAAACCTTTTACATTTGCAAAACAAATCTACTTCTTGGCTCAGTGGGGTCAGGGGGATTCTAAGAGAGGGGTGTTATACAAGGGTTCATCATCCAGATTATAACTTGCCATAAAAATATATAAATAAGGGCTTCCCTTGGGCATCCCAGACAAGGCACTGACTTAGTGGGATTGCTTGATTGGAGTCACTTACAGTGACAGGGGTGGAGCCAGCCTCAAAATTCTGTAGAGGCTGGATGGCAGTTTTGAAAACTGTTAGTGAGATGGGACATCAAACCCTTTGCACTGTTGATCCAACCCCCTTGCCCCGCCCCCCAAGCCTAGGAGGCTGAGTAGAAATTACACCTTCCCTTTGCCCCTCAGATGCATCTTTCACCACAACTCACCAGAGACATAACGAAAATTGTGTAACAAGTGAGGCCTGGAGGTAATGTAGTAGGGCCTAGACTAAGAAGAGCCCGCAGAAGGAAAGGGCTTGTTCTGCCCCCGGCCAAATGCACAGGAGTGACAGAGAGTAGTGAGGGAGGGCAGAACAATCAAGGGAGGCTATCCCCTTGGGAAACGTTTTTAAATAATGGTTTAACATAGTGCATTTTACACTATACTTTCTGTGAAAAATTAATTAAAAAGCCACACAGTTTACAATCGGTTTCGTAGGGTAAGACATACAAAGTCCATTAGATGCCAAGTTACCGGCAATGCACGGGAGCATTTTCAAACACATTTTCATAATGCCTTTGACCACTCTATGCCAGGACTCTGCAAGAGTAGAAAGCATTTTTATATCGATTGTGCTCACACATGTCCATTATGGTGCGCCTATATATGAAACTATTCCCACATTTAAAAAAAAAACTTGTTTGCTTTGTCCATAATGCCAGTAATGATACTATCACAAAACATGTTTATGCTGGCTCTGCCAATACATGCCAGTATCCCCATGTAAGAACATACTCCTGTTAGCTTTGCCTTAATGCCAGTAAAAAAAAAGCCATGCCACAGTAAGAAAACATATCATTACTGGCTACACAAATACCCCACTCCCCATGTAAGAAGTCTCATCATGTTATATTAAGTTCCTAAAAGCAGTAAAAAAATGTCATGCCACATTAAAAAAAAACATTGACTTGCATGCTGCACGAATGCTCCCACCACAATTTAAGAACACTTATGTTGCCTTTGGCCTTAACACCAGTAATAAACTGCAATGCCATGGTGAGAAAACATGCTCTTGCTGGCTAGCTGGTAAGATAGCTCAGCAGGTTGAGCATTCGATGTTGCAATCTGGGTGTGATTCACAGGTTCAAATCTCAGCAAGGCCAACTTAGCCTTTCATTCTTCAAAGCTCGATAAATGATTACAACTTTGGTTGGGTGGTGCATATTATGTAAATATGTTCTCTGTACAGCGCTTTGTCGAAAACACTATATAAATAACATACTATCATTACACAAATCCCCCATATAAGAACACTTATGTTGCACTCATGTCATATTCCCCTCATGTAAAAATATTTATGGTGCCTTTGACTTTAACACCAGTTAAAAAAAGCCAAGTCAAAATAAGGAAAAATGCCCTCCCCCATGTAAGAACACTCATGTCGGCATTGCGCTTAATGCAAGTACAACATTCCATGCCGCAGTAAGACCCAGCCAGGCCAGCCCCACTGTAGTACTCCCCACATCACATAATAATACTCAAGTCGGCTTTTCTTTGCCCAAAAATAGCAGCAAACATGCCATGCCCTGTCAAAAAAATGTCATGTTCCAATGTCCCTCCTCAGGCCCAACGTACGTACGTACACATGCACACACACACACACACACGGATTTATGCACACCCACACAGCTCACAGCACACAGCTCACACAAGCACCCATGACATTTACACTGTGCTCTCATTAACATGCACAATCACACCCATGTACACCATTCATAACGCATAATTCATATGTGTGCACTTGTAGACACCTCCTTGCATACAAACATACAACCACTAACACAGTCCCTCGCCTGCATGCACACAAATACACTTTTTTTAATGCCATCATTTTTGGAGGCATGGACTATGTAAAAGCTGGGTCAGCAGATAAGCCTTTAGCTACAACATGGGGGCAGGGGAGTCTACTGATATCGCCTGGGCAGGCTTTCGTCCTCTGCCTCATTGTTCACTTCAATTACTGTTTTCTCACCTCGGAGTGTGGTGTATTTGCTTAAGTAAATGCACTGCTCTACGAGGTGGGAAATGTGACAGGTTCTTGCTCTGAGCCCGGCTGGACGTCACAACAGAGTGATGGCTGCTGCTCAAAGTGTGGGGACTTTAACCCTTCCAAGTCCGTGCCTGGCGCCGCCCATGCTGAGTCATGCACCTACCACACAGGCTAACACACTGCATGTCCTATTCAAAAGTCTGGCGTAAATAGGAAACATTGTCTAACATTTGTCACTGTGTTAGATGTTAAGGGGGTACCCAACGTTATGGCTATTGCAGTAGTCTGCCTCTGCATTACACTTTTCCCACTGATACTCCATCATAGGCAGGGTTGAGTTCCCCTGAGTCAGTTTTGCAATTTTTAACTGGTTGTAAGGAAGGTGGTCGTGTGACATCAGCTTTCCTAAGACATTTTCTTTGTGCAGATATTCTGGGTGGCCCTAACCCTCTCATATAGTAGCTGTTAATTGCTTATGTAGCGTATCATGGCAAGATCAAAGACATGGACAGTGCAGGAAACGTGCGTGGTTTCACCTATCAATAGGGCAGCTACAATATCAGACGCATTGTCTATGACTACTGAGCCTGCTTCGAAACCACGGGAAGTGTGTCAATGTGCTGTTACCTCCTATACCTACTGCTTTTTACATTTGTATTTTAGCTCCGTGCGTGTTTTAGTTGTCCTGCTGCTGTTTAAACTCGTATTTTAGCTGGTGCATAACCTGCTTTTCATGCGCATGTGTAGACAAGTTCACCCCCTCTGTGCTCTGTCTAGTCTGCAACCTGCTCCTTCCCCCTCCCTCAGTTCCCATTGTCCCTCTGTGCCGGTATTCCCCCCCAGCCCTACACCTGCCAACCCCCTCTTTCCTCTGCATTTTCACTGTTTCCTGCACATATGACCTCCCCCAGCTCCCAGTGTTTTTTCTCCTAGTCTTGTGCCCTGCCTTGTCTTCTCCCCCAACCTAGCTACTGCTCTGCGCGTCTCAGTGGCCTCAGCCTGATTAAGTGTACATCACTCTCTGCAGTTGCTATGGCACTCTCTATCTCTCCTTTATTCTCAAATTGCTTCTCTATCACTTATCCTTCACCCTCTTACTAAGTCAGGCAGGAAGACATTCAAGTAGGAAATACTGGATCTAACCAAGGCCTTCCATTTGCAGACTCCTGCGTCAATGCCTCTGTCAGATAGACTCTCACTGACATACTCCCCATGTCATTCCCTCACCCGACCTTTGACTCTCCATATGATCGCTCTTCTCTATCCTTTCTCTTCCTCACCCATCAATGGTGGCACCGCTTGGAGGTCCTTCTTGACCTCACCACCTCCATGGTCATCATCTATGTCTACCTCAATGGTACCATCATGGTACAGGGTCCTCAACCCAACCTCCTACTCTTTGATAGGCTCCTCCCCCACCTTATCAACCTCCCTCCTTCTGCACCAGCTCCTTTGGCAGCCCTGGCTCCTATTTCAGCTGTGCCCTCCTTGGCTCCCTTGCTGCCTCCTAACCACCTTTCTACACTCGCCAGGGCCTCCTTGCCACCACCACACACATTGACAACCCCGTCAGCCTCCCCGTCTTGGGTGAACCAGACACCCACTAACACTGTATCTCAGTGCACCCTATGGTACCTCTGGCACTGTCTCCCTTCTCAACCATTACGGTCCCGGCTCCCTTGCCAGCCTTGGCTTCTCTGTCCCCTTCTACCTCTGTCCCTCAGGCACTCTCGTCACCTATGGGGGGAGACCACGGTCCTCTGTTTCCCCCTGTAAGTCTTTCACAGATGGCAATCTACTTCACATTACCATGTTTAACACTCGTTCAGCTTTCGAACACTCCTCTGACATCTGCAACCTCCTTGAACTTCTGGATCCTGATGTTATTGCCCTCAATGAAACCTCGTTCAAGGATCGCTCTGTCACAAGTTTTTACACACTTCTCCCAGAAGACTACAAGATACTTTTTCTTCCTTGACCAAACAGACCAGGTGGGGGAGTAGCAATGATCTTCCCTGAGTGGATCCCTGTGTCTGTCATTCCCACCCAGGCCTACTTGTCCTTTGAGTGCCTGGTCTGCTGGCTCTCCCCCTCTCCTAGCACTTCACTCCTTCTGGAAACCTTCTATCAGCCATCTGGTCAGCCCTCCCTCTTCCTTTCAGAATGGGCTGACCTGGCCTCCTCTCTCCTTTCCTCCTCTTCTCAACTCCTCCTACTGGGTGATCTCAACATCCATCTCGACTCACCTGATTCCTCAAGACCTTCCTGCAACCTTTGCAACTCTCTCTTTCCTTGTTACCCTCTGGCCCTACTCACACCCCTGGCCACACCTTGGATGATCTCATCTCAACTGACATTCCTCGATATATTCTTCTCACTACTTCTCTCTCCTGGACTGATCACGCTCTCCACTTTTCTCACATGAAGCTCTCTTCTCCTCTCGCATTGGTAAGCCCTGCACTGCCTTCCGTCTATAAGGTCATCCAACCCATGAAAATAATCTCAGTAGCTGCCTTTGCCTCCACCTACTCTGCTCCTTCCACTCCTGTGGCTGACTCTCACCCTGACACAGCCCTCTCAAACTTTAACCTCTGCGTTTCCAACACTCTTGATATTCTAGCCCCTGACATGAGGGTATGACTGATGACTACCAAAAAGTGCAACTCTTGGTATGACTCTGACCTGGCTGTCTTTAAATGCAAGTGCAGGGCAGCCAAACGGAAATGGGATTGCTCGGGTGCACCCACTGACAAACTGGCTTGCAGCATCCTCCAAAGACATTATAGACTCTGCATCCACCCCAAGAAAAGAGTCTTTATTTAAGCCTGCATCTCTGCAGCATCAAATAACATGGCCATGCCTTTCAAAGTCTGTAAGGAACTAGCCTACCCTACCACAGCCTCCTCGACCATTGCACCCACCCAGGCCCTTTGCTGAGCGCTGGCACACTTCACCTCAAAAACACAGGATATCCTATCCTCTCTCTCTTCCACACCACCTCATGCACCAACAACTCTTGTACCACCCTTTGCCATTTCCCCCTTCTTCTCTCTTCTCTCTCCCCTGTCACACCTGAGGAGGTCACCAGACAAATCAGTCTTTGAAAGCCTACTCCAAACAGGTGGACCCCTGTCCCTCCAAAACCATCAAGGACAACATTGACTCTCTCGCCCAAGCCTTGGACAACCTCTGCAACCTCTCCTTTGCCACTGGAGTCTTCCCCACTGGTCTTAAGCACTCCCTTGTGCACCATCTCCTCAGAAAACCTTCTGCTGACCCTTCCATTCCAGCAAACTATCGCCAGATCATATCACTCCTTCCCTTGAGAAGTTGGCTATTTCCCAGTTTGCCCTCCAAACTGAATCTGCTGTCTGCTTCCACGACCACCAGTCTGGTTTTAAAGCATCCAGAGTCATGGAAACTGCTCTTCTGAAGATCTGCTCTCAAATCTTAATACTAACCCTCCCTCTGTCCTCATTCTACTCAAACTCTCCTCTGCCTTTGATACGGTGAACCACGGTGAACCACAACACCCTGATCACACATCTCCGTGATACCCTGGGCATCACTGACCAAGCTCTGGTGTGGGTAACCTTCTTTCTCTCTGATGGTCCATCCCAGGTGGATCTTGGGTCCTTCCTCTCCCCTATCAGTCTCTCTACCTATTTTTTTTCAATGGCTACATGGCCCACCTGGCCCGTATGATAGTCACCTTAACCTCCAACTTCCAGTGTTACGCGGCTGACACGCAGCTCTCCTTCAGGCTACCCTTGGCCTCTTCCTCACTCATACCTGACCATCTTGCTGCAATTCAGTCATGGTGTGCTGCAAATGACCTCTGCCTCAATGCCAGAAAGACAGAGATTGTTCTCATTGGGACCTGCTCCTGCCTTCCCTCTTTCTCTCTGGCCGGCCTCCCTTGGCCCTGTGCCTCCACCTACCAGTGAGGAAAATAAAAACTGGGGTCATTATTAGACTCCACTCTCTCCTTCTCGTCTCACATCACGGACATCTTCAAAAAAGTCCCACTACCAACTGCACCTTCACAGAGGTACTCTACATTTCTCACCTTCTCCCAGAGGCTCACCGTCTCCAGAGTCCTGGTCCTCTCTAGGCTGGATTACAGCAACAGCCTCTTTCTCAACCTGCCCTCTTCTGCCCTCCAATATCTTCAACTCTTCCAGAACAGAACCACAAGACTTAGCCTTGGCCACAAGCCCAGGGACCTTCACTGGCTCCCTGTGGCTGCAAGAATTAATTTCAAGACCCTTTGCATTGTCCACAAGGCTTTCTGGGGCCGGGGCCCACTCTATCTGCAACGCTATCTTCCTAAATACCCACCTTCCCGAGCCCTCAGCTCGTCTTCCTCCAACTCTTTGCAGGTGAGCCGCTTCTCCAAGCCGAGACTTGGGGGAAGATCTCTATCCCCACAGAATAAGTTATTTTCACACTTGACATACAGGCATGTATACAAGTATACCCCAAGAAGAGGCAATACAATGTATTCGGGAAATACTTACAATGAGCCTCCACCTAGAACTATCTCATTGGAATTTATTTTGGAACTCCTAGTCATCGCCTTACAAAAAACAAATTCAAATACAGTGATCAATTTGTCCTACAAACACAGGGCACAGCAATGGGCTCAGGCTTTATGCCCAGTTTGGCTATTCTCTTTATGGCAGTGAGGGAAAAACACTTAGTACTGACAAACACCAACCCTTTTTTTGACTGTATCAAATCTTGGTGGTGCTATATAGATGATATAGTCTTCATATGGAGTGACCCCTTAACACAGCTGAAAGAGTTTTTCAGACGACTTAACCAACGCCATAGTAAGATCCAGTTCACTATCAACACCAGTAACAAAGATATACATTTTTTGGATCTCACCATACGGGTAAGAGACAACATATTGGAATGTTCCTATTCAAAAAACAGACGGACAGGAACACCCTACTCCATTTCTCGAGTTTTAACCGAAGGAGGCTCAAGGAAAACTTACCGTATGACCAATTCCTCCAACTTAGGAGGAACGGCACCTCTATCACTGACTACCAGATACAAGAAGACAATCTAAGAGACCGACTACTGATTATAGGGTACCCTAAGAAATTTGTCATGAGAACGACCAAAAGAGCCAGATACACACCAAGAGAAACACTATTTAGACCGAGGAATGAACAAAAACAAGACAAAATGGACTGTGAACTGACATATAATACCCACACCGTTGCAGTAAAAAAAGTAATCAAGGAATTATGGCCTTTGATACGGCTGGACATAGCAAATGGGCCTTTCCCACTATTCGCTACAAAGAGACAAAATAACTTAAAGGATCCTTTTGTAAACTCAAAGCTGCTAGAAAACAAATTGAACATCACTGGATACGACTTATAACCGCTCACAGAAATTTCCAGTGTGGGGGATGTTCGGTATACGAACTAAGTAGGAAACTCAAAGGAATCCAAGTACGAGGACATTAATGGAATTTGCACCAGCACACTAATTGCAAAAACTCATGTGCCACTTATTGCATCATAAGCCCCTGCGGGATGAAATACATGAGATGAACGATGCAACCAGTTCACACTAGGATTGTTGAACACAATAAACAAACAAACAAACAAACAAACAGATCCCGGATTTGGTGTAGCAACGTCACTGCCCCCCTTGTGTCACACTACATGGAGTATGGACACTCAATGGACAAGATTTCCTCGGGGATCCTGGATACCATCTCTAAGAACTCATGCATTGCCCGCAACTTAGTGATGCATGAAGCCAGATAGATACATCGCCTAGACATGTTGGAAAAGGGCCTCAATGAGGCTTTACCTCATTATGGTTAATATGGCTACCTTTATTACCACACCCCTAGTTCCTCCCTTCTAGGAAGCATAGATCTGTCAGTCTTTTCCCCTCCACCCCTTCCTTCCGGACGCATCTGTGCTCTACTTGAGCACCTCCCGTACTTTCGCCAGACACAGGCACTTAGCTACCCCACTGCCATGGCATGTCTTTTTGACCCAGATGATTATTTATTCTTGTCATGATGCCCGCTCCCGGGGAGCCGGTTGAAGCCCGGCGTCCCCGAAAGCGGACATCCAGTCCCCAAGGAAAGATCCAGCAACCCCATATAGGGGCCCTTTGGACAGTGTCCTGGCGATGGCGCCAGGCTCATAAAAGACATCAGTCCTGGCGCCATAGGCGCCAGGCTCATTATGGGAATGCTTGGGTGCACTTACCTGATGCAGACCATGCTGCAGGATCCCGGCCTCCATGAAGCCTGAAAGGAACTACTTTACCTGTGGGGCTAATTTACCATCCGGGCGTGGTCGGGGAAGGATACATACCTGATTGGAGGAAGGATACATACCTGTAACTTCTTCCAAGGCTATTTAAACCCCACCCGAACAGCCACACGTGCTTCGCGTTGTTCTGCATCTAGCAGCTGGACGCTCACGTGTCTGCTCCTGCATCCTGACTTCTGCCACGCCTGCCAGCATCCTGGATCACCTGCAAAGGAAGAGAAGAAGAGAACAGAAGAAGGAAAAGTCCTTACCTGCTAAATCCGCATCCCGGAGACATCTCGCTGACAATCCTGAAAAGGAAGACTTTAATTTAAAAGCTCATCGCGTCGATCGCTGAAGCGCCGCATTCCACTCACCTTTACAGGGCGCCTCCATGTTCAGCAGCGATCATCCGGATTCGCAGTCACGCCCCAGCGCCTAGGGAGAAAAAGACCAGAACAAAAGGTGAGAGAGTGAAGGGAATAAGGAAAGCTAAATCTCCATGTTAAGACTCACCTGTTGATTCATTCCCTCTTCATTTCGGGTCCGCGCCGCATCCTGGCATTTCCGGACCCCGGCCCCTAAGGGGAAAAAGAGACATCAGCGTTGATGAGCGAATGAAAAGACATTACCAAAAAAACGCTCATTAAAGACTTACCTGATTTCTACAAGGATTTCACCTCTCATCTCGGGTCGGTGCCTGTTCCCCGGCATTCCGTACCCCGGCCCCTATGGGGAAAAAGACACTAGCATTAGTACATTAATGCATGGACACAAGGGGAACCTCTTATCAAAAAAACTTACCTGGAAGCCAAGCAAGTTTGGTTCTCACCAATCCGAAAATCCAGTAAAGTAACTGGATACCAACGCGCCCCTGCATCAGAAGCAGGATGGAGAGCTCGTCCTTCCAGACCCTAAGAAGGATACTTCTGCGAGCCAGACAAGCCAGATTTGGGGGCCCGGTCCAGTCCGTCTTCCGAACCCTGCGCATCACCTTAGAAGAGGTCACAGCAGCGCGAACCAGGCCAGCGCCTCCGTGGGAGTCAGGTGAGCGTAACAGAACGCGAAGCCTTCCTACAAATTCCCACCGAGGCGCTATGGAAAGTTCTGAGACTGATCAGTTGGCCCAATTACTGGGGGAATTACGGGCCGAAGTACATGCCGCTCGTCAAGAGACTAATGCCCTCAGGAGGCAATTAATAATATCAAAGGAAAGAACTGATGACCTGGCCAGACAGCTTTTGCAAGGTCAAGCTGGGCAAACTCCTCTACCCGGTTCCGGAGGGAACCCCGCTCCTGTGGTTTCCAGTAACCCTGTGCAGATTAATCTACCTGGAAACATGCCGCTGGTCCAACCCGAACGCTTTGCTGGGGACCCCAAACGATTTGCCATATTCATGAATCAGTGTCGTTTGCACTTCCTATGCAGACCTGGGGCCTTCCCTAATGATCAGACCAAGGTAGCCTTTGTATTGTCATATCTCAGCGGCTGCGCCGCCGGTTGGTCAGTTCCACTGGTTACTCAAGATGACTCGATTCTCCGTGATTTTCAAAGGTTTCAAGCAAGCATGGAAAGGTTATTTGCTCGACACTCATGGGGCAGGTTCTGGATGACGAACTTCTATCCCTGCGACAGGGCAATCAGGACCTCCTATCCTATATTGCAACCTTTAATAGACTAATTGTGGAAACGGGATGGCCAGAGGATAAAAGAGTCACGTTGTTTTATCGAGGCCTTCGCGGAGAACTTAAAGATGTCTTGGCCAAAGTTGTAAATCTGCCCCAAGAATGCACAGAGTATATAGACTTAGTGGTCCAATTGGATCACAGACTTCAAAACAGAAAAACAGATCGGTCCAGGTTTGAGACCCGGGTGTTGGTCAAGACCCATGCTAATCCCAAGGGAGTTGATGTCTCTGAGCCTATGTAAATTGGAGGGGTTAAAGGACCCTTAACTCAAAAGGAACGTGAAAGGAGGCGGCAGTTAAAATGATGTCTTTATTGTGGGAATTCTGGACACTTTCTACGAGATTGCCCGGCAAAACCGCCCCGAAAGGCGGTAGGAGCCGCTGATAAAAACCATGAAGACTCTGTTTCGGGAAACGACTCCACCCGACAAGTGTAGGGGTCCGCTTGCCGAGCTTGAAAACTAACTCTCAGACCTCGCATTTCATTGTGCCAATGGTTCTCATAGATCCAGAACAGCCTAAGCGGTTGCATGCAATAAAGGCGTACATCGATAGTGGGGCTATTGGAAACTATGTGGATCGTGAATTGGTCTCTAGGATTAACCTCCCTCTCCGTCCGAAAACCAGCAAAGATGTCATCACCACAGTCGATGGAACTGAAATTGCCTCTGGACCGGTAACACATTCCACTACTGAGGTGACTCTTATTGGTCCCGACGGCCATCGGGAGGGTGTTGTGTTTGATGTAATCAAGGCTCCACACTTTCAGGTTATTCTTGGAATCCCTTGGTTAGAGACACATAATCCTCGAATTGATTGGCCAGCTAAGAGAATAACCTTCCCGGATTGTACACAAACCTGCTACCCAGAAAACCTGAAGATTAATCTAGCATCTGTAACCTCTGCCTCCATGCAACTACCTCCGGAATACCAAGACTTTCAGGATGTCTTCCAAAAGGAACAGGCCAACACGTTACCTCCTTGCAGATCGTATGATTGCCAAATCGATCTGGTGCCCGGTGCACAACCCCCTTGTAGCAGGATTTATGCCCTTACCGAACCTGAGAATCTGCATTTGAGACAATATTTGGATCAATACCTAGCTAATGGTTTTATTCGCCCGTCAAAGTCCCCGGCATCCTCGGCTTTGTTCTTCGTGCCCAAAAAAGAAGGCGACCTTAGAACTTGTATCGATTACCGCGCATTGAACCAGATAACGGTTAAAAACCGTTGTCCTCTGCCTCTGATCCCTGAACTCCTTGACCAGGTGAAGGACGCTTGCATATACACCAAGTTAGATCTCCGAGGGGCTTATCATCTGGTAAGAGTTAAAGAAGGCGACGAATGGAAAACTGCCTTCCGTACTAAATACGGATTATTGGAGTACAAGGTGATGCCTTTCGGATTACGTAACGCGCCGGCTGCTTTCCAATACTTCATGAATTATGTCTTTCGGGAACTCATTGATGTTTGTGTTGTCGTATATATCGATGACATTCTGGTGTACTCCTCTTCGGAATCTGATCACATTAAACACGTCAGGGCAGTACTTGAAAAACTGCGCCAACACAAACTATTTGCTAAATTGGAGAAATGTGTTTTCCATACCACAGAAGTCAAGTTTCTAGGTTTCATCCTGACACCCAAAGGAGTCCGAATGGACTCAAGAAAAGTGGGTGCCATCCTCAAATGGCCATCACCTAGCTCTGTAAAAGGGGTTCAAAGCATGCTCGGCTTTGCCAATTTCTATCGCAGGTTTATCCCGGACTTTTCACGCGTGGTACAACCCATTACTGCACTCTTGAGGAAAAATAAACGTTTTGAATGGTCTGAAGAAGCCGAGCAGGCCTTTCAGGATTTAAAAGCTAAGTTTATCTCCGCACCTATATTGAAACACCCGCGTCCAGATCTCCCTTATGTCGTCGAGACTGATGCATCCAGCCTAGCCATGGGAGCTGTCCTGTCCCAAAGAGATCCCGAAACCAACCAACTGCATCCCGTAGCATTTTGGTCCAGAAAATTCTCGGCACCCAAGATTAATTATGCAATCACGGACAAAGAACTGTTAGCCATTAAGTCCGCTTTTAAAGCCTGGCGGCATTATCTGCTTGGCGCTCGACATACCATCACAGTGATCACTGATCACCGGAATTTACAGTATTTGAAAACCGCCAAGGCTCAGTCATCACGGCAGCTCCGATGGGCTTTGTTTTTCGCTGAATTTGATTTTGTGATTACCTATCGACCTGGCTGCAAGAATGGCAAAGCAGACGCCTTATCCCGAATTGGAATGGGAGAATCTGATACAAACTCAGAACCAGTACCAATAATTCCCGAACAGAGGATTCTAGGCATGACTTCGTTGCAGATGCTTGAAGACATTCAAGTCAGAGTGAAACAACTCCTGGACCCTACAACCTTACAGGAATGGATACAAAAGGGATCAGACTTTACCATAGATAATGGTTTACCTTATTTCCAAGGACGCTTATTCCTGCCACATAAGGAATTACACAAACTAGTTATTTCCGGTTATCATGATACATTAATAGAGGGACACCCCGGTATTGCCAAGACAGAGGAAAAGGTGAAACGACAATTTTGGTGGCCCTCTTAGCGAAAAGATGTTAAATCTTTTGTGATGTCCTGTGGTGTTTGCGCCCAACATAAAAGTCAAAAGAAAAGACCAGCCGGTCTCCTTCAACCTCTAGACATACCACCAGCACCCTGGCACACCCTATCAATGGATTTTATTACGGACCTGCCTCCTTGTTCGGGGTACAATACTATTCTGGTAATTGTGGATTTGTTTTCCAAAATGGCCCACTTTATTCCTTTGAAAGGTTTACCTTCAGCTTCTGTCCTAGCCAAAGAATTCCTCGAAAATATTGTTCGCCTACATGGATTCCCATCTATACTAATCTCTGACCGGGGAAGCCAATTCATTTCCCACTTCTGGCGCAAATGTTGTCAAATGGCGCAGATCGACGTAAGATTATCGACCAGTCACCACCCTCTGACCGATGGTCAGACCGAGAGGACAAATCAGACCCTTGAACAGTACTTATGGTGTATGTTACAGCAATCTGAAAGCAACTGGAAAGACATTCTTTGGATAGCCGAATACGCATATAATAATTCGGTACACTCTGGAACTGGCCACAGTCCTTTTTATACTTTGTTTGGGCATCGCCCTCGAACCTCAAACCTTGACTCACCTCAGAACCTCGGAATGCCTGCAGTAGAACATCTGCATTCTACAATTACCCAAGCCTTCAAAGAGGCAACTACGCATTTACAACAAGCCAAGAGAAAATACAAGGAGAATGCTGATCTACATCGGAGTGAAGCACCTCCGTATCAGATTGGGGATCAAGTGTGGTTAGCTACCAGACATTTACCGCTCAAAGGGCCTCGAACTTTTAACCCAGAATATCTGGGACCTTATTCTATTACGGCAATAATTAACCCAGTGGCTGTTAAACTTGATTTACCAGCTAGTATGCGAATTCACCCTGTTTTTCATGTGTCACTTCTGAAACCAGTGGTACCCGGAACCCGACTACTCAAAACTCCAGAACCTATTCTAATAGATGGGGAGCCCGAATTCAAAGTGAAGAAGATTTTAGACTCAAAAATGTTTAGGTCAAAACTGTTCTACCTAATTGATTGGAAGGGGTACGGACCTCAGGAGAGGTCGTGGGAACTCAGCGACCATGTGCATGCACCTCGATTAGTCAGGAAATTCCACCGACTCTTCCCAGACAAACTAAAACCCCCGGAGGGAACAACCTTGGGAGGGGCCTTGGGGGAGAGTGCTGTCATGATGCCCGCTCCCGGGGAGCTGGTTCAAGCCCGGCGTCCCCGAAAGCGGACATCCAGTCCCCAAGGAAGGACCCAGCAACCCCATATAGGGGCCCTTTGGACAGTGTCCTGGCGCCTATGGCGCCAGGCTCATAAAAGACATCAGTCCTGGCGCCATAGGCGCCAGGCTCATTATGGGAATGCTTGGGTGCACTTACCTGATGCAGACCATGCTGCAGGATCCCGGCCTCCTTGAGGCCTGAAAGGAACTACTTTACCTGTAGGACTAATTTACCATCCGCGCGTGGTCGGGGAAGGATACATACCTGATTGGAGGAAGGATACATACCTGGAACTTCTTCCAAGGCTATTTAAACCCACCCGAACAGCCACACGTGCTTCGCGTTGTTCTGCATCTAGCAGCTGGACGCTCACCGTGTTTGCTCCTGCATCCTGACTTCTGCCACGCCTGCCAGCATCCTGGATCACCTGCAAAGGAAGAGAAGAAGAGAACAGAAGAAGGAAAAGTCCTTACCTGCTAAATCTGCATCCCAGAGACATCTCGCCGACAATCCTGAAAAGGAAGACTTTAATTTAAAAGCTCATAGCGTCGATCGCTGCAGCGCCGCATTCCACTCACCTTTACACGGCGCCTCTATGTTCAGCAGCGATCATCCGGATTCGCAGTCACGCCCCAGCGCCTAGGGAGAAAAATACCAGAACAAAAGGTGAGAGAGAGAAGGGAATAAAGAAAGCTAAATCTCCATGTTAAGACTTACCTGTTGATTCATTCCCTCTTCATTTCGGGTCCGCGCCGCATCCTGGCATTTCCGGACCCCGGCCCCTAAGGGGAAAAAGAGACATCAGCCTTAATGAGTGAATGAAAAGACATTACCCAAAAAACGCTCATTAAAGACTTACCTGATTTCTACAAGGATTTCACCTCTCATCTCGGGTCAGTGCTTGTTCCCCGGCATTCCGTACCCCGGCCCCTATGGGTAAAAAGACACTAGCATTAGTACATTAATGCATGGACACAAGGGGAACCTCTTATCAAAAAAACTTACCTGGAAGCCAAGCAAGTTTGGTTCTCACCAATCCGAAAATCCAGTAAAGTAACTGGATACCAACAAGCCCCTGCATCAGAAGCAGGATGGAGAGCTCGTCCTTCCAGACCCTAAGAAGGATACTGCCACGAGCCAGAGAAGCCAGATTTGGGGGCCCGGACCAGTCCATCTTCCGAACCCTGAGCATCACCTTAGAAGAGGTCACAGCAGCGCGAACCAGGCCAGCGCCTCCGTGGGAGTCAGGTGAGCGTAACAATTCTCTACATCTTCCCCACTGGTATACAGACTTGTTGCTGGTCCAATACTGGTCCCTTACCACTATCTGACAATTTTTCTGGCTGGGACATCTCCAAACCAATCTGCCATTTATATGCCCATGGCATTTCACTTCTTTCCTTCTCTTTACCCACATATATCCATGGGTCGGCCTGCCTAATACACCTTTACCACCTTTACCTTGCTATCCATTTTATTCTTAGCAGGGCGGTCTGGATTCCCCTACCCCAACTTCGATCTCCTTTTTTTTGTTGTCAGGCGTAGGTACTTGTTTTGCCGCCTACGGTTACCGTCCCACATGGGAGTTCAGACTTCCACTAGTACCATTTTCAGCTACAGTCAGTTGGCGTCCCAGCTCTCATTTGGCTGTGCGCCTCACAGGCACTGGCGAGTATCTGTCGGCATGACTACCCGTGACATCGGCACACACACACAACCCCTGGTATCCCCACACTCTCTCATGTGACCTGCACTGGCATGAACACGTGACCAGTCCCACAGCTCCCATAACTATGTTTGAGGCCAGCGACCTCATTGTCCATCAGGGCAACCACAGTGATACTTGATACACTGAAGGGAAGGATATTTCACTTTTCTCGCCCCAGGCCGGGCTCTCCATCTCTATGCCGGGCTCTCCATCTCTATGCTGGAACATTTAGGTGGACATGCTACAGGTCTTACAGGATAGCTCTCTCTCTTCTCTTTTCTCCTCAGCGTCTAAGCTGTTTAGCTCATACTGCTGGAGCAGCATGCATTATTCTTGATCACCCCTGCTCCCTGACATGGCCTCTCTCAACCGTGTCTCTTTGAAGACACCCACCATATGCCATTATTCTTCTTGAATTTGACCTTTGGGTAAGTTGCATTTCTATGCACTATCCCTCCATTCACATTTAGTACCGTAGTTCCTATAGCCTGGAGTTGGTTCCAACTTGCCAACATTAGCCTCTCCATAGCCGTGGTCTGTGGAAATTGCCTGGGATTAACATCAAGCATTTGTTTTGCCTGCACGGACGTTCGTGAATTGCCTCGCTCGACAGCAGGAGGAAGTCTTTTTCCCGAACACCTTGGATTGCCTGATCTAGTGGCACTGGAAGAAGGTGACTGTTCAATCTCCAGTATGCATAACGGGCATGCCTAGTACTCTAGCGGGCACGCGAGTACACTGTGCACTGAGTGTTCATGGGTGTTCATGGGGTGTTTAGCCTAATATCCATCTCGTGATTTCATCGTGCACGCGAGAAGTGCACTAACGTTGTATGTCGGTGGATGAATAAGCTAGTATATTGATTGGCTGTTTTTTTCTGTCCCTTTCTTTGGAAGGACTACTTTGGCTGGGCTCTGCCGTTGTGACGCCCACACCGCTTGGAAGCCTCCTACATTTACCCAGCAGGCAGCGCACTCGCGCGCGCACCGTGGGAAGTACAGAGGAAGTACTGTTTACTGTTCACTGTGCAGTGCGCTGGCTGCTGGGGGGGTAAGGTAGGTTGACTGCAATAATTGTAAAACCAAGGCGCTCTTTGGATTATTTGAGCACTGGGTAATCAGCTCCTTCTACTCGAGTTAATACGGTGAATGGTCTCTGTAGTGGGCGACAAATCCATAGTAAGATGAGCAATGATATGGTTGATACTATGTTAATACATGCAGATAATGAGGCAATGGTAGACTCTGAGAGTGAGGAGAACAACTCATCTAACAAGGTGGGAACGTCGGCATGTGTAGAAACCCTTGGAGATTTGACTGGTAAAATAACACAGCCTGACATCTTAGTGGAAACCATGCCCAAGAATAAGTCTGATACCGCACTAGTGACCTATAACCTCAAATAAATGAATCATGACTCCGATAATGGCGTTCTGAGTGAAACCTCAGGAGATTATCCGAAGGGTGATTTATTAGCAAAGATGGGTATTCCCACCACTAAACCTCGATTCTGTGATGTTTCAATTATTGCACCTGCAATTGAGGCATTGTTGGACAGAAGGATGCGGTTCTCAAGAGGGCCCTTCACCCCAATTAAAGCCAATAAGTACTGTATGGAGGATGTACATGTCCATATTGATGCCGATCTAGAGCCGAGCTTGAAGGATCAGGTGCATACCTTTTTTGACGACCAAATTGGTAACAATGAGGGGAATAAGGAACTTAAAAACTTAGGGACCAGTTCTCCTTCAGAAATAAAAATCCCCTCTGAAGGGACTCCTAGGATGTCGGAATTTCTTACGGCTTTGGTACCCTCCCCTGTTGAACTACAAATTACCTTGTCGATCTTACAAGCCAAGGCAGAACGTAACTTAATTGAGTCCTCTGATACTGGAGCTGAGTTTCCGGTATTGTCTAGAATCCTGAATCTTCTAGATAAAGGACATGATCAGACGCATGTCCATCTTGGATATTCACACAGTTTGTTAACTGACCTCCTTACAAAGGTCAACAGAATAGAGGCGTTTTTGTTCACGTGTGATATGGTAGCGGCTCTCTCTAAAGGGAAACAAAGAGTGAGCCCCTCACTGAACAATAAAGCCTCCCAAACATCCGCTGACCCACGATTGGGATTCATCGCGCCAACTACTATTGCTGCGGTTATGGCTGGTGATACTACCAAAAATGATTTGCCTGTAGCAGCAGAAATAAAACATCTAACTGAGCTGGTATCGGCCAATGCAGAGGCCATAAAACAAATAATAGCCAGTATACAAGGGGCGATCGTAGTGAACAACTTTTGGACGTTGAGATGATTAATGATGATGTGATTGCTGTTCCGATTCCTTCGACACCTAACTTATGAAAAGAGGAACTTTTAGATAGTCCCTCAACTCTAACCAATTTGATTGATGTAGAAGATGAGGCTCAGTTAGGTCAGCAGGAATTGAGAACGCCGACAATTGAGGCACAGGTATATGAGCCTGTCCGGTCAAGGAAACAGAAAAAAATGCTCCTGAGAGCTACAAAACATAAAATAAATCAAGCAAAAAACCTAAAAACAAAGAACCAGAAAATGACTCTTAAAGTTACTCTGGATTCATTGAAGGTCGATCCAAAGAACTTGTCGCATGATGAAGAGAGGATTGATTTATCGCAACTGAATAAAGAGTCACGGGCAGTATTGAGCATTGACACAACACATAGTCCTGGCGTTCCACAGCAATTGCTGAATAAACACAACACAGGAAGAGATTTTGGGGAGACGGCTGCGGGAGAGCAGGGTTGTTCGCCCAAACAAAAACAAACAGACTTGACAAAGTTCTTTCCTACCTTATATATAAAGAAGACCTCCAATAAAATCAAGGTTGCAGCTGTGAATAAAAGCACGAAAATAACAGTTGCGAATAAACTTACTATAAATAAAGCTAAGATAAATAGTAAAGGACAGGCGGACTTGGATCGGCCAGTAATTAAACAACCCCCCCCCCTACAGCGGGACCTTCGTATAGTGCTAACAAAGCTCCTGTATTTAGGGCAACAACTGATGAGGGGGACGAACTTGAAGAGTTGGGTGCTTTGCAAGGAAAGCACAGTGTGAACAGGGACCTCAATAGTTCAAAATTAGAATCATTGAGTCAGAGTGATGAGGTCTATGCTGAATCCTACTCTAACGATCAAGTGGTAACAAAAGACGGAATGTTTCTAACCCCTGAGATGCCTTCTATTATGGGATGGGAAAGCAAACATTTAAACTCTTCCAAAACGAGCTTAAATCGCTCGGCGTTGCTTAAAGCCTTTCAAGAAATCCCAGCACTACGTACGATTAGAAGTAATGATATAGATGGGGTTCGTTTGGCTCACAATAATCCCACGCGGATGATATGTGGCTATCAGTCGCACATCATCTTAAAACTGATTTGGGCTCAGTGTGAAGACTTGGAATTACTGGGACTGCATCCTTGCCTCTTTAATACCAGTGAACTTGCTGAAATTTTCATTACGACTGTTCCGGATTCCCCGCAAATAGCTAATGCAGTGGGCTCCCTACCACTGATCAATGAGGAGGTGCTGAAACAATTTATGACCCTAGCAGCATCCCTTACGTGTATGATGAGTATGGGGGCTTTGACGGCACCTGCCCCGCATCCTAAATTAGGAAGAAAATAGGATGAACATTTGGGGATTGGGATTTTCTCGTGGAACACATGTGGAAGTGCTAATTTAAGGTCATGGAATGAGACATTAGATAGTGACAGTCGCCCTGGGATTTGTCTGATACTGGAAACTATGTGCATAGGTAACTTGGTCCTAGAAGGATTCAATGCTTATCTACAGCCTGCTAGAAGAGGTGATCAAGGCCGTCCTGCTGGAGGCCTTACTATATTGATTGATAAGCAGTTAAAACTAGAATCCTCTATTGTGTGGGCTGATGAAGCTTTACTGGTGGTGGGAATTGTATACAAAGATATCGTGGGTCAAGAGATTCTGATTGTTGACATATATTGGAATGAGGTCGCAGTTTCTTTTGAAACAATCACTAATCGACTGAACCATGTTTTCAAACAGGCTGTGATTCAGAACCTAACCCTGAATGTAATCATTGGAGGTGACTTCAATTCCACCTGTGTAGTCATAGATAAGAATGGGAAAGAGGCTATACATGATGTAAAAAAAAATCCCAGGCTAATGGTTTAAGGTGGTTGGAATTCTTTCTCCAATGGGACATTCAATGTGTCCCGTTCCTACCAGGGAGCGCCCATTATACCTGGGCTAGAGGTACCTGTGCGTCACTCATTGATTATATTTTTGTGTCTACTAGGCTCTTAGAATTAATGGACCCTATAGCGATTTGTAACCTTGGGAAGGGAGATCATTTATCCTTGAACTCTAACCTTAGATTAAAAGTGACACTTTTTGATAATATTCCCATGCTTACTGCAATTGAATTTGATCGCCCAGGAGCCACAATTAAGTGGACTTCTACCACGTGTAATGAAGTTACCGCCAAAATTGAAAATGATATCTTGATCAACAGGAGTTGTGTCTCTGGTGGTATCTCGTGGGTTATGGTTGAGATCCAGAATTCCATTACAGTTGCATTTCATATATTTTGTTTGATGCAATATAAGGCTACTAAGCCTATAATTACGCACCATCATCACTATAATTGCAAAGTAGTCGCTCTAAGGAAAGAGAAACGTACACTGCTTAGACAGCTTACTAAATCTAATGTTCCAAAGGATGTTTTTAATGAAAGCAAAGCCCAAATTAACACGACCTACAAAAGACACCTAAAACTAATGAGGTATGAATTGAGAAATACGGATAATCAACATCTAATTACTTTATTATTAAAGAACAATACTAGACAGGTGTGGGCTACCATGGGATCCCTGTTTGACAATACTGAGTCAATTGGAGAAGCAGCAATATCGGCAGTTGTCTGGATGGCTTATATTAAGGCTAAATTTACTAAACCTTCGGCTTTCTGCGGCTATAGGGATATTTTAATCTTTAGGCCTACCCGGTGTGGCTGCCCATGGTCGATAGAAGACATAACCATAATCATTAAGAAAACAAAAGGATCCAGAGCCCCAGATCCGGATGGGATTCCTCCGTGTCTTATTAAACTTAACTCGGACTTGTGGGCAAGAATGCTCAAAATAAAATTTTATGTGATTTACTGTTTGGGCTACATTCCTAAGTCGTGGTGTATGGCTAATATCATACCTATCTACAAAAAGGGCCAATTGAATGATCCGGCCAATGATAGGCCGATAGCTTGGATGGATGCTGCAGCAAAGATCTTTACTAGTCTGCTACTCCAACAGATTAATCAGCATATCATAAAGTTCAATCTTCTCTCGAAATATCAGACTGGCTTCCGACGCCAAATGGGTTGTCAACTTAACGCGACACTCATTGCTCATGTATACCTACAAGGTAGATCTTATAAGGCAGGACCAGTATACATGGTGTCACTGGATCTCACTGCTGCATTTGATTAGGTAATTAGACACACTTTATGGACAAAATTGACCAAATTTGGATTTCCTGAGCAGCTTGTGTCGATCATTGCTGCCCTTCATAAACAAACCACTTATCGTATTCGGTTGACTAGCAATGGGGCATTCACCGATATAATTCTCACTGAGATGGGATTGAAACAGGGATGTAACCTGGCTGCAGTCCTCTTTAATTTATATCTATTAGACTTGGACGAGCAATGGAGGGATGCCATCATTTTTCCAGTGAAACTGGGGGCAACTGTGCTAAATTGGTTGAGTTTTGCAGATGATTTGTTATTTTTTGATAGGACCCCCTTTGGGTTACAGACAAAATTGGCCCTGTTTCATTCCTTTGCTAGCAAACATAATCTTGCTATCAATCGTAAAAAATCCTTCATAATAACGTTTATTGAAGGTCGGAAAAAAATTGTTAAATTTGAATGGGGACTGAATGGGATTGCTATTCCTAAATCCACTGCCATCCGCTATTTAGGCTACCAGCTTGCTAGTTCATACTATTTGGAAGGATGGAAGATATTTCTGGCCGATAAGGCACAAATGTTAACTATACAGATGAAAATGATTCATCATCGTCTGGGGAAATACTCTATGATCCCTATAATGAAATTTTATAATCAAAAGATTGAACCAATACTATTGTATGCTCTAGATATATGTTTGCTTGATGTGGAACCAATTCTTGACGTGATCCAAGGTAAAATGTGGAAAACTGTTTTGGGTCTGGCTTATTTGATTCCAAATGTTATTGTGTGTCATGAGATGGGCTTACTACCATTATCAGTGAAATGGCACTGGCGACTTCTCAGGCACTATGGTAAAATGCTAGTGCCCCCCAAAGATTCACTCTATGAAGATCTAGAATCTATGATAAAGAAAGGATACCCTCCATCATTTCTAAAATATAAGAACAAGATGGAGGAGTTGCTATTTAGTGCCATGATCTCTCGGGATGAGTTGGTACTGTGCTTGCCTTCATGCAAACTTAAATACTTCAGATATCATTGGTGTTTATTGATTGATAAAATTAATGAATATCATACTTTTGGTGAATACGCAAAATTAACATGGCAGTGGGGACATCGGCCTATGTATCAGGCTATTTTTCCTTGTGAACGGCCAGGAAGACGTATTTGAGATTTCGCTTGGATCAGTTACTTACAAATGAGCGACTGATGTCATGGAAATCCTATAATAATTTACCTAATAATGGTCAATGTAGATTCTGCAATGATAATACCATGTTGGAAACATTGAAACATCTGACAGTTTACTGTGTGTATTTTGAATCTATTAGAACCCATATACTTGGTAAATATCTTTATACAGTATCTACCCTAAGCAGAGGGGCCCTCTAGCAAAGATGCATGGTAGGGATGAATCAAAGCCTCATTATTGGTTTAACACATTTCTTAACAATTATTGAAAACAAATTGTCAGAAAAGCTACCAACTAAAAGTGATGAACTATGAACTACTTATCAAGATGGCTTCACTAGAGGAATATTGTGTTTGTACTAATTTCTGTACCAGCTTGGGTTGTGCTTCTTAAAGTTGTAGCCCTATGTATATGTTCTTGTGTGCAATTGGGATATTAAATGAAATGAAATGAATTGAGTGTTTTTTACCTCTGTCAAGATTCAAGTAGTGAACCCTGGACTTTTAATATGTGATGTTGATGTCTAAACCGGTCTAGTAATACTAGCGGTGGTCTGCTATGTTGATGTTTAATCAATAGTTTTAGATTCTTAGGAATAATCTATGTAGAGATGTTGTCTGGGTTTGAATGTAAAGGAGGGTCCTTGCTATGATGTATGTGAATTATATGAGATATTATTGTCTTGTTTGTTATGTTTTTAAAAGAAATTTTGTAAAGGTTTGTAAAACAAACCATAAACAATAATAAAAAAAAATAGTCAAGATCACACAGTGTGCTCACATTTCCCTCGTCTGTCCTCTATCTTCTGCTTTCCCACAGGTGCCCTCTGTAACTCTGTCTCCTAGAGTGCCTACCCTCATCTGGTGGGATAACTACTCATTTCCTTACATAGTAAGTGATATGCACCTTGCCTTGGGACCCAGAACCTGGTGGTGGTATAGGATGGGTTGTTCCTTTGCACTATATTTACAGAAGGTGGATGGTGTTGTAAGTATGGACAACTTTTATGCATGGTACATCCATGCTGGTGATGGCAAAGATAGTAGGTGTTTCACATTGATAATTTTAGTGTATCTAGCATCATCTTTATCTAATTTGATTCTTCATCCAGATTTTAAATGTTCTAAACATCAGATTTTCCACATCCACAGTGCTCCAACCTTCCCTTAGGGTCACGAAGAAGGCTGCAACTCCCCTTTCTGCCGAAACGTCGACTATGAACATCTGGCATGCCCTATATTTATAGGGTGCGGGCTACTCACAATTGGGACGTAGACCTCGGATGTGTTCACAGGCCGGACACCAACTTACCTACCAACGACCAGTCATGCCTGGGCCTCGCTAAACACTCTCCCCCTGTAACAGATTGACTTCCAGATATGGGTTCAGAATTTATTAATTATTGAATTCTTCTGCTTAGTTTAGCTTTTTTCTAAACAGGAGGACGGCCAGGCAGTGATTTTCTGTTTATATTTTCTATTGATAGAAGTTTTTCATGTGGAAACTGTATTTTCTTTCTGTGATGTTTGTATGTCTTATTTATTGTACAATTTGCTGCACACAACAGAACAAAATGTATGTACACTGTCAAAATCGTTTATTGTTTTCTCTTTGGGGAAATGAAATACCTCCAGTCTAATCTATCTATCTATCTATCTATCTATCTATCTATCTATCTATCTATCTATCTATCTATCTATCTATCTAGCTATCTATCTAAAAATGTAAATGTTTGTTTGTTTAAAATCCTAAATCTCTGAAAGTGTGTCACTGATTGCTTTGAAATTTTGACACAACGTTGCATTTGAATAAGCGGTGTTTTTATATACCTACTATATATAGATGTCACACCTGTGACAGGTAAAAACATACTTTTTCTGAAAAACAGCACCATCTGTTGGAAGTAAAGCCACACACGCTATACTAAATATTTTACGATTCTATTTCAATGCTTCCATGGCTCAAATACGTTCTGAGGAAGAAGCACAGCGACGTGCGGCCAGACTTCTGGATGCACAGTTGCGAGCACCTGTTCTGCAGCTTCAGATCTGCTTTGTTCTCAACAGAATTAACGCAACAGGCTAAGAGTGGTTGAAAGACATCAGCGAGAAACCGCAAATCAGCATCACACACAACTCTGTGCTCAGCAATCACGCGATTACAATCGCCTTGCATTCCGGTACACCCCAGCTGATGATTATAGTTTGAGCCAGCATGTTCTCATCGGCACCATGACTGAAGTGTGTCCTTATTGCAAGGCTCTGAAATTTAATGGAAACTAAAGGAATGTGTTGCGCAACTGGGAAAATTAAACTCTCAACTGAGCCATTGTGAAATTAAACATATTAGAAACGTGCGCTTTCTCTTTTCTTTCTTTTTTATTTAACCAGACTAAGCCACAGCAACATGTGGCCAGGGACACCTAGTTTATAAATAAAAGGGAAAAATGTGCACATGCCTGTCTAGTCTATATCAGATCAATTTGTCTTTGTTTGATCTAGCCCATTACAGCCGTTAATCTCATTTAATGTGTGATTTATAACCTTGACCAAATCAGATTTCTAAAATGGCCCTCTTGGGGACTACCCTTTTTGTTTAGACCTCATTATTGATTTGTCCCTGAATGCATTTTTTCCCTTTGGATATTGCCTCTTGGCGCAAGGACATTGCCCCAGGTACACAAATATATATATATATATATATATATATATATAAATATACATGAAAAGACACGGTTGCACTATGTGGGACAGATTAGGACGACATTGAATGGTGTACCGTTCTCTGTATTAACCCTACATTAACATTGACTGACGTGACTCATGAACAGATTTTTCGGAGATGGGGAAGAGGAGGAGGAGAGAGGAGTAGTGCTCCAATTACAAATCCCATGCCCCATACTGGTGATAGAAAGGCGTGTTCTGCAGCTTACACAGATTGTGAAAAAACAAGCCAACTACACTTAGGAAGATTTGAAGAAGGTCCCAGAAACACTCTCGACATAAGGGTTCCATGATGTCAGAGTCCTCAAAGGAGCAGGGGTGGTTATCATAAAGTTAAAAGCAGGGGCATTGCTGCCCCAGGTGAAACTGTTCCCACTTTCCTGTGAAGCAGATGAGGGCATTTATGACTCAGTCCTTGCATTATGGCAACAGGGAATAATACAAACATCAACATCCCCATGCAACACGCCCATGTATCTGATTAAAAAGGCAAAGTGAGGGGCCTAGAGATTCATATTGGATCTCCACCCCCTGAACAATGTGGTAGAGGATGAGTCTTCACTTGTGCCAAACCGCGCTACAATATTTTACAACATCACAGGACATGTAAAATATTTCACAGTGATTTAAAACAATTTAGTTTCCATCCCATTACATGCCAACTCCAGATATCTCACTCCATTCACATATCGCAGACTTCAATTTGAACACACAAGGTTACCACAGGGGTACTGCGAGTCCCCCAGTGTGTTCAATAGAGTGACCAAGATGGATCTAAGCAGTTTGCAAGTCCCTAGCACAGTGATAAAGTTTGTAGATGACTTGGTAATGTGCAGTACAACAGAGGAAGAGTGCAGGGCTGACTCAAGTCTTCCTTTGATCCTGCTAGCAGACAAGGGCTAAAAGGTAGACAAGGAAAAACTACAGTATTGCCAGACAGAGGTGGCATACCTAGGACAGATAATATCTGCAGAAGGGCGGAAGATAAAACCAGATAGAGTGGAATCAATGCACAGGACCCCACCACCCTGCACAGTAAAAGAGATCCAGCATTTCTTGGGACTCTATAATTACTGCAGGACATGGGTGTTTGAATACTCAACCTTCATAAGCCCCTCTTCCAAGCACTCAAAGAAGCCCAGAAAGTTAAGGGTCACATTAAAATGGACCCCCGAGATGAACGGAAATGTTGCCAAACTGAAGGAGGCACTGGCACATGCTCAAGTGTTGACAACCCTTAACTAAAAAAGTGAAGTTCTAGTTATTTTTACATTCTGATGGCACAGTGATGATGGCTGTCCTCATCCAGACAAAACCATAGGGGCACAAGCTTCTCGCATACTACAGCGGTCTGTTAGACCCAGTGATGCAGGGTCACTTAGTGTAACGCTCACCTGGTTCCCTCGGAGGCGCTGGTCTTGGGCTGGGCGCTGCAAACGTCTTCAAAGTTAGGCGTAGGGTTCGTCTGGCTCCCGGATTTGGCCCCTTACTCACCGAAAGCTTGACCTGCAGAGTGAGGTGTCTGCAAGTGGAAAATCAAGGTATTAGTGGCTGGAAGGATGAGAGAAGTTCCCAGCCCCTCTCTCCCTTTCTCCCCGTGGTACTCAGATGATTGTTGTGCTCACCTTAAGTAAGTGAATGCTGAGCTCTCCATCCTGCGTCTTGTGCAGGGGCGCTGGGTCCAGTTACTTCACTGGATGTGCGTTCCGCCTCTTGATTGCAGAGGGTAGGTGAGAGCGATGCCGCCGTTTTGCTGCACGAGCGTGACTTGTAAGTATTAAAGTTCTCTTTGGATTGCTCTCTTTAAATGTCTTTTTCCTTATGTCTATGTCTTTTGCTTTTAGGATGCTGTCGATGCCAAAGAAGATGCTCTCCCAGATTCGTGGCAGAGAGCGTAACAAGAAGATGGTGAATTCGAAGGCACGTAAGTAGGAAGACTGCTTTAGGGCCGTAGAATGCACCTTAATGTCCCCTTTTGTTTTTACAGGTGCCGGAATGCAGCGCGAACAAAGTTGGAGCAAGCGCAACACAGGTAAGCAGTATAGTAACTGAACGTTACTAACCAATGTTCTTTGTCTTTGCAGGCCCGATGCCGGACGCGGAATGCAGAAAAGAAAACGACTTGGATGCTTCCGATGGCTCGGGTGAGTTGAAGCGCTAACTTTGCCTTTGTCTAACCTGTGCCTTTTGTTTTGCAGGAGCTGCTGAAGATTGAAGATTGGTTCCCAGCAGGTAATTTTCGTAACTACAGGATCCGGAGCTGAAGATTCGCTAGAGCTGACACGGTGAGCGTCCTGCTGCAGATGCAGAATAACGCGAAGCATGTGGTACCAATCGGGTGTGGTTTAAATAGCCCATAGGAGTACTTAGGTGTCTTCTTCCACAGCAGCCGCGCCCAGGTAAAAGAGTTCCTGCTTCCAGAAGAGTTCCAGCATCAGTGATCCAGGGAGTGGTGCCTGCCCCACCCAGAAAGAAAAGTAGTTCCTGTTAGAAGAGAGTAAAGCATCATCTGGCTGGTAAGTAAGCAGCATGGTCTGCTTCAGGTAGGTTCACCCAAGCACTTTTACACTTGATATGAGCCCGGCGCTTCCTGTGCCGGGACGGGTGCTTACTATGAGCCTGGCACCACCGGTGCCAGGACAAGGTCCAAAAGGTCCCTATTGGGACTTGCTGGTGCCGATAAGGCATGTTATGAGCCTGTTTCCAAGGGTGTTGGGTAGGTCCTGACTCCTTGAAAGCAGTGGTCATGACACTTAGCCTGTGAACAAGTGCTTGCAGCAGCAGTGTTTGCCATGGACAAGGCAGACATGTTAACAGTGGGGTGTCCCATAATTTTATATATGGAGCACTTGCTTTTCAACATACTTGAGAAATCAAAATTGTCATCTCATTATTCAGCACAGGCAGCATAATTAGTGGCCTTTAGAAATGTCAGAAGGGCACGTGGCTAACATTTTCTCAGACACTGCCTGCGTCACCTCCACAGTACACTAAGGGTTGTTGTGTTGGGAAAGGAGAGGGTTCAAGAGGAGTGACAGGTCCCTTGTCCTACATGCAGATTTGCTGGTGTGGCTAATTGAGGTGCTGCGACTCCCAGTATCAGTGGCAATAATAAAGTGTGCCACCCATACAAGCGCCTGGACTTTATTTCCCAAGGACATTGTAGGGCTGAAAGAGCAGCAAAGGAAGCGGCCTACCTGCTTGATGGCTCAGAAATCCAAGTGAGCCAAGAGCTCTGACACTACAGGGTCAATTAATGCATTGGCCATTGTCCAGATCATTGAACTGCAGGGAAAAGCACCCCAGGAGGAAAAGGAAGTATGGATAAAGAAAGGGTGCTCCCTCTCCCCCACTGACTTAGTGTGGAGACAGACTAGCATGGGGAAACCAGTTATGTCCAAATAATTACTTAATGTAGCATTAGAGGCGTTAAATTATCCGTCCCATGTGTCTAAAGAACATGTGGCCACAAAAATGAATGAAAGCTGGTTTATGAATTAGTGGCTGTATTCAACCTAGCAGAAATTCCTGGCAGGGCACACCTTGAAAACTTGAAAACTGTCAGGGCAACACTAACATGATTGGAGGGGCGCTTCTGGCACTTGGGTGTGCCTCTTATGGGTACATACTTGTTGTAGTTTGTCCATTTTGACGTTGGATTGAGGCAGGCTCAAAGAATTGGCAGCAACATTTCTAGTACGGGAGGTATTCCCAAGGTGGAGCATATGCAATTAATTGAGGTTAGACAATGGGCAACACTTTGCCAATGATCTCTTCAAAGAGGATATGCCCTCCTGGGGATAGAGGCCCGCCTATGCTTAGTGTACTGCCCAAAAGCCAATGGTGTAGTGGAGCATTTAAATGGCTTGCTTAAAGAATGCTTAGCAAATCTGACACTGACACAATGGCAACAACTGGCTTTATTGCTTACTGCTTCCTTTATTTGCATTGTGCAACCCACCTGGGGTGGATCATCATTTGACTCTGCAGGAAATTGTTACTGGCAGGAGAATGCATGACCCTCTCACTCCGACATGTACAATTTTGGATGCTAATAGTTCAGCCCAGCTACTCGGTGAAGAATTAATTTTGTATTTGAAAGAATTTACCAAAGCTATTCACTATATAACTCATCAGGTGTACCCATGTTCAACCTGGCCAGCCACACAGACATCACCCACAGACATGCAAGAAGAATATACTTTTCCATCAGCTGCACCCCTCTACCCAGGCAACAAGATATTCACCTGGAACTTTGTCAGGAAGTGGAAAGAACCTCGTTTTACAGGACCTTGTTCTGTGACGCGACACCCACAGCAGTGAAGGTGACCGACCGCTGATCATGGATCCACGTATCGAACGTCAGCTGAGACAACAGCGCCAGCTCCGTCAGGGAAGAGGAGAGGAGCCCAACTTAATAGCGAGTATAGCCCAGCTTTCATTGACTTTCTTTTCTGCTGTTAGGTTATATGAGAGGCTTGTGGTGGAGAGGGACAATCTGCCTCGCAATATTGTTGGTAATAACAGAAAGCAGACAAATAAAGTGCTATGGTATAATTTGGCTTTTTCTGTGTTCTTCTGTTTCTTTCTTTTCTCTGGTTTCTATTGAATAAAAGGTCCTGCAGTGCTATCAAACAAATTACAAAAACATAAAGCCAAAAAGGAGTTTGTTTAATGCAGATGTTTTTCACAATGGCATTGGTGGAAGGCATGACACAGCATCAGGCAATGTGTGGTATGATGATATGCGGCATGTGGAGAGAGAGAGGGCTAATGACACTTGTTATGTGTGTTCATCCCACACATAACAAGGATGCCCAAGCTTTTCCTGCCCTAAGAAGAGACATCAGGGTAGGATAGGTGCATGATGCACTTGTCATTGAGCAAAAGGTGAGGCAGACAGTGTCTCTCCATTGGATAGATGAAGGGAAAATGTGTACAAAGATAATTATATACATCTAGGGAGAATGCCCAAAAACAAGGCAACATAGCACATATAGTAGAATACAAAACAGACAGTGCATATAAAGGAGAGACATTTTTACTACTCACAGCAGAGTGCACTGCAGAAATTCGACAGGGTACGATATCCCATGGTGCCACACATGGCCATTGATGAGAATACATGGATCAGTGTTTAATGGTGGCAAATGATAGGGGGCAATGAAACAGTGCCGAGCAGAAGCACGAGTGGGGTTTGAGGAGGATGTAGTAGCAAAAATAAAAGACAGTTGTAGGGCAGTATGGAATAAATATGTGCATGCATTAACCTGGGTAGATGAGAGACATCAGACGGTCCACATAAAGCCTCTCACACAATTTTCCTTCTGTGCATTGTCTACAGGGTCAATATATCTGGGAGCAAATGCTGGCTGCATCAAGGTGATGAGCTTTCCAGCACTGCAGAGTGGGACAGCAGTGGTAATGGAACATTGGTGGTTGTGTGGGACCCAGGCATAAATCCACCTGCCTCCAGATTTTTGGAGATTGTGCTCCCTCTTCATGATACCCAGCTCTGCCTTGGCAGTGCCCTGAGCAGACCTGATGCACTTCAATGATCACTCGCCAACACTAAAAAGAAAAATGAATGAAAAAGAAAAGGCACAAGAAGGGCTGAAGCACACATTAAACAGAAGGAGGTGCAGCAGCAACTGCTGGTTGACAGCAGCATCACAAAGTTTGGCAGCCATCCCATCCTACTTTTGACTATTTTCAAAGGCTTCTGTTTTCTTTGCATCCCTTTTTATTCCTCGGGTCTAAGCAGCCGCGAATGCCAAGCGGCTCCAAGTGACCCAATATGAGGCAAATTCGACTGAGAAGGGATTCAATGTGGTGATGGAAGACCTTTGTGCATTAAGACTAGTGGCAATTCAGAATCACTACATTTTGGAATTGTTAACAGCAATGCAGGGTGGAGTTTGCCAAAAGATTGGCAACAGTTGCTGCACTGTGATACTGGCAAATGATGCAGCCAGTGGGATGCTAACAGAAACCATAGAGGAAATGTGCGCACTCCATGAGAAAATGATAAGGGATATGCATGCAGTGTCATTCGACAATTGGTTCTACTGATTGTTTGCCTGGGTCCCCACGTGCTTGGCAAACATATTTAAGGTGACAATCCCGGTGCTTGTTCTGGTGCTCATCACATTCTGTGTGGACCAGCTGATATTGCAACACCATAAGTGTAAAAAAGGGGGGGAAGAGCTACATAATGTCTATGTGTGTTGGAGGGAAAAGGGTAAAGCACAGGATACATAATTGGGAACCGCACAATTTGGAGTAAATTAGTGTGATACACTATTGGCACTTAATGTGCCACCTACAAATGTGAATGAGTATGCTACCTTTTGGGTGGTGTGCTCAGCCAATAGGCACAATTGTATTTATTTATTTATTTATCTATATTGTGCACCTACCTCTAGGGTATCTGGGCACATTACTTGATAAGTACATAGAGATTACAAGCACAATGAAACAAGACATTAGCATTCATTGTGATACAGGTAGGGCACATTAATCATCAGACATTTACAATTATGAGTGATATGTGAGTTTAACAGTCATGAGTAAAGAGGCAGGTTTTTTATTTTTTCTGAAAATCAAGTAGAATGGTTCTGCTCTTAGTGCAATGGGCAAGGTGTTTCAAAATTGGCAGCTAGTACAGGGAAATTGTTAACCTCTGCTTTTTGTAGCTTAAATCTAGAAATGTTAACACAGCGTGTATATGAAGACTTGGTGGTGGAATTTTTTCTGGTGAATTTGCCTGCCAGGTATTTTGAAGCAGAGTTGAGAGGCATTTGTGAGTAATCGCTAGTGCTTGGAATGCAATTCTGTCCTGAACTGGGAGCCAGTGTGCACTGCGTTTAGCTGGGGAGATGTGGTTAGTTCTTGGGATATTCAATGCTGCTCTAAGCGCATTGTTCTGTAACACTTGTAATTTTTTCACATTATGTTTACTTGCACCTAGGTAAAGAGCATTACAATAGTCGAGTCTCTACCAAATAAGAGCCTGAGCTAAGGTGATGCAGCTATCAGAGGACAGGAAGAGCCTGCAGGCAGTTATCAAATTGGATGTGTAGGCAGTTGCAGATGCTGTGGTTAACTTGTCTGATAACCAAGATGATAGAATCCAGATATATGACTAAAGTTCTGACTTTGTTAGAGACGTTGATGTTGTTGCTATCAATATTGAAAGATTTGTATTGGGTGTCTAACTTGTTTAGATGGGTCTGGGAACCAATAAGTAGTAACTCTGTCTTATCATTATTCAGACAGATGCCATGGATAGTCATCCATGCCCGGATTTTTAGGTATATATCGTTAAGAGGTTTAGTGTCAATGTCATAGGAGCATGTGATGGTGATTAGGATTTGGGTGTCATCCGAATAGTTAGTGTAGGTGACACCCAACTCGTCTAAGTGGTCAAAGAGTAGCTTAGTGAAGATGTTGTATAATGTTGGGGAGACACAAGAGCCCAGGGGTAATCCACAAGGGATTGGGGCAGGTTCCGCTGTGGCAGTCGGTGCAAATACCCTCAAAGACCTGTTGGCGAGGAAGAACTGTATCCAAGCAGCGGCATTCTCTGAAAAGGAGGCAGCTAAGGTCAGGTGTTTGGTGAGGACTTTATGGTTGACTAAATCAAAGGACACTAATAAGTCACGAAAGAGGACAAGGTCCATGTTCCATTATCTTTTATTTTGTCCATCTGGATTTTTAAGTCAATGAGGGCTGATTCTGTACCATGTCCTGGTCTTAAACCTGATTGTCTCAGGCCTAAGAGGTTATTGGATTCTAAGTGGTGCTGTATTTGTAGGTAGGCCGCCCTGTCCAGAATTTTCAATAAGAAGGGTACAGTGGTTATAGGCCTGCAGTTGGAGCTGGATGTTGGGGTCGAGGTTAGTTTTCTTTAGTAGCAGCATGACCTAGGCATCTTTTAGGTTGTCTGGGACCATGCATGTTTTGAAGGAAGCATTTATTATGATAATAGACTCATCCCTGGGGGAATATGAGGAGAAGGGGGAACATAAACAGGGTAACAATGTTATGGATCCCCAAAATAGTAAATAAACGAATGGTGGGCAAAATAGTCTTGATCAATGTATCGATCGAAGGTGGGAATGCGGTAAAGGTGCAGATTCATTGCTGCTGAGGGATGTGCATGTATACAAAGAGGGGGTGTCCTGGCTGTTGAAGTCAAAGCTATTTGCAACCAATTTTGTTGCAAATCAACGTAGAGTGATGGCTACCCTTAGGTGGCGTTATTTAAGCATGCCCTAGGGTAGGTGTACATGCAGGAGGGAAAAAATACACATACGTAAACTGATGAGTGCGAGGAGGTACAGTTTTTATTACGTAGCTGTCCTCATCCTTTATAACATTTTCTGAAAAAAACCTTTTCTTGTAAATGCAAGGGTGCATTCATTTAACCCATATAACAAACCAAAATAGAGAAACATGTATGCGGTCAGTGTAGGTCAATGCCTAAAACACATTCAAGCAAGAAAATGCTGCATGGTAACAATCAGAGAGAGAGAGACACATCTGTACAAGACATTTCATTGTTTCTAATACATTTTAAATTTCTAATACATTTTGAATTTCTCATTGTTAACCATAAAGATGCAACAGGATAAAAACGGAGGGGTGTGTAACCCTAACCTAAGTAGCAAAAAACACAACACCTCTTCTTCCTTTAAGAAAAAGAGACCTTGGAGAGGTCTAGCTTAGCCAGGCTGTAGGGTGACCAGAATGTAGATCATTCTGAGGGATGTGCACTTACCAGTTGTGGGACTGATGGGGAAGGGGCATTCCTAGTGGTGGGTCAATCATTGACAGCTGTGTGTGCAGGTGCAGCTAGAGAAGTCAGTGGGGAAGAGCAGATTTGGGGGGGCATCAGGGGGGCATAGGGAAAAGGGGGAATGCGGGAGATAGGGATCAGGGATAGGGGCAATGGGGAAAAAAGTGGTAATGCAATATGATATGAACCAAAGAACAGCCATTTTCAAGCGTAGGCCACAGGTAAGTAAACCCCTCATCCCATCACTGACATGAATTTTCGAGCACCCAGCTACAGCAGTGTGCTGGAGAAAATGTACAAGCTGAACAATCCCAGGAGACAGCAATCGCTGAGAAATGGGACAAGCAGATGCATCTGAGGTCAGCGAGCCAGGCACTGTGGCGCTCGCTGGAAAATGTAAGGATTCAATGAATAAATGCAGTCAAATAGAAGTAAACTCATGGTGGGTTAAGCAGTTTCAAATTGGCCCTTGGCAGATGGGCCTAAGAAGAGGGCTGTGGGGTGAGGTGGTGAGCCGGGAGGCCACCAATCAGCGGGAGAGTTTTGGTGTCACCAGGGTGCAACAGAGTTTTGTTTCCTTGCTGATGCCCGCAGGGCACCTCATTGGTTAGATGCTGTGTGAATGTTGCTGCATTTCCAAGCTCAGACTGTCTTGTGTGTCTCATGAGAAGGTGACCAATGGCAGGATAATAACATTCTGGCTGTCAGCACAATTACATAATGTTAATAAATGTCATAATGGGGCGGTGTGGGAGGGTTCGGGACATCAAGAGTGTTGGTGTTGGACACTGGGGGTCAGTATGGCCTGCACCAATCATGAGAAGGTATGGTATGCTTACCTATAGGGGACTGACATAGTCCCACCAATAAGCTTTGTAGGATGACCTAACAATTGCCACAATGTTTGCCTATGTTAATTATTATTCAGTTAGTTTCGTTCCACTGTGCTGTTTGATCCATGCTCTCCCAGCTGCATCTGGGCCTGTAATCAACTGCATTACACCCTGCTTGGTGTAAGCTCCTTTTTGGATTACTTTAATGTTCCATTCATTACTTGCCTTGTTAGGAGCCCTGATGCAGCCACCTCCCTCTAAATTACTAGCATATCACTGTCTGACACTAATCACTCCTGTCTCAATGGATGATTTTAAGGTAAACATGGCATACTCCGTATAAAATGCCAGACTCTTAGGTAAGTTCAGGGGTGATATTATAACAACTTTGCACCAGGGCAGAAATAGTGAAAACAACATATTCTTTCAATGCATTTTAGCACCACGGACATGTTTGTCCTAGTTCTCGACCTATGTACTTTTGCAAAACTTTCATTGAAAGACTGTTTTTGATCTTCTAAAATGTTTACCCTAGTTCTGAATGCAATGTCACTGATGTAAAGTTTTTCTAATTTAGCCCCAGATGTGCAGCTATAGGAGTTTCACGCCCAGAAAAAAATCATCTGGCCCTGCTGCACAGCTTTTCTCTCTAACCTCCCCTATGTTCCTCTACCCCAAGGTTGTCCAACTGCAGGCCTCGAGGGCCGGATCCATGCCCGGTTTGCGGAATAACCCTTATTAATATTCATGAGATAAATGTGCATACAATGATTCTAAATGCATGCACATTCTTAAATATTAATGAGGGATATCCTGAAAACCCGTCAGGATTCCGTCCCTCGAGGCCTGGAGTTGGACAACCCTGCTCTACGCCATCTTCAACCTCTCGATATTGAATCCTGCACTGGGAGAGTAGTCTGCAGGAAAGCTTGAACAAGATGTCCCCGTTCCATTGTGCTGTAAGGGACTCCGTCCCTTCGCACCCTGCCGTCAGCCACACGCCCATTTGTATCCTGTAATCTCCTTTAATGTCTTGTAATACGTGTCAGTTTATTTTTATTCTTGAACTGTGCCTTACTTTTTCTTCTTAGACCCCAGGTCTGAATCTCTGCTAATCTATTTTATTCAATGTGAAGATGTCGGATTTCCTGCGTGTCAGTTCCATCCAATGTTAAAATAAAATGGTTTTACCAGTGACGGCAAACGAACAAATGCAGGTGGCGGGTGACATTATCCCGTCTAGAGAGGAGTCAAAGTCAGACTCTGCTGCATTGCCGCCCTTTCTCTCCGGCACGTCTTCCGAGGCGTGTAATTCTGTCCCTTTCCTCTAAGTCACGTCTCAGCATGTTACGATCTGAAAGTGGAAAGGTTAAACAGGCCCTGAAGGATGCTTAAGGCAGAGCGAGGCATGCTGCACATGTTCTGACACATCCAGTGTATGCATGAGAAGAGGGTGCGAGAGAGAGAGAGAGAGAGAGTGCGTACGTACGTGCGTGCGTGCGTGCGCGCGCGTCTCTACGCCAGAGGAAAATGTGCCTGGATCTAGAACAACCTCTGCAATTTGCATAGTCACTGCTCATCTTCCACAATGTTGCTACATGAAGAACCCACGTTCCTCTCCTTAAAGAGACTTTATGGTTCTTTGCATATTGATATTTCTTTTCCAACATCAGAAAAAGTGAAAGGCAAAAGGAATTCCCTATGAACTTTGCAAATATTCCATGAAATAGCAATAACCGTATTTCATATCGAATGTCATCTTCCTCATCCTGTTAGTGAGCCAGTTTACAATGTAGTTTTACAGTCTTTCACATAGATCATAAACAGCATAACGCAAACAGCTTTTGCTCTACTAAAGTAAATATTTCGGTCACATAGACCTCCTGCCTAATCTTAGGCTGAGGGATGAGGGAGGTGGCCTGAGTGGCGAAGGGCAGCAATAGTCAACAAGTGTGGTTTGATGACGGCAGGTATTTCGCATCAAAGATCAGCCATGTTTACCAATATTCGGGGTCAGTTGATTAGGGTTGGCAAAGGTTGGCAATGGTTAGCAATGTCTAGCCATCATTGGTGATGGCCTAACACGTTTAGGGATGGTCATATATGGTTGGTAATGGGTTGGCGATGGACAACCATGGTGAACATAGACAATGGTTACCATTGTTCACAGGATGTTCCAGTACGGTTGGCAATGGTTGATAATGAAAAATAATGGTTGGCAATAGTAGACAATGATCAATTGTGGTATTCAATGGCCCACTATAGTTGGTGATGGAGACAGCCAAAATGCATGCCCACTGCCTGACCATAAAACAATCTACACTAATATAAAAAAGTACCTGAGGCCTGATCCTAAAATGGCTGCTAATGGAGGTGCAAGGCAGTAAACCCAAACAACACTTGTGCACTATATGTACCTCTAATATGTGAACCCTAATGTATACACATTGTAGCATTAAATTGGCTAACATATAGATCACATTGAAACAATGAAATAAGCCAAAACAAAAAATGCAGAATGTTAAGAGGGTAACTATCAATAAAACAGATATAATCCAATGAGTGGTTTTCAGTGACTTCTGTTAGACAATGAGAATGAAGCTAGAGCTGTCTCTGTTGTCACTTGGCACCCTGAGGAGAAATGTTCTGAGTTGCCAATCTGCATGTGTGTGTTGTGTATACACAAACCACCTCTGCATCCCATTACCATACCTTGTTTGTTTGTTTGTTTGTTTATTTATTTGGTATAGCGCAGAACCAAACCCGAAAGGGTAGCTGGGCGCAAACAGTACAAGTAAGCTTAAGGACTTAGTTACAGGAAAAATGCAGTTGATACAGTTCACATTAGAGTGGGGGGTGGGTATACAAGAAAATGCAGACTACAGTTCAGAAAGTACAGGGCAGTACAGGAAAAAATACGGTTGATACAGTTCATATTAGAACACAAGGTAGGTAAGCAAGAAAAATGCAAGACTGCGGTTCAGTCAGGTTGAACAGAAATCATTCATCTAGTTACAGCCATCTAGTATCGTTAGGGGAGGTCAAGCTAAGTGTCATTGGCACGTATCCAGGTGAGGACTTTTCGCCTGAAACTGGAGTAAGGTTGGTCCGTTCTGAGATCTAGCGGGAGTTTATTCCAACTTTGCGCCGCTATGACCGGGAAGCTAGAGCCGCCAGCTGTACTCTTTTTGTATCTAGGCACCACTAGGGTAAAGGAGTTAATCAATCTGGTGGGACGGTTTGAGGTTCTCTTGTGGATTCTGTTGGCCAGGTAAGGGGGGGCTAAGTTATTAAGACATTTGGAGGTAAGGGAAAGTGTTTTGAGGGCGATCCTGTCTTTGATTTTTAGCCAATGGATATTTTTCCTAGAGGTGGAGATATGAGCTCTATTAGGAATCTTTAAAGCTACTCTAACAGCGTTATTTTGGAGAGTTTGGAGTTTGTCAAGGATATACTTGTTAGATCCTGCATAAAGGGCATTGCAGTAATCCAGCTTGGATATGATGAGAGCATTAGCTAGTGTAATGCAACTAGTCTCCGTTAGAAATGGTCTACATGCTCGGATCAATTTGCAAGTATATGCAGTGGAGGATGCTAGTGAGTTCGTTTGTTTCTTGAAGGTGAGCGCTGAGTCAAGATAAACCCCGAGGGTTTTGACTGCAGGCATCACTTTGATGACGTTATTGTCGTTGTTAAATGAGGCATAGTTAGGGTCAAGTTTTTTAATGGCCAGCTCTGAGCCGAGGATCAGTAACTCAGTCTTATCGTCATTCAGGCAGAGGCCGTGCGATGCCATCCATGCCTGAATGAGGAGATATATCCTATTTACTAAGGCTGTGTCTTCCAAGAAGTTGCCCGAAAGGGGGATTAGGATCTGTGTGTCATCTGCGTAATTAGTGTAGATGACACCCAATCTGTCCAGCTTGTCAAACAAGGGCTTAGTAAAGATGTTATACATCGTCGGAGATACACATGATCCTTGAGGAACACCGCATGAAACTTGTGTGGGATCAGCAGCTGCTAGGGGGGAGAAGACTCTCATTGTCCGGTTTGCCAGGAAGGATTGTACCCAGGTTTGTGGCATCACTTGAGATATGAGCGGCAGAACTTAGGTGATTGCAATAAGACTGCGTGATCTACCAAGTCGAATGCCGCCGATAAGTCAAGGAGGAGCAGCATAGCTGATTTACCATTGTCCTTCAACTCGTCAATTTGGGTCTTGAGGTCAATCAAGGCTGTTTCAGTTCCATGAAGGGGACGGAAGCCAGATTGCCGTGTGCCTAGTAGATTGTTAGTTTCTAAGTAGTCCTGAATTTGCAGGTATGCTACTCTGTCAATGATTTTAAGTAGAAATGGGATGGTGGTGATGGGTCTGTAGTTTGTTGGTATTGCAGGGTCCAGTGTTTGTTTTTTTAGCAAGGGAAGCACACAGGATTGTTTGAGGTTATTAGGTTCTAGATTGGAATTGATAGATGCATTGATGAGTTTCGAGATAAAGGGGGCTAAGTCTCGAGCTGCATCTTTGACACCTTACAGTCTACCCATAAACCAACAATGAAGGGTGTTGTTGTGTACGTGGTACACATAATGCGCATGCGCGGCCCACGAGCCGGCGCATGCGCACCAGTTTAATAAAGGCGGCGCCCGGCGGCAGTTGGAGCCGGAGCGCCGGAGCAAGCGGACGTCTCCGTTGTCTGTTCTTGCGCAGCGCAGCTACGCGCAGGGCCCAGATATAGGAGGGGCCCGCACTCCACCACCATGGGCCCCCCAATCACCACACTGGCGACGAGGTGGAGCCACGGCCCACTTCCGTGCCCGGCAGCAACGGAGTGACTGAGTCCGCCGTGTCACGGACCGACGGAGCACCGGCGGCCATTTTCTTTACCCGCTCCCCGTCACACGTGGCGACCGTGGTTATGGCCCAACAGGGTGCTCATGCGCCACCCGCCAACGGCGTCGGAAGACCTGAAAAAAAAAAAGAAAGCAATTTTTGGAACGCCCACAGTCTTGCTGCTGCAAGACTGTGGCAACAAAGAAGAAAGAAGGGGATTTCGCTCCCAACACTACCGCAGGGTCGAGACAGCCACCCGTGAGTACCCAGCACTAAAATGGGTGACGGTGCTGACGATGAGGGTGCCGCAGCCCCGATCCCCCGCAGAGCCCGCAGCTCCCTAGCCCCCATGCCGGAATTCGATGCCACTGGGCCCCCTTCCAAGCTAGGCCCGAAGTGGCTATTGTGGGTCAAAAGACTAGACATGTTCTTCAGGGCGGCTGGGGTTAACGATGATGACGAGAAGATTGCAACCATGATCTATTCGGCAGGCGCAGAAGTCCACAAGATCTACGACTCCCTTGTCATCCCCGTGGTCACATACGACGCGGTCAAGCAGGCACTCAAAGACCACTTCTTACCCATGGCCAATGTGGATTTTGACAGGTTTGTCATGGGCGCTGAGAAACAATTGGACGATGAACCTCTAGACAAATTCTGCGCCCGCCTGAGACACCTGGCGACCTCTTGCAGATGGGCTGACGAAGAGGAAATGGTCCGCAACCAACTACTGCAGGGGTGCAGCTCCGGAAAACTTCGGAGGCAAGTGTTGAGGGAGCCTGGCCTGACCCTCCAGCAGATTCTAGACCTAGGCAGAGCACATGAGCTAGCAGAGGCCAGAGGCGCGAAAATGGACGCTGCCTCGCGACCAGGACACAACGAAGACGCGTTTGCAGTAGGACGGTCAGCTGCGAGCAGGTCGAGATGGGCGCCGAGAAGGCCTGACACCGCGCCCACTCCAAGCAACGCCCCATCGTGCTCGAACTGTGGGTATGACCTCCCACACAGCGGTGACTGCCCGGCGAAGTCAAGGACATGCGCTCGGTGCGGTACACCAGGTCATTTTGCCAGAATGTGCCGTGCGGCTGTCCCTGTTACAACAGCGAGAGGACCAGAGAGAGTGGGGCGAGGCGGTACTCGCAGAGTGAGAGGCATCTCCTCGATTGATCAAGGCCTGCTAGACCTAGACCTCGCAGAAGAAGAAGAAGAGGAGGAGGAAGAAGTCTTCTTCATCTCCAGCATCGCGAAAAGTTCCAGCACGAAGCGCCAACCCAAGTGCACCGTCAACATCAAAGGCACCCCCACCCCCATCCTTATTGACACCGGAGCCTCAGTCTGCGTGCTAGCCACCAAGCACTACGTAGCCCTGCCAGGCCCACCAGAACTGTCAACATCAACGGCTAGGATATACGCATTCGGTGGAGACTCCCCCTTACCCATCCAGGGTGCGTTTGTCGCCCCAGTATCTCATGGACAGAACTCCATCAAGGCAAGATTCTTCGTCACCGACGTCAGCCCCCATTCTCTACTGAGCTGTGCTGCGTCAGAAGCGCTTGACATTGTCCATTTCACATTTGGGGTGTACCACGCAGATCTGAAATGCATGCTACACAAGTTCGAGAGTCTCTTCAAGGGTATCGGCAAACTGAACGCAGACCCTATTCGCTTGCACATCGACAAGTCCGTAAGGCCGACAGCCCTCAAACACCGCCGAATTCCATTTCACCTGAGGGCACAAGTGGAGGACGAGTTGCAACAGCTAATGGACCGAGACATCATCGAACGGGTAGAAGGGCCCACTCCTTGGGTTTCGCCCATCGTAGTGGCCCCGAAGCCGAAACAACCAGGGGCCATGCGCATCTGCGTGGACATGAGACTCCCTAATGCCGCCATCAAAAGAGAGCGCCACCTCACGCCCACCCTGGATGATATTGTCGGTGAACTCCAAGGCGCCAAGGTCTTCTCCAAACTGGACCTCAGATCCGGCTACCATCAACTGGAACTGCACCCCGAGTCGAGGTACATTACTACGTTCACGACGCACGAAGGATTGTACCAATACAAGAGACTTAACTTCGGGATCTCATCCGCGGCTGAAGTCTTCCAGAACGCCATAAGAGGAGCGTTATCCGGCCTGAGGGGTGTCATTAACATGTCCGACGACATTTTGGTCTTCGCCAAGTCAGAGAGCGAACACCTTAAAAGGCTGGAACGCACGTTTGAGAGGCTCCAGGCGGTAGGTCTAACACTGCACCAAGAAAAGTGCGAATTCCTCAAAGATCGGCTGGAATTCTTCGGGTTCACCTTTCACGCGAACGGCATTTCACCTGATCCTGGCAAAGTGAAAGATATAAGAGATGCACCTCCACCCACATCTCCAGCAGAAGTTCGGAGCTTCTTGGGGATGGTCAATTACTGCGGCCGATTCATCAAAGACCTGGCCTCCCTATCAGAACCACTGAGAGCACTTACCAGGAATGACATACTGTGGCAATGGACGGCGACGGAACAAAGATCGTTCAATGCCATCAAAGAGGCCCTGTCAGAGCAGGAGACAATGGCCTACTTCCACCCCAGCCGGGAATCAGAGATCGTCGTTGACGCCAGCCCTGTAGGACTAGGGGCAGTCCTCATGCAGGCCGATGAACTGGGTGCCATGAGACCCATAGCATACGCTAGCAAGGCCCTCACCGACACGGAAAGGCGCTACTCACAAATCGAGAGAGAGGCCCTTGCCATCCTATGGGGATGCAAACACTTCAGGATATATATCCTCGGCAAGCCTGTCGTCGTGGTCACAGACCATAAACCCCTGATCCCCATCCTGTCCGGCACTTCTTCCAAGCCGCCTCCCCGCATCGAAAGATGGATGCTATCGCTCATCGAATACAGCGTCAGGTTGGTGTACCGCCCAGGCACCCACAACCCCGCAGACTACCTGTCCCGCCACCCAGGCACGAGGGACGCCCAGAACCCGGTGGAGCTGTCTGACGCTGGGGACGCTGTGCATCTCGTCGTTGAATCAGCCCTACCAGTGGCCCTGTCGAGGAAGGACATTGCAGATGACTCGAACTCTGACGAGGCATTCTTGCGAGTGAAAAGAGCGGTAGCCACGGGGGAATGGCGAGACGTCCTCCTGAACAACGCCAGAAGAAACCCAGAGGTGCAGAGAGACCTACAATCATTGTGGAAGGCTCGACACGAGCTCTCGGTGTCCACGGACGGCCTGCTACTGCGGGGAGAACAGATCGTGATCCCCAGGTCCCTGGTCACGAGGGTTCTTCAGCTAGCCCACACAGGACATCAAGGCATGGCTAAGATGAAGGCGCGCCTAAGGCTCAAAGTCTGGTTCCCCGACCTGGAACACCGAGTGACCGAATTCGTAAAGGCCTGCATCCCCTGCCAAGCCGCGAGTCCGGCAGATAAGAGCCCGCCCATTCAAGCCATGACACGGAGCGACGTGCCGTGGGGTACCGTCCACGCAGACTTCGGCTCGACCGGCAGAGGCCTATACTTCTTAGTAGTGACAGACCAGTGGTCGAGGTACCCAGAGGTGGAACTCGTGGAATCCACCGCCAGCGATCACACCATCCTGGCCATGGACAAAATTTTCGCCACCCACGGCTTCCCGCTCGAGATCTGCTCAGACAATGGTGCCCCGTTCCAAGGGCAGCGTTTTGCCAGGTACTGCGCAGAACGAGGAATCAAGCACCGCAAAGTAACTCCACTGTGGCCGAGGGCCAATGGAGAAGTCGAGCGTTTCATGCGGACACTTAACAAAATTTTTCGCATCTCTGTCAATGGAGGGGAAGACCTGCGCCATAACCTGATCGAATTGCTCCGTGAGTACCGATCCACCCCACATCAGTCCACCGGAATCGCACCCGCCGAGGCACTGTTCAAGCGAATACCCAGAGGATTGATACCGGAAACTGGAGAACGACGCCCAGGGGTGATTGATGACGCACAGGTGGCAGCGGACAGGGCCGCGAGAAACGAGAAGGAGACAATGAGGCGGAGGCTACCGGAAAAGGAGATAGCAGTAGGAGACACCGTCCTGGTCCGAAACAGGAAGCCGGAGGGGAAACTCTCAATGACGTATGAAACACACCCGATGGGAGTTACCCACGTCAAGGGATCCATGATCACGGCGGCGAACGCGCGTGGGACAGTGACCAGAAATGTGTCTTTCTTCAAACGCATAGGACCAGCAACATCTGAAGGAGAACCGGATCCTGGCTAAAGGCAGGCGGCAGAAGCGCCACCGGAGAACGTTGTACCGCCCGGAGACCCTGAGGAGCCAGAGAACCTCGAAAGGGGCCCGCCAAGGTATCCCCGCAGGGAAGGGCGCCGCCCCCCACAAAGATTCCAAGACTTCATTATGGACTCAGCGACCTGAGCAACAAAGTCTGTTAAGTATAAAATGTTTTGAGCCACGTTGGCCCCCATGTTTAATGTTTTGTTGTTTGAAGGGAAAAAGGAGGGATGTTGTGTACGTGGTACACATAATGCGCATGCGCGGCCCACGAGCCGGCGCATGCGCACCAGTTTAATAAAGGCGGCGCCCGGCGGCAGTTGGAGCCGGAGCGCCGGAGCAAGCGGACGTCTCCGTTGTCTGTTCTTGCGCAGCGCCGCTACGCGCAGGGCCCAGATATAGGAGGGGCCCGCACTCCACCACCGTGGGCCCCCCAATCACCACAGGTGTGGAGAGTTGAGGCTAGAATACAAATCACGGATAAGCACCACCTCCTAGACTCCAACATCAACAAGTACAGTGCCTCTTGAAACACACTACACCATCATTGTGTTTGCTCCTTCACCCCCTCACCCCCACCCGAAAAGAAGAACAAAAACTATATCTGCGGCGTTGCCAACCTCCCTTGCATTTTCCGCTTTTCGCACCCCCCTCGTGGGTGGGCTAGCACAAACACATTTGAGGCGGGTGGGTTAACCATAAGGAGGTGGGAAAAGGGGTTGACCCCCTGCCTCAAACGTGTTTGGGCCAGCCCACCTCGCCCACTAGTCACACAGTTGAACCACCTCCTTCAGCTCTGTCATCAATGTATTGCTTTCAAGATCCCTGTCAGTGCGGGAGCTGCAAACCTGTCAGTTTTGAAGTGCCACAGCACTGGTGCTTCAAAGAGTTCGAGTCACAGGTTTGTAAAACTGAAAGGCTAGTACCTTCTGCACTGCAGGAGAGCTGCTGCATCGAATAGAGAAGGCACTGGGCTTTTCATGCTTCTCCCAGGTCCAAGAAGAGCTGGGAAAAACGGTGAAACGGCTGTTTTCCACTCCCCTGACGGCACAGCCGTGGCATATTCCACAGGCCTGATCTCATACCCTGATGCAGCATTCTGAACATTATTTATATGCATTGACTCATACAGAAGCCATACATGCAAAGGGCCTAATTCATGGAACTTTCAGCGTGCTGCAAAGTGACTTTGCACTGCCAACAAACACCCTGATTCACAGAGCGGTGCAGTGTGTTTTTGCAGTGAAAAATTACTTTCACCAGTGCAAACTTTGCACCGCACTAAAGGTTCCATGAATTAGGCCCAAAGAGTTTATGAAAAATGATATGTTCATTTAATGTTCCCAATGCCCATCTGTAAAGTTAGTACTTTTCGATCATCAATGTTGCCCTATTTGATACATAAGAACTGTCAAACCTTAATCATTGTAAAGGTGCAGTGTACCAGGTATGGGGATCTGGTTTGAGGTAGTAGAACCACCTAAGTTAGAGTCACAAACCTTCGAAGGGCAGCCATTTTGGGATACAACAGCAAAAATGCATTTTTTGACTTGGACCTTCAACATCTATGTGAGGCCATTCATGGGTTGAAGAGACACGGGGTAGAGGAACGCACTACTTGCTGAATCGAAAAAACAGTTGAAACTTAAATGTCTCTTCAGGTGCTCTTGGTAATAATATCCCTGGCTAAAGGGATATACATAGACAAGTGGCAAAAGAGTTCCTTCATGCTAATCAAGGAAGAAACCAAGACACTCCTTTGGGGAAAACCCTATAATGTTTTGTTTATAAATGTAAATAAACCAATGTTAAGAAAAACAATTAATCACAGTTCATGCGCATAAGTAAATGTATTATGTCAAATTGTACATAAACATTAATCTGTATATGTTGATTCAGTATTAGAGTCAATAACACACAACTAATTGAATACAACCCATTCATTCATGCTAACTCAAACTTCAAAAAGAAATGTTCCCAAAAATTCTGTTGTAGGCGAAATAGTTGCCATTGTTTACATGGATAGAGTTCATACACAATAAGTACTACAAATACTACGATGATAGGTTAGTTGTTCTGTATTAGATGAGCTTTCCTGCTTTTAAATTACGCGCTTCGTGAATTGTTCCCTTCGTCAGGTGTTTAGAACGCATTCCCTTCCTGCAATTAAGGAAGTCAATTAACATGAGTATAAGACTCACCTGGAGATCACCAACAGGTGTCTCAAGAATAACAGTTAGTTAATTTATTAAGTAGGTCTGAAGTGTACCGACCTGATAGTGCTTCATATCAGGTGACACCACTAAAGGTGCTGTCTGTGCTTATCTGTGTAGAACCAACATGTTGCAGGGATAAGGAGAAGGGAAAAAGGGGGAAGGGAGTGGAAGGGGATGGAGTATTACTAGTTGGTTTAGATAAAACACTAGTATCATAACAGCAAGCTAGATGTGGTAACACGAGAGGTTTAAGGGGATCAATAAAACTCACTGTTCCTGCATTTGTTGTCCCAAATTATGCATAGATGGCAATATGAGTGGTTTATCGACTCCAGTGGGTGAGTAAATCTGCTATACCATGCCGACAGGGAAATCTGTCACAAAAAAAGGGAAGTATAAGTACTTACTTCCTATTCTCAGAATGGTGCTGCCTAGAGAGCAACACAAGTTAATTACAATGCTGTGCATAGTAGTAGCTGTGCACAGTGCAGTCTTATATTTACCTGTTGTTTCACCAATAGGTGGGCCGTAGCGGAACGGAAGGCAGCTAACAAGCAATCCATGTGTGTGTTTCACTATGACACGTGATCGCGATTGCATCACGTTTCATTCCGGTTACATGACTCTTACCAAATGACAAGTAAAATGGTCAAAATGTGGCGGCCATCTCTAGACATCACATCTCTAATGTGACTTACTACGAATGGAGGATAGATCTATGTTAGCCACCTCTTAAGTAAAAAAGAAGAGTCGAATGTGAAGGTAGGTAAAGATCATGCACATTCATATGGTCAGCATGCGCGAAACGGGCCAATCTAGTTCAATGGCATTAATTTTCAAAGTAGTCCATCAAATAATTATAGATGAAAACTGCTCATCCACTGCAGAAGTATGTAATTATATAGCAACACATTTCAATCAAGGTTGGTCATCTGGTCAGTGGATTTATGTAAACTCACTTGCAGATAAATCAACATTATATTTATGAAATACTGTAATTAAATAACTACAATTGTATCAGCACATATCGATCTTATATTAACAACAGTCTGCAAAGACAATTTCTTCTAAACCAGCTTATGTGGTTATCATGGTTCTCAGAATGCCTGGGTACCCATATGATGTAACATGTATGCGTTGGATTATTCAGAAATTGTTATTGTTGAGATGTTATGCTCTACTTATTATGTACATACACTAGTTTATATCGGTATAGTTGTCTGCTTAGCTGGATCAGAATGGGGCTAGTGTTGAAACAGCCCTTCGCCACACAAAGAGCTGTAATTGCAGGTAACAACTTAGGTCAAATTCAGTGTTCATTCCTTTCGGTGATTGGCAATCCATCTTGACAATCCACATTATTTCTTTTTGTAAAAGAATCTTGCTGATATCTCCTCCTCGTTTAGGTAACTTACTTGCATCTGTGCCACTGTGTGATGAAATTCAACAAAATGCTGGGAAACCGGAGATCGTTCGGATTTTGTTCTAATATTTGATTAAGGTTCAGTCCAGTGTGTTTTCACTTTACGTGTTGTAATACCCACGTAATAGGTACCGCATGGACATCTGATACCATAAATACCGTTGGTAGAATCAGAGGTAGCAGAGTGCTTTAACTGAATAACCTTCCCTCTGTATGTTTTTTTTTATAGTATTGCCCTTGATTATGTTGTCACAATGCTGGCAATTAGCACATGGGGTTGTTCCTTAAAATTGTTTTGTTACTGTTTTGGGTGCATTAATATCTGCCCTTATTACCTTATCACATATGGCTTGGTTTTTTCTACAAGCAAAGTTGATATTGTCAGGAAAAGGTTCGACATCACTGGGTGTAGGTGTAGTATGTCCCATTAATGATTCTCTTAATCTGGATACTCTGGGAAGAGTATGTAGTCACATAGACTAAATTGAAGGAGGATTCTTTCTTTTTAGTTATCAGACTTGCTGCAGGAGGGATTGCCCTGGTCTTTTGTGCTGCTTGTTCAATGTTTATCCTCAAATACCCTCTTTTAATGAATTTGTAAGTCAATGACTTTGGGTGAAAACTTGTAGCAAGTAGGATGCTATTTTTGTCAGTAGGTTTAGTGTAAATTGTCGTTTGTAATATTTCGTCTTGTACATATACTTCAACATCTAGGAATTCTATTCTAGTGGAATTATGTTTATGGGTAAATTTGATTCTTGGAGTAATTTGGTTGACATAGTCATAACATTCCTCCAATTCTTTGACCGTTACCCTCCAAATTGCAAAGATATCATCAATGTAGCGATAACAGCATTTGAGGTTTTCCATCCAGTGCTCATTGTTGAATATATATTCTTCCTACAGAAATGCCATGTATGTGTTAGCATAGCTGGGACCCATGACGGCTCCCATTGAAGTACCCGCAATTTGTAAAAAAAGTAGCAGTCTTCAAATCTGAAGAAGTTATTACTTAGAACAATGTACAACAAGCTAAATACAAATATATTGTCTGCACGACATTGAGAGTAAAGAGAATATCTTTCCCCCTTTTGAAATTGGTCGCTTGCATTTTCATCAAGAAGTCATTGTTGTCTTTTAGGTATGTTCTAGTTATTTGCACCATCAATTGTATAATTTGGTCTAAATATTTTGCTAGGGCTCTAGTAGACTATTGGTTGCTGCAATGATTGGACGTCCTGGAGGGTCTGTCAGGTGTTTATGGATTTTTTCCGAAGTATGTACATGACTGGCATCAAGGGATGTTCATTTATAAGGAAGGCGTTCGTATGATGGTTGATATATTCATTCATTTCTGCTTAATCAAGTACTGTTTTAATTATTCCTGTAACTTGTTCTGTTGGAACACAGTCTACCTCCATATAGGTATCTGTATTGGCAAGCAGTCATTCTACTTCCTCTTTATATTTGACAACGTATATGATTACTAATGCTTCACTTTTATCGGCAGGTTTAAGAATGATGTCAGGATTATGCCAAAGCCATTTAAGTGCTTGTTGTTCGCGATGTGAAAGATTTCCTCTGTGTCGCATTTGAAATCTGATGCAATTCATGTGTTGCCCAGTGCAGCAAGGATATGTATAAATATTTTAGATCTCAAATTGTTTCCATTTGTAGAAAGGAGCATTTTAGCTGTCTGAGGGCTATTTTTTCCTCCCTACCTACCTGTATCAGTAACCAAAAAACATATATTGGTACTGAGGGAAAACATTCTTTGTGCCTTCCTACCATATTTCAAAGTTGTTTTTTAAAGCAATTTGTAGTGAATGTTTATTAAAAGTAGAAGGCAAATGTGTATACAGAATCCCAGGTAGTGTCTGATTTCAAACCCTACACCGAGACAAATAGGCCTAAACAATTGGATAACCAGAAAAGAAAATCATACACCAAGCCTACACAGTGCCTCATTATGAGGTTGCCAGCGTCCCGGCGGTAATTGCGGTGGGATACTGCCAATGCAATTTGCATTACTGCCACTCGGTCCGGCGCCATTATCACTGGTCCCCGAGTAGTGGTAAGGCAGTAAATCCCCATTGGGTCTATTAGGCAAATAGTGCCAAAAGCTGCCCAAAAATTTTAAACTCACATTTGACTCCAGACTTTTGATTGGGCGGACACTTAAATGCGGTGATAATAGCAGTACTGCTGCATTTAAGGGCTACCGCCCAACTCATGATGATTGGTGTCTAAAAAAGCTCTTGAAATCCTCTGGGGAATGTGGTTAAACACAATTCAGGCAAAGCCAAGAGGGCCTAAAAAATAAAGGCATCCGTGTACAAAGATAAGAGGAAGTGTTTGTGAGAGCAATAGTCTACAAGATACAAATACTCAAGACATAGAGAGGCATGAAGATAAGGTAAATATGACACAGGGCAACACGGGAAAACAGGGGTAGCCAGCAAATATGCAAGAACAAGTCATTATATGAGTCCCACATCACTTTTTAAGTCTCAAGCGAGTCTCTCGCACTATCCAAATGATTTAAAATGCCATCTCAAGAGCTTCCAAAGAAGAGAAGTTAATTTTAATTTTAATATGTGAAACACATATAGGCTTCACCTATTCCGTAACTCCCTTGCCTATAACCTATTTGCCAGTGCTTCATAAACACATTTTAACCTTTTCAGTGACCTAGCATTCATGTCACCCTAGCATAGTTAGCACATGTTACAAATCATAGTAATTTTACAGATCATTTCACCTAGTTTTCTGCCAGTCGTTGCCACACACAAATAAGCCAATGTGCATCAAGCTTGGCTGTTCCCTTTCCTTTTATCTTTATAGCTCTGTTGATTCTTAGGCTGTATTGATCGATGTCTGACTTCCAAATCCATATAAAGTCAAGACTGCAATTCACTTTTTCCAGAAAAAATATAATGGATATGTTGTCGATCATTTCGTGGATGTAATTTTACTTTCAGAATCTGTGCGACTACTTTGGCAGTCGAAAAAGCTGATCTCCTAATCCATGCTGATGTGTAAAATAGCATCCAACTTAGAAAAGTAAAAATAACTGTTCAATTGTTACTCCTGCCTTTACCATATCCACTCCATTTACAATCAAGGACATTTTCTGCAGCCTTGAGTCAGATGTGAGAGTTTGCCATGGTTTGATGTGCAGGCAACATTCCATGTAAGGACTGTATCTGAGGACAGTTACCTCACCTCAGTTTCATAGTTGTTTTAATTTTTCAAAAGGGGAGGTTGCCAGTTAATTGAAGGAGTACTTTCTGAACATGATGGATACATTAAGAAAATTCTATGACATTGGGACAAACAAAAAAAAAAAACTTTGAGTAGTTACTTAAGTTCATTATCAATTTATGAACACGAGATCCAGTCATATGACCATGTTGGCCTGTGCTCTTTCAAAATATGTTTACATAAAATCACTTCTGTCCTTTTATGATATTCATATTGTTGTGTTATATTGAGACCAGTCTTAACCCGGGGAGTTCCTTTCCACCCCCAATAAACGAGCCCTACAATACTCCCTTAAGATTTTAACACTGTACTTACTGAAGACTCATATAAAGTCACACCCCCCCCCCCAAACCACGTGACCACAGTGAGTGAGCCAAGAACCAGGTTGGGGAATAGGAAATCTATTTGTATATATTTAAATGATAAACAATGGAGTTTACACTCAAACGAACGACACATGCCACCTTCTTTGTGGCTCACAATTAAACTTCTTGTTACACAAATAAATCATGTAAGTTGGGTCAGAAAAATACAAATCACAATACTTTATACAGAAAAATCATGTCAGTCACAACATTGCTGGGAAGAAGGATAATAAAAGAAATCACCTTCCATTGGTGATTTTAAAGAAACCTGTAACAACAACCTACTGCCCAAAATAGATTCCAACTCCATCCTGGGCCTCTGCATCCAGAGTTGAGCACGGGCTGGACTCCCGCTCGGACATGACCACAAATCAACAATCCTGCACTTTCAAGGAGGCGCCAGTCACAATCGAAGCACCTACTGTGGAGAAACAGAATGCCGCATTCCAACAGACATGTTGCCGGCACCTAGGACCCCCATGAAACTACAACACACATCACCAAAACGTGTTTGCATAGCTTAGATTTGAACCATCGCATATATAGCAGCACAAGCGCTGCAGGATGCAGGCTCGCCGGAGAATATTATTATTGGTTGTTTTGGATGGGGTTCGTTTGCATGTTACACTTCTCCATCTTGTTATTGACTCTCGGGCGCACTGCTCAGTAACAAACCTTCCATCGATATTAAAGGATAACGGACAAAGGTTACGTGAACAAACATAAATCTGGCCTTTCATTATATTGCTAGAGTAGATTAGATACATTCAAAGTACATTACTGTTAAACAGGCTATGGGCCTCATTACGACTCAGGCGGTAAGGGGTTTACGGCGGCGTAAACAGCGCCGACCCTTACTTCCTGATTCCGAGGTCCCTTAGCGCCATGGAGGATTTAACACCTGCTTTTAGCAGGTGTTAAAATCAATGGCGCTAAGGGACCTTGATGTTAATTACGCCACCGTAATTTAGGGTGCCGTAATTAACACCTTCCCCACTCCCATTATGCCCTATGGGGCAAAAATGGGAATGGGGAAGGGTAAATGGGGATTGGGGACATACCACCCCGCCAACCTCGGAATGGGGCGGTAAGTCCGCCAACCACCATGGCGTAAACATAGTTTACGCCATGGTGGTAAAGGTACGACCCAGGCGGTAACTTACCGCCTGGGTCGTAATGAGGCCCTATGTCTGTAATGCAGACGGGATGGGAGAGTGTGTATAGCTTATAGTGATACCAAGAGACATTTTATACATTTTTCAAGAATGTCACAAAACTTCGAGCATAAGAGCAGGTCTGCTTTCTTATCTACTGAAGAAGGCCTGGGGCATTAACTCCTTTTAGGGCTCACTTTCAGGGTTCTGATGATAATTCACAATGAGTCCATCAGAGAGCAATCTATTTAATCTCCATCTGGTTATTATCAATCCTCCTTTTACTCCTTCTTCCCCATCAGTCAGTGAGGGAATGAGTGAGTTTCTTCAGTGAGTGTCCATCAGTAAGTGTGTGGGTTCTCGTTTTCTGTGTGTGTGTGTTTGACCTTTCATAGAACAGAAACCCCTCACATCTGAGGTGGCTATGATTTCCACAATCTAATTGCTCAATGCATATGATTGGACATTGTTTCAAAACTGAAATAATACCTGTAATAATTAAATAAAAGTATTTATTGTGTGAAGGAGCCGTAAAGAGTTACTACAAATGAAATGGCAATAAAATTAAATCAAAATAAGTCAACACTTTAATACTTGTTTTCGTCCTGATGGCAGAGGATTTTCCCTATTTTTACTTTGTGATGACAAAATCAAATATTTAGCAGGAAACCTTTTTGACAAAATGTTTCCAATTGCATGCTGTAAGCTTTGACATCCATGCAGAGCCTGCTGATTCAGGTTCGAATGCTTGCAGGGCCAAACTCAGCCTTTCATTCTTCCAAGTACGATAAATGAGCACCACACACTGTGGGTATAAGCTGCACTCAGACGCCTGAGTGTTCGTAGCGCTATATAAATGCTAAATTATTATTATTATTATTATTATTATTATTGTCTCTGCTCTGCCAGCTCCTCAGTTTGATCGCTGCTTGGGGCTATTTCACTCTCTCCAATCTTGACAGCTGACGCCAAATAGGGCAAAGCTTATACAAGAAAATCAAGATGAGACACAACCATAGACAACAATGGTGACTTCTCTTGCCAGATATTTGCTTACCAAGCATTTGAAAGTTAGTCCACTGAGAGCCAGAATCTTTGGTATCTGCTTAATATCCACTTTTTGGATTCTTAGACATTCTGACTGCCAATCCAGTAAAAACAAATTATGGTTGTTTTTCAATTGTCCCACTTCTGCTGCTGTCCCTAGAGAGCATAGCATGCCCAGGGGCACCTGTGGTCTTAATGCAAGATGTTGGGCCAGTGGTTGGGCCAGTGGTGCTTGTCCTTGCAGAGTGGCCTAAAGGTGTACATGAAGATCCTAGAATGTCAGAAGTAAGGTCAGTTGCTCCAGGCAGGCTTTCACGGTTGTCTGTGGGGGGTTGGATTTCACCAGAGCCACATACTTCTTACTCACTCCAGTCTTCAGATGAGACCAGCTTGCCTCTGGGAGAGGGAGATGTGCTGCTGGCTCACTATCTGTATGCAGCACAGAAGTGAAAAGTGATGGTGCCAGGTGCAAGTATGGAGGACAATTGTAGTGACAGGAACATACATTTGCATTGCAGGCTGCAGAGTATGCAGGGCTTTCAGCAGATGTAAATGGCAAGGAGAACTTGGGTGGATATAATGGGCTCAGAACAGATTGGTCTTACTGCTTGGCTACATAGGTGGTAGGTATTTGTACTCGACCTGTAACCTTGGAGGCTGTAGGACCCAAATGGCACCATTATGCATTTCAAGGTACCCACATCAGTGAGCACAACGTTTGGGAATTTGAGAGAGTGCTATGTTCAAACGAATCAATCGAAATAGGGAGCCCCTTGCATTGAACTTCCAAAGACCAATAGACTTGTCAGGAGTGAAAGCAGGATAACAGATGGTGACAAAGGGGGCTTCTCTTCATGCCCTTCTACGCAAACAGTGGGCTTCATTATGACCCTGCCGGTCCAGTAACAAGGATGCCGGTTGGCATACCGTCACCATTGTTAGCGGACCGACAGAGTACAAGTCTGCGAACCGGATGCCTTTCCGCCCGCCAGATCTCACCTGGCGAGCGGAACGGCACTCGCTTGCAGACTTTGACGGAAGCACCAGTACTGTTGCACATGGTGCCGGTGCTTCTGTCCTCCCCAACCCTGACTCGAATGGCATGGCTGCCGCCAGAGTGGTATTTTTTTCTGGCGCCTGGCTTCTGGGACCGCCGGTGCTGTAATGCCCTGGTAATTCCCCAAAGCCAGGTGCTAGAAAAAAATACAACTCCAGCGGGACTGCCATTCCATTTTTACTGGCACGGCTACCGCAGGGGTCATTATGAAGCCCAGTGTTTCCTAGGAGGCCTGATGATGGATTACAGTACAAGAAGGATCTCAAGACCCTCGTATTCAAGTAATGGCTCCTGCCCAGCACCTAAGTCCACTCACCCTCTGCCCTCCCACACACGTGAAACTTGGTGATCTGCGCCCCACTCTTTCCTCCCCCTTTTTTTTGTACATCCCTTGCTGCCAAATCGTCTGCCCTTCTTCTGTAACTCTCTTGTTGTTAGCTCCCTGTTACTCAGCTTCCTTCACCATGTTCTTCCCCCTAAAGCTTTCCGTTCCTTTCCATAGCTAGGTTCACGCTGGATAAAAATCCTAATAATGATAATAATAATAATATTAATAACAATAAAATAAGCTTCTGACGAAAGAGTGGAGGAAATGTAATTATTCAATGACTCTTAAAACAAAAATGCCTTTGATTGGGCAATGTGGGGAGTTCAATCTGAAACTGTTTCCACTGAGCTCAGTCATTCTGTCAAAGTTGTAATCCTTAATTCTATCACATTGTTCCAGACATCCAACTCTTTTTACAAAATGTATATATGTTTTTCTCTGTGCAAGCGATAATTTGATTTGGTTTCATTGTATCCCTGCATTATTTATCAGCAGCTGCATGATGCATGCACACCTCCCAGTTGTTTTTCATGAATTATTTCGAAGGCTAACACCAAACAAAATACAGGTTGCTAAGTGTTAGAAAGGATTTTTCTTTTTTGCCACTTCTCTTCCATTGAAATAAATGGAGCCGCAAACTTTTTGGTGTGGCTTAAACTCTAACCTGACCTTTTGTGGTAAGTAAAATATTTTTCTACACTTCCCTTGCTCAACTTGCTTATTTTAGACGCACTGGCCAGCCCCTTTGGTCACCAGTCTCTCCTATGCGTGATTCCGTTGGTGTTTTACAGTGACGTGCTGGAGGTGGACGATGTATACCTTTTTCATTTTCTTTAGTATGATTTTTGTTTCCTTGTTGGTTACACTTTTTGATATGTCCTGGGCAGGCTGGTGGCAGTGTATTATTCTCGACCTTTTTTTTAGTGTATTAGCAGGCAGGTTTCTTTTTTTATCCCATAATGTACCATATACTAAAGAGAGCTATCTCAATGTGGTGTTTAACCTGCTTGGGCCATCTTGTCCCTTTGCCTTCTCCCTGTCATGTTGGGTCAGGGAATGCCATATATGGCATGCTATTTTGTGGGTTTCACCTTTGGTTTCCTAGATAAACTGGAAGTGTGTGCATCTTTGCGGGATATGAGGGATGGGACTGTCTTTTCCCAATCCACATTCCAGCCCGAAGGATCTCCTTTGCTGGGCAGATGTCGGGCAAGGGACATGCCATGTAGGTCAGCCCTCGACATTTTTGATGGTGCAGATACTTACCAAGGCTATGGCTGCCTCCAGATTGAACCTGGAATGAAAGGAGAAGCCCTACAACACTTCCACAGAAGGTTGGCTGGAATCAAGTCCCTCAAGTAGAAGTGCATTGTTTTGACAACCTGAACATTCCTGCTGAGGATAAGTGGAATGGCCGACATCCAAGTCCCCATGAAACCCTGCCTGTCTTACAATGATCCAAGAAGACATTCATTAGTGCTTTGGCCATTGGGCCGGTGGGACCAACCAGTGTGGACTCTTGCACAAGACGCCTGCCACCAAAAACCATCAGACGTCGCCCAGGATCATCCTGTGAGTTTCTCCACTTGGCACAGTGTTTATTCAGTGCATTGGTTACTGTCTCGAGTTGGAAGTGGGGACTATGCTGGTCATTGAATAAGTGGCCAAAGTCAATCCACCCTGCTGCTGCCTTCTTGCATAAAGATGGGCCTTTCTTGGGCTGTGTCTCTTTTGCTGCTACACATCTCACCGGTCACACTCAGTCATGGTGATCTTTGCTGCTGCCCATCTTTGTCACGTACTGGGGATCTCCTCTCATCCTTGCACTTGCTGTGGCTGCCGTCCAGAGGTGCCTGTGTTGTCTTGCTAGAAGAATCATGGAACTCTCTTGTCGGAGTGCAGAACCGCTGTCTAGCCAAACCGAATCCCAAAGCCCAAACCAGATACTGCCCACGAAACCCCTTGACTTGCCTGAAACTGGACCAAGGACAGCATTGAGTGGCCCAGTGAGTTAGACGACCCTAAGTGTGGTCTTTCGAGTAATCGTGGTTTGGTTGGGAACTTATATACCTGTTTCTAACCCCCTGACATAGGGATGTTATGGGAATTTGGTTCAATACCTAATCCTTCCTTGCCTGGTCATCATTGGAGGAGTTCTTCCCAAGAATCCCCCCCCCCCACGACAATCCCTAGCATGGTGTGCGTGAGAGAGTAGCCCTAAATATCTCCTACTTACCTCCAATCCTTTTGATTGCATCGGGAACTTTAACTCACCTGTTGGCACAAAGCTTGTTTTGTAACTTTTAAGACTTCCCACTCCCTTGCAGGCACTGGGTCTAGTGACATGGTGGGAAGGGCTGATTGAGCTATATGGGATTTAGGTCTCTAAGGCACAGTACATGCTTTCTGGTTGAATGTTACTGTTCACAGTGTAATTTTGTTCAACAATTGTAAATATTTTTCTACTGTTGAAAATGTATAGTATGGGTGATATGACTTTAAGATCACCAATTGTGTGTGTGTGCGTTTGTTTATAATGTGTTTTAGGTATAGATACCATTTACCTTATATTCTGAGAGACTTACAAGATGCACAGGCCTAATAAAATAGTGTCTTTGTACTTCTGTGCTTCTTGACTTATTTGAGTGCTCTATGTGTGGTCAACTGTGCTTTTACACCACCCACATATCTCCTGAAATCTGCATTTTCGCCCAGTCAACACTTACCCCGATAGAGTTTGGCTAGACCTAGGTGTCAAATGCCATGTTCATCAACTCGGATGGCCTCTCAGAACCCTCCAGAAACTCTGGTTCTGTAAATCTATTTTAGCACTTATTTATTAAAGTTACCTCTCAGATAGGTCAGCAACATTTTTGTCACAAATTCTACAGAGGTTTAAAAGAAACTTGCTTGGGGGGTGGGCATGGCTACCAGCCACCTGATGATGATGTAAGGCCCTCTTAGCTTTAGATCCTATGGCTCTTTTTATCTTCTTAATGTACAGAAAAGCTTCTGAAGGGAATTAGCTTGCAAGGAGCCCTCAGGATTGTAGTGAGTGAAGGTGTTTTTCAGCTCCCTGTCAGCAGGAAGTGCAATGAACTCAACTTGGCAGGCCTCTCAACCACCACCATTAAGATGGCTGCCCAAACTCATATATGAAAAGGAGAAGGGGTGAGGCACATGCCTAGAGTGTTGTAACTCTACTATAGAAGATGTTATTCAGCACTTGTGGGGGTACTCTGGATCTTTTTTACCCACTTGCTTGCTACTATTATAGACTGAGAGGGCTTGGTGCTGGCAGAGCCCTGTATCCTGATCGCAAACTCTGAGAAGATTTTGTGGCTCACAAGAGAGATGGTCCTGCATTACAGGAGCAAAAGCAGTATCTGGTTCAAAGTAGGTGGTTTCACTGGGATAGAAAATATGATATATGCAGGAGCACCCATCCCGGGGGACTCGGCCACTTTTTTCCATATATTAGACTTCCCTCTTACAGATGTTTTGATTTTCAAGTCTGCTTCATGATAGGGCGCTGCTAAATGATGTCTTTCCACACTCCTCCAGACTTCCAGAAAAGGGACCATTTCCAATGGCTGAGCAGCTTCACCCTCGGAATCCTGTTGTCCCACTTCACTTGTGAGGAAAGGCCTCATCTTCAACTCCCTAGCTCATATCTCATATTGGAGCGTTAGTTAGGCAGTCTTATCGCTGTTGATTCTCATTCCCAGGGCCATACTCTCAGTTGCTCCATAAACTGAGTGGTCTTTCAGGGGTCGGCAGAAATTGATTGGAAGGTAAGAGATCTGGCTTTCATTCTTTCTGAAGTGGGGTCACTTACACCTCCACAGATGAAGAGACACTTTCATCCTAAACAGAAAATATTTGCGGTGCAAAGACGGGGATGCCAAGACAAATACTGTGGTAGGGAGAACTCTGTGGAGTCCATCTAGCATAGCCACAAACCTCACGCTGGTCCCTCCCCCACCAAGCAAGCTATTTAAGCCTCACCAAATACAAAACGTTTGAATTTGCCTTGGGTTTTTCTGCAGTTAGTCTAGAATTGTTATGATAGGTAATTTATAACGCACTTAATACCCAGAGATTTCTAAGCGCGGACCATCGAACCTGTGTTGCTCAGTGTCATCTTGCTTGCAAGGTGAGCACGTTGCCCCTAAGCTTTCCTCCCAAGGAGGTCAGGAACTAGATAAAGAGGATACGTAGCTACTACGTAATGGTCGTTTGGGAGGCTCTTTCCTTGCAATCAGTGGTTTATACGCCTAAAGTCCGCACCAACATGTTAAGGCCATAAGTGACTTTCAAGATGTGGTTCACACTAGGAATACCCATCTCAAACGTTTTTCTTATCCCAATAGTTCTTAATAGCTGCCCTCAAGGTCAGGTAAGTCATGTGAGGCGGCAGAAGCTTTTCTACACAGGCCCCCTATTTGTGGAATGCTGTGTCATCAACCATTAGCACAGCACGTGACGTGTCTTGTCGCAGAGCTTTCAAATCTCTTGCTTTACATTTAGTGCGAGTGCACTTTTTGGATGTGGCATTTCTGTTTTCTTTCTTATCTAAGTCTGCCTAGTAGAAAATTACTTTTCAGTTTACATCTTATAAATATGAATACAAACATACTTAATTTAATTCGTTTATTTGGTATTTATATCATTCTAAAAGTAAAAAAAAAGTCATGACATGGTGCAACAGCAAGGGATTTTTCTTTTCATTCATTCCCTAAAGATGTATGGCTGTTAAAGGCGATTCAGGCAGGTTCAGTTCGGATGACAATTCTGTGAGAACCTGCAAACATTCATGAATATCACTAGGAGATTGGTGGGAGCAAGAAGATCCCTTTTGAAAATGTTCCCCCAGGTGTACTAGTGAAGAATACAAGCTCTCAGGTTATATGATCTAAAGAAGTCGGTCCTTCCATGAATGATTGCATGCAAGCCCACTGGTGCACCACAGTGTTGAGGACTTCATATTTCCTTTGCCTTTATTTAGAATGATGCCTCAGTGTTGGGCTTGGAGCCCATCTTATGAAATGAGTGGGATAGATAGAGTGAAAATACTGGTTTGGAATCACAATTAACAAGTGTTACCCCCAGAGATTGAGTTCATCACGCTTTCAGATTACATGGCCCGGGTGTCAAAATCGCCAAATGGACATTTTATTTCTTACCACCTTAAATGCTCTTTCTCTAGCCTTGGGGAATTTTCTCCTAATTTCTTGTTAACACGAGGACTGTTTGTTTTAGCCATGAACCATCAGGTCACCTTAATGAACAAAACCCTCTACAATGCTTGCTTCGTGGCTTCGGCATTTGTCAATCCACTAGGGTGGGCAATGCTTAGATAGTGCTCTTTTTCCAGTTACAACATGGAGCATGAGGTACCAGTGCTAAACATAATCACAAGAATATGGTACTGTGGGGTGAATATGGGTAGTTGAAGCGCTTAGGTGGTAAGCTATTAATTACCATAGTTAACGTTTTATTGGCTTAAGAAAAGTGTAAATTGGTAATCGTGGGGGAGACCAGAAGATGATGCTGCGACAAGCAGAATCTAAAATGATTTGTACATTCAGATCTGTCAAAAATGGTTTAAACTGTCAACATGAGATGAATGTTTCTTTTAAAACTATAACTTTCCGATTCATATCGTGGTTTGATTAAGTACGAATTTAACCCAATGATTGGTACACTTGGAGAATTAGAACTAAATACCTAATGAATTAATTTGTAGAGACAAATTAATTTGTAGGGATAGACAAATCACCACATAATTCAAGTGAAGACCGTTTTGTACTCCCAGATGTCATACCACATCACAATTATGAGAATCTAATTTGATTCCCATTCCATTGGAAGATTTCTGAGAGTAATCTAATTATGAGAAGCAATAGTGCTATTATTTTGAGAAATCTGTAATTGCTTTCCGAACTTCTAATTGCACATGAAGACAGACTTGGAGCTATAGTTGACTAGAACCTATTTCGATTCCCACTGTATTGAAAGATTTACCATGCTTTATGTAAATTATGAGAGACCACAATGTTAATACCTTAGATAAACATTGATTCTGGCTTTTTTTTTAACTTTAATTGCAAGGGAAGACAGACTTGGACCCACATGTTCTGATAATTATTTTTATTTGTATTTTTATTGATGGGGAGTGAGATTAAGTTAAATTTAAATTGTGAGTTGGAACAGGACTAATTTTCAGGCTTTCTTGCCATTGATGTCACTACTTCAAACGTGAAGTAAAGACAGACTTATGGCGATAGATGCCATCTGTTGAAATTATGTTATCAGTCTAAATTTCTTCCTAATTTATGGAGAGGTACAACAAACTGAACACAGTCTATGAGAAGTAATAGGATTAACACCAAAACAAATGTAAGGCTTTGCTATCATAACTTCCTGCTGGAAGTGAGGACAGACCTAGGGATTTTGACATCATGCCGCATCATGAGGATGGGAGTACATAATGGTTTCCCTAAAGAAACTCTGTCATTGTTAAATAAACCAACCTGGACTTTTTCTAAGTAAGCAGCTCACAGCTAATCTTTGTCTTGGGTACCTTGTATCGTCTCATGGATTCCACATTTGGCCACGAGTGGCCAATGACTCAAATGATTTCAAGGAACACGTAAGGAGTGCTGTGGTGGGGGTGGAGGGCAGTGAAGGATAGGCCATACAATGACATCCTAAAAATGTCACCCATTCACCGAGTGCTGCGCAGAGGGAAGGGAACAGGGGAACAACAAGAGATGGTTGCAGTTTAAGGAATTGTTCACAGTCCTGTGCTACTCTCCTAGCAGCCAGAGCACCTCCGCATCACTTTGGGATTGGTTCAAGCTGAAGAATTACTCCTCCAAGTTTAGTAAGGCAAGCAACCATATGGCACGTGATTGGGATTGTAAATGTGCAGTCTAAAAAAATGAGTCCTTCAGAGACTGTAGTTTAGCTAAGCCTTATAAAACCCAGGCAACATTTGGCCGCACAACCTATATGTTAAACCTAAACCCCAATGTTAAATGTGTAGACGCACCATATGATGCTGCTTCCTTTCGGCCATCGGGTGGCGTGGAAGTGACTGTGGCCATTATGAAATAATTAAATAAACCTTTACGTTAAAGGTATCTCAGCTGAGGGTTGAAGCATTGTGGCGGCTCCACTAGTGTGGGTCGGTTCAGCCAATATTTTGACCCGGTCAAGTACTTGGGACCCTGCCTGTGAAGGCATTCCGCCTTCAGACCTGCATTGTGTGATGACAGTTGCCCACCTTCTGGGTGCAGAAGTGGCAATGAGGCGGCTGTGTGTCCATGGAGGAGGTCCAGCGCTGTCTACCGACAGTGGCTGGCCAATAGAGCAGCTCAGAACCTATGCCTATCAAAGCCTGGACTGAAATGATGACGTCAGTGGAGCTCCGAGCAGCGGGCCAATGTCCATTACTCAGTGTGTCCTCTACCCCATGCCAGAACGTCAAGTATTAAATTCGCTTCCAGTCCCTGAGGAAAGATCGCAACAACATAGTGGGCCTGATTCACGGAGCGGTTTCCAATGGGATTCCACCATTATAAAGCGCTTCTGTGAATTGGGCCCATAGTGTTCTCTTCCCAGAGGAATCAGCGAGCACACCTTACGGAAATGGTGATTGGGCACTCCTACAAAGTGCTGAATGCAGCAATTGGTGTCATACAGAAGTGCATCTGGAGAGTAGCTCACCTCCATAGTTACTGTAAGGTATGCGTTTCTAAAGGAGAACATTCATCCTCACAGCTCTACTTAGCATGGTAGACATGGCTGAGGACGACATGGGTCACTATGCTGCCATGAACATCAGTGTGCTGGAAATGTATATAAGAACGTTTTATTTATTCTGGTATAGGTGTAGGTGTGTAGCACCTGATGTTTGTGTGTGATTGATGCCCCATTAAGGTTGGGACAGAGGAGTCGAGCTCTATACTTAAGCATATGTGTACATAGATGTTGGGCCTTTATCACCCTTCAGCTATGTTAGGGGATGCAAGTCTGTTTGTTGGCTTAAGCCTTATTGTGGGGATCCTGTTAGCTAGATAACTTTCTAGATTTATGTTTGAGGACATGCCACTTTGGAAATAATACATTTTGTGTTATATTTTGTAGCCTCGAGGGAACGTGTTAATATCTCTAAGTCACGTTTGCAATCTGCTCATAAGCATAAGAACTATATGGGTGCCTTAAAAGGTACACAATATAGGTCTTAACTATAAACCTCTGGGAAAGCATATCCCTGACATTTAAGCATAGCTTTTATATGATCTGTATTGGTTCTAGATTTGTTTGGACATTTAAGTTGAATTACCACTCCAAAAGGTACTACGCACCCATTGGTGCCTCTCAAATGTACAGATGTCTGGTGCACTGATGCAAACGGTCTTTATGCCTGCAGGGTATATGAGTCAGTCAGGTGATGCTGTATATCTGGTTTGATGTGCATGGGTGCACCTTTTGGCATGAGTTGTCATGTTGATACAGGTGTGTGTATGTCATGAGCAGTAGGGTAGTTGCTTGTTGTTGGTTGTACAGCATTACCTACCGATGAGGGAGGTTGCACTGGTTTGGGCTTCCCCTCAATGGATGATGGAAGGTTGCCCTACAATGACATACCCATCACTCCTAGGATTTGAAGCTGCATGATATCACTCAGGAGCTTCTTAGTTTAGTTTGGATGTAGGGATGTCTAGGCTGGCATGCTTGGGATGTTCTCCCTTCTCAACAGGAGCATCATAATCCAGTTGTTCAGTGACATGTTTTTTTTTATTTTTTTATTATGAAACACTGTGATATGTTATCAATAAACATTTCCACACTAAATGTGTAAACATATGATCACATATAAAACATATATCATTCAATACATGATAACATGTTAAATACATCATAAACATATTGAATATCTGCACAATCTAAGTGCAAAGAATCTAGTAGTGCCAAATGTAAACATGATGAACTTGCATAATTAAAAGAAACACATTTGAGAAGACTCTGGATCTGCCCAGTACAATATATGCCCAGAACTAATTGGTGTCAAGACATCTGTTGCCAAGCACATAGTTGCAATCTAGCATTGTATACTGTTGAAAGTTCTGGACATTGAGTTAATAGAGGACAAGTAAGTCAGAGAAAAATGGGTTCTAGGATCGAACACGCCTGTGCTAAGCTTAATATTTGATCTGCTGGTTTAGGTGGTACTGTGCAAGGTCATAGGTAGGAAGAGGTGAACCCAACACCTCTTCTAAGGAAAATATATAAGATCCTGGCTACCTTACAGCAATAACGTTTTATTGGATCTTGTGACTGCAAAGATTTACACGCTAAATGCAGTGTTTCAAGGTGTGTTTTTAATGTTCAAGTGGTAGATATGTAGTCTAAAGGGTGTTCTAAAGGGTGGTCAGCAAGGTAGCCAGGATATCTCAAATAGATGACAAGTAGACTCGAGGGCATGATGACACAATCTGCTTATTAATCTATGTCAAGAAATTTTGCTCAAGGGTTAATAATCATAAGTAAAGGCACTCAGTTGCATTGGATCAACAAGATGTTGCTCTTTCAAAATGACCACCGATAATAGTTTCATATGGGTGGAACGTTGGAAGTTCTGATTTTAATAGTCTCATGGACTGGTTTTGTGGCCAAATAATCCACATTCATGCACCAATCCCACCAGTAAACCCTATTAGTCAACTCTTTATTTAGATTACAAAAGCCAATGTAGTGTCCATCTGCCATCTATGGTTTCAAGGAAAGTGGTACATGAAGTGGTAAATAAAGTGAGGAATTTATTATCATTCTTTCCAAGCGGTATTACCCTACCAATATGTTCTATTAAATAATCTTCATTAAAACTGGTCATTCCAAGGAGAAGCATACTATGCCTGTTCTTTAATATGGTGCTTAAAAATGTCAATCCTAGGTCCAATCTAATTTCCTCAATGGGGAAATCCGATGGAAGACCCAAGACTGAGCGCTTGACTGTCCCTTCAAGTGTGTTTAACCACTCTGTGTGGTTCTCAGTGAAGGTTTGCAGCTCATATAATATTCCTGGTATAAAGCTGGCATTGTATATTTTCAATAGCCCCGCTATAGAAAACAAAATAGAAATGTGTACAAACCTTTTGAATAGCTCACATTTGTTTATGGCTTTAATTGACACAAAGGTCTGCAAATGCAACACATTTTCGTAAAACTAAGGTTTGCATCCAAATACCTGGGTTACCAATCCCATCCATTTCACAAGAAAGGAGCGCTTTTCTAACCTTGACATGTGCAGTACAGTGTACCAACCCGGCTCATGCAAGCTAGAGACAGTGGTTTAAACATGACGAGTGGCAAACAGAATATAATGGTGCACAGTGGCATTATGACAGGGGGGTACATATATGAGTATATATAGCAATGCTATGCAGAGAGTGTTGGAGTCCAACATCAGTCTGGTCCAGTACAATAATATCATCAGCATAACCCAACCAGGAAATCTGGTTTGTCTCAACACTTGGTGGAGAGCAGTTAACTGGTCCCAAGGGCTCATGCATATCAGATATAGATACATTAAAAGCAGGGGCACCAGAATGCATCCCTGCTTTAGACCATGGTTGGTTTCGATATGAGAGGAAAGTTTCCCCATATTATGCAACCTAATTCTTATGGAAGTCTTATCACAAAGTTTGTGTATTAGGCTTAGAATAGGAGCGGGCAGGCCCCAATTGAGCCATTTCCACCAAAGAAATTGGGGAATGATGCCACCAAAGGTGGTGGTTTAAACAATAAAAGCAAGAATAGAGGAGGAGTTACTCAATGCGCTTCCGATGATGTACTGTAATGTCTGGATTTTGTGATTGTTTCCAAGGGAAGACCAGTCTCTAGATGTTGTTTTTGTATCTCTTTATTTACATTTTTAAATAAAGTATTACATCAAATAATTAACAAAATACAATATTTCACAATATTCTCCCCCACCCCTAACCCTTTTTTGCATCAACTGAATATATTGTCAATTCACAAAAGAAATGTAAAATAAATTTAAATCAATCATATGTTGAATATAATAAGTACAGTAGCACCGTAAAAGTCAATTTGAAAATATAAAATAAATCCCTCAAACAAGAAAAAAGAAACACACATAACTCCACATACACACACAAACACATAAATTCCACAATACACAATTAACCCAGACTTTACATTATCGATTCAACTAATCTCAAAATGCTATTTCCTTATGGATCATAGAGATTATTAAAGGACATCCACAGTTCCAAATAAGGTCTTCCCGATCCTGTTTACGTAACAAAATGTTCTCAAAGTCGGATAAAATCTGAACAGCATGTAACCAGTCTTCCACTAAAGGCTTTTTCCTCGTCTTCCACAACTTCAGGATATTTTTTGTCACTGTCACCAAAACTTTGGCAGCATTATCCTCAGGATTCAGTACAGGGATCTCAAGCATATCGGAAAATTACTTTGATTATGTTCTCAGGGGAATGGTATCTTCAGTATATATCAATTCGCAGAAAGAACAAAAACATTTACAAATATCAGAATTTCTTGTTGCTATATTTCCATGCTCATCCATTACACCCTATATGTCCTTTAGTCAATTCCCTTTAACCTACTAGCCAGTAATTTACCACTTTTGTCACCACATTCCCAATATTTGTGTCTTACAAAAAAAAGACCCTTTTCAGCTAACAGGTCAGTCTTATTATGCAAATCATCTTGGACTCAGTTAATCTTTAATGTATCAGCTACATTCTTAGTTATTGCATATTTCGGTTGCAAATGAGTGAGTGTTGATTCTAATTGTCTCAGTTCCTTTAAAGCCATTTTCCTAGAATTGGAAAACCTATAAATTAAGTCTCCTTGTATTGTGGCCTTTAAACTGTCCCATACCATTAAAATATCTGCAAAACCCATAGTCTTCTTGAAGAAAATTTCAATGAGTGCCTGGAGGCCCAGATTGTACCCAAATCTTGCAGAACACCTGACTTGAGTCGCCATCTAACAAATGTAGTTTTCACACCTCCCATATCTAGTCGCAAGCTCACCAATGTGTGAGCCGAGATCACTCCTTCTCTAATATTTACACAAACAACCGTATCGATAAGCCTGTCCGATTCCAGCATGTAATCAATTCTTGAAAATGAATCATCTACAGGCGGATATAATGTGAACTCCTTCACTTGTGGGTGCATAACTCTCCATGTATGTACTAAATTAAATCTCTGAAGAAGAACATCAAATGCTTTACTCTCCCCTCGATTCATAAATCTGCACAATGCTAAACGATCCAATTTGTGATAGATAACACAGTTAAAATACCCTTCCAAAATGATAGTCTCTCCCCACATGTCACATAGTGAATTTGTAAGCTCATCAACAAAGTATTTCCCAGAAGGACATGGATTCTATACGCACCCTAAAGTGAACACCTTACCACCATAAAAAACATCTGCAATAACCATTCGACCTTCACCGTCTATTGCTACCCTTTCAATCTTCACACTAATGCCTTGCCTAAATAAAATATATCTCTTGAATATCTATAGTTGATCAGGAAACATTATAGCCTCATCAAGTAAATGGGGTTCCTACAAAAAAAGGCATCTGCCCTAGCCCTCCATATCCTTGCCATCACTTTCTTCCTTTTACACAGGCAATTCAAACCCTTTACATTCCATGTCACAAAAATCAATTCATTCATTTCACATTAGATCAAAAATATGTTCCATTTCATCCACGGACACATAAGAATAATAGTAATGATTCAACAAAACCTTTTTGACTCATAACATTAGATCTTAAAATAAAACAATTGTAATGAGGTTTTAAGTGCAAATCTCAAATTCTGTATAGTCATCACAATCACACCACACATAACACTCCACATACAAAAAACTAAACAATGCAAAAAAATCAAAACAAAAGAAAAAACAAAACAGCCAAACCTTAAAAACAGAACAGTCCAGTTAATCCCAGACTGAATCTAAGCAACATATAGAACAAGCTACATCGAATTCCAAATTATCATTCCCTAACCACCCGTGCCAATATTAGAATAATTCTGCCAAAATCCCCCTCCCCACATATATCATTAAAATAATCCCCTTATTAAACTACGTATTATCTCACCATTTTGAATAGGTAATAATATATTTAATTATCGCTACAACCAGTATGTCAATTTATTTAACACAATGGCCCTCATTACGTCCCTGGCGGAGATCGTGGTGCAATATGCACCATGGAGCACGGCGGAAAGCTGCCGATACCGCCATGGGGGTTGGCGGATTTACCGCCCCATTCCGACCTTGGCGGGGCGGTAAATCCCCATTCCCCATTTTACCCTTCCCCATTCCCATTTTTGCCCCATAGGGTATAATGGGAGTGGGGAAGGCGTTAATTACGCCACCGTAAAATACGGTGGTGTAATTAACAACAAGGTCCCGTAGCGCCATGGATTTCTCCGCCCGGAAAAACCAGGCGGAAACCGCTCCATGGCGCTACGGGAACTCGTAGTAGGGCGGAAGGGTCCGCCGCGAATACCGCTGGTGTAAACCCACTCCGCCAGGGTCGTAATGAGGGCCAATGTAAGCAAACCAAATTTAAAATTGTCTAGCGAGTACTTACCCCTAAACATTGTCTAAAATAACAATTTCGTCCTTGTTAAAATAAGGTATATCACACAACCAGATCAAAATGAAATTCTTGTGTGACAATTGAAGCATGGACAGTATGTTTTGTCCTAGTTACTTGTCTCTTATCATCCCCATCTCACTATATGGTCTCAAACATGTTCTTATGAGTCTGCAAATAACAGCCAACACTTTGTGGAACATCGATGTGACAAGATGACCCACTCCCATTATCAATACAATGTATCAACCATCCAATAGCCTTACAGCCCCTCCCTAACACAAAATGCAAGTGCAATGTATATCTGCTATTCAATTGTGTGTTCACTATGTTTGCAATACTCAAACCAATCCATCCACTGCATGCCTTTTGTATTTATCATTTGTGACCAGTTTCAATCCGAAAAGTGCTCCATAATAACCCAGAACCCACAAGAACCACTAAATCTGGCATTCCATAGAAGCATCCCCAGACCATTGGCAAGTATAAATCATTATTACAATGGCATTATACCAGCAGTGGTAGTGTCATTTGTACCAGAGGGATTCAGTACCCTTTATTACAATAAAGGCTACCTATTTCAAACCTTCATGTTGCAAATGTGTACTGATTTGTAGCATGTCTCCTGAAAACCATTTCTATTTAGCTCCCATACGTTTGGGTAATAAATCAAGAACGCAAACAATCATCACCAATAGTACAGGAGCAGCTCCAAGGCAAGGCCTGCAGTCATTGCCCCTGCACAAATATGCACCCTTCTCAAATCAAATGCAATAATCACCACCATGCAGTGATCTTAGATCAACAAAAAACTATATATGCGTTGTTGGATTCGCTTAGTGAGCGTTGGCTATTTGAGACTGGTAATAGGCAACCAAACTGTACGTCAATAGACATATTTCTAATGCAGGTAACCTCGTATTGATCACAACGGAGATTGGAGCACTTAATAATTGATTCTCCACATACGCGTTCACGCTTTCCAGGGACCGCCGCAGTATCAGTGTCACTAAATACATCCTCTGCATAAGTCATAAACACTCCGTCATTACGTTCCATAGCGTAAGAACGTCACATCACGATGCTGCACGGTCCTTTGTTCCAATGTTTTCTCTCCTTTTTCATGCTCGCGTTGAGAAATTAAACAAAAACAAACTTTGAAACCGTGTCAATGGTAAAAAAAGAAATGCTGGATGTCTATGAAAATGTTATTAAATCTTAACCAAACAGTAAAATACCATTTTCTTTTTTTATCAAATGATTTTTTTTTCTCATAACAATATTAGGTCGGCCCTCCGGCCCAGGCACTATGAAGGGTTAAGACCTATAATTAATTTATATATGTCTTCCTCCTCATAGTTATAATTGTACACAGTTTCAGTACACATACAATTGTATCTCTCAGAAACATAAGAGTCAAAGTAAAGTGTGACAATATGCACAACCCGATGAGATTCAGATATAGGGTAAATCCTATGCTAGGGCAATTTTGCATGAAATTTTATATAAATATGGCAAGTTTTTTTATTGTCATTGCCCTGAAGGTCCTGAAATATAATCTGCCATCGGGCAGTATGTACTGAGCAACTGTAGTTATGCACCCAATGTCTAAATATGATTTTTAAAGATTTAATGGTGTACTTGCAGATCTGCGGGTCCGAATCTCCTTGTTTAGTAGCCACCCTAATGTTTTGCTGGGAGTTTGCTTGCACGGAGCAATATTGATGTCAGAGATCCTAAAGGGATCTTTTCCGTTTGGTTGAAGCCATTTGTTGGGCATGGTGACCGCAGAGTAAGCAACATCGGAAAGGGTGCTGCAGTGTATACAATCCAGAAAGGTAAACAGGAAGCAGGAAGAACACTGGAAGCTGGCAAATATAAAAGGTATGAGCTTTATTATGTTACAGGACTGATCTAAGAAGAGAGCGGAGAGCTATGGTAAATGCATCCTTCTGTGATCATCTCCCATCCTGTTAGTCCCAAGCGTCACTCCCCGGGAACCTGGGGGAACATAGGGTTTCAGCCCAGCTAACATTCTATGGCTTGCATTGTATACATCAATGCAAGCCCAACACCACTCATCCCCCTTCCTTATAAACTGGACAACACACACAACGACCCACACCATACCAGACAAGATAAGATGCTGCATCAAACATACTTCACAGCCACCTCTGGAAAAAAAACACATTTGCAACCCTAAAAGCGTAATCCACATCCACGTAATTAACCTTCCAATCCACCACATAACAAACAACCACCTACCTAGAACCACAACCTGACACACACACCCATCTTCACACAAAGTCCTTGTCACCTGCAAAACCAACCGCACATTCAAATTACCAAACACTCCTGACACGCCACAGATGACAATACCACAACTACCCAGAGACACAAATAAAAGTAGGAAAAGGAAAGGAAAGCCAAAAACTAAACAAAGGAAACATGAAAACAAACGTGGCTGCAAGGAATAGCACGTCAGAGTGACACTATGATAAAAGGCTGATCAGATCTATATCAGAGTGAACAGATCTTAAGAAATGCATGCATTCAATTGAATATTAATGTGCACCAAAACATAGGCCTAATACAAACACCTCCATACCATTACATACACTTGGATGCACCCAACTTTTCTCCAATTAAATGGAGTAAAAATAACTTCTGCAACATACTCAATATCCATACCTAGCTACACATACGCCCACTCACGATGAGCAAACAGCATCAATGCCTCACAGAACATTTTCTTAAAACACATTTCTTAAATATATATATATACATATATAAATATATGTATATATATATATATACATATATAATATATATATATATATTACATGGACGCGGTAGCGTCCATGTAGTTATGGTTAAGTTGGTGTTTCCATAGGAAGAGCATTTATTGGGTGGCTTATAACTTCGCTCCCTCTGGACGAATCCTCACCAAACTTTGCAGGAAACGTATATGGCCCACTCTGAAAATTTTTGCAAAGATTGGAGAGGTTTGGTCCAGGGGGGGCAAAGTTATAGAGGGGGTCCCAAAACTTGTTTTTTTCCCATAGACATAATGGGAAAAAACTTTGCGCACGCCTACAGCCCAAATCGCTGGACGGATTTACACCAAATTTGCGGCAGGAGCGGGGGCTTGGTCCCGAAAGCGTGCTTTTGCAAATTTGGTGTAAATCCGTCCAGTAGTTTTTTTTTAAAATGACCAAAATGTAAGGCAAAAAAATGAGTGATATCTCAGTTCGCTTCGCGGACGGACTTCCCTGTTCGCTCCGCGGACAGTGCCCTGATTGGCTGAGCGGCTTGCGCTATGTCCGCGGACATCCGACGTGTTCGCTGATTGGACGGTGTGAGGCGTGGAGCACATCAGATTTTTGGTGGCGCCCGACATCTTGCATTCGCGGACGACCGCGGACAGTGAGGTGAAACTTTGTTTAAAAATTGTATTTAGTGGAGTGTGTTGGTGTGTAAGAGTGTTTGGGGAGAGTGGGAGAAAATGAGATAGGTGCAATGTTGTATTTTTTTATGTGCTAGATGCTTTTGTTGTGTTCGATTTGTCTGCGGACAACACGGCTGTTCTGAAATGTTCGTAAATAAACAGAATGGATTCGGTGTCAAGTTGAAAGTGTTCTAAGAAGACGCGTGGGGTCCTGGAATGTTCGCAGGGGGTGTCCTGAAGACGTTGTCTGTATTGTTCCTTGTCAAGCTGAAAGTGTTCTAAGAACACTCGCGGTGTCCTGAAATGTTCGTACATAAAGAAAATGGGGGTGTCCTGATTACGCTGTCCGTATCGTCCTCTGGCAAGTTGAATGTGTTCTAGGAACTTCCTTGTGTCCGCGGACATTAAAATGGTTGAAATGCTTGAATCTATGGGTGTGATATGCTGCGGTGGTTGTGGCCAGCGTATAGAATGTTGGGTGCATGGCCATTTGGCCATGCACCCAAGACTCTATGCCCTGGCCACAACCACCGCAGCATATCACACTCATATGCCATGTACCCAAGAGTCTATGCCCTGGCCACAAGCACCGCAGCATATCACACTCATAGTGGCTTATAACTTTGGGTCAAAAACAAATTTATAAGGAACAATGTTATAAGCCAGTATGGGTGTGATATGCTGCGATGGTTTTATTAATCATGTTATACTTACTATTTGGTTTAGTAGCGGGAGTCCATGTTTTTCTTGTTCATTTCTGTGATAAAAGAAAATAGCATGTTAGTATTAGTATTTTATAAAGACTTATTACATTGTAGAATCACAATTATTTCTTTTTTTTTACCCTCATATTTAGTAGATGACAAACCAGAGTACTGTGCAATTTGCTCAGTTTCTGTGTTTGTTGCTAAAATCATTGGGTCTGTGGGAGAAAAAAAATCCATGTTGGATTAAAAAAAAAACTTTTTCTGTTATGCTACAGTTTATTTGTTTGTTTGTTTTCAGTGTTTACTTGTTGTTTCTGGCTAATGCTTTATACATTGGATTGCTCCAGTTTTTGGGAGCAGTAAGATATTAGGTATTTGTTTGGATATTGTAAAATTTTGGAGCAGTTCGATACCAGTAGGCGTATTCTAACTGTTTATTTTTTTATATAATTTCGTGGTATTGCTTTATCTATTTGGATATTTCTAAATTTTGGGACAGTTAGATACCAATTGGCATATTCTAACTGCCTATTTTTGCTCTATTTGAGTGGTATTCATTTATCTGATTAGTTGTTGTAGAATCTTTGGGCAGTTATATAGCTTTTGGAATATTGTGACAGTTTATATTTTTTTACTACTAGTGTGATTAAGGTTTAAGTACAGTTTAGGTATCAAATTTTGGTTTTAAGAACCTTAAATAAGCGTTTGTAAGATTTGCAGGTAATCTCTGCTTTAGAGTAACGGTACTATCATTACATTCAAACCATCCACATTTATTTTTTATATATGCAGTGTAGTGCCCTGAGTTGGTTGTGGCTCCTGTGTGGTAGATTATACCTATTGTTGTGAAGGTTTTCCTACCAAGTGATATTTGACCATGTGTGAATCCAGTCAGCTTGCAGTACTTTTTGGTACCATTTGCATTGTATCGTAGAAGCATTAGTATTACGTATTTACTATGTGTTTGTATTACTAACGTGGAGCGATTATCTGAATTGCAGGTCAAACATAATCTACCATGGTTTGCATTTTGTACAAGTTGCTGAAATGGAACGGATTCACAATTAGGTATTGATATATACACAAAGCGCTCATTGGGGATTTGTTCTTGTGTCACATTTTTGCAGAGAGTGCATGTATGTTTCCACATGTATGAAATCTGGAAGATTTCATTTATAGGTATGTTTTTGTTTTCCAGTACTAATAGTAAGTACATTAGAAATTCTTGTGGATCTTCCTGTGAGTTTATAGTGAATTTCACCATTCCAGCACAGTAGTCCAATTGTTGTCTTATTCCATAAACACTATACGTGTTGTCAGGATTGTTTGCTGAATTTCTGTGAAGTACTAACATTTGCAAACACAATGGGTCTGTACTGTGTAAGTAAATGTTCTCAACAATTGGTGGTAATTGAAATAGAATATTCATTGCTACATTTGCGTAGCAACTTACACCAACTATATTTGAGAGTTTAAATAGACAAGGTAGTTCTGTATCTGACTGCTCTTTTTGGAGTTTGTCTTCCTTCTTTGAAGAAGTACCTGGTTTACTTTCCATAATTGATTCTTTTTTGCTTGTGGCACTTGATGAAGTATTACTTTCTTTTACTCTCTTTGGAGGATTTGCAGTGACATCCTGTTGCTTTTCTGTTTGATTTATTTTTCTTTTATAATGTTTTACTTTTTGTGGAACAGAATATGTGTTTAGATGGGGAGTGTATAGTGAACGAAGTCTATTGTATTCTAAAATGCGTTTATTTTACTTGCATCAAAGTTGATTAGAAATAGACTGTCAATTGTACGTAAGCGTGATAGTGCTACATAGCTCATGCCTTCTTTAAAGACTGTGTTACCAATGTCTATCATTGCTTTGTCTAGGGTAAGACCTTGTGATTTATGAATGGTGACTGCGTATGCAACAGTTAGAGAAAATTGTTCTCTGCGTACATACATGTCTTTGAAGAGAAGGAATCGAGCTGTTGAGTGTCCTATTCTTTTTACTTCTGAAAGTTTGTCAAAGAGAATATTGACAAACTGAATTTTGTTGTCACGTGGGTATGTTTGAAAGCCACCAACTGTACCCAGTGCTCTATTAACTAGTCCTTGGTCCACGTCAAGGTTACGTTTCAGCATTACTCTGCAATTTAAGGATAATTTTAATATCTTTTCCAAGCCTGCTGTGTTTGAGATTGATTTTTCTAAACTATTTAGTCTTGTTGTGGCTTGGTCACACATGGGTAGTGTCATTCCATGTACATCTAGTTTGTCTGTGGCGCTAATTTCCATTATTGGTTGCATTTCTTTACTTAACATGATTTCATTGAATTTGAAACAGCTTGCAAGAATTGGCATTAAGGCCATACAATTGACATTTATGTGGGCTAATTGTTCCATAACATCTGTAGCACATGCATTATCACCATAAAGTGCATGAATGTGCCGGGTTTGCAATATTGCTTCTGCTTCTTTAGAAAGTATACCAACTCTGATACTTTTTAAGATGTTGGCATAAGTGAGATCTGCAGATTGGCGCATGTTTTCTGTTAATTCTCTGTATTGGAAATGTTGCCAAAGGTTGACATTTCCAATGCAGCCAACAGTTTTACGGCAGAGTTTGTGTCCTAATGTTTTAAAAATAGGCTCACCTTTTACTGGTGTCAATTGAAGAAGATCTCCGAAAACAATAATGCGTTTTCCTGCAAAGAGCTCTTCATAGTTTGTTTTGAGTACTTCTTGTAATCTGAGGTGAATCAAAGCCAACATTAGGTTGGACACCATGCTCACTTCATGTATTAGTAGCATTTTCATTTGTTTCAATACTCTGCGTAGTTCCATTGCAGCTTCTGCAGAAAGTTTGTAATAATCTAATTTGTTTTGGTGTTCTACTGGCAGGAGTAGTAATCGGTGTAAAGTGACACCACCTATGTTGTAGGCAGCTAAACCTGTGGGGGCAGTGACAACAGCTGACAGTTTGTTGTTTGTCAATTGTTGAAGGAACTTACTGATGATTTTGATAAGGAATGTTTTGCCAGAACCAGCTTCACCACTGACATACAATAGTATAGGTTTGTAATTTTGACAGGTGCATTCTTTGTTTTCATGTTGTACACCATGTGCAATTTCTTTTGTTACTTCTTGAAAAATGCTACGTTGCTCATTGTTTAGCTTTGATTGTAGTATAGTTAAGTCTTCTTTTTCTGCATACTGACACATGGTGTTTTCTACTTCTATCATAGCTAATTCTGCCTCATTTGTTATTAGTGGGTCTCCCAGTGGTTCTTGGCTTCCTGTGACAGAAAGTTGACTACCGTCAGGAGTGTCCTTATCTAGTTGGGACTGGAGTTCTTCTTCGTGTTGTTGTTCATTGTGCAACATTGCTTTATACTGTGCAAAGTTTACACCAGTTATACTGCTTTCATTTGCTTTGAAAGCGTCTTCATATGAGTCATAGTTATCTAGTATTTCTTCTTCTTTTCTCCAAGAAAAGAGTTGTAGCAGGGACATGTAATATAATTCTTTATGTTGAGGAGTCTTTAATGACAATTTGATATGATTAATTAAATTTGGTTTGGTGAATTTAACTAAGCTGCCTTCACAGTTTGTCACTTTGTATTTACGGTTTTGTTCATCAGGTTTTATATTATTTTTGTATGTGTAGTTCTGGGCTATCTGGTATAGACTCATGGTTTCCAAAGTGGTACTCCTGTTTGGGTAGTATGTGTTCAATAAATTGTTTTTTTAAAATGTCTTGGCTTTTGGGATCATGTTTGGCTATTGTTTCTATATCTTTGTCTGATTTTAGAACTCTTTTTCTAGATTTAGCTGGACCAAGACTTAGCCATACTATATTTGCAGATTTACCATACAATGCAGTACCAGTTAATCGATCAGCTGCTTCATAGGATCCACATTCTCTATGGGACAGCATTTATATGCCCAAGCTGTATAATTTCTGAGACACTGTTTTATCTGATGACAGGTCATTCCAGAGCTCTTGGAGCTCTGTCTTTTCTGATTTGGTTAAGTATGCTGTGACATATCGTGCACCTGCAGTAGAATTGTCTGTAATGTAATGCACGTCTATGTTTGCATTCCATAAGTGGGCAATGATTGCATTGTAATAATTGATATATTTTTCTTCTTCTTTTCTTTTTATGCAACATGTATTTTTAGGTGACTTACCTTTGACACTATGTCTAACTGAAGACATGAGGTTGTTCACTTGACCTGTATTTGTAACTGGTCTAGGGAAACCAAATCGGCATTTGGTGTAGTATTTCCCTTTGTTTTTGTATTTGCGACGACAATATTTGCCACATTTGTGTCTTTGGAATTGTAGAATTTTTGCATGAAGATCACTATTTGCGGATTCTGATGGAATTTCACAAGTGAAATATTTTTCAATAAACTGTAAAACAGTGGCATCACTGTCTTGACAAAATTTAGGAGCATCTTTAATCCATAAAAGCATGTGGATATTTGGTGCTCCTCTGGCTTGGTATTCTTTTCTCCAAAAGAAGTGTTGCACTTCTCCAAGGGGAGGAACAGTTTTGTTACAAATAAAATGTAGCATGGCAATGAAGCGATGGTGAAAATATCTTGAAACATTAACAGGATCTTGTGAACAAAGTTCTCCAGGTGTTAGTATATCTATGTTTGTTTTGTTTTCGTTTGATATGCGAAGGAAAGCATGTAAATCTTCCCATGCATATTCTGCACAACTTAATGTAACAAACCAAGTGGGTGGGCCAAGGTTTCTGATCATACAACGTACATCTCCATGACGTTGAAACCAGTACTCTTTAGTACCACGCATATTTGCTAATAGATTTATAGGATTTGCTTGTAAAACGTCATCTTTTTGTTGAACTTTTTGTAATAATTGTGTAGCTGTCATATTTTGAAAGTGTGATCCTGATTTTAATATGTGTGCAACTCTGTAACATAAAGTTGCTAGTTCACTTTCAAAGAGTAGGTGGAATATGTATTCCACATTTTGTCGAAATCTCTGATCTTCAGAATACATTCGTAATGAGCGATATTCTGATGCTGATATTTGAATAGGTCTCTCATCGTATCTTCCTCCTTTGCCAGTAGGAAAGAGTAGAGGAAAAGCACGTGCTTCTATACTTTTTTCACATATGCTGATTGGTGATCCTTTTGTTTGACACATATGGTACGTTTCCAGTGCATCTTCTATGGTGTCATTAGAGTGCAATGGATGAATTGTATAAAGGTCTAAAGTGTTTGATATTGTTGCAGGATCTAAGAGCTCAAATTGACCAGCTTCTTGTGTCTCTTGAATTATTTCATTTGTATCTTTCAGGGTTTCTTAAATATTAATTTCTTTGTAATATTCATTATTCTCTTTAAGATAATGCAGGGTTTCTCTAACTTTATGTAAATCTACCAGTTGTTGCCAAATTATTTTTGTCTTTTGTAGGTACTCCATTTACCAAGATAATTAAGGATTGCTGCATTGGACGTTGCACTCCTAGAGTGTGCACATTTTCTTTTACATCTAATGGTAAATACACTACTTTTCCACAAATACCTTTTACTAATTCAGAGGGAGGTAATTTTGCAGTTTTTGGTTGAAGGCGTATTATTGGTTGAAAGGGGTCCACTGTTTGAATTATGATGCTCTCATATAAATTAAGTTGTTGAAGGGGTTTTGGTAGTGGATATAATTCCAAGTTATTTGTGATAGCACGTGAAGGAGTTTGGTTGTTGTCAAGTTTTGTAGTGCAGTAACTGCAAAGTATTATGGGGTCAGTTATTTCGTATTTGTTTTCTGCTATAAGGTAGAGAGCTAATTCAAACCATTTGTAATCTTCATTGTCTTCTATTTTGTATGATAGGTCTACAGTTTTTGTGTTACTTTTATAAAAAGTTCTGCAGCAACATACACACACGTGGTTTGGTACTTCAGCTGAAGTACTTTCAAATTTTAGTATTTCTTTTTTGTATGTGTGTAGTGAAAGGTTGCCATGTGCAGATTTGTTTCGAAGTTGATTTACAGCTAATTCATCTTGTAAGTGGGTTTCACTTCCAAAATATTTTGTCTGGATATAGTCGATTTCTTCTAGTAGGTCTTTTTCTGTACCATGTAGAAGAATGTTATTAAATTTGGCTAGTGCTAAAGCAGGACTTTTAGCATAGTACAGTTTATAAACTAGATTTCTTGCATGATGTGTTGATATCCTTTTGATATCATGGAAGGGTGTTTTGCAAGTAGGTCCTGTAATGCAGGCCAATGAATGTCCTTGTAGTCCTGTGTACTTGCGTACTGGACAAGCATCCATATTTTGCAGTAGTTTAATTTTGATTTTGTCTTTGCTTTTCACATATTGATTGAGGAATTGGCGTAAAGACTTGAAAATTTTTTTGGGAATGTTACACATTGACGTGCATGGCCATTTGTACACTAGATGTTCTGATTCAGTTGAATGGCGGGGTAAATCTACGTTTTCAGGGCATATTTCTGTAAGGAGTACTTCTTGTTCCATTATGGTATTATTAACTTTTTCATAACCTCGACCACTGCTATGTATGGCAATTGTGTTTGTTTGCTTTTGTTTGTAGGCTTCTTCATTAAAGTATGGTTCTGTGCTTGTAGTGTGACTCCATTCACCTCCACAGATATTTAAGAAGTTATTTCTGTTGACATTTCGTTTATTGAGAAGTCTTTTTTGTAATTTAGTTATTAGTTTTGTTAGTGGTTTCATTCTGTTTAACAATAAAATAAATAACTTTCTTTTGAGAAGAAGTGCACTGTCTATCAACGCTTCTAAGATTACTTTCCTACGATAGGTTTGAAAGGTTGAACCTGGTTTCTCTCCTGTTTTTATAAGATTTTGAAGGACTTTGTGATGGAACATTTTGGCTAAAATACTTTTCTTGGTATGCTTACTTTGTACTATATCAAGATTAATAGAAGTTTTATTTGTAGTGATAGTTGATTTTCTGTTAATTGTTTTTTGGGTTATTTTATTTTTTGATAGAGGAGGCAAAGTTTTTGTACTAGAAACTTCTTCTGTTTCACTACATGGCTGTATTAGCTGTTGTGTTTCACCTTTTTTTTACAAATTCTGCTATAGATGGATGTTTATGTTGGAGACTTTTCTTTTCATTTGCTCTACTTCTGCGTTCCTTTCTACGGAGTTGCTTTTTGGTAGGCATGCTTTAGGGTCTGTTGAAAAAAATACAGAAGGTATGGGTTGGGGTGTTCTGAAATGCAGGTGTGGTGTGTGCATGAGGGTTTGAGTAAGGTGACAAAGATGTATGTAATGGTGTGTGATTGTGTATTGGGAAGTACAACTACTAGGGATGGGTATTATTTACTAAACTGGGGTTCAGTAAGCCAGTGGTGTGGAAAAGAATAAATAGTATATCTAAAGCTATACAATTAAAACAGTTGTTTCTTCTACAACATCTAAATTCTAGAGGCTGAGTTGGGTAATTTATTTGACGAAAAATAGGAATTTGTGGGCCATTCTGCCAGTAAATCACTGTTTAAGACGGGAGGATTTTTGGTCAGAATGGTGCAGAATCTCTATTTTTAGGCACAGAAGTAGCATGAATTAACCTTAGAGTGTGTTTGAGTAATAATTCAAATATTATGGTAACAATCTACTTACTTTTTTTCTAAAATGAGCAGTTTGCTTCTTAGTTGTTCTTTGTAATTCAAATTCGGCTGCTTATTTTCAGGAGAATGGTGTTCATTGCAATTGTAAAAGAAAGAAATGAGTAATTTGGTTTGTATATAGCAATGTTTTTAATTTAGACATAGATTTTTTAACTTAAAATGCTCAGCGCCTTCCTCAAAACCATTAAAACTATCTTATGACGAACTGTAGGACAGAAAATATCTTTACTATGGCTTGTCAAAATCATAATGTACCACTGTATACCACTATTCCTGTAACTAAGCTTTTCCATGTAATAGTGAGTCCATGTGATAGCCTGCTTTTCCACGTAAGAGGGAGTCAATTTCATAGCCTGCTTGTCCTATATAAATGTAAGTAATTATATAAACTAAAAAAATTAAAACCAAGTATGTGTTTGTACAAATATTATTCTTTGAGATTTGATGATAGAGTGTGCATGTAATTTTGTTTGATCATATGTAGTCTATATATTTTATTTCAAAAATGTTAGTTTAACATTAATTGTGTGTGTGTGTGTGTGTGTGTGTGTGTACAAAGAAATGAAACAGTATAAAGGTTTGTAAGTCACAGTTCATTTTAGGAGAATGAAAAAATGATCGTAGATTCATTTTACAGATTATACAAGGTAAAAGTCGGTTAGAAAATGTGTTCATGTACTGTATAGAAAATATGCATACCTGTAGTTTGTGTTCATGCATATGGATATGGACGAAGCTGCAAGTAGAAATCTTGGAGACTTGTCTAGTATTTCTCGTAGATCGTGCTTGCCAATGGTATGAGACTTGTAGTCCGAGAGATTCACCGTACATTTGCAGTGCTGATATATGATGATGCAGTTACATGTAGAGGTCTTGGATTTGATTGGTGGAGGGTCATGTGATTTCTTAGCTACATCCAATGAGGGAATGGCACAGAGAGTGAAGTGGAAATGGTAGAAGGGCTGTCCATGTTACGATATGTTCGCGGACATGGCGGTAGTTCTAGGACACCGCGTATTACATCTGGGGAATTTGGGGTGGGGAGGCATGCAAATGAGATTGAATGTAGCAAGGGATTGGTCAGTAAAGTTTAGTGAGTGTGTTGTGCTAGGAGAGGTTTTCTCAGATATTCTTTTTGCTGAAAGAAGAACAGATAGCTATGGCTGAGTGTTTTAAAAAACAGATTGTGTGGATTTTGGGAGACTCGTGGATACATTGGTTGAAGGTGCATGCAGAAAGCTGTGGAGTATATATAGATCTTGGATTCCCACATGTGGAAGTGCACTGGCATGGAGTTCGTGGAATGAAGTGTCTGGATTTGCTACCTCTCTGTGCAACTTTGAAGATAAAGGAACATCCAGACATAATTGTAATTCATTGTGGAGGGAACAGTTTAGGACATGTGTCTGGAATTTCTTTGCAATTTGCAATGAAAGATGGACTTCAGAAGATCATGGACATGTTTCCAAACTCCAAAGTAATTTGTTCACGGATTGCGCAGAGACAAATGTGGCTTCGTTCTTTCTCATGTGGTCCACAAATGGAGAAAGCAAGGCGTAATGTCAATAAGGCTGTTTGTGCCTTCCTAAGAGATTTTGGCATTTCCTCTTTTCACAATGAAAATATTATGTTTCGTAGTACATACATTTTTCGCAGAGATGGAGTCCATCTTACCTATGCTGGCAATCAGATTTTTCTGAGAAATGTACAAAATGCATTGCGACCTTTTTTAGAAATGCAGCATCCATTTTGAAGTAGGTGTTAAGTATTTATAATTTTTGACATACAAACACCTCCCAACGGCTCTTTTCAGAGCCACCACTTCCTCCCAGAGAAAAATGCAATGGTTACAACAGGGTAGCATCCCCATTTTTTTTATGTTCGTGAACTGTCCGCAGACTTTCAAGAAATAGAAAGGGCCCTGCGTTATTTATCTTTACTTCTGTTTTTTAACTGTGAAAGGCGGCTCTGAAAAGAGCCTTATTTTTTTTTTGATTTTTGTTATTTTGTATTTTTTTTGTTTTTTTACACAAAACACACTAGGAGAGGAGGGAAAAGGAGGGTAAAGGGGGGACACCAACCACAGGGATAAGAAAGGGCGAGCTGAGAGAAGAGGATGTAGAGTGGGTTTTATTTGGGTAGTGAGCAGGTCTTCTCGTGCTCTGGACGATAGTCTCAAAAGCACTGCGAAGTCGCTCCCCCTGCAGAGTACTGTGTCACAGTACATACATACAACTGTGACCCTCGAAAGGTAAGGGTCATCAGAATTCTGTATGGCCTGTGAGGCAGCTTGAGGAAGACGCTGTCCCACATAGGTGTTCCTTGTGGTGACATGATCAGAAACGGAGGATGAAGTAGAGGCAATCAACCTACTACGCTCTTCGCAAGGTACAACCTTGCGAATGGCCCCAGTGTGGAATGAGTTCAGGTGTCGCTTCATGGTCGTAGTCCCAAAGCTATACGAACCATGCCTCCCGCGACTGAGTACCATTTTGCACTCATTGCAGGTGACACGGTTCGCACGAGCCTTAGGACCATTCCCATGAACGTTAAACAACCACCATACCCAAGAATCACGCCGAAGGCGGGTAGTAGGGTTTTCCTCTACCTCATTCTCGTCATCCTCTTCTTCCTCCTCTGTATCCTCACTCCTGTTCCCCTCTTCAGGCCCTTGGGGAAATGGTGGTGGTGGAGGGGGTGGGGGTGGTGCTGAGGCAGATGTAGCACCAGATGGCAATAGTGGAGCCATGGATGTCATCGGCTTGGAGATGGAAATCTCAAAATCTGCAAAGTATGCAGCAAAATGCAGTGTGCTTTGTGGAATAGCCAGAAATACAATGACAATAAGCTCTAGGGCCTGGTCTTTTATAGGGGTGCTTGTGCGCGGTTTGCGGACATGCGCGCCGTCCGCAAGACAGATCGAACACCAAAAAAGGTTCAAAAAGTCACAAAAACTATGTGGAAACTTAGGATTAGTATGTGGGATTTGTGGTATGTTGAGTTTTTAATGAGAAATATTGTGGATTTCTTGGAAATGTACTTTTAAAGTGTTCGGGGACATAAACAGTGTCCGCATTCAGAACACGCGATCAGCGTGGGCGTGGTCACATGATTGTTTCATGAGCATGTTCGCTAAGGTAGCAGCCGTCCGCAGGACACCCAATGTACGGACATTGTTTTGCGCATGCGTGTTGATGTTCTACGGACAGTGTTCGGGTCCTGAACTAATTAAAAGTGCGTCACACGTAAAACAAACAGTTACGGACAGCCGTTTGTTCTTAGCACAGTTTAATTTACTTGTGCACAATACGGACAGACATAGCGTCTCAAGCACACCTCCATTTTTGTTTATTTACGAACAATTCAGGACACCACGAGTGTTCTTAGAACAGTTTCAACTTGCTAGCGAACACCTCCATTTTAGTTTATTTACGAACATTTGTGAAGTCATCTTTGATGTCCTGGGTGTTAGTCTTAGCAGTGCACGGTGTTGGCGCGAGTTATGGTTGCTTAGCTTACCATTACTGGCGAATTTCAGGGGTTTTTCAGTTTTACTTGGAACCAAAATGTCCCTTTAACAAAGTTTTGTTACTGAATCTGATAGGTTTTTAGTAGCGCAACTTAACCATAACGTCCCTTTAACAACGTTTTTTACTGAATTTCATAGGTTTTTAGTAGCGCAACTTAACCATAACGTCCCTTTAACAAAGTTTTTTTACTGAATATATATATATATATATATATATATATACGCTCACTCATGATGAGCAAACAGCATCAATGGCTCACATAACATTTTCCTAAAACTCATTTCTTAAATATGTATACATTTGCCTTTAACCAAAAAAAAAGCATAACGTGCATTTTATAAATCAACATATGCATTAGCTCTAGAACATATAATGTCACCATCTACGTATGCTAAGCAGTCGAGAATATAAACCGGTTATTTGACATAAAGGTTTGTACATCTCCTACATCTAAATGCATACCTACATATATGTGCATTTTAATTGCGACATCATTCTTGCATTATGAACTAAATACATGTCCATCTGAAATATAAAAGTATTAGTATAGCCAGCAGAATACCAAACCAAATCATAGATTTTTTTAGCGCACCATAGTATTTGTTCCACATTTTCCCACTTTAATAATTGCAAATATCCATGTGTACGTGCGACGTGTTTCTAGAAGAATATATTAACCTTCACTTTAAAATTGAATGGAAATCAACCCACATCCATGCGCAGGAATTATCCATACCTTTGCAAACTTGCATAGTTATAAACGTTCACTGACCAAAGAAAACAAACACATCATAGACAGCACTGGTGATAACCATCAAATAATACTAAATAAAGCTGATCCTGGGACCCCGAGGGAACATAGGATTCCAGCCCAGCTAGCATTCTATGCCTTGATTTGTATACATCAATGCAAGCTCAACGCCACACGTGCTTATACATAAGTTAATTGCTGCTCTTGTTAGTAAGGCACAAGCTAGGTAGCAAACTGCTGGTTCTGTTGATATTACACTTAGTTATGGTACCCTCTCTCTAAATAATTTGGTGCCCCTAGTTATTGATTTCAAACAGGACAGGCAAGAAATGGTTGGTAAAGCCACCAAATATATCAAATGTGAAGATCATGGCGGAATAACCAGTCAAAAATGTTTGAGAAACCTTGGAGGGGATTGCTTTCTCCGTTATTGATTCACCCACAAACATGTATAAACCAAATGACTACACTTATAACCACTTCGCCAGGTATACTCCTTAGCATCCGTTGCCTTAAAAATATCCTCAAGAAGACAAAATTGTACCTAGAGCTTAGCCATTTCTTCCCATGCACAACTTGTTTTTATCAAATTATTATGAGTAATTTTAGCATGAGTTATCCTTTCCTGAGAATAATTTTACATTAATACAACATCACAATATGCATTAAAATCACCTCTAATGAGTATCTCATATTACAATTCTTCCAAGACCATTCATTGATAATATTAGATATATGCAACTTGATCTAATTAGAATAATGACCCCCTGGAGGATCATACACATTATTAGTACCGCTGAGGGTCAATAAGCTTGTAAAGAGCAGGCTCATTGGCCTTTGCTCGGGCCTCACCCGCCCGACAAAGCTTTGTGCACCGCCCTGTCCATGAGTTCTTCCCGGGAGTGGCCAACATAGAAAGGGTGAAAGGACTTCATGTAGTCCCTTTACACATTCCATGGCGGCCATATTTGTTTTGACTTTTTTAGCATTGGTTTTAATGGCCACCATGGAAACGCAGAAGGGACTACATGTAGTCCCTTCTCCCCAATCCCAGGCAGCCATTTTTTTTGCCTTTTTTATCCAGTCAAGAAACAGTCGCAGTGCTGTTTCTCGACTCGAGAAAAATTGCAATTAGTACCCCGGTTCTGCCGCTGTACCAATGGCAATATGACCTTTGAAGAGGGGCCATTACTGGTCAGGTAATGCCCCGAAGGCTCCTTAAAAACCTCACTTTGCTCAGGCTTCTAACTATGTCCCCGTCTCATTACCCGACTGGTAATGCCCCCCCCCCTCCTTGGGTCATCTTGCATAAACAATAATCAGAATTCTTACAATGGAGCCCTCCATGTGAGCACTTATAAAAACCAAATAACAGACTGCACTTGCTCTCAGCTATTTTAAATTCAGACAGTTGGTACTGCGATTTAGCCCCAATCAGCAGCCCCTCTTTAGGTCTGCCATGAGATTGTTTGCAACCTAACCTGATGAAGACATGATAGCCATCTAAATCTATTTGAGTCGTGTGCATTGACTCCTGAAGCACTGGTAAATTATGGTTGCATAACAACTCAAGGCCCTCCTTACAGTAAACATATTGGCAGTGGCGTCTAGTGTTCCAGGAGATGGAATGAATTCCTGAATACAAAAGACCAGGAATCCATCTTAGAAGATGATTGCAATGTAACATGGAGCCAATCCCATGAATGCAGGGATTGGGGGTCAGACTGCTGTGAGCTCACTTGTTGACTTGAAAATACCTCTCGCTCTTCAGTAATGCACACCACCCTGTAGTTACAGGACTGTGAAGATGTAATAAACACATTGGGCACCAGGCCTCTTTCAAAGGCATAACCTATTTTTAGTTTGGGCTATTAGATGCTGCTTGCTCCACATATAAGCCTAAACCTTTGCATTACAGTACAGATAGGAAGAAATGGCATATGAGGGACACAAATCTTGTGCATGTTGTTAGGTGATTTGTCCACACATACCCTGCCCAACACCTTTTTAATCCTAATGGTGATTCCCACCGAGTTCCTGCTCCTACCCCTGCCAAAAAACGACCTCCAAATGGGAACTCTTGGAGCTTGCTTTATTCAAGCCCTACCATCAAACTTTGCACTGCCAGGGCTTTCTCAAAGTAGTCTTCTGAGAGGTATTGAATTAATTGGAGCTGTACACTTGTTACTGGTAAATAAACATGTCTTTACCAGGTCTGCGTGAAGTCCTTTTGTTAAAAACAAGCATTGGTAAATCCAACCTTGTTTGCTTGTGTATAAGTATTAGGCATTTTCCAGGCACTGCTATTAGATGCCCAGGTAGTCTCACCATTTTGCAGCTGTTACTATTGATGGCCAGTTTATACCACTGCAGCTGTGCCTGGCAAGTGTCTTCCCCATGTCTATACAAAGACCCGAACTGTGAGCATTGCCAATGCTTGTTAGAAAGTCCGATGTAAATGTCATGACGAAAGTCAGAAGTCAACATGTGACCCATTAACATCTTCTGAGTGTTCAATCAACTCCACATAATCAACCTGATTCCGAAATGTCAGGTGTCAGCCTTGCATTAGCTGTTATAGAAATGTGTGTTTGCACATCCGATGCTGTCATTTCCGTAGTATCTAGCAAGTGTGGGGAAGTTTTGTCAAGCATTGGTGTTTCATGTGATCGCACTAACCCGTCCTCGTGTACAGCAGCACCTGCTATGGTGTGTGTGTCTCTCTTTTCTTCCTCTTTGTTACTGTCCTTTCTTTCTGCAAGTCGAATGTATGAGTTGAACTTTCATGCATGGAGCATTGATCCGATATCACGCCAAGCGATTTTCCAGCCCTAAAGGCGGAGTATATCAGAATGTTTCGCTTTCATTCTTTTTTGGGACTTTTTTTGCCAGGTTATTATTATTATTTTTTTTTTTTTACCACGTTTAGAGGAAGCAGGTTCAGCTTTCGACAGCACCTAGACTGAAGCCTCTCCAAGTGGCACCGGATACGGATACGTGCCTAATACGTGAGTCTCGCAATACTTGTCTAGAGAAGTATTAATGAGTGCATCTGTTGGGCCTTTAGCTTCCTGAAGGCACTTTTCCTTCGCCATGCCGGGTATTGAAGAAGGCAGTGTGCCAGATACGGTGCAAGAGTCATTAATCAAACTGACATGTAAAGGCGAAGAGCAGGAACAGAAGAAAAAAACCTTTATTTCTGATTTTCCCATTTACATACAAACCTACACAGCATTTCATTTCATCATCATTAATCGTTACTTTATAAAAACATCACACTGAAACTATTTTTTTTTATTAAGGTTCTGCTCCCTTAAGGAACTCCAGCAAACTATATAGAAATTCTAACTCCGTGTACTTCATCACACACTCCATCACTGATCGGCTAGTCCTTATTTCGTTTGCCCTATAAACATTTTTTAAAAAGGCATAAGAAAATGTTTGCAGAAGTCTATAAACGAGGACAAATGAGCACATTCATCAAATGTTTTTCCTGTCTCTTGTAACATTTACATGTGGTTTCCCCACGTGTCCATCTCGCACACTTATTCAGGGGCAGTAGGTTTAGCAGGCAGTAGGTTTAGTCTAACAAGCAGCAAGCATCTTCTGCAGACTGGTTATCTAATCCGTGTAATGCCAATGTGCTTGTGGAGCCGATATTCGGCATACAATGTAAGGGAGTGGGAATATATTGCAAATGCAGCTTCCACTACTAGTTTTAGAAAACAGGGTGTTAGGTTGTGCTCCTTCTGTAATCCTGCACTCACATAAATTACTTGAATAATGTAAACACGTGTGCGTCATTAGAAATAGCTGCTATGTTAGAGGAGCTAAAGGAGAAGTGTTTACAGTCTTCACTGGCCGCCATTGCCTCAAATTCAGGAAATTTGGATAGATTGCTGTGTTCCAAATAATTTGTTGTGTGATTGATTTCATGAGGTTGGTAAGTGTAAGCTCCGACACTATGTACTTCCTGTTGTAAACTATAACAAAGTTCACACAGCAAATTATTGTCAATGGGAGGAGTAGCATGGTGAGAGTTTGTTTGGGGAGGAGTAGCATGGGGAGAGCTTGTTTGGGGAGGAGTAGCATGGTGAAAGTTAGTTTGGGTAGGAATAGCATGGTGAAAGTTAGTTTGGGGAGGAGTAGCATGGGTAGAGCTTGTTTGTGGGGGATTAGCATGGGGAGAGCTAGTCTTGGGAGGAGTAGCATGGTGAGAGTTCGTTTGGGGAAGAGTAGCACAGTAAAAGTTAGTTTGGGGAGGAGTAGCATGGTGAGCGTTTGTTTGGGGAGGAGTAGCATGGTGAGAGTTCGTCTGGGGAGGAGTAGCATGGGGAGAACTAGTCTGGGGAGGAGTAGCATGGTAAGAGTTAGTTTGGGGAGAAGTAGCATGGTGAGTTACTTTGGGGAGGAGTAGCATTTTGAGAATTCGTTAGGGGAGGAGTAGCATTGTGAGAGTTAGTTTGGGGAGAAGTAGCATGGGGAGAGCTAGTCTTGGGAGGAGTAGCATGGTGAGAGTAAGTTTGGGGAGGAGTAGCATGGGGAGAGCTAGTCTTGGGAGGAGTAGCATGGTGAGAGTTTGTTTGGGGAAGAGTATCACGGTAAGAGTGAGTTTGGGGAGGAGTAGCATGGTGAGTTATTTTGGGGAGGATTAGCATTTTGAGAATTCCTTTGGGGAGGAGTAGGATGGTGAGCGTTCGTTTGGGGAGGAGTAGGATGGTGAGAGTTCGTCTGGGGAGGAGTAGCATGGGGAGAACTAGTCTGGGGAGGAGTAGCATGGTAAGAGTTAGTTTGGGGAGGAGTAGCATGGTGAGTTACTTTGGGGAGGAGTAGCATTTGGAGAATTCGTTAGGGGAGGAGTAGCATTGTGAGAGTTAGTTTGGGGAGAAGTAGCATGGGGAGAGCTAGTGTTGGGAGGAGTAGCATGGTGAGAGTAAGTTTGGGGAGGAGTAGCATGGGGAGAGCTAGTCTTGGGAGGAGTAGCATGGTGAGAGTTCGTTTGGGGAAGAGTAGCATGGTAAGAGTTGGTTTGGGGAGGAGTAGCATTTTGAGAATTTGTTTGGGAGGAGTAGCATTGGGAGATCTAGTCTGGGGAGGAGTAGCATGTTAAGAGTTAGTTTGGGGAGGAGTAGCATGGTGAGTTACTTTGGGGAGGAGTAGCATTTTGAGAACTTGGTAGGGGAGGCGTAGCATTGTGAGAGTTACTTTGGGGAGAAGTAGCATGGGGAGAGCTAGTCTTGGGAGGAGTAGCATGGTGAGAGTAAGTTTGGGGAGGAGTAGCATGGGGAGAGCTAGTCTTGGGAGGAGTAGCATGGTGAGAGTTCGTTTGGGGAAGAGTAGCATGGTAAGAGTTGGTTTGGGGAGGAGTAGCATTTTGAGAATTTGTTTGGGAGGAGTAGCATTGGGAGATCTAGTCTGGGGAGGAGTAGCATGTTAAGAGTTAGTTTGGGGAGGAGTAGCATGGTGAGTTACTTTGGGGATGAGTAGCATTTTGAGAACTTGGTAGGGGAGGCGTAGCATTGTGAGAGTTACTTTGGGGAGAAGTAGCATGGGGAGAGCTAGTCTTGGGAGGAGTAGCATGGTGAGGGTTTGTTTGGGGAAGAGTAGCATGGCAAGAGTTAGTTTGTGGAGGAGTAGCATGGTGAGTTCGTTTTGGGAGGAGTAGCATGGGGAGAGTTAGTTTGGGGAGGAGTAGCATGGGGAGAGCTAGTTTGCGAAGGAGTAGCATGGTGAGAGTTAGTTTGGCAAGGACTAGCATGGGGAGAGCTAGTTTGGGAAGGAGTAGCATGGCAATGTTTAGTTTGGGGAGGAGTAGCGTGGCAATGTTTAGTTTGGGGAGGAGTAGCATGGCAATGTTTAGTTTGGGGAGGAGTAGCGTGGCAATGTTTAGTTTGGGGAGGAGTAGCCTGGTGAGTTAAATTGCGGAGGAATAGCATTGTGAGTTTGTTTGGGGAGGAGTATCACAGGGAGAGCTTGGGGAGGAGTAACATGGTGAGAGTTAGTTTGGGGAGGCAGCAGTTCCGAGCCAAACACGGTAGACATGGTTAAGGGTGATGATATTTTAACTGTGCTCTTTGTGAAAAGTGCTGTAATGTTACCCCGTATCGTTCTTCCAACCACCGTTGATAAGTGTGCCAGTATCAATTGTGTCATTCTTAGAGCGAAGTGCCTTATGCAAGATATGAAGATTTTGTTGATGTTGTGGGTGAGGCACCAAACAATTAAGGTAGATATCCATAGGTCAGGATTAGGACTACCTTATGTTTGTGTTGTTCTTGGAGCCCATGACCATACATTGCCAGTCTCACCCCTTCCAGTCACCAGTCCCAGCCGCGGGCTGCAGACTGCACTCTCTAGCCGTTCTCAGCTACACGTTCCAATCGTTTGCAAGCGTGCGCAGTCCTGTGAAAATAGTGCACTAGTGTAAAGCACAGATTATATAAATGATCACATTATAAACTTGATAAAAACTGGCTGCATTCAGATCTCTGGAGAATATAATTGAACATAGAAAATGTGCATACATGTATATTAAGTATGGATTAAAAGAAATCTTCACGTAAAATGTCAGGCGCATCTGCTAAGGCTCCCTCTACTCTGCTCACTCCATTTTACTTACAATTTACTCCAGCTAACCAGCCAAGCAGCCAAGCAGTTAGTCGAGTCAAGCCGATCCAGCACTCGAGCAATGAGTAAAATATGCTGTGCGGCCCCCGCTTCCCTCCCCTCGATATTACATATTAATATGAGGATGAGGACATGCCACTCGTAGAACAGTAAAGTGCAAGCCAACCAGGGAGTTCGGTAATCAGAGCAGGCAGGACCAGCTGTAAAATTGGCAGCCAGAGGAAGTGGTATAAGCATGGAAGCCTGCCCGGGTCCACCTGGATCCAGTGCCACTTTGAAAAACCAAACCCGAAGCGGTGGAGAGGCCTCAGTTCATGCCTGGTTCATCGGTGCCAATGCCCATGCCCGCATCATTGTAGGGAATGAAGATCTTTAAGCTCGAGGAAAGGACCTAGCCACGTTGTTCTCATCTGTCAAACAGCACCAGATCCAGTGGTGACGTCCAACAACCAAACCAAGCTTGGGTGACCTTTGGGTCCCTGCCTGTTGTAAACAGAAGGCTTGCAGTGTATTCCTGAAATGCTTGATTTCCGTTGTGTGTTCTGATGCCTGTCCCCTCCTTGCTGGTGCATATGTAGTGTGACTGAGTTGAATGTGTCTGTGGTTGTGAAGTTGATATGGTTGTGTGTTGTTTGCAAGGAATGGAGATGTAGAGACTGGCTGAATGTTGTAATGGTGTTCTTGCTATCTACGAATGCTAAAAATATGCTGCTGTAAGCGTGTGGCTGACAGCTCAGGAGCATACGGATGAGTGCTTAGTTATTGTTCTGAATGCGTCAGTCAATGGCCTGAGCTCAATTGTATGATTATGCCCAGTTAGTGGTCTCCATATGTCGAAGGTCAAGAGTAAGTGGAAGCCTAAAATAAGATTATAGTTTCATAGTCAAGCTACCTGGACTTCTCTAAATAAGAGGCTTACGGCTGGTCTTTGTCGGGACTGCCATATATATCTCCTGCTTTGCTTACTGCACATCTCATTCTGGATTAGCGGTAACATGGACATCAAGATACATGACAACCGCTCCACCTCTTGAATGGCACTAGATGTAAGCTGTTCCAAGAGGAGCTTACTTAATTGCTGTGATTCCATCCTGAATTGTATGCAGACATTGTGATGTGAAGCCACTGTGATCGTTTAGTCCTGCGTTGTATGTTCTCCTGCAACATGGAATAGAGCATGGTTGATTGGCTGATGCTTGAGTCCGGGCTCTGACAAAACACTGTTGAGAGTGGTTGTGGCTGTTGAAGCTTGCACGGGAAGTTCAGTGAAGGTGCCGGTGGAACAATACTTTCTATAAGGAGCCTGCAGTCTCTTCCACAAAGAGACACCATGCTTGGACAGGGCTGCTACAGAGGCTTACGAGGAGGCTTTAGAGTCCCATGGAGCTGCAGTGAGTTAATAACCCAAAAAAGCGTAGTTTGGCAGCTCTGAGATAGAGGCCAACAAACGACCTCGAAATGCATAGCCCCTGTGTGCCACAAAGGGGCTACAGTGTAGCTATGGAGAGGATATCAGGTGAGCGGGAATGGCGTCAGGGCCTTCCAACAGTTTTTGGCTCCTCCCAGAAACTGCCTCCATGTTGGCAGTGTTATGGCACAGCAACATCTTATTTAAATGAGGACATTAAATGTGTGTTTTGCACTTTGCAGGTTACAAGCTATTGTTGCTTGCTGGTGCTTTCAGGCCATCACCTCAGCCTCTGCCAGTACCCAGCAACGTTCTTATCTCTTGGTTGCCTTTTTACTCGAGTTTTGTCTGAATAATCGCTCTTCGTCAACAAGGGGCTAAAGACATTTTCAGTGGATCTTTAGGGGTTCTTTTTCCCAAAAGCCATAATGTAAGAACAATGCGTAAAAGGCTTGTTTGCATCTCTTTTACGCCACGGCTCATAATTGTACATGTGTATGGCGGAGTGGAGGGGAATATCATACCGTACGATTCTACTGCCCCCCTTCTTTTCCACCATACAAATACCACAGCATTTGCGCAGGGATGGAGATGCATGCCGCCGCATATGCAGACGGACTCGATAGGAATCCATTGTAAACGCTGTCAGGCGGACATGACAGGCGACGTTTACTTCGATCGCATGGCACAACACAAGCATGTACACTACTCCTCTTTCGCACTCCACCATGCAAAAGAGGCAAATTCGGCAGGTGGTATCTGAAACTGTACATGTAACAGGCCCCGCCAACTCATAAATGAGCCCATTTGTGTTTCGGCTGCACTGTGGCTACCCGCCCCATGATAATCGGCAGCTTTTGACAATATATCACCCCGTTCCCCTGTCTTTATTATAATTTCAGCACCTCATGATGCCTCAGACTCTTTGTCCCAACTATTGACAGGGGGCCCCAAGTATCATGTTGAAATGGGCCCTAAGAAGCCCTGGCACATGTTCAGCCAGCCCTGCAGATGAGAGCCACTTCTGAACAAAAACAAGGTACCGGCCTCCCTTGGGGGCTCAGGGTTCCTAATGTGCCAGTTTATAGTAGTGGACCCATGTAACTGTCAAGTCTTAAGAGCGGGACGGCAGTGGCCTCCGGGTAAGACTGGGCCCGTGTGCCTGAGTCTTTGGGAGTTCAGAAGATGTACCAAGTTTGGAAAGCTCTCACAGGGGTTGTATAGGAGAGAACCAAATTCGCAGAACAGTGAGTGCGCCTGTCAAATGTAGGGGGCCTGGGTAGAACATTTTGGAAGGGGAGCCCCAGTCCAGGGATTTCACGATAACTAATGGAGTTGGCGAGAGTCTGTGCCCCGCCTCAGGCCCGCAAAGGAGACAGCCCACGCCGCTGGTCAGTGTACACACGCGTGTTCTATGGTGTGCATGATCAACACAGGGACGCGTTGACGCAGGTTATTTAATTCAAAGGGATATGGGGTCTATGGAGAGATGGAAGGAGGAAGGGAAGAGGGGAAGAGGATAAAACCAGAGTACCAAACAAAGGAAGCCTGTGGTGCAGAGGCCCACTGGGAAATATCCAGAATTCCATGTACACCAGTACAGCACTGGTTCCCTGAATGAATCCCACCCTCGCCGTGGTCAGCAGCTAGAGGTAGACCAGCCGTCTCCTATTTCAGCATGCTTACAATGCGTCCAGGATCACACAGCCCATGTTCTTGTCACCTTCCAATCACCGAATACTTGTAAGAGGCTACATCTGTTGCTAGATGGAGGGTCTATTGAACCACGCGCCAGTCACAGCGTCATTCAATCAGGTCTGTTTGCTGTCACACAGACCAGGTGCGCGGCTCTGGTCTATTAACTGAAATGGCTCGCGATCTCCGATGTCGAGTAAGAGCAGAGCATTTTCCGCCCCAGGAAGGCAGAGGGGAGGGAAAGGCGATGATTCCCCGCGAGGACTTGGCATATGTCACGTCGCTCGCGTACACAGGAGGCTGACATTACAGAGAATGGGCCGCTGTGAGTCACAGGCCATCATACTGCGGGACATTTCACTGCGCGAAGAACAGCGGTGCCAGCAACAGACCCGAGCAGAGACGCGACGCTTGGCAGCGGTGTACCGCGCTCCTGCGGTTTAGTACCATGCGGCCTCCCCGTAGCGCCAAGTGCCTCCCCCACGGAGAGCTCTGCATTAACCACGGGTTAATGCCCCGTAATAGCAGAGAAAAATGGGCCTCCGCACAATTGCAGCCCCCAGATGTCGCAGCATTAAGAGTTATTTATGAGGTCATTTCCGACGCCTCCCGCTGGCTGGTCATTATGTGTCTGTGTGGGTATTGCTCGCGCTTGGTGGCCACGTCGTGTAATGAGAGGGAATAGCTCTGGTGCTACGTGTTTGTAGGGCAGGCATGAAATTGAGGCAAAGGCGCAGAAGCCGCACGAGCCCTGAGTGGTGCAGCAAAGGACATTAAAACAAATCTTTATTTTTTTATTTATTTAAGTTTCGTTAATTTCTTTATGAGTGTCATTTCCATTTTAATACAATTAATATTATTTTTGGTCATAGTATTAAACATTTTTAAATATGTAATATGGCATGTACCAAAATCTAATAGTGAGCCGAGGAGTTTAAAGTGAACAGTGTGCTGCAATAATAACGTGTGTTCTTGTATAGTTCTTCCTCTCAGATTTCCCCAGCTTCTAAGCACTGTAATAGCAGGTGTTATTATTACTCAATGTGTAATGGTACTCAATGTATCAACCTACGAAGGATGAAAGGATATTCGGCCATGCTGCATGATTCGAACTTGCCAGGGCCGGAACACTTTTTCAGTAAGCCACCCTGTAGCAGGAGCATGTTGTGCAAAGGACAGAACATCACGGTCTGCAGGGTCGAGTTAAAATCGCATAGGGGTTGGAGGGATTGATGTGTAATTCCGGACAATACTATGGTGTATTTTGTTTAGTGTATTCATTTAATCGTAATCGTTTATAGAGCGCTAGATTTTAGAAAAAGTGATTCAAGGATCCATAAGGGAGACAAAGAAAAAGACAAAAAGAGGGAGAATATATTAGTGCTCAGCCGGGAAAGTGTCATCAATCAAATCACATACATGTACAATACCTGCGCATCCCTTTTCCGCTTCTCAATACTTAAATACGAGGTAAAAGCCTTCATTATAAGTGTCCTATTCCCTAATCTCTTGGCCAGCCCCTTTTCCTCTGGGCCAGGCATCAGTTATTCCAGGTGTTACATTTTCCGAGAGCTTGGCTTGTGGAGAGCATCGGTTATGGGGCTATGGAGGTGTCTTCAGAGTGCACCCACTCAAAAATTAGAAACATTGAGTGTCTTCTTTGAATTTATGAATTAACACCAAACTCGGGTTTGAACCACAGACTTTAGATTCGCGGGGCTGACACTTCACCACTGCACTATATAACCTGAAGAAAAACAACAAACAACTAAAGGTGAAATGGCGCATTTCGGTACTGCATGTTCCGTGGAAAACATTGGTATTGGTTCTTGGAGTTTAAAACGTGCACACTTCGTTTTCAAAAACACTATTAGAACAAAATATCCTCACTTGTTTTTTGTGTGTGTGTTAATTTTATGAATGGCAAATGCCCATTCGTCCTGTGCAATTTTGGTGGTTATGCAAAGCAAATTCAAAGAATTGTGCACATTTCACCTTTATATTCTCATTTCTGGTGCCGTTGCTTCCAATTACGTTTGTTAATGAGTCCCCCCACTTCTTTTTTTAGGACTTGACCCCTGCTTGAAGCATATATTGTTTTAATGTAAGAGTAAGGGACCAAGGTCTTACTAGATACTACTATTTTAAATGTGATGCTCGAATTGGAAGAGGCGGGCTTGTTCGCACAATGCAATCTGGCCCAGTGTGATTTGAACAGCTAACTGAATGCGATTGCAGTGAGTTTTTGTTTAGTGGACTTAAGAGTATTGAGAAATGATCGATACATAATAGAAGTCATGGTCAAGTAGTGCAGAACTCTGAAGATGTAATGCTACCGAGCACTAACTGTGGTGAGCTACTGTCCAGTGCATGAAGTTGAGGCACAGAGCAGCAACCGACACCTAATAAAAGTTGTGGTGGAATAGTGAAGTACCGTGATAGAGAGATGTAATACCATTGTTGAGGATTACAAGAGGGCGGCTGAAAAAGCCACAGGAAAGAAACAGTGAAGGTCTAGTTCAATCACATAGTCGTTGATACATGCGTGCACAAACAAGTAAAACTCAACCGGACGCTGCGGTTGCATTGGATCAATAATGGGCATGACACAATCCATTCCAGGTAAGATTTAGAACGGACATGTTGCATGCATATTTTCGGTGCTTTTTAATATTGGGGTCAGGATGTAATGGGAGGGCTCCATTCTTTGTGCAGTTTAACAGATGTAATTCGTGTGGCACAGTCCAACAAGAGTGGGTGGGTAGATTTACCATTATAACAGCATATGTCAGATGGCAGTCATCTCAATCTCACGTTAACGGTTCTTTTGTACTATTGTGTGATACTTGGACAACACTGGTTATTACATTCACATCTGAGTAGCTGATTAATCCAAAACACTCTCATTTTTGACTAAAGGGAGACGTTGAACGTTCTGAATAACAGAGGCCATTTTGAAAACAAACAAGATGCTAACGAAGTTATGACGAGTAATTTGCTGATGATTTTTGTAAATTGATTGGGGGATTATTGATTATGGTTCTAATTGGTGCTTGTCATTTGATTGTAGATACTGTGCACAAGTTGTCATTATCACACGGGAGGATTCATTCAAAGGTTTTCATGACATTTTCTGTCCTGATAAAAACCATTGTGTAATATCAAGAGATCTCATAATCTGCTATGTTCTAGCTGAAACACTGTGAGTTGACATTTTTCATAAGAAATTAGATCTGGTGATGTTTGTCTCAATGGACCTATCTAGAAAGTGTTTTGTTAAGCGTGTTGTCTGACTAGGACAATTTCACTGGTAGAAGGTGGATGGATATAAATATTGGAATTTGTCAGTTGTTAATCAGAATATAATTTCCCCAGTGCAGTATTTTCCTTCGGCACAACTCTTTTCTCCGAGTCGGAGGGTTACATTTGAGGATACGTTTACCTGAACTTTGCCGATTGTTTGGGCAAGAAGGAAAGTACTCCGGTACACGGTACAGACCCTCGGCTCTACAAGTAGATTGGTGTGTGTAAGGAGGCGTTTTGTGGTTGAAGCACACCTGATTGGGTGTATTAAATAGTTTATCCACCTTACACCCATGAAAAGGGAGTATGTTGAAATCTGGTTTAAAGGGATTCATTTGTTTGCATATTCCAGAGATGGAGCCTTGGAACATATGTACCTCAAGATTTCTATAAAGATCCATTAAGATCTACCCCTACCAGGACTAAAGTGGACGATTGTTTACTATCTTTTGAGAAGAGTTACCCCTGATGAATGTCAGACATCAATGAGTCACTGGACAGAAACATTTTGGGTCATATATAGAACACAACAAATACATTTTAATGATTTTTTATGTTGAGTGTTGTTGTTTTTCAAACTCAATGTGTAATGAGTGTTTTTTTGTATTTTACATTTATATGTTTTGTGTAATCGTCTTTTTATAACGTGGTTTTAGGGCTATGACATCTGTGTATTTAAACACAGGTTCCCTGTATGAAATTGTGTATTTTCAAAATAAAAAAAATGTATTTTTTGTATTTGACACATCTGCCGTTTGGTAATATGTCTGGATTTATAAACTAGCTATTGTGCGACACTATCAGATTTATTTTTACAACATATTTAAAATTGTCTGTTTTCCTTACATACAATATAGCATTGTCGTGGTGTCCCCAGACAGTGGAAAGCAGTATGTTTACGCAATAGACCTTGCTGAGGGGTCCTCTTGGTTTTGAGTTTCACCTAATTGTTTTGATCAGTGTCATCTTGTACCACACCTGCAGTTGGTGACGTGTATTTTTGGCATGTTCAACTATTCTGAAATGTGAGCTTATTTTCTGGGCCACTGCAAACATTTTCTTCAGAGGCTCGCAATTGCTAATAAAGAACATAACACTGAGGTGAAGGCAATGTGCAAAGTAGGAAACATGAACTGTCTTTCCTATTCATAAAACAGCAAGCTCATTTAATTGTCTGCTGCAACAAGACACACATACAGTTTGCAAGTCTTTATCCACTATCTCTCCACCTCATCCACCTAGTTCCATATGTCAAGTGCCCTCTGGCTTCAGCTCAGAAATTATTGCATGCACACAATTGCCTGGTGTCAAATTGAATGCATCTGCTATCAGCGCGTATTACTCTGTGACCCCTCTTGACTGTTAGGTCACACAGTGTGCAGGGATCGGCAAGTGGCCAATGCTCTGATTAATGGTTCACATAGCCATGGTAAAGTCAACGTTTTGCCCTATGTACTACACTAGTACCTGCCCTAATGCAGCTATAACATTGTTGCACCATTATGTTACCTCTTCTCATGATAGAAACTTTGCATGAGACCTTTCCAGTATTGAGCAACGTTTCCTGTAAGGCACTGCAATCAAGGATGTTTCACAAAAGGATAGGAAAAGACATCTATTGCCAACATTGCAGCCAGGTTTGCATCATGCAGGGACTGTCTCTCATGGCTCTTGTGATACTTATTGCCATGCTAAATGCTTTCATGTCCCCTCCTGTTGTGCAATGGGGACCACTGCTATGTGTCACTTGGATAGAGACGATAGATGCCTGTGTTGTATTCCCAAGCAATGACATAGCTGTAAAATGTTCAAAGATAATTGTAAGCTGTTTCTCTGGTGGTATGGGGAGAGGTGTCCCTCAGATCGTTTGACTTGTTCTTATGTTTGTGCATGGTGCAGCAGCACATGCCACCGGATAGATGTGGCACTGAAGTTGATCTTTGCCTTCCCTCAGCACACAATTTTCTGATCTACAATAGGAAGGATGGTTCTCAAAGACACGCTAAACAGGAGGGCGAGCTTCTACAAATCGTGCAACCTCTGCATCTGTGCTGTAATTTTGTTCTTTCTTCTCAGTAATCTTGCTTTCCAGCTTGCTCATTCCCATCTGGACTCTGAAGGATTATAATTTGTTTCTAGGTCATTATTCCTCCTGTCAACATCAGTACTGTGTGATCTATAACTGGATGAAGCAGTAGAGATTGAGACATGTGAATTTTAATCTCCTCCCTGTGTTCAATTACTCTCTGTGTTCTTTTTCCCTGATCATCTGTAGATACGATGTGTACACATTGCCTTTCTTAGCATATTCATAAAAGCTAATCAAACCACCTAGTCAATTGCAATTTTCTGTAACACTGATGTCATAAAATGTTCTAAAGCCATTGCTAGAGCTTGGACTGGGATTATTTCAAGATGCAACAGTGCCAGGAGGTGTACTCTAAATCCCCCTTGACTTCAACAGGGCCAATAGCGTAATGTCACGGATTACAGAATACTTATGGTATCTTCCAGATGTGGACAAAAGAGACATAAGTGTACAGTCTTGCTCGAATGTTGTCAAACGGCCAACGTTCTGCCAAAAGTAAGAGCATCAAATCTAAAGCATGTTAGCTACCTTCTGACCTTTTGGGACCTCTTCTAATTAATCTTCAGTAAGCCCATAGGTGTTAACGATATTGTGCAAACTATGGGCCTCATTACACGGTAGGTGGTAAACCATGGCGCTATTAGCGCCATGGTTCATGCCGGTAATTTACCGGTACCACCTTGGAGGAAAGGGGAATTACCGCCCTATTCCAAGGTTGGGAAGGCAGTAATTCCTCCTTCCTCCATTGCCCTTCCCCATTCCCATTTTTGCCCCATAGGGCATAATGGGAATGGGGAAGGCGCTAATTACGGTACCGCAAATTGCGGTACCGTAATTAGCACCCCGGTCCCTTTGCAGGTTCATTTTTTAACGCCTGCTAAAAGCAGGCGTTAATGTACCAACCCGCAAAGGGACCTCGTAGTAAGGCGGTAAGGGTTTACCGGTACCGGTAAAATACCGGTACCGGTAAACCCTTACCGCCTACCGTGTAATGAGGCCCTATGTCTCTTCCTCCTGAGCTCTATTCCCTTAAATCATGTTCTCTGTTAATGAACAATGCTTGCACCCTTTTTCTATCCTTCCCAAAATTAGTGTAGGTTCTGCAAAGAGATCAGGCCACTGTACCGATGACAAAGTGATGTAGAAATGAAAATGCCCGGGTATTCTAATTGAGAAGTTCCTTGTCCAGACATCCTCTGTATCTGCTGACATAGTACTGCATGTGGATTGACTCAGGGTGACAATCAAAATGGGCTGATCTATATGTGTCATAGTGCAAAATACAGCCTTGGCCAAGATCGAATATACTGAGAAATAGGGTGTAGAGATTGGTAGGCCGAACAGTCTCTTAAAAAAGCAGCTGTGATTATTTTTGGATAGTAACATATGATTCATGTTTCCAGATTTCTGCGTCATATAGACCAATAGCTCTGGATCTATCTGAATATATGTGTAGCATGACATCAATCGAATATGTATCTAAGTAATGTTCATCTACAGGATGATAGTCCTATTCACCTGTTCAGAGGTGAAGTGCACCCGCCAGAGTTCCATTTTAAAGCCGCTTTGCTCACGTGGCATTTTAGATCATTTTAATTTACTGCTGTGTTAATATTATCTTTATTGCTGAAATTGCGTTGGGTGAACTTTATCTTAACTATTGCAGAGATCCTGAATTGAAGTATGTGTTGTTTCTCAGGACGCCACATTCACGGGCAGTCCTCTATTGTTGTGAGGGGGCACTTTGCATCCCCTCCCTCCTCGCTTCGTTACTTATTGTTCAGCTGCCTTCGCGTCCACGAGAGGTGAGGTGCTCTTGCAAGAACTTCATTATAAAGCCGCTCTGATCACGCTGGCATTTTAGATCATTTTAATTTACTGCTGTGTTTTTATTATCTTTATTGCTGAAATTCCGTTGGTCGAACTTTATCTTAACTATTGCAGAGATCCTGCATTGAAGTACGTGTTGTTTCTCAGGACACCGCATTCGCGGTCAGTCCTCTCTTCATTGTTGTGAGGGGGCGGGCTTTGCATCCCCTCCCTCCTTGCTCCAGTATACATGTGTTGCTATGCTCGCCTGCACAGCGGATGGGCACAGCGGGCACGCCGTCACCGCGCCAAAGGCACGCTTAAGGCGAGCCCGTCTGTGTCCGTCCGTGATAAGGACGGGCGGGAGGGTGTTCTACCCATGTCCCTCAATGAAATGGTGGCTCTTGCCCCTCCTGGCACTCGCTTTCATATTGGCTGTCAAAATAGTTTTACACCAACTTTGGCCACTAACCTAGAGTCTGTATTAGTACAGCCTCTGAAGTAAGTTAGGCCATCACCTGCCCCCAACCTATTGCTACTTAATACACATTTGCTTACTGCGCATGCTGCTGAAATCAATCAGCTACTTTCGTTTAGACAGCCTGAACTGCTGGTCTTAACAGAAACATGGTTGCAGGAAACTTCCGCGCCAGCATTGCTTCAAGCTATACTGCCGTACTATATCATTATTCATGTAGATCGTCCCAACCCACAACTATGAGGCGGGATAGCAGTTGTTTTTAAAACAGCACTAGCAGTTTCAAGATTGGAGCTTCGCCATTCTATACCCATGGAAGCTCCTTTATTTCGCTGTGTTTTTTACTCTTCATATATAGGCCATTTCCTGGCCATTTATCGCTCACCTGGTTCTCATGTTGGGTTTCTTGAGCCTTTCGTGGACCTGGTGGCTGATCTCCATACCAAATTCTCCAATCTAGTTGTCCTTGGAGACCCTCATTTGAAATTCAATAACCCCAAACTCCCCGCCTCAGCCATTTCTGTAATAGCATGGCTGACCTGGGGTTGACTCAATTGATCTCGGGTCCTACTCATAAATTGGGTAATACCCTGGACCTGGTTCTGGCACATGAAACTTCTGTAACTGCTCTTTTACCTGAGCCTGTTGTACGGTCTGACCACTATTTGGTTACCTGTCTGCTTAATAAGGCTACATTACAACATAATACGAAGCCATCTGGTAGGTGGCAACGTTGCTAGCGCTCTGCCGACATATCCGACTTGGCTTCATCAATTAAGGGCATTTGCAGTAAAGCTCCACTAACGACCTTACATGTACTCACCCAAGCAATGCTCGAAACTGCTCCTAGTCAGCTCATTCAACCTCAATGGCTTCCTCCAGAACCCTGGTTCACTGAGGATCTTAAGGCACTTTGTCTTGCCTTAAGGCAGGCAGAACGTAAATGGGGCAGAGTATAAGATCCTTGTCTTAAATAATGTTATCAATCTTGTGCCTCAGACTATTCGGCCGCAATCATACTAGCTAAAAAAACCTTTTATGCCCATAAAATTTAATCTTCACTATGTGGTCCAAAAGCGCTCTTTTCTGTGGTTAGGGCTCTTTCCTCTACTGCTATACTGACTCCTTCTGGTAGTCCCACACAGGAGCTTTGTGACTCTTCAGTACTTTTTTGGGTAGAAAAAATTGAAACAATTCGAGACAATATTAAGCTGACTATGTCTAGTCCTCCTTTAGAGGTGCTGACTCATGCCCCGATGAGCTTGATAACTCTGGTCGATGGGTCTTTATTTCCTGTTTTCTCTGAGAACGACCTGCTTGCTGCCATCCAGCGCATCAAGTCAGGGGCCCGTCTGATGTTATTCCTTTGACGGTGATGAAAGATATTTATGCTGAGATACTATCAGAGATTACAATGGCAGTTAATGTGTCATGTCAGCAGAGTTGTATCCCTACTGAGCTTAAGGCTGCAATGGCGATTCCTCTTCTGAAGAAGCCAGCGCTTGATCCATCTAACGATCGTCCTATTTCTCTTTTACCGTTCCTTATGAAACTTTTGGAATCACTGGCATCTCCTCCCCTCTCTTCTTTCATGGAGTCCACTGGGTTCTTCAATCCAGCCCAGTCGGGTTTCAGACCTGGATGGGGGACGGAGAGCATGCTTGTGTCGGTTCAGGAGGACATGGCCAGGCTGGTTCATGCTGTTGGGGTTGGTGCTTTGATTCTTTTAGACCTTGCTGTGGCCTTTGAAACGGTTGACCACACCATCCCACTTGCCCACCTGGTCCAGGTGGGAATATCTGGCCAGGTTCTTGCCTGGTTCACCTCATACCTGACCGACAGAACCCAGATTCCTTCACTCTCTCCTTTTCTCTCTGCTCTTTCAGACTTATTTGTGGTGTCCCTTAGAGATCCCCTTTGTCTACTATCCTCGTCAATGTTTACATCTGGACTCTTGTGTGTCTCATCCGCTCCTTCGACATCAGGTGCTACTCGTATGCCGACGACACTCAGATCCTGATCCGGTTGGACCACGATCAGACTGAGATGGCATTGTGCTTGAATCAGTGCTTGACTGCCGTGGGGGCTTGGATGAGCCACAATTGGCTGAAGTTGAATGGAGACAAGACTGAGGTGCTGGTGGTTGGTTCTCCCCCTGATCCTTCACTCTGGGTGTGTTCCTTTTGGCATTCATCTCTGAGCACTCTTCCTGTTCCATTTACCAAGGTCAAGAACCTTGGTGTCGTTATCTCATCCTCTCTTTCCATGGAGGCTCAAGTGGCGGTAGTCTGCCAGGCGGGTCACTTCCATCTAAAACACTTTGGAAGGGGCTTCCTCAAATTCCAGTTACCCTCCGGCCACCTGTGGTCGCTGCCTTGGTGCTTAGTCACCTTGACTATTGCAACTCACTCTATCTGGCTCACCCTAAAGCACTGATTCAGAGACTGCAGCGCCTTAAGAACAGGCGGACAGAGTTACAACATGCTCTCCACATGGGGCCCACATTTCTCCTGTGTTGCGGTCCCTTCACTGGCTGCCGGTATCCCAGCACATCATCTTTAAGTCCCTCCGTCTGCTCCACCGGGCATTGCATGACGAGGGGGCTGAATACCTGCGGTCCAATTTCTTACGTTACATTCCGACACAACAGCTACGTTTAGTATCTGCCGGTCTTCTTGTTGTCCATCATTTTCGCCGTGCCCGGATTGGAGGTAGAGCTTTCTCAGTCATTGCCCCTCGACTGGGGAATGATCTCCCCCTGGCCTTGAAACAGTCTTCTAATCATATGGCCTTTAGGAAACTGTTGAAAACCTACCTATTTAAATAAATCTTGTTATCTCTCCTTCTCTACCTCTCTGTTATAGTGCATTGATACCTAGATGAACGTGTGCTCAATAAATGTAATTAACATAACATAACACACATAACACCTATTGCTACAGATTCCTAATGGATATGTGCCAAGGCTTTAAGAATTTCAGAGAAGACCACTCCAAATATGTGCACAGGTGTAACTGCTGTAGGCTAACTCCATCAAAACTGAAGGAGTGAACATTTCCCCTTCTGCCTGCGATATCCAGCTATTTGGATTTCCCAATGTTTATTAGGAGGACTCTATCCCTTACAAAATATGTCTATTTATTGATTAACACTTGTAGAGCCCTGCAAGTACTGGCTATGACAATTGTGTCATTGGCACAGCTAAGCAGATGAACCAGCGCCCCACCTGCAGACAGAAACTCTAACCGCTTGCCCTGGAAGGCCTTTTTCAAGCAGTTGGTTTACACATTAAACAGGATAGAGTCCAAGACATAACTCTGTCACATACACTGGGAAACTAAAAAGATTCTCAGAGGGCCACACCTGATGTATGCTAGCCTATCTGGATGAGGAACAATGAGGATTCTCAAGAGATGGTTTGTGATCCTCATCTCACACAGCCTCACACATCCTCAGCTGATGAACCATGTTGAAAGTCAAAGAGGGATCTAGATAACTGGTTTCTAGAAAAAATATATTTTTCTGCCAGCAGATACATATTAACTGCCGGCTACATACTTCCAATGCATTCCATGAACATCACCTGAGTACTGTCAATAATGTTATTATCATGTACCCATTTTTAATCCTTTGATGGACTGATCTTCTGAATACATTTGATGTTGCATAAAGAAGTGAGATTGGATGGTATGATTTAGGAATATTCATGTCTCTATTCTTGTAAATGTAGACAATCGGTGCCCTGTGGTAGCTTGATCGTATACATACTATTACTCAAATTATGTTAAAGTTTCACCTTAACAAATATCTCAAATTGACCATCTTCATTCATGGCATCCCTAGTGCATACAGGGCTGCAACAGGAGTGAAAGGATCACAAGCTCCTTCCCAGTAAAATCAGAAGAGTGGGACTCTCCTACAAACTGTCCTCTCCTCAGTGATTACCAGTTCCTCCTACTGCTCCTCTCTGCTGTCACATGAAGGCACGCGTCTGGTCCACTGACTTCAAAAGACAGTCATGGACTGGTGTGTGACCCGCCTCCTATAATGTCTGTATATACCACTCAGAATAATCGAGTGTGAGATGCCATCAGGGATTAATGGTTTCACCTGCTTATCCACCCAGGTGTCACCCAATGGCACCTATCTCATCCCCTCAACTCAACAGATGAACATGGACTGGTGTGTTACTGTGAGAAATGTGACCATCCACATGGTGGATGTGTGCCAGCCTGGGCATTTTTGTAATTGAATGATGGTAGATCAACCTCTGGTAAAGGTGTGGGGCTAATCGGCACGCACATTTCTATGCTTACCGCACGACATATGCATAGACCTGTGTACTCTGGGTGGACACAGCCTACAGGCGCAGTCCCTCCTGTCATATTTATTTGGAATCTGACGGGTGGAGTACATTATGCATCTCGAGAAGGGGGAGGGCCAAACCACCCCCTTCCATGGCGAGCCCAATTAACTAACAAATGATCTATGAATCCTCCCTGTCCTTTTGTTTAGCCATGCAGCTGGTGGGAATATTCACATACTAATCAGAGTTTAATTCAAACAGGCACACATGGGACCTGGCTGAAGAGGCTAACAAAGGAGACAGGAAACCCCAACAACCTTTCATATTCACTGTGTCAACATGAAGCCTGCTCCAGCCCTCAGTATCGACTGACAGTGAAATGTCATGTCTCGGGCTGTGTGTTTACAGTAGTCATCCCCGCATGGGGACCCCATTCAGAAGGTACAAGTATGTGGCTTGGCGGAGCAGAAAGTCTAATCTCGCCTCAGCTTCAAGCGATACCTGCTGCTTTAATCAGGAACCACAGAGAGCTCCTTTAAACAGAAAGACCCTTTGATCCAGAACAGACAAGAGGATGGGTGGCACTTAGTATTCCATGTTTTCTCCCCTCTACCTTTTCTTTTGCAAAGCACTCTGGTTATGACCTAATGCATACAGGAGATTGTTGGTGGGGGCCCATGTTTGGTTCATTAAGATATCTTAGCCTACACCAATGCCTGTGGACTTTTGTCTTTAAAAGACAGCACAACCCCTCTTTTGGTAGATCACCTGAAGGCTTCACCAGAAGCAGAAAGAAGAACGTATCATTGGATCCTGGCTGAATGTACTATCTGCCTTACATCTGCCACCAGTGAAGGAAGGCCAGGACCTCCAAGAGGGACGCAAGGTCCCCCCTAAACATCCCTAAACATCTCCCGGGCAACAGAGGGAGATACTGAATCCAGAAGACCCTCCAGCAGCTCCAGAACTAGTACCCAGCCAGCACACAGCATGCCCAGCTAGGCTCTGCAGCAAGCTTCCTAGGTGAGAAGTGCCAGGGAATCTCTGAACCAAACCAAGGACAAGGAAGCTGCCTGCAACACTCTCCTAAGCTTTGGGCCGTCCGCCATAAAGGAGAACACAAGCCCAGTGAAGAAGTTAGGAGGAGTGTATCGACAAGCATCCACGATGTCCGCCTTAAAGGACATTTTGGAGCAAGTTGAGCCCCTTGAGCTGCAACTGACTGCACTGTAGAGGAGCAGCTGCATGCCTCTGCAGGTAATCCCACCCCTCTACCTCCTGTATGTTGGAAGATTGCCTGAGATTGTGCCATGGTTGACACCAGCAGTTGTGATCATACCATGGCGAATATTCAAAAGAAGGTACCCTCTAATAAAACCCTATCAAAAGTATTCTCGAAGGGACAACAATCTGAGGGAGGAACTCCCTGAAGAAATATGAAAAGGAGAGAAAGAGGAGCTGGTGACGTCACAAGAGACGAACGTGACACACTGAAAAGACTGGCTGAAGAGAATGCATAGACCTTATAGAAACTGATGAGAAAGTAAGAATTGAGTAAACTTTCACATGTGAAAAGAAGATTGCATGTGTGTGACACACTATAGAAAATGCAAGACATTCAATAACTGTGCAGAAGCAGCAAGGCAAGTAGAAAAAGTGATCTTAGAAGCTGGCTATACGTAGTGAATAGACTGCAGGTGGAGACGCCATTGCATAGAAACTGGACATCAGTGTCATGAACTTAATAAGCTCAGGCCCATGGAGAAGGAAAGCCGAGAACTGTGTTGCAGCAAGAATAAGCTGAGACCGTGGATACGAATGGCAAGGCTGTTTGGCCTGGTATAAATGTCAGGCAGCCAAGGCCAGTTGTCCATTCTTGAAGGCATTAAACGTGAGAATCTGAATCATCTCTTGTTAAGGTGCAATGAAAGAACACTGGGAATGCCAAGTTGTATTCATTTAAGACATATAAATGCTGCAAAATGGTCCAAATCATGGTCTCCTGTCATGTGAGCCAAAGATGGAAATAGAGTTGGGCATGGAGTTCTAGAAAACGGAATAGTGCGTGCTTGCACTCCCTTATATTCTCACAGACAAGAATACTCTGAAAGGCCAAGTTCAAAGACAATCTTCATAGCAGAGGTCATGGGTGATGAGAGATGTCCGACTAATGGGTGGGGAGGTAAAGTCAAGTCCACCTGCAGGCACCTGGGTTTGAGCTTACGTGCGGCTAAGTGAACCAAATGTTCCAGACATGGCACACGTGTGCCAACCAATTGTAGAGGGCCATATAATGAGGGGCCTTATAGTTTGAGAGCCAATGATATACCGTGTACTTAATAGTGTTGAAGTTGACACATTTTAGAGGTAGGCATAAGTTTTCCACCTCACAGTAGACATCCAATTATAATCTCACCCCTTATAGAAAGTATACTTAGATGTTTCCCTTAAGCCTATCTCAACTCTTTGTAGGTTTTTCTTATTTGCCACATAGTATGACATCACGTATGATAAATTGTTAGTATATGAATGTGTTTTTATATTAAATGAGCCGAGAAGCTTGAGCGGACGTCTGCTGATGTCCGTTGTAACTCCCTGTATTAGAAAATTGATATTAAAACAGTAAACCTTTGCCATCTTCCTGAGTTGGTTCGATTATTTGGTGTCAGAGTTATTCTGCATCCCATCCATTGCATGCACGCTACCCAAAGGGCTCTAAGCTCAGCACCATTGACTGTATCTCTGTAAAGACAGGAGGGGGGGTATGTACTCCTTCTCTCTATATGGTAGAGGAGAGGCACAGAGGACCCCAGCCAAGATTCTCTATTAAGGTAGCAATGGATGAGCAATCAAGGCTTAGCTTCTCAGGAGGTGATGCAGGCTGGTTCTTAAGTACAGTGTAGTCCCCAAGCCCCCACAAAGGAATGTCCACACACTGTATTAGCTAAAACACAGTCTTTATATAATGAAGTTCAAGGTTATGTACACTATCACAATAACTCACTTTGTGTTCAGCAAATCTATAATGGCAAATATATACAGTTCTACATGGTACCACAATTATTACTAGATCTCATTAAAGTGCATCAACTGTACTCTGGTTAAATGGCACACAAATAAAATGAATAAAGATAACCAACAATAGACATAAGAGGAAAGCAGTTGGTTAGAACAATTGGCAGAATACTGGCCTCTACCGTTAAACATAGTTCTGTGTGGAGATCCCCCCACCTGGGCAACCTGTAAAGTAAAGATATATCACAAGCTCCATCCATATATTGTTCTATATGTCTTATTTCCTTCTATAATGTTTCTACCCCCCCAATGTACCTTGTAGAGCAGAGTTCTTCGAAGAGGCATTGATGGATCCTTCTTGAGTGACTCCCTTTAAAGCAGAAACCACGGATCATCGAGAGGAGTCGAGGAAGGTGAACTTGGCATTGATGGCATTGATGAAAAGTTCGATGGTGCCGAGACCACGGCGTCGACCCTGGCGGTGCTCGTCGGTGACGTCCTGTGAGGATGAGGTGTGCGGGGCACCTCAGCGGTTGATAGTTCACGACCGCAAAGAGTTTCTGAAGAACTGTAGCCCGACACGGGCATCGAGTCATCGAAGTCTTTGTGGTCTTCGGGTGGCGGGAAACCCACCGGTGGATGCTCCTCAGCGCGTTGAGGGCCTGGCCTTCTCTGGCGGGATAAGTCAGGCGGTGGTGCGGACGAGCGTGTCCGTGAATCAAAAAAAAAGTCTTAGGCAAAGGAGCGTGCGATTCCGGTCGTCGGCAGCATGGCGTCAAGCGGTCCCCTCTTCTGGGCAACACGGCTTCTATGGACCTCCAGCGGTTACAGTGATACTCGGAACCCTGGTCGACAGCAATGGACTTTAACTGCGTTCGTGTCCGGGTGCTTTACTTGGTTCTCCTCGGCAGTCCCGTCTCCGGTCGGCAGCTTTTTGAGGGTCTGACTTCCAGGGAGCTTTAGCGAAGGTTAGCGGTGCTCGAATGGTCCCTCAGAGCATGAGGAGAGGGTGCCTAACCAGGTACTCTCTCAGATCAGTCCTTGATGAACTTGACAGCTTTCAGATCGGGTCGAAGCAAATGCAGCAGCAGTTCTTCTTCTTCCAGTTGGGTGTCAAGGATAAGCAGTTCCAGTTACTCCTCAAGTGTCGACTCAGCTTCTGAACATTGGTTTTAGCAGTGAGAGGCCCCCAGATATACTAGTTTATCTCCCATTCATTCTGCTGGGTCGCACTCAGGCAACCAATCGGTCAGAAGGGCATTCATGCAGGCAGGCATCCAATCAGGTGCATAGTGCATTCAGGCCATTCACTTCTCTCCAGACACTCACAACAAGTTATGTGTATTGGGACAAGTACCCAGCCATTCAACACTCCACACTGCATTCATACCAGTTTCGGGCAGGGCTGTCTCAGTCATTGTGTCAAACACCAGATACTAGACATCCACAACACAGAATGCGTATTCGTCACACACTCCATTCACCCAGGTGCCACACACAGGGTGTACCCACAACATACAGTCACTAGAAAGGCTCCAGCCAGTCTGGCATGGACTTCACAGCAACACCATATATGGAACTTCCACTCAACAGCCAGTCAGGGCGCTTGACCTTGAAGCCCTGCTGGACGAGAAGAATTGCTGTTGCTCTCCTTCACAATCTGAAAGCTGTTGTGCCTCCAAGGACTGACCCAGAGAGGACCTGGTAAGGCGCCCTCTTACCGAGCTACGAGGGACCATCGTGCACAGCTGATCTTTGCCAACGCACTCTGGTAGACAGATCTACGACAGGCTGCCGACCCGATACGGGGACTGCTGCGGAACTCCAAGGAAAAGCACTCGGACTGTTGTTCTCCACTGTCGACCATCGCCGTCGCCGACTGCAGCTGCTGTGCTCCCGTTTGCCTAAGAACTTTCATTGATCATTGGACGCTCTCATCTGCATCGTCACCCGCTTTTCTCCCGCCGGAGAAGGCGCCACCGTCAACGCACTGAGGAGTATCCACTGGTGGGTTTCCCGCCACCTACAGACCGCAGAGACGCCGACAACTCGACGCCCTTGCTGGACCACAGTTCTTCATCATCTCTTTGCGGTCCAGAACTATTGTCATCGAGCTGCCCCGCACGCCTCTTCCTTGCAGGACACCAACGCTCTGTTGTCAACGAGCACCGCTAGGAACGAAGCAGCCACTTCCTTGCCGTAGTTGACCCGGTTCACCGTCGGACGTTCGACGACCCGTGACTCCCGCCTTAAAGGGATGGCACTCAAGAAGGTCCGTCGATTCCCCGACACCGAACGTCAAGTTCCCCGACACCTACATTGGGGGAGTAAAACCTTAATAGGAAGAAGTAAGACTATCGGACAATATATCGACTGGGCTTGTGCTATATATCTTTATTTACAGGTTGCCAAGGTGGAGGGATCTCCACACAGATAATTTTACAAAGGTAGCGGGCTGGTTCCTTAACAAATAATTTTACAAAGATCTCCACACAGAACTGTCCCTATTGGTAGGGGTCAGTATTCTGCCTATTGTTCTAACCATCTTACGTTCCTTCCTATCTCTAATGCAGGTTTACTCGTTATTGATCTGTGTGACATTTTAACCGTACAGTTGATGCACTTTAATGAGATTTGATAACATTAGTGGTACCACTCTAGACATGTATATATTTATCATTATTGACTTCCAAGTACAAAGTGCGCTATTGTGATCGTGTACATACCTTTGAATATTAATTATATAAATTATATAAAGACTGTGTTTTCAGTAATACAGTGCATGGACATTCCTTTGTGGGGGTTCGGGCACTACACTGTACTTAAGAACCAGCCCACATCACCTCCTGAGAAGCTAGGTCTTGATTGCTCGTCCATTGCTACCATGATAGAGAATCTTGGCTGTGGTCTGCTGTGCCTCTCCTCTACCATATAGAGAGCGGAAGTACAGACACCCCCCACCGGTCTTTACAATGGTGGCAGAGGTGGGATGCTTATGCTTTTAAGAATCAGCGTATAACCGTGCCACTTACAAAATATCCACACTTTATTCGATTAAGGTTTGGGTGTGTACAAAATAACTGCATTACAAGCAATGGAGTCTATTGCGAATGCTAAATTGACTTGGATGAGCTTAGAGGCTCTCCAGAGTGCTTGTGAAGCGAGGGAGTTAGACTTTGTGGATAAGTCTAGGGCTGAGCTGATAGCTGCCCTGGTGGACTATCAGACCGATGGTGAAACTCTTGATGAGGGGGGGAATGCAACCAATGAGGACTCTGGGGTTTCTACTGAATCTGTTTCTGGGAATGCCGCCATTCCTGCTGCCTCTGTTCCAAACCCCAGCAATACCTTGGAGCTTGAGTTATTAAGGATGAAATTGGCCTTTGAATATCGCAAGTTGGAAATAGATGCTGAGCTTAAGATAGAGGACCTGGCGCAACAAGTGGAACTCAAGAATAGGGATCTTGAACTCAAAGACAAGGACACTGAATGTCAGAGAATCCAGCTAGAGAAAGCTCGAGTGGAGACTTCAGCGAAACCCAGTGAGAGTGTCAGGTCCCAAGCCACTAAATGTATGAAGGATTTGATTGGTGTGTTTCGGAGGGTTCTGATATCCTCCAATGGATTGAAGCATTTGAAATGGCTTGTACAATTCATGATGTTGACAAAAGAGATTGGGCTAAGTGTTTGCTAAGCAGAGTGCCTCAAACTGGATATGACTGTATTCTGAAGCTGAGTGTGGAAGAACGGTGTCAGTATGAGTGTATGAAATCTGCTTTGACTGCCAAGTTTGGCAAGACACCTACCCAATACCTTAAAAGGTTCAGGGATTTTAAGAAAAGAGAGAATGTGTCTTGGGTTGACTGGGTGAGTGCGGTGCACATGAAGATGATGGGGTGGATTGATGGTTACAAGGTGAAAAGTTTTGTTGAATTGTCCCACCTGTTGTTTTTTGAGCATTTTTCCGAAGCCTGTTCACCAGAGCTGCGTCAGTATGTTGCTGACCAGAACATTTTGGATTCCTTTAAGCTGGCTAGGTTGGCTGACATGTGGGTCTCCCACCCGGTGTCCCCTAAGGACTCCAGTGGGAAGGACAAGGACAAAGAAAAGGGGGCCTCTCAGAAAGCTGAGGCGTCCAAAAAGCAGTCACAGTCGAATAAACCTAAACCCTCCTCTCCTAAGACCCACAAATCTAGTGGGGATAAGTCATCTGTGGGTGGGAATAAGAGTAGTGGTCCACCTGCTGCAAAGCAGGCTCCCGGTGGTTTCAGTACCGTACCCCGCACTCCCGGCACTTGTTGGGACTGTGGGGCTCTGGATCACAAAAGGGGTGATTTCAAGTGTAAAGGTAAGGCACTCAGAGTACAGGCTGTCAGCCTGACCTACTCTTACCCCATGTCTGAGGTGGAGGCTACCGTCCTCCCCTCCTCTACCGGGATCACTTTTGGTGCTCCCGTAGAGATTTCCTTAGTGTCGCTTGGGGCCTGGGACCAGTACGCAGACGTACTGGCAACTATCCCACAAAACACCTGTAGATTTTTGAGAAGTGTCCTCCTGAATGGCCAGCCTTCTACTGGTTTGAGAGACACTGGGGCAAGCATGACAGTGGTGGACAGGACCCTGCTCAAGCCAGAGGACTATGTAGATGCTCCTCTGAGAACCACCAGGTTAGCTGGTGGGCCTCCCAAATTATCGCCTGTAGCCCGAGTCACACTCGTAATTGGAGACAAGACAGCAAAGCTTCCTGTCCTGGTTCAGGACAACGTCCCTGCTAACATTCTGTTAGGTAACGATCTAGTCGAGTTGGGATTGATTGCGGATGGTCTTCGCATGACTACTGCTGCGGTCACTAGGTCACAGGTGACACCGGGTCTGGCTGTGAGTCAGGTACCCGAGCCGAAGGCACGGCCTAAGGCACGACGAAGGAAGAGCAAGAAGGCCACCTCTGTGGAGAGAGCCCCTTCTCTTCCTGCTGTTCCTACAGCACCCATTTGGATCCATGCTCCGGACGGGCTGGGTCCAGTGGTAAACCCCGTCTCAACTCCTGTGGAGAAGAGCCAGAAGACTCTCCTGTGGGGGAGGTTCTCAACCCGGAGGATCATCCGATCTTCAATGCTTGTTGGCTGAAGGGGGACCCTCCCGGGCAGACTTCTGCAAAGGACAGAGAGAGTGTCCCTCTCTCGAGGGTCTGAGGAAACAGGGCCTGTCCCAGGCACACAGAGAAGTACCTAGGACGTTCCGGATTTATTGGGAGGGTGAGCTCCTTGTTAGTGAGCCCACTAAGCCTGAACCTAGTGCCCTCAAGAGGTTGGTGGTACCCCAGGTTTACAGGCCCTTCCTATTGCAGTTGGCTCATGAGGTGCCCTTGGCTGGTCAGCTTGGTACCAAGAAGACTAAGCAGAGGCTCTCTGCCCATTTCTACTGGCCCTGGATGGAAGTAGAAGTGGAGTCCCACTGCAGGACCTGCCCAACCTGTCAGTTGTCTGGCAAGACTGGAGGCAGTGTCATTGCCCCAATGCAGCCATTACCAGTGGTTGGCACACCATTTGAGAGGGTGAGCATCAACATCGTCGGTCCCCTTGACCCTCCCACGTCAGGTGGACATCTCTTCATCCTGGTTTTGGTAGATCATGCCACCAGGTACCCTGAGGCTATACCCCTTCGGACTGTTACTGCCAAGGTGGTTGCCCGGGCCCTCCTGGGCATTTCACCTGCGTTGGATTCCCCAAAGAGGTTGTCTCTGACCGAGGATCCAACTTCATGTCTAGTTACATGAAAACCATGTGGAAATAATGCGGGGTAACCTACAAGTTCTCCACTTCTTACCGCCCCCAGACCAAAGGTCTGGTTAAGAGATTTAATAAAACTCTCAAGGGCATGCTAGGTGCTTTGGAAGAGCCCCTAAGGAGGAAATGGGATCTCCTCCTGCCATGCCTGCTGTTTGCTTACCGAGAGGTACCTCAAGTGGGTGTTGGTTTCAGCCCCTTTGAGTTGCTCTTTGGACATCCCGTGAGGGGGCCTCTCACCTTGATCAGAGAAGGCTTGGAAGCCACCCCTCCCGGTCCCGCCAAGCAAGTGGGGGACTATGTGTTAGGCCTCAGACGGAGGATGACACAGATGATGGGACAAGCAACGGCGAATCTCAAGGCCAGCCGGGAATTGAACAAATACTGGCATGACCTTAAAGCATCGCAAGTGGATTGGACTCCGGGACAGGAGGTCCTCGTGATGGAGCCTACCAAGCCTCGGGCATTGGCAGATAAATGGACTGGGCCCTTCCGGATAGTCTCCAAGATGGGCGAGGTCAATTATCTGGTTGACATGGGAATCCCAGGGGTATCCCCTCAGGTATTCCATGTTAATAGGCTCAAGCCGTTCCACAGGCGAGCAGAAGTCTCATGTCTCTTGCTGGCTTCAGAGCAAGAAGAGGATGAGAGTAAGCCCCTTCCTGATTTGCTGCATAGCAACCCTCAGGATGGCTCAGTGGGGGAGTACAGCTCTCTCCAGATTTGACAACCGAGCAGCAGAGGGCCTGCAGGACTTTGCTCCAGCAATATGCCTCTCTGTTTTCGCTGACGCCAGGCCTTACACCGTGGTGTAAGCACGAGATTGACACTGGTGACAGCGTGCCTGTCAAGAGCAGGAGCTACCGAATGTCAGATACGCTTAAGAACCACATCCAGGCTGAGGTCGCCAAGATGTTGGATCTGGGTGTTATTGAACCCTCAACCAGTCCCTGGTCCAGACCAGTGGTCCTTGTCCCCAAGGCAAGTTCTCAGGCCGGTACCAAGGATTGGAGGTTCTGTGTGGACTACCGAGGAGTCAATGCCGTCACCAAAACTGATGCGCACCCATTGCCCAGGGCTGATGAGCTTGTGGACACCATAGGTGCTGCCAAATTTGTGAGCACCTTTGACCTCACCTCAGGCTATTGGCAAATAGCTCTGACGGACCATGCCAAGGAAAAGACGGTGTTCTCAACACCAGAGGGACTCTACCAGTTTAGGGTCATGTTTTTTGGGTTAAAGAATGCCCCTGCCACCTTCCAGAGATTGCTCAATCATGCTCTCATTGGGTTGAAAGCCTTTTGTGTGGCTTATTTAGACGACATTGCCGTCTACAGTTGCACTTGGGAATAGCACTTGACACATCTGGGTAGAGTGTTGCAGGCCTTAAGGAGGGCTAACATCACTATCAAGGCCACCAAGTTCCAGATAGCTCAGGGGAAAGTCACGTATCTTGGTCATGAGGTAGGAGGGGGTCAAATCCAACCTCTCCCCAGTAAGGTACAGGATGTACAGGACTGGGAGACTCCCACTACTCAAACCCAGATGAGAGCCTTTTTGGGTCTCACTGGGTACTATCGCAATTTCATGGCGGACTATGGAACCATAGCTGCACCACTGACAGCTCTGACTTCACCCAAGCAGCCTAGGAAGGTTAATTGGATTGAAGACTGTCAGAGGGCCTTTGATGGCTTGAAAGAAAGTCTGTGTCGGGCACCCGTGTTGTGTGCGCTTGACTACAGCCGAACCTTTATCGTCCAGACGGATGCCTGCGACACCGGAATTGGAGCTGTCTTGTCCCAGTTAGATGACAAAGGGAGATAACATCCTATCATATTCATCAGTAGACAAATCAAGGGTAGAGAACTTAGGTGGGCTACTGTTGAAAAGGAATGTTTTAGTATAGTTTGGAGCCATAGGCGTTTTAGGCCCTACCTTACGGGGTCTACCTTCAAGGTCCAAACAGATCATAAGCCCCGAAAGTGGCTTATGCAGATGAAGGGTGAAAACCCAAAACTGCTCAGGTGGTCCATTAGCCTGCAAGGGCTAGACTTCACCATAGAGCACAGACCAGGGAAGAGTCACGATAATGCAGATGGCCTTTCCAGAAGGTATGTTGACCGTCTGGATGAGGGTGTCTATCCCGTGGGAGATTATGCACCCTCCACCTCAGTCTGGGGGGTGACTGTGATGCTGGAAATGCATCGGAGGGACAGGGCCTCCGTATCCTTGTCCTTTACTGCTTTTTATTGTGTGTTCTGTCGTGTTTTCCGCGCAGGAGTTCATGTGGGACTCCTGGCGGTGCAGCTCTCTTTCTTTTGGTTTGGTGAATGGACCCGTGGGATACCCTTATGGCACCCATGGGTGGGGGTACAACCCTGTGCCCCTAGTGTATGTTTTTGGGCACCTGTGGGTGGCCCACAGAGCAGGGTATGGACTGGTGGCAGCTCCATGCTGAATTTGACAGCTGCGCGGAGTATCCTCCATTTTGGGATACCCCGGCCCTGCCATTGGGATCAGTTGATCCCTGATGGAAAACAAGATGGCCCCAGTGGCCTCTTGCTTTCTATTACCCATTACCTTGTTTTCCCAAAGTCCTGGGAAGCCCTGACTCTGTCCCTTCCCCCTGACTGGCTGTTGGATGGAAGTGCCATATATGGTGTTGTTGTGAAGGCCCAGTCAGACTAGCTGAAGCCTTCCCGGTGATGTATGTTGTGGGTACCTCCTGTGGGTGGGACCTGGATGCTTGAGTGTGACTCAGCGGAATGAATGGGAGATCAAGAGTATATCTGGGGACCTCTCACTGCTAGGAATCATGTTCAGAAGCTGAAGTCTCCACTACGACGAGTAACTGGATTAACTGACTCTTGACCTTGAAGCCCCGCTGGACGAGAAGAATTTCTGTTGCTCTCCTTCACAATCTGAAAGCTGTTGTGCCTCCAAGGACTGACCCAAAGAGGACCTGGTAAGGCACCCTCTTCCCGAGCTATGAGGGACCATTGTGCACAGCTGATCTTTGCCAACGCTCCCTGGTAGACAGACCTACGACAGGCTGCCGACCCGATACGGGAACTGCTGCGGAACTCCAAGGAGAAGCACTCGGACTGTTGTCCGCCACTGTCGATGACCGCCGTCGCCGACCGGAGCCGCTGTGCTCCCGTTTTCCTAAGAACTTTCATTGATCATCGGACGCTCTCGTCTGCATCGTCACCCGCTTGTCTCCTGCTGGAGAAGGCCCGACCGTCGATGCGCCGAGGAGTATCAACCGGTGGGTTTCCCGCCACCTACAGACCGCAGAGACGCCGACGACTCGACGCCCTTGCTGGGCCACAGTTCTTCATCATCTCTTTGCGGTCCAGAACTATTGTCATCGAGGTGCCCCGCACGTCTCTTCCTTGCAGGACGCCAACGCTCTGTTGTCGACGAGTACCACTAGGAACGAAGCAGCCACTTCCTTGCCGTAGTTCACCCGGTTCACTGTCGGATGTTCGATGACCCGTGACTCCCGCCTTAAAGGGAGGGCACTCAAGAAGGGCTGTCGATTCCCTGACACCGAACGCCAAGTTCCCCGCCACCTCTCGACAATCCGTGGCTCCCGCCTGAAAGGGAGGCACTCAAGAAGGATCGGTCGGTGCATCGTCGGAGAATTCTACTCCACCAGGTACATTGGGGGGTAAAACCTTAATAGGAAGAAGTAAGACTATCGGACAATACATGGACTGGGCGTGTGTTATATATCTTTATTTACAGGTTGCCCAGGTGGGGGATCTCCACACAGAACTGTGCCTATTGGTAGGGGTCAGTATTCTGCCTATTGTTCTAACCATCTTACGTTCCTTCCTATCTCTATTGCTGGTTTACTCGTTATTGATCTGTGTGACATTTTAACCATACAGTTGATGCACTTTAATGAGATTTGATAACATTAGTGGTACCACTCTAGACGTGTATATATTTATCATTATTGACTTCCAAGTACAAAGTGCGTTATTGTGATAGTGTACATACCTTTGAATATTAATTATATAAAGACTGTGTTTTGAGTAATACAGTGTGTGGACATTGCTTTGTGGGGGTTCGGGGACTACACTGTACTTAAGAACCAGCCCGCATCACCTCCTGAGAAGCTAGGCCTTGATTGTTTGTCCATTGCTACCGTAATAGAGAATCTTGGCTGGGGTCTGCTGTGCCTCTCCTCTACCATATAGAGAGCGGAAGTACAGACACCCCCCATCGGTATTTACAAACTCCTGTATGGAAAACACGACAGAACGCATGATAAAAGGCAGTAAAGGACAAGGATACGAATGCCCGGTCCCTCTGATGCATTCCCAGCATCACAATCGCCGCAGTCGGTATAGCCATCCAAAACGCCTTGACCAGTGCTTCAGAACCTCTGACCATCACTGAGACAACGATTCCTGACCCTGAGCCGTCGTGTAGGCCAGCCTGCAGCTGTCCATCTAGCTTTGCTAAGAGAACTGCATGCACCCTGATGCACGCAGCTGTCTCCTATCTTGTATTCGGTCACAGAAGCTGCAAAGCGCCCTGAAACCGACCCGACCCAGTCGAGCACCAATAACTCCTACAGCACAAGATACATTGTGTTTATGTGCCCCTGGTCCTTCTCCGAAGGCCCCTAGTAACATTTTACGACCCATTGCTTCCTTTGTGTTAAAACCATGTATCCTTGAACTATTGCATGCCATTCCGTCCATGTTACCAAATTTGGACAAGGGGGTTTATAATTTGCTTGTGCTTCCAATCTGCTCAGATTGCTTCTGGTGTACTAGAGGTGTGGGGCTGATTGATGGTTTAGAAACTGATATTCATTCCTGAATCAATGGTGCCCCATAAGTTGATTTTTCAAAGTTACCCACCTCCTACAATATCTGCTGCTCCTTCTGAGCATGATCAGGTGATCCTAAGATCCTGCCTCTACCACCATCTATCCTCAGGGTTGTGTGGCTCCTCCTCTGAGAAATCAACCAATGACATGCCATCCACTGGTTTCAAGAGACAGAAACTGGCTGATGTGTCACCAGCCTCCCCAAATCTATAGTGATGGCAGTTGTGTTGAACCTCTCGAAATCACTGAATGATCCATACAGCACTTTCTACAACTACTCTAAATGCACTACAGTTTATGAACACTTCCCTAAATATCCCCCGCATGTCTTGAGTAAGAAAATAGGTGCTACAAACACATGCCTCCCAACCCCCCCTTTAATTCATTTGGCTGAACTTGAGACACATTTATCAAAAAGTTGATCTCAGGATCAGCCTGGGATAAAAACCTAAAAATCATGCCATGCAATTTTATTGTGGAACATGCGTCCAGTCAGAGCAATCTCTGTCATTCAATTGCCCCTTTCTTCCTCTCAAAGAGTGTGGCCCTTTGTCTCATGTATTTTCCCAGTAACATATCCTCACTTTTCTCCCTCCTTTGGAAAGAGGGATCTTTGTTCTGCGGGTAATCAAAGTGACACACCCTCTCTCTCCTTGTTCTTCAATGAGCGGTGGGCATTTGTATCTCCTAAACTATAGAACTCACAAGACCTTTCTGTCTCACCCTCACACTGATTGCGAAGCCTTGTGTCGCCTGGAAACGTTCATTCACATAACTCTCTTCTCACCTTCCAACTGAAAGTGAGACATGTTTTGATAACCTCACTTATTGTTCGTCCGTGAAGCAGTAGCAAAGGCAGCTTTTGGGGCCAGGGGTCTCCCTCCTAAATATCACTTTATTATTGCCTCCCCTCTGCCAGCCGTTGGCAACTGAGTCAATGTGTCTCCCAGGCGTTCAGTCACTTAACCTTGCTTCTCTCCCTCTCATGAAAAGTGGGTTTTGTTTCTGTTTGGAATTCACAGTCTTATAATCTCATCCTTCGCTCTACTAAAAAGCCGCCTTGTGTCTCTGGTGTACTTCACACTCACAGTCAATTGACATTCCTTTTCGCCCTCTGATGAAAATTGAGTTCTAAAGTCTCCCAGGCTATCGCACTCAATTCACACCCCATCTCCACTTTCTGAAGCAAAGTAAGGCATTACATCTCCCAGGCTATTCAGTAGAGTGAAATTAATTATACAGAGTTTTTTTTTCTCATTAAAATTTTATAAAAGTTGAAGTGAACTACTAGTCAGAAATAGATTAAAATTCTAAGCAGCAGGTTGATTTGTTTCGTTTTTTGTCCTGAATTTATTTGCTCAGGGCGGGCAGGATGATGCATCTTTGTCATCTGTGGTTGCAGAGGAATAGTGATGAAGGGTTGGTAAAAGGGCGGGGGTGAAGGGTACATGGAGCAGAAGCCATGCAAATCTTGAATATAAATCCTGCCTGTGACACATTCAATCCGTGGCTCGTACAGCACGCGCAGCTCCTTGACCCAGTGGAGCCGAGCGCCCGTGATCAATATTCATGGCGCACTGGAAACAGCTTTTACAACTGTCAGCTAACACTGGTGGGGGCTGCAACCACTCTCTGTAAGGGATGGTTGCCACTGTGTAAGCAGGCTTAGCCTCCCCATGACAGGTGTGTGAGCCAACACAGGAGCCGCTGAATAGAGATGATGTCTGGGTGAGGGGAGGGCAAGAGCTGGGAACCGCTGAGGCAAAATGCGACAGCCACAGCTGATTAAGAGGCCTCGGGGTGGGGTGGGGCGGGGCGGGGGGGATGGAGGCGCTGTTGTTTTTACAAATATTGAACTTGGGCCTGATTTATGGAACTTTTAGCAGCAGAAAACACCCTGATTTACAGAGCGGTGCAAAGTGTATTTTTGCGGAGCTAAGTCACTTCGCACGGCAAAGTACTCGTTGCATCTCAGAAAATGGGCCTAATTCACGGTGCAAAGAGTACTTTTGCAGTGTAAATTGTCTTTGCGCTGCAAAAATACACTTTGCACCGCTCTGTGCATCAGGGTGTTTGTTGGCAAAGTAAAGTCACTTTGCACCAGTGCATAGTCATTTTGCACCACGCTAAAAGTTCCATGAATCAGCCCCTGTGACTCATTGGAATGGTGGGGAGGGGCATCAAAATAACACTAGTTTAGGGCAGCACAAGTCTTTACACAACAATTAAAATAGTAGAAAAACGGAACCACTTAGCAGGCTAGTTTACATAGTAATTCTTTACGTAATAACATTTGATCAGTGTCAAGGGCAATGCCTTTATTTTGTCTTGCACCAATGGAAGTTTTGTAACTGATGTCTGTGATTATGTTATTGCCTCTTTTGAACTCTTGGAAAGGAATTTAGAACACAGTTCTTTATTAGGAACATTATCTATTTTAATTCCCAGCAGATTTTATATGCTTGTACATTTTAAGGGGCCGATTCAAGGAATTATTTGCGTGTAAAATCGGGGATTTGCCTGCCATTCTGCACCCGAAACCTTGTGTCGAGTCATAGAATTTGACGGTGCAGTACTTTTTTGTATCTTGCTGGGACTTTGCGGAGTCTCAGCACGTCTCAGCGAGCGGTCGAGTGTCTTGCGTGAGACACCATGCGGAGCATGGACGAGGCCTGCACAGAGGACAGAGTATGGGGCGGAACTCAGAAAATAAGGAAGAACAAGGGAAAAAGTGGGCATTGCAAGGAACAGGCCGCAGCAGCCCATAGCACGCCTACAAATGCGCACAATAGCGTATTCATGGATGTGCCCACGCAACCTCTCATTTGCGAAATGTCCACTCAAATCCCTCGATCTCTCCGCCACCCGAAGGCAGGCGTAAAGAAACGTATGCATAGGAATCACAGCGCAGAGGTGGGGTTGCATGTCAGATTATGGGTGAATGTATGATATGATATGGCATTTATAATGCGCCTATACACAAGTGTTTCAAGGCCCGACGAGGCAAGGGGGGGAACAGGGGGAAGACAGACAATGATTTTACTGGGCCAGGTGTCATTCAAATTGCGCAAATGCAGGGGAAGGGGGAAAAGGAAAGTGCAGGGGCAAGGGGAGGAGAAAGTGCAGTACATGGGATAATAAATAACAAGATAACTAAAAGAACGGCCAGCTGGTGGCAAGTGCAGGCTGAGTGCAGACATAAGTGCAGGAGGGGGACTGTAGGGATACGGAAACAGTCCCCAGGTGCAGGGGTTGCCAGGGAGGCAGTGCAGGCATGCAACTGACTGGCAGGGCTTGGGCCCGATATCAGAAGGGTGGCCAGGTAACCAGTGCATTCTCGGTATCAGAAAGGACTTCAGCAGGGGAGAGGGGGAGAGAAGGCAGAAGCAAAGAGGAAGGTTTTAAGGTGCTTCCGGAACCGAAGATGGTTCTCCTCAAGTTTAAGGGAGGCAGGGAGGCTGTTCCAGAGGGAGGCCCCAGCAGAAGAGAGAGATCTACCACCAACACGTTGCTTGGAGAAGCGAATGACCTTGAGGGAGTAGGAGGCGGATGAGCGAAGAGCTCAAGAGGGAAGATATTTAGGAAGAGAGAGTTGGAGGTATTGAGGCCCCAGGCCTCAGAAGGCCTTGTGGACGATGCAGAGGGCTTTGAACATAATCCTTGCAGCCACTGGGAGCCAGTGCAGAGATTTCAGTCCTGGAGAGATACGATCCCTGGGCTTGAGGCCAAGGACAAGTCTCGCAATCCTGTTCTGGATGAGTTGCCGAGGGTGTAGAGTAGAACCAGGAAGATTTAGAAAGAGGCTGTTGCAATAGTCCAGCCTAGAGAGAATCAGTGCTCTGGAGACAGTATGCTTCTGGGGGAAGGAGAGGAAGGGAAGAATACCTCTGCGGAGGTGCAGCTGGTAGTGTGACCTCTTAGAGACGTCGGAGATGTGAGGAGAGAAAGAGAGTGTGGAGTCGAAGATGACCCCGAGGTTTTTAGCCTTGCAGGTGGGAGCAGGAAGAGGACCAAGAGAGGTCGGCCAGAGAGATACAGGAAAGGAGGGAGTGGGTGTGCCGATGAGGAGAATCTCAGTCTTACTGGCATTAAGGCAGAGGTCATTGGCGGCACACCATGACTGGATAGCAGACAGACAGTCGGAGATGAGGGAAGGAGAAGAGGTGGCCAAAGTTAGCCTGGAAATGAGCTGAGTGTCAACCGCATAGCACTGAAAGTTGGGGCAGAGAGTAGCAATGTGGTGGGCAAGGAGTGGCAGGTATTGGTTGAACAGCCAGGGAGAGAGTTTACACCTCTGGGGTACACCATAGGTAGAGAAAAAGATAGCAGAGAGGCAGGACTCAAGTTGGACACTGTTTCTGGCTACAGTGAGTATAGAACCTTAGACCATCAGGAGTACTGTTTTGATGTTATCAAGGAATGCTGCATGTCCTTCATCGGTTAGGTGTACTCTGTCATGTCTATAGAAATTGGCCATGTAGAACTCTATGTTGTTGTTCACAATCCATAATTGGTTGTGGTCTCTCATGAATGCTGAAACTGCTTCATTAACATTTCTCAGGGATTTCTCAATTTTACCATTAAACCTGGTGGTCCATCTCCAATTTTGCCTCTGAGTGAGATTGGAAAAGATAAAGATGGTGTGAGGAAATAGTTCCATTAGTTTTCCCATGTCTTGTTTCCTCATTAAAGTAAGGGTCGCCCCTCGTACATTCCCCAAATCATTGCCTCCACAATGAATTAGTATGAGGTCCGGATGCCCTGTACTTTTCAGACTTAACAATTTTGGAAAAACCCAGAAACAACGCATTCCCCGCAATCCAAACCATTTAATTGTAAAATCTCCCAAATCTAGGTCCATGTTAATGTTTAGTTTCTCACAAAAAAACAGTAACCCAAACAGTCAACAGTCTCCAATCAGCCACACCATTTTCAAATCAGCCATGATATCTGCAGTAGTTCTCTGTTTCTAGGAAAATGATTTCTAGTTTGAATTTCTAGTAGTTTGTATGAGCAGGGTGTGTATGATGTGTGTGTGTTGTACTTTCTAATTGGTCGATTGTGCTACACCGCCCCCATTGTAGCCACAGCTATATTAGAGCAAGTGACACGTTGTGTGTTTGTGGACGTGTGATAGCCATGACTACCCGGAATTGTGGGCGGGGTGCATCTTATATCTATTGAGTGTTTTGTGGGATTATAAGAGACCTAGGGGAGTGGAGGGGGACTATGAGGAGTGGAGGGGGGCTTGAAGGTATGTTGGGGACAGTTGTAGGAGTTTGGTGCAGTGAAAATGCAATTTTGAATTGGAACTGTTTGCGAATAGCATCGGCTACCAGCAGACGTCTAGAGGGGCTCTAGTATAGCCAAATCTATAAAAAGCATGTGTGTAGGTGCGTCATTCCTATCCTGTGTTTCATACGTTATGGATGCAGCTGCGGGTATTTTTAAAGCTGTGTCTATAAATATAAATTTTCTGTATAATCTGTGCAATAATCATATGTTGATGTGCATGATACAGTACATAATTTTATTTGTGTGTGCTATTTTATGTCCTTAGTCGTTCACTTATTTGAAGGTTTGAAAGCCAAGTTAGTTTAATTTGGGGCTTGAGGACGATGTGCGTGTATCAAGATCTGTATCCGTGTCAAATAACCGCAGCTATGAAAGATGCTAGTGGGTCTGTGTCAGTTTTAATTGTTTGTTATTGGTTGTTGTTACTTTTGCATTTGTGTAGGGCATATTGATGGGTTTTGCTCAAATCCTGTGTCAGCCACCTTAGTAGTTGTATTGGTATATAGGCATCGTTTTTTGGTGTTTGCTTTGGAAAGTATAAAAGCCACCATTTTCTGCAGTGTTGTCCTATTGATTCCAGAACTCTGACTGTGCACATGGCAGGAATGTGGCTGATGTGAAAGTAAGTGTTACTCTGTTTTTTTACAGATTTTAAAGTTCATTTGTAGGGTTGTGTCTGTTAGTTGTAGTGACCATTGCTATCAGATAGAGCACATTATTATTTTCTTCATTTGCTGTTTGAGTGGCAAGTATTTTAACTGTATGTTTTAAGTATGAAAAATGTGGACATGTAGCTTTTGTATTTTATATTGATGATGATGGTTTCTTTGAGTGTACCTTTTGTACTTCTAATGTATTTTTTACTGTATTTTTTTAAGTTTGAAAAATGTAGACATGTAGCTTTTGTATTTGTTATTAAGGCTGATGGTTTCTTTGATTGTACCTCTTGTACATCTAATGTATTTCTAGCTATACATTACTTGTAGGTGTTTCAAGTGTTTTCTGAGGCAATTCAGTTGGTGGTGTTGTGCAAGTTCATTTTTGTAATGTGCTTATTTTTGTATTTACTTGTAGATGCATTGTTATCATCCCAGTGGATTTGCACTAGATGTTGTACAGCTAACTCCTGTGAAAGGTCAGCCTATATTCAAAATAAATTGGTACTGCTGGAGATGGAAGCATCAGATGCATTTAAAGCTTTCGTAGGGTTCTTTATAGCCTTTCTAATGATTTTACATCATTTACACATGATTTGCATCATGGAAAGATCGGGAGTCGGTAAAAGAGGAGTCTGCATTTGATACTGCTGTTGACATTGCATTAGTGGATGGAGGTGCTGCAAGTGGTGCTGATCTCCGTCTATGTAAGCAATGGTACCCATGCATTTTTCTTTTAGGATGGATTAATCATTATTGTTATTCCTATACTGTGTGATGGAACATTAGAAGGTCCACTGTGTAGAGTTTTATTGTAGAATGTGAAGAATACCTTTTCTGCCTCTTTTTTTGCACAGTGTTCCTTGAGTTTGAAGGAGCGCCAACTGTATGCTGTTTTTTATGCATGTGGATTGTTGGTCCAAATGATGACGTAGTCACTACTTGTGCTCTCATTTTCAGACATGTTGGAAATTCTTAGTAGGGAGCAAAATATAAAACAATGAAAGTGACAACATGAAAAAGACAATGCTGCCAAAAATGAAAAAGTAAGAAAAAGGAGTTTGATAAAATATATTTGTTTGATTACCTGTTTTCCAAGTTTATTTATCCTACCCTATTTCCTTTTTATCTCCAAGTTTACTTATCCAATGCTATTTTCTCTTGTTCTCTAAGAAAGTTTTCTGGGGCTGGTTAGGGCATATGGCCATTGAAACGTTAGTAGAGTGCAGATGGACAGTGAAGTGAGGACATAGATTCTGATATCTTTTTCTTGATTAGCAATAGTAGTTATTCGTTTGTAGGTGAAAGGTAGGATAATGCATTAGGCTATTGTGTTATTATACTGAAATGGATGGAATCAGGAGACATAGTTAATTGTGTATTCTTTATGTTGATGGCTAAAGAGGAGTAATTATATGGGTGTTTAGAGAAGCAAGGGTGTGGTAGGGCTTAGTTATGTGAACACTAATATACTTAATGCTGTGTACTTGGAGTTGTCGTTTAGCTGTTAAGTAGAAGTTTGTGAGATGTTTTATTGTGTTACGAGATGACTTAGCAATTGAAACTGTAGTGATAGTAGGGATGGGTATTGGAGGGAAGGTGGACATGCTGATATGTTTTGTAGAGTGGTAGAATTAATTGTATTTTAAAGGTTCCTTTTTTAATTATAGTGCCCAGTTTGGAACAGTATTTTTATTTTTGCTTTCATCTTAAAAGGGGACACGTGTCTTTTTGATTTAAATCATGGTGATATATATTTTTTCTGGTCAGAGGTGTACTCACTTTAGTATATATCTTGTCAGGAATAGAAAAAAAGAAAATTATCTGCACGCAGGAACATTTCCCAGGGTGCAAATTACTATTATATTTGCACTGATGGGCAGACACAGTCTTTTCTGTTCTGCACCTTTGAGTGAGTGCCTTGTTTCGCTTGGCCTTACAAATCCTGGATTGGCGGGCCCTTAAAGTCCATCTCAACCTGTTAGCCTTGGCTTGAAACTTATGTTGAAAATATAAAGAAACACAATGTGTGACCTTCATTTTTTCAATTTTTTTAATGCAGTTCTTTTTGTAAGATGCCATCAAGAAAACCACACCAACGAGCTATAAGAAAGGGTCCTCTGCAGGGAAGCAGAGTTAAACAGTATCAATTTTTAAAAGTAGAGTTTTTAAATCTGTAGATACAAATCCTTTAGATAATGCAACAATTTCTAGTGTTGAAGACAATTTTTAAAATGTTAAAGTTGAAATAAGAGATATGCCAACACAAAGTTTTGCTGGAATCGATAATGTTTTTATTGAAAGTAAAAAAGAAAATGTTTTCAAATGTGTTACCAGCTAGTAAAACAAGAAATATTTTTAAAAAGAAAAGGTGGCGAATGCGCTATCAATTTGAAACAGAGGAATATATATATATATATATATATATATATATATATATATATATATATATATATATGAAAATGTACCACTCCTGCATTTTTACCAATATTTGGAGAAGCGTGAAACCAAAATCTAGATATGTGGTAAAATGTTTTTTGCAAAAGAAACAAGTAGAAAGCCTTTGATATGAAAATAACATTTTTCATTTTTGTATTAAATCATAAGAAATTACTTAAGATCTATCTATACAAATATACAAACAGTTCATGTGCTTACACGTGAGGACTTTTGTGACATCTTTGGTGGAGAGTGGAAACACACTTCTCATACAGAATGATTTATTTATTGAGGAGACTTACATTCAAGGAAAGAATGTTCCACTAGCCATTGATGAAAGTGGACGTAGCTATGATGTCAGAAATGGTGTGATTTCTAAAAAAGAAGAAGCCAGACAGTATAATAATACAAAAATGAAAACTGTATGTCATTCAAAAATTAAAGAAAAGAAGGATTGTATGGTATGGACTTGCAAAGGTTTTCTTGTAACGTTTTGAGTAGATTTTTGCAAGTATTGCAAACAAAAGGATAATGTTCAAAGATAATTCAAGATGCTACAAAGAATAGATGACTCCGAAGTTCATGAAAAAACAGGACTTTTGCATCACTCTCTAGCTTGTCCTGGTAAAAGGAGATGTAAGAGCCAGTTTCATCATAAACAGATGCTAGCTGCACATCGTACTGAAATAAAATACCTTCTAGTAAAACTGTAACAGTACAAAAAAACAAGTAAGTCTCTTGCAGTTTTAAATCAAATACTTTTGACTGAAACTGTAGAAAGTTTAGTTTCTACAATGTAAATGATAAATATGATGCATTTAAAAGATTATGTGTACATAGATGAAACACTTACAGGAAGTAGAAATGATGATTGTATGCTTTCAAAGGATCAGATCTTTCAACAGTATAACAGAAGTATTGCAATGTTTGAGTTGTCTTCTACCAAAAGACCTGACATTGTTTGTGTATCTTGTCGACACACTTTTTATTTGTCCGAAGTGCAACTAGTGTATGTTGAGAACAATATTAAACACACTGTAGAAGATGTTTGGAAATAACTTTGTCTGTATTTGTTTGTAGAAGAACAAGTTGACACAAGTGAGGCACTTTATGTTTGTAGACACTGTGGGGCCGATTCATGGAACATACGTGCGCCGAAAATCTTTGCGCAAGCAGGCGCAAGCAGGCGCAAGCGCAAAAAAACAGGCGCATGCGCACGCGTGCGATTCATGGAAGTCCCTGCGTGTGTTTATCTCGGGATGTGCGCCAAACCCATGCATGGCGCACAAGTCACTGCAACATCCCGAAAGGCGTGCGCGACGCGCACAGTGAAAGCGCACAACCTCGGCGCATACACCAGAAAGTGGGCGGAACACAGTGCGTAACGCGCGGAATGCGGAACAACGCGCGAAAATAAGGGCGTAACTGGGGATGTACTGCAGGGAAGCAGACGGAACGCCCACACGCATTCGAATCACACGTATTCATGGAATCGAATAGGGCAAAGCCACGCACAGCCAAAGACACGCACAAGCCGAAACACGTCCGCCACACGAAGGCAGGCGGTAGCGTCCCTGCGCATTACAAAAGTGGCAACATACAGCAATTGGGCCTGTGCGAGCGGGGCACGTGCATTTCGGGGGTGCACGGGAAGTTACACACGCGATTGAGCGGGGTACGTGTATTTCGGGGGTGTGCGGGAAGTTACACACACGATTGAGCGGGGTACGTGTATTTCAGGGGGTGCGCGGGAAGTTACACACGCGATTGAGCGGGGTACGTGTATTTCGGGGGGGTGCGCGGGAAGTTACACACGCGATTGAGTGGGGTATGTGTATTTCGGGGTTGCGCGGGAAGTTACACACGCGATTGAGCGGGTACGTGTATTTCGGGGGTGCGCGGGAAGTTACACACGCGATTGAGCGGTGTACGTGTATTTCGGGGGTACGCGGGAAGTTACACACGCGATTGAGCGGGGTACGTGTATTTCGGGGGTGCGCGGGAAGTTACACACGCGATTGAGCGGGGTACGTGTATTTTGGGGGTCCGCGGGAAGTTCCACACGCGATTCCATCAGGGTACGTGTATTACAGGGGTGCGCGGGAAGTTCCACATGTGATCTTATCAGGGTACGTGTATTTCGGGGTGCGGGGGAAGTATCACACGCAACATCAGCAGGGCACGTGTATTCCAGGGGTGCGCGGGAAGTTCCACACACGATTCCATCAGGGTACATGTATTACAAGGGTGCGCGGGAAGTTCCACACGCGATCTCATCAGGATACGTGTATTAAAGGGGTGCGCGGGGAGCACCACACGTGAATTGCACGTGTGGGTCCTCCCAGGTGTTCACTCTACACCCTCCATGGCCCCTGCAGGTGGCTCACACCACCGGGGCCTTCCCCGCACATGTCCTGCAGGCACCCCATCCACCATGGCCATGCCCCCCAGCCAACCCACATGTCAACTTGCACTACTGCCCACCAACGCATGTCCCCCTGCACCCCCAGCCACCAGGGGCACCCTCCACCAGGCCCCCACCCATGTCTCCCACCAACCCACCCCCCAGCAGTGCAGGGTCAGCCTCCACCAGGCCCCCACCCATGTCTCCCACCACCCCCACCCCCCAGCAGTGCAGGGTCACCTGCCACCAGGCCCCCACCCATTTCCAACTCATGTTCCCCACCCCCCACCCCCAGCACTGTGGGGCACCTGCCAGCAGGCCCCCACCCATGTCTCCCACCACCCCCACCCCCCAGCAGTGCAGGCTCACCCTCCACCAGGCCCCCACCCATGTCTCCCACCACCCCCACCCCCCAGCAGTGCAGGGTCACCCGCCACCAGGCCCCCACCCATGTCCAACTCATGTTCCCCACCCCCCCACCCCCCAGCACTGTGGGGCACCTGCAAGCAGGCCCCCACCCATGTCTCCCACCCCCCCACCCCCCAGCACTGTGGAGCACCTGCCAGCAGGCCCCCACCCATGTCTCCCACCACCCCCACTCCCCAGCACTGTGGGGCACCTGCCAGCAGGCCCCCACCCATGTCTCCCACCACCCCCACCCCCCAGCCACCAGGGGCAGCCTCCACCAGGCCCCCACACATGTCCCCTATTACCCCCACCCCGCAGCAGTGCAAGGGCAGCCTCCACCAGGCCCCTACTCATGTCTCCCACCACCCCCACCCCCCAGCAGTGCATGGGCAGCCTCCACCAGGCCCCCACTCCTGTCTCCCAGCACCCCCACCCCCCAGCCACCAGGGGCACCCGCCAGCAGGCCCCCACCCATGTCCAAATCATGTTCCCCACCCCACCCCACCCCCCAGCAGTGCAGGGGCACCCTCCACCAGGCCCCCACCCATGTCTCCCACCACCCCACCCCCCAGCAGTGCAGGGGCACCTGCCAGCAGGCCCCCACCCATGTCTCCCACCCCACCACCCCCCAGCACTGTGGGGCACCTGCCAGCAGGCCCCTACCCATGTCTCCCACCACCCCCACCCCGCCAGCAGGCCCCCACCCATGTCCAACTCATGTTCCCCTGCACCCCCAGCCCCCAGCACTGTGGGGCACCTGCCAGCAGGCCCCACCCATGTCTCCCACCACCTCCACCACCCAGCAGTGCAGGGTCACCCTCCACCAGGCACCCCCCAGCAGTGTGGGGCACCTGCCAGCAGGCCCCCACCCATGTCTCCCACCACCCCCACCCCCCAGCACTGTGGGGCACCTGCCAGCAGGCCCCCACCCATGTCTCCTACCACCCCCACCCCCCAGCAGTGCAGGGGCAACCTCCACCAGGCCCCACCCATGTCTACCACCCCCCAACCCCCCAGGAGTGCAGGGTCACCCTCCACCAGGCCCCCACCCATGTCTCCGACCCCCCACCCCCCAGCACTGTGGAGCACCTGCCAGCAGGCCCCCACCCATGTCTCCCACACCCCCATCCCCCAGCACTGTGGGGCACCTGCCAGCAGGCCCCCACCCATGTCTCCCACCACCCCACCCCCAGCAATGCAGGGTCACCCTCCACCAGGCCCCCACCCATGTCTCCCACCCCCCCAACAGCACTGTGGGGCACCTGCCAGCAGGCCCCCACTCATGTTCAACTCATGTAACCCTGCACCCCCACCCCCCAGCACTGTGGGGCACCTGCCAGCAGGCCCCCACCCATGTCTCCCACCACCCCCACCCCCCAGCAGTGCAGGGTCACCCGCCACCAGGCCCCCACCCATGTCCAACTCATGTTCCCCTGCACCCCCACCCCCCAGCACTGTGGGCCCCTGCCAGCAGGCCCCCACTCATGTCCAACTCATGCTCCCGTGCACCCCCACCCCCCAGCACTGTGGGGCACCTGCCAGCAGGCCCCCACCCATGTCTCCCACCCCCCCACCCCCCAGCACTGTGGGGCACCTGCCAGCAGGCCCCCACCCATGTCTCCCACCACCCCCACCCCCCAGCACTGTGGGACACCTGCCAGCAGGCCCCCACCCATGTCTCCCACCACCCCCACCCCCCAGCCACCAGGGGCAGCCTCCACCAGGTCCCCACTCATGTCCCCTATTACCCCCACCCCCCAGCAGTGCAAGGGCAGCCTCCGCGAGGCCCCCACTCATGTCTCCCACCCCCCCACCCCCCAGCAGTGCAGGGGCAGCCTCCACCAGGCCCCCACCCATGTCTCCCACCCCCCCACCCCCCAGCACTGTGGGGCACCTGCCAGCAGGCCCCCAACCATGTCTCCCACCACCCCCACCCCCTAGCACTGTGGGGCAACTGCCAGCATGCCCCCACCCATGTCTCCCACCCCCCCACCCACCAGCCACCAGGGGCAGCCTCCACCAGGCCCCACTCATGTCCCCTATTACCCCCACCCCCCAGCAGTGCAGGGGCAGCCTCCACCAGGCCCCCACTGATGTCTCCCAGCACCCCCACCCCCCAGCCACCAGGGGCACCCGCCAGCAGGCCCCCACCCATGTCCAACTCATGTTCCCCACCCCCTCCACCCCCCAGCAGTGCAGGGGCACCCTCCACCAGGCCCCCACCCATGTCTCCCACCACCCCCATCCCCCAGCAGTGCAGGGGCACCCGCCACCAGGCCCCCACCCATGTCCAACTCATGTTCCCCACCCCCCCACCCCCCAGCACTGTGGGGCACCTGCAGCAGGCCCCCACCCATGTCTCCCACCCCCCACCCCCCAGCACTGTGGGGCACCTGCCAGCAGGCCCCCACCCATGTCTCCCACCACCCCCACCCCCCAGCAGTGCAGGGTCACCCTCCACCAGGCCCCCACCCATGTCTCCCACCCCCCCACCCCCCAGCACTGTGGGGAACCTGCCAGCAGGCCCCTACCCATGTCTCCCACCACCCCCACCCCCCAGCACTGTGTGGCACCTGCCAGCAGCCCCCCAACCATGTCTCTCACCACCCCCACCCCCCAGCAGTGCAGGGTCACCCTCCACCAGGCCCCCACCCATGTCTACCACCCCCCGAGCACAGTGGGGCACCTGCCAGCAGGCCCCCACTCATGTCCAACTCATGTACACCCTGCACCCCCACCCCCCAGCACTGTGGGGCACCTGTCAGCAGGCCCCCACCCATGTCCAACTCATGTTCCCCAGCCAACATGTCATCACAATCTAGATCCCTGGTCCCTATGGTCAGCGTCCAAATGCAAAACACCCACCCAAGTATTGCATCCACCCACTCATAATTGCCAATTACATGACAGAACACCAATTGCAAGTTCCGAAAGAAACACATTTCCCTCACATACACCCAATGGGTGTCAGTGAATCTCAAAACCCATATCATGAAATGCATGAAACCAATGAGATATCACACATTGAAGTTCACTAAAAAAAATGTATTAAAGGAAACATAAATAGAATCAAAAATAAAGAAACATAAATGTGAATGTACAAAAATGAAAAGAAGCATGTCCGTGAAAAAAAGCAAAACCAAAAATCAAATTCCAAAGTAATGGTGTCCAAAGTCACTGTCCACAAAACAAAATCCAATGGGAAATAAAAAAGAAAGCCATTGCTCCATGGTTAAAATGTGAAAGAAAAATACAATCCAACAGTGAACTATGTACATACAAACAAGCCAGGGTCCATTATCCCAGCAAAAGAAAGGAAACCTATCTAACTACACTAACTAATAAAATAAACTATATACAAAAATGTGGCCAATGTCCGAAAGGTCCAAAATAAATCCAAAAAAAAATGAAACCTAACACTACCTACATAACTATGTACAAGGGCAGCGGGCTAGTTTGATGGCTCACTTGTGGATGTCCTGGGCCAGGGCATCATCGAACTCCTGCTCAATGTCCCGGAGGCGGTCCTCCTCCATGGCTCCGAGGGTCCACAGGGCCGTCGACGTGTCCACCTCCAAACCCCTGCGGATTGCTCGAGGCACTCGGCCCGCCTCAGGGCCCTCCGGATGGAGTTCTCCGCCCTGACCATTGTGAACCGTGCCTCTTCCGCCCGCTGCCGCTCCGCATCTATGGCGTGGCCCAACCGCTGCCACACGGAAGACACTCTCTGTCCTGGGTCCTCCTGCCCTCCGGCCGATGCCTGCCCCTCCGATGTTGAAGGCCCCGAGCCTTCATGGCTCCCACCACGTTGCTGCTGCTGCTGTGCCTCTGCCCGTGCACTGCCTCCTGCTGCCAGCACATCCTCCGCCGGCTGGGGTGCAGTCGTTGATGTGGCCACCCCTGCTGGACGTCCGACTCCCGACTGTGGCAGGGATGCCTCCTCCACCAGCCTGGCCGCACCGTCAGAGGCAGCTCCACAGGGCACCCAGGACACTGATGGGTGGGAAGATGGCACGGAGGACGACTGGCACGTAGGGGGTTCAGTTGAGGAGGGGGTCGTAGCAAGCCCCATCATACGGAGGAATCCGGCCTGGGTGACCTGTCCCAGCAGGCTGATGCGGTCAACAAGCCATTCGAGATGACGTGCAGTCTCCTCATGAAAAGACTGCAGGTCACCTCACATGGCCCGTTGACGCAACCCCACACCACTCAGAACAGGCTCAACCCGGACCCGGATAGCCACGTCCGCAGGCAGAGGAAGGCCAGTTGTCTTGAGCTCATCCCCTGCCTGAAAACGGGTCTGGACGTAGGCATCCCTGCTGGTGCAAGATGATGCAGGGACAGGATTGCACACAGGCACCTCCGCGGCAGCCTGTGCTGCCTCCTGTGCATGGTCCTGTACTGCACCACTAGCACCAGTGGGATCCCCACCTCCAGACCCCGTCTCTGTTGCTTGCACGGCCTCCTCCTCCACCAAACCCCCCACCAACCTGGATGACTCAGTGCCATCTTCCCCTGTTGGGCCCTGTGGGGTCCCAGCTGCCCCTTCTGCTGCCGAGGAGTCCAACTCCAACCTCCGCCTCTTGGACCTCCCCCCGGCAGCTGCGGCCTGGGACGCAGCACTGGACTCCTCACTCCCCGACGAGATGACAACATGGGAGGGGAGCCGGGCCTTGCGTCTCCAGCTGCCGGTGTTATCCCCGCCGCTGTGCTCCACGGCACCTTCTCCGCCCTCTTCATCAGTTGACGCTGCAGACAGGGAGAAATAAAACACAGGCATCAGGGCACTGTACAATGGACACATACACACATGACAGTTGTACATGAGTGGCATTGGCAAACCTCAGACATGTCATCACAATCCCCAACACACATGTCATTTCAACTCGCACACATGAGCCATACCACAGCCATATCGCAACTGCCAGCACCATCCATACACATACAACAGCATGAGCAGGTAAAGGTGAGCCAGACATGACATGCAACACAGGAAGTGCACCACACATGTACACACACCACCACACTTGCATGCATGTGTACACCTCTGCCAAGTGTCGCAGTGTTCAGATGGGCATCCATGTCACATCTGCCGATCAGGCTTCCACATACCGCTGTCACATGCATCCATGTTGCATCACTGTTGCACCCTTGTCAAATACACACACATGCACATGTACACAGTGCTGATACATGCATCTGAAAACAACATACATGCGTGACATCAAGGACATGTCTACTTACATACACATTCATCCAAACATGTGTGCCCACACAACTGCATTTGGCATGCAAGCCTACACACACAAGCACCATCCATGTCTCACACATTCCAGCCCTCGCATGTGTTAGCCCCACAGCCCTGTACACCCCCACCCATACTCGACCCCATACAAACACAACCTGCACACTACTGAAAAATCACCACACGCACATCTCACAATCAGGATGCATGTACACTTACCGCTCGACTCCAGACAGGTCTGCCTCTCAAGGACCTGGACATGGAGCGCTGGGGATATGCGTTCCAGGACCCTCATCTGTTCTTCCGACAAGTGGCCCCGGCGCCCTTTGACATCTGCTGCCTTCAAGAGGCGCCGGGCCTTGTTCAGGGTCCTGGACCTGAAGTCCTCCCAGCGCTTCTTGACATGTTGTAAGTCGCAGACTGCCACCCCCTCCGCGTTGATGGCAGTCACGATGCCAGTCCAGATCCGAGTCCGTCCTTCCTTGTCGGCGCGGGAACTTCCGAAGAGGGCATCATACTGCCCCAGGACTTGCTCCACCAGGACACCAACTTCGGTGGCACTGAAGCTGGTGCCCCTCTGCCTCTCTGGCCGGGGTTTGTCAGTGGTCTCAGATGGTGTTTGCCCCGACATGACAACCCCAGAGGCAGGAGTGGGTGGGCAACTGGGTCCTGGGGCTGGGCTGTGGAGCGATGGAATCCCAGTCGGGAGTCTTCGGTTCCAGCAGGGTTGGTCACAGCAACAGCACCTCTGGCTGATGTGCAGGCAGCAAATGGCAGGGCACGTGGGCAGCAGGCAGTCAGGCAGCAGCAGATGGCAGGTGGGAGCGTGCTCGGGGCTCTGGGGGGCAGTAGTTCGGCCTTCTGGGCAGGAGCGTGGTCTTCCGTGTGCTTACGCGTGGCCAGCTTGATACGGAGTGAATTGGCACGTGAAAATCCTGCACGTTTGCGTGTAATTCGAGGAAAGGCCCTTAGTGCGTATGCATGGCAGCACGCATATGCAATATCATTGGACCAAAGGCCCTTAGCGCGTGAGCGCGTCTGTGACGTGATGCGCGCGGGTGTTTCCCTCATTACACGTGATGACAGAGCACACGTGGATTTCCACCTATCGCGTGTGAAAGTTCCCGTGCACCCCGAAACACACGTACCCAGGCCAATCGCGTGTACGCTCACTTCCCTCCGATTACACGCGATGACACTCGGACATACAGTTTTACCACGTATCCGAATACGGGAAACCCGCGCACGGCAAAAGACGTGCACAGGCGTCAACGCGTCCGCCACACGAAGGCAGGCAGAAGCATCCCCGCGCACAGCATAAAAGTGCGCGCAAACAACAAACGCGTATATACAGCTACGATGAATGCCCCATTTGTCGCAGCACTGATTGTGGGACACCGCAGGAGGAGAAGAATAGCCAGGGCACTCATTTTCGCACCACGGACAAGCCTTTTTGGGATGCCTGACGACCAGGTCTACGGTAGGTATAGGTTTCCACCCCATATCATCCTAGACCTGGTCAGGGAGTGGGAAGATGACCTTACATCCCCCACCCTTTGCTCCTAAGCATTGAGCCCCTTGGAGAAGCTGCTCAATGTCCTGCATTTTTTGGCCACTGGGTCATTTCAGCGGACCACTGCCATAGTGGGGGGGGTCTCACAGGCCACGCAGTCACGCTGCCTACACCAGGTACTGGCAATCATGACAGCGCGTCCCTCAGTCTGCAGGCACATATACATGCCCAGAACACCCGCAGAAAGGCAGGCCATTGTCCTGGATTTTTTCACGGTGGCACACTTCCCCAAAGTGCTCGGTGCCATAGATTGCACCCATGTGGCCCTACGTCCACTTAGGGCCACTGAGCACATCTACCGAAACCGCAAGCACTGGCATTCCATCAATGTACAGGTGGTATGTGATGCAAAGGAAATCATCACCTCTGTCTATGCAAACTACCCTGGCTCCACCCATGACAGTTTCATATACAGAATGTTCGCCCTGAGCCGGGCCCTGGAAGTTGGGCAGCATGGCGACACATGGCTCCTAGGTCAGTACAAATGCCCTTGCACATGCATGCAAGTCACACACAGACAAATATCCAAACCCTAATAATCTCAACTATTATCACCTCCCCAGGGGACAGTGCCTACCCTCTGAGCAACCACATGATGACGCCAATCCGGAACCCCACCACACCACCCCAGGTAAGATACAACGCCGCCCATATTGCAACCAGGGGCATAGTGGAGCGCACATTCGGAGTGCTCAAGTCACATTTCCGCTCCCTTGACCGCTCTGGTGGGCAACTACTCTATGCACCACCAGTAGTGTGCAGGGTCATAGTGGCAGCATGTGTCCTGCACAATGTTGTAACACGGCAGGGCGTCCCGGTGGACGTGGTGGTGCCACCACATCCCCAACCACAAGCACAGGCGCTGCCCATGGGAGGGGACAGGGCACGTGGCGAGGAAGCCCGGACCCAGCTTGTGGCCACATTTTTCACCTAAACTCCCACCCCTGCGGAGTGCACACAGGCCTGGCACATACCAGGTGACAATCGATGATGACAAAGAGACAGTCAACTGTCACAACCCTACCACCCTGAGATAGTTGCCATGGAAGTGCCACATCGTCTGCATACCTAGCTACTTAAACACAAGCTATCCTGTGTGACCAAAAGGCACATATATGACATATGACATGATATGGCCTATACACAAGTATTTCAAGGGGCGATGAGGCAGGGAGGGGGGAACAAGGGAAGACAGACAACGGTACTACTAGGCCAGGTGTCATTGAGATTGTGCAAGTGCAGGGGTGGGGGGAAGGGCAAAGTGCAAGGGGAAGGGGGAGTGCAGTTCAGGGGAAGTAGCCCAAAAAAGAATACATAGGTCGGCTGGTGGCAACTGCAAAGGTAAGTGCAGACAAGTGCTGGGAAGGGTGGGCTGTAGGGATAGAGAGACAGTACCGCAGTGCAGGGGTTGCCAGGGAGGCAGTGCAAGTGGAGAGTGGCTGGGCCAGGGACCGAGGTCGGTGAGAGTGGCCCAGTTGCAGCTCCAGTGCAGTTCCAGTGAAGAATTCTGCAAGGGAGAGGCAGAGAGAAAGCAGAAGCAAAGAGGAAGGTCTTGAGGTGCTTCCAGAACTGGAGATGGTTCCCCTCAAGTTCAAGTGAGGCAGGAAGGCTTTTCCAGAGGGAGGGCCCTGCAGCGGAGAGAGATCTACCCCCAGCTAGTTGCTCTGAGAAGCGGATGACCCTGACATGCAAGGTGTGCATCACACACACCTGCAAAACAGGCCATGGCCATCACTGTCATGTCACTCAAACCCTCCCAAACCACAACATGGCATGGCAAGCAATACCCATACACCAACACAGTAATGATAAGGTACACATTGCCATGTCCTAAATGTACAGTGGCATCAGACAATGATGCCTGACCCGGAATCAGATGAAATGACAGACCAACAAAATCTCCCACCCAAAATAAGTAATTTCCAAATGCATTACAAGAGTCGTAGACGTAACATAACAATGAATGCCTGTCTACATGCACATTGTGCATTGCAAAATCAACACTGCAGCTCATGTGTGCAGTGTCCTACTCCTGCAACACACTGCTCAGCGCACAGCACAGTGAACAGCCATTGTGTGTGATGCACACCCTGAGCATCACATCTAAGTGACAGACCACATCAAACAGCAAATTAGGCATGTACAGGATCCGTAATCGGTCACAGAACATGTGCTGCAGGGACACAGTGGGCACCAGAAGGCAAACAGTGTACACGTGGATATGCAAGGGTGGAAGTACATGTAGTGCATCAGAGTGCAAGTGTGTGGTTCTGCAAGGACATGCACTCCACATATGCATGTGCACTCAAGTGACCATTAGTGTTCTCTAAACATCACATGTGAACATTCACCATGTGTACACCCCAGCATGTCAAACCACAACTATCCCCTCGCACCTGAAAGGAAAACACAACACATGTACAGGCATTGATCAGCAGAACACAACATGCACATAGGATACCACCATTACAATGTCAGAGTTCCCATCACACTGCAGGGCAAGGCAACTATCAACAACAACCCCCGCCCTCCCTCACAAATGACCATGACCCACTGAACAACTGCACCTGGGTCATGGAGACTTCAAAACTCAATTCCACCTGGCCACAGGATCACCTTTACCCTTCGTCACCATCTCCCACCTTGTGTGTAAAAAGGTGCCTGCACCCTCATAATCAATGTTCAAAATCACAAAATCCAATCCAGAAAAATGAACCAGAACACCCTCCAGTAGATGACTTGACGTAGCAGTACCTCACAAAGGCCAAGTACTACCACAATGATGCAACAACCAAGGTAGCACAGCAAAACAATGTCACGACAGGATGTGAAACATGTGTGGTACATGACATAGGATGATTCACCATGAACGGATGTGTACTGTCACAGGTCCCCTGTACAGGCGCGGGAGTGTCACGAAACAACCACCCACACCATGTCCCGGGTGCCTGCAAGGTCAAACTCACACAGGCCCCTGAGACCCTGGCGGGGAAGGAGATTCAGGGTTATTCTGTCGGGACAGGTGTTGACACACTGGATGACTGGAATGAGTGGCAGGAGAGGGGAGGAGGAATGACACATGAAACTAGGGAATGCACGAAAATGTACTACCTGCATGAACACATACACAATCCAAACAAACTTGGACATCATTGTCATGGCCTTCTGTAGTCCAGGCTCAGGAGTGGTACGAACCAACCACGCCCTCTAGGGTTTTGGCGCCTGCAAGTTCGGGGCTTACACAGGCATCCGCAACCCCAGCGGGGAAAGAGGGTCAGGGAACTTTGCTTGGATAGGTACGGGAAGCAGGAACACCGGGTAGAGGGTACAGGGTTCAAAATTGCATAGGATCAGGGGTGATTAGGGAGAAAAAACACCAAATTGAACCACACATACATCCATGCATTAGTACACTCCCCAGCAAGCCTATGGAGAGATGTTTGAAAGAAAAACAACAAGACACTTAGCTCTGGTTTTGAGTGCTGGCCTCCTGCCTGCGCACTCTCAGGTCCGGTTACAGGAGCACTGCAATGCTGCAAAGAGAGCCACAGTCAACAACCTGTACGTGCCAATTACACAAAAACACAAAACCAAACATGCCCCATAGCAACAAACTACTCTACAAACAGACAATCTGGTGTCGATGCTTCGTACCCATATATAACATCACCCCTGTGATGGGTCATACACAGTCAATGCAGTAAGTCAGCCGCTGGTGGGTGCGTGGCAAATGGAACACCAATGTGTCACAATTCACACAACATGCAATGTTCCCTGGGTAAGCAGACAGACCCATATAGCAAGCCATGACTTCAGAGCAAGTTGTGTACCACCATGACCGAAACAAAGTTGGCTGTGCATTTATCATGAAGTACGTGGAAAAGACATGCACTGTACCCGAGTATGTCCCTTGCTGTATGTCCCTGTGAGCTGCCCCTTTCCATGTCTTGGAAGGCTACATGGTTGATACAAGTGCCTCAATGGACCTTGGTGTACCGGAGGGTATGTGCCACTGCCCCTGCATGTGTCCCAGACAACCCTACTATCAACAGCCATCAGTCCACCAACACATCTGAGTTGCTTTGTGTGCTTCAACACCAATATTCGTCTAAGCTCACCCTCAGTGTTGTGACTAAGCCTGCATGTGCAACTCACCTGGTGCAAGCTTTGCTGTGTCGTGGCCCCCCTGTGCTGCTCACCTTGCCTGGAGTTCCTTGGAATATGTCAGCAGTTCTAGGATGTGGGTTGCAATCCCTGTGCCTCTGCTTGTGCACACATGTGCATGTGGGCACCAACAAACGGGTCCTGAATTCCGTCGTCCAATGGGCCATGTCTGCTGGCAAAGGTGCTCTGGAGGCACATCCCCCTGCAGAAAGGGCATGAAACACATGATTAATGCTTCAAAGTCATCTGTGTGTGTCTCATCAGGCATCTCATTACTTGACCATGTCAGAGAGTCACATCACAAATCACACCATCAGTCCGTCTTTCACATCCAAAGTGTGGAACACCATCTACAACATGAATTGCAACAAGCACGTGTACAGGAAAGATATGAAACATACTACACAATGCATAGCAATCAATGTACACATTAATCATGACACACCCCATCTAGCAAAAGCTGAACAGTGGACAATAACACCAAAATCATCCCCACTAGGGGTGTCAACACAAGTCACACAGCACCAGACATGCCACAGATATGACAGTCCAAAGCCCTTGTGTAATATTCTGTAACACCGAACCATAATTGCGAGCCCATGGATAAGGGAGGCAGGAGTGGCATATGTGAGTCAAGGACCCCAAGCAGCAAACACATACACAAGACAAGCCTGAAGGGCCCAGCTGGAACAGACAGTGGATGCCTTCAAAAGCCACAAAGCACCGCACCGTCACATGAAAGCACAATAGACTAGCAATTTTAAACTAAATCAACTATTAACTAATTACACTAACAATGGAAAACCTACATTACCTAATTAAACTAACTATCAAACAGAAACTTAACTAACTAAACTAAAAGAAAAATCAAAAATGGCCACATGCGACCCGGCGGCGAGGGGAGGCACCCAGGAGGGGGGAGGTACAGGGTGCTGCTCAACATCCACATGCGATGATGCTGAGCCAAAAAAAAAACCTCCATGGGCTCAACGCCTGCACAGCCCGACCTATATGGGAGATAGATGGTCGTCCGAGTCTGGCTCATCCTGGAAAGGAGGATGTGGCACAGTAGCCTGGCCGCGCCTAGCTGCAGCTTGCCCCTCGTCGGCAGCAAGTCTGCCGGACGGGTGAGCCTGGTTCTGTGTGGCGATGTGACATAGGTCTGCATGCAGAACCTCACGTGATACACGTGCTTCCTCTTGCAAGGTAGCACGTGTAACACAGAGTTCCTCCTGCAAAGCCTTGCTGGACAACCGCTGCACCTCCCGGCAAGCCTGTAGCTCAGCCGAGATGGTACGCTCCTCTGCCTGCTGCCTCTGGGACATCATAAGGACACCCAGAGTGGATCTGAGGGAAGCATACTCCTCCCTCAGGGCATCCATGTGCGCCTCTGCGTGAGCAGCAATTGCTTGACACAGAGACGACATTTCAGCCTGGCGTGCCCTGTCTGAGGCGGCCATGCCCAGCCTGAGCGAGCGGGCCGTGGACCATGCCGCCTGCTGCTGGAGAAGCACCTGCCTAGCAGGGGGGAGCACAGATCGGGCCACACGCTCCATGCTCTCAGCGATGTTCTCCATTGCTGAACCCTGCCGTTCGGAATTGGCAGTCATGTCTTGCTCCCACTCAGTATACAGCAGTTGCGCGCGGCGACCGCCTTTGCGGAGCTTGAACCCTGCGGGACCCAAGGACCGGGGGTCCTCGCTGTGTTGGCACCGCCCGCGGCTGCACGACTACATGCCCCCGTCGACGTGATGTCCCAGTCACATCAGTGACTGGTGTGGAGGGTGACCCTGTGTCCCGATCCACCACGGGCGGAGGAACCAAGACTGTCTGATCCCTCAGTGCAGGTGTCGCAGACAGAGGAGTGTCCACATCAGAATCACTCACCCCTGACACATGGGACACATGGACTTGATGCTCATCCAACTCAACATGGACGTCAGAGTCGTCATCAAGGCTGGACTCATAGGCAGCCAGAGACAAGATGGACTGCAGCACTTGGGGGTTTTCGTGGCCTACCACCCCACGACCCCCACTAGTGCCGGGTTGATGTGGTGTTACCAACCCTGTGTCTGGCATGACAACACCATCCTCCGCCTCCATTGCATCATCACCTGAAAAATAGAGAGAAAAAAGGTCACTACACATGTCAGAAGCACACGACACACACACACACCAACAGCAAACGCATCCGGCAGACATGTGACACACAACATATAACCTGGCATGCATGCTGGGTCTACTTTGAATAGCTTCTGTGATCAGACCTGTTGAAAGGAGGCAGTTTCCATGGAAGTGGGTCTATGCAGTGCAGAAAATGTGTACGCCACTCACTACCTACATGTACAAGCACTCCATGGTGTGTGCCAGGAAATGTGAAGGCAGTGCAATGTCAAATTCACACATCACGTGCATTGTGCATTCAATGTGTACCAAGCCAAGCACCCCTCCACCCCAGTACCAAAGCAGGGATGCCTAGCCTGGTATCAAAAGGCTGACCATACACCTGTATATTGACAGGCAGTGTTGACTGGCATCAACAGCTTAATGTGATTCAAATGACAACACTGCAAATGATGCTGGGACAGTAGGCAGGACACATGATGAAAACTCCGGAGGCCGCCCACGTGTGAAGAAGACACAACAAGAGTTGGACAGAGTCATTGGCCATTGAACAGGCTGAGGCCTGTGAGCCACACAGATTGTCAGAGCCTAAACATGTGTGCAACGCAGGACTGAGCCACAGTTGACATGGGAAGGCTGATGAGATGGGAGGCAATGTATGTAACCAAGGACTTATATTACAGTGATTATCCAGTCAAGGACACATAGGGGCATGCTTGCAATGCACATGGAGCATGAATGGGCACTCATGTCCCTGCGGGACATCTGACCCATGCACAGTACAAGTGAGATACCCTGCATCGAGTACTAAGGCTGTACCACATGGCATATGTCTGGCAGATTCTACGCTGGAAGTTAGCATCTACACAGGACACATGAACAAGAAACTACATTTGGCAAGATTGAAGCAGACCAGTGCAAAGGTGGAACTGGGGTGCAGAGTGGCGGAGGAGGGGCAAGGGAGCATGCCTAGATGGAGTCCCGCATGCAGGCAGAGGAGACATGCATGACGGAAGCATTGCATTACTTACATATCAGGACAATATACACGTCACATGTAGCAGCAATCATGCACAACACATCCCACAAGTGAAACACACACGTACTCAACAAACACGCATCAACACTCACTGGACTGCGCATCAAAGTCCAGCATCTCTCCCACTCCTTCAACCAATTCAGGTGTTATGAACTCCGCAACGAGAACCTCATGCGGAGTGAGCTCTTCCTCCTCTGGTGCAGGCCCACCGCCAGGCACCAGAGTCAAGTTGTAATTAGAGGCACGCTTAGCCTTAGTGCTGCGCTTGATGTCATTCCAACGCTTTTTGCACTCTTGCGCCGTGCGCACCTCATGGCCGAATGAACTAACATGTTCCGCAACATGCTTCCAGTGGGTGTCATGTTGGGCAGCCGTAGTCTGACTATTGGCACCCACTAGCATGTCACGGCTGTGGCCCCGCACGTAGTCCATGAGGAAGTCCAGTTCCTGCTTACAGAAAGGCTTCTTCCTCGACGTGCAGGAGGTCGTGGCTGTATGTGGGGTCCCAGCCTGTGCTGCAGGTGCAACCTTCCTCCTCTTGGACTGTGGCGCAGACCCTGGCTGGCTAATGCTGCCCTGACCAGTATGGCCAGTGGGTTCGGTGGATTGAGCCAAGGGAGTGGCAGGTGGAGGGATGACCAAAGGCCTGACTCATGTCAGTGGCAGCTGGGTGCCCACTAATGGACCCTGCGCAGCAACATCAGCTGTGGCAGGGTCATTGACCGCAACGGTCCTGGATGGCAGACTCACAACCGGGGTGCTGTTGGGTGCATCTGCCCCTGCACTTGCCAACACCCGGCTGTTCGGGGTAGCAGATGACATGACTGCCCCAGGGACATGTGTCTTGGTCTGAGCAGCCCGGTCTGCCCCTATGGTTTCCCCCCTGGCCTGTTGGAGATCTACCAAGGGCTCTTCAAGTGCCAACGCAGCCTGCGCTGGCAGACCCTGAGCCTGGGTGGCGGTGTCCACAGCTGCACCTGCAGCTACCACTACCCTTGGGCCCGTGGCAGTCGATGGAACGGACTGCCGGGTCGAACGGGTGCCAGTGCCAGATGCAGGAGCTGCATCCCCCGGAACCACAGGGGGTGGTGGCATGACTGCACCGACACATGGCACAACATTGTGCTCAAGTGGCGCACCCCTGCCTCTTCCCCCTCTGTGGCCGCCCTGGACACCCTGGAGTCCCCCTACACCCTGGTCACCACGGCAACGTCCCCGACCACGCCCGCCATGAGGAGGACGCCCAGCTGAGGCGCCCCTCACCTTTGGTGACCTCCCAACCATGGCACTGATGTAGAAGTGCTGGCACAGATGGAGTGGTGCCAATGGGAGGTGTACACCACAATTGACCTGGGCAATTGGGGTGAAGGCGGTGGGAAGCAAGATGTTAACAGCCCCCCTGCACTTGCAAGGCTGTATGTGATCCCGGTGATGTGGTGACGGGTCACGCAACGCTCAGGCACCCCAAAACTGCAGTAAAACCGTGCACGCAACCGTGCAGCCTACGTGCGTGGATTCAACCTCCCGCAGTACGCAGTGGCACCCAGTAACACGAATAACGCGTACGCATGGGACATGCAGGCTACTATGACATCGAAAATGGGTGCGATACACAGGGGCACCCGCAGTGGGAAAAAGAGCGTGTGCGACCGTCTGACTAGCGCGATGCAGAAAAACACGCGTAGCCAAGACCCCCACCAAAAGAAGAGATACGTCCTTGATAGCTGTGAAGTTGTGATGGTGCGCGAAACAACAGGAAGCAGCACCACACGTCGGTCTCCACGAAAGGCACGTACAGCGAACTGCTGGACCCGCTCACCTTTAACCCGTGCTGAGGGAAAAGCACGCGCGCGTCACGTCACTTACGCGCATGGGCCCTTTCCTCGTATTACACGCGGACGTGCAGTTTTTCACGCACGCTGAAATGCTCATGCACGCCTGTACGCGTCACGTCACAGGGGCGCTTGCGCTTGAGGGGCCTTCTGTCCAATGAAAATGCGTATGCGTGCAGACGCGGTTACACGCTAAGGGCCTTTCCTCGAATTACACGCTGACTTGCCGAATTTTCACGTGCCAAATCACTCTGTATCAAGCTGACCACGCGTAAGCACACGGAAGACCACGCTCCTGCCCAGAAGGCCGGACTACTGCCCCCCAGAGCCCGAGCACGCTCCCATCTGCCATCTGCTGCTGCCTGACTGCCTGCTGCCCACGTGCCCTGCCATTTGCTGCCTGCACATCAGCCAGGGGTGCTGTTGCTGTGACCACCCCTGCTGGAACCGAAGACTCCCGACTGGGATTCCATCGCTCCACAGCCCAGCCCCAGGACCCAGTTGCCCACCCACTCCTGCCTCTGGGGTTGTCATGTCGGGGCAAACACCATCTGAGACCACTGACAACCCCCGGCCAGAGAGGCAGAGGGGCACCAGCTTCAGTGCCACCAAAGTTGGTGTCCTGGTGGAGCAAGTCCTGGGGCAGTATGATGTCCTCTTCGGAAGTTCCCGCGCCGACAAGGAAGGACGGACTCGGATCTGGACTGACATCATGACTGCCATCAACACGGAGGGGGTGGCAGTCCGCGACTTACAACATGTCAAGAAGCGCTGGGAGGACTTCAAGTCCAGGACCCTGAGCAAGGCCCGGCGCCTCTTGAAGGCAGCAGATGTCAAAGGGCGCCGGGGCCACTTGTCGGAAGAACAGATGAGGGTCCTGGAACGCATATCCCCAGCGCTCCATGTCCAGGTCCTTGAGAGGCAGACCCGTCTGGAGTCGAGCCTTAAGTGTACATGCATCCTGATTGTGAGATGTGCGTGTGGTGATTTTTCAGTAGTGTGCAGGTTGTGTTTGTATGGGGTCGAGTATGGGTGGGGGTGTACAGGGCCGTGGGGCTAACACATGCGAGGGCTGGAATGTGTGAGACATGGATGGTGCTTGTGTGTGTAGGCTTGCATGCCAAATGCAGTTGTGTGGGCACACATGTTTGGATGAATGTGTATGTAAGTAGACATGTCCTTGATGTCACGCATGTATGTTGTTTTCAGCTGCATGTATCAGCACTGTGTACATGTGCATGTGTGTGTATTTGACAAGGGTGCAACAGTGATGCAACATGGATGCATGTGACAGCGGTATGTGGAAGCCTGATCGGCAGATGTGACATGGATGCCCATCTGAACACTGCGACACTTGGCAGAGGTGTACACATGCATGCAAGTGTGGTGGTGTGTGTACATGTGTGGTGCACTTCCTGTGTTGCATGTGATGTCTGGCTCACCTTTACCTGCTCATGCTGTTGTATGTGTATGGATGGTGCAGGCAGTTGCGATATGGCTGTGGTATGGCTCATGTGTGCGAGTTGAAATGACATGTGTGTTGGGGATTGTGATGACATGTCTGAGGTTTGCCAATGCCACTCATGTACAACTGTCATGTGTGTATGTGTCCATTGTACAGTGCCCTGATGCCTGTGTTTTATTTCTCCCTGTCTGCAGCGTCAACTGATGAAGAGGGCGGAGAAGGTGCTGTGGAGCACAGCGGCGGGGATCCCACTGCCAGCCGGAGACGCAAGGCCCGGCTCCCCTCCCATGTTGTCATCTCGTCGGGGAGTGAGGAGTCGGGTGCCGTGTCCCAGGCCGCAGCTGCCGGGGGGAGGTCCAAGAGGCGGAGGTTGGAGTTGGACTCCTTGGCAGCAGAAGGGGCAGCTGGGACCCCACAGGGCCCAAAAGAGGAAGATGGCACGCAGTCATCCAGGTTGGTGGGGGGTTTGGTGGAGGAGGAGGCCGTGCAAGCAACAGAGACGGGGTCTGGAGGTGGGGATCCCACTGGTGCTAGTGGTGCAGTGCAGGACCAGGGACAGGAGGCAGCACAGGCCACCGCGGAGGTGCCTGTGTGCAATCCTGTCCCTGATCCTGTCCCTGCATCATCTTGCACCAGCAGGGATGCCTACGTCCAGACCCGTTTTCAGGCAGGGGATGAGCTCACGTCAACTGGCCTTCCTCTGCCTGCGGACGTGGCTATCCGGGTCCTGGTTGAGCCTGTTCTGAGTGGTGTGGCGTTGCGTCAACGGGGCATGCGAGGTGACCTGCAGTCTTTTCTTGAGGAGACTGCACGTCATCTCAAATGGCTCGTTGACCGCGTCAGCCTGCTGGGACAGGTCACCCAGGCCGGATTCCTCCGTATGATGGGGCTTGCTACGACCCCCCCCTCAACTGAACCCCCTATGCGCCAGTCGTCCTATGTGCCATCTTCCCACCCATCAGTCACCTGGGTGCCCTGTGGAGCCGCCTCTGACGGTGCAGCCAGGCTGGTGAAGGAGGCATCCCTGCCACAGTCGGGAGTCGGACGTCCAGCAGGGGTGGCCACATCAAGTGGCACAGCGAGTAGAGCGCTCGCTTTGACATCTGTGCAGAGTCTGCTAACGCAGGTTCGAATCCCGGCAGGGCCAAACTCAGTCTTTCATCCTTCCGAGGTTGATAAATGAGCACCACACACCGTGGGTGATAATAAGCAGTGCTCAGATACCTGAGGGTTCGTAGCGCTATATAAGTGCCAAATTATTATTATTATTATTATTATCAACGACTGCACCCCAGCCGGCGGAGGATGTGCAGGCAGCAGGAGGCAGTGCACGGGCAGAGGCACAGCAGCAGCAGCAACGTGGTGGGAGCCATGAAGGCTCGGGGCCTTCAACATCGGAGGGGCAGGCATCGGCCGGAGGGCAGGAGGACCCAGGACAGAGAGTGTCTTCCGTGTGGCAGCGGTTGGGCCACGCCATAGATGCGGAGCGGCAGCGGGCGGAAGAGGCACGGCTCACAATGGTCAGGGCGGAGAACTCCATGCGGAGGGCTCTGAGGCGGGCCGAGTGCCTCGAGGCAATCCGAAGGGGTTTGGAGGTGGACATGTCGACGGCCCTGCGGACCCTCGGGGCCATGGAGGAGGACCGCCTCCGGGACATTGAGCAGGAGTTCAATGATGCCCTGGCCCGGGACATCCAAAAGTGAGCCGTCAAACTAGCCCGCTGCCCTTGTACATAGTTATGTAGGTAGTGTTAGGTTTCATTTTTTTTGGGATTTATTTTGGACCTTTCGGACATTGGCCACATTTTTTGTATATAGTTTATTTTATTAGTTAGTGTAGTTAGGTAGGTTTCCTTTCTTTTGTTGGGATAATGGACCCTGGCTTGTTCGTATGTACATAGTTCACTGTTGGATTGTATTTTTCTTTCACATTTTAACCATGCAGCAATGGCTTTCTTTTTTATTTCCCATTGGATTTTGTTTTCTGGACAGTGACTTTGGACACCATTACTTTGGATTTTGATTTTTGGTTTTGCTTTTTTTCACCGACATGCTTCTTTTCATTTTTGTACATTCACATTTATGTTTCTTTATTTTTGATTCTATTTATGTTTCCTTTAATACATATATTTTTATCATACTTCAATGTGTAGTATCATCTCATTGGTTTCATGCATATCATGATATGGGTTTTGAGATTCACTGACACTCATTGGGTGTATGTGAGGGAAATGTGTTTGTTTCGGAACTTGCAATTGGTGTTCTGTCATGTAATTGCCAGTTATGAGTGGGTGGATGCAATACTCGGGTGGGTGTTTTGCATTTGGAGGCTGACCATAGGGACCAGGGATCTAGGTTGTGATGACATGTTGGCTGGCGAACATGAGTTGGACATGGGTGGGGGCCTGCTGGCAGGTGCCCCACAGTGCTGGGGGTGGGGGGGTGGGAGACATGGGTGGGGGCCTGCTGGCAGGTGCCCCACAGTTCTGGGGGGCGGGGGGAGTGGGAGACATGGGTGGGGGCCTGGTGGAGGGTGCCCCTGCACTGCTGGGGGGCGGGGGGGTGGGGAACATGAGTTGGACATGGGTGGGGCCTGCTGGCAGGTGCCCCACAGTGCTGGGGGGTGGAGGGGTGGTGAACATGAGTTGGACATGGGTGGGGGCCTGCTGGCAGGTGCCCCACAGTGCTGGGGGGTGGGGGTGGTGGGGAACATGATTTGGACATGGGTGGGGGCCTGCTGGCAGGTGCCCCACAGTGCTGGGGGGCGGGGGGGTGGGAGACATGGGTGGGCCCTGGTGGAGGGTGCCCCTGCACTGCTGGGGGGTGGGGGGTGGGGAACATGAGTTGGACATGGGTGGGGGCCTGCTGGCAGGTGCCCCACAGTGCTGGGGGTGGGGGGGTGGGAGACATGGGTGGGGGCCTGCTGGCAGGTGCCCCACAGTGCTGGGGGGTGGCGGTGGTGGGGAACATGAGTTGGACATGGGTGGGGGCCTGCTGGCAGGTGCCCCACCGTCCTGGGGGGTGGGGGGTGGGAGACATGGGTGGGGGCCTGGTGGAGGGTGCCCCTGGTGGCTGGGGGTGCAGGGGGACATGCGTTGGTGGGCAGTAGTGCAAGTTGACATGTGGGTTGGCTGGGGGCATGGCCATGGTGGATGGGGTGCCTGCAGGACATGTGCAGGGTAGGCCCCTGTGGTGTGAGCCACCTGCAGGGGCCGTGTAGGGTGTAGAGGGAACACCTGGGAGGACCCACACGTGCAATTCACGTGTGGTGCTCCCCGCGCACCCCTGTAATACACGTACCCTGATGGAATCGCGTGTGGAACTTCCCGCGCACCCCTGAAATACGCGTACCCTGCTCGCACGAAGCCAATCGCGTGTGGAACTTCCCGCGCACCCCTGAAATACACGTACCCTGCTGAAATCACGTGTGAAACTTCCCCCGCACCCTTGAAATACGCGTACCCTGCTGAAATCGCGTGTGGAACTTCCCGCGCACCCCTGAAATACACGAACCCTGCTGGAATCCCGTGTGGAACTTCACGCGCACCCCTGAAATATGCGTACCCTGCTCGCACGGGGCCAATCGCATGTTGAACTTCCCGCGCACCCCTGAAATACACGTACCCTGCTGAAATCCTGTGTGGAACTTCCTGCGCACCCCTCAAATACACGTACCCTGCTCGCATGGGGCCAATCGCATGTGGAACTTCCCGCGCACCCCTGAAATACACGTACCCTGCTGAAATCGCGTGTGGAACTTCCCGCGCACCTCTCAAATACATGTACCCTGCTTGCACGGGGCCAATCGCGTGAGGTACTTCCCGCTCACCCCAGTGATACACGTAGCCCGCTTGCCGTGCTGGTACAGGGTTAGCGCAGCCCTTTACGCTGGATTGGGGATTTTGATGGCTTTTCCCTGCGCGAGAGGCGTTCTTGGGGGCGTAACTGGCGCTGCTGCAGGGTCGCTGCGCCACTGTGCGCCATGGCTGGTTTTGGTGGCTGGAATCCATGAATACGCTGTGCGCGGAAATGGATTTTAGCGCACGCGGCTGGCGCAGGGATTCGCATGCGCACACTGTGCGCCAGCCGCGTGTGCCACTTGTGCGCTGCATTCTATGAATTACCCCCTGTGTTGGATATAATAATTAAACACTTATTCAGCCAAGAAGTGTTTTAAACGATATGGTAGTGCCTGATATCCCTCTTTTGCTTCAAAAATGTAAAATGTTTGAAGTGATTGCATTGCAAACTGTTCATCCTTTTCAAGTTATTTTTAGACTGCAAATAAAGATGTCAAATCTGCTTAAGAAGTCATGAGTGCAAGGTGTGAGAGGAAAAGTTGTGCATGTACCCTTTAATTAGGAATACTCTATGAGCCAAGCGAGATATTGCAGATTCTTTGTTTTAGTAAATGGTGTTGCCACCAAAGATAAAAGGATTTGGCAACAGCTTATCGGTATTGGAAAAGTGAAAAACTAAATGGTGTTTCTATTGGAGCACAATGATTTATGCAATGGCAGTCCGACTGTATCAGACTTGTCTCTGCTTGATGTTGAGTCACAAACAAGAACAGTGAAGGTCAGTTTCAGCATCTATCTGTTGCAGAAGAGAATAGTTTGTATGAACATTACACTATTGATCCTCTAGATTCACTTGAAATCATGGATGACTGTTTAGAATTGTATCAAATGAAAGCAAAGAAAGGTGTGCCAATTAGTATCTGGGAAAAGACATTAGAAGCCATTGTTTCTCTATGCTTTTTCAAACTGGTAGTGGAGGGAGATTGGTTGATGAGAAGGTGTGAATCTCTGCTTCAGAATATTGTTGTACAAGAATGTATTCAGAAGATTCACGATTCCACACCAATGTTGTATATATTTTTCACTTGTTGTATGAAAGTGAATTTTCAACATTATGTTATGGTGTTGCTCATACACTTCAGACCAGAACTAGATTTAAAAATGTTTCTGCATGTGAGATGCTGCAACATATGAAAGAAAAAAATGAAGATTTAAAAGGCAAACTTTACGAATATTCTTGCTACAATGAGAGGAACTAAAGAATGTTGCTATAGGAGACACTCTGAGGTTAGATACATGACCATGTTATACTTTATATGTAATAAAGAAAATTATCCAAAGAAAATTATCCACTACTCCCTGTAGAACATTTATTTTGGAGGAAAGAGTGCCAGGCATGTGGGAGCTCCACATATACACATGCTGTTGTGGATTAAAGATGCTCCTCAGTTTGGTAAGGAAAGTGATGACTGTGATGATGGAGTTCATTGAAAAATATGTTACTTGTATTCCAGCTCAGCACGTGAATGCTGATCTGCTGGACAAGGTGGGAAGGTTGCAAAAGCATTCATGTGGAAAGTACTGTCAAAGAAAATACAAATGTAATGACAAGTCCTACACTCAGTGCAAATTTGGCTTTCCAATGCTTGTGACACCAGTTGCTCGAGTGAATAGTTTAATGTCATCTGTTTGACACCTTGTTACTGGTAAATCTCAGAGAAATACCTATAATTTCAAAAGAAATAAGGAATTCCAATTTACTAATGAATGCAATGCTGTCATTGCTCAGCTATGGAATGCAAATACTGATGTACAGTTTATTGCTGATAATTCAGCAGCTTTTGCTCATTATGTTACAGCACACATGTCAAAAGCAGAAAAGAGCAATGCAGCTGAAGTATGGGCAGATTTATCGTCAGATAAAAATCTCAGTTAGAAATTTGTAAGTTTTGGTTTGAAGATGATTTCACGTAAAGAGTGTATTAGCTATGAAGCTGCAGATGGGCTAACTAGTTTACCTCTGTTCAGATGTAGAGTTAATGTAGTTTGGTAAAGTGTTGGACAAGCTAGTACTAGAAATCGAATATTGAAGCCTTTAGCTGAAATTGAGCAAGTAGCTGAATTAGCACCTGACAGTACAGAGATTTGGAAAACCAACTTGATTGATACATATTATCCAAATCGATCTGAATTGTTGGGGGATCTTGGTTTACATGAAGTAGCACAACTCAACTCATATCGAAATATTGAAGCAAACACTGACAGAGGACAGTTTTAAGTTCATGGATGTAGTGGTTGTCTAGTGAGAAATGAATAGGCAAATCTCATTAACCACATGAAACTGTCTTGCCGAAGTGCAGAGAAAAATTAATTATTTTATTTTTGTATTTTTCAGTTGTTCTTCCCATGGCATGCAGATAGAGATTTATTTGGAAGTTTTTAAACTTTTTAAAAATGCTTAGTTACATATCCAAAATCTGAGCAGTCTCTGGAATTACTGAAGAAAGAACTACATCAAGAAGAACAATTGGCAGATGAATTGGCAAAATAGACTCCTGAGGGCAGTCAATAATCTGCAGTAGGAAGTCAAAATGTTCTTGGTGAGCCACTTATTCAAACTGATTTTCAGCTTGTTATGGAAGTAGAAGAAATTGCAGTGGAACAAAGTAAAGTTGCAGATGTGAATTGAAGATAGGTTCTTACATGGTTTACTGCATGAGGAGCGTAAATGCTCTTGTGTGCAATAAAAAGCTGTTTTGTTGTATTTTAGTGAACAAGCAGGAACAGGTAACAGGTACATCTTTTTAAATTAATGCAATAAGAGCATTGATCCAAAATGTAACAGATTCCACTTTGTCATGTATTGTAGCTGCTCCAACAGGTTTAGCAGCATTTAATGTATGCAGTGTTGCTTTACATCGCCTGTTGATGTTACCAGTGGAGCATGACAATAAACTAGAATATCGGAAATGTGTATCAAGTGCAGTACAAGAAGTAGGAAACATTCTTACAACATTGAATAACTTGATTGTAGATGAAGTAATATGGTGTCTAACTTGATGCTACCCTTTATTCATTTGCAAATGCAAGAGGTTTTGAAGACTGACTACAACAGGACGTAAACATGTACTTGTTTATGGAGACTTGTTACAATTAACTCCTGTGAAAGGTCAACCAGTTTTTTTAGAATGCTGCAATCTAAGGATGCTCAAAAAAGTATAGGAAGTATTGGACATTTTAACATTTGGAATCACTTTGAATTCCAGGAACTGATTTTATGTTGACTCTTAAGGAAAGATACATTTTTTGTGTTGCATTGATGTGCACACTTGCAGAGTGTAACAAGTTTCTCTAAAATGCTACTGTCAGAGAAGACAAATATTGTAGAGATAAAATCATGTGATGTTTTAGATGGTCATGTTATGCCTTTAGAGTTGTATAAGAGAGTAAAAACGTGATTAGGTCAACTAGAGAATTCAATTTCTAAAACAGCAGGTCTGGAAGCAGTTTTAAAACTGTTCATCAATGCACGAGTAATGTTGAAGAGGAATTTGAATATAGTAATTGGTCTAGCCAATGAATTGATGGGAAGAGTGATTGAATTTCACACTTTCCCTCACAATACAAGTATTGAACATGTTTAAGTTAAGTTTGATTGTGTAGAAGGAACTCATTTGATTTCTCGGAGAGCTGCACATTTCATGCTTTTTAAGGATACCGTTGTGAAAAAAACACAGTTCCCATTGTGCTCTGCTTATGCAATAACTATTCATAAAGCACAAGGCTTGACTTTTGAAGCAACACTGTATGACATTGGTCATACAGTGTTTAAAGAAGGAATCTCATATGTAGCGTTGTCACATGTAAAAAATGTTGAATGTTTATTTTAATAAACTTTGAAGAAAGCAAAGTGACAGCAGACCTTTCTTGCATTGAAGAATATAATAGATTGCGTGTACTGTATGCTTCTCACCTAAACCTTATATCTGTACCTGTGAAGCAGTCGTCCAGGAAAGGTAAGCAGTCAGTGAAGGCACATTCAAATGAAATCAGTGCTTGTAAGACTAAAAAAACAACTGAATTTATTAGAGTTGGAGAGCCGTTCAACTGTAACATACTGTCATTGCATCTTTAATAATGAAACATGAGTTGAATGCTATTGTAATGCAGCTTTGTGTATGTTGTTTCAAATGACTCCATTGATGCAAGAAATTGCTTCAACTGCAGAGAAGCAGCTATGTGTTGAACTTTCATTTCTTAAAATGTCTGTAGATGAAAATTCACACAGTTTACATTCAGCTATGTCAATCCGACATGTAGTAGCTGTTGCAAGTGGAAATGAACACTGTTCTCAAAATACACAGGAGGATAGTCAAAATTTTTTATTGAAAGTCTTTGAGATATTAGTGAAAAAAACTCTTAATGTAGATAAGTGTGTTGAAATAAGTTTCAAGTGTAAGCAGATGTGTCCAAAATGTAAGAAACCATATTTTACTCCAGATCTTTGTGTAAGATGTGTGTATCTGCATGTGCCTGATCAGACAAGTGTAACATGTTCTGATCTTGTAACTAAAGCATTCCATGTCATGGAATGCACTGACTGTGGTGTAATTTACAGTCAACACTGCAAAATCTAATTTTTATTAAGTATGTATTGATTATGTTTCAAAGATACAATGTAGATGGTAGGAAAATTAACATGTCAATAATGAATTTTGTAAATAGTCAAGTTTCTGTTAGTAAGAATGCTTTTAACATTTGTGCAATTATTTTTCATGATGGGGCATCCATTGAATCTGGACCTTTCACGACATGGGTGCGCACAGTAGATTGGCTTGTTTGTAATGACTGTATAGTCACATGCCAAGCTTGATTACCAAAGGGGTTAAAGAATGCTTACTTAATGTTGTTAGAAGCAAAGTTTTAAAATATATGTGTAATATTCTTTGTGAATATAAACATGCAAAATAAAAAATTTGAAATAGAAAAATAGGCTGATAAGTTGTTTATGTAAAGTAGGACACGGTTTGCTACTAGAATTTTTTTTCTAAATAGTACTAAATAAATGTAGAGATAGTATTGCAAAGATTAGATAATTTAGAAGAGAAATAAGCATTCTGCAATCTTATACTTCTATTTTATTGCGTAAAACACTGTATATTTTAATATGTACAAGTGTTCGCTATAAGTGAAAAGTTACATAAATAGTTCCATGTACATTATTTTGAGTGTGAGGGAGTGTAGAAGCTGATAAGTGTTTACATATGAAACAAATAAACAATAAGTTGTATATATAAAAACATATAGCACAATTGAAATACAAAGTCAACATAACTGACTGAAAAGATAACTTTGTTAATTGTATAAATATGTTTTATATGTATCCTGGAGTTTTTAGAAAAGTCAGACAATCTATTCAGTTATTAAACTGTGCATATCCTTTAATTTTGTATGTTAGGTTTAAGATAATTGTGATTAGCTTCTAAGGTGTGCAGATGGTCAGTAAAATGACACACACCAAATTATGAAAGAAGTTATGAAATTGCAATGTCGAATGCAGATATAATGTTTATAATTCAGAATACATTTGATATAGAAAAAATAGGTATTCCACACTGTGTAGCAGTATCAGTGGTAACAGAAATGTAGATAATAATTTGAAGTGTTAAGTTTTAAAAAAATATTATGTGTATGATATTAAATGTCATTATGAACTTCACATGTGTTTAGGGGGTCAAAGAAAGGACACACACAGAATTTAAAAGAAGTATGGAAATGACATTTGTTATGTTATTGGTGTAGTGTTAAATAAGCATTAATATGTGTATTCACAACATTTGTCATTGTCTACATACTATTTATAATATAGGTATGACTATTGTTATGTTATATGTCTTGGTTTCCTGGGGAAGGTTACATAAAGTAATCTGTAAATTAGTCATCATGCAGCATAAAGTAATCTTTGTATAGTGTTGTAACATGTGCATTGTAGTGAAATGCATTTATTAGTGTACGAACTATGGATGTTGTAGGCAATTCTTTTTCGAATTTGGTGATGCAAAAATTAATTCATAATAACTTAAATGTTAAGTATTTTAAGTAACAGAACAGAGGGTTTTTTCTCAGTTGAGAAGTTATTTTACTCTATAGCATGAGTAATGAACACAACTTCGTAAAGGTTGTATACTTGGAATACAATCAGTATTATTTTAGTATAATTATGATAAAAAAACATAAATAATTTTGTATTTATTTTGTTATGATGAACACCATAGTATCAATGCAGTTATGATAGCGCATGGTATAAATGGCCTCTACCATTAATATTAAGTGCATTTTATGTGTTTGCAGAGTTCATATATGGAAGAAAGAGGCAAGGGCATAGATAAATGTGTAATGTATATATGAACATACAAAGAATTGTTTATTTTTTAGAATTATATTATTCACAGCTGTTGTTATGGTAGCAGCCAATAAATAGCAGGATTGCTGCTAAAGTGAGCAATGACTGGAGAGCTGTTACTCCCGCCTCTGATAGTCATGGGTACAGGTAACAATTGACAATTTTGAGTAATGAAATGCATAAAATAAATTACAATAGATATTTTAATATATTTTTGCAGTCTGTGTTTAATTTTATCTATTTTTGTAACATAACAGGTGTTCCTTAAAAGGGGTGCTTTGGGGGATAGAAAGAGGTGGGTGGAATAGGGGAGGAAATATTTAAGGATGAAACATTTAATAAAGGGAATACAAATAAATTGCAACATATATATTTTTTAATTATTTTAAGAAAAAAGGGGGGAAAAATGACCACTTAAAAAAAATACTAAGCATGACAGGTGATCTGATGTTCAGCGATTAACTTTGCTTAATTGTGGCATCTCCCTTGACTGCTCATTTGCAGCATCCTTTTCACATGACTTGCATCCTGGAAAGGTCGGGTGTCGGCAACAGAGAAGTCAGTGTAGTGGATGCCACTGCTGATGTAGACACTTCATTTCCACTTGGTGTTGTTGCTGTACTGTTGCATGGAGGTTCTGCAGGTGGTGCTGATCTTCGTCTATACAAAGTATGGGTCCCATGCATTTTTCTTTTGTGATGTTGATGGGCCTTAAAATATCCATCATCGACATCCTCCCAGTGGAGACTCACCAGATGGTTATTCATTATCGATGGTCCCATACTTTGAGATGGAATATTGGAAGGCCCACAGCATAAGGTCTTGTTGCAGAAAGTGCAGTACCTATTCTACATATTTCCTGTAATGGTGTTCCTTCACTTTAAAGAAGCACCAACTGTCTGCAGTTTTCTTCATGCCTTTGTGCTTCTTCCTTGTTGGTGAAGGACTGTCCACCCAAATAATAACGTCATCCTCACAGCTCCTACTATCATGGTCAGACATGTTGCAGTGAACAACCGGGGAGGAAAATATGAAAGAATACAAATTACAACACGAAAAAGACTTTGGTGCAAAAAATGAAAGCACTTCTAAAAAAAGAAAAAACATGTTTTAAAAAATAGACATACTAAACAAATCACAAGACAAACGAAAAAAATGGATTCTGGGAAAACTGGGTAAAATGTATGAGGAGATTAAGGGGCAAAGTGCCAAAAGTGCTTACCGTTACTCAGAAAACCTTTCACTAGCAAGTACAAAAAGCAATGATTAACGTAAAGTTATGTTTTTGTGGGTGTGGTGATTATTTGCGGCTACAAACTGCCATGCCACCTGATTGGATAGTCTCACATGCACAGATGTTTTTGAACATCGTGGGCATAGCCGCATCGATGCAGCACAGCATTTGATTGGATGGTTTGTTGACGCACATACAAGTCACGTGTATGAGCGGAGCCGCAGAGCATTTTATGATTGACTGATGCATTTTGTGAGAAGAGGCGTAGCTGCATCACAGGAGTTCCTCGTCCCATTGGCTTATTACTACATGCAGGTTATGTTAAACGGCATGGGCGTACTCACGTCCATACTTCACAAAGTGTGATTGGTTTTTTCATAGGCGCGTATAACAGGTAGGCGCGGAACCACAGTGCATGAAACCATTGGCTGGCATAATAGGCATGAAGATACGTAGCCACGTCGAAGGATGCAGATGTTCTATTGGCTCATTTCACACACTCGGGTTACCCATGCCCTTCCAGTTGTTACTGTGGATAGCCGTGCATGTATCCTTAGTAGATGCAGCTATAATACATTTTAAAAAATGTATATATTAGTATATCTACCTATATATCGGCAGTAGTCTGGTAAATATTTATTTTTAAATATTTTGCCAGTTACTGAAAGATTTTAATAACTATTCATGAACAGTACATTTACATGTAAATACTTTAACAAGTTAAGTACATTTGAAAACTCTTTTTGTTGGAAAAACAGGTTTATTTGGGGGGTATGTGTTTGTCCAGTAGCTTTTTATTTTGCTTTCTAGACATAATACAGTGTTTTGAATAGCTGAATTGTCTGTATTATTAATATGAATTATGTATGCAATAACAAAACCCTTGCAATTCAAGGAAAACATATTTAGTTGCAGGGATGTTGAGGTCAGCAATACATTATACAAAATGCTTGAAATTCAAGGAAAAATTAGAATGTAATGCACACAAAACCCCTGAAATTCAGCTAACGCCACCTTAACTTTGCACACCCTGTTGCGCAGCCTATGACCACAATGATGACATCACAGATCACATCACTGATGACATACAATTGTATGAGAACACTGATGACATTACAACTCACATCACTGATGCTTTCACTGCTGACAGCACAAATTACATTACAACAATAACTGGCGTTAAGCATGGCCTTCAGCCATGGTAAATGTGCATGGCCAGATATATTTTAACACATGAATGGGTACTAGTCATGGCCTTCAGTTATGGACAGTGGTGACAACCGTCACCCATTTGCACTCAATATTTTAAAACACTAAGAGTCTACCAAACTAAAATGTTGGTCTTTACCAGTGGTACAGCTTTCAACTGTGTCCACTGTATGTTATATCCCATCCCGGGAGGATAGCTCAGCGGGAACGTGCTCGACTTTGAAACAAGACGACACAAAGCGACACAGGTCTGATCCCCTGGCCCGCACTTAGAAACATCTGGGTATTAAGCACGATATAAATATGCAACTAAGACATATTCCAGTAACAGCGCCTTGATGCTCCGGGCTGTGTGAGTGCTTTAAAAATGCAAAATAAATAAAATAAATCTACACTGGTCAGGCACTAGCCACGGACATTAGCACAATACAGGCCAGTGGTCACTATCTTTGGCTGTGCCCACTACATATTCTAACATATAAATGAGCCACTAGCCATTGTCTTTGACCTTGAGCAGTTTGCACATCTTTTGGCCATGTCCACTATATATTTTACATTAATAAAATGCATAAGCGATGATCTTCGACCTTCCCTCTGTGTATAATAGAATACTAATCAGCCACCAGCTATGGCCTTCAGCTGTGCCCACGGTATATTACATACACTAACCAGCCAGTAGCCATGGTCTTCAACACAATACTGGCCAGTGGCCACGGTTTTGAGCTATGCAGACAATATATTCTGACATATTAAAGAGCACTAGCTATGGCTTTTAGACATGGCCACTGACTACAGCTTTGAATGTTGCCCACTATATATTTGAAAACAGTGATCCACTCCTAGGCATGGCTTTTAACCGTGCACATTGGTATTTTTGAACAGTAACCAACGACTAGCTCTGGTCTTTGATACTGGCCACTGACCCCAGCCTTTGTTATGGCCAAGTCCACGGCCTAAATTGTTATTAAGGTAATCAAACCTTTCATGAGCTAACTTATAAATGATGTTATGTCGAATTCCATTGTTTATGTAATCAGTTATATTCAATGTAATTAGTGTTGTCACCAGTGATGGCATCAGCAATGTGATTTGTAATGTCATCAGTGTGTTCATACAACATGTAATACGTGATGTCATCAGTGATGTGATCTGTGATGTCATCATTGTGGTCATAGACTGTGCAACAAGGGGTGCAAAGTTAAGGTGAATTTAGCTGAATTTCAGGGGGTTTGTTGCATTACGTCCTCACCTTAACGTCCCTGCAAATAGAGAGAGAAAGAGAGAGAGAGGAAGGAAGAGGAGGGGGCATGCAGGGGTGGAAAAGGTGGGTTAGGGGTTGATATGGTGAGAGAGGGAGACAGGCACCCAGAGTCAAAGAAAAAAAAAGTGGCCACAATGAAACTTACCAAGATGAAACTTAACACTTTCTAATTTTTGGGGATGAAATCGCATAGAACAAGCATTAGATTCTGAGACACATGTGAACACCTGGGCTAAAAGTAAGCGACAAAGACTTCCCAAAAACCTGAGGCTCTTCAAAACAGCCCACAACTTTGAAAAGTCAGAGACAACTCAAACAAGGTGGGAGAGGAACTGCTTCTTTTGGGAAACAGGATAGTGGCCAAAAGGGAAATTCTAATGGCACCCACCCTCTAACCCGTATGTGATAGGTGGTATTCTGGTCACATGAAGGTAGACCACAACTGTAATGAACTAAAGTCTCCAGCTACTGTCAGCCTACCAGAAATGAGGGAACAATGAGGAAATTGTTTAAACCTTGCAGGTTGTATTGCAATTGAGTCTAGCAATTCTGATGTGAGTGTGTGTTAATGAACTCATGTATTTTGTTTTAAAAAAAACTCTTCTGAATAAAGTGACTTGGACATAAAACAAATATACAGGGTTAGTCATATACTATTTTTCTTAAGTAGGGATAGTTATCTTTTCACACCAACAAAGAACATCAATTGAATTTTGCCAGTTAAATGAGGCTGTAATAACATCAAAAGCTGACATCGGTTCAGTATAGAAATTGTTTATTCACATATTTTGTGTTTATCCACTCTCAAGACGTGTTTCACCATTCGCAATCTTAAATGGCTCATCAGGAGAGATTTAACAAAAGATATTCATACTGTGAACCCAATAGTAATGTTTCTCTGTTTAAGGTTTTTCTTCATTGTGGAAATCAAAAGGAGCCACCATATCTTGTGGTTCGCTCATAGTTTAAGGCTTCAATAACTCAACCTTCTCATTGGGTTTCAAGGCATTCGGTCGCCTTCCTGCTTCCTCCATGCTTCCTGTAGGAACCACAAGATATGGTGGCTCCTTTTGATTTCCACCAATTAAGAAAAACCCATAATAGACCAACATAACTATTGGGTTCACAGTATGAATATCTTTTGTTAAATCTCTCCTGATGAGCCATTTAAGATTGTGAATGGTGAAACACGTGTTTCGAGTGGAGGAATACAGAATCTGTAAATAAACAATTTCTATACTGAACCGACGTCAGCTTTGGAAGATTATTCCAGCCTCATTTAACTGCCAACATTCAATTGATGGTCTTTGTTGGCGCGAACATATACATATATCCCACATTCTGCTCACCAACAGCCTGCATGAAAGGAGTATGTGACTGGGAGATAATGTTAACTTTGCAATACACATGTAAACGAAACACTCAAAAGTATAAGGTGTTGCATAAAGTAAACAGAAGCACTAGAGAAACTCTGGTTAAGTTCCCATTTTATACGGAGAACACATCACGCGAGGCGCACCGATCACACCAATCACACCCTGTTTTGTTCTCTCAGAAGCCTGCATTACAGCAAAGCCCTCTGACGTAAGGCTACTAAAGTACCAACTATGCTAATGCAGAAAATTACAAAGCGTTGTACGCTTCTAGGTACAATATCACAGCTGTTGCATTGGTAAAATTGACCTATGCATAAATGCCGCAAGTCAAAGGCAATTCCTGACACATTTCACTATAATTGAAGCTCATCTACGGAGTATGGGATGTCCTGGACGAAGTTGAGCCCTCAATACTCATGAAAACAAAACGCTTAGAAGAATAGGATGATACATAAACTATACAAAAACGGGAGGAATTCTGGATAAGTTCGCATTTTAAATGGAGATCTTTCAGAGTGGGATGCATCTGTAACCGCAAAAACAGACTGTTCTGCCTGCTCACAAGCCTGTATTTCTCTGAAGCACAGTAAACATTTCCTTCATGAGCATTCACACGTGAATACGTATTTTGAGAATTTCAGGAGGTTCTTTTCCAGTCTCAGGTGGTGACATACATTATCAAGGACACCTATAGGTACGGTCAGCTTAGCTGTCCCGCTGCCTGTACCTAGCCACATTAATATGTTAATTACCTTTGTGCACGCCTGGCGTGCAATGCGGGTGACGAGATGCCACACTGTAGACCTGGTGCTGCAAATAGGTTTTAACGCACTTGGTGTGCGAACTTGTTTCCTTGTAATCCAGTCCTCGGTGGGAAGGTGGCTGGCTTCCCTTCCAGACACACCTTGAGGACTGTTCTCATTTTCCTCTTCCTAGAAGTGGGTGGGCCTGGCATCTTCAGCTTTTAGGCAGAGTCTTCAGATTCGCCTGGCTACTCCTACATGTATGGTCAGCTTAGCTGTCCTGCTCCTTGCATCTGGCCACATTTATATTTTAATGTTCTTTTAGCACACCTCCCATGCAAGGTGGGTTAATGGACTCCGCACTGCAGACCTGGTGCTGTGAATTGTTTTTAACGCACTTGGTGTGCAAACTTGTTTCCTTGTAACGCTGTCCTTGGTAGGAAGGTGACTGGCTTCCATTCCAGACATGCCTTGCGGTCTGTTCTCAGTTCCCTCTTCCTAGAGGTTGAGGGGCCTGGCTAGTGCCCATCCATGTGCATTCCAAGCTCAGTTGATAGCCGGAGGTGCAGCAGACAGGCGCAGCGGGCAAGAGCCTCATGCGCTGATGTTGCGTCAAAGTCAAGCCCGTCTGTGCTCGTCCGTGCGGAGACCGGGCCATGGGCTGACAACACGGGTAATCATCCTTCACACACTTTTATCGGTCATATATCACGCACAGACCTATTGCGCCTTGCCCAAACTGAGACCAATTGGCCGGTAGGGTTTAGTACATCTGCTCTGGCTGCTACGCATCAGCAAAATTCTACTGCCTCATTAGACTGCCTCCTACCAATGCATGACCAAGTCTCTTCCATCTGCCAATCGGGCCATTTCAAGCTCAAAATTCTCTGCAAGAGTCTATATTTCATTCTGGTTAAATCCCTGTTAAATTTCACGTCCCTGTGGTAGCTGTCCTTGTACTCAGCAGTATTGATTACTGCAACACACTTTATTTGGCCCAACCTGATTATCTCTTTCGGCGCATACAGATCCTACAAAATGCAGCAGCTAGAGCCGGAAGGCAACCTCGCTTTGGTGCACATATGTCACCTCTTCTTCGTCAGCTTCATTGGCTTCCAGTCGAGAAGCAAGTACTTTTTAAATCCTTGTACATCGTCTACAATGCTTTTTATAAACTTGGACTGAATACCTTCAAAAAACATTTTCCCCGTATGTTCCTCTCAGAGCTTTGCGCTCTCAATCTGCTCTGACAATACAAATACCTCAGGTAAGATTTTCTCGTATGGGCGTCGTGCCTTCTCTGTAGCTGCAGCAAAGGCCTGGAACTCACTTCCCCTCTCTCTGCGGGCAACAACCAATCATCTCTCCTTTCCTCTTGCTTTGAAGACATTTCTTTTTTAGGAGTACTTCTGTTGTCTTTTCTCTGGCTCTTCTCTGTTAGGTGAGCGCCATGATGCCCTCGGGTGGATGTGCGCTTTATACATTTTATCAACATAACATACCAAGGAGATGTGCTCATTTACAGAAGAGCCTCGTAGTGTGTTTACAGAGTTTCATATAATTCTTGAAGTATTTAGAGCCCTTTTGCCTACACCCTCTGTTACTGTTTTTTTTCGCAGTGTGACCCGCATTGTACTTCATAGAATATGTGGGTTGGACATGAGCCTAAAATGACGGCAAGCTTCCGAATTGCCCAGAAATGCCTTCTGACTGGAACAAAAACAACCCTGAAACCCTATATGTTCTCCTGCCAAGGAGAAAACAAGATGCATGTAGCACCTGCTTTAAGATTGTCCCTTCCAGAAAAAAGCTACACCAGCGACCACTGCTGCACAAGCAAGCCAATAAGATTAGGGAGGGAGGCATTGGGAGACACGCAAGTCTCACTGCAGGTAGCTAGTGCAGAAACTGGCATAAAGTCTAGCTTCATCACAGAATGGCCAAGTAACCACCTTTGGTTGACCCAAAAATAGTTTCTGGGAGCTGAGCCTGCACACATACCGGCATTCACTTTTGCTGTCCTGTGAAGGGTATTGCATTAGAGTTCAAGTGTAGAGAAGGAGCTATGTACCCGCACCAAAAGCTCCGCCCCCATGTTGCCTATATGTTGGGAGCCAGAAATTGAGACACGTGCAGTACCAGTGAGGGTGCCTTTACCGCAGAAAATCCTGCAAACAAGGTATCCATTGAGAAAACCTTATATGCATTCACAAAGAAGTAATGGCCTGTTAGGCAAAGTCCCAGAAGAAGTGTGAACCTGAGTGAAAGAGAAGACTAGTGACATCATGCAAAGTAGAGCTGACACACCTAGAAAAGATGCACGAGCTAAAGGAACATAGACGTTCTATAAAATCAGAAGAGCGGTGTCATAGATGATCAACATTTCGGGCTCGAGATGAAGATGCTTATGCTACAGAAATGCTGAAGAAAATGCAAATCAGTTTACACTTGTACAGACACAGTAACGCAAGTAGATAAAGTGATTTTAAGACTGGCTACGTAGTGAATAGTTTGCGGTGATGCGCCAATGTATATACAGAGGATTATATAGAACCTGGATATTCCACGATGCACTTTAGCAGGGCCTGAAACCCCATGATTGGAAAGAGATTTTCAGTGTGGCGCAGTTGGAAAATTACTGATGGCAGATGAGAAATTCAAGAAAGCTTGGCTGGCCCAGCACCAAGAAGTTGAGGCCACCATGAGCCTGGTTGTCCATTCAGTAGTAACATGAACATGAGAAAGAAACAAACTTCTGTTTGAGGTGGAATGGAAAAATAGTGAAGGCGTCAAAAGTTAATCATTTAATAGAATTAAATGCAGCAAGAAGCTTGGAAATGTGGTCTCCAGTCACATGGTCAGATCAAAATAGACATTGGGTCGAGCAATACTGAAACCAAGAAGATACTCCCTTTTATTCTCAGTCACAGAGAGCTTCCGCAAGGCCGAGTTCAAAGCCTTAATTGACTGGCAGACTGCAAGAGTGATGATAGATGGGCTAATTGCGAGGGGAGGCATGATCATGGCGACCCTCCCTGCACCTGGAGCGGTAGTCTGCCTGCTGCTAGCATGTTCAATATTCCAGAAGTGTACAAGGGTGCCAAACCAATGGTAGAGGGCTACATATCAAAGAGCCCTATAGTTTGCATACCCAATAAAGTGTTGAGAATTAATAAGCCATGGAAGATGACTTGCACTTGGGATGGGCTTAGTTGCCCACCTGACAGTAGAGACCCAATCACTTCACCAGTCAGTATGGAAGGTATACTTAGATGATCTCTGTAAATTTATCACATCCCCAAGTAGGTTTTTGTAGTTTTCCACGTAGTGTCACATCACCGATGAAGAGTTTTGACTATAAAAGATGTGTTTTTTGTAATATGTGCTCATAGAAATCGAGTGAACGTCCGTTGATGTCCGTTGCAACTCCCTGTTGTAGATAATTGCAAATAAAACAGACCAGGTTTTGTCAACTTCTTGAGTCGGTTTGATTATTGATGTTTGAATACCTTTGCATCCCCATCTATCTCTAAATATTGCTACCTCGTCCTACAGAGCCCTAGGTTTCTAGGTGCACAAGCCTCCTGTGTCTTCAGATGAAGACAAAACAAAAGTTCAACCTCATGCCTTTGTCAGGTTCTCAGACTCACCTGAAGGGGGGGACACACCATGCTCACGGGGTGGCGAAGAGAAGATGAACATTTAAGCTTTATAATGTTTCAATCAAGGAGGTGGCTAATCAATGAAAACACAAAATCAAGCATACTCATCAGCCACATCTTGCATCGCTGTTATGTATGTGGTCATTGCGCCTCAGAACACATGAAAAGCCACCCTAGCCAACATACTCACTTCCTCAGAAAAGGGGAGCCACCCAGCAAAGTCAAAATTGCCCTATGCCAACAGAAATGCTTTCTTACCATTTCTCAAGCAGGTGGGATGTTAAATGACAGTTCCCAAGCTGTAAAAAGGCACTTCTACAACTTAATTCATTCCTGAAGCAATGACATTGCTTTTCACATTGAAAAACTATTTTTCAAATCAGGCACATCATGTTTGCTAATAGATAGCATAGCCACACAGTTTTCTTTGTGTGTGTTTTTATGACTTGACTGAAAAACTGCTGAACACATAGACTAGACACTTTTTTTTAGTCTGACATCATTTTGCACTCATATACATGTACTCTTCCATTCCAAATAGGAAAGAAAAATGTATCCTCATACTATTGTTGGTTCACATAAGTATTTATATATTTGTCATTTCAGTTTACAATGTGATCTGTGTACAAATTCCTGTGAACACACAGAGGACAGTGATCAAAATGTGTGAGCACTGTCATCTGTGTGTTTGCGGGATTTTGCTCACACTTTGGATTTCAAGCTCCCAACTGCCGGCGTGTGCCATGTTGTCGGCAGTGGGGAGCTAGAAATCCAAAGTGCTAGCAAAATTCTGTTAACACATAGAGGACATTGCTCACGTAAACACTGTCCTATGTGTGTTTGCAGGATTTTGTTTGCCCTTTGGATTTCTAGCTTTCCCACTGTTGCCAACGTGGCACATGCTGGTAGCGGGGAGCTAGACATCATAAATGCGAGCATAATCTTGCAAACACACAGAGGACAGTGCTCACGTTGGGGGGGATATCAGTACTACCCTGAGATCCCCTCCAACGTGAGCTCTGTGGGGTTTCATGTCTTATTTTAAGTTTCTTATTTGAACACTTTACGGTTGGTTTAAAAGGGGCAGTGAAGTAAAACAATGGAAAGGGAATGCATCGAAGGACAAAAATAGAGGTGGGATGAGCCAGACTATTTATGTGTAAAGCCAAGCACAACCAGTCGGAATACGTGACCATGTGGAGCAAGCATCTGCATGTCCCTTCTCACCGAATTTAAAATAAGCATTGTACGGGAAATCCAATGCAATGCAATGGAAAATTGAGCATAGTGCGTTGCTTTGCATTTCTGTGCACACCAAAAGTGTACAGAATACAATTGTGGTACCAGTGCTGGCCATTGTTGCACATGGAAAAAGGGAATTATATTATATTGCATTGCATTTCTTGTGCAATGCAAATGTGCACAGAATTGAATAGTAGTAATGTAGGGGAATTTCAATGCAATGCAATGAAACATGTACACTGTGCATTGCTTTGCATTCCTGTGCACACCAAATGTGCACACAATACAACAATGGTTTCCAGTGCTGGCCATTGTTGAGAATAGAACAAGGGGATTCCTTTGCATTAGAGTGAATTTCATGTACAAAGCTAGGGTGGACAGATTAAAAAAGGACCATTGTATGGGAAATTCCATGCTATTCAATGGTAAATGTTCACAGTGACAGCTTCAATTGGATGAAAAGTTTTATTGTGAATTAAATTGCACACTACCAAGGAAGGTACATGAACAATTAGCGAATTGAGGAATGGAATTTGATTCTGAAACAGAATTTGAGAAGGTGACAGATGCGGTGCCAGAGGAACAGGGAACACAATTGGAAATGGAAGGGAAACGGTTAGCACAAGTCACATTGGAAATAGTAGTTCAAAAATAATGGTTGACGGAGCCATGATGCAGGATGGATGACCACTTCAATCTTTCATCGGCTTGTGGCTGCCAATAACTTTCTATAGACAAAGCATTACGATGACCTGTGACAGCCATTATTTGATGGGATTCAAGTCCAGCTTTTTATAGCAGCTGTATGGCGGTGGCGCGAATTGAGTGATTGATGTACATGCCATCGAGGTGCGCGCGATGACTGACTTTTGGCATGAAGTTGCTGAGGATATTTTTGCCCAATGGCTTTTTGGAATGCCAGATGTGCTCAGTGAGTAGCTCTTCTTTAGTAAGAGGGGGGGCTACAAAGAAACAAGGTGCACCAGGAGAAATACTGGATATGTATTGAACAGGTGAGTTCAGAGGACAGTCAGGAGCATGAGGAATGGCATACATGCGGCCACAAAGATTGCTGCAGTGTCTTTCAAAAAGAGGATGATTTCTTTTAGTTAATTCATTGAAAGTAAGGCTAGCATACTTGTTGCCATTTTCATCAGTGATTACAGTGAATACATTGGCAGGTAATACTCTGAGTACCTCACGCCCACGACAGGCAAAATGTATCTGGATATCAAACCAGGCCTTAAATTGCACAGTATCTGGAGAGTTAAGGTTGAAAACACCAGAAGTGCATAATTTCAGTAGATCAATTTTAGAGAAAGCAGTTTTGTGCGCAGCAAGATCTTTACCAGATTGCCTTAAATGTTTTATAATGCCCACAAACACATTAGTGGCACTTAAAAAGTCCTGGTTGTGCATTATATTAATATTGCAGCTCAATGGGGGATTATTTAGATGTCGATTAATGGCAGACCGTAAAGATATCAGGCTTTGAGGTTGATATTCAGTGCCAGTTGCAGTTCGTACCCCTGCATAGAAGTGCTGAAGAAGGGTGGCCAAAGAGTGGATGCTTTGCTTTTCAAATGATGGCGAATTACCTTTTTCAGAAAGCCAGCTTTTAAATGTGTCGGCCTCCCCTTTGGTGTCAACTTGGGTGTTTGCCTCAACCTTATTCAATTCTCTGGCATCCAAATCGGTGTTGCCCACAGTAGCATGTCTCTTTGCTGGAGTTGACACACTAGTAAAAACAACAGCTGAAGGACTGCTATGATTCGAGGTGCATTGGCTGTCCTTTTTTTCTGATTCTGGATCTTGCAGCCACTCCTCTATGTTTGTGTACCAAAAAGATTGAAATGGATTGTGGTTGGCTGAGAAATGTCGTTAATGTGGAACTGAAAAGTATGCTGATCTTTCTGTGCCATCCGGACTGCTTTGGAAGTGTGCTGAAGTGTAGATGGTGATAAATGAAAATACGGATTCCAGATGCATGTGAGAAGTTTGGAGTAATGGCGATTGTGAACAGATCGTGACAGGGAACAGGAAGGAAAGTTCCAAAGTGTGGCGCGAGGGATATTCGGTAAGGGATTCTGTGTCAGGTAAAGCCTGCATTTCAACCAATGGCATGCACTTTTACATAAAGAGTGGTGCCGTCCGGGATACTAATAGCAAAACAAGGAAATGAAACTCAGAAAGGACAAAAATAATGACTGTTGTTGAAAGTATTGTAAATGACTTTGACTTTTTTAACAAAGATTATACAGACATGATTCAATGTATCATTTTATTTGGAAGATCTATGGTATCTTTCCTATTCAAAGATGGCTGCTAGTTTCAGCTTGTTTTGAGAGAGCTTCCTTAGAGACAGTCATCCGAGATGGGCCGGGAGGATAGCTCAGGGGCAACTCACTCGCCTTTGAGGCAGAGCAACACAGGTTCAATCCCCAGGTCCGCTCTTAGAAACCACTGGTATTAAGTGTTTTATAAATAACTAAGAAGAAAAAGAAGGCTGCCTCCACGAAAGAGTTCAAGTTGGGCAGGAATGGATAGGATTAGCCGTAGGGATAGACATGGCTTGGGGCAGGGAATGTGAGGGATTCAATAAACTAACAACTGTGTATCCCTCATCGAATGTCATCTCCATTGGAAAAGCATTACAGACCCTCATTCAAAGCCCACATATGAAGCTCTTATTTTAATGACATTAGTTTTGGCTTAGAAGTAGTGCTTTCAGCACTACCTAATAGCCCAAACTAAAAATCCCTAATGTTTGAACGTGCTCATGTCAATGAAAACAATAAACCCAAGCTCTTGTCCTTTTCTGTCTCACTCCATGGTCTGTGAAAGCATTAGGGCCGATTCATAGAAAAAGTGGTAGGTTTGTGCAAACTACTTTGTGCCATAAAAAACAGTGTGCCTACTTGCGCGTGCAAAAAGTTTAGTGCTGTTCGTTGATTCATGGATTCTAAAGAGCAAAGTAACCGGAAACACAAACAACACTGAGTTGCGCCCAGAACACCCACAACATGCCCCCATGAAAAGAAAAACTAGTGCCAACCAACAACCTTTGTGCCTGCCTTTGCACCACCATCCAGCACCGCAGCAAAACTCTGGAACCTCACACGTAACACAAGGCAGTACCCCAGCGAAACAACAGCCCATCATCCCCTGTAACTCAAGTCAGCACCCTGTCAAAACTTCAGACCGTCCCCTAGTAATACAATTCAGCACCCTGATAAAACTACGGACCGTCCACTGTAACTCATGTTAGCACTCTGACGAAAATATGGATTGTCCCATGTAATTCAAGTCAACAACCTGGCGAAACTACGGACTGGCCCCATAACTCAAGACAGCACCACGGCTAAAGTGTGGACCATCACCCCTAAGTTCAAGTGGTGCCTGAACTGCGGGCCTTTACCCCTAAGTCATAGCAGCCCCCTCAAGTCTTTGCACCTCGCACTGAACCCTGCCCAATACCCCACGTATCCTGCTCAAGTCCTCGCACGCCTCACCACCGACTGCCCTCCGCCCACTATCCCAGGCAGCCCCTTCAATTCCATGCACCTCCCACCCACCCCACTCAGCTCAGCCCATTCCCCCAGACAGCGCCTGCTAGTTTGCCCTCCTCCCACACCCCCACTCCTCTCTGCCCACTCCCACAGGCAGCCCCCTCTGGTGCTCCCACCTCTCAGCCACCACCACTCACCTCCACCCACTATCCCAAGCAGTCCAATCAAGCTCTTGCACCTCCCTCACCCCCACTGACCTCTGCATACTACCCCAGGCAGCCCCCTCAAGTCATTGCACCTCCCACCCCCCCTGACCTCTGCACAGTACCCCAGGTGGCTCCCTCACATCATTGCACTTTGCAACCACCCGAATCACCTCCACCCACTAACCCAGGTAGCCTCTGCTGGTTTGCCCTCCTCCCACCACCCCCACTCACCTCTGCCCACTTTCCCAGGCTAGCCCCTCAAGTCCTTGCACCTCCCACCCACCTCCACCAACCTCCACACAGTACCCCAGGCTGCCCCCTCAAGTCATTGCAGCTCCCACCCACCCCACTCACCTCCACCCACTCCCCAGGCTGCCCCCTCAGGTCCTTGCAGCTCGCACCCACCCCAATCACCACCACCCACTAGCCCAGGCAGCCCCTTGAAGTCCTTACCCCACTCACACCCTACCCACTGACCTCTGCACACCAGCCCACGCTGCCCCCTCAAGTCCTTGCACCTCCTACCACCCCCAGTGATCTATGCCGACTACCCAAGGCAGCCTCTGCTAGTTGCCCTCCTCCCACACCCCAACTCACCTACATCCACTACCCCAAGCTGCCCCCTCAAGTCCTTGCACCTCCCGCCCACCTCATTCATCTACGCCCACTACCGCAGGCAGCCACCAAAAGTCCTTGGACCTCCCACTGCCCACTGACCTCTGCACGCTATCCCAGGCAGGACCCTCAAGTCCTTTCCCCACCCACCAATACCACTGACCCCCCACCACTACCCCAGGCAGCCCCTGGTAGTTTGCCCTTATCCCACCACCATTACTCACATACATCCACTCCCCCAGGCAGCCCCCTTAAGTACATGCACCTCCCTCCCACTCCCCGATGACCATCACACACTACCCTAGACAGCCCCCACAGGTCCTGACACCTCCCACCCACCCCCACAGACCTCTGCACACTAGTCCAATGGGTAGCAGCAACCTGCCTTGACTCACCTCACTGGCTCCACCATGAAGTACACCTGTCACAGGACCTCCTCCTGAACCGAAACCACTAGAAGAATATGGTGACCATAGATTGTACGGCTTGTAATAGCATAGGAGGTCATGCATTAGTCACACTGTAATGTATGATGATTTGTTGTGAAAGGTTTAGAAGAAGCATTGGCCCCTGATGAAGTTCTAGAGAATGATCCTAGAGAATATTAGAATGAAACATGTTGGGTAAATAATAGAGAGGTGATCTATAGGATGATCCAAAACAATTTTTCAATTGCACAAGGTTATTATGAGGAGGCTTTAACTGTCAGTATTTAAGACATAGTCATTAGAGCACACGGAACTATAAAATGTTCTTTACAGAGGTGTTTTAATGAAGATATGTGTTTGATGTTGTATATGTTTGTATGTAATGTTCTGGTGCTGCTAAACCTCAGTGTGATAATGTTTCTAAGACATTTTTACATGAAATGTTGGGATTCATTGCTTTTAGAAAATAAAACTTGGATGAAGAAAGATAGTGGTTACCTTGTCCTATAGTAATAGTCCAGACAGGGGCCGAGTTTGTATGAGGTTGTTGAATCAGAGGTAACCTGTTCTGCTGCATTAAAAAAAAGTCCCTGGAATCTCCCAGATTGGGTTGTAACATCTCCTCCAACATGAACAACAGTAAGTGTTGCAGTTGCATCCAGGACTGTAGCTTCCACCATGACTCGTTGGTATACCACATGCAGCTGCATGTCAACTGGACACCATACTGTTGCACAAGATACACTTTGACAACTCGATGTACATGTGAGATGCCAATTCAATGAAATGTAATTTCGTTTTTGTATAGTGTTTCTTGACACTGCAATGGCCTCAAAGTGCTGAAGGACCAAAGTATGAGGAATCATAGATTCAAGAGATTTACAATGCATGTGTGCATTTTATCCTGTACAAAGGTAAGTAGATAGGGGTTGCCAAGTACCTGCTAGTGACCCAAGTAGAACAACCTTGTGGTTGGGTGATATGAAGGTTCTCAGAGAGTATGTGAGTCAAGAGGACTGATGATGTGTTCAGTTAGACCAAAGTATCAATCATGGGACACAGCTGCATTCCAGTGGCAGTGGTGATGCATGATGTGCGATCAGGTAGTGGTTGATTGTAGATGTGTGCGGATGGGTGGCCATACCTTGGGAGGGGCACAGCAATCTACCATTGAGTGCACAACTGATGAGATTAGCCCACTCATCCACAGTTTAGCCCACTCACCCACAGTAAGGCCACATACTACCTCAACACCCACAATGTCAAATACCTACAACAGTGAATGAAGTGTGGACATATACACATTAACAAGCAAGTGCCTAAGGAACACCTACACATCAGTGGACCAAAAAGGAACGCAACATACAATAAACTTCACCTACATTTCAGAATGCAGAGACAAATGAGCTGATAACAGATACAATACATAAGAAAACCACATGGATCATGTGGCAATACACATGAACAAGTGAGTATCCATCCACAATGAGAGACCACAAACACCATCATGAGACATCTCACACATCACCACAACCATACAAGTAGGTACACCATTACACACACAACAAAAGACTTCACTCCAACAACACCAACACACTGAGACCAAACAAGTAGTGCCCCTGCACACAGAATGGAATCTGATAATCAGCCAGTGCTCCCTTCAGCTGTCTGATGGCCTCACTCGTATACCTCAAACACATGCACACACATCCCACAGCAGGCATCACAGTAACAACATGACACACACAGTGAAGCCCCACTCCACAGGACTGACACAAAACATATGCACTGGGCGACCATGACAAAAGTAAATGTGCACACAAAGAAACTACAAGAAGTGTGGAATGAACAGAATGAACAGAAGGAAAACGTGTGTTAAAAATGAACTATTTGCAATAAATTAACGGCGAGGGTAAAAATGACCAGGGAGAAACATCCAAATGAAACCTAATGCTATGTAACCATATACAACGGCAGTGGGCTACAAATCCCCAATATCTGACAAGGCCTCCCCCAGGACTGAGTCACATTCAACATCCTCGCCTTTCGGTGGACCTCCGTTCTTGCCTGGAGGGCTTGCAGGGTGGCCACCATCTGCCTCTCAGACTCCTCTGCTAACCTGCAAGCATCCTTGAGGATGGCAGCCCTACTCCTTGCCCATCTCTGCACCACACCAGCCCTGACTCCATCACTGCCTCTCTGCCGCCAACTGCCTCCAATATCATGCAAACTCAGATGTCATGGCCTTTAAGGCTCCCCTATGTTCCTCTTGCCTCATATGTTTCATTGCCTCCTATGGGTGGAATTGCCTGTAAAAATCTGCCTCCTTAAAGTCATCATATGCTGCTGCCGGGGAGTGTGCAACCGCCACAAGTACGCCTTCCGACCTGATGACATTTGTCAGGGGCATACGGCACCTGCACTGAACTGAATTGCCAGCTGTTGCTCCACTGCCTGTTCCTGTGTTGGTGTCTGGGCAAGCATAGTGACCACCTCATGTGAGGGTCTTCTGACTTCCACCTTGAGCAGAGATGTAGGCACAACCAGGCGGTGGTGGTGGGACTGGTACACAGGGGGCTGTGGTGGTATGTGGCACGGAAGTCTCACTGGAAGACGACTGAGATACAGAGGAGGAAATGGAGAGGGGCAATTGCCTGGGCTAGCGCACAGAGACCACCCGAGAGAAGTGCAGTTGCCAGCTGGGCCAGAAAATGGCTCATCTGCTCATAATGCTGAACAAGCTCCTTGCGAGATCCTCTAACAATATCACGAATAATTGAGGTCTGCCTTTCAATACCAGTTAGTAGGGGTTGCACCACATCTTGGATGGCCACCCCGGCCTCAATCAGGGCTTCTGTCTGAGTGGAGGAACCAGAAGAGTGGTCACTGCTGCAGTAGACTGCCCAGGGACAGGAGGTTGTGCAGAACCCTCCATGGTGGAATGTACCTCCTCATGTCTCTGGGTCAGGGGTGCAGCCTGAACATCCTCCTCAATGCCCCCACCTTACCCCATGGGCTGGGCTGTGAAGGCCTCCTCCTCCACCTCCATCAGCCCAGATGACTTCATGGAGTTCTCTGTCCTTGATGGCCCCTGTGTCGCAGCACCCTGTTTCACAGCTGCTGTGGTGTCCGCCACCACAATCCCTTACTGGAACCTACCCATAGCAGCCTCGCCTGATGGTATTGGCATTTCCCCAGCCACTTCTGCTCACAGAAGAGGAGGTTTTCAACAGTGAGTGGCTGGCGTCATCGCCTGGGTCTGGAGGCTTGGTCCCTGCTTCTAAACTCTGCAGCACTGCTTCCTCCCTATTCTCCAGCTGCGGGCAAAGTGGAAAAGTGGACAAAGAACATTGACATCCGTTAACAGCATCAATGCATTTTTGGCATGCACAACATAAACAGTACCATTAAGTCCGCACGGGTCAACCAGCAACTGCCACACACACACATAGACACACGCCCATGCAATTAGAATGATTACTGATGCTCGAGTGTAGGGACAACGATGAGTTACAGTCATGACACAAGTCAACCCAGCACATTGACGTGTGGCCACAAGCACATTGCAAGAAATCATGGCATGGCACAATACCAATGTCAAAATGACCCCAGTGTAACCCACAGGCAGGGCCATTGGAAGATTACCTGGGCACATGTCTCTCCAACAACACTGCATATCTTGCATAATCACCTTGTTCAGTCAGATAGACATGCAGCTTGGGAAAGGCCACAAACAGAACGGCCACGAGGAGTCACACAAGAGACAGGGAAACTTGACAGCCACGGACTACACAGTTGCACATACATGTGTGGCCACAATGTGCAAAATATTGGGTCCATTCCATTGATGCACTAGAGCAGTACCATCTTGAGAGGCCATGGGACCCCCACTGCCTTATGGAGCCCCACTGGCAGTTCCTTGATACACCTACTGGGCACCGTATCCAGCCTAGACTTTTAACTGATGGCCTAGCATAACCACTCCCACATAATCCAGGCCTGTAGTCACACACCTGCTCTGGTGCCCCGGTACCAGCACAGAGGAGCCCCTCAAACACCCATGCCACATGTCCATCACACAGGGAGACTCCAACCGCAGACCACAATGCATGTGCAAAGTGGTGTCCATGGAGCATAGCTGCAGACAAATGTGGGACACAGCTGGGCTAGCTAAGACTCTGGCTATCTGGAGGGCGTGTCCTGGACATATGGGCAGTTGGGTCTGGCTGAAGATACTGGTTGAAGTAACAGATGGATGTTTGACCATGAGACAATGCTAGCCATAAGGCCACCATCCATGGTGTGGCATTCAGCCACCAACACTGTGCTGGGGTCTGCTAGTGGCTTAACACTGTCAGTGGGTTGAGCCCAATCAAAATGACTTGTGACCCCTGAGCCGTACTGGTATCATGGCCATATAATGTCACATGTTGCGTTTCCGCTGTCGTATGACAAAATGGCACTGTGCAGGCTGGACTTTCCACATCACTCGATGTGACTGAGGAACTTCTGGACATGTAAAGATGATCTATCCAATTAACATGCCCTAACTTAGCAGTTTGTCACAACTGATATGTGTACCTAGCCAGGTGTCAGGAAGCTAGGTGGCTGGCCTGGGATGAGCATCACACCCTTGGGCCTGTATGTGTGATATCAGTGTCAGTAGATGACCCAGTGCTGCAGGGTGGTGAGCCCTGTTGGTCATGCATGCACCAACGGCCCAACCGGATGGGTTGGAGGAAGCGTATGGCCAAGGCAGTAAGCATGTAAGAAGGGTGTGACTGCTGGCCATGCACAAACCACTGGTGGCAGTAAGGGTGGGCTGACACCCGTGGAACTGTTGTCGCACTGAACTGCAGTGTGAAACCAAACTCAGTAGAGAAGTACATGGGCATGGCTCACGTGGGCCCACACCCACTGTGTGTGGACCAGGCCCTCTGGTCAGTCCACCCTCCTTGTAATCTCACATGAGCACTGGAGAACTGCTGGCCTGCTCTTCCTCTGCAGTTCTTTAAGGGGAGAGACACTCATGTAAGGGGAAACTACCAGAGGTGCATGCCCTTGAGTAAACACTGTTCCTATGCAGGTTGCATGTAAATGCCTGTCACAAGTAGTCCAAACCGAGATGAACCAAGTGTGCACGATTAACCTCTGGAATGGTGGGAGCTACATGGAATGGCTGCCCTACAGTTGCACTGCAGGTTATTGAGGGTCTTTTAACGGCCAGGCACCCTACTGGGTTGCAAATGTACTTGTCCCCTTAGAAGAGCACCTCCCATCAGGTAAAGCTCTGTGGGCACATTTTGTGGTGCATGGCTCTTATCCATCCTGGTGATGTGAAGAGGCTGGATGAATCAGTGAGTTCCAAGTGAAGGGCAGACAGAGCCCATACACATTGTCAACAGTGGGATAGAGAAAGGCAACAAAGCCTGCTTGTAAACTGTGTACCCTAGGTGACAGAGTGGGAGGACTGGCCAAAAGTGTCATGCCTCCTCATGGACGCAACAGGAGCACCTTCCAAATCATGTCTGATCTGCATCTCTGGAGACAGCCAGCCTTCTGTACCTAACATGCATTCCCAAGGTCCACAATCAGATTACCATCCTGTCCGATGGGCACATATGGGCCGTGGCCCTGGCCTCCTGGCAAAGACCACACCCCCACGCTGCAGCGCCCCAGGAGTCACACAATAGGGCTAGAGGAGTAGGCGGTGGGTCTTTTGGTAGGCTGGATGCATGGGAGCATAGCTGGTCTGGGGACCCTCCCAGCCATGCATGGTAAACTGCTGGAAACACCATAGCAGTCAAGCCACCCTGTTCTATGCAGGGCCAAATGAGCCTGACATGATCTGATTACGCACAGCATGGCCATGCGAATGGGTAGAGAGGTTGCACAACACCTGCTTGGGCACCTGCCCACCCAATTACATGTAGCAACATGCACCCCTGACAGTTTGGCCTGTAAGCATGCAACACATACAGGCACAAATGTAAGGTACATGCACCTATGCTGTTTCTCCCAGCCAAAACAAATGGAATTATCACATGCCCTCTCTGGCTCCTCATGCAGGGGGCTGATTCACACTTATGTCCCTGAGAGGTAAATGCACCACCATGAAATTTCCAGACATCCATGCAATTGTGTCAGTTTCAGCTGATGCGCGTGGATGATGCACTCTTCACTGGCAAATGTGTAACCCATAGAGGTGTTGTGCATGCATGTCCCCCATGAGCCCCCAATATTGTAATCTGCCATCTGTACTTGTCAGAGCACTTGTTGTCACCAAATCACCAAGAACTGACAGTGCACATACCTATGTTTGCCCACTTCACAGATGTCTCCCATCACATACACCCAACATTGGCAGGAGGCTGCATGCCGGTGTAACTGTAATTGTAATAGGTTATTTATAATGTGCTTAATACCCTGAGGTTTCTAAGTGCGGACCCGGGGATCAAACTTTTGTTTCTCTGCATTGTCTTGCTTCCAAGGCAAGCGTGTTTACCCTAATCTATCCTCCCGACCCCATAGATCAATGCAACACACATGCTGTGTAAAAAAGGGATTACCTGCAGTCATGCATACCCATGCATGACACACATACACTGTACAGCAGTGCACAACATTGTTTCTCACCAGAAGCTTCCAGACGTGCTTACCAGTCAAGGAACTTGGGTATGGAGCTCTGGGTAGAACCTTTTGAGGACCAAGAGCTAAAGGGATGACATCCGATGGCAGTCCACACTGTGCACCTCCATGGGGGCACCTGCCTCAAGGGCTGCCCTCGCCTTATCATGGCTCCAGTGCTTGAGATCCTCCCAGCACTTCCTCACAGTCTTCACAGAAAAGATGTCCATCTGTCCTGAGCTGCATTGCTGGGTTGAAGAAGGAATCATAATTTGTCAGGACGCGATCCACGAGGATGCGATCTTCGGTGTAGGTGAAGTTGGCAGTCCTCTGCCCCGCAGCCATGGTGTGCCACTTGATGGAAAGGAGGAGAATGGAGCAGGCATTGCACCTGAGGCAGGTGTATGCTAGCTGGGTCCTGACAATATGACTACGACTACGACAGTTCCTGACTACGACTGGAATCCATGAGGCACAGGGCACAGGGCCCCACCACTGCAGGGGCAGTGCTGCCACCACCCCAGGTGAGGCTTGGGAGGTACTCCCCTGCTGCCCAGACTGCCGCACCCCATTTGTTTTTCACCGACATGAGTAGATTCAAAATCTGCTCTGTGTCACGTAATATGAGGGAAGCTGCTTTGTGAGTGCACTTTCCATTCCCCTGAAAATGCTGCCATGAAAACTACGATTTTATATTTGCCGCCATTAGCCTCCTCGAGGCTAAACCAACTTCAAGATGGCCCCCCGCTACTTTTCGCCAGACATTACAGCCCCTTCCAGACTGGGCTCTGCATGATTGGTCCACCGATTCCTCATCTACCAATCCCTTTCGCCGGCAGGCGAACGCCGGCCCACCCATGAAAGCCACACACTAAGGCTTCCTGTCCAGAGCCTGTCGTGAGCCGTCTGAGCCTGTGCCAGGAACGCTGCTCGAAATCCATGTGATTCGTCCCTGAAACCCCACACACACTCACCTTTTCATCTAGGTAAGAGCTTTCTACCCTGTCTCTCTTACGTGACCCTTCACAATACTCTGCGTGCCTTGAAACTTCTGTGCAGAAACTTTACGCCGTTGTGCTGCCTTACTGTTGAACTTCCACAGGAATACTGAAGTATTCCATCCTGGCTTACGTCACGGCCAAAATACCTTCCATTATCGTGACACAGGTGCCTACAACAGTGCCGTACTCTATGTATTCTGTAATTTTGCAACGCACCGTACTGTGATTGTGCACTGTGATTGTATGCCAGTTAGCCAACAGTCCTCCTATATTGCATTATTCGTGCCTCATTGCAACGTGCCTTACTGTGATTGCGCACTGCGATGGTATGCTAGTCTGCCAAGAATCCTCCTATATTGCATTACTTGTGCCATCGTGCAACGTGCCTTACCGTCTGCAACGTGCCTTACTGTGATTGCGCACTGTGACTATATGGCATTCAGTTAGTAGTCCACCTCTATTGCATTCCCACCTAATGCCTGCATCTTGAGCCTTAGCGCCTAACATGCACACGCGGCGCTCAGATCTCACGCACATTACTTGCCGCTCAGCAATAACCCACCTTGGTGCCTGATTCCCATACCTAGTACTTAACCTACACTGACCTGCATGTTGTATTTAGCAGCTAGCCAATTGATGCACCTTGTATTAGGAATCTAGCTCATTGATGTGTCTTGACACCTGCATCTAGCATAGTATTAAGATTATTGCTGTGCCTAGTCACGACTATTTGGCAACTTGCTCTGACACATGCACCTAGCATCAAGCTCATTCTTGTATCTAGCAAGCTGTATTTAGTACCTAGCCTACTGCCAGGCAATTTGTATTTAGTACCTAGCCTATTGCCGTGCCTTGCTCACTACTGTGAGATGCACCACGCCCGGACACCTAAATTCAGTATTAATCTCATCTTTCTGCCTAGACATCTGTATTTAGGATTTACCCTACTGTTGGCCCTACCCTCTGCTGGACCCTGACACTCGAACTTAGTATTAAGCTCACAGCCTACCTACTGCTTGCCACTGCATGCCCATCTAATCCTGCCTAGCATGCATGTCATGAATCCAGAGACACACACAGCATAACCGTACGCTTTCCTCGATATATGTCCCTTTGCGCCTCCACAGGGAACGCACACCACTTAATCTAACAAATAGCCAACTTGTGTCACGATATGATGCTGCAGCCCACTGCCAGCTTCCTCCTCATACACTTCGTCATTACTTGGCAATTAATCATTGTGCTCTGTGCAACATCTGGTGGCACAGTTGAAATTCCCCACCACCACCTTAGTACATACCCTACCACCATGCTCCAAAACACACAACCATTGATTCACCTCTCCCCCGTCACCTCTCCTCACCTCTCCTTACCTATGTATAACAGCACATCTAACCCCCCTGACCACCCCACCAACCCATATCTGAATGCACCTGCCTTGTGGCTCCAACATTTCGCCACTCTGAATCAACCATGTTCACTCCATTTTAGGAATACTAGACTCAGATCCATACTGCCTCACATAGTATGCAGCCAGCGCAACACATTCCACATTCACACCTCTAGCCCATGGCCTACCACGCATACTCAACCTGACTTACATGTAACCCCCCTACTAAAGAATTAAAGGGAGCCCTCATCAATGCTAGGTCCCTCACTGCCCACGCTCTTGATATCACAGACCTTATCACCGTCAATTTCATCGCCATCACAGAAACCTGGCTACATGCCGCCTCTGGCCCACTCTTGGCCCTTGCCATCCCAGATGGCAACACCATCCTTAGAAATTAACGCCAAATCTAACCTCACCAAAGTGGGCAGAGTCGCCTTTATACATAGGGACAACATCAACATGAGACTCATCCCCAACACCCAATTTAGTTCTGCCGAATCTCTAACAGTTAAACTATCTATGTCACCGACCAACACAGCAACACTACACATTATTTACAGACCACCAGGACCCATCACCTCCTTCGCGTAGGATATTACATCTGTCATTACTGATAATACCAAGCCCAACTCCCAAGTGCTATTACTAGGAGACATTAACCTTGGCTTATTAAATCCTAAGGATACCATGGCCACTGAGGTTGCCAATATCATATCTAACCTAGGCTTCCCACCAATAACAAGGGTAGAACACTCGACTGGATTGCAGACTTAAATTGCAACACATCAATAAGCTCCAACTCCACCTGTGCTTGATCTGACCATCACATCATCATCTTTCACATACCTGCCACCAACCCCTCTCCTAAAACTAATATAGCGCCCCTATTCCAACTAGGAACAAAAAAGACATCACCAAGGACAAACTACTCCCCCTCATCCTACCTATTCTTAACACCTGTACTCTACAATACAACGGCCCCACCATCCTAGTGGACACTGTTAATCAAACACTCCTCGAAGCCATAGACACTATAGCACCACTCAAACTATGGAAAGCTAAACAACGGGCTCATTTCAACTCATGGTTTACACCACAACTTAGAGATGTGTAAAGAAAACGTAAGGCTGAAGCACTTTGGAGAAGTCTCCCTTGCACAACCAACACAGACAACCTCTTCATCGCATCCCTTAACTACAAGGAATCAATTTTTCAAGCAAAAAAAAGACATACAACCAGCGTATTTCGCAAGCAGAATCCAACAATAAGGAGTTATTTAAAATTCTCAAAGAATTAGAATCTCCCTCGCCAATCCTTGACACATGTAACAAAGACAGCACATGGTGCAATAATATCCAAAATGCTCTCCTCACAAAAATAACCACCATACAAGCTAAAATCAATGCCAAACAAAACTGCCTTCTTGCCACCTCCCAATCTAAACTCCCCACTCCCAAGACAGACACCACCGCCTTCACACGCACCACTTTTAACTTTACACCCCTCACTATTCCTGGGGTAGAAAAATTATTAGCAATCTAAAACCATCCAACTGCCAAGGTGACTCCTGCCCTGCACCGATCATTAAGGAATTGGCTCATGACCTTGCTCCTTTCATTACCGCCTTCATAAATTCCTCATTCCACCCTGGAATTGTTCCTAACCATCTAAACGACGTGTGGGTCATCCCCTTGCTAAAAGAAAACACACTAGATCCAGCAACACCATCCAACTACAGACCCATCACCACGGTCCCATTCCTTTTAAAAATATTAGATAGAGCAGCTTACTTACAGATAAAGAAGTATCTTGAAACTAACAACTTACTAGGCACAAGACAATCTGGCTTTAGACCTAAGCATGGGACAGAAAGAGCATTACTAGACCTCAAAACCGAAATGGAGGACCTAAAAGACAAAGGCAAACTGGCCCTCCTTCTAGTCTTGGACCTGTCAGCAGCCTTCAATTTGGTCAATCACTGAATCCTCTGCTACCATTTGAAAACAGCTGCCCACTTTTCCAAAAAAGCAACTGACTGGATCAGATCCTTCTTGGACAATAGGCACATGAGAGTATTCTCCCCCAGCTCCTCTACAGATCCAACTCCGGTCACCTGTGGAGTCCCACAAGGGTCATGAGTATCTCCCACACTTTACAATGTATTTACCAAGCATCTGTTTGATGAGCTTGACTATCTGGGTGTCACCTATACCAACTACGCTGATGACACCCAGATACTCATTCCTATCACTGGTGACTACATCGCTGACTCTAAAGCTCTAAATGACATCTACCTAGTTGTCCAAGCTTGGATGGCACAACACGAGCTCTGTCTAAATGATGATAAGACAGAGCTCCTCATCCTTGGCACCCAACAAAGACTCAATAAGCTTGACCCTTCGTTTAACACCTTCAATATCAATGGTAACTCTATCAAAGTATCCAAAGATACAAAAACTCTGGGAATCTACATTGATTCCACACTATCCCTTAATAAACAAACCAATGTGGTTGTTGCTGCCTCTGCTTACACATGCAAGCTGATCACAGCCTGCCGTCCATTCCTCTTCACTCAGAATTGCATTATTCTTGCTAGGACCTTGGTCATGTTCAAACTAGATTATTGTAATGCTCTCTATCAAGGCACCAACCAACGCAACCTCAACAAGCTCCTGATCACTCAAAATAATGCTATCAGAGCGGCTCTCAACATTCCTAGATCTGCACACATCACCGAAACTAGGAAAAGTCTGCACTGGCTCTCAGTTGCCCAAAGGATATCATTGAAATCCCTGGCCATTACTCACAAATGTGTCTCAGTATTTACCCACACGATCACTCAGATCTTCCCAAGCACAATGTCTCATGATCTCCAGATACAAACTACAGACAGCTGGAGGCGCTAGCTTTCCAGTCTTAGTTGCCAAACTCTGGAACACACTGCCACTCACTATTAGAACCCTACCCTCTCCCATTGTATTCAAACACAAAGTCAAATTATGGCTATCCGCTATATGTGACCAATTGGTTTCACAAGCTATCTAATCCTTTGCTGCAATGTTATGTACTCTACTTTTGAATGTTCTCTGATTGATGTAACTTATTTGTACTGTGAATATAATTGACTGTTGTAAACCTTTCTTATATACCTGGTGATCTAAAATAAGTGCCCGGTTGCCCTCGGGCCTGGTGCGCTATCCAAATAAAATAAATACAAATACAAACGTGCTGTGCAGCTGTGGTGGTGAAACAGAGAGGGGGAAGTCTCAACCTAGCAGATGAGGGGGTCACAGGACCTTACAGAGCAGACACATGAGAACAGCCAATGGGGGAACAGCAGGCACACTAAGGCAGTGCTGGTGGTCAGCAAGCATGCACACTCTACCAGACAGCAGCAGATGGTGAGGTCTGGAAGCAATACAGGGCAGGAGGAGTCAAACACAATGGTATAGAGGGAGGAGGAAGTTTTGTGTTGCATCTATTCAGAAGCACCATGGATAATAGAGTAAGGGGCATTAGCATGTAAATTACTTTCTATGTGCTGCATGCAGCACGCCTAAGTGGCCCAGAGCAGTGATGGGGAGATTTAAAAGGTGCAACATGCATTTCCAGTTGTGTGCGTGAAGGTACGGAGATGGAGGATTCACTACAACAGAAACACATTTGGGAGTACTTTGCCAGCTGTTGTCTTCATGTTACACATTGCATACTATATTTTTCTTTTGTGGGGTGCCTTGAAGAGCCCTCTACGCATCGTGTACCCCATTTATTTGTGGGGTGCCTTGTGGAGCCCTCTAGGCATCGCGTAGCCATTTTTTCAGTTGAGAGTGACCATACCCATTGCATACTGCATTTTATGTTGTGGTGTGCCTTGCGGAGCCCTCTACGCATCACATACCATACTTTGTTTTTGGGATTCCTTGCAGACCCTCTACGCATCATGTACCAATTTATTCAGTTGGTGGTGACCATACACATCATGTACTGCATTTTCTATTGTGGGGGTATCTTGCAGAGCGCTCTATGCATTGCGTGCTGCATTTTAATGTGTGGGATGCTTTGCAGAGCCCTCTACTCATCCCCTACCCATTTTTGTCAGTAGGGGGTGACCATACGCATCGCGTTACACATTTCTTTTGTGGGGTGCTTTGCAGAGCACTCTACACATCATGTACCCATTCTTTCAGTTGGGGGTGATCATACACATCGCATACCACATTTACTTTTGTGGGATGCCTTTGCTGAGCCCTCTACGCATTGTGTACTGCATTTTCTTTTGTGGGTTGCCTTGCAGAACCACTCATCTACATTGTGCATGATGTAGCCTGTATTTATTTGGGGTGTGCTTTTCTGTTTGCCTGCACCATGAGTGGGAAGGCTCCGGGAGGGAGAGGATGTGGTGAGGACACACGTGCCCCAGCACCGGGAGGAGGATGCACTGAGCCTCTGGCTGCAGATGACTTGGCACCAGGACGAGGACATGTTTGGAGGCCTACAGGTGGGCCGGCACCACCAAGGGCCTTTAGGGCCAAGCGTGGTCACCCTGCAGAGCAGGAAGAGGCACCTCCCCTTGATGAGGTACAGGTGAAGGAGAAGGTACCACCGAGGAAGAAGCACTTCCCCAATGAGGAGCTGGAAATCCTCACAGAGTATGTGCAGGAACACCATGCTGACCTCGGCTGGCAGCATCGGTACTTACACTCAGCAGAACAGAATGTGGCAGGAAGTCACATACCTCATTAACAATTGTGGTGTGGAGAGGCGCACTGCGAAACAGGTCCCCAAGCAGATGGATGACCTCACTCGAAGGTTAAAGGAGTGGTTCAGTGGCAACCTGGTCTCTGCCCAAGCTACTGAAGTGTGGCCACCAGAGAAGGAGCAGCTGTCACCGTTTGAAGAGGTCACAGGTGAACTGATTAGCAGTGAGCAGGTGCTTGGCGTGGGAGATGTGGGCACCTATGTTGACACATCTGGTGAGTGGCATGCATGCATATGGTGTGTGCTGATAACGTTGCATGGTATGCTCATACATAGGTTGGAGTACAGTTGGCGTCAGTTGGCAGCCATCCATGGGCACTGCATGAATGCAACTGTGTACACTTCCATCACATGACCTGCATTCAGGTAGTTGGTTGCATGGTTTCTGTATGTGGTATATTTGGTGTCACAATACATATCACTGTCTGCTGGGTATCACTGCTGTGCCCATATGCATATGTCTGACAATGGCATGCAAGACACATCTCATCGGACACATTCACAGTGCCATGCATGTGTATAGTCTACAGTGAATTCTAATCATGACTCAAGGAGAATCACAGTAATGTGTGTATGATGTCACTGTCATGCATTCCCTGACCCTGACTGCCAGTGGACATGGATGAGCAACATTTTCGGTGTGCAGACGCACAAGGCTGTCTTCCAAACAGGATGAGATGTGGATGGCTAATAGTTATTTCAGTGTCATACATTTCACATTTGGAGTGTCAATGAAGCAGTGGCCCTGCAAGTGTTCCTTGTTAATTTCCATATCACACTCTCCTCACACATGGTTGAGATGCGTGAGATCCGGACCAACCACGTATTTGGCTGGGGGCTATGCTGTGTAGAGAGGCAGATGTACATATCATCTCTAAAGCCCACCACTCCACCTCCGTCATATTGGAAGAGCAGCAAGAAAACACTGTGCATGACACCTGGTATCATCCCAATACCACATCGAAGGTATGAGAGACGTTATGCACTCAGACAACCATACTGAACGTACCCTCGAACTGAGGCATAGACAGGAGTCTACAGACAGCACTGGACATAGAAGAGCTATAAGTAAAGTCAGACAGAAGAGGAGTAATGTCATGAAGCGATACAATGGAGGTGAGTGGGGCGGTAAATCCCCATTTCCCATTTACCCTTCCCCATTCCCATTTTTGCCCCATAGGGCATAATGGGAGTGGGGAAGGCGCTAATTACGGCACCGTAAATTACGGTGCCGTGATTATCACCAAGGCGGTTTAGCGCCATGGATTTTAACGCCTGCTAAAAGCAGCCGTTAAAATTGGAATCAGGCGTTAAGGGTTAACAACGGCGTTAACACTTACCGCCTGGGTCGTAATGACCTCCAATATGTCGATGCACTAAGCCTGATGCATGGATATCTGGAAAATGAAGATGTGACTAAAGTGACAAAGTGAAATATATATGCAAATATGAAGAAAACCATATACACGTAGATGATAAGTGACAAGAGATGTAATAGACGTATATACACAGAAATTCAAGGTAGATAAGACAACATAGACGCTTCCTAATGTAGGAAATATAACAGGAGTAAAGCAGCCATGTTGAGAAAATGGATGTCGGTGTCGTATAATATTTAGCAAGACATTTCAAGGATAGAGACCAACGCTGCAGAGCTGGTAGACGCTGGAATGCATATTTGTGCAAGAACAAAGGGTAGTTGCTTGGCTCAGTATTCAGGATGCCTTACCATCAAGCAACTGCTAGGCAGGAAAAGAGTTGAAGAGGACAATGCAAGTCACATTTCTCTCAGATTAAGTAAAAGAGTGAATAATTATAAGTTCCAAGTATTGAACAATTAAAGATGCAGAGAGTGCATGTAGGACAGAGCAACCATGTCTCCAGAGGCCAAGAGGAGTAATAGTGGCCAATATAATTGAATTAAATAGCACTAAATAAAAGGTCAGAATGGACAAAATCATGATCCCTTCACAAGTGGTGTAAGACCAGAAGACACAGCCTATTCATTGAGCTCCAGATGAAGATAGCAATGTACCTTCACTCCCTTTAAAGTTCTGGGGAAAATAATGGCCAGCAAGGTCAACTACAAAGAAGGAGCCTTGGTTTAGGGCCTTACTGATGAAATGATTAGCTGAGAAATGCAGTTGTCTGATGTTGCTCCCCTGTACCTGGGTTTCGTTGCTTATGAGCTGTTAATGAGCCGAATGCACAAGGTTGGAAGAGAGTGCCAACCAATCATGAGGGCCTAAGTAATGATGGACTATACATTGTTGCAGAAGCCTATTAGCTGCTGGTATTATGCTATTATGATTATTTTACATAGTTAGAGGTTATTCAAGGCGAGCCTACTGGATAAGGGACAGTCAATGATGATACTAACTCGTATATGAACTGTAGATAGAGATGTTCCCTTAACCAATCCCTCCGCCCTATAGGTTTTTACTTTTTGCCATGTAGGATGATGTCATAGCTGACATACATCGAGGTAGAAAGCCTTCTGTGTAATGGAAATGTACCGAGAGAGTGAGAGCAACAATTTGTTCACCAGGCTTCCCTACGTTATTGAACTGTTAATAAAGTAGTGTTTTGCCATATTCTTTAAGTCTGTCCAGTCATTTGGGCCTGAGATAATTTATTAAGTAATCCCATTCCGCACTTGGAACACTCCAGGTGCTATTGCGGATGGTTCAGAACCAGACTCTTGGATTTTTTTACGTCTTCCATCATTAGCCAAAAGATTGCAATCTTTCCTGTGAAGAGTGGAGAAAACAAGCATGTAAAACAAGACGTTCGGCAGGTGCCTCTTTGAAGAAATTCCGGTCCGGCCCCAAAAGGCGCACTGCGAACTGAACGCGAACTGGTCGATAGGGAAGGGTCGATACCGAAGGGCTCAAACTGAGCAACTGATGTAAGTAGAACATCAAAAGTTGCAAATAAAAGGGCAGGGATTGTATTGTAAATATATATAGTAAGGAAACGGGAACAGGATTCATTTTTTGAGAGAGAGAGATTACCTCAATTCGTATTCTCAAAGAGACAGTAACACATTACACTCAAAGTGGGGTATTTTTAGGGATTCCTGCAGCAAAGCCGATATGAAGAATGCATTACACACTTCAAAATGGGGTAAAACTTAGATGAAATACTTTTACTAGAGAAAGTAAGGAAAGTCAATCATAGAAATTGTTGTGTCCATTTGTTTGGGGTTATATGTCAGTGTAAGGCATTGATTTGTTTAACTAAAAATATAGAACAATAGTAATAATCTAGCCGTTTATCAGACCTTAAAAACAAGTGATTGGTGCCAATCAATCAATCATAGGCAGGTAGCAGTTGAAAATCAATAGATAACATAAGATTCTTAGCTTGTCAATAATAAAACAGCAGGACAGTGAGAATAGATAGAACTATAATAAAATAGCAATGTTGTTCCTGAGACAATGGTCCTCACCACATGTAGTCTTTGTGGTTGCAAGAAACACCTACAGATCATGGCTGGTAAGAAAGAGGATGTTAAATCATGCTGCTATTGAAGTAGGTAGTTAAATACAGGGCCAGAGGCTGCGACCAGAGCTCTTCTCTGGGCTATGATACTAAAGGAAGCCTGTCCATTAGAGATTAATTGTATACTGCCAAATGGGCCAATTTTAAGAGTTCAGAGGTGTGTAATTATTAATATTAAAGAAATTTCAGCAGAACAACTCCTTCCACATCTCCTCCCCACCCTCAATAACATAGACAACATTACAGACCCGACCTTACTTGTGGAAACCTATAATAATACCATGACCATGGCATTAGATCTGATTGCCCCCACCAAAATCCGTAAAGGCAAACAACTCTCCCACCTGAATAACTGGTTCACACCCCAACTGAAAGACCTCAGAACTCAAAAAAGAAAACTGCAATCTATATGGCGACATTCGCCCTCTGAGGAGAACAAAATCAAATTAGCCACCCTTGCCAAACAATATAAAAAGGAAATCATTAGTACAAAAAAAACCACTTACAACGACAGGATAACCAAAGCCAAATCGAATACTAAGGAATTATTCTCCATCCTGCGGGAAATGGAATCGCCCATACCACAAACAGACAATATCCCCAAAAATAAACTCTGGTGCACTAACATACAAAACGCCCTAGCAGGAAAAATCAGCTCTCTCCAAACTAAAATTGCAATTAAAAAAGCCGCCTTGCTAGTGCCACCTGAGCCCACCCCCAAGGCACAGCCCGTCCCTAACCAGGCCGCTAACACTCCACACCCCTTCAGCTTCAAACAAATAACCATACTAGAGACAGAAAAAATCATACTCTCCCTAAAACCATCCAATTGTAAAGGCGATAACTGCCCTCCTCAAATTATAAAAGATGCAGCGATAGACCTAGCTCCCTTCATCTCAAAACTGATCAACGCCTCCTTCAAGACTAACCTAGTGCCCAATAACCTTAAACAGTCCTGGGTCCTACCCCTGCTAAAAAAACAAACTCTTGACCCTTCCATCCCGACAAACTATAGACCCATCACCACCGTCCCATTTCTACTTAAAATCATCGACAGGGCAGCCTACCTGCAAATCCAGGACTACCTTGAATCCAATAACTTACTTGGCTCACGACAATCTGGCTTCCGACCCCTTCACGGCACTGAAACAGCCCTGATTGACCTCAAGACTCAAATTGACGAGTTGAAGGATAATGGAAAATCAGCTATGCTACTCCTCCTTGACCTATCGGCAGCCTTCGACCTGGTAGATCATGCAGTTTTATGCAATCACCTCGGCTCTGCTGCCCATTTCTCAAGCGATGCCATAACCTGGGTTCAATCCTTCCTTGCTAACCGGACTATGAGAGTCTTCTCCCCCCTTGCAGCTGCTGATCCCATACAAGTCTCCTGCGGTGTCCCCCAGGGATCATGTGTGTCTCCTACTATGTATAACATCTTTACCAAACCCTTGTTTGACAAGTTGGATAGACTGGGTGTCATCTACACTAACTATGCAGATGACACTCAGATCCTCATCCCCCTTTCGGGCAACTTCTTGGAAGACTCAGCTTTGGTAAATAAGATATACCTCCTCATTCAGGCATGGATGGCATCCCACGGCCTCTGTCTGAATGACGACAAAACAGAGATTCTGATCCTCGGCACAGAGACAGCGATTAAAAAACTAGACCCCAACTACGCCTCATTTAACATTGACAACAATGTCATCAAAGTGATGCCCGCAGTCAAAACCCTTGGGGTCTATCTGGACTCAGCACTCACCTTCAAGCAACAAACTAATTCCCTAGCCTCCTCCACTGCCTATACTTGTAAACTGATCCGAGCATGTAGACCATTCCTAACGGAGGCCAGCTGTATTACCCTAGCTAATGCACTTATCATATCTAGATTGGACTATTGTAATGCCCTATATGCTGGATCTAACAAGTATATCCTCAACAAACTCCAAACTCTCCAAAATAACGCTCTTAGAGTAGCATTAAACTTACCCAACAGAGCCCATGTCTCCACCGCCAGAAGGAACATCCACTGGCTCAAAATTAATGACAGGATCACCCTCAAAACTATCTCACTCACATCCAAATGCCTCAACAATATAGCTCCCCCCTACCTAGTTAACAGAATCAACAAAAGAACCTCTAATCGCCCCACAAGAATATCTAACGCCTTCACCCTGCTGGTGCCCAGATATAAAAAAAGCACAGCTGGCGGCGCCAGCTTTCCAGTCACAGCGGCCCAAACTTGGAACAAACTCCCCCTAGAACTCAGAAAGGACCAACCTTACCCAAGTCTCAGACGCAAGGCACTCTTATGGCTACGATCTAACGACATCTAAGGTGATCCCCCTCCGCAACATTTCCATTCGCCCTGAGAGACACCCTCTTGACTATGCCCTGCTAACTTGTCCCTAGGTACCCCTACCCCCACTGCCAGTACCCAGCTACAAACTGCGGCTGACCACCACTCAGCTCCTTCTTGCTTCCGACACTTGACAATCAACCGCACTAGCTCTCTCTTACTGCATACCTCACTGAACTGTACCACCTTCCATTCTCTTTCTGTTTCCAACATCTGGCATTAACTGTCCAACGCATGCAATCTATAATGTTTCTGAATCTGCTCCTACCGCTTACTTCTGTGTTTGTCACTGTAACCAAGTTCTCAAGTATTCTTGTAATGTTTGCGCCCGGCTACCTGCGGGTTTGGTTTTGCGCTATATTAAATAAATAAACAAACAAACAAACAAACAAACAAACAAACTTCATGTTATTAACTTTCAATCACGGAGCCCTGAAATCTCACGCTATCAATTTACAATTATTGTAAAAAAATGTTATCCCCTTGTTTCTCATTGTATACTGTATATGTTGACTTGAAGATGTTTATTTCAAATAAAAGTGTATTGACTGAATAAAAGTACACAGAGAATATTATTGTGTGGGCTAGAAAATTGATTGAAGAATTGGTTTTGGGAAATGGGCAGCTATTGATGGTTCTTGTCCAAATTGATTGTTGAGATATAATCAATTACAGTAATGGCAGAATAAAAGGTCTGGTAAGTATTTACAATTAAAATGACCTGTCATCATGGAGGACACTCATTTTTAAAATGTTTGTAGAACATTACGAGGTACACACCTAAGACTGGGAAATATTATGCTAATTGGTTAAGAGGCATGGCTGACAACATTTTCATGCCTTGGCTTCAAGAGGGTTCCCTATCAAGAGCAATATTGCATGACATGACAACATGCTTAAATGCTGTGTACACAGGGAAGACGCTATAACAAAGGTTAGCTCTTCTAGAGATATGAGAAATGTATCAGAGCGAGAGAGAAGACCCACCCATGAGGGAATGCAAGCTTCATCAGCATGAGGCAGAGGGCAAAGTGCCCTTGGGTCCTCTTTCTCCTTCTGAAAACAAGAGTACAGACAATGAGAAACTTGGATTCTATACTTTAAAGGAGTTAAAACCAGTACCTGGGTATATTAAATTGATATATGCTCCCTTTGCTTATAGTAGTGAAGACAGTACAGAAGAAAGTTAGACTAAAGAACGCACATACATGTCCAGACATAGTCAAATTGAAGAACGCAATGAGAGCAGGGATAGATTGACTGAAATAGAAGAAGAGCCCAAGAGACTACTGGGAGAGAAAGACAAAGCCAGTGAAGTGACAATTGTAAAGAATGAGTGGATGGGAGGACAAACATTACTCAAGTTAGGCAGACGGAAAGGGTATCAATGAAGTTAAAGAAAGAGAAGAAAGAGATGAACGGTAAAAGAAAGGGAAAAAAATGAGAAAGTGCATGCAAAGATTAAAAAGAAAAAGAAAGTAAGTGAAAGGAAGAATGAAGAAGGTATGAAGAGCAGATGAAAGGGGAGAAAAAGAAACATGAGGAAATTCAAACACAGAGATTAACAGAGAGAAGGTTGCAAAGAAAGCGAGAGGAAGAAGAGAAGAGGGAGATGAGAAGACGGGAAGAGGAAGAACAAAAGGAAATGAGAATAAGTAGAGGAAGAAGTAGAGGACAAAGGGAGGATGAAATAGATCACATTTTTAATAAGTGTGTTATACCAGTTGAAGAACGAGAACAATGGGAGGAAGAGAGACATACCTAGAGCACCAACGTGGACTGATGAGGGAATTATAGAGACACATGAGGGCAAAAATTGTTATGAGGCCAGACGGAGTATCAAATAATCCCCACTGAGAGAAACAAGAGAAAGATCAGATTACTTAATGATGGACAAGTATAGAACACTGTCTCTAAGCAGACTCGATCTTGATGATAATGAAAGGGATAACAACCATACCAGTTGGGGTATAATGATGTCAGACAAACAAAGGGAAGGAACTGAGAGAGCACGAGAAAGGGTTCTTCAATCAATCCAGATGTAGGAAAAGGGGTAAAGTGGCCAGATTCAGAGGAGCCATAAATAAAAACACCAGAGCCTATATCATATCCCGAATGACCACAACAATGATTGCATTGTATAGGGGAAGTATCCCAGCCTTATGTAAGTAGATTGAGGTCATTGCCAGGACTAAGACAAGCAGCCAAAACTAGCCCTACCTGGAAGACAAGAAGCAGAGGTGGGTACAATTGTAGAACAGGATTTACAAAATTCCCGTTATTAGAGAAAGGAGGAGGATGAGCACAATATAAACTTCCTAGTTTGACTGCAGGAACAGGTAAATGGATCTATGAGTTAGAAAGAATGACAGCAGGAATGACATTAGCAGTGGGTGACATAAAAGGCATACTAACAGCTATCCTAGAGGAGAAAGGTTACAACATTTGGAGACGAGTGGGATATGCGAGTATGACAGCACAAAACATGCCACACACTGGAGTGCCATTTAGTAACTTCAGAGTAGACATATGGAGGGCACTTAGAGTACAGACTCCTGAAACGTCAGACACGGGTGCGATCATGACAAGGGAAATGGGAGAGAATGAAGATCATGTTGCTTATATTAAGGAGATTCAAGAACCTTGGCGTCTTGAGACGAGGGAATCGTGGGATAAGACAGTAGCTTTATTTTATGTCACGGACTGCCTGAGCCAGTTAAAGGCAAATGAAAAAAGAATTAGGGATGGAGGCAAAGCCATGGCTAGAAATACACTTGACTATCATTCCTCATTGTTAATTGTTATAAGAGAAGAATATGAGAAAATCAGAGAATAAAAAGCTCGAGGAAGCAAAATTTGTTCCGTAAAAAATGCTGAAATTTGCCATAGAAGGAGCAGTATTGACAAGCGGTGAAGGAGTGGTTACACAACAGTTAGAGCCTACACAGCCAATCAATGTGACTTACTGGATTGATAGGTAAATTACTGAGGATACCTGACAAATTATTGTTTAGGCCACATGATGAGCAGAGAGCGGTCATTCCCATTGAACTAGAGGTAGCAGTAGTAAGAGAAGAAAGGGTGGTTGTTCATGGGTCAGATGATGAAGTAGTTCTTTGCTGAACAACTGTGGCATGAAGAACAGCTGATGAACATGCCCGGGCAGCCCTGCATTCTCTTCCTGGCCTGACCCATATATGGCTACTCTGTTTGGTTTAAGCCTATTTGCAGCCTCAGAAGCAGCGAGCTTCACAGAGGCTAATGTTTTTAATTAGAATTTGTGCAGGACCAGCATTCCACCAGCTTCTCCGTGAATTCTAAATTCACATTTAAAAAGCCACAACCTATCTAAGAAACACAATTCTAAATAATTTGTACAGCTTTCTGCAGTTTATGGCCCTCCTAATATGCCCCCCCTGCCTGCAGTCCTGTGGCGGCACCTTGTGGCCTGATTCTGCTCTCCTCCCATTGGCTGGCTAGTTTCTCTTTAGCCAGTCACAGCAACCAGTAGGCAGGTGCCGGCCCTTCCAGCTAAGGCCCGCATCGAGGCCCATGAGAGTCCTTCTTTCCTGAACAACTGCAGCATGAAGAACAGCTGATTACAGCGCTCCGGCAGCCCTACATTATCTTCCTGGCCTGACCCATCTATGGCTACTCTGTTTGGTTTAAGCCTATTTGCAGCCTCAGAAGCAGCGAGCTTCACAGAGGCTAATGTTTTTAATTAGAATTTGTGCAGGACCAGCATTCCACCAGCTTCTCCGTGAATTCTAAATTCACATTTAAAAAGCCACAACCTATCTAAGAAACACAATTCTAAATAATTTGTACAGCTTTCTGCAGTTTATGGCCCTCCTAATATGCCCCCCCTGCCTGCAGTCCTGTGGCGGCACCTTGTGGCCTGATTCTGCTCTCCTCCCATTGGCTGGCTAGTTTCTCTTTAGCCAGTCACAGCAACCAGTAGGCAGGTGCCGGCCCTTCCAGCTAAGGCCCGCATCGAGGCCCATGAGAGTCCTTCTTTCCTGAACAACTGCAGCATGAAGAACAGCTGATTACCGCGCTCCGGCAGCCCTACATTATCTTCCTGGCCTGACCCATCTAGGGCTACTCTGTTTGGGCGAATCCTATTTGCAGTCCCAGAAGCGCTGTGCTTCGCTGAGGCTAATGTTTTTAATTAGCATCTGTGGAGAACCAGCATTCCACCAGCTTCTATCTGAATTCTAACTTGTGCCACAACCTACTTTTTTAAAAAACGAAATTTGAAATAATTTGTACTGCTTTCTGTAGATATGGCCCTCTTAAGATAGCTGCCCTCTCTGCAGCCCTGTGGAGGCACACTCTGGCCTGAACCTGCTCCCCTCCCATTGGCTGGCTAGCTTCTCTTTAGCTAGTAACTGCAACTGGGAGGCAGGAGCCGGCACTTCCAGCTAAGGCCTGCATCAAAGGCCCTGTCTGTTCCTGTTTGGTGCTCGCAGGTATCTGGGGGCCGCTCAAATTCCTGCCACCTTCACCTTTCACCTGGTCGCCAGAGAACATTTACAGACGCTATGCGATTGCACCCTCAGCTTTCAAGTGTGGTCTTTCTCTTTGCTCTCAGCATCATCCCCTGGACTTCTATGCCTCTCCTGACTTTCTTCTATAACCTTAAGAAGGCACCTTCTTTTCTCCTGCGGTCTCAGATCACCAAACATTCACACCCTCGTCCTTCTTGGACTTCTACCTCAACCTCCTAGACCCCCGTACTGTTTTGCTTCAATACTGGCTGTTGCCTACAAAGAAAATCAAATGTAGCCGTGTGCACATCCTGATTGTCTTGCTGCTGTTTGAAACCGTTTTAACTGTGTGCACATCCTGATTGTCATGCTGCTGTTTAAAACCATTTTAACTGTGTGCACATCCTAATGGTCTTGCTGCTGTTTAAAACCATTTTAACTGTGTGCGTATCCTGATTGTCTTGCTTCTGGTTAAGGCTGTTTTAACTGTGTGCACATCCTGATTGTCTTGCTGCAGTTTAAACCCATTTTAACTGTTTGCACATCGTGCCTTTCATGAGAATATTCTGACAGGTTTACCCACCCTCTGTTCTCTGTCTTAACTGCTAACCATTTCCCTACACTCATCATTTCCCATTCTCTGCCCTTTCCTTTCTGTGTCATTTCCTGTCAGTGGCTGGTCTGGTTTCCCGGCCCTACTCTCCTATAACTACAGCCAAATATTCACTTTCATGTTGGATATTCCAACCACACTCCTCTGATCGGTGTCACCCCCCCTGCCATCACGTGAGCACTGCAAATTGACAAGGGGGTCCTGGGAGTCTCTCTGCCAGACATTAGTCCTGGTTACGAGAGACTTACCCAGAGTCTTTAGCTCACTATCTTTCACAGAGAAGAAATGTCCCAAACATATCCGTCTTTGTCCTCCCCTGGGGCAGTCCAGCCCCGAAATGCTAGGCAATTCTCCTCTGAACAAGAGTACCAACAGTATCCCCAGAAAAGTGTTTCGGTCTGGTTGGACCTCATCAGTAGGGAGGAGCTGTGCCTCTCTAAGAATAGTGAGCAAGGGATCCACGTCTGGATTCCCCTAGTAACTTAGGGTGAGACCCAAAGTTACTTAAATATGCAAATTGACAAGGGGGTCCTGGGAGTCTCTCTGCCAGACATTAGTCCTGGTTACGAGAGACTTACCCAGAGTCTTTAGCTCACTATCTTTCACAGAGAAGAAATGCTAGGCAATTCTCCTCTGAACAAGTAACTTAGGGTAAGTCTCTTGTCACTCCAGTCACTCACTTTGCAGATGTCACCTGTACTGCACTCCCTGATCTACATCTCCACTGTGCCATCTCTGTATTGCTGTGCTGCAATTCCTTGTGTCATCCTGCATTGCATGTGTCTGTTAATGTAAACATCAAATTTAGATGCACATTCATCCTGCATTGCATTGTGCGTTAGTGTAAAAATCGAATTTTGGTGTGCCTTCAGCCTACTTTATTTGTTTATCCTCTTAACACCTACTTGGCCATCTGTGTATTAGGTTCAGAACTGTGCATTGCAGCACACACACACACACACCCACCCCCTCTCGCTTTCCCTCTACCTCTCACTACCTCCTCTACTTCAGAGATGGCACTCTCCATCTCCACAATCTATTCCAACTGCTACACCATCACCATCCTCCCTCTCTCACAGAATCTGGATGGAAGAAACATAAAAAGGGCATCCTTGCTGCAAACCCTGGCCTCCCAATTGCAGACACTTATGTCAGTGCATCCTCAAAAGAAATGTTCACTGACATCCTCTTCTCTGTCCCATCTCCTGACCTATAGACCTATCACCTCAATGCCACCCTCCCACACTACTCCTCCATTCCCATTAAAGGTGATACCAAGTGGGAAGTCCTCCTCACAGGCTTCTTCTCTTCTCGCTGCTGCATCAATGTCTATCTCATGGGCACAGTCCTGGTTCACGGCCCTCAGGCCAACCTCCTTCTCTTTGACCGAATCCTGCCATCTCTCATCAATGTCCTCCCTTCTCCTTGCTCTCCCCCTTCTACTCCTTATGCTCCACCACTTCTGGTGGAAGTGCCATGCCCCGACACTCTACCATCACCAAAAACCTTCAAAGGAAGTGATCGTCTCCACCTAGCGACCCTCAGCCCACGCTCAGCCATCAAACACTGAAAGTTGGTTTAATTCTAGTTCAGTGACTTCCTTTGACACACCCCTACCAGAAGGCTTTAAGATCACCTCAAAGCCTCGACCCCTCAGTACTGGTGGAGGGGTTTGTGTTTGTATTTGTATTTGTTTATTTATAACGCGCAGACCATCAGGCCCGGGGGCATCAGGCACAATTTGTACAACGGTTGCAAGGAAAAACATACAGGCAAGGAGATTACATTGCAAAATGTAAACAATACCAGCAAATAACAATCATACTAATTACATATATTACATAGGTTACAATGCACTTAGGATTAACTTAGGAAGTATCCTAGTGTGAACAAAATCGTTAGCAAAAGTAGCAGGCCGTAAATGGAGTCAGGGGAGGTGGGCCAGGGTAAGTCAGACAGAAATGTCGAGCATGTCTTAATGCTGGTCAAAGAGCCAAGATTTGGTTTTAGTCTTGAAAGTGTTGAAGGAGTCTTCGGCTCTGATAGTAGCAGGGAGGGTGTTCCAAAGTTTAGAGGCTAGGACAGGGAAGCTGGTGCCTCCCGCTTTCTGAAGCTTAGTCCTGGGGATAGTTAGGCAGTGAGTCTGAGCAGTTCTTAGTGGTCGGGCAGTAGAGTGGCATGAAAGCCGACTACAGAGATAGATCGGGGCCTTGTTGGCTAGGCATTTGTGTGTGAGGGCAAGAGTTTTTAGGGAGATTCTCTGCTTCACCGGTAGCCACTTTAGGCTGGTTCTGGCTTCTGAAATGTGGTGGTTGCGAGGGATGTTCAGGGCCGCTCGAATGGCATTGTTCTGGGTAATTTGGAGTTTGGAGAGGTTCTCTTGGATGGTGCCTAAGTAAAGAGCACTGCAGTAATCAATTTTTGCTATGATAAGTGTTCTGGCTAGTGTGACACTGTTGGGGGTAGTGAGAAATGGTCTGCAGGCTGAAATGAGTTTGCACGTATAGGCAGAGGCAGACCTAACTGCATTTGTTTGTCTCGATAAGGATAGGGTCGAGTCTAGGTAAAAGCCTAATGTTTTGGTGTCTTTCAAGACACGTATGGTATTGCTGTCTATGGTGAACGACTGATAAGATGGCTCGAGTTTGCTCAGGCGTTGTGAGGTACCCAAGATAAGGAGCTCCGTTTTATCGTCGTTCAGACATAGCTGGTACTGGGCCATCCAAGCTTGGATGACCAGGTAGATGTCATTGAGGGCCTTGGTGTCAGCCAGATAATCACTTGAGATGGGAATGAGTATCTGGGTGTCATCCGCATAATTGGTGTAGGAGACACCCAGATAGTCAAGCACATCAAAGAGTGGTTTCGTAAAGATATTGTAAAGTGTCGGTGACACGCAAGAACCCTGAGGTACGCCGCAATGAATTGGGGAAGGATCCGCAGCTGCGGAGGGTGCAAAGACCCTCATGGATCTGTTGCTCAAGAAGGATTTGATCCAGGCTGCAGCAGACGGTGAGAAGTTGGCAGCAGAGGGGAGGTGCCTGCAAAGGATTTGGTGGTTAACCAAATCAAATGCGGCGGAGAGGTCGAGGAGTAATAGCATTGCTAGTTTGCCATTGTCCTTTAGTACTTCAATCTGAGTTTTTAGGTCTAATAGAGCCGTTTCGGTCCCATGTCTGGGCCGAAATCCGGATTGTCGTAGACCTAACAGATTGTTTGATTCAAGGTAGTTTTGGATCTGCAGGTAAGCTGCGCGGTCCAGTATCTTAAGCAGAAATGGTACTGTAGTAATAGGTCGGAAGTTCGTGGGTATACTTGGGTCTAGAGAAGGTTTTTTTAGTAGCGGTATCACCCAGGCGTCCTTAAGGTTGTCCGGGACAATACCTGTTTTAAAGGAGGAGTTGATGAAGGCTGTAATGAATGTAGCTAAATCATGGGCAGAGTCCTTAATGATAGGAGCTGGGCACGGGTCACCTTGGCAGTTAGACGGTTTAATCCTCAGGATAATGTTTTCTACCTCAGTGACAGTGAGCGGTGAGAAGGTGATGGGTTTAGTGATAGCAGTGTTGGAAGGGGTGGGCCTGGTAGGGGAGAGTGAGTGGTTGTCACGCTTCAGGCTGTCCTGCTTTTCTTTAATTTTGGATTGAAGCATAGAGATTTTGTTTAGTAGTGCTGCTTCAATGTTAGCACACCAATTGCTGTCTTTCATGCATGTGTCTGGAGGGGAGACTGGGGTTTCGAGCTCTTTAGGATTCTAAAAAGTTCCTTGGAGTTAGAGTCGGCTTGCAGGATACGGTTGTTAAGCCATTCTTTTTTAGCAGTGATGATGGCATCTTTATAAGTAATGGAGGCGAGGAGGAAGCCATCTTTGTGTTCATCAGATGGATGGCTTTTCCATCGATTTTCCGCACAGGGTTTAGCTTTGCAGAGGATTCTTAGCTGAGGAGTGAACCATGAGTTAAGATGTGCTCGCGGTTTGGCCTTCCTAGGTTTGATTGGTGCTATAGTGTCAATAGCTATGAGCATAGTTTGGTTATAGGTGTCTGCTAGGGAGGTGGGACCAGAACATGAGTTAGTTGCCGTATTAAGGGAAGGGAGTAACAGAGGGAGGAGTTGTTCCTTTGTTACATTTTTTTTATTGTGGGTGGGGAGTGCTGGGGCTATTGGCGTTGGGGCTCGCGGGGTAGCTTCGATGTTAAACGTTATGATGTGATGGTCGTACCATAAGCATGGGTAGTTGTTGAGGACCTGGATGTTGCAGTTGGAGCCGGCTAACCAATCGATGGTCCTGCCTTTGATATGGGTTGGTTCTTGGATGTACAAGGTGAGGCCTAGGTCTATGAGAGCATTCTCCAGATCAGTTGCTGCAAGATCTTCAGGGTCGCCACGAACTAGATTAAGGTCGCCTAAGATGATTGTTTGTGAGTTGTTTTTCGTTTTGTTTAGGAGGAGAGTGGATATTTCACTGACAAAGGTGGGTGCCGGTCCTGGTGGCCTGTAGATAAGGTGAAGGGTGGCCGTTTGGTTGGGTGTTAGTGCTATTTTGATTGACAGCAGTTCAGCTGATTCGAGTTTGGTCAAGGGAATTTTTATGGATGAAGGCCACGTTGCCACCTCTAGTTTGTGCAGAGGAGCGGTCGCAGCGCGTGATGCCATAGTCAGGCGGTAAGGCCAGGGCTAGAGAAGGGCCAGATGTGGCATGTAGCCAGGTTTCGGATATGGCAATGAAGTCAAGATCAGCAGTGGTGATAAGGTCGGCTGTCAAGAGCATGTGCTGTGAGTATCTGGCATTGATAAGGGCGCCCTTGAACACAGGCAATTGAACCCCTGTGGTCTTGGTTTTGCAGGTAGCAATGGGCGAAGGTGGAGTGTGTGGGGTTTGCTTAGTGGTGTTTGTGCGGGAAAGACGAATGCGGAATCTGGTGCCTAGTCTCTTATTCCTGAGAATGAGAGGGCAGGATTGGTTAGGAGTGGGTTTCCTGGCAAAGTGTGCTAGCCCGAGAGCTGGGTCATTGAGGTATTGGTTAATCTGGTTGCTCGGGTGGTGAGCGCCTGCGGTAGTTGCTGAGGGGCTCGTTAGGGGGGTCATAGTCATGGTAGGTGAAGCTGGGTTGTGTGGGTTTGGGCAGGCCAAATTATTGACCTCAAGGGTAGGGGTGGTTGCCTTGGGTAGTTGAATGATTAGGGCATCGTGTGTGGCTAGGATGTAGTGCAGTAGAAGGCGCACACTGACGTGCATGATGGAGGTGCTAGTTGCTTGAATGGGGTACCTGTGAGCTAGTTGGCAAGGACAGGATTGGATCTCCTAAATGGGACAGGTGTGACAATGGCAATGGCAAGAAGGTTGCCTTAATCATCCCTGAGTGGATTCCTTCTTCCATCCTACCCACTCAACCCTATTTGTCCTTTGAGGGCCTAAAATGCAAATTGGTCATCTCTCCTTCCACCACCTTGAACATTACTACCATCTACCAGCCCCCAGGCACCTCTTCTCTGTTTCTTTCTGAGTGGGCGGACTTCTGTTCCTCCCTACTCTCTACCACCTAAAACCTGTTTCTACTAGGTGACTTCAACTTCCACCTAGACTCTCTTTACACAGCAACCACCCTCTTCACTTCACTCTGGGCCTACCCATTCTGCTAAGCACACGCTAGATGCCATCATCCACTCCAACCTCGCTCTCTCTTCTCCCTTGGTCAACCCCTCTGTCCTTGTCTGACCACTCTCTCCTCACCTCTAGTCTAGGTCCCTATGGCCCTGTGACAACCCCCCATAAAGCTCTGCCAACCTCGTTCACGAACATCCATCTGATGAAACAAGTGTCAGCTGCTGCCTTCTCTTCCACCTTCATTCCTCCTTGCCCACCCAACCCAGACTCTACCACTGATTCTGCCCTCAGCAACCTCTACCTGTCCCTTAACAAGACCCTTGACATTCTTCCCCAGTCATGACGATCCACCTGAAACCTGCATCCAAGCGTAACACCTGGTACGACTCCAAACTTGCGGACCAAAAACATAAGTGCAAGGCTGCTGAATGGAAGTGGCACACTTCAGGCTCACCCTCAGACAAACTGGCCTGCTGCCTGATCCACAGACACTATAGACTCTCCATCCATGCCAAAGAAGGAGCCCACATTCAGGCACAAGTGTCCAATGTGCCTAACAACACGGCTGAACTCTTCAAAATCTGCAGGGAACTTGCCAACCCGTCCGCAGTATCTTCTAACCCTACTCCTTCCCTGGACCTTTGCAATGCACTCGCCTCCCATTTCCTAAAAACAAACAGAACATACTGAACAGCCTTGCCACACACTCTTCCAACTCAACCTTCCCCCCTCGCTCCCCTCCTAACACTCACCCTCCTCCTTCTCCGTCATTCCTGTCTCCCTGAAGAAGTCACCAGTGTTGTCAACTCCATGAAGGTCTCTTTCAAACAGGTTTCCCCTTGCTCTTCCAGAACCATCATGGACAGTATCTCCTCTTTCGCCCCTGCTCTTGCTGATCTATGCAACCACTAATTTGTTACTGGTACTTTTACGTCCTCCCTGAAGCACTCCCTGGTGCACCCCCTCCTTAAAACGGCCTTTGCAGACCTCTCCTGCCCAGCTAACTACCGCCCCATTTCCATCACCCCCTTCCTGGGGAAACTGCTTGAGAAGTTGGCCCTCACCCAACTCAACTCTCATACTGAACTTGTTGGAGGTCGACATGACCTCCAATCTGGATTCCAAGCATCCAGAATCACAGAAACTGCTCTTCTGAACACCTGTGAAGAACTGCTGCATCCCCTGGATTCCAACTTCCCTGCTGTCCTCATCCTCCATGATCTCTCTTCTGCATTTGACACAGTGAACCATTCAATCCTCATAAAAAAGGCTCCATGATACCATTGGTATCTCGGAGCAGGAACTGGACTGGCTTACCTACTTCCTAACTGACCGTTCCTCCAAAATCATTCTGTGCCGGGGGCCGTGGCTAAAGCGCCATGTAGGAGGACGTGTTCTCCCTGCAGCTCCTGTGATCCGTACATCATCCTGTAAGAAAACTGAGCAAATACTTATGGAAACGTCTCATTGCTGAAGGATCGTGTCTATGAAGCTCTGCTGCACGTGACGATATCATATTGAGCGGATCTGTGCGGCGCCCGTGGAGCTAGTGACTGAAGAAGAGCTCGGGGTCTGACTGCTGCGGCGAGGAAGATGGCCGCCGCTACATGAACAAAGAAACTACGGGCCAGGACGAAATGAGGGATGCCCATGCAATTATCGGCAGGCGTGAGGCGGGGGTGCCTGCAGCGGGGGACGGCGTTGGTCGTGTGCATTGAGGGCCCAATTCACATTGTGCGCCTGGATCGGAGGCCGGAGAGCACATAGGCGGTGCTGATGGAATTCGGGGGCTGCAGCTCGAGCGCCCGCATTGATACGAAACAGCCGGCGCTGTGCGAGCGATGCACGCATGGGTGTGATTGGGCCGTAAAGAGGATACAGAGTGTCCGCGGCCCTGTTTTCGATGCGGGTGGGCTGCCACATTGTACATCGGGCCCGGAGTGAAGCCGGAACTTCAGCGTGTTCAGTTCTTAAAGGTACCAGGTGCGATTCACTCCGCGCACACAATGACTATGGATTGGCCTGGGAGCTCAGCGCGACTAACTTATGAGCCCTGCAAGCTGATGAGAAGCGGCTGACCACAGCTTTTGCTTGCATACTCCACAGGTCACGTGGCCATGGAATACGGCTACATATCAACATGTTATGGAGTTGAAGCAGCCGTGCATAGTGCACAGGAGATCCAGATGTACGTGAAAGCACGCTGAATGACAGAATATCACAACCTTACAATCAGGGTCAGTGTTGCTGTTTCCCCCCAACCCAACAGTTAAGAACCCCCGGTGCCTAGAGGTAATCTGCAGAGGGATTCGGGGCCTAGGTACCCCACGGGTTCCATAGTACCGAGGCCAAACCATACTGGAACGTTCCTGAACTCACCTCAGCCCTCTGGGAAAGGTGTAGGCTGCTGGGGGCTGCTATGGGATCTGGAGGAGTCTAATCTCATTGACTAAGCAAGAGTGCAGTCCATTGCAGCTAATAAAGGCCAGCTTGGAACAGTCTGAGGGGGCCCTCCTGAGTGTGAATAACCGTACGCACTGGAAAGCGGTAACCCGGATGCTGTGCATGGAACTGTAGGGTATTTTGTGGAGATTTGGGGCCTGACGGTATTTTATTACCGCCGAAAAATAACTTAGCAATAATCACTCTTTGTATTCAGATTTGGCCATGTGCAACAATAATACAATGGACATGCATTATTTCAGCACCCAGACCTGCATATTTGGTATACGTGGTTGGTGGTATTTTGGTGAGCATAATTCCCTTGTTTTATTTGTGGCCCCAATGTCCAGAATCCCTTATCTTCGCTTAGATTTTTCGTGTGATCACTAGAGAGACCTCAGACCTGCATTCTAGGGATACCACAATTTCCAGTGATAGTGTTGGTGCGCCACCATGGGCAAACTCACTGACTTATTTACGACAGAGAGCTATATGTGGTAGTCTTGTGGTAATTTCCACTACCTTATATACGGTAGGGAGCTATGTTCAGAGAGTCTCTCTTCCCGTTGGCTCATGTACCTCCAACAAGTTATACTACAGTCACTCACAATTATTCATACTGATTCTGACATGCACACATCTGTCTTAAAATGACCATTGCACTGTTTAAAAATCTCCCCACATCATTGGCATTGTAATGGTAAATAGAAAATAAACCACCCGTCTGTTTTCAAATATTTTCTGTATTATAAAAGTTGCATTTAGACATGATCTCATTCTTTACAGCAATAAAATGGAACAATCAAAGCATTTTCTATGACACACTGCAATTATAGTGGCGGAGAACAGAACTTAAATTGCAACATTAGCACTTGATTAAGACACGCACGGGACTTTCATTTTTCTACACTGACTGCATATTTCCGTGCACACACACAGCTCCCCCAGTTAGGTAATTACCTTATCTGTTCAGAGGCTTCTCTCTGTGAATGTGGCTCTCTTGGATTAACTCCAGCAAAAAGGAACGCTTGCCTTCTCAAGCCGGGGTCATTGCCTGGAATTCTCAGCTTTTTCAGATAGGACTGCCTCAGCCAGTGGACAGGTTTTTCTTTCAGCTCTCCCCAATGTCGACTGCAGCAGGACACCGGAATTTGCATTCAGTCAGGACCCCACAGCCAGGTCTTCTCCCCAGTAGTGCAGAAAGATGTCTCCCTGTCTTTTTCCCTGCTACTGCCCACTAAAACTTTCCTCTCAGCCCTCTTTATGACGTGTCCCAATGAAATCCATCATCTCTCATCCTCCTACTCTTCAACAATAGCTTCGCTTATACATTTGCAATTGTTGCAAATCTGACTTCCTCCTTCCTGCCGTTACTGTGCACAACAACACGGATAATCAGGCAGAGAAGAGAAGAAAAAAAAAATCTGCACACTCATTTAAATGCCTAATTCTGCAGTAGAGAACACATTTTATTAGTGGGTTATATTAAAATAATGTTTTATTAGTCAGGTTAATGGTTAATAGGTTAGCTGTTAATTTTCAAATGTGTCTCTAGCAATATAGGCATTTCAGGTGAAAAATAGTGTGCATTTTTAAATGAACACGTGTGCTTTTAACTGTAAAAATAGATTTGCATCTTATATGTTAAAATCGTTTTTTACTGAATAGTCTGTCTTTCCTTGTTAATCTGCTAACCCATATAGCAATGCACCGCACCCTTGTGGTGGTGGTGCTGCAAAAAAAATGTTGCTACTTGTGCAGTAGCGCTGTACTCTGTGCTGTTTGCTAAATATCCTTACATATACCCTCCTTTTGTTTTTAGAACTTGGCTATAATCCAAGCCAATTCCTAAAAACAACTTGTTCTATTTTTTTTTTTTACAATATAGCAATCCAACAAAATGAATATTCATGTGCATCAATGAAAATTTGCAATCAACATTTCATCTGAGTCCATCAGTTCATAAAATGTTCCACATTTGCCTTCTCAGTGGAAGTGGCATTACTTTAAGTTTAAATTTTCCAAGTCAATTAAAAACAATGAAATAAAACAACTAACTAAAACAAATAAGTAATATAACAAGTTAAAATAAATAAATAAAATAATAAATACGTGGAACTTCATATGCCGGAACTTTTGCTTTGTCTCTTTTGGTATGTCCCGACCAGCGATGTTATTCGGTTCATTCGAGTACTCTTTCATCTTGGCAATCTTGAATCCACAGTAGTCATCTCTTTTGGCATTCCGGTTATTTTGTCTTCACCTCCACCTGGAGGCAGGCATCTTTTGGTCTTCATCCAGGGGACTCCAGGACTCCATTGTCTCCCGTGGCCTCTGATCCCGGAACCTCCGACCAAATAATGTTAATTGTCTAAATCAAAATAGAAAATAAACAAATTAAGTACATAGCACAATACTAACTTCACCCTTTTGCCAAAAATAAAACATGCTTGGTAAAAATACTTCGTTTTTCTTTTCTTTTTTCTGAAATTAAACACAAGTTAAAAGAAAACAAACACATATAAAACAGCATTCAATATTTAACACACTTTCTCTCTGCACACCAACCACGAGCTTCCGTTATATGTGCATTTATTTATTTATTTATTTATTTATTTATTTATTTATTTTATATATTTTCACATATATTACAGTGTTTATGTGCCATCATAACAATCAACTTTTTTTTTTAACTTCTTTGTCACTGCCTCCTGATCACACCCATTTATTTTCTCAAGGGACTCTATCCGTTTCCACATGCTCAAGCTGCCTGATCTCATGTCTGGGATGGCATGGTTTGATTTGATTTACATGGACAAACTGCTCTATTGCTGTTTCACCTTCATTTTTCAAAATTTTATACACTACAGGAGAGACTTTATCTATAATTCGAAATGGCCCCTGCCAGGCTGCCAGAAATTTAGAATTTTTCTGTTTACTTTTTCCAAAATGAAACTTGTACACCTGATCCCCTACATTGTATTCCTTTACTGATGTCTTTTTGTCATAATATGACTTAGCACTGTCAGCAGCTCTTTCCAGATTTCTCTGCACAAAAGCAAATGCATGTTGCAAATGCCTCCTCAGTTCATCAATATATTCATGAACTGTGGATGCACTCACTAGAGTTTGCTCATGTGTTCTGTATAGTAGGTGTTGTGGTAACACCATTTTCCTACCTGTTACGACCTCATGGGGGCTAACACCTGTTGCTTTGGCAGGAGTCGACCTGATTGCCATCAAAACCAATGGTAAACGCAAATCCCAGCTGGAACCTGCTTCTGCCACAAATTTCTTTAAAATATCCACAACAGACCTATTGCTTCTTTCAACTGTACCTGAAGACGCCGCCCGATATGCGATATGTAGTTTCCTTTTCACACCTAGTATTTGCCATACCTTACTCATTAGAGTACTTGTGAAATGACTTCCTCTGTCTGACTCAATTCTTTGTGGCAACCCAAACCTTGAGAACACATGGTTCACCAGCAATGTGGCTGCTGTTTGCGCACTACAATCTGGTGCGGGAATGCACTCAATCCACTTTGACATCAAACATACCACACTCAAAATATAGCGGTGTCCCCTGCTCGACCTTTTTAAAGGACCTACATAGTCTATTTGCAAATCTGACCATGGGAGAGTTAGGCCTCTTTTCATCAATGGTGCTCTATGCATTGGTGAAGCAGGTTTAAATTGGGCGCATACTAGACATCCTCTAGTATATAATTCCACATCTTGGGACATATGTGGCCAGTAAGCATAATCTTTTAGTATTTCTAATGTTTTTTGTGAACCTCTATGGCCTGCAGTTATGGCATCATGTGCATGGTGTAGCATTAGTCCTCTGAATGAAAGGGGTACTACCCACTGTATTTGCCCTGTTATGGACTCTCTAATCATGAGCCCATCCTGTAATCTAATTCGTGTTTTGTTCTTTAATAACACCCTCAACTCTTCTTTTCCCATACAATCATTTTCTGTTAAAGGATTTTGTTCAGGATCTATCAAATGATTATAATAGATTCCCAAAATTTGATCATTCTTTTGTGCCTCAATCAAATCTTGGTCTGGCGTGTCATGACTCCACTGCACCACCGGTTGATCTACCTCCTTTGGTGCTTTAGAACGTGTGACTGCATCAATTTGTATTTCACCCATTAAATAATCAATAGGTAGCAATTCTCCCATCACAGCCCCAATCTTAGCCAGATGGTCTGCCTTATCATTTCCCTCCTTATCCTCTCCTGGTGTTTTTAAATGCCCACGAATTTTTCTCCAGTATATTGTTAAATTATTTTCTGACACCAATTTGTCTATGGCTTGTATCATTTTTCCATGTTTAAGTGGCTTTTTGTTGTATGTAACCATGCCTCTTGCTTTCCAACCAGGCAAATACTCCACAAAGCTATTCCGTGCATAGTCAGAATCAGTCACCAGGACAATTTCACTGAACTTTTTATCAACTGCAGTAGCAATTGCTTTATAGATGGCTGCCAATTCCGCCACCTGACTGCTCCTATCTCCAATCCTCATCCCTATACTAGGAACGCCTTCACATTTCAACCAGACATTTCCTATTCCTGCCACTAATTGTTTATCACTGTCATTTTCAATGTGAAAAGCACAACCATCCACATATACAGTTGGCAAATCCTTGCATGTTTTTTCATCAAAAGCTTTGTGTGGTGATTGTTCAAATCCCTGTAAACTAGCTTCCACATCCATTTCATTTGTTATTTGTTCAGCTGCACAGTCATGTAAGTCAGCTAACCCTTGAGCAATTGGGCTCTTTTTATTTTGTCCATATCTTACTTCTACGGGAAAACCTTGTAATGCCAGCGTCCATGAAGTGATTCTGGATTGTGCTAGATTGCCTGATCTAATTCTTTTACTCTCTAAAAATTGCAAAGGTTGATGATTTGTTTCAATAATCACCTTTTCTCCCTGAACAATGGGGCGGAAATGTTGTAGCGCCCACACAGTGGTTAATAGGGCCTTTTCGCATTCATTAAATTTCATTTCAACTTGGGAAAATGCCTTACTTGCATATGCAATGGTTTTGTGATTGAAATCGTGTTTTTGTGATAACACTGCTGACATACAATGTTCAGAAAAGCCTATTTCTATAAAGAAATCCCTGTCCTTTATGGGGTATGCTAAACATGGTGCCTTTACAAGACATTCCTTCAATCTAGCCACTGCATCAGACTGCTCTCTTTCCCATCTCCAGGGAGTATTTAGTTTAAGCAGTTTAGTCAATGGTTGAGTGATTTCTGCATAATTCTCAATGAACTTTCTGTTATAGCCTGTCATCCCTAATAAACTTTTTACTCCTTTCTCATTTATAGGATCTTTTAATCTTTGTATGGCCTCTATTTTCTTCCTTTGTGGATTTAGCCCATGTTCAGTCACTTCATGCCCTAGAAAGTTCACTTTTTTCTTGCACCATTGTGCTTTTTGCAAAGATACTTTGGCGCCTGCTTTCTGCAATTGGCCAAGCACATGTCTTATTTCATCAAAATGGCTTTTAAGGTTTTCATTTTTTATCAAGACATCATCCACATAAACTATTGTCCCTCTTTCCGCTGCATCCGGCATGGCCTTTCTCAAAAATATGCCAAATTCACTCCCACTATTGATGTACCCGAACGGAGCTCTAAGCCAGGCATATTGAGTCCTGTCAAATGTAAAGGAAAATAGGTGTTGTATCTCCTCTGCCAATGGCACACACCAATATCCAGATGTGAGATCTAATGTGGTAAATACATTTGAACCATGTATCTGAGCTAGGCCCTGATCAATGAATGGTAGTGGCCATCTAGATACTGGTACTCTTTTATTTAACTCTCTTAAGTCTGCACACAGCCGCCATTGACCATTTGGCTTTAACACACCTAAAATAGGCGTATTGGATGTGCTATGAATGGGCCTAATTATTCCCCGTGATTCCAAATTTTTAATAATCTCTGCCAATGATTCTAAACATGCCAGCGGTAGTCTATACTGGCGTACAAACACTGGATTTCTGCTACAACCTTCTGGTAGTGTGGCCACATGTAAATCAGTTAAACCACAATCATAAGCATCTTTTGCAAATACATCCTTAAACTCCATAAATATTTCCCTCAGATTGCGTCGATCCTCATCGCTGTCACATGCATCCGCTAAGGAGATCTGCTCTTCTACCATTCTGGAAAATTCTGGAAACTCTTCTGGTAAAGGAATCTCAGCGCTTTCCTCTAACTGTGTGGCTGTGTCTTTTTGTAGAGCTGCCACTTTCAAATATTTTGGCAGATCAGCTTCCACTTCAATGGGCTGATTTCCTGTTTCATTTTCATTTAAATTAAATATTATGCAATCCTCTTGATGGCAGCACACTGTCTCATTTGAATCATAAGGATACACAGAATGAATTTTAAATATTCCTTTGGGCTGAGAGTCCAGGTGTTCTGGCAACTCGCCCTTGGCATCTACATATTTTTCAGGAATATTCCCAATCACCATGTTATTTAAATCTGCCGTATAATGTGATCTTTGTATGGCCATTCCTAATGGGGAGTTTTCCTCTAAATGAATGTCCTGACAACCTTTATTATTTACCATGATTTTTACTGTTCCTTCACCAATGTCTACCAATGGAATGTATTCATAATCCAGGCCTTGCTGTTTTATGGATTCATTCAGGCATACAAATGCATCAGAGCCTTTCATCTGCTGTCCATTTTTGCATTTCAGTGTTATTGCAAACTGTTTTGTAAATGCAGGAACAATAGTATTTTTCCTCATCTGTAATTCGACTGCATAAGGAACTAGTTGTGCACAATGATAAGCCCTTCTTTTGTCTTCAAATTCAGGCGCCGGCCCACCTAGGCGTGACCATATTTTTTGATTAAGGAAATCTAACACCATACACATTCTGTGCATGATGTCATTGCCCATGTAAAATTCATTTTGTGCTCCACTCACTATCCATACATTATGGTAAATTGTTTTCTGCCCAATGCTAATTTTAAGCATGCATCTGCCTGTAATTCGGTTTTCAAAGTCTGGACTGTCCAACCCAGAAACATATTGGTTTTTAATCCTAAATTTCGGGATTTCTTCCCTCTCCATAATTTTTTGCAACAATTTCTCATTAATGAAACTCCTTTCATGTTCAAGCGCTAAAGTGGCTTTTATTGTTTTAAGATAATCATTTATACCAACGTGAACCCATGGTTGCTCATCTTCCATGTGTATCTCTGCCAGAGTGGTAATGTGTTTTTCTGAATCTGTTTTAGGAACAATATTCTGTTTGCATGTATTCTCTTTTAAGTAAAAACGTAATGTGTGCTCATCTATAGCAGTCTGCCAATCTTTCCTTGGGTCCAAGTATATTTGTACAGGTAGTTTTTCATTGTCACTCTGATCTTTGTCTTGACACATTAATATAACAGTGACACTAGGTATGCAGCTATTCTGGAGATATACCTCCACAGCATCATTTGTTTTGGCAACGGTGTGACATTCTTTTATATTGCTGTTTTGTGATTTTAGTTTCTTAGGCCTCAATGGTTTTTTGGTTAAGGACCACAGCACTCCATTCACCCCATCTATGAGAGGAGACAATCTTTTCAGGCAATCTGTCCCCATCAGAAATGGAATTTCACAAATAGATGTGATCAATACCTCTTGTTTCATTCTGTGCTTTCCTATTTTTATGTCAACCTCAGTTACACCTATGATGGGCACCTCCTCCCCATTAAAGTTATGCACTGGGCCTTGATTTGCCTTCACTTTGATCTGACTCTGTGGAGGCCTCCCTTCATTGATACTCTTTACCAGCTCCTCTGACATAATTGTGGCCTGTGCGCCAGTGTCAATCATAGCAAAGGTGTGGCATTTTTCTTCTACAGTGATGGGTGCATAATATCTGTCCTCAACTTCCTCTAATACACATAAGAAATGTGAATTCTTACTGATTTCAGGGCTCACCTTTCTCAGGTCTTTTTCACTTTTGGTTAAGCACATTGGTAAATGAAAAGACATTTTTCCCTCCTTTTTACCCATTTCTGTGCGAGATATTTTATTCATTTCTCCATGTTCAAAGGTTTTTTGGAGTGTGGCCACCGTTCGCCCATCCATCTGGGTAACATCAGAGACCACATTACAACCTTCCAACTGAACATGTGTAACAACATCATTCAGCAATTCGTCATTTTTTAATTCTGTGCATTTGTGATCATTTAGTGTAATACCAGCCCTTTCAGCCTCTTCAAAAATATGTGGCTCAAAGAATTTTTCAGGTGATTGACTTGTACCCTCCTTGTGAGTATTTCCTTTTTCTGTCTGTGTTTGGTCATTGTTTTGCTTGCCCAGGGAAGGAGCTATGGCATCCCCACTTACTCCCTGTTCACTGGTATTCCCCATGCATGAGTCATTTTTCTTAAATCTGTCCCTTTGTTCTTTTGGAATTCCTAATGTTTCTTTTTCATTTGTGCAAATCTTTACTGTTTTATTTAGCTCTAAGTTAAACCGTACCTCTTTTTTAGAAGTATTTACACTTTCTATCACAATTTCATTTACTGGTACTTTCATTTTTAATCCATTAGTTATCTCAGAGTCGTTATGCAAAGTTATATCAGAGCAATCTGTCATTTTGGCACTGCAGTTATCATGAGTACTTAGTCACTTTTCGGAAGCCCCCCGGTCATTGCTATGGCCATCAGCCCCCTCTTTGGAAGGTTGTTTTTGCGCTGTATAGAGCTTTCCTATTTGCTCAGCTAACATTTTCACTTGGGCCTCAAGGCATTGGAACCTTTCCACCTCTCTAGGATCCTCTTTCTGTGGCCTAGGTCGATATTGGTTGTTTTCCCCCTGATTGGATCTATTCTGATACCTCTCAGGTGATTGATACCGGTTGGGATGGTTTCTGAACTCTTGATTCATTTGTGGAGGGGAGCGGGTTGCACCCATCCTTTGATTATAGTCCCCTGGTGGGGAATCATTGTACTGGCGTGGACTGTAGTTCACGTTTTGCCTCATGTCCTGTCTCTCAGATTGTGGGTACTGGCCCCTATATTGATTTCCATTATCAGTAAATCGATCCACATATCGGGGCCTATCCTGATTACCATATATCATGGTGCTGGGATCAAATCTGCTCTGTGTCCCCAATGACTGGTAGGGACCATCATTTCTTTGATCTTGATTTTGTCTCTGGTTATTGTTCATACCTGCCATATCAGACCGGTATCTTACCCGGGGTCTATCTCCTAAATATCTAGGGCTGATGTAGCTCTCTCTATTACTAGGATCATGTGATTGGAACATTGGTACAGGAAATGGCGATCTTTGTTGATTACCCCTTTGTTCAGGTGTCACATTATTTTTACCTTGGCTTTGAGCAGACTCAAGGGACATTTTGGCTGACCTGATTTCCATTACTGTGGCTGAGGGTTCTTTAGATTTAGGCCTAGTATCTTTCATTTTATCACTTTCTCTACCCTGACAATAGAGTACCTCATATAGCTTGGTGCTTTGATGTACAATCCATTCAAGGGACTTGTCACGGTCAAATTCACGGACCAATTGGGATATGATGTCTTTCTGTAGCCCATAGAAGTATGCGGTTTTAAACTCATTGGAATTTGAGTCAAAAGATACATCAAAGCGAGAGAATGCTCTTTTTAAGTCTTGTAAAAATTGGCGAGGTGATGTATTAGGTCCAGCAGTAATAGTGTACGCGACTTTCTTTGCCTCCTGCAATGACTGAAAAGGAGAAAAATGACGCCTAATTTCTTTTTCAAACTCCAGCCATGTCATATTCTGCTGTTCATTTAATCCCCTTATGATGCTGGCCGTCGGGGCATCTAAAGTTAAATGAAAATATTGTCTGTACTGTTCCTTAGGTATCTGGAGCGCTTTAAAAATGTCATGCACCGCTTCTAAGTGATCCTCAATGCAGCATTCACCTCCCTTTTTAAATGGTTTGATCAGGGCTTTAATGGATTTCATTATTTTTATGGGGCTACTTGTTGCAATGCATGGAATTGCACTATTTTGTGATTCAATCCTGTTTTCAGGTGTATGAGATTGGTGGCTGCCCCCAATGGGAGTATCAAATCCCCCAAGGGCGCTGCAACCAAGTTCAGTCACCGGCCCAGTCACTGGGGCACTAGCTCTTTGGGCAGAGCTAGAATTCACCTCCACTCCATTGAATGTGGTACCCTGCCGCCTCTCCTGGGACCTGGGAATGCACATTTGCTGTTCTAAATCCTTACACTTTTTAAGGAGTCTGTTGGCTTCATCATGCAAATAATTATTTTCATCACTCATTTTATTAATTGCCTCCTGCATATCGCACATTTGCATTTGGCATTCATTGAACTCTTTATTTCTCTTGTCTCTTTCTTGGATCATTTTAATCATTTCTTGTTCTGCACTCTGGAGATCACCTTCTTTTTCGCAATGTTCTTTTTGTAAAATCTGCATTTCTGAAACAACCTCATCTTTATCCTGCCTAATGTGATCCACTAAGGCTTTTAAGTGTGTCAATTCTTGCTCACTATCTTCAAATTGTTTCTTGCTTTTGGATAACTGAGTATCAAAGTCTCTGCATTTTAATTGCATGTCTTTTTGGCATACATCCAATTCTGCTCTCAACATTTCCTGATTTTTACTTGCCCCATCTAATTCAGTCTTTAACCTGTTAATTAGCTGAGTATCATTCTCTTGCATTCGCAGGGACTTGTTTAAAATAAACCATATTTTGCCGCATAGCCGTATTAAACAGTCTTTCTCTGCACTTTTATCGGCTGCATTCAATAATCTTGTAAGGCAGACCTGAATTATGCTGCCTTCTGCAAAAATATTGTCTAGTTTTTCTTTCTGCACCTCACCCTGAATGCGGTTACTCCATTCTAAGGTACTGTTCGAAGACCAATTCCCATGTGCAAATAACTTTGCCTCTAAATATTGCACTAGATCTGAGAATGTGGTTTCCCTTTGTGACATTCTGAAATTCGTTTTTAGTGGCACACTGCTATTATAAAATGGGTTCCCTTTAATGTGCAAATGGCAGTGTGAGACACACTTGCCACGCCCAGTAGGTACTCTGTGATCACTTTCCCGGCCTGCAACGCACCATAAATATGTAGGGTATTTTGTGGAGATTTGGGGCCTGACGGTATTTTATTACCGCCGAAAAATAACTTAGCAATAATCACTCTTTGTATTCAGATTTGGCCATGTGCAACAATAATACAATGGACATGCATTATTTCAGCACCCAGACCTGCATATTTGGTATACGTGGTTGGTGGTATTTTGGTGAGCATAATTCCCTTGTTTTATTTGTGGCCCCAATGTCCAGAATCCCTTATCTTCGCTTAGATTTTTCGTGTGATCACTAGAGAGACCTCAGACCTGCATTCTAGGGATACCACAATTTCCAGTGATAGTGTTGGTGCGCCACCATGGGCAAACTCACTGACTTATTTACGACAGAGAGCTATATGTGGTAGTCTTGTGGTAATTTCCACTACCTTATATACGGTAGGGAGCTATGTTCAGAGAGTCTCTCTTCCCGTTGGCTCATGTACCTCCAACAAGTTATACTACAGTCACTCACAATTATTCATACTGATTCTGACATGCACACATCTGTCTTAAAATGACCATTGCACTGTTTAAAAATCTCCCCACATCATTGGCATTGTAATGGTAAATAGAAAATAAACCACCCGTCTGTTTTCAAATATTTTCTGTATTATAAAAGTTGCATTTAGACATGATCTCATTCTTTACAGCAATAAAATGGAACAATCAAAGCATTTTCTATGACACACTGCAATTATAGTGGCGGAGAACAGAACTTAAATTGCAACATTAGCACTTGATTAAGACACGCACGGGACTTTCATTTTTCTACACTGACTGCATATTTCCGTGCACACACACAGCTCCCCCAGTTAGGTAATTACCTTATCTGTTCAGAGGCTTCTCTCTGTGAATGTGGCTCTCTTGGATTAACTCCAGCAAAAAGGAACGCTTGCCTTCTCAAGCCGGGGTCATTGCCTGGAATTCTCAGCTTTTTCAGATAGGACTGCCTCAGCCAGTGGACAGGTTTTTCTTTCAGCTCTCCCCAATGTCGACTGCAGCAGGACACCGGAATTTGCATTCAGTCAGGACCCCACAGCCAGGTCTTCTCCCCAGTAGTGCAGAAAGATGTCTCCCTGTCTTTTTCCCTGCTACTGCCCACTAAAACTTTCCTCTCAGCCCTCTTTATGACGTGTCCCAATGAAATCCATCATCTCTCATCCTCCTACTCTTCAACAATAGCTTCGCTTATACATTTGCAATTGTTGCAAATCTGACTTCCTCCTTCCTGCCGTTACTGTGCACAACAACACGGATAATCAGGCAGAGAAGAGAAGAAAAAAAAAATCTGCACACTCATTTAAATGCCTAATTCTGCAGTAGAGAACACATTTTATTAGTGGGTTATATTAAAATAATGTTTTATTAGTCAGGTTAATGGTTAATAGGTTAGCTGTTAATTTTCAAATGTGTCTCTAGCAATATAGGCATTTCAGGTGAAAAATAGTGTGCATTTTTAAATGAACACGTGTGCTTTTAACTGTAAAAATAGATTTGCATCTTATATGTTAAAATCGTTTTTTACTGAATAGTCTGTCTTTCCTTGTTAATCTGCTAACCCATATAGCAATGCACCGCACCCTTGTGGTGGTGGTGCTGCAAAAAAAATGTTGCTACTTGTGCAGTAGCGCTGTACTCTGTGCTGTTTGCTAAATATCCTTACAGAACCCTGATGACATTCTGCATTGCAGCGGAGCACCTCCGAGCGCAATCACTAGCGCATTAAATAATACAAAGGTGTTGATCAGTACGTGTGTCCCGGCACCGCCAAAATAACAGAGAAGGAGGGCGTAAGTGGACTTGCTGATTACTGCAGACTGACTGGGGCATGCCAAGGAGGAGGCTGGTTGAGCTTTTGAGATATTGATGCCCCCATGCTTGGGTAAGGCTTTGGATATTGGGACTGGGTATGCGCCCCCCCCCCCTGCTTGTGGAGCATAGAGGTGGGCAGACCCACAACATACGGCTGCTGCATCATGTCTAATAAGCCCCTAAGACAAAAAGTGAAGCAACCTACGCTGGACGAATTCGCCAGGACACCGCCGGGCCCGGAAAGTGCCAGGAGCAAAGACAAGCCCCCCGCAGGCGGCATGGCCGCCGCGGGTACTAATCAGCAGGTCCTGGCTGCGATTGCAGACTTGAAAGCGGCCTGGGAAGCCAAGCTCGAAATAGCTGTGTCTGAACTGAAAACAGCGTTGGACCTTAAGGTCGGTGAAGTGCAGGAGGAGGTGAAACTACTCCGACAGGACGTAAGGTCCCTGTCGGAGCGCACAGAGAACCTTGAGAAGGAGGGGAGTTCGAATGCATCGGACTGCGCCTCACACAAGTCAGAACTGCATGTCCTGGTACAAAGAGTCGGCAACCTGGAGAATAGGGCGGAGGAAGCGGAAGGACGCGCCCGACGGAACAACATCCGCATTGTGGGCTTGCCGGAGGGAACAGAGGGCCACAATCCCATGGAGTTTGTCGAAAATATGTTGCTGCAGGAGATACCTGGAGGAGTTCCTTCTCAAGGATTTGCTGTGGAAAGAGCGCATAGGGCTCTAACGAGGAGGCCGCCGCCAGGCAACCCACCTAGGCCAGTTATCGCCAAGATCCTTAACTATTGGGACTGAGAAAGGATACTGGAACACTTGGGCAAAGGTGTAACAATTAAGCGAGGAGAGGCAAATGTGACAGCCTACCCGGATTATACCCTGATGGTGCAGCGGAGCCGAATGAACTTCGGGGCTGTTAAGAGGAGACTGAGGGAAGCGGGCCATAAGTACATGCTACTTTACCCAGTGAAATTGAAAGTTTTTCATAAGAACAGGACCTTGGTTTTTGACACTCCGGAGGATGCCATGGGATGTCTTGATACGCAGGGTTGCCCCCAGGAGTCCGACATCCAGACGAGAGAAGGAGACGGACGAGATAAGTAATGTGTGCTGGGAGCACTGGAAGATGGTGCGGCTTAAAACTATGGGACTTGACTATAGTCATTGACGTGGCCTCTTAGTAGATGGGACCAGATTAGAATAGATAATGTATTGTGTGCACTGTGACTGTTGCTTTATTAAGGAGCCTTGCAGGGCTAGTCCTCATACCCCCATTTAGTATTAATAGTTAAGTGGCCATTAGGGCGACTTCACCCTACTGAGCTCTGAGCGTATTAGACAGGGCTAGATGTGGGGGTGCCTGAGATCCAGGGATGGAGCTGGGCAACAGTTGGGGAGGGAGTTGTTGGGGAAGGGATGGGTGGGGGGAGGGGAGGGAGGTGGGGAGTTTGATGTGTATATAGTTTTGGGGAGTTTGAATTTAAACACGAGCCTACATAGAATAGTCCTAGAATTGTATCTGTATTGCACAGGCGGATGGGAGTGGCTGGGAGGGAGGAAGATGGGTATTGATGAGCTATGGGGGATCTTAGAATAGTGACGTGGAATGTCAGGGACTTAACAGCTATCTAAAAGGGAACAAGGTCATGCTGTATTTGAAAAGACAAAAGATAGATATTGCAGTGTTACAAGAGACGCATCTGACACGGGAAAAGTTGGAGCTGGTGGGGAGAAAATGGAAAGGTACCGTAGTGGGGTCTTCGTATTCGACCTATACTAGGGGAGTACTGGTCTGGGTGGCGCCACATGTCCCGTTCCAGCTAATACAGGAAATAGTGGAAACTGAAGGGCGTTTGGTCATAATGAGAGGGTTGGTGGAAAATAAAGAGGTATGCATTGTAAATACATACGCCCCCAATCAGAACACGGCGGCGTACTTCCGGACTATGTGCACCAACCTAGGTTTGTGCGTGGGTAGCGCGGTGATCTGGGGAGAAGATTTTAATTGTGTGCTGAACCCGGAGGTAGACAGATCAGATAACAAGATATTCAGGCCCGCCCCAGCAGCTAGGGCATTGCAGACGTTGCTAGCGAACTTCGAATTGGTAGATGTGTGGAGAACAAAGCATCCCAACGAGAGGCAATACCCACATTACTCAGCCCCGCAGCAGCTGTATACTAGACTTGACTATGTTTTTGCCACACCAGATGTAATGATAGAGATCGTTCTCATAGAATATAAAGCGAGTGTCCTGTCGGATTACTCGCCCCTGGTTCTGGGATGGCAATATTGCCGCCCTAGGACGCGGATTCTGACATGGCGTCTCCGTGCAGAGGCGCTCAAAGACCCAGTTTTTAGAGAGGATATGAGAGATGAGATCATTAATTACTTTGAGGTGAACACAGGCAGTGTTGACTCGGTGGGGATACTGTGGGAGGCCTTCAAGGTGGTGATGCGGGGTGTGGCCATTGCTAAATCGAAAGGTCTCCAGGGCGGGGCCCTGGCTGATTTACAAAGAGTGGAAGAGGAATTAGAAAGAGAACTAAAAAGTGGAAGTGTAGACACCGAGCTGGTGCTTAAACTACAGCAGCAGTGTGCGGAACACTGGGAAAGGCTCTGCAACCTTATTAACAAAAAGTACGTTGAGAGACAACATGCGGGTGGAGATAAGACGGGCCGTCTCTTGGAGTGGCTGTATAAGAGTGAAACCCCTAGGCCCCCGATTAGGACAATAACCAGAGAAGATGGTGAGGTAGCGGACACCCAAGAGGGAGTCAATAGGGAATTTGCGGATTATTATATGGAACTATACAAGGACAGAGGAGGAGGCAGCCTGGATGAGATACTGGAAACTCTGCAGGACATAGGATTGCCCAAGATCAGTGCAGAAGAAAGAGAAGAACTAGACGCACCAATTACTTTAGAGGAGTTGGAGGAGGTTGTTAGGCAGCTGCCTACTAGTAAGACCCCGGGAGCAGATGTATTCCCTAGTGAATTTTATAAAGCATATAGGACAGAAGTACTACCCCCAATGTTGGAAATGCTCAATGAGGCATTTGAAGTGGGACAGTTGCCGGAGTCGCTCAGAGAAGCGATCATAATACCGCTCCCTAAACCTAATAAACCTGGACATAGCTGTGGATCATACAGGCCGTTGTCGATGCTGAACCAGGACGGCAAGATATTGACGGCTGTCCTGGCGAATAGACTGCAGAAAGTAATTAGCAAATTGATACATCCAGACCAAACGGGCTATGTCCCGGACAGGAATATAACTCACAACCACAGGCGACTCCATCGGGTGATCGAATGGGGCTGTGACAATGAAGGAGAAATGGCAATCGTGTCTTTAGACGGAGTAAAAGCTTTCGACTCGGTTAGATGGCCGTGGCTGCTGGCGGCTTTGGGAGAGCATGGAATGGGGCCGGGGTACATCAGGTGGGTGGAGATGCTGTATAGTGCGCCGCTAGCCATGGTTCAAACAGGAACAGTGATATCTGAGAGATGGCAACTTAGCAGAGGCACTAGACAGGGGTGCCCCTGGTCCCCGATGTTGTACATTCTGGCCCTGGAGCCCCTGGCACTATACCTAAGGCAGCAATACGACACGATAGGTATTGAGGTAGGAGGGGAACAGCACCTGATATCCCTATAGGCGGATGATTTGTTAATATACTTGAGATACCCGGAAGAAAATCTTCAGTATATTCTAAAGGTGATGGGAAGGTATGCGAGGCTGTCCGGTATAGCAGTGAATCCCCAAAAATCTAGCATTTTCCTGTTGGGCAGTTACAAGGGAACCTCTGTAGAAAGATTGCCGGTGTTACCGGTGCCATGGACTGTGGACTCCTTCCGCTACCTTGGAAAAGATGTTTACCATACGGCGGAAGAGGAACATAGACGTAATACCGAGATGGCCATTGGAAAAATCCGCAAATGTATGAGGTTTTGGGAGAAGTTGCCCTTAGCGATGATGGTACGGGGAGCGATGCTCAAGATGGTGGTTCTGCCTAGGCTTCAACATTACTTTAGTAATATTCCACATATGATTCCCAAGAGGTTCTTTGTTCAACTGAATAGTATGTGTAGGGACTTCCTGTGGAATGCCAACCCCGAAATAGAGTAGCGCTATGGAAGTTGCAGAATTTTCACGAGAAAGGGGGTATTAAACTACCTAATTTTGAGGTCTATTATATAGCGAGTCAATTACAATATGTGGCCAAATGGCTTTCTGATGAAGCGACCCCTGAACTTAGATTGTTTGGGCAGGACTGTACCCCGTTTTACCTGAAGGAAATCATTTGGTTGCCTGAGTCAGAAATGAAAGAGCGCCCGGGGATGATGAGGCTGGGGTGGAAAATGTGGCGTTGAGTATGTATGATGATGGGGGACCCGCTGCCGTGTTCCCCGCAGGTACCGCTGGTTGCTTTGGCGAAAGGAGATAAGCAACTGAGGGTGATTATCAGAACCTACTGGGAGTCGGTTGGGCTGGTAACGTTGGGAGATATATGGCAGGAGGGGACCATCAGGGATTTTGAAGGTCTTGGGGAGGAGGCGGGATTACACGGGGGCCAATATGTTACATATCACAGGTTGGTGCGGAAGATTCGGCTAACGTGGCCTGAGACAGTATTGGCGGAGGAACCAGACGCCATTATGGGGATGATATATGACACAGCTGAAGGGGGGCATGAGATCTCTAGATTGTATGAGATGGTAATGACCAAGGTTGGAAAGGAATTGACACATTTGAGATTGGATTGGGAAGCAGAGGTGGGAGCCCAAATGGAGGATGGGATGTGAGAGTGGGCCCTGGGATACCACAAGAAGGTATCTAGGAATGCCAGACTGCAGCAAATACAGCTGTATGTAATGCATAGAGCGTATATGACCCCGCTGAGGATATCTAAATTCAGAGGCGCTGGGAGACAGGCGTGCCCTAAGTGCGATGAGGAGAACGCTGATATGACACACATGTTTTGGTCATGCCCAGTAATCGAGTGTTTCTGGAGAGAAGTGGCACAAAAGCTAGCAGAGAAAGGGGTCAGGCTCGCCATAGACACGGCCTGGGCCTGCCTGTTGGGAGGGTTCATCTAGGCCACGAAAACTGAAGCATGTTGGGAAACTGAAAGATTTGGTGTACGTGCTTGCAAAGCAAAGGATAGCTATGGGATGGAAAAAGTGTTATAAGCCACGGGTGGCGGTGTGGTGGAAGGAATTATAGAAATGGGCGGAGGCTGAAACGGTGGTATGGCAGGAGGCAAGTAGCATGTCTTGGGAGGAAGAAATGGGTACCCTGATGGCATGGAAAGCATTGATATCTGGACTATTTGGAACAACATTAGATCCAGAGGAATCCGATAAAAATGACGCCCTGCCGCGTGTAGCAGATACTGAGTGCGAAGGACAAACACGCTCGTGAAGGGGGTGGGATTAGGGGGGCAGTGAGCAAAGACTAATTGATGGTAATGTAATGGTTGTGGATTGCACTGCGTGTTTGGTTTATATTGTTGGTTGTGTTGAAAAATTAATAAAATTAAATCATTCTGTGCCCTTTCTCCTTCTCCATCGCTGGCATCCCCCAGGGCTCTATTCTTTCACTCTGGCTTGTTAGCATATACCTTTCTCTGCTGGCACGCCTCATGTCCTCCTTCTCCCACAACTTCCAGTGCTATGCTGATGACACAAAACTCTTCTTCAAACTTCCTACTGACACCCTTGCACCTTCCTTCGTCCCTGACTGCCTCTCTGCAATCCAGGCCTGGTGCACTGCTAATGACCTGTACCTCAATGCCAGCGAAACAGAGATTTTCCCTATTGGGTCCGCTGCACCCTACTTTTTCCCTTCACTCTGGCCTTCCTGCATTGGGTTCTGCCCTACCCCTCCTGTGAACCCAGGAATCTCTGAGTCATCTTCGACTCCTCCCCTTCCTCCCTTCCTTCATACCTTATATTCAGGATATCACCAAGAAGTCCCACTTTCAGCTCTTCCTTATCAAAGGAACGCTACCCTTCCTCACCTTCCCCCAGAGACTCAGTGTTACTCGTGTTCTAGTCCTCTCCAGGCTACACAATTGCAATAGCCTCTTCCTCAATCTTCCTTCATCCACCCTGCGACTCCTCCAGCTAAACCAAAATAGGGTATCAAGCCTTATCCTTGGCCTCAAGACCAGGGACTGCATCTCTCCTGCCCTACAAAGCCTTCACTGGCTCCCAGTCTCAAAAGCACACATTAAATTCAAATCCCTCTGTATCATCCACAAAGGTATATGGGGCCGGGGACCATGGTATCTTCAATGCTTCCTGACTAAATACTCCCCTTCTAGAACCCTAGGCTACTGTGGCACCAACTCCCTTATTGTGAAGCGGTTTGCTAAACAGAGAGGTGGTGGTCAGACACTTTCCTCAGCTGGCTCCCTTCTGTGGAATAGCCTCCCTCACCCTCTGCGTCTTGAGCAGATCTCCTAAAGTTCAGAAAAAGCCTCAAGACATTTCTCTTTACCTCTTCATTCTCCTCCTCTCTTCTCTGCTAATCATACAGTAGCATGACTGATGTGCAGGGCCCTTATGTATCCTAGGGGCCCTGACCCCCTGCCTCCCCCATCCCAACTGCTGTCTATTTTTACTGAACTTACTTAGGCTTCCACGGGAGGTTGCACTTACGTTCTTCTAATCTTATGCACTTCTCCCCGAGCCCCACTCCATGAGCACCACAGCACCTATCCCTTCGCCCCCCCCCTTCTGCACTTGCACGTTCTGAACACTCACAAGACATAGTAGGTTTGTCTCCCCTCCCTTTTATTCTGATTATTTGTTTGTAATGTTAATTCAATTATTTATTTATCTTTGTTGTAATTCATTGTCTACCCTTCCCCTGTCCCCACCCGGTTGCCCTGTGGGCGCTTTGATAGTGTTTTTTGCTAATTGTATAAGTGCCAAACAAATGACCAATAAATAAAGTAAATAAACAAATAAGAGCATGGAGAACAATAATATCTCTTGACGAAGGATGTAGATGAAAAGATTTGACAGACGAAGAGTTGTTCAGAGAAGAGTATTCGGAAGATGAGCTGGTATTTTTCATAAGCCTTACATATTAGCTAAAAGTTGAGAATAGGGATATGCCACAGAGAATGGCATTGGTAAGAAAGAAGCCATCATTTTTCCACGAAGATTTAGGAAAAGTGCCAAGCATCTTAGGGACCAACAGTCCATGTAATGTGCCTCTATTGAATGGAGCAGGAGCAGTTCAAATAAAGCTTAAGCCAGGAGAAATGTTACAATGACCAAAACAATATATGTCCAGAGAAACAGCTGAAGGTATATTTCAAACCATTTTCGCTCTAGTGCAGCAGGGAATACTAGTATCATCAGACTCCACATGTAACACGGCTGTGCATCCAGTAAAGAAATAGATGTGGGGGTCAAGGACATTTATTCAGGATCTATGCCCTTTAACAAAATTGTTGAAGCAGAGTTTTCTCTGGTTACAAATCCAGCTACGATATTATGTAACATCGCAGCTACAGCTAAATATTTTACAGCAGTAGATTTAAATAATGCTTTCTTTTCAATTCCCCTTTATGTGGACTGACACGATTTGACCTAATTTCCGTATAGAAATCAGCAGTGGAAACATAAAAGATTACCACAGGGGCACTATGAGTCCCCATGAATCTTTAATAGGGTTCTTCAGATGGACCTATCCAAGGTGCAACTCGAGAGCACAATAATTCAGTATGTAGATGACATATTAGTGTGCAGCGAGACAGAAGAGAAATGCAGAGAAGATTCAGTTCAGCTAATGACAATATTAGCAGGGAAAGGATACAAAGTGGACAAAGAAAAAATACAGTATTTCCAGAAAGATATCCTTTATATAGGACAGCTAATCTCTCAAGAGGGGAGAAAAGTGACACATGAGAGAGCCGAAGCGATCATGAAAACTCTGAGAGCTAAAACAGTGAGGGAAATGCAGCAATCTGTAGACCTATGTAATTATTGCAGGGCCTGGGTTTTTGATTAACACACATATATTAGGCCACTTCTGAACTGACTTAAAAAAGCACAGCTAGGCAAAGATAACATAACATGGACAGATGAGATGATAGAACGATTTGAAGAATTGAAAAAGGGGATTTGTAAAACCCCTGCGTTAAGGATTCCAGAATATAAAGTGGCGTTTTATTTGTTCTCACATTCAAATGGAATAATAATCACAGCAGTCTTCACACAGAAGACACCATTAGGACATGGAAATAAAACATTGGCTTATGATAGTGGGATTCTAGACCCAGTAATGAGAGGGCAGTATGCTTGCAAACCAACATTAGTTGCTGCTGATTTTGCAATCGAAAAAGCTGCAAGCATATTGGAGAAACCTAAAAGCACATTGATTACGCAAAGAGTGTCAGGTTATAAGGTGATTATTCAAACCCAGCAATCAAAATTGTTAGATCGAGAGTAGTGAATCCAGCGACATTTATAGCAGAACCAGTAGAGAAGTAGGATCATGTACATGAGTGCACAACGTATAGTGATATTTATGATGATATTCCCCACGTTAAAGAAAACGCTCTAGGATGGGGGGACTATTGATTGATGACTCTTTAAAAATTGACCAAATGACAGGAGAAAAGCATATTGGATCATCAGTAGTGAAGTAAAAAAAGAATGGTGAATTTGAAGTAGTGACAAGTGCAAGATTTCCTTCACATTGTTCAGCACAGGCTACATAACCACTGGCACTTATCAACGCTCTTCAGAGATGTGAGGATGAGGAAGTGACAGTGTACTCTGACTCCGCCTATGTGACATCAACCGTTCACGCAGGGTTGTCACATTGGAAAAGGAGGTCTCTCCGCACAGACGGCGCAGCATTGCAAAATGCACTGCTATTTGACAAACTCATTAAAGTACTAAAGCTTCCATTGGTTATGGTTGTGGTAAAATGTGCAGCCCATCCTAAAAGTGCAGTCATGATTTCTCACGGCAATGAAACCGCAGACATTGAAGCGAAAAGAGCAGCATATTTTCCCAATATTTCTAATTTTGAAGTAGGAAGTGTTAATCAAATGTCAGAACATTGCATGATGATGAAAGAAGGCTTTAATATGTTATCCATTGTACAGTTAATTGAACAGCAAGGTCGAGCCCCACAGGAAGAACAGGATTTAGGGAAGAGACAGGGGTGTTCTTTATCCCCCACAGAGGCTATATGGAGACAAGATAGTACCGGAAAGCTAGTTATGCCTCTAGCATTATTGAGAGTTGTGCTAGATCAGCTTCACTATGCTGCACATACAACCAGAGAGATTCTTGCTGCCATGATTGCAGAAGACTGGTTTTCACCAAATTTGTTAGAACACAGTGCACAGTTTATTGTAAATTGCATTGTTAGTCAGAATTTCACAGCAGGGAATACCTTGAAAGTGGTGAGAACAGCAATACCATGCCCCAATGTTCCATTTCAACATCTACATATAGATTATGCAGATATGTTGCAAACATGCAATGGCTACAGATATGTGTCATGAGAGGCAGACATCATTTTCCCCAGGGAAGTCTCAGCGGGCCCAAGTCGGGGCCCTTTGGACTCAGTCCTGGCGCCTTAGGCGCCAGGCTCATAGAAGAGGATATGTGTTTAAGTGCTTGGGTGCACACTTACCTGATGCAGACCTTGCTGCTTCATCCAGGCCCTCTTGAGGCCTGAATGGGACTACTTAACCTGTAGGACTACTTCACCACCCGGGTGTGGTCGGGGAAGGATACATACCTGATTGGTGGAAGGATACATACCAGGAACTTCTTCCAAGGCTATTTAAACCCCACCCGAACAGCCACACATGCTTCGCGTTGTTCTGCACCTAGCAGCTGGACGCTCACCGTGTCAGCTCCTCCATCCTGACTTCAGCCACGCCTGCCAGCACCCTGGAACACCTGCAAGGGGAGAAAGGAAGAGAATAGGAGAAGAAAAGCCCTTACCTGCTAAATCTGCATCCCGGAGTCATTTCTTCAACGGCCCTGAAAAGGAAGACATCATTTTAAAGGCATTTCGTTTCGATCGCTGCAGCGCTGCATTTTACTCACCTTTGCAAGGCGCTTCCATCTTCAGCAGCGATCTTCCGGATTCAGCTACGCCCCGGCGCCTAGAGGAAAAAAGACAAGAACAAAGGTGAGAGGGAGAAAAGGAATAAGGAAAGCTCAGTTTCCTTTTAAGTCTTAACTGTTGGATTATTTCCACTGCATTTCGGGTCCTGCCGCTTCCTGGCATCTCCGGACCCCGGCCCCTATGGGGGGAAAAGACAAAGACATTGAATGAGCGAATGCAAAGACATTACCTGAGCGCTCATCCAGAACTGTTTCACTTCGGGTCGGCGCCATATCTCCGGCACTCCGAACCCCGGCCCCTACGGGGAAAAAGACATAAGCATTAGCGCTTGCTGCAATTAGACAACGAACATTATTATTAAGCTTGAACTTTTGAACAGAACTTTTACAGCGCCTTACCTGAACAGTCAAGCTTACCTGAACTCCCATCAATCCTCAATCCAGTGAAGTAACTGGGTTTCAACGCGCCCCTGCATCAGAAGCAGGATGGAGAGCTCATCCTTCCAAACCCTAAGGTGAGGCTTCACGGGGAATCGTGGAGGAGGTATCGTGGAGGGTTGGAAGGGAGTGGGAGGCTTGAGCATTGTTCCACAGTTGGTAATACTCCCTTTTCACGCACAGGAGGGTATCCAACGAGCCAGGGAAGCCAGAATAGAGGGGCCCTTCCTGTCCATCTTCAGAGTTCTGCGCCTCCGACGCCGCGCCTCCGTGGGAACCAGGCGAGCGTTACAGAACGCGAAGCCTTACCACAATTTCCCACCTGGGCGCTATGGAGACTTCCGAGACAGATCAGCTGGCCCATCTTTTAGGGGAATTACGGGCAGAAGTGCACTCAGCCCGCCAGGAGACTAATGCTCTCAGAAGGGAACTAATCCTATCCAAGGAAAGAACTGATGATCTGGCCAAAAGGTTATTGCAGGGCCAGGCAGAGCACACTCTTTTACCTGTTTCCGGAGATATTTCTACAACAATGGGTTCGAATAACCCGGTACAAATCAATCTACCTGGACACATGCCTTTGGCGCCGCCGGAACGTTTTGCGGGGGATCCCAAGAAATATGCCGTTTTTATGAACCAATGCCGTTTACACTTTTTATGCAGGCCCGGGGCCTTCCCCAACGACCAGACCAAAGTAGCCTTTGTATTATCTTACCTCAGTGGCTGTGCTGCCGATTGGTCTATTCCATTGGTAAATCAGGATGATCCCATTCTCCGGGATTTCCAGGGCTTCCAGGCCAGCATGGAAAGATTGTTCGCTCGACACTCACAGGGACAGGCCCTTGACAACGAACTGCTATCCTTACGACAAGGTAATCAGGATCTTTTGTCCTATATCGCCACCTTTAATAGACTAGTTGTGGAAACCGGATGGCCTGAAAATAAAAGGATCACATTGTTTCATCGAGGCCTGCACGGAGAGCTTAAAGATGTTATAGCTCAGATAGTAGATCCACCCCAGGCTTGCGCAGACTACATAGACTTAGTGGTTCAACTTGATCACAGACTTCAAAATAGAAAAGCAGATCGGCTCAAGTATGAAACCAGAGTACCTATCAAGACCCACGTTAACTCCAAGAGTACTGACGTTTCCGAACCTATGCAAATTGGCAGTGTTAAAGGACCATTAACGCAGAAGGAACGAGAGAGAAGGCGACAAATGCAACTTTGTCTGTATTGCGGAACTTCCGGTCACTTTCTTCAAAGTTGTCCAGGTAAACCACCCAAGAAGGTGGTTGGAGCCACTGATAACGAGTTATTGACACCTGGTTCGGGAAACGACCTAGCCCGACAAACGTAGGGGTCCGCTTGCCGAGCTTGAAAACAAACTCTTTGACCTCGCATTTTGTCATGCCAATGGTGCTTGTGAACCCAAAACAGCCTCAGCAGTTGCATGCTATAAAAGCATACATAGACAGTGGAGCTATTGGAAATTACATAGACCGTGAATTGGCTTCCAGGATTAAGCTTCCTCTCCGCCCGAAAGTAACCCAAGATGTAATTACTACAGTTGATGGAACCGAAATAGCCTCAGGGCCTGTAACGCATTCCACAGTTGAAATCACTCTGGTGGGTCAGGACGGACATCGGGAAGCAATCGTGTTTGATGTGATCAAGGCCCCACAATTTCAAGTACTTCTTGGAATCCCTTGGTTAGAAACACATAATCCGAGAATAGACTGGCGAGCAAAGAAGATAACTTTTCCTGATTGTGAACCAACCTGTTACCCAAGGAATCCAGCTATGGGTCTAGCCTCTGTAACTTCCACCCCTGTACAGCTACCATCTGAATACCAAGAATTCCAAGACGTTTTTCAGAAAGAGCAGGCTAACACCTTACCTCCCCATCGATCTTACGATTGCCAAATCGACTTGGTACCCAATGCACAACTACCTTGTAGTAGGATTTATGCTCTTACTGAACCTGAGAACCTGCATTTGCGCCAGTATTTGGATCAATACCTGGCCAATGGTTTCATTCGCCCATCAAAGTCACCAGTCTCTTCCGCTTTGTTCTTCGTACCTAAAAAGGAAGGAGACCTTAGGGCCTGTATTGACTACCGCGCCCTAAATCAGATAACGATTAAGAATCGTTACCCTTTGCCCCTGATACCTGAGCTTATCGACCAAGTAAAAGATGCTCGTGTGTACACCAAGCTAGATCTCCGAGGAGCTTACCACCTGGTACGTATAAAAGAGGGCGACGAGTGGAAGACTGCATTCCGCACCAAATTTGGGCTCTTCGAATATCAAGTAATGCCCTTCGGTTTGTGCAACGCACCTGCCGCCTTTCAGTACTTCATGAATGATGTTCTTCGGGAACTTATCAATGTTTGTGTCATCGTTTATATTGACGACATCCTGGTGTATTCCTCCTCAGAATCTGATCACAGAAACCATGTTAGGGCAGTTCTTGAGAAATTGCGCCAGCACAAATTATTTGCTAAGCTCGAAAAATGTGTTTTTCATACCACAGAAGTGGAGTTTCTCGGATTCATCCTGACACCTCAAGGAATCCGAATGGACTCGCGGAAAGTGGACGCCATTCTCAAATGGCCATCTCCTAGCTCTGTGAAGGGAGTGCAAAGCACGCTTGGCTTTGCCAATTTCTATCGAAGGTTCATCCCGGAATTTTCTCGAACTGTTCAACCCATCACAGCTCTCATAAAGAAAAACAAACGCTTTGAATGGACTCTTGAGGCTGAACAAGCCTTTCAGGACCTGAAAACCAAATTCACCTCTGCACCTGTATTGAAGCACCCGCGCCCAGATCTCCCTTACATCGTGGAAACCGATGCATCCAGTTCGGCCATGGGAGCTGTCCTGTCGCAAAGAGACACAGAAACTAACCAACTACACCCTGTAGCCTTTTGGTCCAGAAAATTCTCTCCACCTGAACTCAATTACGCAATTACCGACAAAGAACTACTGGCTATTAAATCAGCTTTCAAGGCATGGCGTCACTATCTTCTCGGTGCAAGACACACCATCACCGTAATTACGGACCACAGAAATTTGCAGTATTTAAAGACGGCCAAAGCTCAATCTTCGCGACAACTCCGATGGGCTTTATTCTTTGCGGAATTTGATTTTGTAATTACCTATCGCCCTGGCTGCAAGAATGGTAAGGCAGATGCCTTATCCCGGATAGGCATGGAAGAACCCAATTCGAGTTTAGAACCTGTGCCAATCATACCGGAACAAAGAATTCTGGGCTTGACTTCATTGCAAACCATTGAGGACATCCAAGCTCAAGTAAAACAGCTTTTTGACTCTTCTGCCTTACTGGAATGGAGTCAAAAGGGTCCTCACTACACCGTTAAGGATGATTTACCCTACTTCCAAGAGCGGTTATTTCTGCCAAGTAAAGAATTGCAGGAACTTGTCATTACCCGTCATCATGAATCATTAATGGAAGGACACCCCGGTATCGCGAAAACAGAAGAAAAGATCAAACGCCACTTCTGGTGGCCTTCTTGGAGAAAAGACATAAAGTCATTTGTGTTGTCTTGCGGAATCTGTGCCCAAAATAAGAGTCAAAAGAAAAGGCCAGCCGGCCTACTTCAACCTTTGGACATTCCACCAGCACCTTGGCACACCTTGTCAATGGACTTTATAACTGACCTGCCTCCTTGTGGTGGTTACAACACGATTCTCATAATAGTGGATCTATTCTCCAAAATGGCCCATTTTATCCCTTTAAAAGGATTGCCGTCAGCTTCCACCTTGGTCAAGGAATTTATGGAAAATATAGTGCGGTTACATGGTTTCCCTTCCATATTAGTCTCAGAACGTGGAAGTCAATTTATCTCCCACTTTTGGAAGAAATGTTGCCAACTGGCACAAATAGACGTGCGGTTATCCACCAGCCACCACCCCCAGACCGACGGACAAACCAAGAGAACCAATCAGACTCTCGAGCAATATCTGCGGTGCATGTTACACCAATCCGAGTTGAATTGGAAGGACATCCTTTGGATTGCAGAATATGCATACAACAATTCAGTGCATTCTGGAACCGGACAGACTCCTTTTTATACCCTGTATGGTCACCATCCTCGGACCTCTGACCTAGATCCACCTCTGAACCTGGAGATGCCTGCAGTAAATCACCTACATTCCACAATAACCCAAGCCTTCAAAGAAGCTACAACCCACTTACAGCAAGCCAAGAAAAAGTATAAAGAAAACGCTGATTTGCACCGAAGTAAAACTCCTCCTTACCAAGTAGGAGATCAGGTATGGCTAGCAACTAAACATCTACCCCTCAAGGGTCTGCAAACTTTTAATCCCAGATTCATTGGGCCTTACCCCATCAAAGCTATTATCAACCCAGTGGCCTTTAAACTCGATTTACCATCCAACATGCGGATTCATCCCGTTTTTCACGCATCTCTTCTAAAACCAGTACAACCTGGAACCAGACTGTCTGAGCCCCCAGGCCCTGTCCAAATTGATGGAGAATTAGAATTCGAAGTGAAAGACATTTTAGATTCCAAGATAGTTAAGTCGAAACTCTTCTATCTTGTTGATTGGAAAGGATATGGACCTCAGGAAAGATCTTGGGAACCCAGTAACTATGTTCACGCACCACGATTAATTCAAAGATTCCATCGAAGATTCCTGCACAAACCAAAACCCCCGGGGGAAAAGACCTTGGGAGGGGCCTTGAGGGGGCGTACTGTCCTGATGCCTACCTCTAAGGAGCCAGGCCGGGCCCAGCAACCCCAGAGGCAGACATCATTTTGCCCAGGGAAGTCTCAGCGGGCCCAAGTCGGGGCCCTTTGGACTCAGTCCTGGCGCCTTAGGCGCCAGGCTCATAGCGGACCCCAGTCCTGGCGCCTTAGGCGCCAGGCTCATAGAAGAGGATATGTGTTTAAGTGCTTGGGTGCACACTTACCTGATGCAGACCTTGCTGCTTCATCCAGGCCCTCTTGAGGCCTGAATGGGACTACTTAACCTGTAGGACTACTTCACCACCCGGGTGTGGTCGGGGAAGGATACATACCTGATTGGTGGAAGGATACATACCAGGAACTTCTGCCAAGGCTATTTAAACCCCACCCGAACAGCCACACATGCTTCGCGTTGTTCTGCACCTAGCAGCTGGACGCTCACCGTGTCAGCTCCTGCATCCTGACTTCAGCCACGCCTGCCAGCACCCTGGAACACCTGCAAGGGGAGAAAGGAAGAGAATAGGAGAAGAAAAGCCCTTACCTGCTAAATCTGCATCCCGGAGTCATTTCTCCAACGGCCCTGAAAAGGAAGACATCATTTTAAAGGCATTTCGTTTCGATCGCTGCAGCGCTGCATTTTACTCACCTTTGCAAGGCGCTTCCATCTTCAGCAGCGATCTTCCGGATTCAGCTACGCCCCGGCGCCTAGAGGAAAAAAGACAAGAACAAAGGTGAGAGGGAGAAAAGGAATAAGGAAAGCTCAGTTTCATTTTAAGTCTTACCTGTTGGATTATTCCCACTGCATTTCGGGTCCTGCCGCTTCCTGGCATCTCCGGACCCCGGCCCCTATGGGGAAAAAAGACAAAGACATTGAATGAGCGAATGCAAAGACATTACCTGAGCGCTCATCCAGAACTGTTTCACTTCGGGTCGGCGCCAAATCTCCGGCACTCCGAACCCCGGCCCCTAAGGGGAAAAAGACATAAGCATTAGCGCTTGCTGCAATTAGACAACGAACATTATTATTAAGCTTGAACTTTTGAACAGAACTTTTACAGCACCTTACCTGAACAGTCAAGCTTACCTGAACTCCCATCAATCCTCAATCCAGTGAAGTAACTGGGTTTCAACGCGCCCCTGCATCAGAAGCAGGATGGAGAGCTCATCCTTCCAAACCCTAAGGTGAGGCTTCACGGGGAATCATGGAGGAGGTATCGTGGAGGGTTGGAAGGGAGTGGGAGGCTTGAGCATTGTTCCACAGTTGGTAATACTCCCTTTTCTCGCACAGGAGGGTATCCAACGAGCCAGGGAAGCCAGAATAGAGGGGCCCTTCCTGTCCATCTTCAGAGTTCTGCGCCTTCGACGCCGCGCCTCTGTGGGAACCAGGTGAGCGTTACAATATGATATGATATGATATGATATGGCATTTATAACGTGCTTATACAAAAGTGTTTTAAGGCGTGAAGTAGTATATATCCTAATAGTAGTGCGTCCTTTCCCCCAATGGATTGAAGCAGGTCAAAGCACGCTCCCTGATGCCACATGTGATGCCAAGATTCTTGTACGTGAGATGTTTTCTAGATGGGGTGTATGTGAAGTTCCGCGGTCTGATAATGGCCTGTGTTTTGTAAATGAGTTGTTCGAACAAATTACTCTTCTATGAGGCAAAAAGCATATGTTTTCATCTGCTTATCACCCACAAGCGAATGGTATTTGTGAGCTTTTAAACAGACTCCTTAAAGAGAGAATATCCAAAGTTAAGCTGACTCTAAAGAAAGGATGGCTATATTACCTATCCCTTGCTCTATTTACACTGAGAAACCAGCCTTCCTCAGATCACCACTTGACTCCTAATGAATTGGTGACTGGACGACACATGAGAGTGCCCCTTGCTCCTCCCACTCGAATTGAAACTGATGCCCATAGTTTAGTAAATATATTTGGGGATGAAATGCATGATTATTTGACAAATATGACTGCTAGTTTTTCTTTTATTTCCCAACAGATCAAAAATCGGTGGGAAGGGTCGAAAAAAGATTGAAGAAGACAGCCAAACGAGTAATACTGTAGAACTGTTAAAGCCTCCTAGTTTGTATCAAGGGAATCAAGTGGTTGTCAAGAGTTTCATCGCACTTAGAATAAGCTCGGTTTTAAAGGACCGTACCTAGTAGAGGGGGTCACCACCACTGCTGTGAGAATCCAAGGAAGATGAGCCTGGCTGCATCTGACTTATGTAATGCTTTACAAAGGAGAAACCCTTACCCCTCTAGCACCCATTGACAGTAAAGCAAGAGAAGAAATTCTGCAACTGCAGATAAGATCGGCTACAATGAGCCAAAAAAGAACAATGAAGTGACTATTTGAACGGTCAATTATTCCAAAAATTAAAGGGACATTAATAAACCTTACAGTGTTCACAGGATTAATTCTATTAAGTTAATGAGAAATTGCTTTGAAGACAGAAAAATAAGAAAAGTACACAGCACTTTCTGCTGCCTTTAACATTGCACACATTTCTGCATGCTGTTTTTGTATACATACTTCGATCTTATCCTGCTGTAGTTCCACAGGTTGATATTGTGACATTTTTGGGAAATTTTCAAAATAGTCCTATCATTTGCAGGATCATCATTGCAATAATATTTCAATTTTTGTTATCAAAAGAATGTGATTATTATAAAGAATAACATGAATTACACAATGATAAAAAGAGAATGGGAATTTTCCAGTTTGTGAAAGACACATTGTTAGCAAGAAGACCTGTTAATACCTGGTGAGGGGGGTGTTGTGGACTCCCAGCCAATGGGGAGGCTCAGAACATGGGCGTTACCAGATGGTAATATCACTGCCCTAAACCTCCTCAGGTCTGGCACCCACCATCTCCCTTTGCCAGGGAATGAGGTAAATGCTTCTAACCGCCCCTCCCTTCTTCCCCATATTTCCCTTCGCTCCCTCCACCCCCACACTTACTTCCTTTTCAGGAGTGGACATCCTGAAAACACTTCTGTCTCCAGCGGGTCCGCTCCCGATCTGTCACAGGCCACCATGGAAAGGAAGAAGGGACTATTTATAGTGCCTTCTCTCCTTTTAATGGCAGGTATTTTATTTGTTTACTATTTTCCATATTTTTTAATGCCCACCATGGAAATGGAGAAGGGACATGTAATCCCTTCTCCCTTTCCATAGTGGCCATGTTATTTGTTTCCTTTTTGTTTTTGTTTTCAATGGCCACCATGGAAAGGGAAAACAGACTGTGTTTCCCATTCCCAGGCGGACATTTCTTTTTCCTTTTTTTTCTGTTACGAAAATGCTTTTAGTACCCCGGTCTTATGGGCCTGGGTACTAATAGCAATAAGCCCCAAGCAAGTGGGACATTACCACTTCAGGTAATGCCCCGGGTCATCTGTTAAGGTAATGCCCCTCCTGCTCGGGGCTTATTGGCTTGCTTAATCAATAAAAAACATGCAGTAAGATGTATGAATTGTGAAAAACCTAAAGGTTTTTTCCTACCTACTCCCCGGGGATCCTCTTCTCATGTGACCAGGGAAGGGCCATTGCTTATAGATCCTGACCCTGGAGGTGGAGTAACAAGTGAGGATCAGAGGAATAGAGGGTTGTCAAGGATTGGGGAGGGAATACCCAAGTGTGAGACATGTCATCCCACCTTTTCTAACCCCGATCCATCCTACCCCCCTTCTGTCATAGTATATTGTCACTCATGTCCTGTACCACCTCAAGACTTTCCATCATACATTCAAAAGAGAGGATTTGACGGGTCATACCTTTACTATCCTGAACATCACTCTAACATTAAGAAGAGAAAAATAAAAATAATGCATCCTTTCTATCATGAATACCCCTGAAGATCTGCGACATGGTATACCCCTTCTCTGACATTGACGTACCCAAACCCTCCCCCAACCTTGACGGGATATATTAAGGAACACGGTCTTCGTTCCCAAAATACTGCACAAGTACTGTGCTGTAGAAGAGCGAGTCAGGAAGAATATAGTCTTACTATATGAAACACCACTTTAGTACTCGGACGAGGAAGATGCAAACAGAGGCACACCAGCATACTCAATGGAAATGTCCCAATAACAAGGCTAGGCATAGTCAGATAATTGAAACGAAGTGTACCCCCCCTGCAACCCATTAACCAGTCACAGATGTATAAAAAGGAGGGAGAAATCAACAACAGCAATAACAGTCCTGGGACTGACAGAAGCAGACATGGTTGTGAAGCCAGAAGAGAAGCTGAAAGGAGGCAATACTCTGAGGGGAGCCAGTGTATGCAGTGCTGTAGCCTGGAAAGCACCCATAACCTGGGGACTAGGAAGGCTGCTGTCCCTGGCAGGTGTGGGACAGAGGCAAGACAGCAGAAGGAGGCTGTCTGAGGGGCCATTCTTCTACACACCAAGAGGAGTGCCCCCCCACCCGGGGCACGGTGATAGAGTTGGAGTGCCTTGGGGGTAGTGAGGGAAACCATAGAGGCATTTTTCAAGGTTTGTGGCATAGAAAAGCCCTGTGTGAATTTGATTGCGAGTGGTAGAGTAAGAACTTCTATTCTATCCAGTTTTAAAATGTACATTGTATCGGAGTGGTCACGTTCCTTCAAAGAAGGGAAGGGACATTTTTGAAAGTCTCCATGGGAAATGTACTTTAAAGTAAACAACCTCTGTGTTGAGAAGGAAGGACTTTAGAAAAAGGGAGCTATGCAAAGAGATGAGGTGTGAGCAAAATCCCCAAGGAAAACTATAAAGAATAATTAGCATTCGGGTGGCCACCAGGCAACAGAGTAATGCAAGAAGGCCACAGACACCCCACCATAAAGAAGTATAACTGGAAGTTTTCCAGGCAGGGGAGTGACCCAGGAACCCCATACAGATCCATAATAAGATTAATTAAGCATCAATATGGCCCCCAGGTGGGAGAGTGATCCAGGAGGGCTGTGGTGACCCCACAATAAAGACATTATAAACTGGGAAGGTTTCCAGGTGGGGGAGTGACCCTGGAGAACCACAGAAACCCAGTAAAGAAAATATGAAGAATCAGTAATTTATAAAGAAAGTGAATGTTGACAGAAAATCTTATTTTGCCTATGAACTTTAACATGAGGGTATAACTAAAGCTCAGGGCACCTGGTTGCGCGACCTGTGATGGGTGGACTGTGCAGTCTAACAACTGCGCCACAACCATGGGAGAGCCCATTGAATAAGTGAACTGTGTGGCAAGTTGAATTTGAATAAACCAAAGGAGTCTTTGAATATGGGCAAGGCAACCCCTAAGGAAACCAGTTGAACTTCTGTGTTCCATTGGATATGGAGAAGGGGACCCCTACAGAAGCAAGTTGAACTCTTGTGCTTAGAAAATTGGAACTTGACCAATTGAACATTGGTGTGACATCAAATAAGTTTGACCTTGGGCTGGGGAAACCTGAGAAACCCATTGAAGTGTGTGAACCCGAGGGCTTTGAGTTTGGCAAAGGGAACACAGGAAAGCCCAAGGAACTGTGTTAACTAAGGTAATGTGAACTTTTGGCAAGTGAATCCTGATAAACCTGAGGAACTTTGTGATCCCGAGTGCCTTGAGCTTGGGGAAGAGAATTGCCAAAGAACTCCATTGCCAAACTATGTTTTCCTTTAACACTGCTGAGTTTACCAAGTCCCATACACATTGTTATTCTATATAAGTGAGGGCAAGCATAGGGTTTGACATAGACAATATTTTGTTTTGGAATGACAGACTTAGACTTCTATTAGTTTACTTTCTAATAGGGAACATTATAATTTTAGAGCTAGGGCAAGAAAGGCGTTAGACCATCCTGACCAGCAAAATAAAGGTTTTTGAACTACATTTCAGTTGTCTGTGTCATCTTGTGATGCCATACCTGCCCCACATAATTATTTTGCAATATTTCTTGTAGTTATGTTTTGAACTATGTGCAGTCTTTATTTCCTTATTATTATAGCATTTCACAAAATGTTGTTTTACAATACATATGAGGTGTTTAGTAATGAGACAGTTGTTTCTATCCCGACCTAAAGCACAAGTGACATTTTCCCTGTTATTTCTAAGCAAATCATTTAACTTAAGAGGGATGTTGGAGAAGATCATGGGGATATAAATCCATACCTTGATAATTCTGCCCATTTAAGAAAATAACATGTGGTATCAGTACATGAAGGAAGTGGGGAGAAGGACATCACATGAGAGCTGATATGTATGTTCTCTCATCCCTAATGCCATGATCACACCAGAGTAATTAAAGCAAGATAAATACCTACATATGATGCACAGTATCTCAGTCATCTAGCAGAATGCATGACAAGAGGACAATTTCAAGGAAAATGGGTAACTGTTCTAACTTGATGGGTCCGACTTGATGGTCGTGCAGTTATGTAATGCCTCCGTCCCCAAGTACCGCTCGAGCAGAATGTAAAATACTGCCCTAGCAATCTTTGAGGCCACAGGTGGGAATGTCGTCGTCAGCCTGGTACCAGGAACGCCAGAAGGACCCCTGAGTACTGTAAGGCAAAGGGTTATAATCAAAGAAACACTCAAAAAGGCACTTGGCAATTGGCAGAAGGAGTAAACAAGATGCAGTGACACCAGCTTACCTAAAAGGGGTGGAGTGTAGGTAAGGAACCTATGCAGGGGAACCCACAGCAGGCTGGGATGATGTAGTTGACACTCTTGAAAGCACCTGGTGGAGCAAGACTGGATCCGTGGCAAAACGTGAAGCAATCCGAGGGTTGCAAAAACAGAAGGGCAATCCAAAAGCAAGTCCAGAGTACAAATAGGTGTCAGATGTCCGGGAAATCAGAGAGCACGCCAGGGTCCAAGGGTAATCCAAGAGCAGTTCCAAGAAGCGTTCCAAGGTCGAAGCAAGGAGAGGAAACAAGAAGCAAAGGTAACGCCTGGCAGTCCTCCGTAGAAGTAGCTGTGAAGCAAAGAGTCTTGTTTGCCGGCTTCTTTTGAAGAGGCGAGCGGTATCACGTGACGCATCACGTGACTGCTCACGCACGTTGCGTGGAGCGCAACGCGGCCAGCGATTGGGGCTGTCGGTACGTCCTGGTATCCTGGCGTCGCCGGCTGTGCAGGAGGCGCCATGGCAACCGCCAACGCGGAAAAGGGCGAAAAGAGGCAGGTCCGCCCAACATGGTATTCCGCCTGCCGCGTTTCCCCCGCTGGTGTGAATGGGAAATACGACGGCGAGAAGCGCCTGATGAGGGAGACAGGTGTGAGGGGGGAAGTGAGAGATGGGTTGTGTGAGAGGGCGTGACAGTAACCCTTCGATGGATGTCAAAGAAAAAAGATTCCAAATGAAGATGCTTAAAAAACAGGAGATGTTTAAAGATCCAGATTGGAAAATAAGAATGCTCCTGTACTCATCCAGTGATCTGACTGGAGAACAGATGAGGATTGTTAAACAAAAGAGACTGGATTGTGCAGACACATGGGAAACACCAGGATTTCCAGGATGCTGGGAGAGACCTGAGCTATTGGTATATGGACAGTAGACATCAGTACAGGATGGGAAGAAGGAATGTTAGGATGCAGTTCACACACATTATTGACCAGTACAGATAGTGAATGATGAATGCCTTAAGGAATGAGCCAATTATTCAAAATTATTAACTTTGGTTGTGAATGAAGCAGAACCTGGGTCTATACTGCCGACGAAGAATGTGTTTCAAAAATAGTGGTCTGACCAAAGTTGAAGAAAATAAAGGATGCAAGCAAATTATTGATGTCCCAGGAATTAAAGGATGGATCGCCGTGCTAGTGGACCACTATTTGTTCAGTGGATCAAAAGCTTAGATGTTGCTACCTAAAAATTGAGGAGGAATATGTTCGATAGTGATAATACATGTTCCTGCATTGGTGATTCCCCAGAATGATCTCCACATAGCTGACTTTCTAGAAATGGATGCACACCAAAGGACAACGAGGTTGATCAACCACACCTGACAGAAGAGAGGGAACTATTTTTCAGCAAAATCAATAGAAGTTTATCACGACATCCCAGAGGAGCACAATTTGTTCAGTAGGACGACAGTGATATTCACAGCCATATTCATGCCAGGAATTCAAACTGCAGTGAATGTTAAGTGGTTACAAATCACCAGGTGGGAACTGCTACAAACAATTAACACAACAATAAAAGGATTGAATGCGCTAAAAGAAGAATTGAGGGCCATCTGACTCATGACCCTCCAGAACAAGTATGTCCTGGACTTAACTACATCTATGCAAGGAGGCATGTGCACCAGGATTGGGTCTTGCTGCTGCATATTCACACATGCCCATGCTGGAGAAAATGGAACCCTGACAGAAGCAATAACTCTGTTGTCAACCCTGAATACGAAAATGGTGGAATAAGTAGATGAGGCTGAAGACGAAGATTGTTTTTCATCCCTCTTCTCATGGGTTCCAACCTGGATGGCAAATGCTTTCACATTGTTGGGAGCAATACTAGTGTTAGTGTTGCTGGGATTCTGTCTTATAAGAATAAGTATAGGACACTATAAGAAGACAGCAAACACAGCTATTGGGATGAAGATAATGATCAACGTGAATACTGTGGCCGACAAACACATGCAGATTGAAAGCACCACCTGTGAACACATGAAAGGAGGTAACCTGGCACCCCCTGGAACAATGTTTTATTATCCCAAGGATCATAAGAACTATGTGGGATGTTGGGTTTTCTACCGACTGGGGAGTGTTGTCATATGACCTGGAGTGTAGATGAACATATAAAGAATGCAGGTGAACTGAGGGGGTGACAAAGATATGGATTCTGAAGAAACCACGGTGTGAAGAAAAGGTGAAGAAAATTGAGGAGTTGCTCAAGGACTCTACAAAAGGGTGTAATGTAGAGTGGCAGATGTACACATAATATCTAGAGCCCACCGCCTCATCTCCAACATTTTGAAAGAACAACAAGAGAACACTGTGCATGACACCTGGTATCATCCCACTACTACCTTGAAGGTATGAGCGATGTTATGCACCCAGACAACCCTACCGAATGTACCCTCGAACTGAGGCAGTATACATGAGTCTGCAGACATCACTGGACATAGAATAGCTATAATTAAATCCAAACAGAAGAGGAGTGAGGTCATGAAGAGATGAAATACTTGGCCGCACTAAGCCAGATGCATGGACATGTGGAAAATTAAGATGTGTATGCAAATATGAAGAAAACCACATACACGTAGCAGATAAGTGACAAGAGATATAGTAGATGTTTATGCGTAGAAACGCAAAGTAGGAAATATAATGCAAGTAAAGCAGCCATGTTCAGAAAATGGATGTCAGCATTGGATAATAGTAAACAAGAAATCTCGAGGAGCGACCCCCAGGCTGCAAAGCTGACAGGTGCTGACAGGTGATGGAATACAGATTTGTGCAAGAACAAAGCTTATTTGCTTGGCTCAGGATGAAGGATGCCATAGCAAGAAGCAACTGCAAGGCATGAATGGAGTCAACGAGGATAAGTCATGTACGTACGACATATTTCTCACAGTTTAAGTAAAGCAGTGAATAACTATGAGTGTCAAGTATTGAACAATCAAAGAAGCAGTAAGTGCATGCAGGGCAGAGCAACCAAGTCTCCAGAGGACAATAGGAGTAATAGCACCCAATGTAATTGAATTACATAGTACTAAATCAATGGCCAGAATGGACAAAATCATGGTCTCTTCAGAGGTGGTGTAAAACCAGAAGACAAGGCCTATTCATGAAGCACCAGTTGAAGATAGCAATGTACCTTCACTCCCTTTAAAGACCTGAAGAAGGGAACGGTCATCAAGGTCAACAACAAAGAAGAAGCCTTGGCTTAGGGCATAATTGATGAGAGATGGTAGGCTAATTAGCTGAGAAAGGCAGTTGTCTGATGTTGTTCCCATGCACCTGGGTTTCATTGCTTACTGCTACTAACAAGCCGAATGTCCAAGGTAGGAAGCGAGTGCCACCAATCATGAGGGCAAAAGAAACGATGGACAATACATTGTTGCAGAAGCCTATCCACTGCTGGTATTATGCTATTATCACTATTTCACATAGTTAGAGGTTAGTCAAGGCGTGTCTACTAGATAAGGGGCAGTCAATGATGATACTAACATCTATATGAACTATAGATTTATATGTTCAGCAGGTTTCCCTACTTTATTGAACTGATAATAAAGTAGTATTTTCCATATTCTTTGAGTCCGTCTGATTTTTTGTGCCTCAGATCATTTATTTGGTAAATCCATTCGGCACCTGGAAGGCTCCAGGTGCTATTGCACAGTTGCAATGGTGGTTGGGGTGATCATTGCAACACATTTGCCTGCATGCAATTTTGGGTCAGCAGATGTACAGGTCAGACATCCACATGTTGCAATAAGACAAGGTCAGAGTAGAGTAGGGGCTCACTGATGATGCACAGACCTCCATCCTTCCACTGATGGGAATCACTCTCAATTATGTCCATGTGTATATCTGTACTCTTGATCGCACAAACCATGCCATCTTGCATGACCTGATTTGCCCTGACATGATTGCACAGGTCACCGAATGCCATTAATCTGCACTGTACAGATCACAGTGTGTTCAGTTACAATGTCTGATCTATGTGTGGCTGGCCATTTCATGTCTGTATGCATTGTAATGCACATATGCATGTTCTGACAGGTACTCATAACTCAGAATGTTGTTGTCTGTCTTTGTGCAGGTGGTGATGCAGCAGATGCAGAGGTAGAGGAGGAAGATGAGGGGGACACACAACAGACCACCAGTGGAGGCTGGAGTGCTGTGACCCGTGAGAATCCCCATGTGCTGAAGGCACTCCTCAGTAGGATGGCAGACTCTTCTCCTGACTCTTAACACTCTTCATATGAAGCTGATGAATCTGATGTGTAGGACTCACTGAAGGGCATGGAGGGTTCCCCAATGGGCAGTCTGGATGGGCCCATTGAGTCCAAAGAGGTGATCAGGAGACACGGGTTCCGGTCAGTGGGAAGGCCTGAGTTTACAGTGGTTAATGCTGCAAGAGTGCCTTCACCTGTGTTGGAATCAGCAGCAGGGACTGTTGTTCAAAGGGAGGTTGCAGACTGGCAGCCAATGACAGAGGTCCCACTGCAACGGGCCTGGACCCCGGCATCCCATCACTATCGGACCTGCATACGTAGAGTGGGAAAGGAAGCATCAGATGCTGCCTCCAACCATCCGACATGGCAAGGTCCTGTAGGAGATGGCCAGGGACCTCCATCACCTGGCTGAGAACATCTCCTCAGCAGCTGCACAGGATGTCCAACTTCTGGCTTCTCAGAACCACCAGCAGTCGATGATAGACACCTTGATGATGACACTGCATGCTGAGATGCAGTCCTCAAGGCTCTCCCACAGACTGGGCGTGAAGACCAACATCAAAAGCCTTCAGTATGATCTGGCATCTCTGTGGTATTCCCTGCATAGAGATGCAGTGGCCCAGAAATGAAGCCTTCAGCTGGAGATGTTGGCAACTAGAACATCCCACAGCCTCACCCATACAGGTGCAGGTGACAGTCTACATTGATTTACACATGTGCAGTCTGCATGAGTGGCTCCTTTAGCTGGTCCAATCCAATGTCCTATGTTGTTACTGGTATGTTATCCTATCTTGTAACTGCACTTCCTGAGAGGTCCACCCAGCACCCTTGTTATACCTTAGTCCCCATATCCTCTGCTGGACACTGGCCCTCCATGCGCCAATGCAAAGGCACAGTGTTAGGTGAAGGTGGTCAGGGAATCACAGCAGAACAGCTCTGCCAACAGGTAAGGTTGTGCACTGACAAATATTCATGGCTGGTCACTTTTGTACCCCAATAGTTGCATGAAGTGGCATGTGTGAAATTTGCATGTAGCATGTGATTTGGTGATGGTGACTGTCACTAAAGATGTGATTTGGCCCACATGTCTGTCTGTGTGCATGTCCCCTTGATCATCCATGCATGTGCTTTGGGTTTTTGGTTGTACTTCTGCAAAAGACGGCAGACTCACAAGGTTGTGCTGCACTTATCCTCCCTGACCCATTGGTAGCCTTTGACACTATCAGCAACAGCATCCTCATCAACAGAATCCACTCTTTAGGCATCATGTACTCTGCATTGAGATGATTCACCTCTTAGCTCGCTGACTGTTCGCAAATCTTCTTCCGACCAACCCTCTCCTTCCCCACCCTGTTTTCAATGGGGTCCTGCAGATGGATTGCCTATCTACCCTACTCTTCAACCTGTGCCTGAGCTCCCTCCTCACCCTTATCCACGCAAATGACCTCTCCTGCTACAACTATGCAGATGACACCCAGAGCTTTTGCAATATCTCCAAGACACTGGCTACTCTCCATCCTGATCTAAACTCAGGCCGCACAGATTTCCAACTACTGCCTGACAGCTAACCACCTCCACCCAAATCCTGGTGCAACCGGAATCCTGATTAGTAGAAAAATAGCACTCTTCCAACAGCCAATTCCCTGGTTGTGATCCCTAAACCCCACTCCTACAGCATCCGGCTCAGTAAAGAACCCTCTTGAACTTTCCCTCTCCAGTCCTTCCCCTCCTCCTTTGGTGTTCCTTCCCCCCTGCACCCAAGGGCCCCAAACAGGCCACCGGGCAGCCTGACAGTTAGTGTGCCAGACGTGTATGCCTGCCATTAATGTCCTGCTTTGTGCTTGCATCCCAGAGCAGACTAACACCTGTGTCTAGCGTGCCAAACTTACTCTGGTGGCAATGTGTTTACTTCATTTCCAGTGATTATTCTCTTTCTGAGTTCCGTTTTTTGGTGTATTCCTTGGTGCTCACACTCTTTGATATACTCTGCTTGTTGTTGCAGGAGGGGGAACCCAGTCCATCTGTGCATACAACACACCCTCATCCGGTTGGTTCATGGGGTTCTGAACTCTGTGGTTCTGACTAGGGTCACCCACACATCCTTCCCTATTCTGGCGTGCCTTCCACGTTCATGGCTGTACATTTAGAAAATAGATTCAGCCCGCCTTGGGACTGTGTCAAGGGTATGCCCCCTCAGGTTTGCCTCCCTACATGGGTGTCTGCCCTTTATAGGTAGAGCGCAGGCTGAGCATCCTAGAAGCTCACTGGTGGCCAGTTTAGAGTGGACGGGGTTGGGTGTGGTTTGCCCCAGTGTAGGCCCCCTCTGCCATGCCGTTCACAGTTTGCCATCAAGCATGTATGTGCAGCAGTTCAGTGTGACCATTCTGTGGGGTACTATGACCCCTCCCACTTTCAGTTGTGCCTGAGGACAGTCTCTCCCCTTCCACCACATCCCCTGGTGCAGGCTGGCCTGCCGATGCCCATGCGGTTGATCTGTTCACCCCCAAATGTTGGGGGTTTGCATGCTCTGTTGCTACTGTCCCGCAGATGTATCTGAGGGTGTGCAGATCAGCCCAAGACAGGTTTAAGGCATCCCCATTGCTATGCTCAAGCAAGTGCAGCTACTGTGAGCATCCAGCCAGTGACATATCTTTGTCTCAATGAGTGAGTGATACACATGTGATTACACATGGCTATAACAGTGACAATGCAAATGGCTCATTGAGTTAGTGATGTACCCTTTGATTGACGGCTCTGTCAAATTGACATTTGTGGTGGATGTTCAGCTAATACATGCCAGAAAACACTGACCTCCTGGGATGAGTACATTAATCAGACCTAGACCAGTATGGCATATCATGGACACTTTGGTGACTGTAGCGACACTTGGTCAGATCGCACCTCCTCATGATGGCAAACGTACAGCGTGCTGTCTGGGCTGTCAATTTCATGTGCCTACCACGGTGCTCACAGGAAAGGGTAAATCATGTTTCAATTCCAGTGAGTGAGCCTAACAAACAGACACCACATCCAAAGAATGCAGGAGGCATGCAAATTGGCCACTCCCAATTTGGAGAGGTAGTGACTTGAATCAATGTCACAGGATTATTTTGAGTCCTTATGGATGGAATGTGTTCCGTTCACATCCTTTAACTGTGAATCATTGGAGGGCAATTCTGGTGGCAGCAGCAATGGTGGGTCCAGGCTCACATGCATATGGTATAGTTGCTGCACTTGTAATTGCTCCTAGTTGGATCTTGTGATCCGGATGGTGTTCGTGCACAAGGCACACATATGCCTGTCCCAGACCTGGCCACCAGCACCATGTGAAGGACTGTCATTCTGCCATAGAGGACAGCAGACAGACTTAGAGGGCTGTGCACCGTGAACATGTTTGTTAAGTTTGTTATGTTCCACACTCTGAAACTCTATCCGACTCAGCATCCGCCAAGTGGAGGACCACCTTTCCTTCAGGAAGGCACTGAAAACCTGCCTCTTTCCTTCCCAAACGGGTAAAGGCCACACCCCATCCAATGACCCAGCACAGATTGCCCTGCTGTGGGCACGCAGCCAGCCCATGGCAGTGTTGTACTGCACGTCATTCAAAATGATAAAAGAACCCGGGGTGCACTTCTTTAACAAATGTCCAAGTGCTACCTCTATCTGGTGCCGGGAGGGGTTAGATATGTAAGACTAAAGAAGATAGAGGCCTGTCTGAAAGGTTAGGAACAAAAAAGCACTGAAAGGGGGGCTACTTCCAGTAGTTTAAAATCATTTTAATCATAGATCCTTAACATATTCATTGTCATGCAAAACATCATGAAAAAACACACAAAAGTATATCATAGTATACCACTTGTATACACAAGATAAGCACTGCTACTAACTGTGGCCAGGGTATCATAATGCTCAGAAGGAATACAATTTTTTAGTTCGTAGATTTCCTTCTAACTCTGAAAAACATAGGTCAGTTTGCGTAAACAGTTTTGGTTCATTGCATTGATTTAATCTCTCATTGTGTTCACCATTACACAATGTAAACTCTCAACATGTTTCTGCTCTAGGGGGCACAAATCCGGAACATTCGTCAGGAGTGGACCCTGGTTCCTTATGCATGTGCCGATGTTACAATTACGCTCAGGTTTGGGGTGCAGGTTTTCTAGTTTCCTTCGCCTATCAGACAAAACAAAGAGAAAAGACTATTATGAGTGATAAATCCTCAGAATATAGTCAGACTCGTCACTAGAGTGATACCCTGCAACAGGTTAATAATTAACTTTGCCGGTGTATGTAGAGGGTAAGGCCAAACTTGAGTAATGGCTGTCGGCGCTGAATGCTTCCTTCCTAGTCCCTGTGGGGCGAAAGTGCATATATAAAGTATGCCTCTCAGGTCCCAAAAAATACAGCCATAGGTGATAAACCCATGGTTTACACAGAACAAGAAAACGGGCAGGGATAAATCAGGTCTCTAACATATTGGAGTAGTGTCGCACTCACGTTACTAAGAAGGCTGTGCAGTAATCCACAATGTTAGTTCGGAAGCGTCGGTGGTCTCTACCGTATTGGGTCTCACGGAGCAGAATAACTGAAAATACAGATAATAACTACTGTAAGCTAGAGATAGCAAATGCATAAAACCTCAGAGCGAATTCTGGGCGAGCTGAGTCCCTACCTGCGAAATCCATGTCGTAGTGTGCAGTGTGTCTAATTCCTGCTCGGGTCCTATGGTGCTCCACTTTAGCCACAAAATTACTAGAAGGGGAAAATACACATACAGCCACGAAACTGGTCTCTTATTAAGATACAGCATACAGGTAAAAAATATAGTGTTGGGAGGGCAACATCTCTTTTTTGACATGAGAAAAGCTCTATTCATGGCTGCCTGTCTCTGAGGACGCATGCTGCCTGTGCACAGTCTATATTCCCTCCTGCAACTACATGGTACCTTGCTTACGAGCGCTCACCTGTTCCAGTACCATGTATATGCCTTCCTTGGACGAGACGTGTCCTCTTGTTTGATGAATTTGCTCTCTGCTCATCGGAATCTAACCGTAGGAGTCACTGGTGCCTATACACTTTATTTATTTGCACCGGTTCCCTCCTATGGATGAATTCAACATTGCTTATGAGAGCTCACTTGGTTCACTGGCATCTGCATACGTTCTTTGGATAAGAAGTGTCCTCTTGTGTACCCCCCTTCTATAATGTGGAGCCATTATAAGGACAGGCGATTGTGCAATCCTCCTTTCTGCGAAGATCTAAATTGCAGAATCCTCAGCTCTTGTGCACTTCGTAGAGCCTTGAGAATATATTTCATGGCCATTAAATAATGTGTGCTATTGGGACACTGTACACACTGGACACTAACCCTATGGTGAAGGAAATTGTTCTGCCCATGTTTAGTGCTAATAGTGTTTTGTGTCCACAAGCCCACATGTATATCACATCTCTCCTGTGAATGAGGAGCTGTAATACACCCCATTTTACTTACACAATCTACAGTTTGCAGATTTTCTATGTCCAGATGTGACTTTAACATACTAATAGACACGTGTATGGGGATGTTGTTGGTACTCTTGTTCAGAAGGGAATTGCCATAGCATTTCGGTGCTGGAATGCCCATGTGGGTGGGACAAAGACTGATGGATATTTCCCATCTGTGAAAGGTAGAGTGAGCAAAAAGCGATGGCTGCAAACTCTCAAAGTGGGAATAAAAATCATAGAACAGGTTACCTTGCTATATTCTTTGTGGAGAGGGCGCCTGCTACCTTTTTGAAAAAAATGTTTGCAGGGAACTTGGGGTTGTCACCCTGAGTTACCCGGGGGAACCCAGATGTGGACTCCTTGCTCACTGTGATCAGAGTGGCACATCACCTCACTGATGAGGCCCAACAAGGCTGAAGCATCTGTATGGGGTTGCTGTTGGTACTCTTGTTCAGAAGGGAATTGCCATAACATTTCGGTCCTCGACTGCCCCAGAGGGTGGGACAAAGACTGACATGCAAATGGATATTTGCCATCTGTGAAAGGTACAGTGAGCAAAAAGCGATGGCCGCGAACTCTCAAAGTGGGGAAAAAAAACACAGAACAGGCTATCATGCCATGTTCTTTCTGCCTGCTAGCTTTTTGATAAAATGCTAATAGACAGTCCATGGTTTGTCCCTCTTTCTTTGTACATTGGCTTAGACCAAATGATTTACGTGTTGCATTGCCACTGTGGAGTCCCACAAAGGGCTGGCATAATGATTCTGCACTGTTGGGTGTTTTGGGGACCCCTTTGAGACTTACTGTTATATAGTTTATTCAGGAGAAGAAATGTGCATCCCTCATTGCTCGAGTAGCAAGCAGGATTGCGACCCTCCAGTACTTGATACTGTAAACATCATTCTGCCATTGTTTTAAGAAATGTAGGAATGGGCCTTTGATCACTGTAACCCAAAGCAGGCCCACTTTTAAAGAGTAAGTGCGTGCTTGTCCGTAAAGCAAGATTATTGTATAAACGGCCGTGGGGGGAGGTTAGATGACATCAAAGAGTCAAACTAACCTGTTTCCCTAAACCACACAAATAACACACATTTTATACAATTTGCAACAGTTAAAACACTCCCACAGGTTTTGTTACAAAGTTAACCCCCCACACATGATTGGTTAAACCTATACAATGTAACCATATTTCCTTCAGTTCCCACACGTATTATTGGATACATTCATCTAAGCACCATCCTTGTTAACCTATAATTGCATGTTTTAATATTTACTCTACACCCTTCTTTGTGGCTCTTCCACATTTGGTCATAGCATCATTTCCCAGTTACACAGTTTACACAACTTACAAACAATTTCAATTATCACAGATTCCACCTGGTTGGGCACCTTCACCCCTATTTATGACACACACAGCTATTCTATGGACATTTCATTAATGTGAAGGAGGCAAACATACACATTTCCTTTTGATTGATCGTTGCTGGTTTTATCGCCGAAACATGTTGGCGTCCACCTTTAATTCTAAACAATGTGACTTACCATTCCAGCCCATATGATCACAGCCCACACCTTGTTAACTCAATTGAAAAAACATGATCTATTGCCGCAAGCAACCCTTGCATCAGTTTCAATTGTCTAGCCCTACCAGGTTGTCAAAATCCCTCTGTCATTCAATAACAGATTCCCATCATATATTTACAGACATTGCATCTCACCTTTACAATGCACCAGGCCATAAAGAGGCCTGCCCAAACTGACCATATGATATTCATTACAACTGCTGCTGCCTTTCCCCACCCTTGTAAAACTAGTTTCTCAGTCTCACAGAGTTCAATTGTCCAACCCAGGTTATCAGCCAGCACAATTCCTAGCTTATCAGAGAATTCTGCTGCAAAACAGATCTGTATATTCATACTGCTCAAAATCTATTTCCCTAAAGACCCCCATGTATGTGTATCTATATATGTAAGAGCCTCAGTGGATGCTGATGAGATGTAGTTTGATCTTCTCAATCGTTTCAAGGAGTTTGTTTCTCCAAAAGTCTGTGAAGTCCCTGGATTGTCCATATCTGATGGCACAAGAGATGCGAGGAGTATGGGGGACAAAGGTGGCCCAAATGTAGACTCAGATTTTGAATTTGCAAATGTCAGGTGGCTCTAGGGAACCACAAGGACAGGCACATGCAGGTTGTTGAGACTGCAAATGCTTCCCCAGGCCAGAGGTAACTGCTTTTAGGAAAAGGGTCCTGTCATGAAATGTCCCTGGAGACTGTGGGACAGATGGGCGATATGGAAGAAGGACTGATTCCTTTCAACTAGAGGTTCGCCTCTAGTCTTTCTTAGCACTGAAGACTATAATGACTTTGACAGGTGTGGCAACCGGTGTGTTGCAACTTCCTACCAATGCTTCTGTTTGAGACAGTGCTCCTGTCTCGTTATTCCCTTGCTAATTCTGCTCGCCTTGTCCTTTCCCCGTTTAGTTTCCTCCTCTGTCTGTTCGCTGCCGTGCTTCCCACAGCGACGCTTTCATTGTGCTTTCCCTCTGCTCGCGCGTTCACGCTGCCATTATTCCAGCAGGTGTGTGTGTGTGCAAAGCTTCCGCGTTGCTTGTGGCGTTCTCACACATGGCCGCGAACAGCTGATGACATTTAGCGCGGCTCCCTTGAAGCGGGCAGCTTTCATTCAGAGCGTACCCTTTGTAGAGGGTTGTATTCCTTCCTTAAGCCTTCCACACTGGTAGCAGTCTCTTCACACTTACCTGCTACTTCTCTGTTAACTTGCTTCCGTGTGGAATTTACCGCTTACCTGCTTGGACTATCTTGTTGCACCATGGTGCATTCTGGTAACAGTAGCCATCTAAAATAATCTGAACCACAAGACGGATATCAAACGTCTACCTCAACCAACCATCCCATCTGCAGCTACCCAGGGTTTTTCTGCTGAGGCTTTTCCCTGGTTTGGGGTGGGCTCCCTGGAGTCCCCGCTGCCAGGCATATGGCCTTACTGGTAAAGTGGCCTCTGGGGGAGCCCGTCCCTTTCTCTTCAAACACAAGGGCAAGACGGTAAAGAAGAAGAACCCCAACATCTGGAGAGGAAAGCCAGTGGAAACATCTTCAGAAGAACCTTCAGACTTGACCTCAGGTGAGGAGTGGGGAAGTGATACGAGTACTATTGTTGAAACAAAACAGCCTGAACCTGAGAGATTGCAATGCCAGAAATACATGGCCAGTCTTGAGCAATACCAGGAAATGGTTAATTCTATTCAAGCCCTCATGGTAGAGGTACAGGCCCCAAGAGCAGATAATACGACTCTGCGACAGCAAGTACAACAGATAGAAGACAACCAAGGGTATTTACCTCCCATTGCATTATCTTGTGGCAAGTTTGACAGCAGTTCCAGAAGAATTAAGGAATTTCTGGATGTCTGTTTGGTACACTATACCTTTCGCCCAAAATCATGCGAACTGGATAGGGCAAAGGTGGGATTCGTGATCTGTAACTTGGGGAAGAACGCACTGGCATGGGCTACCCCGCTGGTTACTAACACTGACCCAGCCCTCAACAATTATGGAACTTTTGTCCAGCGCTTCTGGGATAGGTTTGAAAGACCTGAAGTATTGTGTTCTACATTTGAAACACTCCTAGACATACACCAGGGATCCTCCGATGTGCAAACCTATGTGACTAGTTTTCACAAGGTCGCTACAGAAGCGGGTTTGCCTGAGACAGCACAGCATCAGTCTTCCGACACAGACTTCATGAAGATATAAAGGATGAATTAGCCCGAGTCGCTAAGGCATTCTACTTTCCAGGAACTTCTTTCCTTAGTATTACGAATTGAATTTCGCATGGCCGAAAGGAAGGCGGAAAGGAAGAGACCCAGATCCACTGTACCCATTTCTCACCTGCCTCCCATGCTTTAGATGGGCCCATCAGATTAGCCTATGCAAATAGGTACGGCCAGAGGACATCTCACAGCCAGTGAAATAAAGAGGCATAAGGATCTCGGACTATGCATGTACTGTGGATCAGACACACATTTACTACCGGATTGTCCCGAGGTTCCTCCTAGGAGACAGGGAAACAACAGACCCCGACTTTAAACAGGGAAAAGGAAGGGGTGTCTACAGTCAATCCCTGTGATACGACATAGCCAGCCATGATCAACAATTGTAGCCTCATGGTCATCAAGATCCACTTAGATTGGAATTAAGAATGCCCTGTGGAATGCTTGGCAATGCTGGACTGAGGGACCGCTGGCAAATTTGTGGATGACAAATGGGCAGCGGATCACTTAATTCCCAGATGTCAAAAGATACGTCCAATACCCGTGGAAGGAGTTGATGGTACGCCTTTAACCTCTGGTCCTATTATCCATGAGACTCAGGAATTAAGAGTTAGGATGGCTAACATCAGGAATACATGAATTTCGATTTCATACGAGCGGCACATTTTCCCATTATACTGGGAATTCCATGGCTCAGAAAACACAACCCATGTGTTGACTGGATACTCAATACAGTGGAAATGCAGTCTCAATATTGTAACCAGAATTACTTGGTACCCGTAGAATCATCAATCATCTCCAAAGATACACATGACTCTTCAAGACACTTCTTTCTACTGACACTCAACCACGCTGCATTCCGCCCCATCGGAAGGACGATTGTAAGATTGACCTTATACAGGATGCAGTTGTGCCATTTGGGAGGATGTTCCTGCTCTCTTTACCGTAAAAGAAGGCACTTAGAGAATACTTGCCAACTAATCTACAAAACTGCCTCATCCGATAGTCCTCCTCTTCAGCTGGAGCTTCTCTTTTTTCATTTCCAAAAAAAAAGCACAACAGAGCTGAGACCCTGCATAGATTTCAGGGGTTTAAACAGTCTAACGGTACGGGACAGATACCCCATGCCTTTGATGAAAGACATCATAGATGCAGTCCAAGGGGCTAGGGTATTCACGAAGCTCGATCTCCGAGGAGCTTATCATCTTCTAAGAGTCAATGAAGGAGACAAAAGGAAGACGGCTTTTGGAACACCTCTGGGCCACTTTGAATACAGAGTTATGCCGTTTGGCTGGTTAACGCTCCTGCACAATTTCAGCGTTTTATGGATAAGATCTTTGCTGATCTGTTGTTCAATACAGTGGTCATATATTTAGACGACATACCTATCTATTCCGCTACACTAGCAGAACATTGTTATCATGTAAAGGAGGTATTACACTGATTACAACAGAACAGTTTACTGGCTAAACCTGAGAAATGCGTTTTTGAAGCATCCAAAATGCCCTACTTGGGATTTATCCTTTCAGCAGACCAGGTTAAAATGGATTCAGCGAAAACCAAGGCCATTTCACAGCAGTCAGTGCCAACTTCTGTCACGAACATACAAAGATTTCTGGGACTCTCAAACTTTTATAGGACATTCATACCAAATGTTTCCAACATAGTGCTCCCCATCACAAACTTACTCAATAACGGAGTCAAGTTCTTATGGGACCAGAAAGCAGAGCAAGCTTCCGACAACTTAAAGAGGCGTTCATGACAGCTCCTATTCTAAGGCAACCAGATTAATCCCTGCCTTTCAAAGTAGAGACTGACGCATCAAGTGGCGCCATTGGAGCAGCTCTGCTACAAAGAAAGGAGGACAGTTTGGAACACCCCACCGCCTATTTCTCCAGAACACTCAGTCCCTGTAAACGTAACTATTCTGTTTTAGAAAAGGAGCTTCTAAGCCTGCGTGGAATGGAGTCACTTGCTTCAAGGGACGGTTCATCCGTTTCAAGTACTCACCAATCATCGGAACCTGAAGGTCCTTCAGCAGAAGGAGTGTCGTAATTCCAGGCATGCAAGATGGGCCTACTTCTTTTCTCAATTTGACATTGAAATCATATACTTACTCGGTAAGGACAATCAGTTGGCGGATGCTTTATCACGAATCCTGGGAGAAGACAGAGGAGGTTACCAAGGACAGGAGATCTTACTAGCAGGCAAGAATGTATCAACACAGTTAACTCTTTCCTCCAACAAGTACAAGCAGCCCAAAGGGGGCAGCAAGCCGATCACAGACTCCTAAGTAAGGGCGAGTTACTCTTCAAAGATGGATCCCTATTTCTGCCAATTTAGTATTTACGGGAGTTAGCTATGTCATGGTGTCACAACCTCCCTACTGCTGGACATAAAGGATCGAGAGCTACGCTAGAACTGACGTAAAGTCAAACAGAATTCAATTGCCCAACCCAGATTTTCAGCCAGCACAATTTTTAGCTTATCAGAGAACTCTGCAGCAAACAGATCTGTATATCCATACTGCCCAAAACCTAGTTCCCTAAAGACCTCATGTATTTGGATCTGTACATATATGTTCAGAACTACTGCATCCTGACACACTGATTTTCCCATTGCAATCTCCTACCTTGCAGGCACACGTGGAGCTCCATGATGCCTGAGTGTTATGCGCTATGTGACACAACACACCTTTATTACGTTTATATTGTATCAGCTTTTTTTTACATTTATCTTGCTGTACACATGTAATTTGAAAATGTATCAACTAAAAGAGCACTAAAAATAAAATATATCTAATTCCCATTAGCTACACTGGATTCATACAAAATTGGAACATCTTGTCAACATCTCTGTCACCCCAGTCACCAATATGGCGCTGTAGGGTATTTTGTGGAGATTTGGGGCCTGACGGTATTTTATTACCGCCGAAAAATAACTTAGCAATAATCACTCTTTGTATTCAGATTTGGCCATGTGCAACAATAATACAATGGACATGCATTATTTCAGCACCCAGACCTGCATATTTGGTATACGTGGTTGGTGGTATTTTGGTGAGCATAATTCCCTTGTTTTATTTGTGGCCCCAATGTCCAGAATCCCTTATCTTTGCTTAGATTTTTCGTGTGATCACTAGAGAGACCTCAGACCTACATTTTAGGAATACCACATTTTTCAGTGATAGTGTTGGTGTGCCACCATGGGCGAACTCACTGACTTATTTACGACAGAGAGCTATATATGGTAGTCTTGTGGTAATTTCCACTACCTTATATACGGTAGGGAGCTATGTTCAGAGAGTCTCTCTTCCCGTTGGCTCATGTACCTCCAACGAGCTATGCTACAGTCACTCACAATTATTCATACTGATTCTGACATGCACACATCTGTCTTAAAATGACCATTGCACTGCTTAAAAATCTCCCCACATCATCGGCATTGTAATGGTAAATAGTAAATACACCACCCGTCTGTTTTCAAATATTTTTCTGTATTATAAAAGTTGCATTTAAACACGATCTCATTCTTTACAGAAATAAATAAAATGGTACAGTAAAAGCATTGTCTATGACACACTGCAAAGAGAGTGGCGGAGAACAGAACTCAAATTGCAACATTGGTATTTGATTAAGACACGCACAGGAATCCCCTTTCCTACACTGACTGCATATTTTCGTGCACACACGGCTCCCACGCTTATGTAATTACCTTATCTGTTCAGAGTTTTCTTCAGCTGTTCTCCTTCGGAATGTGGTTCCCTTGAAGATTAACCCCAGTAAAAGGATCGCCTTTCCTTTTCAAACCGGGGTCATTGCCTGGAATTCTTAGCTTTTGCAGATAGGAATGCCTCCAACCAGGAAAAGGTCTTCCTCCCAGCTCTGCCAAATCTTGACTGTAGCAGGACGCAGGAATCTGCATTCAGTCAGGAGTCCCACAGCCAGGTCTTCTCCCCAGTAGTGCAGAAAAATGTCTGCCTGTCTTTTTCCCCGATACTGCCCACTAAAACTTTCATCTCAGCCCTCTGTATGACGTGTCCCAATGAAATCCATCATCTCTCATCCTCCTACTCTCAACAATAGCTTCGCTTATACATTTGCAATTGTTGCAAATCTGACTTCCTTCTTCCTGCAGTTACTGTGCACAAAAACACGGAGAAGCAGGCAGAGAAGAGAAGAAAAAAAATCTGCACACACATTTAAATGGCTTTCAGAGTATGCCTAATTCTGCAGTGGAGAACACATTTTATTAGTGGGTTATGTTAAATAAGGTTTTATTAGTCAGGTTAATGGTTAATAGGTTAGCTGTTAATTTTCAAATGTGTCTCTCGCACCATAGGCATTTCAGGTGAAAAATAGTGTGCATTTTTAAATGAGCACGTGTGCTTTTAACTGTAAAAATAGATTTGCATCTTATATGTTAAAATCGTTTTTGACTGAATAGCCTGTCTTTCCTTGTTAATCTGGTAACCCATATAGCAATGCACCCTTGTGGTGGTGCTGCGAAAAAAAATTGCTACCTGTGCAGTAGTGCTGTACTCTGTGCTGTTTGCTACCTGTGTAGTAGCGCTGTACTCTGTGCTGTTTGCTACCTGTGCAGTAGTGCTGTACTCTGTACTGTAACACGCCAAATATCCTTACATATACCCTCCTTTTAGAACTTGGCTATAATCCAAGCCAATTCCTAAAAACAACTTGTTCTTTTTTTTTTTACAATATAGCAATCCAACAAAATGAATATTCATGTGCATCAATGAAAATTTGCAATCAACATTTCATCTGAGTCCATCAGTTCATAAAATGTTCCACATTTGCCTTCTCAGTGGAAGTGGCATTACTTTAAGTTTAAATTTTCCAAGTCAATTAAAAACAACGAAATAAAACAACTAACTAAAACAAATAATTAATATAACAAATTAAAATAAATAATTAAAATAATAAATACGTGGAACTTCATATGCCGGAACTTTTGTTTTGTCTCTTTTGGTATGTCCCGACCAGCGATGTTATTCGGTTCATTCGAGTACTCTTTCATCTTAGCAATCTTGAATCCACAGTAGTCATCTCTTTTGGCATTCCGGTTATTTTGTCTTCACCTCCACCTGGAGGCAGGCATCTTTTGGTCTTCATCCAGGGGACTCCAGGACTCCATCGTCTCCCGTGGGCTCTGATCCCAGAACCTCCGACCAAATAATGTTAATTGTCTAAATCAAAATAGAAAATAAACAGATTAAGTACATAGCACAATACTAACTTCATCCTTTTGCCAAAAATAAAACATGCTTGGTAAAAATATTTCATTTTTTTTTTTTTCTGAAATTAAACACAAGTTAAAAGAAAACAAGCAGATATTCAATATTTAACACACTTTCTCTCTGCACACCAACCATGAGCTTCCATTATATGTGCATTTATTTATTTATTTATTTATTTATTTATTTATATTTATTTTATATTATATTTTACATATACTACAGTGTTTATGTGCCATCATAACAATCAACTTTTTAACTTCTTTGTCACTGCCTCCTGATTGTACCCATTTATTTTCTCTTTTTGTGTTCAAGGGATTTTATCTGTTTCTACATGCTCAAGCCGCCTGATCTCATGTCTGGGATGGCATGGTTTGATTTGATTTACATGGACAAACTGCTCTATTGCTGTTTCACCTTCATTTTTCAAAATTTTATACACTACAGGAGAGACCTTATCTATAATCCGAAATGGCCCCTGCCAGGCTGCTAGAAATTTAGAATTTTTCTGTTTACTTTTTCCAAAATGAAACTTGTACACCTGATCCCCTACACTGTATTCCTTTGCTGATGTCTTTTTATCATAATATGACTTTGCACTGTCAGCAGCTCTTTCCAGATTTCTCTGCACAAAAGCAAATGCATGTTGCAAATGCCTCCTCAGTTCATCAATATATTCATGAACTGTGGATGCACTCACTAGAGTTTGCTCATGTGTTCTGTATAGTAGGTGTTGTGGTAACACCATTTTCCTACCTGTCAAGACCTCATGAGGGCTAACACCTGTTGCTTTGGCAGGAGTCGATCTGATTGCCATCAAAACCAATGGTAAACGTAAATCCCAGCTGGAACCTGCTTCTGCCACAAATTTCTTTAAAATATCCACAACAGACCTATTGCTTCTTTCAACTCTACCTGAAGACGCCGCCCGATATGCGATATGTAGTTTCCTTTTCACACCTAGTATTTGCCATACTTTACTCATTCGAGTACTTGTGAAATGACTTCCTCTGTCTGACTCAATTCTTTGTGGCAACCCAAACCTTGAGAACACAAGGTTCACCAGCAATGTGGCTGCTGTTTGCGCACTACAATCTGGTGCAGGAATGCATTCAATCCACTTTGACATCAAACATACCACACTCAAAATATAACGGTGTCCCCTGCTCGACCTTTTTAAAGGACCTACATAGTCTATTTGCAAATCTGACCATGGGAGAGTTAGGCCTCTTTTCATCAATGGTGCTCTATGCATTGGTGAAGCAGGTTTAAATTGGGCGCATACTAGACATCCTCTAGTATATAATTCCACATCTTGGGACATATGTGGCCAGTAAGCATAATCTTTTAATATTTCTAATGTTTTTTGTGAACCTCTATGGCCTGCAGTTATGGCATCATGTGCATGGTGTAGCATCAGTCCTCTGAATGAAAGGGGTACTACCCACTGTATTTGTCCTGTTATGGACTCTCTAATCATGAGTCCATCCTGTAATCTGATTCGTGTTTTGTTCTTTAATAACACCCTCAACTCTTCTTTTCCCATACAATCATTTTCTGTTAAAGGATTTTGTTCAGGATCTATCAAATGATTATAATAGATTCCCAAAATTTGATCATTCTTTTGTGCCTCAATCAAATCTTGGTCTGGCGTGTCATGACTCCACTGCACCACCGGTTGATCTACCTCCTTTGGTGCTTTAGAACGTGTCACTGCATCAATTTGTATTTCACCCATTAAATAATCAATATGTAGCAATTCTCCCATCACAGCCCCAATCTTAGCCAGATGGTCTGCCTTATCATTTCCCTCCTTATCCTCTCCTGGTGTTTTTAAATGCCCACGAATTTTTCTCCAGTATATTGTTAAATTATTTTCTGACACCAATTTGTCTATGGCTTGTATCATTTTTCCATGTTTAAGTGGCTTTTTGTTGTATGTAACCATGCCTCTTGCTTTCCAACCAGGCAAATACTCCACAAAGCTATTCCGTGCATAGTCAGAATCAGTCACCAGGACAATTTCACTGAACTTTTTATCAACTGCAGTAGCAATTGCTTTATAGATGGCTGCCAATTCCGCCACCTGACTGCTCCTATCCCCAATCCTCATCCCTATACTGGGGACGCCTTCACATTTCAACCAGACATTTCCTATTCCTGCCACTAACTGTTTATTACTGTCATTTTCAATGTGAAAAGCACAACCATCCACATATACAGTTGGCAAATCCTTGCATGTTTTTTCATCAAAAGCTTTGTGTGGTGATTGTTCAAATTCCTGTAAACTAGTTTCCACTTCCATTTCATTTGGTATTGGTTCAGCTGCACAGTCATGTAAGTCAGCTAACCCTTGAGCAATTGGGCTCTTTTTATTTTGTCCATATCTCACTTCTACGGGAAAACCTTGTAATGCCAGCGTCCATGAAGTGATTCTGGATTGTGCTAGATTGCCTGATCTAATTCTTTTACTCTCTAAAAATTGCAAAGGTTGATGATTTGTTTCAATAATCACCTTTTCTCCCTGAACAATGGGGCGGAAATGTTGTAGCGCCCACACAGTGGTTAATAAGGCCTTTTCACATTCATTAAATTTCATTTCAACTTGGGAAAATGCCTTACTTGCATATGCAATGGTTTTGTGATTCAAATCGTGTTTTTGTGATAACACTGCTGACATACAATGTTCAGAAAAACCTATTTCTATAAAGAAATCCCTGTCCTTTATGGGGTATGCTAAACATGGTGCCTTTACAAGACATTCCTTTAATTTAGCCACTGCATCAGACTGCCCTCTTTCCCATTTCCAGGGAGTATTCAGTTTAAGCAGTTTAGTCAATGGTTGAGTGATTTCTGCATAATTTTCAATGAACTTTCTGTTATAGCCTGTCATCCCTAATAAACTTTTTACTCCTTTCACATTTTTAGAATCTTTTAATCTTTGTATGGCCTCTATTTTCTTCCTTTGTGGATTTAGCCCATGTTCAGTCACTTCATGCCCTAGAAAGTTCACTTTTTTCTTGCACCATTGTGCTTTTTGCAAAGATACTTTGGCGCCTGCTTTCTGCAATTGGCCAAGTACATGTCTTATTTCATCAAAATGGCTTTTCAGGCTTTCATTTTTTATCAGGACATCATCCACATAAACTATTGTTCCTCTTTCCGCTGCATCCGGCATGGCCTTTCTCAAAAATATGCCAAATTCACTCCCACTATTGATGTACCCGAACGGAGCTCTAAGCCAGGCATATTGAGTCCTGTCAAATGTAAAGGAAAATAAGTGTTGTATCTCCTCTGCCAATGGCACGCACCAATATCCAGAGGTGAGATCTAATGTGGTAAATACATTTGAACCATGTATCTGAGCTAGGCCCTGATCAATGAATGGCAGTGGCCATCTAGATATTGGTACTCTTTTATTTAACTCTCTTAAGTCTGCACACAGCCGCCATTGACCATTTGGCTTTAACACACCTAAAATAGGCGTATTGGATGTGCTATGAATGGGCCTGATTATTCCCCGTGATTCCAAATTTTTAATAATCTCTGCCAATGATTCTGAACATGCCAGCGGTAGTCTATACTGGCGTACAAACACTGGATTTCTGCTACAACCTTCTGGTAGTGTGGCCACATGTAAATCAGTTAAACCACAATCATAAGCATCTTTTGCAAATACATCCTTAAACTCCATAAATATTTCCCTCAGGTCGTCCCTATCCTTATCGCTGTCACATGCATCCGCTAAGGAGATCTGCTCTTCTACTATTCTGTAAAATTCTGGAAACTCTTCTGGTAAAGGAATCTCAGCGCTTTCCTCTAACTGTGTGGCTGTGTCTTTTTGTAGAGCTGCCACTTTTAAATATTTTGGCATATCAGCTTCCACTTCAATGGGCTGATTTCCTGTTTCATTTTCATTTAAATTAAATATTATGCAATCCTCTTGATGGCAGCACACTGTCTCATTTGAACCATAAGGATACACAGAATGAATTTTAAATATTCCTTTGGGCTGAGAGTCCAGGTGTTCTGGCAACTCGCCCTTAGCATCTACATATTTTTCAGGAATATTCCCAATCACCATGTTATTTAAATCTGCCGTATAATGTGATTTTTGTATGGCCATTCCTAATGGGGAGTTTTCCTCTAAATGAATATCCTGACAACCTTTATTATTTACCATGATTTTTACAGATCCCTCACCAATGTCTACCAATGGAATGTATTCATAATCCAGGCCTTGCTGTTTTATGGATTCATTCAGGCATACAAATGCATCAGAGCCTTTCATCTGCTGTCCATTTTTGCATTTCAGTGTTATTGCAAACTGTTTTGTAAATGCAGGAATAATAGTATTTTTCCTCATTTGTAATTCGACTGCATAAGGAACCAGTTGTGCACAATGATAAGCCCTTCTTTTGTCTTCAAATTCAGGTGCCGGACCACCTAGGCGTGACCATATTTTTTGATTAAGGAAATCTATCACCATACACGTTCTGTGCATGATGTTATTGCCCATGTAAAATTCATTTTGTGCTCCACTCACTATCCATACATTATGGTAAATTGTTTTCTGCCCAATGCTAATTTTAAGCATGCATCTGCCTGCAATTCGGTTTTCAAAGTCTGGACTGTCCAACCCAGAAACATATTGGTTTTTAATCCTAAATTTCGGGATTTCTTCCCTCTCCATAATTTTTTGCAACAATTTCTCATTAATGAAACTCCTTTCATGTTCAAGCGCTAAAGTGGCTTTTATTGTTTTAAGATAATCCTTTATACCAACATGAACCCATGGTTGCTCATCTTCCATGTGTATTTCTGCCAGAGTGGTAATGTGTTTTTCTGAATCTGTTTTAGGAGCAATATTCTGTTTGCATGTTTTCTCTTTTAAATAGAAACGTAATGTGTGCTCATCTATGGCAGTCTGCCAATCTTTCCTTGGGTCCAAGTATATTTGTACAGGTAGTTTTTCATTGTCGCTCTGCATTTTGTCTTGACACATTAATATAACAGTGACACTAGGTATGCAGCTATTCTGGAGATATACCTCCACAGCATCATTTGTTTTGGCAACGGTGTGACATTCATTTATATTGTTGTTTTGTGATTTTAGTTTCTTAGGCCTCAATGGTTTTTTGGTTAAGGACCACAGCACTCCATTCACCCCATCTATGAGAGGAGACAATCTTTTCAGGCAATCTGTCCCCATCAGAAATGGAATTTCACAAATAGATGTGATCAATACCTCTTGTTTCATTCTGTGCTTTCCTATTTTTATGTCAACCTCAGTTACACCTATGATGGGCACCTCCTCCCCATTAAAGTTATGCACTGGGCCTTGATTTGCCTTCACTGTGATCTGACTCTGTGGAGGCCTCCCTTCATTGATACTCTTTACCAGCTCCTTGGACATAATTGTGGCCTGTGCGCCAGTGTCAATCATAGCGAAGGTGTGGCATTTTTCTTCTACAGTGATGGGTGCATAATATCTGTCCTCAACTTCCTCTAATACACATAAGAAATGTGAATTCTTACTGATTTCAGGGCTCACCTTTCTCAGATCTTTTTCACTTTTGGCTAAGCACATTGGTAAAAGAAAAGACATTTTTCCCTCCTTTTTACCCATTTCTGTGTGAGATATTTTATTCATTTCTCCATGTTCAGAGGTTTTTTGGAGTGTGGCCATTGTTCGCCCATCCATCTGGGTAACATCAGAGACCACATTACAACCTTCCAACTGAACATGTGTAACAACATCATTCAGCAATTTGTCATTTTTTAATTCTGTGCATTTGTGATCATTTAGTGTAATACCAGCCCTTTCAGCCTCTTCAAAAATATGTGGCTCAAAGAATTGTTCAGGTGATTGACTTGTACCCTCCTTGTGAGTATTTCCTTTTTCTGTCTGTGTTTGGTCATTGTTTTGCTTGCCCAGGGAAGGAGCTATGGCATCCCCACTTACTCCCTGTTCACTGGTATTCCCCATGCATGAGTCATTTTTCTTAAATCTGTTCCTTTGTTCTTTTGGAATTCCTAATGTTTCTTTTTCATTTGTGCAAATCTTTACTGTTTTATTTAGCTCTAAGTTAAACCGTACCTCTTTTTTAGAAGTATTTGCACTTTCTATCACAATTTAATTTACTGGTACTTTCATTTTTAATCCATTAGGCATCTCAGAGTCGTTATGCAAAATTATATCAGAGCAATCTGTCATTTTGGCACTGCAGTTATCATGAGTACTTAGTCACTTTTCGGAAGCCCCCCGGTCATTGCTATGGCCATCAGCCCCCTCTTTGGAAGGTTGTTTTTGCGCTGTATAGAGCTTTCCTATTTGCTCAGCTAACATTTTCACTTGGGCCTCAAGGCACTGGAACCTTTCCATCTCTCTAGGATCCTCTTTCTGTGGCCTAGGTCGATATTGGTTGTTTTCCCCCTGATTGGATCTATTCTGATACCTCTCAGGTGATTGATGTCGGTTGGGATGGTTTCTGAACTCTTGATTCATTTGTGGAGGGGAGCGGGTTGCACCCATCCTTTGATTATAGTCCCCTGGTGGGGAATCATTGTACTGGCGTGGATTGTAGTTCACGTTTTGCCTCATGTCCTGTCTCTCAGATTGTGGGTACTGGCCCCTATGTTGATTTCCATTATCAGTAAATCGATCCACATATCGGGGCCTATCCTGATTACCATATATCATGGTGTTGGGATCAAACCTACTCTGTGTCCCCAATGACTGGTAGGGACCATCATTTCTTTGATCTTGATTTTGTCTCTGGTTATTGTTCATACCTGCCATATCAGGCCGATATCCTACCCGGGGTCTATCCCCTAAATACCTAGGGCTGATGTAGCTCTCTCTATTACTAGGATCATGTGTTTGGAACATTGGTACAGGAAATGGCGATCTTTGTTGATTACCCCTTTTGTTCAGGTGTCACATTATTTTTACCTTGACTTTGAGCAGACTCAAGGGACATTTTGGCTGACCTGATTTCCATTACTGTGGCTGAGGGTTCTTTAGATTTAGGCCTGGTATCTTTCATTTTATCACTTTCTCTACCCTGACAATAGAGTACCTCATATAGCTTTGTGCTTTGATGTACAATCCATTCAAGGGACTTGTCACGGTCAAATTCACGGACCAATTGGGATATGATGTCTTTCTGTAGCCCATAGAAGTATGCGGTTTTAAACTCATTGGAATTTGAGTCAAAAGATACATCAAAGCGAGAGAATGCTCTTTTTAAGTCTTGTAAAAATTGGCTAGGGGATGTATTAGGTCCAGCAGTAATTGTGTACCCGACTTTCTTTGCCTCCTGCAATGACTGAAAAGGAGAAAAATGACGCCTAATTTCTTTTTCAAACTCCAGCCATGTCATATTCTGCTGTTCATTTAATCCCCTTATGATGCTGGCCGTCGGGGCATCTAAAGTTAAATGAAAATATTGTCTGTACTGTTCCCTAGGTATCTGGAGTGCTTTAAAAATGTCATGTACCGCTTCTAAGTGATCCTCAATGCAGCATTCACCTCCCTTTTTAAATGGTTTGATCAGGGCTTTAATGGATTTCATTATTTTTATGGGGCTACTTGTTGCAATACATGGAATTGCACTATTTTGTGAGTCAATCCTGTTTTCAGGTGTATGAGATTGGTGACTGCCCCCAATGGGAGTATCAAATCCCCCAAGGGCGCTGCAACCAAGTTCAGTCACCGGCCCAGTCACTGGAGCACTAGCTCTTTGGGCAGAGCTAGAATTCACCTCCACTCCATTGAATGTGGTACCCTGCCGCCTCTCCTGGGACCTGGGAATGCACATTTGCTGTTCTAAGTCCTTACACTTTTTAAGGAGTCTGTTGGCTTCATCATGCAAATAATTATTTTCATCACTCATTTTATTAATCACCTCCTTCATTTCGCACATTTGCATTTGGCATTCATTGAACTCTTTATTTCTCTTGTCTCTTTCTTGGATCATTTTAATCATTTCTTGTTCTGCACTCTGGAGATCACCTTCTTTTTCACAATGTTCTTTTTGTAAAATCTGCATTTCTGAAACAACCTCATCTTTATCCTGCCTAATGTGATCCACTAAGGCTTTTAAGTGTGCCAATTCTTGCTCACTATCTTCAAATTGTTTCTTGCTTTTGGATAACTGAGTATCAAAGTCTCTGCATTTTAATTGCATGTCTTTTTGGCATACATCCAATTCTGCTCTCAACATTTCCTGATTTTTACTTGCCCCCTCTAATTCAGACTTTAATCTGTTAATTAGCTAAGTATCATTCTCTTGCATTTGCAGGGACTTGTTTAAAATAAACCATATTTTGCCACATAGCCGTATTAAACAGTCTTTCTCTGTACTTTTATCTGCTGCATTCAATAATCTTGTAAGGCAGACCTGAATTATGCTGCCTTCTGCAAAAATATTGTCTAGTTTTTCTTTCTGCACCTCACCCTGAATGCGGTTACTCCATTCTAACGTGCTATTCGAAGACCAATTCTTTGCCTCTAAATATTGCACTAGATCTGAGAATGTGGTTTCCCTTTGTGACATTCTGAAATTCGTTTTTAGTGGCACACTGCTATTATAAAATGGGTTCCCTTTAATGTGCAAATGGCAGTGAGAGACACGCTTGCCACGCCCAGTAGGTACTCTAGGATCACTTTCCCGGCCTGCAACGCACCATAAATATGTAGGGTATTTTGTGGAGATTTGGGGCCTGACGGTATTTTATTACCGCCGAAAAATAACTTAGCAATAATCACTCTTTGTATTCAGATTTGGCCATGTGCAACAATAATACAATGGACATGCATTATTTCAGCACCCAGACCTGCATATTTGGTATACGTGGTTGGTGGTATTTTGGTGAGCATAATTCCCTTGTTTTATTTGTGGCCCCAATGTCCAGAATCCCTTATCTTTGCTTAGATTTTTCGTGTGATCACTAGAGAGACCTCAGACCTACATTTTAGGAATACCACATTTTTCAGTGATAGTGTTGGTGTGCCACCATGGGCGAACTCACTGACTTATTTACGACAGAGAGCTATATATGGTAGTCTTGTGGTAATTTCCACTACCTTATATACGGTAGGGAGCTATGTTCAGAGAGTCTCTCTTCCCGTTGGCTCATGTACCTCCAACGAGCTATGCTACAGTCACTCACAATTATTCATACTGATTCTGACATGCACACATCTGTCTTAAAATGACCATTGCACTGCTTAAAAATCTCCCCACATCATCGGCATTGTAATGGTAAATAGTAAATACACCACCCGTCTGTTTTCAAATATTTTTCTGTATTATAAAAGTTGCATTTAAACACGATCTCATTCTTTACAGAAATAAATAAAATGGTACAGTAAAAGCATTGTCTATGACACACTGCAAAGAGAGTGGCGGAGAACAGAACTCAAATTGCAACATTGGTATTTGATTAAGACACGCACAGGAATCCCCTTTCCTACACTGACTGCATATTTTCGTGCACACACGGCTCCCACGCTTATGTAATTACCTTATCTGTTCAGAGTTTTCTTCAGCTGTTCTCCTTCGGAATGTGGTTCCCTTGAAGATTAACCCCAGTAAAAGGATCGCCTTTCCTTTTCAAACCGGGGTCATTGCCTGGAATTCTTAGCTTTTGCAGATAGGAATGCCTCCAACCAGGAAAAGGTCTTCCTCCCAGCTCTGCCAAATCTTGACTGTAGCAGGACGCAGGAATCTGCATTCAGTCAGGAGTCCCACAGCCAGGTCTTCTCCCCAGTAGTGCAGAAAAATGTCTGCCTGTCTTTTTCCCCGATACTGCCCACTAAAACTTTCATCTCAGCCCTCTGTATGACGTGTCCCAATGAAATCCATCATCTCTCATCCTCCTACTCTCAACAATAGCTTCGCTTATACATTTGCAATTGTTGCAAATCTGACTTCCTTCTTCCTGCAGTTACTGTGCACAAAAACACGGAGAAGCAGGCAGAGAAGAGAAGAAAAAAAATCTGCACACACATTTAAATGGCTTTCAGAGTATGCCTAATTCTGCAGTGGAGAACACATTTTATTAGTGGGTTATGTTAAATAAGGTTTTATTAGTCAGGTTAATGGTTAATAGGTTAGCTGTTAATTTTCAAATGTGTCTCTCGCACCATAGGCATTTCAGGTGAAAAATAGTGTGCATTTTTAAATGAGCACGTGTGCATTTAACTGTAAAAATAGATTTGCATCTTATATGTTAAAATCGTTTTTGACTGAATAGCCTGTCTTTCCTTGTTAATCTGGTAACCCATATAGCAATGCACCGCACCCTTGTGGTGGTGCTGCGAAAAAAAATTGCTACCTGTGCAGTAGTGCTGTACTCTGTGCTGTTTGCTACCTGTGTAGTAGTGCTGTACTCTGTGCTGTTTGCTACCTGTGCAGCAGTGCTGTACTCTGTACTGTAACACGCCAAATATCCTTACAGCGCGCACAGTTCAAACTTCTCTTTACCCGTGGGACCCTTATCAACTACCCCAACAGAACATACATTTTTATTACCCATAATTTTGCTAAAGTATGATTGTGTACGCTTTATTGATAACCTATGAAGCTTGCATCTATGCACACACATCTGCCATGAGTCTTCCTATTGGTCTTCTATAGAACACAGCCTGTGCACTCACCTTCAACTACCAAATGCTGAAGTTGTCTTATTAACCCCTTTGTTTGATAGAAAACTATGGGCTATTATGATGAGGCACGATTAGTTTTAAGGAAAGCTCTCTTTGGACGTACCCAAATATCTCTGGGGCTTACAAACAAATTCATGACTACCACCTGATGACCAAGAGAGGTCCCCCAGAATATTTCTCTTATTCTTTTCAAAGTTTCTTTATCATGCCAAAATGCTTCTTTCACCCACAAGGAAAATGGGAAATCGTGGTGGTTGCCCTTTATGACTGCTGGGTGGGCTAGTGCAATGGCTTGTATGGAAGACCTCTCAAGTTCCACATGCAAGAAAATTGAGAGTGCTAAATAGTGTAGTCTGCATAAAATAACATCACTCCCACTTATGCAATCTTTCGATTGTTGCACAGATTAAATGTAACGTATATTTAGTTACAGAGAGGATGTTTCATGCTGCTTTATTGACCATCACCAAATGTTCCTCTGCTAGAAATGTCTTAATGTCCAAACTCACACCACAGGCTTAGAGCTAACCAATCGTACATGTGACTTAATCGAGCGGTGCTTGCGATCAAGTGCGGCTTGAGAAAACCTTGGTTCTCAATAAAGTCTAAGCGCTTATCTAACTTTGTCCAGCAGAGCCGCCTCTCCACACAGTCAGACCCCATCCATGTCCCGCACAGCCAATGGAAAACGCTCCACCAAAATCCTCCATGGAATGCAGCAACATAGCAGAACATTGATCATTTTAATGCATATTGTTCTATAGCTGACAGACTTTAATGGGCCTCTAGACCCATTCAAGAAACTTTGATTATAACACCCTGGTTTATTCTGGTGGAGGCAGTGTTGACTCTTTTTGTTATTCTGTATTTTAGACAACAAACTCTTAACACAAATGGGAGTCGTTAGTGTCTTTACAGAAGGCAATACACGTGTGGCTTATGTATTCTAATTGTGGCATCACTGCTTACGTATTGAAATAAAACAAGCCACATGTCATTAGTACTCGAGTATACCAGTGATTGCATTTCAGTTGTACCTCTCACATCTCTCTCTCTCTTCACTCTCTCTCATGTTCCATCCCCTCCCACTTTCCCAGCTTTTATCCCATACTTATCAATGTATTTATTTTATTTATTTTGAATTCCAATCAAATTCTCAATTAATTTTAAAAGGCCTGATAAGGCACCCCTGTCTTCTCATAGCCCTGGGTATTGACTATGCAATTGACACCTGGGTTCGCGCCTCCCTGCAGAGGGACACATATTTAAATACATCTATGAATCACGCCTCAGTATGGAAAATGAAAAAATATAGATCAATGCAAGGCGTGGTGTTAATGACTCATAAAGGGAAAGCTGTTTGTGTCTATACCTTAGAGACTCGTTCTTTGCTGATTCATAAATAACGGGGTATTCGCTACTTTTCATCCCTGCGAGATAGGTTCCCATCAGCGGTGAAGCGCTCAGGTAGGCCCAGGTGGTCTTGCATTTCACCATTGTTTTGCTGTCAGCCTGGTGCAGGAGTGGCCTTACAGCAGGAGTCGCCTACTGCTCCAAACACTTGCACCGAGCAACAACGTTATTTTCTTATTGGCGTACGACGACGGCTCGTATATAAGAGTCCAATAAGCGAGCGGGGTGAAAGGTCAATGGGAAATAGCACATGCGACACCTAGAGGGGTGGGAATGGGAGACAGGATCTAGTCCCTGGGGTGTGTGGGGGGGGGTATCTCCCGTTATCATTCTGGACCAGCTTTTCTATGATTGAATGGACTCCAAAGCCAACAATGCTGAGCCTAACAACAAGGTGCTGCACTGATAAGGGGCCCCTTACATGCCCAGACCAGTTGTGCAAAGGAAAGACAACATTTAGAATGAGGATGTCCATTGGTATTGCCTTGATTTTTAACAACACTTGTTATCTGTCTCTTTTTAAATTCATATTTTGACTGCGGCATTTCTTCATTTATTGATGATTACAAACAAAAACCTAACATGTTACCCGCTGCTAGTATGTGCTCTAGTTAGAAATCCACCATTCGCAACACGCCCCTGAATCAGAGGCGTCCTTATGGGGGGCCAGAAGGATAGAAGTGCATTTTTATTTTTTTACCGCATTTCACACGACAGGGGGGCCTGCACTCTGACATACGATCCAATCACTCAGGTGGGTGATGGGGGCCTGTAATATATGAGTGTCGGGAGCACGCACCCAACCCTATTGTATTTAAGTGGGCTGAACAGCACATCTTTGTGCGACTGTCCAGCCACCCTTTAATTGCTTAAGTGACCTTTTCAGAATAAGGTGACCTGCACATTGCTAAAATGAGCATACATGAAACAAGTGCATCCTCTACGCTTTTTTCGTTTGCACTCAGTTTTGTGTATCAGCCCCAGTTTGTTCATTATAGCACAACTCCGTTAGCATTCTCACCCTTTTGAGGGGAATATACTGAGCTTAATGTTTCCGACCACTGCTATCATATGCCCAGGTACTCACACCATTGTCCATTTCCACCTGTTTCGATCTTATGGCTAGGCGGTACCATTATGGCAGCACGTGTCAAATGCCTATCTCATGCCTACACAGAAGCCAAACCGTTGACTTTGCCAGTGCTTGATCAAATGTATCTCGTGTCCTGTACCCTCGTCCTGGACTGCTAGTGTTGCCCATGAAATGCCACTTGTTTATTATTCTGAGTCCAGCATGTCTAAAGAGGGTCAGGGGAATGGAAGGAAGTGCTCTCACATGTTTTGATTGCTGCGGGACAGCATGACAAGCTATGGGTTGTGTACGCTTTGGGGGGGTGGCACAACCATAGATTGTCGGTCCTTTCATTGTTTAGATTCAGGGGGGCCCAAATGTGTCTGTGCCCTTGGTCCCAAAATTCCTTAAGTTGCCCCTGTCCTAAATGTTGTGTAGGATAAGATACATGGAGGAAATATTTATAACTATCTGTATTATATCTGCTGTATTTATATGCTGTTTTATGGATTCTGTAGAGAATGTAGGCATTAACAATAATACAATATAAAATATAAATATAGGAGTTTCCAGTGCACTCATTTTACGCAGAGGTTGTTATATTATTTTGTTCAACACTCCACAAGGTGTCATAGCATTTTAAGTAGAACTCTGTAGCCCTCCTGTTTGCCTCCCCTGACCTAGAATTTAGACGTGTTATAAACCTTGGCATGCTCGCTAAGAGTTCGTTGCTATGAGCCTCCCCACACCTGCTCAATGTGGTTTAAGGCTACACAAACTTTAAGATGCAAGTTTAGCTCCCTTGATTCTTTGGGCAGAATCAGACCACGCACGAATGATAGGGAATGATTTTGAGAGCAAGACTGAAGAGATGGAAGGGCGGCTTCTTCAGAGCATAGAGGATCTCAAATAATCCACGTTAGGGTGGAGAAATGGAAGACAAGGTTCATTTAAACTGTTTCTCCAGAGTCGTGAAAGTTCTTTTTCAGAAAGATCTAATTGTCCATCACTTCCTAAAGATATGTGTAGCCGAGGTTATTTTTCTCCCGGGCCTTCTGTCTGCCACTTTACCAGCAGGGATGGGAGCACCTTTTGCCCTCCCCTCTCCTCAGGCAAGTTATGTAAGAGAGACATTCTTAGACTACTTGTTGGGAAACATGAATATGGTCAACAGGAGATTGGCTACTATGCTGCGCCTCAAGAGTGTGGCCAAACCTAGCACTGCTCCCACACCACTCAGCTAATAGTTTGCCCTGTGGTGGAATTTGTAGAATAACAATTGTTTCAAACTTCAACTTGCCAACACATGTCACCTTACATCACATCATCGTGCATGATTACCGTACATCTGTACATCACCTCTGTTTCCCCCTCTATTTGCTTGTAGACCCTTGCTGCCTAATAAAACGCCCTCCCCATTGTTAGCTCCCTGAACCCTTTTATTTCTGCTTGCTTCTCTCTGTACCACACTTTATGACTTGTAAAACATTCAGTTGCTTCCTGGAGCTAGGTCCACTCTCAATATATAATAATAATAATACTAATAATACTAATAATAATAATAATAATAATAATAATAATAATAATAATAATAATAATAATAATAATAATAATAGCCACATATCACTGTGTGTGCATTTTCCATTGGGACCGCAGCAAAATATTTTGGGAGTGTTATCCCGCATAAGTGAATCGAGGTTAAATGTTCTTTTGAAGGGTGGTCGAGATTTGCTTGGATGGTGAGGCCAGTGAAGTGTGTGGGAGCCATTTCTCTTTTGTGGTGAAAAGTTTGACACAAGACTGACAGTCCTCGAATAAGCATGAGGTCAGAGGCATGAGGGGGGCATTTAACAAGACACAAGGCTGGGCAGTCGGTAAGAGATCTGAAGGACAGGGAGGCGATATTGGGGCCTGACTGACAGCCCAGTGTAGAGAGGGGGGGGTGGGTTCAGGCTACCTCTTCCTCTGAGACACTTACAAGTGTGGCACACAACTACATGTGACAGATCCTAATACATAAGATCTGTGTGTTTATTATAATAGATCACAGACTTTTTACACTACAAAAATATTGTTTATTTACACACAAGGGATAGCTTACTTTTCTTGACATATAGACATATAAACATATATACTAAAAGTCCATGTTCACATTATATTGTATAATCATATAATGCAACTCTCTACTGAACATAGGCAGAATAAGGATTAGTGACAGCCCAGTGTACATCATCACGTGGTTTTGCACTACATACCCCGCCACGCCACACACATCAGAACTCCTCATCAATAGTGGCGGGCAAAATTGTAGATTTTTAGCCCTGAGGCAGAACGGTGAAATTGTGGAAAATTCTTACCCTGCCATCGGATGCATGGCACGCATATTAGCATTTTGGATGATAGTATCACGTTTTTTGCATTTTTGCAGTAGTCATGCACACATTGTGGATAGTTGACTAATTTGCTATTTGGCAGCTTAAAATGTTTTAGACACATTGGTTCAAAGGTTTGCACGCGCTCAGATCCTAGACAAAACGGATTACATTAGAATGGCAAACGAACATCTGGCAACCCCAGGATCTTACACAATTGTACAAAAAACTTTATAGCAGGAAGCATAAAAGAACTACAGAAACTAGTTGATAAATGGCACCAGATTAATGATGATGAAAGATCGTTCATTATCATTGATAGTCCAAAAGTTCCAACAATATACTTTTTACCAAAAGTACATAAGGAATACACTGAGTTACCAGATGTAAGACCTATTGTTAGCGGAATTGGGTGGGCTACAGAGAATGGATCAAAATTCATTGACAAAATCATCAGGCCAGAGGTGTACAAACTTAACTCATTCACCCGTGATAACATGCACATACTTGAAATACTAACAGATGCATAATGGAACAAGGATTACCTGCTGGTCACCATGGATGTAAAAGCTCTTTATACATTCATAGATCATAACTTGGCAGTCAAAACAATTGACTTCACATATGAAAATGTATCAGCCTCGCATTACCTATTCATAGAAATGCATAAAGAACTGTTGAATTTTGTATTCAATGAGACACTACACCAGCAAACTAAGGTGGGCACCTATCTTTGCACCACCATGGCAAATCGGTTTGCAGGGGAATTTGAATGTACGCATGCATGCAATTATCCAAATCTATCACAGAAAGATATAAAATTGCAACGTTACATTGATGATATTTTCATGATATGGAATGGTAACGAGACTGAAATAAATGAATTCTGCCAATATCTAAATGACAACGACTATGGGCTATAATTCACAATTGAGACAAGCAGGACGGAAGTGACATTTCTGGACCTATAGATACATGTAGACGTTGACAGGTCAGAAACAAGAACCTTTCGCAAAAAGACTGAGGCTAACACCACACTACAGGCTAACAGCTGCCACCTAAAATCCAGCATATTCCTACTGGAGAATTCACAAAGGCAAGACAAAACTGCAAGACAAAACAGAATGTACTATCATCCAAGACAGATTTAGCTCACGAGGATACACCTAGGAGTGCATTAAGAGAGCAAAGGCCAAATGGACAGTGAGCCAAGGGTAAACTACCTGAAACTAAAGGACAAAAACACAGCACAAAAAGCTGACCCTGTAAGGATGTTCGCACAGTGTACTAGGTATAATGCAACTTTACAAAAAATCTTCCAAAGAAAGTGGCACCTGCTTAAACTTGACCCAGACCAAGAGAATTACATATCGGACAAACCAAATATTATCTATACCAAGGCCTCCACTTTACGCATGGAACTTAGCCCTAGTTTCATGGGCGGGACCGGACATGAACATTAAACCAACATTTTGACTAAAAAACCTCTGAGGGGGTTTTACAAATGCTCAAACTTTAACATGTGTAAATATGCCCTCAATAATATACACACTCACAAAACTGCAAATGGAAAGAATGTTGAAATTAATGAATTCATCAACTGCAGAACGATATTTGTCATCTATGTGATAGTATGTATATACAATAAAATGTGTGTTGGCAGTACCATAAGCGAGCTTAGAGTGAGAATAAGAGAACTCCTGGCAAGCATCTCGAACACAGGGAATGTCTCAGAGCTATCGGAACACTGGAACAAAGAAGACGAGAAAGACCAGGGGGGCATCATATTATTTGGAGCTAAACACTTGAACCAAGACAAACGACTGGGTGACCATGAGAAATGTTCACAGCAACAGGAATGCCAACTAAATTGTAATTTGAGAGCGGCCACTGAAGGTCTAAACACGGACACTGAAATGCACTGCTTTTTGTGAAAAGGATGAATGGACAGAGTGGACGGGTGTCTCTGATAGCTCCTTTCCTGCTCTAAACGTAATAGATGAACAATACTCTTGCTGTATGACCAAGGTTAAAATACCCAACTCTACGATGGAAAAGACACAACATTAACTAAGACTGTTTTACCTGAATGAACCAGGTCTGAAAAGCAGCTGGCAGTTATTGTTCTTTAATTTCAAATGTGTATTCCTTATATCACCCTAACCGGTTATTCATTTTAATTAGTACACATGAGCACGTGAAATTGCCAGGACACTCAACTCTAAAATTACAGAGGTTTGAGTAATACAGGCATAATTACTATGAACAGACTGAATCCAAAGCAGTAACAACGATTGGTTGGAATGCTAATTAACTAAATGGAGATCAGTAATTCGGTCAAAGATACATGCATTCACATAACTAATGTTCCTCTGCCGAATGGTAAACTCTAATGGGTAACGTGGCCACCGAGCTAAGTGATTCTTATGTATAACGGAGATAATATACACATTCAACCGAATTAATTATCCCTGGGTATGGGCCATCTAAATACAATGGAGCATGACAAAGTAGCGCCACATCCCGTTTTTAAGGTCGTACGACACCACGTGACCTGAAACGGGGAATTAACCATAAAACATGTCCAGAAGACGACATGGAATGTTCCCTTTAAACACGGGTCGCACGCATATACGTTCCGAACGGCAGCAGTGAGAGAGGAACTAGACACATGGCAGGAAAGCCACACTAACTACAGAATCAAAACTTACGCAGTTAAGGAATTGTCGATAACAGCAACGCTTTAATATAATGGATTATATGCACAAACCATAACTATGTCACACTACGTGATCACAATCACTGAATGAATAATGCTGTACCTGAATTTCTGTTGTATCTAACTAACTGGTCTCCTTTGATCTCTATGGCATACCCCAGACTGGGTGGCTGGGCCATGATGTTTACAACTGGGATATGGATACTTCAAGGCTAATGAAAATGATTACTGTAACTTGACCTGAAATATATGAATAAGTAAAGTACACACGTGAATACGTACTAATTACTACGCATCTTAAGTAAGGACTTCCACCGACATAGAATTACTACAAGATATTGCTCACCACGTAGCGATACACAAAAATGTCAGTAAACCAGGATATTCAGTTCACAACTGGGAGGTGCTCTTCACCATCCACAGCCGCAAATGAGAGGAAATGTTAACCAACAACCAACTAACATAGAGTGCATCAAGGAGAACACTATGACCCCAACACTGTTATCGTTAAGTAACGCCATGGCCAATATTATTTTCACCAACACTGACAACATAGCCACCAATTAACATGAACACCATGGCATAGGACAGCATCAGGACAAGCACGAAGGCGGCAACTCGGACAGTAATAGAAACATCCACTACTCACCAATAGGGTTGAGAGGGCACTTAGGTACTGTTAACTCACGAAGGGTAATGGGCAGACAATAGATGTCATAGACACCACTATATCACCACTAGAACATCACCCATGGGCACTACCATACCAACACGCACACAGAGAATTGAATAAGTATGCAAATACGCTTGGCAAGCTGAGTATACAACAAAATGAATTCCCAATCTTTAGGAAGGACTCCAATACAAACCAAGTTTCGGAAATTCGGTTTGTCGCTGTAAATACTAATGAATGAACGGAACACCGTAAAACACACTGAGCACCTGCTCAATGAGAACAACTCACCCGACGAATGAGGCAGACCCACCTTACCTACAAAGTAAGGGTTGTCCGAGTGGACTGAGCTGTAATTATAACACCTTCTCACGTGACCTTAAAACAAAGATACACTTACTCACTTACCTAAATTAACCCTTCCCTTTCCTTTTCTCCTCCAACTCCCCAGAACCTTAGGACACTCGTCCATTCAGCATGAAATAAACGACTCCAAATTTCTAGGATGTGTTTTTACAATATGAATGCTATTGTAGATAATGCATATAGCATATATGAAGTCTGATGTTAGAAGTTGAAACACAAACTGTTATATGAGCTGCTGTAATTGTGCCTTGAAAAAGCCAGAGTAAGGGTGAAACACTGGCACGTGCACCCTAGCAGAGTTTTGTAGGCACCACTATACCATCACACACGGGCACTACTATACCATCATGCATGATGAGGAAATATTAAGTGCTTAATTATGTTTAGGAAACCTTAATAAACTAAAAGGTACTGTGAACACCCAAATACTTGTGGGTATCTTATTGAACAAATAACCCTTGAATGATTAGCTGGACTAAGTGCACAGGTTCAAATAGAACTACAAATATGTATGTACAAACCCAATGACTGGTTTGTGAATACCAGTCTCTATGTAGCCATGCAGCTACTGGTCCTCACATTTGTGAACCAAGGAAAAACTCAGAAACTAAAAAGCAAAGGAGAGGAGCACACTTACTATTCTATTCACCCCCTTACTTGAACAGGTTTAAACACAACACATTTTTGATTTCACACCCAACGTGGCAATATATTAATACCTTAGAAGAGGTGAGGAATTGGCGATATTTATGCTCCACTGGCAGACTGGAAATGTGTGCAATCCAAGCCCACCCCTACTCATCACCTGTCCTCAATTCTGCCTCTACTGTGTTACTCTCTTTCTCATTGCACCTGGTGACTTAGATGATGGATGTCAGAAAATGCTGTTGGTAGATGGAGGCATTCAGCAAAATTTAGAAAGAAGCAGGAAACAAAAAACTTCTACAAGCACAAGGTACAGTGTGGTTCTGTCTTCCTGGTCCTTCTCCAAAGGCCTCTAGTGACATTGTACGACCCATTGCTCTGTTTGTGCTGAAACCAAGTATCCTTGAACTACTTCAATTAATTACTTTACAGACTACCCTCCTGTCAGTATCCAGAGTGCATCCCCTTTCCTTTTTGAAACTGTTTGTCCTCTGCATTCCTTTACAGGGTGGGTTGTATTTTGTAGTGTGCTGTCTGTTGAATAATAATAGAAGACATTTATATACAACCTTGAACTGGCATTTCCTTTTATCATTAGGTAATAATGTTGTGCCTTGAAACAATTGTGTAGGTGCGTTATAAATGCCACATCATATCATAGCAATTGTATTTTCACTGTGTTTCAACTAACCAACGATCCATGACCTTGCAGAGATAAGCCTGCGGTTCCGTCCACGTTACCAAAATTGGACAAGGAGGTTTATAATTTGCTTGTGTTTCCAATCTGTTCGGATCCCTTCTGTTGTACTAGAGGTGTGGGGCTTATTGATGCTTTAGAAACCGCTATTCATCTCTGGACTACTGGTGCCCCAGATGTTGATTCGCCACACTCACCACAGGCTGCATCAGAAAAGTTTAAAAAAAATGCTCCATTCTGAGTGTCCAAACCTTGTGTGCCTCTGCACTCTGTCATTTCCATCACAGTATCATGAACATGTCTGTGCTTTTGAAACCATCAACCATGTATCATTAATAAAGAAATTGGAATACGTAGGCTTGCACAACACAGCCCTACAGGTGGCGAGGTCTTTCCGCAGGGACAGAATCAAAACCACCCAGTTTTCCCGCTTTATATCCAGATCATGCAAAATAAGCATTGGAGTTCTGCAAAGATTGAGCCTATAACTTCTGCTTTTAAACATATGCACATCCCCACGTATGGGCCTAATTATGAAACATCAACTCACCTGTTACAACTGCACAGATGACACAAATCATTTCAGACTGACTGTCAACAAGGACTAACATCACTCTGACTCAGATGAGCAGATTAATGATAATGGACAACTTCACACTCAACCCTTAGAAGACAGGCATAATGATCAATTCACTAAATATAACCAAAAGCAAAAATATCCAGGCCTATAATGCCTCACCCAAAACTCCAAAACGGGACAAGAACCTTGACATTCCTATGGACAATGAATTTACCTTTGAACCACAAATCAATGCCTTAGTAAATAAATGCTTCTACCATGTATACTCAATCAGGAGGATGTTATTTCTCACTTTTAAGGCATAAGTCCTTTGCAGTCATATCACTATTTTTTTACAAATAATCAACTATGCCATCAGCGTTTGCCCCAGCATGGGTGATTATCTTACAAAGAAACTTCAAAGCGACCAGAACAAGTCAGCAAAACCACTACCTAGACTCGACCAGAGGAAGCACATAACCGCAGTACTAAGCGCTCCCTACACTACTGGTAAAGCACAACTACTTCAAAGCATTCTACATCGCCCACACAGCCCTTCATTGCAATAGAGCCAAATTCATCCAAGAGAAGACCATCAATACCAACCAAGAAGAGCACTGAAATCCTGCAACAATGAACTGCTAAAGATCATGTGCTATGCCAAAGAGAGCTACCGTGGATCAGTGTTCTCCAACATAGTGGCCAAACTCTGGAAACCCCTCGAAATGGAGTCCACGCAATCCAAGATCAACTGACCTCCAGGAAAGCATTTCACTGCCTAACCACAAAGGCGTCACTCAGCAGCCACAGGCCCTACTGCACAAACCCCTGAGCAGCAAGTCGGAACAGAGCACACAATGTATGTTCACCCGTGGAGCATTGTCCAGGCTACACCATTCCGGCTCGCTGCATCACGACACAGTTGATAACACAATGTGCTTTCTACTATGTTTCGCCCTACGTTGTGATCTGTGCTCTGATTTCAACGCAAAGAGGCCAGTGAAACGATTCCCTCTTTCAGATGTCCCTGGCAATCTATGCTAATCTAATCCACTAAAATTTAATCTTCTGCTTTAACACTACACTACACACAGGCCAATAAAGCCACTCACGCACAGTTATGTAACAACCCTACAAAAAGACTTCAAACAACAGAACAATAGAGTGCTACAACGAACTTACATACCACAGCCTGGACCAAAGCCCGGTCCAAAGCTTCTTAAACCAGAAATTCTCTCCCATGCAAGGCACTGGGTATTTCCCATCTGCTCACAAAAACACAACAGCAAAACTATCTTGCATGTACCCTCCACACCCACTAACCAAACCCACCCACCTTTTAAATATCCACTAGAGCACAGTATAAATCCCTGAAACCTCACACAACATAAGTAGTTTGTGGCTAGTTTATCTAAGAGCTAGCAGTACCACTCGGCATTGCACAGGTGTGTAGCTGACATGCATGTGGGGGTCTGCTGTATGTTTTATTGTATTATAACTTCCTATTTTGCTCAAATGACAAAATCAGCAATCTCCCGAAATTGCCCATACTAATAAGACAGGGACTGATCCAGCCCCACCCCTGTGCAGTGCAAATGGGTAGGGTTGGTCAAATTTCACTATCGCCAGTACACTCCAGACTGGTATGCCGAAATTGTGTGCTAACTTCCTATTTTTGGAAAAGTCACAAAATCGTCAATCTCGCGAAATTGCCCATACTAATAAGACAGGGCCTGATCCAGCCCCACCCCTGTGCAGTGCAAATGGGTAGGGTTGGTCAAATTTCACTATCGCCAGTACACTCCAGACTGGTATGCCGAAATTGTGTGCTAACTTCCTATTTTTGGAAAAGTCACAAAATCGTCAATCTCGCGAAATTGCTGATGCTGATAGCACAAGGCCGAACCCCGCCCTGTGCATGACGAATGAGTGGAGTTGGTTAGATTTCACCATCGCCAGTACACCCCAGACTGGTATGCTGTTTTCAGGCCACAATTTTAGCCCGCCAACTGTTGTGGGATTGGAACCAACAATCGCAAAATCGGCAAACTCCCGAAATCGCCTATACTAATAGTACAGGGCATGGGCTGGTTAAATTTCACTATCGCAAGTGCTCCCAATTCTGTTATGCCGACCTTGGGCCAACATTTCAGCTCATGAACTGTTATGGGGCTGGAGCCAACCCCGAACATACAAACATACTTTCACAAATATATATACACATATATATAGATGATGCTCCCATCCTCATCAGAACTCATTATGTCAGCTCCTCTTTTACAGAATGAAATGAAGAACTTCTCTTCAGGGGCCCCCATACCTTTTTGGCATGGTAAGAACTTCTGGAAAGAGAAGGGTAAAGGTAGGTTGCTGTTAAATGGATAGGGGCTCAGGTTGTATAGAAACATGATAGGGTGTCTTCTGGTATTGATGTGAAAGAGGTGTATAAAGCATCACGCAATCAATATGAGGCAGATGCATTGACAGAGATTGACTCTGCAGCTACCTGCTAGCAGGGACAACATTGCTCTTATCATGAAAAACTGTGAAAATAAACATTTGCCCAATATAATACATTTCCATTCCAGACAGGTCTATTCTCAGAATTCTATCATGGTTTTTTTGGGGGCGTGCACCACTTCTCACATCCTGCGGATGGTCACTCTCTTCCTGAGGTATATTTGTTTTTTGTCGATAGTGCAGCAAGGGATGGAGAGAAGAGGGGGATTATTTTACTGACAGTGCTATTCATTTGTTTTGCCCTATGAGAGGTGCCAGGATCCGTGGTAGCAGCAATCTGTTGGGCTTGAGCGATATGAAGGAAGCTCCAATTTTAGGGAAGGGACAGACTTGTGAAGATATTCTCAATAGTGCAGTGTGTCTAGGGCCCTCCACTGGACTTTCTGGCTCCCGCTTGCATGATCCACAGTTTTGTGCCCCAGTTGGGGTATGGGGCAACAATCCATTGGGGACTGCTTCCAGAGGTGCCAGTTCACATTAGTGAGCAATAGGTAGGCATGACGCAAACTCAGTGTGCATGACCCTGCTGGGAAATGGTCTCTGGCAAGGAACTGACAGCAGCATTTCAATGTTCAGGGTAGGAATGGCTAGGCAGGAGATTAGGCAGAGGCTCTTATGCCCACAATAGGTAAGAAAGCGGGCAGACATAATGAACCTGCTGATCCTTTCCTACCACTGCTTCCTTTATATCTCTGAAAAGTGGGAGGGTACCCGACTGGGTTGTGATACATGTCCTTTTTCCCATCGAGCCGTTTACACCTGTTATGCACAATACACACCTTGTTTTCGCTGCAATTTCTGATTATGCACTATTATGTGTGATATTATGTTACGTGGTATTTGCAAAGCTTAGCATTCATCACCTTTTCCCTGGTTTCTCAGAAATGATTGGAGTCACAGAGGGGAGAAGCTATCATGCCGGGAGTAGGTTTCCCTTGGAGAATATTCCACAGTGGGATTAGGAGCACTTGCGCTACACTCCAACACCTTAGACTTTTATGCTGGTTAGTATTTGGTGCTGAGGTGGCCCGACTTAGTGGCATTCCATGATGCCTGTGTGTCAATCTCAGTGTGAGTGTGTTTAAACAATAGGCTGTAGCAATGTTGCTTAATGCCTTAGTAATGTTACATTATCAGGGTGCACAGAATGGTTGGGTTTGCAGCATATCTGTGCTGACGGTTGTTTTGGTTCTGCTGGGGATGTGGGCGAGTTTTGGTTGTTGTGAAGTGTTGTGAGTTGATTTGCAGTAGTGGTGATGATTGTGGATGATTAATGTATTTATTTCATTTGTAAAGGGCACATACAACCCGGAGGCATTGAGGTGCTGTTCCACGTACAGGTCAGGTACAGGTATGGGGAACATCATTAGCCAAACAGTAAGGTAAAGGGGGGATGCCAGGGAGAAATAGATCGGATACAATAGGTTGAACAGTGAAAGTGTGACAGACATACTAGTCATTCTGAGTAAATCAAGGTGGGGAGACAAGGTGTAGTTGACCAGGTGGAAGGGGGTGGTTGACTGAGTGGTAAGGGAAGGGACATTAGGAGAAGAGCTGGGTTTTGAAGGCTTTGCGAAAGACCCAGTACTATTCCTCTGCCCTTAGGGAAGGGGGAAGGTAATTCCAAAGTTTGGCTGCACAGTAAGGGATGCTAGATCCTCCTGCTCTGCATATTCTCACTTTAGGGATGATCAGTCTGTCTGAATAGGGGGTCCTGATAGGTCTAGCACAGTGGGCTATATAGATTTGTTGCATGAGGTAGGGAGGTGCTGTACTAGCAAAGAACTTGTGGGCAATGGACAAAGTTTTGAAGTGCATCCGTTCCTGGATGGGCAGCCAATGAGCTTCCCTTCTAGCATTGGAGATGTGTTCTCTTTTAGGGATGTTTAGGGCTGCTCTCAAGGAATTAGTTTGAATAGTTTGCAATTTTCTGATGTTGCTAGCGGACATGCCTGTAAAGAAGATGTTACAGTAGTCTAACTTTCAACCAATGACAGCCTGGGCGATGGTGAGACAGTTATTTTGTGTGAGGAAGGGTCTGCCTGCATTGAGGTCTTTGGTTGTGTAAGCTGACGAGGATGCAATGGCGCTCACTTGTCTAGATAGGGTTAGAGAGGCATCAAGGTAGACACTGAGTGTCTTTACTGTTGTTGAGACTCGAACTGCACACTGGTCAATTTGGAAAGAGATGTCTTGAGAACTGAGCGACTTAAGGGCATGGGGCAAGCCGACAATGAGAATTTCAGTCTTGTTGCTGTTTAGACAGAGGTGGTTCACTGCCAGCCATGCCTGGATAGTGTAGTAAATGTTGTTAAGAGTACTAGAATCCCCTGGGTAGTTGCCTGAAAGTGGGATTAGCATTTCTGTGTCATCAACATAGTTGGTGTAGGCTATGCTGAGGGAGTCTAAGATGTTGAAGAAGGGTCTGGTGAAGATGTTGTAGAGGATGGGGGTTATGCAGAAGCCTTGGGGGACATCGCAGGTGATGGGGAGGGAGGGGCATTGGCTGTGTTTTAGAAGACACTCATGACTCTGCCTTCTAGAAAGGAGGCAATCTGGGCAATGGCAGGAGGGGAGAGGTTGGCATGGGTAGATAGGTGATGGCAGAGGATTTGGTGATTGAGCAGAGCAAATGCTGTGGATAGTTCTGGGAGGAGGAGCAGGACCCAGTTGCCTTCATCCCTAATCTCGTCTAGCTGGTTCTTGAGGTCTAGCAGTGCAGAATACGTTACATGACCAGGGCGGAAACCTGATTGGTGGATCCCTAGGATTCTGTCCTCCAAGAATTGCTGAACCTGCAGTCAGGCAGCACGGTCAAGAATTTTGAGAAGGAAGGGGACTGATGTAATTGGCCGGTAATTGGTTGGTATGGTTGGGTGTTGTGTGTATTTCTTTTAGGAGTGGGAGAACCCAGGCTTTTGAAGGCTGTCTGGTACAGTGCTGCAGGTGAATGGGGCATTAAAGAAGGCAGTGATGATGGAGTTTAGCACATCAGCACAGTCTTTGATAAGGAAGACAAGGCCAATGTCGCCTTTACATTTAGAGGGTTTCAGACCCTGGATTAACTTTGTGACTTCACTTTCAGTGAGGTCTCTGAGGGCGAAAGGTTTGGTCGAGAAAATGGGGGTGGTTGGGTTAGAATTGCTGGTTTCTTGGTTGTTCTTGAATGTGGCTTGTTGATAAAGAATGTTTTGATTTAGGTTGTCAATTTTGCCTGAGAGTGCATCTTTGATGTTCGAGCACCATGAAGTGTCTTTGGTGATAATGGCGGGTGGTGAGATGGGGGATTCAAGTTCTCTGTATATGGTGGATATTTCTTTAGAATTGGATGAGTCATTGTTTATTCTAGAGTTAAAGGAGTGGGATTTAGCTGTGATAATGGCTGCCTTGTATTGTTTCGCAATTGTCTTGAACTCATTTATTAGAGGGTTGGATGGGTCATTTTGCGAAGAGAGTTGGGATTGACGTTTCCTTGTACGGATGTCCATGAGGTCTGGTGTGAACCAAGAGTTTGTGTGTCTCACTGTCTTGGCTTTGTGTGGGGCTAGGGGAGCTAGGATGTTAACCACTTTGGTGAGGGTTGAGGGGTATCTTGTCAGAAGAATGTCAGGGTTAGTTGTGAAAGGGGGCTGCAGGTCTGGGGTGTTGAGCAGGCAAAGGAGGTGGTCCCTAGTGAGCTTGCGTGAGCTGCGGGATACTGTGGGAGATAGAGGGTTGGAAGTTGTATTGACTTTGGGAGGCTGTGGGGTTGAGAAGAAGATGATGTTATGGTCAGACCATGGACAGGGAGTGACGGAGCTGGTGGTGATCTTACAGTTGTAGTCAGCGATACATGATGTTTGTTCTAATAAGTGCATGTTCAGGTATATTTGTGGGTTGTTCAGGGTTTGTGTGATGGATCAATGGATGGTTATGCAGGTTATTTTGTGGTTGTGGAGGTGAAGACATCAGTGTGGGCTGAGGAATGGGTGTGTTGGTTTGCTGAGCAACCATCTTGACTGATGGGAAACTATGAACTACTGTCACCTTGCAGACAGGTCAGATTGCTTGTCTGCCCTGTGGAACATTTCAAGTATGGCCTTATTTTCCCTGACCCCCTAGATGTAATTTAATTTTTCAACTCTCAGGTTATTTCATCTACTGCTTGAAGATGTGGAAAATTGTGGCTTGTTGGTTGGTGTTCTCAGTCCCTCGGCCAAGGGTGGGTTCTTCTGCCTGAAAATGTAGTATATAACAAACTTGTTGGTCAAAGCAGAAGGTGAACATGTAGGGGCCTCTTCTAACCTCACCATGCTATGCCACGAGCCTCACAACAGCCCAGGCAAGCTTTGTATGTCTGCCTGTACAGAGTGACTCAAATTGCTCTGAAGATTCAGAACATCAAATGTTAGGAACCATGGCAATGATGACATATTGTTTGGGCTATAAATTCATGATGCACTAATAGCGACTCCCTTTATCTTGTCTGTGTCTTCAACTGCATCAGGAAACTCTTCTTCTGCCAGTGTTTTCCTTCCTCAGTCTTTGCAAACCGTGCTTTCTAAATTCCAGCGTCCTTTTGGTTTTCATTACCTACCTCTGTTGTTTATTTATTGTATTTATTTATTTATTTGTTGCTTCTTATATTACGCCACATCAAATGGTAATCAATAGAATCAAGGTGTATACCAGGCATGTGACACACATTCCCCACTATGGACAACTAGATCAAATATCAAACGTGGGCTTGCTCTGAAGCTCAAGTCGTGAATGTAATGGATGTTTGTTTCTATTTTCTAGATGTAGAGATCTCTGGGTTTGCAAAGTCGATGTCAAGCATATTAGCCCCATGGGCCAACATGACAGCCAATCAGGTGGCTCGTAGCCAGGACTGAATCTCACGATCCAAGCCTGGTTTCAGAGCAAGCCTTGTGCCGCATGAGCCCAACTGCCACCCACAGACACACGTTTCATCTCCATGGCAACCATTAGTACATTCCTCCTCTCTCCCTAGGCCCTGGGCACACTGTATCCCATGTTTGTTTTTATCTTTTATTTTATTTTATTTTATTGTTTTAGTACCCTGATGGTGTTAGTAGCAATAATCAGCATTCTGGGGGCTGAACCAGGATGTAACGACCTGGGGTCCATCATTGAAGTTCCCTGCTGTAATCTGGTCAATTAACTTGGGCCCCAGACAGCTACCACCCAGTCCAGCTCCCAGAATGGGTGCTTATTGCTATGTAGAAGTCTCACCAAATAGTCACCTAATTGTATTTGCTATCTTATGAATGAATAAACCAGAAAGTCGAAAAGTGTGGATCAGAGGGTAGTGATGAACAGGTTAACTTCTGGGGAGTGTGTGTCATGCAGTGACTTTCCACAAGGGTATATACCACACACACATCTCGGCTACCATATTCAGAAATGATCATGGGTTGAAAGAGGAACAGTCTGTCCATCTCTCCTAATGTCAAAAACACGAAGTCAGGTGGTAAATGAGGAGCCGGGCACAGCAAGAACATGGGAGGACAGTGACTGCTGAGATGGCATGCGTACGAGTGCATGGTATGTGGTGCTAAGTAATACCATGTTTGAAAGATGACATGTTTCAATCATTTGATATGCAAAAGTGAGAGAGAGTTTCAAATCAATTGAGGGAAACAGGGGTGGCGCAATGAATATTAAAAGAGGGGAGGAAAGGTCAGCACGGTAAAACAGGGAGCCATGGGGATTGTCCCTCGGGCACAATGTTAGCTAACTGTGTTTCAAGAGTGGGGAGAAATGAAATGAACTTGAGGGTAAAGCTGGGAATGGCACATGGGGTGGCAAGCTGCCAGGAGAGTGAACAGAAGTTCTAATGTAACTTTAACAAATGAAAAGCAACGGGAATAAAGAATGACTGTGAACATATATTGTCGAACTCAAAGGGATGGCAAAGCTGAGTATGCAGCAGGCTAAACTTGCATGATTCAAATTTGGGGTTCCTATTTTCCAGCTTTGATGACTCGGAATGTATGTTTTCAAACAAAAGACATATAATCAGATGCACCTGCGGCAAAATAACAATCAACTATTGACAATTCAAGCCAGGAAGGAGACACGTGACTGTTCTTGGACGGCACGCTGAATCCATGCCAGCGGGCAATATTTTGTAGTGACTTTCATTATTCTGTCTGTTTTAACCGATCCACCTCCAAGAACTGTCTGTGCCAACGTAATAAAACACCAAAAAAGGGCTACACATGTTCTGGGGCTTGTAGCGTTCTGCGGACATATGCCGTCATCTTTGTAGGGCTTGGATATATGCTCGCACCACCCTTAAGGCGTTGAAAGGGTTAAGAGAGAGCATGAAGATATAATCCCTTGGTATGCCAAATTTGGACTAATGTATACATGTTTGGGGATCATATATATAACGCATGCTAGTGAATTCGAAACAAGTTCCCAGGCAGGCATGCTGCCCACTGAAGGAAGACCTTCTCCCAGTGAGGCAGTGCCTGGCATGTGCAAACTCATCCTTCTTAGCAGAAGCTCCACCAGTTGCATGGATGATTTCCTTAGAGACAAATGGAACCTAGCGCGGATTTGATTATCCTTCACACTCATTAGTAGGTCATGTCAGGAATGAGCAGAGATACTCTTGCACGGAGCGAAGTCATTGCAGTCACTAAGCCTGGGAATCAGCAGTTTACTGGAGGGCAGCATAGTGTACAGGGTGCCTTCATGCATTATGTAAAAAGCATTCTTCACAAATGGTGCCTGCAGCCTCCATTCATATTTTTAAGCTGCAGTGAAATGTGCACCTTAAGAGTTATTTGATAAATATATTAGGTAAAGCTATTTAGGGACGAAAAGTATTTTTTTCCCTTCTTCTTTGTTTAGAATATGAGTCACCAAATGTATTATTATTATTATTATTATTATTATTATTATTATTATTATTATTATTATTATTATTATTATTAATAAGCATAATAATAATAATCACCATATGACGCACCCAGAGATCATTCTCTGGATTCTATAAGTTCCACAACTACAGAGCCTGATATTAACTTTCAAGGGTACTATGTGACACCAGTCAAGCCTCGGAGCGAGTAGCGCAACTCAGCATTATACCTTTTGGCCTTGTTGATAGCAATCTGCAGCACTCCCGCCATTGTCTGGGTCTGGAATCACTATGTGACACCAGTCCAAACTCAAAGGAAGTATCAGAACTCAGTATTATCTCTTTGGCCTTGTTGCTAGCAATCTGCAGCACTCCACCAATTGTCTGTGTCTGGAATCACTATGTGACACCAGTCCAAACTGAGAGGGAGTATCAGAACTCAGTATTATATCTTTGGCCTTGTTGATAGCAATCCGCAGCACTCCCGCCATTGTCTGGGTCTGCAATCACTGTGTGACACCAGTCCAAACTCAAAGGGAGTATCAGAACTCAGTATTATCTCTTTGGCCTTGTTGCTAGCAATCTGCAGCACTCCGCCAATTGTCTGTGTCTGGAATCACTATGTGACACCAGTCCAAACTGAGAGGGAGTATCAGAACTCAGTATTATATCTTTGGCCTTATTGATAGCAATCCGCAGCACTCCCGCCATTGTCTGGGTCTGGAATCACTATGTTACACCAGTCCAAACTCAAAGGGAGTATCAGAACTCAGTATTATCTCTTTGGCCTTGTTGATAGCAATCCGCAGCACTCCCGCCATTGTCTGGGTCTGGAATCACTGTGTGACACCAGTCCAAAATGAGAGGCAGTATCAGAACTCAGTATTATCTCTTTGGCCTGGTTGACAGCAATCTGCAGCACTCCCGCCATTGTCTGGGTCTGGAATCACTATGTGACACCAGTCCAAACTCAAAGGGAGTATCAGAACTCAGTATTATCTCTTTGGCCTTGTTGATAGCAATCCGTAGCACTCCCGCCATTGTATGGATCTGGAATTACTATGTGACACCAGTCCAAACTGAGAGGGAGTATCAGAACTCAGTATTATCTCTTTGGCCTTGTTGATAGAAATCCGCAGACTCCCGCCATTGTCTGGGTCTGGAATCACTATGTGACACCAGTCCAAACTGAGAGGGAGTATCAGAACTCAGTAATATATCGTTGGCCTTGTTAATAGCAATCTGCAGCACTCCCGCCATTGTCTGGGTCTGGAATCACTATGTGACACCAGTCCAAACTGAGAGGGAGTACCAGAACTCAGTATTATATCTTTGGCCTTGTTGATAGCAATCCGCAGCACTCCCGCCGTTGTCTGGGTCTGAAATCACTATATGACACCAGTCCAAACTGAGAGGGAGTATCAGAACTCAGTGTTATATCTTTGGGCTTGTTGACAGCAATCCGCAGCACTCCCGCCATTGTCTGGGTCTGCAATCACTGTGTGACACCAGCCCGAACTGAGAGGGAGTATCAGAACTCCGTATTATCTCATTGGCCTTGTTGATAGCAATCGGCAGCACTCCTGCCATTGTCTGGGTCTGGAATCACTATGTGATACCAGTCCAAACTCAAAGGGAGTATCAGAACTCAGTATTATCTCTTTGGCCTTGTTGCTAGCAATCTGCAGCACTCCGCCAATTGTCTGTGTCTATGTGACACCAGTCCAAACTGAGAGGGAGTATCAGAACTCAGTATTATATCTTTGGCCTTATTGATAGCAATCCGCAGCACTCCCGCCATTGTCTGGGTCTGGAATCACTATGTGACACCAGTCCAAACTCAAAGGGAGTATCAGAACTCAGTATTATCTCTTTGGCCTTGTTGATAGCAATCCGTAGCACTCCCGCCATTGTCTGGATCTGGAATCACTATATGACACCAGTCCAAACTGAGAGGGAGTATCAGAACTCAGTATTATCTCTTTGGCCTTGTTGATAGAAATCCGCAGACTCCCGCCATTGTCTGGGTCTGGAATCACTATGTGACACCAGTCCAAACTGAGAGGGAGTATCAGAACTCAGTAATATATCTTTGGCCTTGTTAATAGCAATCTGCAGCACTCCCGCCATTGTCTGGGTCTGGAATCACTATGTGACACCAGTCCAAACTGAGAGGGAGTATCAGAACTCAGTGTTATATCTTTGGGCTTGTTGATAGCAATCCGCAGAACTCCCGCCATTGTCTGGGTCTGCAATCACTGTGTGACACCAGCCCAAACTGAGAGGGAGTATCAGAACTCCGTATTATCTCTTTGGCCTTGTTGATAGCAATCCGCAGCACTCCTGCCATTGTCTGGGTCTGGAATCACTATGTGATAACAGTCCAAACTCAAAGGGAGTATCAGAACTCAGTATTATCTCTTTGGCCTTGTTGCTAGCAATCTGCAGCACTCCGCCAATTGTCTGTGTCTGGAATCACTATGTGACACCAGTCCAAACTGAGAGGGAGTATCAGAACTCAGTATTATATCTTTGGCCTTATTGATAGCAATCCACAGCACTCCCGCCATTGTCTGGGTCTGGAATCACTATGTGACACCAGTCCAAACTCAAAGGGAGTATCAGAACTCAGTATTATCTCTTTGGCCTTGTTGATAGCAATCCGTAGCACTCCCGCCATTGTCTGGATCTGGAATCACTATGTGACACCAGTCCAAACTGAGAGGGAGTATCAGAACTCATTATTATCTCTTTGGCCTTGTTGATAGCAACCCGGAGCACTCCTGCCATTGTCTCGGTCTGGAATCACTATGTGACACTAGTCCAAACTATGAGGCGGTAATGAGACTCAGTATTATCTCTTTGGCCTTGTTGATAGCAATCCGCAGCACTCCTGCCATTGTCTGGGTCTGGAATCACTATGTGATAACAGTCCAAACTCAAAGGGAGTATCAGAACTCAGTATTATCTCTTTGGCCTTGTTGCTAGCAATCTGCAGCACTCCGCCAATTGTCTGTGTCTGGAATCACTATGTGACACCAGTCCAAACTGAGAGGGAGTATCAGAACTCAGTATTATATCTTTGGCCTTATTGATAGCAATCCACAGCACTCCCGCCATTGTCTGGGTCTGGAATCACTATGTGACACCAGTCCAAACTCAAAGGGAGTATCAGAACTCAGTATTATCTCTTTGGCCTTGTTGATAGCAATCCGTAGCACTCCCGCCATTGTCTGGATCTGGAATCACTATGTGACACCAGTCCAAACTGAGAGGGAGTATCAGAACTCATTATTATCTCTTTGGCCTTGTTGATAGCAACCCGGAGCACTCCTGCCATTGTCTCGGTCTGGAATCACTATGTGACACTAGTCCAAACTATGAGGCGGTAATGAGACTCAGTATTATCTCTTTGGCCTTGTTGATAGCAATCCACAGCACTCCTGCCGTTGTCTGGGTCTGCAATCACTATGTGACACCAGTCCAAACTGAGAGGGAGTATCAGAACTCATTATTATCTCTTTGGCCTTGTTGATAGCAACCCGGAGCACTCCTGCCATTGTCTCGGTCTGGAATCACTATGTGACACTAGTCCAAACTATGAGGCGGTAATGAGACTCAGTATTATCTCTTTGGCCTTGTTGATAGCAATCCACAGCACTCCTGCCGTTGTCTGGGTCTGGAATCACTATGTGACACCAGTCCAAACTGAGAGGGAGTATCAGAACTCAGTATTATCTCTTTGCCTTGTTGATAGCAATCTGCAGCACTCCGCCATTGTCTGGATCTGGAATCACTATGTGACACCAGTCCAAACTGAGAGGGAGTATCAGAACTCAGTATTATCTCTTTGGCCTTGTTGATAGCATTCCGCAGCACTCCCGCCATTGTCTGGGTCTGGAATCACTATATGACACCAGTCCAAGCTCATAGAGAGTATCAGAACTCAGTATTATCTCTTTGGCCTTGTTGATAGCAATCCGCAGCACTCCGCCATTGTCTGGGTCTGGAATCACTATGTGACACCAGTCCAAACTGACAGGGAGTATCAGATCTCATTATTATCTCTTTGGCCTTGTTGATAGCAATCCAAAGCACTTCCGCCATTGTCTGGGTCTGGAATCACTATTTGACACTAGTCCAAACTATGAGGCAGTAATGTGACTCAGTATTATCTCTTTTGCCTTGTTGATAGCAATCCACAGAACTCCTCTCATTGTCTGGGTCTGGAATCACTATGTGACACCAGTCCAAACCCAAAGGGAGTATCAGAACTCAGTATTATCTCTTTGGCCTTGTTGATAGCAATCCGCAGCACTCCGACATTTTCTGGGTCTGGAATCACTATGTGACACCAGTCCAAACTGAGAGGGAGTATCAGAACTCATTATTATCTCTTTGGCCTTGTTGATAGCAACCCGGAGCACTCCTGCCATTGTCTCGGTCTGGAATCACTATGTGACACTAGTCCAAACTATGAGGCGGTAATGAGACTCAGTATTATCTCTTTGGCCTTGTTGATAGCAATCCACAGCACTCCTGCCATTGTCTGGGTCTGGAATCACTATGTGACACCAGTCCAAACTGAGAGGGAGTATCATAACTCAGTATTATCTCTTTGGCCTTGTTGATAGCAATCCGCAGCACTCCGGCCATTGTCTGTGTCTGGAATCACTATGTGACACCAGTCCAAACTGAGAGGGAGTGTCAGAGCTCAGTATTATCTCGTTGGCCTTGTTGATTACAATTCGCAGCACTCCCGCCATTGTCTGGGTCTGGAATCACTATCTGACACCAGTCCAAACTCAAAGGTAGTATCAGAACTCAGTATTATCTCTTTGCCTTGTTGATAGCAATCTGCAGCACTCCGCCATTGTCTGGATCTGGAATCACTATGTGACACCAGTCCAAACTGAGAGGGAGTATCAGAACTCAGTATTATCTTTTTGGCCTTGTTGATAGCATTCCGCAGCACTCCCGCCATTGTCTGGGTCTGGAATCACTATGTGACACCAGTCCAAGCTCAAAGAGAGTATCAGAACTCAATATTATCTCTTTGGCCTTGTTGATAGCAATCCGCAGCACTCCGCCATTGTCTGGGTCTGGAATCACTATGTGACACCAGTCCAAACTGACAGGGAGTATCAGATCTCATTATTATCTCTTTGGCCTTGTTGATAGCAATCCGAAGCACTCCCGCCATTGTCTGGGTCTGGAATCACTATGTGACACTAGTCCAAACTATGAGGCAGTAATGTGACTCAGTATTATCTCTATTGCCTTGTTGATAGCAATCCACAGAACTCCTCTCATTGTCTGGGTCTGGAATCACTATGTGACACCAGTCCAAACCCAAAGGGAGTATCAGAACTCAGTATTATCTCTTTGGCCTTGTTGATAGCAATTCACAGTACTCCCGCTATTGTCTGGGTCTGGAATCACTATGTGACACCAGTCCAAACTGAGAGGGAGTATCACAACTCAGTATTATCTCTTTGGCCTTGTTGATAGCAATCCGCAGCACTCCCGCCATTGTCCTGGTCTGGAATCACTATTTGACACCAGTCCAAACTGAGAGGGAGTATCAGAACTCAGTATTATCTCTTTGGCCTTGTTGATCCGCAGAATCCCCACCATTGTCTGGGTCAGGAATCACTATGTGACACCAGTTCAAACTCAGAGGGAGTAGCAGGCAGCATTGTCTCCTTTGCCGTGTTGTTAGCAATCCACAGCACCCCCAGCATTGTCTGGGACTGAAATCACAATCTGAGCAAGGGAATTCTGACGTCCCACCGCTGATGAAGCAACCCCCCCTTCTTTGGTATATAGACTTTTGCCCTGTTTGTCTTTTCTTTTCCATTATGTATTTCAGGATTGTGTTGTATAGACCTTGTTGTCGTTTTATTGAGTGCCCATCTATCACTGCAAAATAGCTCCTGCCTATCTCTATTTTAATTTCTGGCAGATTAAAGGTGCCACTTGAAAACCTGTACAGTCATGGTAGTGCGGGCAGAAGGTTCAGGTTTCCTCCAATTGGCGGAAAAGTTCGTGCAGAAGGCAATGAGGCAATGAGGCTTATGGGACACTGCAATTCATCAATTTGCAAAAGAGGCCAATTTTTGCACTATATGGGAATTCGGTAAGCTTTGCATCCTGGGAACAATTAGTTATGCTATTATTCATTATAGGTCCTGATTTCTAAGGTGCCAAACGATGAACTTGGCGACTTATTTCACAACTTGACTGGTGGTGCAAATGTAAAGAAAGGTGGCAATGCACATGGGACTGGCACACATGAATATTTTAAGTACGCAGCCTGACATATCGTCTAGCTATGGATGCAGGATCTGCCACAAGGCTAGGTGGAGAGCTGAATGCACAAATGGCCAGGATCAGGAGCTATGGAAAGGATTTGTGGCTCGGATGAAAAAGTGTAGAAATTCCTTGGGCTGATGAAATAGAAAAACAGACACTACCATTCCTCTGAGAGGATACATTTGTTCAACAGGCAGGGAGCAGCTTTTTCTTGCTGCCTTCGAATATTGTATTGCTAGAAAGCGCCTGGCCTTCCGCTGGGATAAGCTGCTAGAAAACAAGCAAATTGGATCAGCAAATATTACTATACCCCTTTGGGGAAGAGTGAGGGGGCTAGAAAAACGACCTTTATCGCAATGAATATCATTATGGCATGAATTACGGAGCGGCTTTCAAGCTTGTGGAGGGAGAGGGAAGGTAAGAGCGTGCAAGCAAGGCATTCCTGGGAGACATCATTCCAGAGAAGGGCGAGCGGATCCAACGAAGAGGGATAACAGTGAGTTGGAATATGTTTACACACTTCTGACATTATGTGTAGAGTAATCAAACTAGGAAATGTGGCTGCAATATACAAATGTGCCTATGTACTCAAAGGTTCTGCAACCAAACGTGATAGTATGTGACAGGATCCATTTGTTCTACAAGGAGTGTGTGCCGTGTGTTCATGTGTGTTTGTGCGTGTGTGTGTGTGTTTTGTGGGGAATCTCAGTTATTTTTACAAATGGCTGTTTCTCCATAGGGAAGTGTGCAGTGAGCTAAAACATTGTTGTAGACCCTACTGAGTGGAATGCATCTCATAGAATAGGTTATTTGAAACATGTTCCTCCTCAGTAGAGGGGTTCCCACACTTGTGTAAATCTCTTGAGTTATATCCTAAATACCTGGCAGTTATTTTGCATGTGGAGGTGTTTAGGGATGGTGTTCCAGAGTTTTGTGGCCAGTATAGAGAAAGAGGATCCTCCTTGTGGATAGCGTGAAGTGCTGGAACATTCCTCTTAGCGATAGTGGGCTTCTTCCATGATATAAGCAATGCAGAGAGTGTTAGTGGCAAATCAACTTCTGGGGCACCAGTGGTCCAGGGATGAATTTCGGTTTCTAAACCATCCGTCAGCCCCACACCTCTAGTACATCAGAAGGTATTGAAACAGATTAGAAACAGAAGTCATTTATAAACCTCCTTGTCCAATTTTGCTAACGTGGACGGAATGGCAGGCTTATCTCCGAAAGGTCGTGGATCGTTGGTTAGTTGCAACACAGAAGAAAAAATCTGATTATTACCCAATGATAAAAGGGACTGTTCAGGCAAGATTGTATATAAATATCTACTTTATTATTTTCACAACAGACAGGTCTAGCACACTACAAAATACAACCCACCCTTGATTGATTGATTGATATTTTATTTCTATCGCGCTCGTACACATGTGTTTCAGAGCGCGACAAGGCAAGGGAGGGGAACAGGGGAGAACAAAACAGCGATCTTACTAGGCCCAGTGACATTGAGAACGCGCAAGTGCATGGGAGAGTGGGAGGGGAAAAGTGCATGGAAGGAGGGAGAAGTGGAAAGTGCGAAGCAGAGGAGAAACAGATAAATAACAATAAATAAATAATAAAGGCAACAAACAGTGGTAATGCAGCCAGCAATTTGCAAGTGCAAGGTTTAAGGCAGCAGACAGGGTAGGTCTGATAAGTGCAGGAAGAAAAAATGGAGGGGCTGTATGGGTACAAATACAGACCCCAGTGCAAGGGGTGGCCCAGAGGCAGTGCGGGACAGTGACAGGGTGAGCAGGTACCTGGGCCCGAAGGGCAGAGGGTGGCCAGGTGCACAGTGCTAAGAGAGAACAGATCAGCTGGGGAGAGGGGGAGCGGAGGCGGAAGAAAAGAGGAAGGCCTCGAGGTGCTTCCGGAACCGGAGATGGTTCTCCGCAAGTTTTAGAGTGGCAGGGAGGCTATTCCAGAGGGAGGCCCCAGCCGAAGACAGAGATCTACCCCCAGCTCGTTTCTTTGAAAAACGACTGACCCTGAGGGAGTTGGAGGTAGAGGAGCGAAGAGCTCGAGAGGGGAGGTATTTGCAGAGGGATAGCTGAAGGTATTTTGGACCCAGGCCCCAGAAAGCCTTGTGGACAATGCAGAGGGTTTTGAATTTAATCCTTGCATACACTGGGAACCAGTGGAGAGATCTCAGAGCTGGAGAGATACGATCCCAGGGCTTGAGGCCAAGGACTAGTCTCGCAGCCCTGTTCTGGATTAGTTACAGAGGGCGGAGCGTAGAGGCAGGTAGATTTAGAAAGAGGCTGTTACAATAGTCCAAGCTAGAGAGAACCAGAGCTTGGGATACCATGAGCTTCTGGGGGAAGGAGAGGAAAGGCAGAGTACCTCTGAGAAGGTGCAGTCAGAAATTTGACTTTTAGAGACCTCAGAGATGTGGGCGGAGAAGGAAAGGGTGGAGTCAAAGATGACCCAGAGGTTCTTAGCCTTGCAGGTGGGGGTAGGAGGAGGGCGAAGGGAGGGCGGCCAGAGAGTGAGGGGAAAGGATGGTAAAGGTGTGCCGATGAGGAGGATCTCCGTCTTTCTGGCATTCAGACAAAGATCATTGGTGGAACACCAATCTTGAATGGCAGTTAGGCAATCAGAGATGAGAGAGGGAAAGGAGGTGGCAGAGGGCAGCCTGAAAATGAGTTGAGTGTCGTCAGCGTAGCACTGGAAATTTGATCAAAAAGTGGCAATGCAGTGAGCAAGAGTTGCCAGGTATTAGTTGAAAAGCCAGGGCGAGAGGTTAGACCCCTGGGGAATACCACAGGAGGGAGGAAGATAGATGAAAGGAAGGACCCAAGTTGGACCTAGGAGGGTCGATCTGAGAGGAAAGAGGTCAGCCAGGCCAGAGCCTGATCAGTGATACCCAGGTTTTTACAGAGATGGTTGAGCAGGATGGTATAGTTGACCATGTCGAAGGCAGAAGAGGGATCGAGGAGGATGAGGACAGAGGGAATGTTAGAGTCAAGGTTGGAGAGCAGATCTTCACGGACGTTCAGGAGAGCAGTTTCCGTGCTTCTGGAAGCTCTGAAGCCAGACTGGTGGTCATGGAAACAGCCAACATAATTGGAATGAAGGTTAAGCTGAGAGATGGCCAACCTTTCCAGGCGTTTGCCAAGAAAGGGAGTAATGGAAATTGGGCGATAGTTAGCTGGACAAGAAGGATCAGCTGTGGGTTTCTTGTGAAGAGGATGCACAAAGGAGTGCTTCAGAGGGGAGGGGAAGGATCCCAAGGCAAAGGAGTAGTTGCAAAAATCAGCAAGGTCCGGAGCGAGGGTGTCAATGTGGTCCTTGATGGTTTTAGAGGAACAGGGCTGAACCTGTTTTGACGACGCTTTCATAGATCGGACTTGTCTAGTGACCTTGTCAGGGGTGAAAAGAGGAAAGGACGAGAAGGATGGTGGGAGGGTGGCTAAAGGAGGGTCAGCAAGTACAAATGGAAAGGGGAGAGCAGGGGTGTGGGTGGAGAGGGTGGACAGGATGTCCTGGGTTTTTAAAATTAAGTGAGAGGCAAGGGCATTGCAAAGAGCCTGGGAGGCAAAAGCAGGGGTAGAGACTGCAGCAGGGTTGGCCAGCTCCTTGCAGATTTTAAAGAGTTTAGCCGAGTTGTTAGATGCCCAGAGACACAAGCTTGAATGTGGACTCTCTTCTTAGTGAGGACAGAGAGTCGGTATTGCCTTTGTAGAAGGCGACAGGCCAGTTTGTCAGAGGATGAACAGGAAGTCCTCTATTTCCTCTCAGCTGCCCTAGACTTATGTTTAAGTGTAGCTAGGTCAGAGTCATACCAGGAATTACACTTGGCTTTGGACTTCAAACGGATCCTCATGACAGGGGCAAGAGCATGAAGCGTATCAGAAATTGAAGAGTAGAGCAGAGACAGGGCTGTGTCAGGATGTGAGACAGCCAAAGGTGGAGGTGGAGGAGAGAAAGTGGTGACAAAATCCTCAACCGACACACACTTCATGGGCCGGATATCTAAGAAGGTAGGTGGCAGTGTTGGGGTAGGCTTGGCTTGGGGAGAAGAGAGGGAGAGATGAGATGAGAGGAAGGAGTGATCCCTTCAGGAGAGAGTAGTCAGAGGGATGGAGAGGGGGAGGTCAGAGGAGATCAAGACATCGAGTGTGTGCCCTGCAGAGTGAGTCGGGCCAGAGGGGAGGATGGACAGGGAGAGGGAGTCACAGAGGTCACGGAAGAGTACAGAGGAGGAGCAAGGAGAGTCTAAATGTATATTTAGGTCACCCAGGAGGAGTTGAGTGGTAGAGGCCAGGAGGGAGGGAGCAGAGGTCTGCCCACTCAGAGAGAAATGAGGTGATTTGACCAGGAGACAGTAGATGGTAACCACAGTAAGAGAATGGGTAGGTGAGAGAGAAAGCCTACAGACAAGGCATTCAAAAGAGGAGTAGGTCTGAGTGGGAATGATAGCGACAGGAATCCACTCAGGAAAGATCAGGGCTACCCCCCCACTGGACCGGGAGGATCTGGGTGCTGAGAGGATCTTATAGCCATCAGGGAGGAGTGTGTCAAAGCTTGTGACAGAGCTGAGGATAGACAGTTTCAAGAGGGAAAGGGATGCACTCTGGATACTGAGAATAGGGTAGTCAATAAAGAAATGAATTGCAATAGTTCAAGGATACTTGATTTCAGCACAAAGGGAGAAATGGGTCGAAACATTTCATTAGGGGCCTTCAGTGAAGGGGACATAACCACAATGCACCTTGTGCTTTTAGAAGTTCTTGGTGCTCGACAGTGTACAGTCGGTTTCAGGGCACTTTGCAGCTCCTACGACAGAGTTCAAGATGGGAGACCGGTGCGAGTATCAGGCACCAGGCACTTTGGATAGCAAGACTGGAGGGACGGCTGCAGGCTGACCTACACAGTGGCTCAGGATTAGGAATTGTTGTCTTAGTGCTGGTTGGTGGGTCTGAAGCACTGGTCAAGGCATCTCGGATGACCTTAGCGACTGCAGCATGACAAGAGTCAGCGGTGCAGTCAGTTGCAGCTTGAGGGGCTCGACTGGCTTGAAAATTTCCTTTTTACGGTGGACACCGGTTGATGCTTGTTGATCCACTCCTCCTAGCTTCCTCACTGGGATTGTGTTGTCCTTTAAGGCGGACGGCCCAACGCTGAGGAGAGTGTTGCAGGCAACAGCTTTGTCCTTGGTTTGGTTAAGAGACTCTCTGGCACTTCCCATCGAGGAAGCTTGCTTGCAGAGCTCAGCAGAGCATGGTGTGTGTTATCTCGTTACCTGTTCTGGAGATGATGGTGGGTCCTCTGGATTCAGTAGCTCCCTCTGTTCCCTGGGAGATGTTTAGGGGAGGAACCTTGCTTCCTCTTTGGAAATCCTGGCTTTCCTTCACTGGTGGAAGCTGTAAGGGAGATTGTACCTTCAGCCAGGGTCCAAATGAGTTCTTCTGCCCAAAATGGGCTCAGCCCTCTTTTAAAGCCAAATGGGCAACAGTGATTGGTGTAGGCTAAGCCTATCTCAATGAACCAACCCTGGGTTCCCACCAACAATCTCCTGTATGCATGAGATGATAACCAGAGTGCTTTGCAACAGAAAAGATAAAGGGGTCAAAACAAGTAATACCAAGTCTCACCCATCGTCCTGTCTGTTGTGGATGAAAGGGTCTCTCTAGTGAATGGAGCTCTTTGTGGTTCCTGCTTAAAGTGGCAGGTCTCCCTTAGTTGCAACGAGAACAGACTTTCTGTCTCCATCAATCCGCATACTCGTACCTTCTGAATGGGGTCCACCTGCAGGGGCTGCCTACTCTAAGCACATGGGGCTTCATTATGGGTCCGGCGGTAACCGTGCCACTGCTACCAATGTGTTGCCGCCGGACCCGTAACATTTTATTTTTGCCTGTCTTCCCAGTGCCACCTGCTCATTACGAGTCTGGCAGCCCCGGAAGACAGGCGGTGGCAAATTGGAAGTCCCCATTCCCATAGAGTCCTAATGGACTCTATGGGAGTGGGGACACAGAAGCACCAGCACCATTAGCAACATTGCTGGTGCGTCCGTGAACAGTCTGCCTACCATGGCTGTAGCGCCCGGTGGGGTCAGACCTGTGGGGCACAGCAGCCATGGCAGGCAGATTCAGAGATTTCCCATCCACAAACTCACCGGCACCCATGTTTCCAGACTGGCAAATTCGTAATGGAGATGAAAGTCCCAGACATGACAGGTCTTGATACTGAGAGGTGGGAGCTGGCTTCAGTTGACATGGTGCATATCAAAGGTTGTCAGGCTTTCATGTCTCCTTTGTTAAAACTCTGCAGCCAGGCCCCATGTGGGCCTGTTTGAAATATACTCTATTAATAGGTTAATTACTTAATTGCTGCCACCATCTGAAGAGGGTAAACTAACAGACATGGCGGATCCATGAAGCCTTTGATAGTTAATTAGGCTGGCCATGGAAGGTTTTGCCCCCCCCTTTCTTGAGATACCTTGATGTACTCTTGGCTGTAATATCTCAACTAAATATGACAGGGGGGAAGGCGCCCGTAGGCTGTGTCCACCCAGAGTACATGGGTCTATGTGTATGTGGTGCGGTGAGCATAGGAAAATGTGTGAGGATTAGCCCCACACATTTCCTGGTGTTTGATATACCATCATTCAATTTCATTTAAAATTTCAAAACAGCCAAGGTGGGCGAACACCCACTGTTGGGATGGTCGAATTCCTCACAATTCCAAAATATATTCTTTACTCAAAGCAAAGCCAATGAGCAGTGCACAGAGCTGAGGAGATGTGGTTGTACCTGTTATCTTGAGCACTAGTATGGCTGCTAAATTTAGTTTCATTTATTTATTTACTTATTGATTTCAATAGTTGTTGAGTGCCACACACCCAAAGCCCTCAGAGCGTTGAGAGACAGACAAACATAGAACTTATACCAACATAACCTATCACCCCAAGAAGGCTTAATCTTTTCCTTTATTAAATAGGAATGTTTTAAGATCCTTTTTAAATTTCGAAATGCATGGACAGACACACAGTGCAAGGGGTTTGTCATTCCAAGCCTTAGGAGCCCAACTGTCAAAGCTTGCGGCTTCATAACTTGTCAATTTAAAACGCGATTGGGTAAGCGATATGCCTTCATTCGAGCGTGTAGCTCTAACAGGGGTTTTAATTTGTATTCGATTCTTCAAGTAATGAGGAGCAGACTCAGCAACACATTTCTTGGTTAGTGTTAAAATGTTATGTTTGATGCAATGTTGCAGCGTGAGCCAGTGAAGATCTCATCTCAGAGCAGTAACAACACAATTTTGTCTGCCCCGAAATACATCTATCAAGCTATTTTAGGAGGACAGCAGGTAATCTACATAATGTTTTGATTAGATGGTAGTAATGAAGAAGTGCCATGGTTTTAAATGAGCACAGTAAGGACTGTGCTCACCTCCCGCACCACCTTGTTGCTGTAGGGTAAATGTGGCAGTCCATGGGCGAACAGGGGCGAACAGGGAACAGGAGCTGGCCTTTTCTGTGGTCCTTCACTGGCTGTCCTATGAGAGCCGCTGAAGATAGCTATTCAGTCACATGGTCCATTGTTGTAGCTAATAGGGAACAACAGAGGTTGGGATCAGGATCGGGTAAACACAATGGCAGTGCGGATAGCATGGGCAAGGAAATGAAAGACCACACAGTTTTACAAAATTAAAGAGCCTTTGGAGAATACTTTCACGAGCAGGCCACAAAGTAAAATGTCCTGGGAGAGCTCGAGGGACGGCTTAAAAGCGCTCTGGTGTCGGATTCTCTATTCCGGTCACGTGGTCCTGTGTTGTAGCCAAGAGGGAACAAGCGAGGGTGGGTTCAGGGTAAGCTAAACACAATGAAAGTGCAGAGAGCACGGGCAAAGAAAGGAAAGAACTCAAAGGTTCACAAAATTATGGAGCCTTGGGAGAATACTTACATGGCCGGGCCGCAAAATAAAATGGCGCTGGAAAGCGCGAGGCAAAGCTTAAAAGCACTACGGTGACAGATTGTCTTCACTGACATCTGCTGAAAGCTTTATGAACAGGTTAGCCACGGCCTCCATGGACGGGATGATGTTGGATAGTGACTCAGGCATTTTGAATAAATATGGGTTATCAACGGGAACACCTCACAACACAATGATTCAAGAGGGTTATTTAACGGACCAGTAAAGCAACCGCTCCAAAATGTTCTATCCTTACAAAAACGCAAATGCTTATGGGTCTAGTCGTTTCAGTAAAGTCAGAGTGTAATTTCAGCCAATGATAATACACCAATAAAACAAAAGATCCATTTATGAATACACATTATAATATTTCCCTTGATACAATTCATAAACATCAATAGCAGCATTTCATCCTTAGTATAGCAGCAGACAGATATTTGAACAAAACAATGTTGTCTCCAAAAAATCTACACACATTGCTATTATCAATATCAAACAAGTGGTCCTCAGCTCCTCATCGCCATTTTTCTATTAAAGTGCTAGAGCTTTCAATACAGTGCAATTTGATAAGCTACGATTATCCCGTTAATTCACTCCATTACCTAATTCACTCATTCAAACTTCATACCACATTCACCCTACATGTTTCATTCTTCTCTGCACATTAAAACCATTAACAGGAATTTCTTCAGGGGCACGCTGGCTCGACGGGAACAGACAGTGGATCATCAACTACACGGATGCTTGATGCCTAACTACTGAACACTTCACCCGTGGAAAGGGATGTTGACCTACTACACCATTGGTACAACAGTTCTGTCTGACCAATGACACTCGTGTCAATTGCTGTAGAATAGCTAGGCTGCCCCTCAACAAATGTGCAATCTGAGAGAGTTTTTAGTGTTTCTAGGACTATAGCCTCAGCCACAGGAGAAGCCTCACAGTGTTGAATGTTGAACTATTTACAGCACATCAGCTCAGACGATGGTGATTATTGTTACCTGGTATATTTTGTACACAGAAAAGCAGAGTATGGTTGTTTGATTGTACGTTTGGTTGGTAAATAGGTAGCCATACTGATGTCTGAGAGGCCCGGACCAGTTGCTGATTTACAAATGGCTTTGCCTATTATGCCAAACTGTTTCTGAATCCGACTAACCACTAAGACTTGTCAAAACCTCTCAGGCTATCCTTCACAGTGCAGCCACCTTCTAAAGTCCACAGGCTCTCTTACAGAGCACTGCCACCCACTAAAGTCCACAAGCTCTCCCACAGAAGTCTGCCATTATCATGTGTGCTGGGAAGGGATTTCCTTGTGAGCCCAGTCTGTTCCCATGACTGCCTCATTTATTTCTCCCTGCATTGAAAACTACATGAGTGAAGGACGGTGCTGCTGCATGTGAATCTCCATGGTTACCCAATCTCAGGGATTGTACCCTGACAGTAGAGTTCTGCTCCCAGCTACTTGTTGGGGTGGTACAGCTACAGGGGCCTGCTGCAGGGCACAGTTGTGTTGCCACTTGCACTAGTTAGGCAGGTACAACACTCATATGAGCAAGCCCAGTGATACCATGCTGCCCATGGCCCTGGGAGGAAATAGGACACACATCCTCACCATAGCTGATGTGGAAGATGGTTGACTAATGGGTCACTAGTGGCCTCAGTTGTGACCAAATGACGACTGCTCTGCAAGAGCACAGGGATCAGTGTGGTTAAATCAAACCTGAAAGGCATACCTCCTTCGCTATGTGTTGTAGTGCGGGCCGAGGGCAGGGTGTATATTCAAGGGAGGTTTGAGCTGATAACAGTGGCAACCCAATAGCAATACGACAAAGAATACAAAATAAAAGAATGTCCACCCAAAGGTCTATACAAATATATAAGTTTAATTAAACTATACAAATGCAGACAACTAACTCAACACACTAGCAAGAACCCATCTCTCTAAAGCAGGGGTCTCTAACCTTTACTTTACCAAGGGCTATTTGTAGTTAATGGCCAGTAGGCGGAAGCTACAGGGGCGGTGATGGTCATGAGCATGATCATTTGTACTGAGATTTTTTGGGTGGTTTATTTTATATAGAAATTCATTTGCCATTATATTATTAATTTCAAAACATCTTTCTTGAAATATTTTGTATTACTAGCTGTCTCATAAAAAAAACCTCAAGCATATCAGAATGTAGGAAACCAATCATGAAATTCAGTGTGAAGGCTGACACTTCATACCTTCTACCAGCGCTCTGTAATCTGGTGTGTAGCTTGAAACAGCAACTCAGATGAAGTCGCTCAGATGCTGTCAGATGTGTTAAACGTTACTGTTTTGATTTCTGGAAGTTTGTCTGAAAAATGCAGATTCACCAAGGCAGGTAATCACATCGGCTGATAGGTGTAAACACTATGGCAAGGTTGATAAATGCATTAACTGCACATCTGGCATGGCAGACAGTTTCAGGGCAGTTTTCAAAATCTCTTGCAACAGACTTAGCCATGACAGTCACTGCTCTCTTCACAATTGCATCATCTGCAAATGTACATTTGTTTTTTTTTCATGAAAAAACTAGCAACTTTGAAGGACATTTCAGTTGCTGCATTTGCTTTATTTGCTGGCTGGTTAAATAAATATATTTCCACCTGCAGTGCAGCATTTATTTTAACTACTTTTGGGATCATACATTGCTTCTTTTGAGAAAATTATTTTCATAATCCTTGTGTATTATTGCAAATTTCCTCTCAGCGTCACCGCTCTTTATTCCACAGTAATTTAGGCACCGCTGATTACAGACACACACTTTCCATTCATGCTTGAAGAAAAAAAACAGTCTCCTACGCTGGATGGAAATTATACATATTTTGCCTTTTGTTGGAGGGTCTGCCTGATTCTGCATTCATGGTTTCAGCAAGGGTAGTTTATACATTTCCTTTGGTGCTGCAAATGGAAAACAATATGGGGTGGATTTCATTCAATGTATTATTTTGGTTTAAAAAACCTTCAGCATACGCAATTACGCTTTCTCAAAAAATGAAATACACTGCCAGTTTAGCATATGCCCAATTCATGCAAATTGCTCATTTGCCAGGTCACAGAATCCAGCCAAGAAAAAGCAAGCACCTGCCTCATTTGCTAACCTTAAAACGTTTTCATGTCAAAATAATGGGCAAGATTGGGAAAATTAACGTGTGGAAATGTTGAGATCAATGTAACCCACCATATGTTCAAAAAGGTGTAAATCACAAGGCTAGCATATAACTGTTTAGTAAGATGACATGCAATGTGCAAAAATTACATTACCCAACCAGACAATAAATGAATGGGTATATTAAAAGCTTGAGCTAAAAGAGTATTGTTATATAAGGGGCGTTGGCATAATGGGCAGCAACCTGCCACCCGTCTGCCCTTAATGGAGGAGGCAGTATTCCAGCAAAAAAACGTACCGCTGACTATCCCTGCAGGAAGCATGCATTCTTTTGCATGACCAATGGGCCATGCCTGGCTTGCACATATAGCACGCCCAGAGAAACTGGCAGCACCAGCATCACAAACATGACTAAAATGACAATGACGTTTTGTGGGCACTGGAATCATGAGCATGTGTTTTATAGGGGCAGTGCTGGCACACTGTGTGAAAAGGCTTTATGAAAACGAGTTGTGAAAGGCTCCAGTTTACTGTTGGTGACCAGGCATCTATTTTTCCATGTGTTACCTTGTAGAATTATTTATAAGTTGTATGTGTTAAGTTGTATGGTGATTTGGCCAATTATTTGCAAAAAAAAGTGCTGATAAATTGCACCATTTCAACCCGGTAGTGAAAGGTTGAAAATCCCCTGCCAGAATTGGAACACATGCAAACAGGTTCCACTGTACAGCGCCTTGGTATAAAGTGCTATATAAATAAATAAAGCAATCAATCAATCAACAAAGGTCTCTGAGGAGAGCCATTGCATGGGAGAACAATTAATAGGTGTAATCCCCCTTGGCTATTTACACAAACCTGAAGGTCTCCAGAGTTCTCTCTTCTTGTATTATAAACCACTGGCCACCTGATTACTTCATTCATACTCTGGTTTCATAAAACATAGGCTGAAACAAAACTCGAAAATCATATCCTTTAGTTTAGGGCCTCATTTTGAGTATGGCGGTACAGGCAAACATGGACCTAATGTGGCCGTAATTATGTTACTGCTGCATTACTGTTCCACTGTACTACAAGTTTGTTGTAAAGGTGGAGGATTTACCTCCAGCATGAAACTGGGGGCAAATCCTCCACGTTTCTCCTCAGAATCGACAGAATTACCGCTGGTGGAACTACTGCTGATGCTAATTCCTTGGAAATCCCATAGGGTCAAATGAACTCTGAAAATTAGGATTAACACCACCCTACCACCACTTGTAATCCCTCTGTAAATCTGCATACCAAGTGCCGGTAACTGTAATCGAGTGTGGCAGTATTTCAATAGATTTGTCGCCAAATTACCACCATCTCGTAATGAGGCTGACAGCACATCTAATTGTGGATTGTTTAGTTTTATACTTTTGGGCACACAAGCCCCAGAAATCATTTGCATCCAGTTGTTTTCCATGTTTACCTAAATGTAAAATTGCCATCAGCGCTTGAATTCCTGTATTGGGGCATGCATAGATGTGGATTCCTGCAAATCACAGCAAATTTCATGTTCATCTTTAATGCAATTGAGGTACTACTGCTTTAATGCAGAGAACATTGCTTCTACAAAGAAAAATAGAAAACATATTTGCAGTTTAATCATAAAGGACAACACATGCCACTACATGTAGCATCTTTCTTAAAAACTGGGACTCACATGGATCGTAATTGTTTCTACACACACACATGTACACAAACACACAGAGAAGCACACATGCTGAGCAAAAATCTATTACAATTGTATGCTTTATTTTCTCCATTCTGGATGAAAGCATACAATTACCAGCATGCAAACCAACGCTAACCTATACAAATCTAAGGAAACACAGAGAGATAATGAAACAATCAATAGAGCCCAGCTTTGTTAAACATGGCATGCAGGTATGCATACTCCTCCCCTTTCGAATTGGCTATCATTTGCACCTCTTTGTGACTATGGCCACAACCCCTGTTTCCTTTTCTTATCCATCTTATTACCAGCCCATCAGGCCAAGCTGCAGCCCCTACAGAGTGATCATTTTGGTTTTCTGAGATCAGTGTGCTACTGGGAAGACAGAGGCGAGCTACCAATAGCTCATGATCTACTGGTTGGAGACACTGGCTCTAAAGGAAATAGAAAATGCAGATTGCTGTAAAATGGCATTCTGGGTAGTTGAGCAGGGATGATCAGGCACAAGCTTGGCACAATGTCACTTTTCAAATGATGTCTATAAGAACTAGCTGGAGAAGGTTGTTTAAAGTCACTATTGGTCCAAAAGTGTATCAGAGGGAAAAAGGCCTCTTCACAGTAACTTATTGTTTTATCTTTTGGGTTCAGGAGCATTAAGCAAGACTTTCCAGCTTCAATCTGAGAGTCGTGGTGCTTTTAGCCTCTAACCGGTGTCAAGTAGAGAAATGGTGGCAGGGTCCAATGAAAAAGCGCTGTTCAGAAGCGTAGACGGCTTGTGGGATGAGGACAATGGGAATGGCAGGCGATGTCGGGCCAGCAGCACTGAATGGCTTGGTGGCCTGGAGGGCAGGCAAGCAGAAGCTGGCATTTAGCAGTGAGCAGGCTCAGCTGGCTTGGCACAGGATTGGGGTACCATGGCGGATTTAGTTGAATCTCGAAAGAGCTGATGAACAGGCAGCAGTAATGAGTTGGGGGTGCTAGAAGACTTGGCGGGTCTCAGATGCATAGATGGCATATTTTCAGATTTTTCATGTGATCTCAGAGATGCGCAAGCAAGTTGGGCATTGAGGTCAAAGAGGAATCCAGCAGTTCCCATGCAGTAGCTTTGATAGCAATGAAGATGCCCAAACTGTATCACTATAATTTAGAAGTGCCAGGAGAGCCATGGGTTACTTCCTTGGTTCATAGGTTGCTGGGAGAACCAATACAGGGTATCCAGGTCAAGGTGAGTCTTTGTGTTCTGCACTCACACTCCATGGTGTTTGGCTTGCACCTACGTGGGATCGTTCAACTTAAGTGGGCAGCGGCCTGGTTATATTTCAGCCAGTATAGAAGCGTTGATCCCAAAGCTGCCACCCCCACTGGTGTTTGGGGTTAGTAAGGTAACAGAGCTTGCCTGCGACTTGGATGATTTCTGTATTCACCTGCCAGGCAGGGGGCTTTGAGATAGTCTGTATACACAGGTCTTTGGGGGTGGGGGGGCAGGTTAATTATGTGTGTCCTTGTGGAAGTCATCAGGTTAATGAAAGAGTGGGGGTGCCCCTCTTCTTTTGATGTCAGAATGTCACAGGATATTGGCCTTATGCAAACTTGCTGCAAGGGGTCCAACTCAGGAGGTTTTAACAAGTGCCCTTTGCCTTATGACATCACACCTAGAATTATTTCCCCGCATGAAATGAAGGAGACAGAAAAAAAGAAGATAGCCTTAACAGAAATCAAGATGATGGGACACTTCTGTACTCTTACCTTCGCTCTTTGGTTACACCAACTCTGCCCCCCTGTCCCTAGGACTCCTCTCTTACCTGTTATGCTTACTGCACAAAGTCAGGCAGAGACCAACGCTGCTGGCCCACCATCGTCTCGTCCAACCCTTCTACCTCCTCCTCTCCAGGTAAGTCCATCAACAGCTGTGTCACCATCACAGACTGTTCATCCCCTTGAGGCACCTCATAAAGCAAGCCTCCCCTTAGCACTCTGACCCTGCTGGTGGGAGCCCACTTTGTCTGCACTAATGGCCTCAACTGAAACTGTGCCACATTACTCCTCCTTCAAGGATTCATGCTGCAACTGCACCCAAATCCAAAATGAGGAACATGCCTGTGCCCGCATACCTCACTGCCATGAGCTCCTGCTTCTCCACAATCCCTGCTTCTTCTGCCTCCATGCGATCCTCCATCCGTGACCCTGCCTTCCTGGCCTTTGTGCCGGGGCCTCCTCCAATGGCCCTTTCTACTCTCCCACTCGTTCAACTGAGATCACCTCAATGCCTGCGCAGACTCCTCTGCTGACTTGGAGGACTGACCAAGCTGCTAGCCAAGGCCCATGAGCCAAAACAAAACAGCTTCTCATGACATATACTGTTCTCATGGCTGAAAATTAAATGATATTTGGGTGGTGGTGATTGCAGGTGACTGTGCTGAGGAGGTCTAAATATTTTGTTGATGCCCCAGAGTGCGAAGTAACACACCTGTTACATTTTATATGTCTATGATCAGAATGTAACACAGAGGAATGGGAGAAATGTCCCTGCTTGGATATATTACTGTTCCAAATTAACATTAAGTCACTCACACACCTCATTTTGGCCATTCTCTCACAGATAATGTGGCACACATCCAGCTTTTGCGGGACTCCCGCAGGGAAGCAATCACAGGCTCTCAATATGTGCTGCCCTGTTGAAGGGAAGGAGATGCACACACATTACTTTTGTTACACTCAGGGAAGGGTGCACGCACATGTTTTGCCACAGTGCCTCAAAAATGGGTTCAATCAACCATAATTTGTGCTGTTAGTATTGGTGCCAGTGCGTCAGTGACTTATCTCCCAGTAGGTGCATTAACCAGGTCAGGGTTGCCGGTAGTTCACAGCCCCTACCGTCAAACTCGGAGTGAGCTGGTCCGGAAAAGGTGCCAGTAAAATTGTTATTGGCACCTTGTTTCCAGACCGGCTCATGCCGAATGAGGGCCCATGACTGTACTGACACAGAGGGTGTCAATCATATGCAGATTTGAATTCCAGTGCATCAGCCCACATATTTGTAGTTGGAGGTGTGCGAGTCTGTGTTGTACTATAAACACTTGCAAAGATTTTCTGACTCTGTTTCACAGACTGAAATGAGAGCATAAATTGTGTGCCATAGTAAGCATATGCTTGACAGGGGAGCAATCGCTGACAAAATGTGTCACCGCAAAGTGTAGAAGATGAGAAAAGCATGGGACATGCGTTGTGCTCCCCAGCCTCAGGGCAAAAAGGACCAATGGAGCCACTGTATGCTGCCACAAAGACTTGGGATATCTGGCATGGCCACTATGCTGCCACCTGCCTCAATTTATCCCAGAGGGCTGTGCCTCTGCAGCTCCTGCTATCAAAGACTTGCATGACCAATGTTGTGGTGGACAGCATGCTGCTTGAGTGATTACCTCACTTGCTCATCCCTATCACCTCTAATGGGTAAGGTGATCCAATGACCTTCTAGAGCCATGTAGTCAGTTCTTTGGCCTCTCAAACACAAATTAAATGTGAAGTGGACCTTCCTACTCTAAAACCAGTGAAATGGCTTTTTCGCAACAGGAAATCCTGCATTGCATAACTCTTAGACCTAATGCCCGAATTATTGGCAGTTTGCATTGAGCAGCCACATTTGTGGATGGTTACAATGATATTTTTGGCTGTGCTCAAACGACTTGCTGAATCTGTGCTGGTGCATACTTATTGGTACCCTGCCATTTACTGTGCTGTGGATTGAATACACCCCCCACCTCCAGGGTGATAGTTCAGGGCAGTGCCGGCATTCTGCTGAATTTTCGCTAATTACTGTCCTGCTGCTGATGTTATGTATTTTGGTTCCATTCTTCTGTGTGATGTTACTTCACAGGGTGAAGCATTGATGTGGTAAACAAACTGGTCCCCCATCTCCCAACGGCACAACGATTTTTGGCAGCACAGGTGGCAAGATGCAGCTCTTGACCCTTAACAAAATCCCCAAAGTAGGTATCTACTGTAGTACTGCAGTAGAGGAAGTTGGTGCTATTGGAAGTTGAGAAGAGGAAGGCTTAAATGAATCATGACGATCCACACGGCAAAGTGGTGCCATGGGTGTACCAGGTTGCTTTGATGGCCTGTATGGTGCTGCCATTCTTTAAAGACGATCGACCCCACTGAAACTTTGAGGTCTGTTATTTGATGTCACAGAGAGAGTGTAGAGAGGATGGATGCTTTTAGGAGGATTTGAACTCTGAATGCATGTAGAGTGTATGTTGTCCGGTGACATTTTAGAGTTTTCTTACTTCTCCAGCAGTCCCACTTGAGCACAAATAGAGCTGGGTTTGGACTCAGCATGCACATTCCCAGATATACATGGCCGATTTCTCTATTGACAAGGTGGAGTTGATCAATGCCTTGGAGATTGTTGCCATCACCAGATGCATCGCCACCATTGATATCATTGGAATCACAGGTCGTAGGAGAGGAAGGGATAGGTTGAAATGCAGTGTGTATGCCAGGGTGGGAAACATTCTCTGCCTCTAGCATGGACAATTGGACACAGCCATGATGCCCCTGACCAAGTGCTGAATGCTGCACCTCCAAACCATCCTAAAGAACACACCCTTCTGAACCAGATTCAGCAGCCTGCTTCCCATCTTGGGTGTGTTCCCTTGTATGTTGAAAGATGTTAAAATGGAATACATTCTGACTTGTGCCAGACTCTGATGTTAGTGAAGGTGGGCTTCTGGATGGTTGCAGTAAAGTGGCAGGCATAGCCAAGCCAGCGATGACAATTGCAGCATCAGTAACAACAACATCCTGTGTACTTGATCTTCTGGCACTTGTAGCCATAACCAATGTGATACTTCTGGTTGCTGCCTGGATCTTACAAATGATTTTTCCTATTTGTGAGTACGACAATACATTCTAATGTCTGCATTACTTATCTCAGTACGTTATGTAAAATGCTCACATTTAGTTAAAAAGCTGTGCACATTCAAAAATATATGATGTTAAAATATGCAGACAAATGATCCAATATAGCATTGCTGTTGGAAGTGCAGTATATGTCCGAGTCCTCCTCAAAGTCAAGCTTCCTGATGAAGGAAGACTTACTCTATTATAGCTGGTTGGGATTCTGTTGATGTTGTATTGTGTGATATATGTAGTCAGAGTTAAACTCAGTATTCCCATGCATGGATGAAGCATTTCTTAAAAAATAAATGGTATATATTTGAAAATTATGGCTTTGGGGGGGGGGAATAATTCTCACATATGGGCTGAATCAATCTAGATGTCCCTACTATCTAAGCCTGACTCTGGTCTCTCCAGTGCGCTACATTAGACCCAAACAGCACAAGTAGAAGATGGTGCCGTGGTGATCTGAGTCAGAAGCAACAAACATGTTCCAAATCTCACAGATGTACTTACTCCAAATAGTCAGCTGCCACTAGGATGGTACGTGTGGGGTACTAAGTGCTGCCACATCTTCAACATAGTCAGGATTCATACATCTTTGGCAGATAGTCTTGTACTGTCTTCTATTATGGCCTATGCAGCGCTAACACACATTCAGAGTTTATGCTGGATGCAGGGCATGCTAGATATTTGAATGCCAGCCTGCTCAGTGTTGGCTTCTCCTCCATTTTGCTGTGTCAATTAAGCACAGTCTCGTCATGTATAGTTAATAACTTTTTTTATCAGGGACATACTACTCCAGAATTCCCTCTACTATATTTCTTTATAAATACAATGATTCGGATGGCTGTGTCTTGAATCCACATTTTGCTAAAACTTTGCAAATAAGGTTTTCTGCTTTGGACTGAACTTGGAAATGTTCTGTAGAAGAATAGGGATGAGCAGAGTATGTGGTGCTGTGCTCACTGGTAACAGATGAAGTAGACATTGAAGAGGCACTGATCTCAACGGTTCTGTGAGTCTGCTGGCATTGGTGTGGGTGATGGTGGTGGCGCCACTGAGGTAGCTCTGTTTACAGGTGGTAGGTAGAAGAGGGCATATCTTAATTTCCTTTCTGTCAACGTTGCAAGTGAGACCTCTCCTTCTCATGTGCCATACATCAGTCCAGGATCCCAGTTTTGTCTTGTCATATTACCTTCCTTAAAAACAGACAAACAAAATCTGTATCATGAATTGAAAATGGTGGCACAGGTGAACTTCTTGGAGCCAAGTATGTCTTTGATGATCCTGACATTGGTTTCTAACGTCTGATGTATGCCGCTGGCCAGACCTAGAGCTTGGAAATCCTCTTCTTCCATAATGTAATGCCCAATAGTCTAAACCCGGCCTTTCAGCACATGGGCCAGAGGCATCATATCGCTGATGTTTTTTTGTTTTCATTCATGACAGCTTGTGTAGAATGTTCAATTGGAGTTAGTAGCTGGATGATTCATTTAAAAAAAGACATGGGTGGCCCTGGTTTAACATTGCGTGGATTTGCATACTCGTTGATAATGTTGTGCTGTTGAAAGTGGATTAAAAGCATCTACATGGTTACATTCTATTGGGAGAATCCTGCTGCATGTACTCTAGGAAGACCATTCTCAGTTTGCAGTCTTCTCAGCACCTTCTGGTTTTTGAGAGAATGGCTGAAATGGCCGGATATATTGTGACATATGGCCATTAAGTTGGCAATTTATGTGACTTTCTTTTTCAGGAAATCCTGTCATATCAGGTCCAGGCATTGCACAAAGCAGGCACAGGGTAATAATTCCCGTTCTCCACTGTATGTGCAATATAACTATCATTGTCATTGACAGTAAAACCAACTGTCAAATCTTTGGTTTAAGTCCTCCCAAAACATTGGCTTTGAGAACTGCTAGAATGTTTACAGCAGTGTGTGCCCTCTCCATGGCAAACATTGAAAGATGTGCTTGCTGGCAAGATGTGTATTGTATGGCAGTTTAGGAGTAGTGAGGATGGAGTGTCTGGTGTGCAATTGCTTAAAAGAAGCTGACATTGCAGTGAGACACATACAGCCAATTGTCTATCCACATCCACCAGTCCATTCTCACATGAGTGGTGCGCATGGCAGACTCCACCAGTGCATCAGGGCATTTCCAATTGTTGCTAAACCTGGCCTGTGAAGATAAGATTCTGCAAATGTTGAAAAATATATGTGGCTGGGTACAAGATATTTTGGACACATAGCTGCAATACCTTTCCTGCATCCTTCACTCTCACCAATGAATACAGCTTCCAACATGTTGGCCAGAGTTTCATTGTAGATGGATGGTTTCTGTTCTTCTTCGTAGACTTTGTGAAAGCCGTCATAATGCTCGATTGTTTATGAGTAGTAGATTGTGAAAGTCTGCTGTCAGAACTGCCTGCAGGGGAACATGGTTTACAAAGTGATGACCATGACGAAGCAAGGGAGGCACCACTGTGCTACCTGGAAGGGGGTTACAACGGAAGAGGGGGCATGGGGCGTGTTGCCATATTGACACCTAGAAATGTGCTTACAGGTCCTTGACCATCATTTCCTCCTCAACTCTAAGTATTGTCCCTTCAGAAGACGTTCCTGCAGCTGACTCACCTTTGCTCTTTTCCTCGTGAACATGCAGCTCCCTCATTGACTCCACAATCTCTCAGTGTCATGATGTGTCCACCACAGCGTAATGTCACACACCCAATCACATTGCCAATACGGCCATTACTTGAGTGATCAGCAAACCCTGCAAACCTTTTTTTTACAGGATGTTTCAAAAATGTTTCCATTCACTCAAAAAGGTGCTAATACGTTTAAAAGGACTAAAATCACATGTTTTGTCAGCATGTATTCAATCAAGTCACCCAACGCCAATTACTCCTCCATCTAAGCAGATTGTGTGTCTAAATACATTTAAAATAAATTAATGTACTCGTGTCAGCTACCATGATAAACCAAGTCATGTGTGCATGTATTGTCAATCAAGTTGCCCAAGCACACATTTCTACTCTGTCAAGGCAGGTGATGAGTTGTATTGCATCACACACTCAATCACATTGGCAATGATGCCACTGCCTGAGTGATCAACAAGACCTTGAACATGTTTTTTTTTGCAGCACGCCCTGTCACAACAGCAGTTAGGATCAACACACAACCAAGCCATCTTTATGATTAAGTTGACATTTATTAGCAACAATTATTATAGGGAAAAAAAGGTCCAAGTGGAAATATTCTTAGAATCCACTTGGATTTATTGATTCCCTCTTGATATTGGGATAGGTTTCTCCAACTGACCCAGGGAGGGTAAACAAATGTATCATTCACATTGACTTCTCCTATAGGTGCCAAAGGGAAACAGATGAAGGGCAATGGGGCACCAGGCAAGTGTGTAATCATTTTCCCTTCTCCAGTTACAGTTTCATATGTTTATTTGCCCCCAAATGAAAGTCTCTGGATTTCCATGAATCCTCAAGGTTCAAACAATCAAATAATATCTGCAGTTTCATATTCCTCACTAATAGTCCCTTGCTGAGAAGGTAGACATTATGAGTTACTCACATTCTCAAGGTTTAAGTGTCCCAAAATTCTTTGTAGGTTCCATATTAGGGCAAACCCTTATTGTCTGTTCGCATTCTGATGTACTTTGTGCTGTTTGAAGTTTCATTTTGAATCTACTGCAATTCATAGGTTTAGTCAGCAGCCAATGGCATTGCTTGGCACCTCAAGCTGGCCAGTGGGACAGAAAAGGGTGATGGGTTGGTGATGTTGTCCTCCATACCCGACTGAGGTTCTTCTCTGGGTAGCCCAGCAACCCATACTTATCTGCCTCCTTAACATCCACAATGCCTTGTACCTATAGGGAACTCAAGCATTTACCTCCATTTCCCCTCCCTCTCTTTTCCGCCCACCTCCTTGATACCTTTCCAATGGTTCATACCTGCACCACCCCACTGACACCCTTTGGACATTTGGCTTGTCACCTTCCCCATCTCCTGCTAGAACTGTTCTACTTCCTCCTCCTGTGCCATTCTTGTGCCCTCCTACCTACTCCCTTTTACCTCCTTCTTCCCTTTAAACTCCACATCATTCACCTACCTAATCCTGGTGTCCTTTAATACTTACACTTATGCTCTTACCTTCTGGTTATCTATGATGCTCTTCTTTGCTTCCCATTGTATCTTTCCTGTTTTCTTTATACAATCCCCCTTGCTCCCGGGTTTGCCTCTTCCACCCCATTTTCTTTTTGCCTTGAGTACCTCCCGTTTCGCCTCCAACGTATCTCCCACTTGCTCCTTTCTGCTATTCTCCACCACCTAATGATTTCCTTTGAGGTTACATTTTCCGCCTCCCTTCTTCCTTTCAAATCCCCTCTTCCTCCAACCCTTACTTCACGCTCCTTCTCTCGCCTGCCCATCTATTCCCACTAGCTACCACCCTCCTCTCTTGACCGCCAGCTCATCACCACATCGCTCTCGCTTCATCCGATAACTCAAACATCATAGACCTTCCCCTTTTTATAGTGCAGGGGTGATGGCAATTGTTGTGCCGATGGTTTATCAATTTCTACTGTGGGCTTCCGGGCATGTGTTGATGGAATTGGGTGGACTAATAGTACACTTCAAATTCCCAAATGCTCTTTAAATAGTTTTAGGTCTGTGGCCCAGCCTTGCAGGCTGAGGGATTAACTGTTCAGGGGGCACCATCTTGGAACCTGACTTTGTTGATATTCTAGTGTTAGGCAGAATTATATGCAGTACCCTTTGGGAACACCACACACAATTAAGACTACAAGTGACAGTACAAATTCACCTTTGGTACAAGCCCGTACTACACAGTAAAAGTGGTAGCGATGGCTGAGCAGCCAGACTTATCTCAAGAGCAAGTGAACAGTATCAATAGTTACACAAAGGGCAGCAATTACTATGATTCAAACAAACACTGACCCAAGGTTTCTGAGTAATAGAATATACATTATTTACACATCAGTTGTATAACATCTCACTAAAATAAAGCTGTTGAAAAATCACACTCTTAATACACCACACCACTCCCAATAGATTCTGGACAAGTTAAACTCAAAACAAAGTGTGAACAAAATGGCACTCCAGCAATTTAAAAAGGGAGGGAAAAACAAAGTTAGACTAAAATTGAGCAGCAACAACAGGTAAGTAAGCAGGGCAATCTATAAAGAGGAACTACGGTGATGGAATAAAATCAAAAAGGCTTAGGGCCAAAGTCAATAAGACAAAGGTCTTTTGCTCAAGATCACACAGTTCAGGGTAGTTCGCAGTTACGTCTTTGCCAAGAGTTCCGGACGAAGTTGTTTGGAAGAAAGATTAGTTTAAAGAGTAGAGAAGGACAAGCCCTAGGATTGGCGATAGGTTTCACACACCTTCGCCGCGGCTGGACGAAACAAACAACCAGATTTGCAATGTACCTTTAAATGGAGAAGAAGTTGTAGCTGAGGCGGACGTTCCTGGCAGGTCCTGCAGGCTCACGGTTCCTGAAGCGACTGTCAGACTGACATAAAGTAGGAAGACTGGAGGGTCCTGCACTGCCCAGGGAAGAAATCATCAGCATAGGAACGCAACAAATAAAAGGTGCGCTCCTTAAAACCTAAGCAGGGTCCGACCTTCCTGGCTATCCAGTTCACTGTAGCTCTGTAAAGCAAATTCGACCAGAGGAGGGAGTGCTGGCTTGCAGTTTGGGGAAACTGGTTGGTCCCACCAGCTCAGGGGAAGATGATTCCTGGTAGATCTTCTCTGTTGTTGGTGTCTGAAGATTCAGGCCTGGAGCAGGGCTTCACCGGGCGGTTCATTCGTTGTAGGGCTCCTCTTCCATTAGCTCCTCATCAGTTCTTTCGTTCCAGTGGTGACTCTGCCTTTTCAGTCCCAGAGCCCTGCTTTTTATGCAGTTTTCCCCCATTCACACAGCCTGACTGTCAATCACATAGCAGGGTGGCTGTCCTGGCAGGACAGTCACCTAGTCAATCAAACAGGAGTGTGCCATGGGTTACCAAGGGAACCCATGGCAGGGGTCCTAAAACCCCTCCCTCACATCCTGCCTACCCAGACTTTCAGGCACCTAAGGAGGGCTTCTGTGTAGAAGCCCACGAAAAGACAGTGAACAAAGGAACCAAACGTGGTTCGGTATGCGGAGTAAAATACGAGAAAGACATTTTCAAAAAGAAATGGTGAATAAACCCAGCTGGAACCGGATAAAAGCGTATATGGTCAAGCTGGTTTAAGTTCAAGGCTACCAAGATAGCCTAAAACAATACCAGGGTTATTTAAGATAACTGCGGTAGGAAAAATATGGTAGTTACCACTGCCACCAGCCAAGTCTTGAAGGAAAGGGAGCACAACAAGACTCCAAGAGAAACAGACAAAAAGGGATAAGTATTAACCCTTTCCAGTACTCTATGTAAGATAGCTTTTACTGGGTCTGTGGATTTTAAGAAGACTAATAAAGTCAATGGCATCTTTGCATGTTCTGGAGACAGCAGTCAGTCCCAGAAAATGGACTCTGAGTTGGGAAGTCTGAAAGTCAACCCTGTGTCACTGCACTGAAAGTGGTGTGTAACACACAATAAAGAGATGATGCATATGGAGTAGGTGAGGCTCCACAGTCTATGAACACAAGAATATGTTAAACACACATAGCACAACACATGTAAGAGTGGGGAAAAAAGGCTCACACTCTTACCAGGTGAAAAAAAAAATCCTAGAAATCCAGCAGAGCTGCTGAGGGACTCAGTAGGTAAGGGAAATTAGCCATTCTGGAGAATTCTCCCTAAAATCTAGCATGGAGTTGACGGCTCACAATGGCCCTTTCCTTGCCACTAGCAATTCACATGTATTAAATATGCAACTGTCTCACTCGCTGAACATCATCTGTGCCTTCTATCTAAATTTGTGAACCAGATATTGCCTTTGCTCATAGTCCAGTACTATCTGCTTCCTAAGTATTGCAGGACTTTCACTTTGCCTTAACCGGGACCCGTTGCCTACCACACGATCCACCCTTATGGTTAGGCTGGGACTTCTTCAAAGAGCAAAGCACTTCCCCATGAATGTCATACACTGAGTGGGCCACTGAAGCACTATCAGAGTTTATTGATACCCATCAGAGGGAACAAGTTTTGAAACTCAAATCATACATTTGAAGACATTCCAGGTGATTACTGGACACAAGGAATACCTCCTGGTCATGTTTGATGTCAAGGCACTATACACAAGCATTCAGCATGATCTTGCTCCAGAGACAAATACGTTTTGGATGAAAGAAAAGTCAGTTTCACATAACCACTTCAGCGAAATGCTCATTACAATGCTTGTGTTTACTCTTACAAATAATTACTTTTTGTCCAATGGACATTACGACACTAAAATTAAGGGAGTAGCCACGGGACCTAAATATGCGACCACACTGGCCAATGTATGTGAAACAAGGTATTCTCTAACACCTAGTCTGGCTGGTTCAGAAAAGTATGTCTTGCTTTGGAAAAGATGTATAGATAATATTTTTGTCATCTGGACTGCCAGTACTAATGGCTTAGTGAATTTTACCCAGAAGTTATATAACATTCACTTTCAAATAGAACTTACATGTACTCACAGTCCAATTGTTATCACATTCTTAGATCTCAAAATGTGTACAGTCCACAAATATATAGTTACTAAAACCTACAAAAAAGAAACTCTGGTCAATTTTGTTCTTCATGCTCGGAGTGGCGACAACATTAGTGTGATTAGGAACATTCTGAAGGGTGAAATGTTGAGATCTAAGCAGAACTGTAGCAACAACTCAGTCTTTGAAAAAGTGACCAACCCAATTGCAGAGATATTCAAGAGCACAGGTTACAGAACACATGCAATTGAAAATGCTATCCTAAAAGCAAAAGCAACTGACAGAAGTGCTCTATTAGCACCCAAAGTGTAATCTAGCACCATAAAGAATGAAGTGGTTCGATTCATTACTAAGTTTTCAACTCAGAACCATGAGGTTTACAATATATTCAAGAAACATTGGAATGTCCTATGCTTAGAATAGGATCTAAGAGACTATGGGCCTCATTACGAGTCAGGCGTTAAGGGGTTAACGGCGCCGTAAACGGCGCCGACCCTTAACGCCTGATTACAAGGTCCCTTAGCGCCATGGTGATTTTAACGCCTACTTTTTGCAGGCGTTAAAATCCATGGCGCTAAGGGACCATAATGCTAATTACGCCACTGTAATTTACGGTGGCGTAATTAGCGCCTTCCCCCCTCCCATTATGCCCTATGGGGCAAAAATGGGAATGGGGAAGGGTAAAACGGGAAATGGGGATTTACCGCCCCACTCACCTTGGAATGGGGCGGTAAATCCGCCATCCACCATGGTGTAAACACAGTTTACACCATGTTGGTAAGGGTACGACCAAGGCGGTAACTTACCACCTGGGTCGTAATGAGGCCCTATATCAGTGATAAACATTCAATTGTTCTTACCAAGGCCAAACATCTTGGAAATGTAATTAGCCCTAGTTTCTTGAATACCTTTCTAGTGTTCCCCCACATTGGTTATCCAAACCTACTGGGTTTTTCAGATGTGGAACATTCTGTAAGTGCAATTTTGGATATAATAAGAACACAGATTATGAAACGTACACTGATAAACTGATACGTATGCAGGAGTTCCTTAACTGTAGATCCACATATGCTGTACACTGTTTGTGCATGTAACACATTTTACACTGATAGCAAAAAAAAGCAAATTAATATTCCGAATCCGCAAACATCTTTTATGCTATTCGGACAAACAATAAGCAATATCCTATTGCCAACCATTGGTTCTGTGAACATCAGAACCGGGATATCAAAATGATTTGTTTCTTTGCATTCAAAAATGTAATAAAGAACCGAGGCATGAATGAAGCAAAAAGAGGCCGGACGTGTCTTTGAACTCAAATCCATCAGCAATAGCCTCAACACAAATCATGAATTGCATGTGTTTACCAATGTGTAAACAACCTTTGCTGATGTCTCATCAGCATACTATTCAATAAGCATAATTGTGGTTTGTAACCATATGGTTTTATCATGTAACATGGCCGTCTGCATAATATTTGCAAGAAACAGACAGCTGTGGGAGAAGTCAAACAAAACAAATAGATATATCAAACAAAGCAATTAGATCAGTAAGATGTGCATTTGACATTTTGTTTAGGAAGGGTTTCATCCAGGACAATTATCCTACCCGGTCAGCTTCAGCTAATCTTACAGCACCATGCTTACTTCTTTAGATTGACCATCAAACATGATATTTACTCCCAAACACATGCTCCACACATTTATTTTATGTTTAACATGTCACGCATTGAACAAGTATTCTCCAATTTATAAACCCACTCCCTTGTTATCACCTGTTTTACGGGAATATTGTGACAACCTGGAACCTTGATCCCAGGTTCTGTGTCCTCATTAATCCAACATTCAGTTCAATATGTTTGTTAAAAATATTATTTATTAGGTTTCAGGTTTGCTTCCTCATGTACAGACAACTTAATGTACAGTGTTCATGCGTGTCCAGTATTTACGGAATGTTTTATCATTCACTCAAAAATGGCACGTCTGAACTCAACACTAATGAGTGACATGCAGTCGTTTCTCTCTTTTGTGGATCAGAGCATATTTAGTTTATATGCACCCAACATGCCGCTTGGTTATCAAACCATGTGTTCTCCGAAAGTGTTCACAGTGCAGGATATCCCCTAACAAAGGTAACATATCGCACCCAACGTTCGATCCCAGTTGCCACCTTAGCAAGCATTATTTTGGGTCATGGCAATTAATGCATGCATCTATATACATTTAATCTCATGCAGGGATTGTGGCGTTTGGGCTTCATCATAAGCCTATCCATTGTATTCTAATGTGACATACTAATGGGACGACATCAGCGATTCACCCATATACAGTGGTGAGTAATTGTTCAGGTCACACGTATTCAGTTTGTGGCACTTCTCAACATAACCATGTATACATGCAAATCACTATGTTTTTTCATTTCATTGTCTGGTCACATTACAAATTATACTATGAAGATCAAGTATGCACGATGAAACCCTTCACTTCATAGTCCTCATGTTTTATGATTTTTCAGAGCACAACTAGCATCTCACCAGTAATTAGCAGCATAATCTGCACTACATGACTACTGAGGTTTGAACTGGCTCACTCAAGCTTGATAACAGGTTATTATAACAACCAAGTTATCTCATACCAATATATTAGCACATACCAGAGTTATGCCACCAACTGGAATTTCAGTAACTTTGTTGTGTTTGACAAGCCTCTCAGTATTTTGTTGTGATGTTAGATTGTGTTGGCAATGCCACTGGCATACTGCAGGGAAAATCAATGGCCCAAAGAGTGGCTTTGTTGTACAGGAATGATGTTGGTTCTCACAAATCACAATGCAATTTGTTGTGATTTTAGATTTGGCAGGTAATGCCACTGTTCATTGTATGGAATATTAATGGCACAAAGAGTGATTCGCTTATAAGGGAATGTTTTTGAAAATCCATCATTGGCTAATGGAAGGTTTTCTGTTTTGTTTGTTTCATCTTATTTGTTTCTCCTGTTTTATTTGTTACCATATTTGTTAACTGTTTTTTTTGTTGAAATCCTGTCCATCTGTCTGCAATAATTCCATGGTATGTACATATTGTCTCTATATTTCTATTAGTCACCAAATGACTATGTTATAGCCCTGATGAAGAGCACTGCTCAAAACACCCATTGGCTATTCTGAAATACTGTTCTGATAATTTTCTACATACGTTATCTCACGGCATATGTGCAAACATTGCGATTGACTACATGCACATTTTGCAGGAAAGCAAACATATGTGATGCGTTTTCGCACTATGTGTTAATTTATGTAATTATCCATGAATGGTGCAAAGTTGGAAACTTTTTATTATCACTTTTTCATTCCCTTGAAGTGAGCATTCAGTTAATGCCCCCCCCCCACCTTTCCCCCTGCAAATTCCTCCTTCATCCAGGGAGGTGGCGGTGTCACGTACCCAATCACTTTGCCACTAATGACATTGCTTCAATGATAGGCAAGACCCTGCAACAAAACAAAAAAATTCCTCAGCATGCACCAGACACCTTTCCCCTTCCCTCAAAATGAGCTAATACATTTAAAAGAAATCCAAGGTGTCATGTCAGCTGTTGCACTAAAATAAGTCATGTGTGAACCTGCGTTCAAGCATGCCTCCCTGTGCCAATTCCTCCTCGGTCCAGTCAGGTGGTGTGTTGCATTGTCTCATTCTCCCAATTAGCCAGCCACTAATGCCACCGTTTGAGCGATCAGCGAGAACCTGAAATGTCTCTCTTGTGTGCCCCGAACACCCTCTCCCCTTCCCTCAAGTTGTGCAAATACAATTACAAGAAATTCCCATGCTCGTGTAAGTTACTATACTAAACCAAAGTGTGTGTGTGTGAGTGTGTCTTCATACAAGCTTCCCCGGAACAAAGAATGGGAGCAAGGTGGTTATAGACCTGGCAGACTAAGAGAAAACCATCCCTATCAAAATCCCAAAGCCCTAGCAAAGCCCCCATAGTCTGCCTTTACTTTATGTAACACATATTATTCCTTTTAAGGGTGTTTGCACAAACAAAAAGACTATATTCTGTTAAGCTTTTCTAAAATAAACGCTAAAATCAATGCCTAAATCTCCTGCCTACAGTTAAATGCTCCAGCTCTCAAACAGCAATATTCATCACCATCCCTTTCCAATCGATTCCAGTGACTCGGGGTTTCTATTTTGTCTCGTGGTGGGATAGGATAGCTTTGTCTTTGCCGATTGCATCTAAGATTCATGGATGTATGGCCTCTGCTGTGAATAGTATTCATATATGGTCAGTGATTACTGCTTGCAGTTCCAAAGTGAAAGCTGACAATTTTAGTGATCCTGTTAACGACTTAATAAGTACCAGTTCTGAGCTGCCAGCGGACGCCCCACCTATGGGAGAGCAGAACATAGCAACACTTGTTATGCGTATGTTGTGATTCTTTTATGCAAAACACCAATGGGCTTGCAGCTCCAACTATCATCTTTCCATACACATCTTGAGTACATGGGGCTAAGATTAAACACATTTAAAACAATTATTATTATATGTTTCCGAACTAAGTGTTCTTGCCTTTCATCTTCATAACCCTGTTATCTCTCTATCCATTGTTATTTATATTTGGGGCTTCCTTCAGAGATACCTTTTTTCTCATACGGTGTGCCACACTATGCTTACCACTGCTTCTTTTCTTAGCGTAGTATTCGGCGAATACTAATTATCAACTCTGGATATGGAATGGAATGGAGCCTGCATTTCTGGTCAGAGCACTGGGGCTGTGGTGCTGTGCCTCAGCGGCCTGTGCCGCAAAGGTCTTTCGTGCGCCTGCTCTTTTCTTTTCTGTTGCATCCTCTCGTTAGAGGTCGGGTGATCTCTCGTGACACTATTCTCTACAAACCTCCTTTTGTTGGAAGACAAAAGCAGGTGGTGCTACTGCATGACAAGTCTGTGAATCATGTTGGTCTTTTTTCTCTGTCTGCGGCCAACCTTCTTGGCTCTCTTTTCTTTGTTGCATGCCTCTGCTTCCTCCTCCCGGTCCGTACCTGCCTCCTGCGGTGTCTGGATATACACCACCTGCTCCTCTTGCATCCCTGCAATCTCTTTACACAAGGTTTGCGGTCTTTTGTTGATCCTTCTTGCATCTCTCTTCCCATTGCTCTTGTGCACCTAGTCCCGAACTATGGGGCCTGGCTTTTCCTTGAAACCTTTCTCAAACAATGTCACTCGTTCCAGATTCCACCTTCTCCCATCCTGAGTGCGAACATGATTAGTCCCCCTTTTGCACACCCGGATGGGTCTGCTGAATTTGGACCCTGTGGTGGGGTCTCTGTGTCAGCTTTATCTTTACCCAGTCTCTGTCTCGAATTCCAGTGCCCCAGGGCAGCCGCCTCTTGTCATTCCACTCCTTCATTAGTGCCTTGCTCTTCTTTATTCTCCATACCAATTCTTCCATGTTGACTTTGTCTCCCTTACTTGTGACATCCACGGAGGAAAACTGTAGATGCTGCCCTGCGTGCTCTTAGCATCCGAATCTCGGACACGTTGGTGAACCCATTGGGGGTCAGTTGGTGGGCTGCCCCTGCTTCTTTGACTGTGGAAAAGGGATCCATCCTTGATGCTGTGGCTAGTTGCATTACTGCCTTGATTAACCTATTGGCCTGTCCACCAAGCCATTGGCTTGAGGGTGATACAACACCACTTTTACTTGGTGGATATTGTTTTGCCTCAGGAATGTGTCCATCTCACGAGAGACTAGTAGGACACCATTGTCGGTGTCCAAATCTTTGGTCAGGCCTTCTCTCTGGAAGATGTTCTTCAACACTCCGATTACAGTGGATGACGTAATGTCTGGGACAAACTTCACGTCCACCCACTTTGATATGTAGTCGATAAGCACAATGCCATAATTGTGCTCAGGTTTCAAAGGTTCCAGTGGGCCTATGAAGTCAAGTCGTAGCTTCTGTCAAACCCCTTCTGTGATCTCTGTTGGATGGAGAGGTAGTTGCCTCACTTTCAACCTCTTGTTGCTATTCAGACATTCATGGCACCTTTCAGTCATCATTCATATGTCGGGGTTCATTCCTGGTCAAGAGTACGACTCTGTCACTGCTCTCGTCATCATGTTGCTCCCCAAGTGCCCTACATGGACCCTGCACATGATAGTTCTTGTCAATACAACAGGTAGAATGGCTTGGTCGCCTCTCATCAGCATGCCTTGATCCTGAAATACCTCCTCTGATACTTTCCAGTATGGCCACAGGCCTTCCAGGATGATTCTTTCATCCGGCTATCCATTTCAAATCCATTGGGTGAGTTTTGCAATGGTGGCGTCATTGGCTGCTTCTTCTCACCAGTGTTTCTCACTCATCTCCAGGTATTCTTTACTTTGGAGATCTCCCAATAAAGCTGTGGTACACTTGTCCTTCAGGATGTTCTCTTTTAAGCTGTCCTGCTCCGGCAGTCTGAACATGCAGTTCGCCTGGGCATTTCGCCATCCGGGAAAAGTGCGACTTTGTATGTATATTTCTGCAGTTTTGCTGCCATGTGGCAATGCGAGGGGTGGCCGTTCTTGTCCCTTCTGGGCTAAACATGTGTACCAAAGGCTTATGGTCCATCACCAGTTGGAATTTGGTGCCCCAGACATATGTCCTGAAATAATCAGCTGCCCATGTGCAAGCCGGCATTTCTTTTTCAATTGTCTAGTAGTTCATTTCTGCTTGTGACAGTGCTGTGGAGTAAACGCCACTACCTGCTCCACATCGCCCTTCCTTTGAGTCAATGTCACTCCTAGACCGTAGGAACTGACACATGTGGTTATGATGGTCTTCCATTGTGGGTTGAACGGCTGCAGGCAGGGGGCATGTGTGATGCAACACTGCAACTTTTTAAACACCTACTGCTGCTCTGCTCCCCACTTGTACTCAGATTCCTTTTTCATTCATTTGTGCAAGGGAGCTGTGGTTTCTAAAATGTTCTGTACAAACTTAGCGTAGTATTTGGCCATTCCAGAAACATTCTCAGTTTGTCCCTGTTGGATGGATCTGGAGCTTTCACAATAGCTGATGCTCGCTCTTGAGATTTTGTTGCGCAAGTACTCTACTTCACCTGCCCTCAAGACACACTTGTCCAATCAAAGGCGTACTCCCACTTCTTGTAGGAGTGTCAGCACTTCTTGGAGCAGCAGCCTATCATGCGTTTGGATATTGGCTGCATATACCAGAATGTCATCCTGAAAGTACACTACATTGCCAATCGTCCTCAGTAGCGAGTCCATCATGCGTTGGAAAGCTGAGGCGGCTGATGACAGACCAAACGGCATATGGGTAAACTGGTATGTGCCGAATGGGGTTATGAATGCCATCACGGACATCGACTATTTGTGTAGGACAATTTGGTGGTATGCGTCCCTTATATCAAGTTTTGAGAAATTCTTGGCCTCTTTCATTAGGAGAAGTAATTCATTTATACTGGGGAGTGGGTAGCTATCCGTTACCACCTCGAGATTTAGGCTGCAGAGATCTATGCATATGCGCAGGTTATTTGAGTGCTGTTTTTTTATCAGGACCACCGGACTCAACCACTCGGACGACTCTTCAATTTCTATCATCCTGTCATTGAACACCTATTCCTGTAGAGCTTCTCTTGCCGTGGCAAGTACTGGTCTCACTTTATGTTTGGCTGGGACGGCTCCATGCTTTAGCTTTATTTTATGCACACAGTACGTTATTTTTCCTGGTTCATCAGAGAACAGCTCGCAGAAATCTTCTCTGGATAATGGTGGGCCCTCTGAGGTCAGTGTTAGCACATGTCCTTCCGCGCTAGCATCTAGTCACATCTGCAGTTTTGCTTGATCGCTCCAACCCAACACAGCTGGTCATCTTTCAGAAAGGTATCATTTGCTGTTACTCTCCCTTTAAATTCAATGGTGATTCGTACGTAGGCCAGTAAGTTTACTGTGGCTCTGCCAAAGACAGTTGGTCTGTGGATCATTGTGTATACTTCCATTCGGTATTTCCCTACTATTTCATTGTACATGGCTAGGGATAGTATGGTTAGATGAGACCCTTGTTTCATTGCCGTCGACTTTGGTGACAAATTGCAGCTTTTCCCTGTGAGCAGTGATGCTGTTTACCATGATTACGGTGGGACATCCCTAATCTTCTTATGACCCTTCCATCCTAGCTATGTCACTGCATATTGCTGTGGCCATTTTGCCTACCTTTCCACATGCAGGTGGCAGCAAAGTGTCCAAACCTGCAGCACTTTGAACACTCTTTGTTCCTTGCCGGACACTTCCTGTTATTGGCAAGGTGACTGGTACTGGCACATCTGTAGCATTTGGCCCGTTCTCTTCTCCCTTATCTGCTGTCCTTCGTGTCTGGCTGGCATCGCTCCCTTCTCCCTTTGAATTGTATTGGTGTACTACCGGCTCGGGCCAGATCCCCCCAAATTCTTTCTGCCTCCCGGAGTTCTCCTCCACCGCTCTGGCTATTTGTATCACCTTATCCAGGTGTAGTGTTTATTCTAGGATGAATTTATCCTGTGTCCTGTGGCTGTTGGTGTGCAGGGTCAACATGTTGCCTATTCTTTCCTCTGACATATCCCCAAAGGACAAAGGGTTGAGTGAGACCTGCTTGCAACATGTAGTCTGGCCCAATGTCAAAGGCACACACTTTGTGTGCTAGATATCCTTAATTAAAGAGTAGGGATGTTAATTCCAAAGTGAAATGACAGGCATGACTGATCTGTACCGTCCTTTTGAGTACCTATTCTTCCTACCTGTATTTTATTAACGGCTTGATTGTCTAGAGGGAGCATTCTAACATCCCCACTTACTCCCTGATCAATTGTATTTCCCATGCATGAGTTGGCTTTCCTAAATCTGTCTCTTTGTTCTTTTGGAATTTCATGTTTTCCTTTTTCATTTGTGCAAATCTCCAATGTTTGATTTAACTCCAGGTTAAACCGAACTTCTTTTTTAGATGTATTTGCAATTTCTGTCTCATGTTTATCTGCAGGTATCTTTGTTTTTAAATCATTAAGCATCCCAGAGTAATTATGCAAAACCAGATCAGGGCAATCTGTCTTTTTATCATTGCAGGTATCATGAAGATTTAGTCACTTATTATTGGAAGCCACCCAGTCACTACTATGGCCTTCTGCTCCCTCCTTTGATGACTGTTTTTGGGCCATACAGAGCTTTCCTATTTGTTCAGCCAACATTTTCACTTGGGCCTCGAGGCACTGGAATCTTTCCATCTCTCTAGAATCTTCTCTCTGCGGCCTATGCCAATATCGATTGTTTTCCCCTTGGTTGAATCTATTCTGATGTCTCTCAGGACAGTGATTTCTATTGGTATTGTTTCTAAATTCTTGATTCATGTTGCTCCGGAGCGGAGTGCACTTATCCTTTGGTTGTAGTCCCCTGGTGGCGGTGATTGATTGTATTGAGGTGGGGCATAATTCATTCTCTGCCTCATGTCCCGTCTCTCATTTTGTGAGTATTGTCCCCAAGGCTGATTCCCGTTTTCAGTAAATTGATCCACATAGCAGGGTCTGTCCTGATTACCATAGATCAAGGTGTTGGGGTCAAATATGCTCTGTGTCCCCAATGTCTGGTAGGGACCATTATTTCTTTGATCCTGGCTTTGTCTCTGATTATTGTTCATACCTGACATCTGAGGCCGATATCCGGCCCGGGGCCTGTCTCCTAAGTACCTAGGGCTAATGTAGCTCTCCCTATTACTAGGATCATGTGATTGAAACATCGGTGCAGAGAGCGGCAACCTTTGTTGATTACCTCTCTGTTCGGGTATCACATTATTTTTACCTGGACTTTGAGCGGACTCAAGTGATATTTTAGCTGACCTGATCTCCATCACTGTTGTTGAGAATTCTTTAGATTTTGGTCTAGTGTCTTTCATTTTATCACTCTCTCTACCCTTACAATATAGCACTTCATATAGTTTTGTACGTTGGTGCACAGTCCACTCAAAGGACTTGTCACAGTCAAATTCACGGACTAACTGTGATATGATGTCTTTCTGCAACCCATAGAAATAGGCAGTTTTAAACTCATTGGAATTGGGGTCACAAGATACATCAAAGTGAGAAAAAGCTTGTTTAAGTCTTGCAAAAATTGTTGAGGGGACGTATTTGGCCCAGCCGTAATCGTGTATGCCACTTTCTTTGCCTCCTTTAATGACTGGAATGGAGAAAAATGACGTCTAATCTCTTTTTCAAATTCTGCCCATGTCATGTTCTGCTGTTCATTTAATCCTCTAATGGTACTGGATGTGGGAGCGTCCAGAGTTAAATGAAAGTATTGTCTGTATTCTTCTTTAGGTATCTGGATGGCTTTAAATATATCGTGCATCGCTTCTAAGTAGTTCTCTATACAGCACTCCCCTCCTTTTTTGAATGGTTTGATGAGGGCCTTGATTGATTTCATTATTTTGATAGGGCTACTTGTTGCTATGCATGGGATTGCACTACTTTGTGATTCAACACTTGTTTCAGGCGTATGGGATTGGTGGTGGCCCCAATGGGTGTGTCAAATCCCCCAAGGGTGCTGCAACCAAGTTCAGTCACTGGCACAGCCACTGGGGCACTATCTCTCCGTGTAGAAACAGAATTCACCTCGACTCCATTGAATGTGGTGCCCTGTCATTTGTCCTGGGACCTGGAAATCCATACTTACTGTTCCAAATCCTTGCACTTTTTAAGGAGTCGATCTTCCTCCTTGCGCAAGTAATTGTTTTCATCACCCATCTTATTAATCACATTTTGCATATCACTCATTTGCATTTGGCATTCATTGAACTCTCTGTCTCGACTGTCTTTTTCTTGAAACATTTTAACTATCTCTTGTTCAGCATTTTGAAGATCACTTACTTTCTCAAAATCTTCTTTTTGTAAAATCTGCATTTCCAAAATAACTTTGTCTTTATCTTGTCTAATATGATATACCAATCCTTTCAAGTGTTTTAGTTCTTGCTCACTATCCTCAAACTGTTTCTTTCTTTGGGACAATTGAGTGTCGAGATCTTTACATTTTGAGTGCATTTCCTTTTGACATACCTCCAGTTCTGCTCTTAACTTTTCCTCTTGTTCACTAGCTCCATCCAGTTCAACTTTTAATCTGCCAATCAGCTTGGCATCATTTTCTTGCATTTGCAGAAACCTGTTTAAAATGAACCATGTCTTGGCACATTGCTGTATCAGACAAGCTTTCTCTGCATGTTTATCAGCAGCATTTAATAATCTCAAAAGGCAGACCTTAATTATGCTACCTTCTGCAAAAATATTATCCAATGATTCGTTCTGCACTTCCGCATATATGCGGTCATGCCACTCTGTGGCATTATTTGATGACCATGTTCCATGTGCGTATAACTTTGCCTCCAGATATTGCACTAACTCTGGGAATGTGGGCTTCATTTGAGACATTCTTTAATGCACTTCTAGTGTCACGCTGCTCACATAAAATGGTTTCTCTTCAATGCACGTATGGTAGTGTTAGACACACTTGCCACTCTCCGCAGGTGCTCTACAGTCACTTACCTGGCCAACGCACCATTATCTGTAATAGACTTTTGTCTTATTGGGGTAAATTTGGGATTTGGCGGTATTTTCTTACTGTAAAAATATTGGCGGTAATTTGGTGGTAAATTAGTCTTGCACTTAGATTGGGTTTGGCATCACATTATTTTAGTGAACATACCTTATTAGCTTATAATTGTGGTAATTTTAGTGGTCTTTTGTTTTACAGTAATTATTTCTGTGGTATAGTGGTGAGCATGGTTTTCTTCTTTATGCTATAACCCCATCATAAAACAAAATGTTCCTTTCTATTAGAATACCTCTTAGTTGTCTGTAGAGAGCCTCAGACTTATGCACTGTTAGACCCCAATGATTTTATCCAGAGCGCCACCTAAAGTTTGTGGCTGGTATCACTGGCTTATCTACATCCAGTAATCTACGTGCCCTTAGGCATTGCTGACTCATGGACATCCAGTAATCTATATATCATATCAGATTCCTTCCCATCAGCATGCAAGGAAGGCACTCACACAAACCTGTCTTATCACTGAATATTATGAGCTTCTTCTGGGTTGTTATTTTACCTGCAGTAGTAAATTGACAAATGTACTACTGAACAGAAATGAACCTCCCACAGATGAAAAAATGACACTAAATTCCATTTGTTTTCATGGATACATATTATATTGAATCTTATTTACATGTCATCAAGTCTTACCATGGATACATTGCATCGTCATCTGAAATGCAAAAGAAAACAAAACAGAACAAACAGGCCTTTTGAAACATGGGTTAATGTTCCCACGTTTTGAGCATGACGAAATATAAACATGCAGTGATTTCCTAACCTTTCTACACTGTAATAAATCTTAGCCAAACATATGGCATTCAAATGATCCTCACTTGGCACATATCTTACCAAGATTAGTATTTCTTTGAAGTTCCCAGCACGACATTGCTCCACTCGCAAAGGCAGGCCCAGTGTCAGCGCAAAATGATTCTGCAATATTGTGTGGGGAACACCGGCGAGATATCACTCACAGCCAGCGCTCCAACCCCTTGGAACACGGTCAGTCCTCTCAGCCCAGCACAAACTAACTCTTTCCCCACATTTCTTGTCCCAAGAAACCTTCTGTCCTTCCCCTTTTGAAGTTTCTTGTCTGCCTATAATTTGCCCCAACCGTGTTAACAAGAATGTATTTTGTATCAACCCTCATGTTTAGAAGAATCAGGGCTCTAGGCCTCCCTGAATAAATGTTTCATTCTGTTTCTCGCTGCCTCTTTCCCTCTGCTCTCCATAAGCTAATACAGAAAAAAATGCCAGTGTGCTTTTAAAAATGTATTACAGCAGTGCCACTAAAACATGGATTTTCACCTCATTTTGCATATAAGACTGCATTATAATGTTAGGGAAGTTAGAATTTAGTATTTTAGCAATATTAATTATGTTAGTCAGTTATATAACTTCATGTAGTCTCCATGTATGAGGTATCCAAAAAAATATGGTGCACTTCAATATTTGGCCTGGCAGCACTAAGCTTTTCTATGTGTGCATTTCATTCTCTGCAGTTTCAGGTTGTGCTTGGCTGTGTTGTAAAACCTGTACTTTGCATGACACCAACAACACCTTTACATGTCATACTGGCAAAAAAAAAATATATATATATATATGCCATATTACTGCTGGCAACAAAAATGCCACTACATTTTGCAATAAAAAAATGCCATTACATTTTGGTAAAATATATATTTCCTTACACCTTGTATCACTCTGAAACACTTGTGTACGAGCCCGATAGAAAACAAATATCAATATCAATATCAATATTTGGCCACCGGTTGACTGTATCACAGTTCTGGTGGCTGTAGTTAGCCTGAAACTAGTTTTGACAAGAACTAGATGTTTGTTTGGCATAGTGTTGATTCCCTTCTGTTGTGTTTGTGAGCCCTTCTGGAGTGGCTGGGTGTGGTTGGAGGGATGGCCAGCCATTAGTTCACAGACCTCTGTTTGACTATTGCATGTAAGGTGATTGGATGCAGTGTTCACTCACTGCCTCTGCCTGGAGGTTTAAAGCAGTTCCTCTTACTCAGTAATATTACCCACTGCTGAACCTCTGAATCTGCACTCCTGGGAGGCCTGCTACTCATGGAAGGCTCAAAGACCTTCATCCTTGGATGCTTAACCACATCTGACGTCAATGCTCTGTTTCTCTGGAAGAGCAGAATTAACCGACTGCTGTGCTCCTTTCCCCTTGAGTCAGTTGGTACAGCTGGATCACCTTTCCAGATGGAAGGCCTGTCTTGCTGAAGTTTTCCTCATCCCACGACATCATGAACATACTCTGGTTCCATCTCCCCACCTGGGAAGCTCCAGAGAATTGTGCTTCCTTTTGTTCTGCAACTGCATTAACAAACACTTCCATGACTAGCGTCTCTCTATTATAACTCTCTATGCAAATCTTGGAATATCTGTGAGGCATCAGTGGGCATCAGAATTGAGGCCATGGCACATTGTTTATAATGTTGTGGTTCTGTGTTTTCACCTTTACATAGTTTGGCCTGAGATTGCAGGAAACAGACTAGAGGCTATCATTGCATAGTATAGCATAATGATGCAAATCAAGCTCTCACTTCAAATGTTAATGTGTTCACTCAAGTGATACAGCCTTCATGGATTTCACAAAGATGATATCTTGCACTCTCCTCCTCCTTAGACCTAAATCCCCTACCTTACCAGCAACAAATGATTCAAGTTACACTATGTCCACCTCTTCGGAAAAACAAAAGCACCTGAAACAGCTGCTTTCACCTGCCTTTCTTCTAATATTTGGATCTTTCAGTTCCATGATCTGCTCAATATTCTATCACAAGTGTTGAGGACGCTGTCAGTATCCTTTCAAGGAGAAAGCCAGGCTCTAATTTATTGTGTGCCTTTCTGCATCCATTGAGGAATCATTTTGGTTCAATTTCCATCATATTGTGTGGCCTATGCCATGACTTACAGGAACAAGCAGACATTGTGACTTGCTTTACCAACTTGGACTGTAACACTACCTCACCTATCCAGGTCCCGGGAGGGAGTGACACCTTTGCTTTCTTTACTACTTTCCTTATATATGCCATGGTTATCTCACTGTCTTATCTCACTGCCTTGCCCAGTTTTTCTCATCTCATCTCATCGCTACCATGCCCTCAGTGATCCCTGTGCTTCCAGGCTCACTAACTCTGTGGCTCTTTCTCTGAATGCTTGGTGAGTGTATGCTTGGTCCACATTGAGGGAACCCTTCTTTTCATACCTGCTCTCCATGTTATGTTTCTGGCCACAGGGCTCAGGTGATATTCCTTTGACCCCTGTGTTTTCTTCCTGCCTCACTGTTCATGAATTGGCTGTTATAACCCTTGCTACTGCATCTTGACCATGGTGAGCTGAGCCACTCTCCATTCGGTACTTCTGCACACATCTGAAGCACCGACTTGCACCTCAGTCCTCCCCTTTTCCATACCCTCACTCTGTGGTGTACCCAGTTGGTGCCCGGGCTTTCTGCAAACCATGCACCCCTCTGACTACACTCGATAGTCAAAAAGTGTTCTTTGAAATTGAAAATGACATAGGCCAGGGGTGCACATTGTGTATACCCCTGCCACATTGTCAGATCGAGCAACCCACAGTCTTGGCACTGCTGGGTATTGAAATGCTGTTTCCTCTCACTTCTTAGCAGGCCATAATTGGATGGAGTTTGGGTCCTCTGCTGTAGGATACAAACACCTGGCTGAAGACCTCCTGCAACATCTCTCTCACCTCTTCACTCAGTTTGAAGCCAGCAACTTTTTTTTTGCCAAACACCCTGGTCCTTCTGAGCCCTCTTACTGCACTCCCATTTCTGGCCAGGCCACCAATCTAGCAGAAGACATCAATTAGATACTTCCCTTACACACTTTGGCAGTCTGTGTTCCTTCAACAATACAATACTATTCAAGTGTCTCACCCCTCTCAACAACACTGTTATGAATAAGGTGGGTGTCTCCTGCCACAGATTAGCAGGTCCAGCTGAAGCCTACTTGCCAGACCCCTCAAAACCAGATGAAGTCAAAGTGGACACTGAGATCTCCTACATAAATAATGTGTCACTCGAGGTAGGCTATCCAGAGCTTTCTTGTGTAGACTCTTCTGCTAGCTAGCTATTGCTACCAATAGATGCTTTTTCAGAAATGCTCAACACCCAGATTTCCTTAGAGTCATTGAAGAATAAGATAAAGAAAATGTATTATCTTAGTTAGGCTTCTGGGAATCATGTTCTTAAATCTACTGAAGAGCAGCAGTAACGGTTGGAGCACATTGAGCACAGTACGCAAGATCTATTTTTCTGCCATTCTGAAGTCCGGAGACAAAACCAGATGGGTTGGTGCCTTGGAGCTGGACACCAGACACCACTTACTGAATCGAAAATTGAGTGGAATCAGCATTAAGTCCCGTCCATGAGTAACAAGCCCTAAGCTTAGGTTCTGCATTCTGTTATCATCCCCCACAATACATCCAGATGTTGTTGGTAGCTCTTCCTCCTGATAAGCTGGCACAGCCATCCACCCCTTCAACATATGTTCCTCTTCAGGGATCTAATGGCCACAAACATCCCTTGGACCCTAAACTGGGAAGGTTGGCTATTAAGTTCATCATTCTATTTCCTTCTCTCCACACATCACAGACCTTGCCAAGAAGGTCTACTTCCAGCTGCACCTCTTCAAAGGCATCCTACCCTTTCTCACCTTCCCCCAGAATCTCACTGTCTACAGATCCCTGGTTCTCTCCAAGCTAGACTACTGCAACAGCTTCTTTCCCAATCTTCCTAACTCTACTCTCGCTAATCCAGAACAGGACTGCAAAAAATGTTCCTTGGCCTCAAGCCCAGGGACTGCATCTCTCCAGTTCTGAAATCTCTCCAATGGCTTCTAGTGGGCATGAGGATCAAGTTCAAGATCCTATGCATCATCCACAAGGCTTTCAGGGGCTGTGGTCCTCTCTATAGCCAAAACTCTATTCCTAAATACCTTGCTTCTAGATCCTTCCGCTCAGCTACCTCAAACTCTCTGTGGGCCATACGCTTCTCCAAACAAAAAGTGGAGATAGATCTCTTTCCTCTGCAGGTGCCTCCTGTGGAATGGCCTCCCTGACCCTCTTAGACTTGAGTCAGATCACCTGAAGTTCCGGATGCTGCTCAAGACCTTCCTCTTCTCTTCCTCCTTCTCTTTCCCTCTCCACTGCTAATCTACCTGTCTGCTTCTCCTGACTGGTGGTGTGGTTGCTCTCGGAGTCACACAGGGTACCACAACCCACCCCCCGCCAACCTGACCAGTCACCCTGCACTGACTTCTAGCCTACCCAGCACTTCTGTTCTGGAACGGCACCCGTGTTGTCCTCTGCCGTCCTCACACTTACTCAGAGCCCTGCTGCCCTGATGGCACTTCCCCTCATACACCTTCCCTGAACTCCTCCTCACACCCTCTCCCTTGCAATTCTTGTTGTACTTGCATAATCTGAATGTCAAAAGGCCTAGTAAGATTGTGTTGTCATCCCTCTGTCTCCCCTCCTTGTCTTGTGGCGCCTAGAAACATTTGTGTAAAGGTGTGTTATCAATACAAAATCACATCATGTCATACTTGGTGGACATCAGTGAGGCCACCTACAGATGTAGTCATTGATACCACAGAAGAAGGAGAACACATACACTGCAAACAAAAACAGCAGACTGCATAATCATGCAAATACACACATTATTGCAGACTCTGTGGTATTACAGCAGCATACTAATAATAAACTATATAACTGTGAGCTTAAAATGGAGTCTATCTTGGGGCATCAGTGATGAATCACTACAGATGTATTACAGGGCGGGTGTCACCATTAGTGGGGAATCTGTAGGGACATGTTGTGTTCCTGAATGTGGTGAAGCAGGAGAATATTCGGAGATGTTTACAATTATATATTACAGAGAAGTAAGCAATACACAATGCACACAATTATAGACTAAGTCCAGTCATTATGTAACACATGCCAACTTCAAAAGTATAATGTAGTGAATGGTGCACTACAGACACCAAAGAAGTGATGTTCACCAAAATGGTATGCATATGTTGGCAGACAGATGAATGTGTCATCCATGGCTAATGTGAAAGACGTTACTCAGTGAGACAGCCATTCTGCCTTTATCCCAAACTAGTATTGTAGGATTTGGAGACAATATAAGCTGAAGAGGGTAAAAACATTCAAGCTAAAGTTGTAACATGAAAAGTGCATGCATTAGACACAAAGCAGATATGCACTCCACATGAAGAACATTACAATAGGTAATATATGCATTTAGATATGAAGAAAACTAACATTTCATCCACAGACATGAAGAACATTGGCAGAACCAATGTATAAGATGAATGCAACATGAACGATACATGAATATAGCTCACTAACCACAGAAGTAAGAGTGTAAATTGGCTGCCATCTTCTTTAAAATGTAAGCCACTGCATGTCTTTGAATGAGCATAGGCTTTAAGACCTCCAGAAAACTGAAAAGGCTCAATCCACGGAACTAGATATTCATGCAGAGCTCAGATCGTGACTGGTAAATAGTCCCAGGGTTAGAATGAAATAAGGGAGGATCAGAATGAGGGAAAAAAGGCACGAGATGGCAATTCCCAAGACACAAGCAGTATACTCCCAGATTAATTGAAGGTTTATTAGAGCACAACCAGCCTGTGGTAGCCAGGTGCAGCACATCAGTAAGCCAAAAGATTCCATGAAGAATAACTTAAGTGTGTTCCCGGTGGTAACAGAAAACATGACACATGCATTAATATTAGCTAAAAACTCAATAAATATTAGACACATCTTTTCGAAACACATGACCCATAATTGGGGAACACTGGCCATTCATTGAAACACATGTATGGAACCTGCAATTCTCCCTAAAAACACACATAGATATGAGGTGCTACACAAGCCCAAGTACAAAGGGATTGCCTGGTTTCATGGCCTGAGTATGAGGGATGGTAAATTTTCCTTTGAGAAATAATTTTCCATGGGCCTTTTTCCCCATACTCTCCATCTGGCACATATCTTGACGACAAGTGTCCAAGGTTGGTTAGCAATGTTCCAAACTATCAAAAACCATAGGGGCCGATTCATGGAACAAACGTGCGCCGAAAATCCATGCGCAAGCAGGCGCAAGGGAGCGCAAGCGTGAGAAACGCAGTGCACGCGTGCGATTCATGGAAGACGCTGCGCGTGTTTCCCGCTGTCCATGCGCCCAATGCAGCCATGGCGCACGCAGGCATACACGGCGTGCGCTACGCGCACAGCAAAAGCGCACATAGCGTGGCGCACACAACCAAAGTGGGCGGAACAGTGGGCGTAACACACGGAATGGGGAACAACGCGTGAAAAAGAAGGCGTAACTGGGGAAGTACTGCAGGGAACGTCACGGAAAGCCCACACGCACGCGAACAACCCGTATTCATGGATCCAAATACGGGAAACCCGCGCACGGCAAAAGACGCGCACCGGCGTCAACGCGTCCGCCACACGAAGGCAGGCACAGTATAAAAGTGCGCGCAAACAACAAACGCGTATATACAGCTACGATGAATGCCCCATTTGTCACAGCACTGATCGTGGGACACCGCAGGAGGAGGAGAATAGCCAGGGCACGCAATTTCGCACCACGGACAAGCCTTTTTGGGATGCCTGACAACCAGGTCTATGGCAGGTATAGGTTTCCACCCCATATCATCCTAGACCTGGTCAGGGAGTGGGAAGATGACCTACATCCCCCACCCTTTGCTCCCAAACATTGAGCCCCTTGGAGAAGCTGCTCAATGTCCTGCATTTTCTGGCCACTGGGTCATTTCAGCGGACTACTGCCATAGTGGGGCGGGGGTCTCACAGGCCACGCAGTCACGCTGCCTACACCAGGTACTGGCAATCATGACAGCGCACCCCTCAGTCCGCAGGCACATATACATGCCCAGAACACCCGCAGAAAGGCAGGCCGTTGTCCTGGATTTTTTCAGGGTGGCACACTTTCCCAAAGTGCTTGGTGCAATAGATTGCACCCATGTGGCCCTACGTCCACCTAGGGCCACTGAGCACATCTACCGAAACCGCAAGCACTGGCATTCCATCAATGTACAGGTGGTATGCGATGCAAAGGGAATCATCACCTCTGTCTAAGCAAACTACCCTGGCTCCACCCATGACAGTTTCATATACAGAATGTCCGCCCTGAGCCGGGCCCTGGAAGCTGGGCAGCATGGCGACACATGGCTCCTAGGTCAGTACAAATGCCCTTGCACATGCATGCAAGTCACACACAGACAAATACCCAAACCCTAATAATCCCAACTATTATCACCTCCCCAGGGGACAGTGCCTACCCTCTGAGCAACCACATGATGACGCCAATCCGGAACCCCACCACACCACCCCAGGTAAGATACAACGCCGCCCATATTGCAACCAGGGCCATAGTGGAGCGCACATTCGGAGTGCTCAAGTCAGGTTTTCGCTCCCTTGACCGCTCTAGCGGGCAACTCCTCTATGCACCACCAGTAGTGTGCAGAATCATTGTGGCAGCATGTGTCCTGCACAATGTTGCAACACGGCAGGGCATCCCGGTGGACATGGTGGTGCCCCCACATCCCCAACCACAGGCACAGGCGCTGCCCATGGGAGGGGACAGGGCATGTGGCGAGGAAGCCCGGACCCAGCTTGTGACCACATTTTTCACCTAAACTCCCACCCCTGCAGAGTGCACACAGGCCTGGCACATACCAGGTGACAATCGATGATGACAAAGAGACAGTCAACTGTCACAACCCTACCACCCTGAGATAGTTGCCAAGGAAGTGCCACATCGTCTGCATCCCTAGATACTTAAACACAAGCTATCCCGTGTGACCAAAAGGCACACATATGACATATGACATGATATGGCCTATACAAAAGTATTTCAAGGTGCAATGAGGCATGGAGGGGGGAACAAGGGAAGACAGACAACGGTACTACTAGGCCAGGTGTCATTTAGATTGTGCAAGTGAAGGGGTATGGGGAAGGGAAAAGTGCAAGGGGAAGGGGGGGGGAGTGCAGTACAGGGGAGGTAGACCAAAAAACAAATACATAGGTCGGCTGGTGGCAACTGCAAAGATAAGTGCAGACAAGTGCTGGGAAGGGTGGGCTGTAGGGATAGAGAGACAGTACCGCAGTGCAGGGGTTGCCAGGGAGGCAGTGCAAGTGGAGAGTGGCTGGGCCAGGGACCGAGGTCGGTGAGAGTGGCCCAGTTGCAGCTCCAGTGCAGTTCCAGTGAAGAATTCCGCAAGGGAGAGGCAGAGAGAAAGCAGAAGCAAAGAGGAAGGTCTTGAGGTGCTTCCAGAACTGGAGATGGTTCCCCTCAAGTTCAAGTGACGCAGGAAGGCTGTTCCAGAGGGAGGGCCCTGCCGCGGAGAGAGATCTACCCCCAGCTAGTTGCTCTGAGAAGCGGATGACCCTGACATGCAAGGTGTGCATCACACACACCTGCAAAACAGGCCATGGCCATCACTGTCAAGTCACTCAAACCCTCCCAAACCACAACATGACATGGCAAGCAATACCCATACACCAACACAGTAACGATAAGGTACACATTGCCATGTCCTAAATCCACAGTGGCATCAGACAATGATGCCTGACCCGGAATCAGATGAAATGACAGACCACAAAATATCCCACCCAAAATAAGTCATTTCCAAATGCATTACAAGAGTTGTAGACGTAACATAACAATGAATGCTTGTCTACATGCACATTGTGCATTGCAAAATCAACACTGCAGCTCATGTGTGCTGTGTCCTACTCCTGCAACACACTGCTCAGCACACAGCACAGTGAACAGCCATTGTGTGTGATGCACACCCTGAGCATCACATCTAAGTGACAGACCACATCAAACAGCAAATTAGGCATGTACAGGATCCATAATCGGTCACAAAGCATGTGCTGTAGGGACACAGTGGGCACCAGATGGCAAACAGTGTACACGTGGATATGCAAGGGTGGGAGCACATGTAGTGCATCAGAGTGCAAGTGTGTGGTTCTGCAAGGACATGCACTCCACATATGCATGTGCACTCAAGTGACCATTAGTGCTCTCTACACATCACATGTGAACATTCACCATGTGTACACCCCAGCATGTCATTCCACAACTATCCCCTCGCTGCTGAAAGGTAAACACAACACATGAACAGGCATTGATCAGCAGAACACAACATGTACATAGGATACCACCATTACAATGTCAGAGTTCCCATCACACTGCAGGGCAAGGCAACTATCAACAACAACCCCCCCCCTCACAAATGACCATGACCCACTGAACAACTGCACCTGGGTCATGGAGCCTTCAAACCTCAATTCCACCTGGCCACAGGATCACCTTTACCCTTCGTCACCATCTCCCACCTTGTGTGTAAAAAGGTGCCTGCACCCTCATAATCCACACTCATATCCAAAATCACAAAATCCAAGCCAGAAAAACGAACCAGAACACCCTCCAGTAGATGACTTGACGTAGCAGTACCTCACAAAGGCCAAGTACTACCACAATGATGCAACAACCAAGGAGCACAGTAAAACAATGTCACAACAGGATGTGAAACATGTGTGGTACATGACATAGGATGATGCACCATGAACGGATGTGTACTGTCACAGGTCCCCTGTACAGGCGCGGGAGTGTCACGAAACAACCACCCCCACCATGTCCCGGGTGCCTGCAAGGTCAAACTCACACAGGCCCCTGAGACCCTGGTGGGGAAGGAGGTTCAGGGATATGCAGTCGGGACAGGTGTTGACACACTGGATGACTGGAATGAGTGTAGGAGAGGGGAGGAGGAATGACACATGAAACTAGGGAAAGCACGAAAATGTACTACCTACATGAACACATACACAATCCAAACAAACTTGGACATCATTGTCATGGCCTTCTGTAGTCCAGGCTCAGGAGTGATACGAACCAACCACCCCCTCTAGGGTTTTGGCGCCTGCAAGTTCGGGGCTTACACAGGCATCCGCAACCCCAGCGGGGAAAGAGGGTCAGGGAACGTTGCTTGGATAGGTACGGGAAGCAGGAACACCGGGTAGAGGTACAGGGTTCAAAATTGCATAGGATTACGGGTGATTAGGGGGAAAAAACATACCAAATTGAACCACACATACATCCATGCATTAGTACACTCCCCAGCAAGCCTATGCAGAGCAGTTTGAAAGAAAAACAACAAGACACTTAGCTCTGGTTTTGAGTGCTGGCCTCCTGCCTGCGCACTCTCAGGTCCGGTTACAGGAGCACTGCAATGCTGCAAAGAGAGCCACAGTCAACAACCTGTACGTGCCAATTACACAAAAACACAACACCAAACATGCCCCATAGCAACAAACTACTCTACAAACAGACAATCTGGTGTAGATGCTTCGTACCCATATATAACATCACCCCTGTGACGGGTCATACACAGTCAATGCAGTAAGTCAGCCGCCGGTGGGTGCGTGGCAAATGGAACACCAATGTGTCACAATTCATACAACATGCAATGTTCCCTGGGTAAGCAGACAGACCCATATAGCAAGCCATGACTTCTGAGCAAGTTGCTTACCACCATGCCCGAAACAAAGTTAGCAGTGCAGTTATCATAAAGTACATGGAAAAGACATGCACTGCACCTGAGTATGTCCCTTGCTGTATGTCCCTGTGAGCTGCCCCTTTCCATGTCTCAGAAGGCTACATGGTTGATACAAGTGCCTCAATGGACCTTGGTGTACCAGAGGGTATGTGCCACTGCCCCTGCATGTGTCCCAGACAACCTTACAATCAACAGCCATCAGTCCACCAACACATCTGAGCTGCATTGTGTGCTTCAACACCAATATTCGTCTAAGCTCACCCTCAGTGCTGTGACTAAGCCTGCATGTGCAACTCGCCTGGTGCAAGCTTTGCTGTGTCGTGGCCCCCCTGTGCTGCTCACCTTGCCTGGAGTTCCTTGGAACATGTAAGCAGTTCTAGGATGTGGGTCTGCAATCCCTGTGCCTCTGCTTGTGCACACATGTGCATGTGGGCACCAACAAACGTGTCCAGAATTCCGTCGTCCAATGGGCCATGTCTGCTGGCAAAGGTGCTCTGGAGGCTCATCCCCCTGCAGAAAGGGCATGAAACACATGATTAATGCTTCAAAGTCATCTGTGTGTGTCTCATCAGGCATCTCATTACTTGACCATGTCAGAGAGTCACATCACAAATCACACCATCAGTCCATCTTTCACATCCAAAGTGTGGAACACTATCTACAGCATGAATTGCAACAAGCACGTGTACAGTAAAGATATGAAACATACTACACAATGCATAGCAATTAATGTACACATTAATCATGACACACCCCATCTAGCAAAAGCTGAACAGTGGACAATAACACCAAAATCATCCCCACTAGGGGTGTCAACACAAGTCACACAGCACCAGACATGCCACAGATATGACAGTACAAAGCCTTTGTGTAAAATTCTGTAACACCGAACCATCCTTGCAAGCCCATGGATAAGGGAGGCAGGAGTGGCATATGTGAGTCAAGGACCCCAAGCAGCAAACACATACACAAGACAAGCCTGAAGAGCCCAGCTGGAACAGACAGTGGATGCCTTCAAAAGCCACAAAGCACTGCACCGTCACATGAAAGCACAATAGACTAGCAATTTTAAACTAAATCAACTATTAACTAATTACACTAACAATGCAAAACCTACATTACCTAATTAAACTAACTATCAAACAGAAACTTAACTAACTAAAATAAAAGAAAAATCAAAAATGGCCACATACGACCTGGGGGGGAGGGGAGGCACCCAGGAGGGGAGAGGTACAGGGTGCTGCTCAACATCCACATGCGATGATGCTGAGCCAAAAAAAAAAACCTCCATGGGCTCAACGCCTGCACAGCCCGACCTATGTGGGAGATAGATGGTCGTCCGAGTCTGGCTCATCCTGTAAAGGAGGATGTGGCACAGTAGCCTGGCCACGCCTAGCCACAGCTTGCCCCTCGTCGGCAGCAAGTCTGCCGGATGGGTGAGCCTGGTTCTGTGTGGCGATGTGACGTAGGTCTGCATGCAGAACCTCACGTGATACACGTGCTTCCTCTTGCAAGGTAGCACGTGCAACACAGAGTTCCTCCTGCAGGGCCTGGCTGGACAACCGCTGCACCTCCCGGCAAGCCTGTAGCTCAGCCAAGATGGTACGCTCAAGCTGTGCAAACCTCTCCTCTGCCTGCTGCCTCTGGGACATCATAAGGACACCCGGAGTGGATCTGAGGGAAGCATACTCCTCCCTCAGGGCATCCATGTGCGCCTCTGCGCGAGCAGCAATTGCTTGATGCACAGACGACATTTCAGCCTGGGGTGCCCTGTCTGAGGCTGCCATGCCCAGCATGAGCGAGCTGGAGAAGCACCTGCCTAGCAAGGGGGAGCACAGATCGGGCCGCACGCTCCATGCTCTCAGCGATGTTCTCCATTGCTGCCCCCTGCCGTTCGGAATTGGCAGTCATGTCTTGCTCCCACTCAGTATACAGTGGTTGCACGCCGCGACCGCATTGCCAGGCTTGACCCCTGCGGGACCCAAGGACCGGGGGTGCTCGCTGTGTTGGCACCGCCCGTGGCTGCACGACTACATGCCCCCGTCGACGTGATGTCCCAGGCACATCAGTGACTGGTGTGGAGGCTGACCCTGCGTCCTGATCCACCACGGGCGGAGGAACCAAGACTGTCTGATCCCTCAGTGCAGGGGTCGCAGACAGAGAAGTGTCCACATCAGAATCACTCACCCCTGACACATGGACTTGATGCTCATCCAACTCAACATGGACGTCAGAGTCGTCATCAAGGCTGGACTCATAGGCAGGCAGAGACAAGATGGACTGCAGTACTTGGGGGTTTTCGTGGCATACCACCCCACGACCCCCACTAGTGCCGGGTTGATGTGGTGGTAACAACCCTGTATCTGGCATGACAATACCATCTTCAGCCTCCATTGCGTCATCATCTGAAAAATAGAGAGAAAAAAGGTCACTACACATGTCAGAAGCATACAACACACACACACACACACCGACAGCAAATGCACCCGGCAGACATGTGACACACAACATATAACCTGGCATGCATGCTGGGTCAACTTTGAATAGCTTCTGTGATCAGACCTGTTGAAAGGTGGCAGTTTCCATGGAAGTGGGTCTATGCAGTGCAGAAAATGTGTACGCCACTCACTACCTTCATGTACAAGGACTCCATGGTGTGTGCCAGGAAATGTGAAGGCAGTGCAATGTCAAATTCAGACATCACGTGCATTGTGCATTCAATGTGCACCATATCTAGAAGCCAAGCACCCCTCCACCCCAGTACCAAAGCAGGGATGCCTAGCATGGTATCAAAAGGCTGACCATACACCTGTGTATTGACAGGCAGTGTTGACTGGCATCAACAGCTCAATGTGATTCAAGTGACAACTTTGCAAATGATGCTGGGACAGTAGGCAGGACACATGATGAAAACTCTGGAGGCCGCCCACGTGTGAAGAAGACACAACAAGAGTTGGAAAGAGTCATTGGCCATTGAACAGGCTGAGGCCTGTGAGCCACACAGATTGTCAGAGCCTAAACATGTGTGCAACGCAGGACTGAGCCACAGTTGACATGGGAAGGCTGATGAGATGAGATGTATGTAACCAAGGACTTGTATTACAGTGATCATCCAGTCAAGGACACATAGGGGCATGCGTGCAATGCACATGGAGCATGAATGGGCACTCATGTCCCTGCGGGACATCTGACCCATGCACAGTACAAGTGAGATACCCTGCATCGAGTACTAAGGCTGTATCACACGGCATTTGTCTGGCAGATTCTACGCTGGAAGTTAGCATCTACAGGACACATGAACAAGAAAGTACACATTGGCAAGATTGAAGCAGACCAGTGCAAAGGTGGAACTGGAGTGCAGAGTGGCGGAGGAGGGGCAAGGGAGTATGCCTACATGGAGTCCCTCATGCAGGCAGAGGAGACATGCATGACGGAAGCATTGCATTACTTACACATCAGAACCATGTACACGTCACATGTAGCGGCAATCATGCACAACACATCCCACAAGTGAAACACACACGTCCTCAACAAACACGCATCAACACTCACCGGACTGCGCATCAAAGTCCAGCATCTCTCCCTCTCCTTCGACCAATGCAGGTGGTATGAACTCCGCAACGAGAGCCTCATGCGGAGTGAGCTCCTCCTCCTCTGGTACAGGCCCACCGCCAGTCACCAGAGTCAAGTTGTAATTAGAGGCACGCTTAGCCTTAGTGCTGCGCTTGATGTCATTCCAACGCTTTTTGCACTCTTGCGCCATGGGCACCTCATGGCCGAATGAACTGACATGTTCCGCAACATGCTTCCAGTGGGTGTCACGTTGGGCAGCGTAGTCTGACTATTGGCACCCACTAGCATGTCACGGCTGTGGCCCCGCACGTAGTCCACGAGGAAGTCCAGTTCCTGCTTACAGAAAGGCTTCTTCCTCGACGTGCAGGAGGTCGTGGCTGTATGTGGGGTCCCAGCCTGTGCTGCAGGTGCAACCTTCCTCCTCTTGGACTGTGGCGCAGACCCTGGCTGGCTAATGCTGCCCTGACCAGTATGGCCAGTAGGTTCGGTGGATTGAGCCAAGGGAGTGGCAGGTGGAGGGATGACCAAAGGCCTGACTTGTGTCAGTGGCAGCTGGGTGCCCACTAATGGACCCTGCGCAGCAACATCAGCTGTGGCAGGGCCATTGACCACAACGGTCCAGGTTGGCAGACTCACAACCGGGGTGCTGTTGGGTGCATCTGCCCCTATAGTTTCCCCCCTGGCCTGTTGGAGATCTACCAAGGGCTCTTCAAGTGCCAACGCAGCCTGCGCTGGCAGACCCTGAGCCTGGGTGGTGGTGTCCACAGCTGCACCTGCAGCTACCACTACCCTTGGGCCTGTGGCAGTCGATGGAACGGACTGCCGGGTCAAACGGGTGCCAGTGCCAGATGCAGTAGCTGCATCCCCCGGAACCACAGGGGGTGGTGGCATGACTGCACCGACAAATGGCACAACATTGTGCTCAAGTGGCGCACCCCTGCCTCTTCCCCCTCTGTGGCCGCCCTGGACACCCTGGAGTCCCCCTACTACCTGGTCACCACGGCCACGCCCCTGACCACGCCCGCCACGAGGAGGACGCCCAGCTGAGGCGCCCCTCACCTTTGGTGGCCTTCCAACCATGGCACTGATATAGTAGTGCTGGCACAGAAGGAGTGGTGCCAATGAGAGGTGTACACCACAATTGACCTGGGCAATTGGGGTAAAGGGGGTGGGAAGCAAGATGTTAACAGCCCCCCTGCACCTGCAAGGCTGTATATGACCCCGGTGATGTGGTGACGGGTCACGCAATGCTCAGGCACCCCAAAACTGCAGTAAAACCGTGCACGCAACCCTGCAGCCTAGGTGCGTTGATTCAACCTCCCGCAGTACGCGGTGGCACCCAGTAACACGAATAACGCATAGGCGTGGGACACGCAGGCTACTATGACATCGAAAATGGGTGCGATACACAGCGGCAACCGCAGTGGGAAAAAGAGCGTGTGCGACTCACTGTCTGACTAGCGCGATGCAGAAAAACACGCGTAGCCAATACACCCGCCAAAAGAAGAGATACGTCCTTGATAGCTGTGAAGTTGTGATGGCGCGCGAAACAACAGGAAGCAGCAACACACGTCGGTCTCCACGAAAGGCACGTACAGCAAACTGCTGGGCCCGCTCACCTTTAACCTGTGCTGAGGGAAACGCACATGCGCGTCACGTCACTTACGCGCATGGGCCCTTTCCTCGTATTACATGCGGACGTGCAGTTTTTCACGCATGCTTAAATGCCCATGCACGCCTGTGCGCGTCACGTCACAGGGGCGCTTGCGCTTCAGGGGCCTTCTGTCCAATGAAATTGCATATGCGTGCAGACGTGCTTATGCGCTAAGGGCCGTTACTCGAATTACACGCTGACGTGCCGAATTTTCACGTGCCAAATCACTCCGTATCAAGCTGGCCACGCGTAAGCACACGGAAGACCACGCTCCTGCCCAGAAGGCCGAACTACTGCCCCCCAGAGCCCCGAGCACGCTCCCACCTGCCATCTGCTGCAGCCTGACTGCCTGCTGCCCACGTGCCCTGCCATTTGCTGCCTGCATATCAGCCAGGTGTGCTGTTGCTGTGACTACCCCTGCTGGAACAGAAGACTCCCGACTGGGATTCCATCGCTCCACAGCCCAGCCCCAGGACCCAGTTGCCCACCCACTCCTGCCTCTGGGGTTGTCATGTCGTGGCAAACACCATCTGAGACCACTGACAACCCCCGGCCAGAGAGGCAGAGGGGCACCAGCTTCAGTGCCACCGAAGTTGGTGTCCTGGTGGAGCAAGTCCTGGGGCAGTATGATGCCCTCTTCGGAATGTTCCCGCGCCGACAAGGAAGGACGGACTCGGATCTGGACTGACATCGTGACTGCCATCAACGCGGAGGGGGTGGCAGTCCGCGACTTCCAACATGTCAAGAAGCGCTGGGAGGACTTCAGGTCCAGGACCCTTAACAAGGCCCGGCACCTCTTGAAGGCAGCGGATGCCAAGGGGTGCCGGGGTCACTTGTCGGAAGAACAGATTAGGGTCCTGGAACGCATATCCCCAGCGCTCCACGTCCAGGTCCTTGAGAGGCAGACCCGTCTGGAGTCGAGCGGTAAGTGTACATGCATCCTGATTGTGAGCTGTGCGTGTGGTGATTTTTCAGTAGTGTGCAGGTTGCACATCTGTTTGTATGGGGTCGAGTATGGGTGGGGGTGTACAGGGCCATGGGGCTAACACATGCAAGGGCTGGAATGTGTGAGACATGGATGGTGCTTGTGTGTGTAGGCTTGCATGCCAAATGCAGCTGTGTGGGCACACATGTTTGTATGAATGTGTATGTAAGTAGACATGTCCGTGATGTCACGCATGTATGTTGTTTTCAGCTGCATGTATCAGCACTGTGTACATGTGCATCTGTGTGTATATGACAAAGGTGCAACAGTGATGCAACATGGATGCATGTGACAGTGGTATGTGGAAGCCTAATTGGCAGATATGACATGGATGCCCATCTGAACACTGCGACACTTGGCAGAGGTGTACACATGCATGCAAGTGTGGTAGTGTGTGTACATGTGTGGTGCACTTCCTGTGTTGCATATGATGTCTGGCTCACCTTTGCCTGCTCATGCTGTTGTATGGGTATGGATGGTGCTGGCAGTTGCGATATGGCTGTGGTATGGCTCATGTGTGTGAGTTGAAATGACATGTGTGTTGGGGATTGTGATGGCATGTCTGAAGTTTGCCAATGCCACTCATGTACAACTGTCATGTGTGTATGTGCCCATTGTACAGTGCCCTGATGCCCGTGTTTTATTTCTCCCTGTCTGCAGCGTCAACTGATGAAGAGGGCGGAGAAGGTGCTGTGGAGCACAGCGGCGGGGATCCCACCGCCAGCCGGAGACGCAAGGCCCGGCTCCCCTCCCATGTTGTCATCTCATCGGGGAGTGAGGAGTCCGGTGCCGCGTCCCAGGCCACAGCTGCCGGGGGGAGTTCCAAGAGGCAGAGGTTGGAGTTGGACTCCTTGGAAGCAGAAGGGGCAGCTGGGACCCCACAGGGCCCAACGGGGGAAGATGGCACAGAGTCATCCAGGTTGGTGGGGGGTTTGGTGGAGGAGGAGGCCGTGCAAGCAACAGAGACAGGGTCTGGAGGTGGGGATCCCACTGGTGCTAGTGGTGCAGTGCAGGACCAGGGACAGGAGGCAGCACAGGCCACCGCAGAGGTGCCTGTGTGCAATCCTGTCCCTGATCCTGTCCCTGCATCATCTTGCACCAGCAGGGATGCCTACGTCCAGACCCGTTTTCAGGCAGGGGATGAGCAAACGACAACTGGCCTTCCTCTGCCTGCGGACGTGGCTATCCGGGTCCGGGTTGAGCCTGTCCTGACTGGTGTGGCGTTGCGTCAACGGGCCATGCGAGGTGACCGGCAGTCTTTTCATGAGGAGACTGCACGTCATCTCGAATGGCTCGTTGACCACATTAGCCTGCTGGGACAGGTCACCCAGGCCAGATTCCTCCGTATGATGGGGCTTGCTACGACCCCCTCTTCAACTGAACCCCCTACGCGCCAGTCGTCCTCTGTGCCATCTTCCCACCCATCAGTCACCTGGGTGCCCTGTGGAGCTGCCTCTGACGGTGCGGCCAGGCTGGTGGAGGAGGCATCCCTGCCACAGTCGGGAGTCGGACGTCCAGCAGGGGTGGCCACATCAACGACTGCACCCCAGCCGGTGGAGGATGTGCAGGCAGCAGGAGGCAGTGCATGGGCAGAGGCACAGCAGCAGCAGCAGCAGCAACGTGGTTGGAGCCATGAAGGCTCGGGGCCTTCAACATCAGAGTGGCAGGCATCGGCTGGAGGGCAGGAGGACCCAGGACAGAGAGTGTCTCCGTGTGGCAGCGGTTGGGCTATGCCATAGATGCGGAGCGGCAGCGGGCGGAAGAGGCACGGCTCACAATGGTCAGGACGGAGAACTTCATGCGGAGGGCCCTGAATAGGGCCGAGTGCCTCGAGGCAATCTGCAGGGGTTTGGAGGTGGACACGTCGATGGCCCTGCGGACCCTCGAGGCCATAGAGGAGGACTGCCTCCGGGACATTGAGCAGGAGTTCGATGATGCCCTGGCCTGGGACATCCAAAAGTGAGCCGTCAAACTAGCCCGCTGCCCTTGTACATAGTTATGTAGGTAGTGTTAGGTTTCCTTTTTTTGGATTTATTTTGGTCCTTTTGGACATTGGCCACATTTTTGTATATAGTTTATTTTATTAGTTAGTGTAGTTAGATAGGTTTCATTTCTTTTGTTGGGATAATGGACCCTGGCTTGTTCGTATGTACATAGTTCACTGTTGGATTGTATTTTTCTTTCACATTTTAACCATGGAGCAATGGCTTTCAATTTTATTTCCCATTGGATTTTGTTTTGTGGACAGTGACTTTGGACACCATTACTTTGGATTATAATTTTTGGTTTTGCTTTTTTTTACGGACTTGCCTCTTTTCATTTTTGTACATTGCCATTTCTGTTTCTTTATTTTTGATTCTATTTATGTTTCCTTTAATACATATTTTTTTATCGAACTTCAATGTGTAGTACCTCATTGGTTTCATGCATATCATGATATGGGTTTTGAGATTCACTGACACCCATTGGGTGTATGTGAGGGAAATGTGTTTGTTTCGGAACTTGCAATTGGTGTTCTGTCATGTAATTGCCAATTATGAGTGGGTGGATGCAATACTTGGGTGGGTGTTTTGCATTTGGAGGCTGACCATAGGGACCAGGGATCTAGATTGTGATGACATGTTGGCTGGGGAACATGAGTTGGACATGGGTGGGGGCCTGCTGGCAGGTGCCCCACAGTGCTGGCGGGTGGGGGTGGTGGGAGACATGGGTGGGGGCCTGCTGGCAGGTGCCCCACAGTGCTGGGGGGTGGTGGTGGTGGGGAACATGAGTTGGACATGGGTGGGGGCCTGCTGGCAGGTGCCCCACAGTGCTGGGGGGGGTGGGAGACATGAGTTGGACATGGGTGGGGGCCTGCTGGAGGGTGAACCTGCACTGCTGGGGGGTGGGGGGGGTGGGAGACATGGGTGGGGGCCTGCTGGCAGGTGCCCCACAGTGCTGGGGGGTGGGGGTGGTGGGAGACATGGGTGGGGGCCTGGTGGAGGGTGACCCTGCACTGCTGGGTGTTGGGGGTGGTGGGAGACATGGGTGGGGGCCTGGTGGAGGGTGACCCTGCACTGCTGGGGGGTGGGGGTGGTGGGAGACATGGGTGGGGGCCTGGTGGAGTGTGACCCTGCACTGCTGGGTGGTGGGGTGGTGGGAGACATGAGTTGGACATGGGTGGGGGCCTGCTGGCAGGTGCCCCACAGTGCTGGGGGGTGGGGGTGGTGGGAGACATGGGTGGGGGCCTGGTGGAGGGTGACCCTGCACTGCTGGGGGGTGGGGGTGGTGGGAGACATGGGTGGGGGCCTGGTGGAGGGTGACCCTGCACTGCTGGGTGGTGGGGGTGGTGGGAGACATGAGTTGGACATGGGTGGGGGCCTGCTGGCAGGTGCCCCACAGTGCTGGAGGGTGGGGGTGGTCGGGAGACATGAGTTGGACATGGGTGGGACCTGCTGGAGGGTGACCCTGCACTGCTGGGGGATGCGGGTGGTGGGAGACATGGGTGGGGGCCTGGTGGAGGGTGACCCTGCACTGCTGGGGGGTGGGGGTGGTGGGAGACATTGGTGGGGGCCTGGTGGAGGGTGACCCTGCACTGCTGGGGGGTGGGGGTGGTGGGAGACATGAGTTGGACATGGGTGGGGGCCTGCTGGCAGGTGCCCCACAGTGCTGGGGTGTGGTGGTGGTGGGAGACATGGGTGGGGGCCTGGTGGAGGGTGACCCTGCACTGCTGGGGGGTGGGGGTGGTGGGAGACATGGGTGGGGGCTGGTGGAGGGTGACCCTGCACTGCTGGGGGGTGGGGGTGGTGGGGAACATGAGTTGGACATGGGTGGGTGCCTGCTGGAGGGTGACCCTGCACTGCTGGGGGGTGGGGGTGGTGGGAGACATGGATGGGGGCCTGGTGGAGGGTGGCCCTGGTGGCTGGGGGTGGGGGTGGTGGGAGACATGGGTGGGGGCCTGGTGGAGGGTGACCCTGCACTGCTGGGGGGTGGGGGTGGTGGGGAACATGAGTTGGACATGGGTGGGGGCCTGCTGGCAGTTGCCCCACAGTGCTGGGGGGTGGGGGTGGTGGGAGACATGGGTGGGGGCCTGGTGGAGGGTGACCCTGCACTGCTGGGGGGTGGGGGTGATGGGAGACATGAGTGGGGGCTGGTGGAGGCTGCCCCTGGTGGCTGGGGTGTGGGGGTGGTGGGAGACATGGGTGGGGGCCTGGTGGAGGGTGCCCCTGGTGGCTGGGGGTGCAGGGGGACATGCGTTGGTGGGCAGTAGTGCAAGTTAACATGTGGGTTGGCTGGGGGGCATGGCCATGGTGGATGGGGTGCCTGCAGGACATGTGCAGGATAGGCCCCTGTGGTGTGAGCCACCTGCAGGGGCCATGGAGGGTGTAGAGGGAACACCTGGGAGGACCCACACGTGCAATTCACGTGTGGTGCTCCCCGCGCACCCCTGTAATACACGTACCCTGATGGAATCACGTGTGGAACTTCCCGCGCACCCCTGGAATACACGTACCCTGCTGATGTTGCGTGTGAAACTTCCCCCGCACCCTGAAATATACGTACCCTGATGAAATCACGTGTGGAACTTCCCGTGCACCCCTGTAATAAACGTACCCTGATGGAATCGCGTGTGGAACTTCCCGCGCACCCCTGGAATACACGTACCCTGCTGATGTCGCGTGTGAGACTTCCCCCGCACCCCGAAATACACGTACCCTGATGAAATCGCGTGTGGAACTTCCCGCGCACCCCTGAAATACACGTACCCTGCTGATGTCGCGTGTGAAACTTCCCCCGCACTCCGAAATACACGTACCCTGATGAAATCGCATGTGGAACTTCCTGCGCACCCCTGAAATACACGTACCCTGCTGAAATCGCGTGTGGAACTTCCCGCGCACCCCTGAAATACACGTACCCTGCGGAAATTGCATGTGGAATTTCCCGCGCACCCCTGGAATACACGTACCCTGCTGATGTTGCGTGTGAAACTTCCCCCGCACCCAGTAATACACGTACCCTGATGAAATCGCGTGTGGAACTTCCCGCGTACCCCTGAAATACACATACCCTGCTGAAATCACGTGTGGAACTTCCCGCGCACCCCTGAAATACACGTACCCTGCGGAAATCGCATGTGGAACTTCCTGCACACCCCTGGAATACACGTACCCTGCTGATGTCGCGTGTGAAACTTCCCCCGCACCTAAAATACACATACCCTGATGAAATCGCGTGTGGAATTTCCTGCGCACCCCTGAAATACACGTACCCTGCGGAAATCGCGTGTGGAACTTCCCGCGCATCCCTGAAATACGCATACCCTGCTCGCACAGGGCCAATCGCGTGTGGAACTTCCTGCGCACCCCAGTGATACACGTAGCCCGCTTGCCGTGCTGGTACAGCCTTAGCGCAGCCCTTTGTGCTGGATTGGGGATTTTGATGGCTTTTCCCTGCGCGAGAGGCGTTCTTGGGGGCGTAACTGGCGCTGCTGCAGGGTCGCTGCGCCACTGAGCGCCACGGCTGGTTTTGGTGGCTGGAATCCATGAATACGCTGTGCGCGGAACTGGATTTTAGCGCACGTGGCTGGCACAGGGATTCGCACGCGCACACTGTGCGCCAGCCACGTGCGCCACTTGTGCGCTGAATTCTATGAATTACCCCGTTAGTGTCATACCACCCATCAAGTAGTATGCCAACCAATCCCGCATCATAGAGATTATATGTTTTAACCTTTATTAATATAGGGGTGGTTCCAGGTGGAGCTATCAGATACTTGTAGCCCAATTAACTGTTTAACTTGTTTGTAATCTATATGTATCAAACCCATTAACCTATCCCCAGTCCCCATAAGTGTTGGATGCCAGTATCATATTATGACTGACATCGATGACACATTTGTAGTACTTAAGCAACTGTTTTTTTATAAGCATGCCAAGAGCAATGAGATTTCAATGTTTGTGTGCCGTCCCGGCTTTGTCTTGATGTGAATAAAGCTGGATTTTGACATGCACTTTGTCTACTCCATCATTGAGTCTGGTTTGGACTGGTTATGAGTCCTCTGGGGCTATTTGGGATGTTGGGGCCACCTTAACACATACTTTCTTCTTTACCTACATACCTAATATATGGTAAGGACACATGTCACTTCGTATCCATAACAACTTAACATCTTTCTGTCACTATAAAGAAAAACAAAATCTAAACGTAGTACATTTCTTCAATCCATCCACAAGGCCTGCTATTTCTGGGATCACTTTATTCTCTTAGATTTGATGAAACCTGTATCATTGGTTTGTCAGAGCAGAAACCCCCTCAGAGGAGAACATGTTCACTTGAAGATTAGGCAACACCCTCACTTGTAACTTAATTAAAAATAAGGACATTTTGATGATTTTTTTTGCTAATCTATACATTAAGTCATAATTATGGAGCCATTGGTGGCAAACTCTGCAAAGGTTCTGGGACAAATAAAGTTTTGCAAGTTGTTAACTGTTGGACTAGAACTGCATTGCCATACTCACAGCATTGATCATAATGCATCTTTATCTTGTCTCTTGCCCTGATATCGATGTTTCTCAACTGATGTGCATTGTTGGGAATGTCCATATCAAACAGCATTGAGGAGTGATTGTTTTGATGATGGAAGTTCTGTGAAAAGTTGGAATGATTTTTTTGCGAAAAGTAGGGCTATTGTCAGTTTTGATTAAACAAGAAACCTAACCGGCCACTTGTGCCACTATCAGAATACTTTTTCTGTACTCATAACAATAACAGAGTTGTTACTCTTGAACAAATGTTTCTATTCAAATATACACATTGGGCCTCATTATGAGTTTGGTGGTATTTTGGAGGTAAATCCTCTGAGATAAAACCAAATGGATTTTCAATTACCACCACTTGGTGGTCTCATGGTGGTCTCATGGAATTACCACGGGATTACGAGTGGTGGTAGGTTGTGTACATCCCAATTTGCAGGAAAAGTGCAGAATACACCTCCAGCAACATCCTGGAGGTACATCCTCCACTTTTCCTCCAGAAATTGGCAGAATTACCAGTCAGTAATTCCACTGGTGGTAATTCTGCCAGAACTTGTAATTTGGAGTTGCAGAAAAAATGGACAAATGGTTCAAACCTTTCAAAAGTTCTTCTTTGGGCTGTTTTGACAACAATACACATTAACATTCACTTCAACTGGAGTATTACAAAATACTTTATTTTCCCTATTACACCACATAATATTCAATTGACACATTCCAGGTAAACAACAAAGAAACAAGGGTAAACGGGAGGGGAGAACAGAGAAAACATGGGGAGAGGGAAAACAAACAAACAACATCACTGTTACTTAATTGTTATTATGTTATTAACAATTGTTTATTTTTTCTCTTGTTACTAAACAAAGCCGTTTTGCATTCTTCCAGAGCATATTCATTTATGAATTGTGTAACCACCACCAATAAGTGTACACATAGATCACATGTCCATTGTCGTTGTGTGTAAAACCAACATATCACTTTGGTGTTATGGTTTTCATTTTTGGTGCTTCTTTTTTTATTTGTTATTTAGTGATCAGACATTTGAAACAAATTGGTTAGTACTCCTAATTGCCCAAAGTGCAACCCTTCTTTTTCCAACATCATGCAGCCCCTTCTTTTAGCTTATGCTGTATAAAGTGTATACATTAAGTGTAACTGAGTAATGCTTAATATATATGTACCTATTTCCAAATACTTATCATACCATATTCTACTATTCACAAAACCCTGTTTGCAGCTTTATTTGCTCAAAACTGGTATCAATATCTGGAAACATGATATATAGTTTATTTAGTGAGAAATTAGTTGGGTTTCGATGTTCTGTAACTAAATTCTTAATTTAAGGGATTTTAACATACCTTCTTTAAATAGTCATCTTGATTAGTTTTCCTGTGTTCATCATTCTGTATATTTATTGAAGCATATTCTTCAATTAATGCAGCCTCTCACATGATATCTGCTTGTAGCAGCTCTCTATGACAAAAACAAATCAAAGTGTCAAAATTATTCTAATTGTTGATGCCTTTCAGCTTTATTTTCTTCAAATTGCATATATATCTCAGTATTCATATTGTGCTACATACCTTCATTTTTCTAGTTTTCATACATACTCCTATTTGGTCCATTTCTTCCTAACGGCGCCGTTCGTTTATCATAGGGACATTCTGATACAGCCAAAGTGCCCCTAGTAAAGGGGATAAGAAAAATAGAGGGGGGGTTTCAGGCGGATAGTTAAAAATCTTTTATCCTATCCTTAATGTTATTCTAAAGACTTTCACCTTGGTCACAAAAAGTATTTACTAACAATTCTAGGTGATTTTTCCTCATTTCCTTTCCTGTTCCTTGACAATGGTGTTCCACGTGGTTTGTACGGCAGCCATTTTGAAAAACTTTATATTTATACACCTCGTGAATTCAAACGTTGCGACGGTTGATGTCACGCGATGATTACCATATATAAACAAACATTGTACGAATATATTGCATGCATTCTTCTTACACTTGAGCCTGTTTGGAGGGGACATTTACTGCTCTCAACTTATCAGTGCCAGATAACTTATGTGAGCAAACTGCATAATTGTGCACGCATAGTATATTCTCTATTTCCATACAATATTATTCAATCTTTATATTTAAGTTGCACATTCTTTTACTGTTTTGGATTACCCAAATTATAATACGTGCCTTTTTGACCATGTTTACATCTATTGAAATGTACCCATTGATGGCCTGGACCGCTATGTGTATTGCGGTGCAGTTCCTGTCATGCTGGTAACCTGTGCAATTATTAACCCCTAAATTTGTCATTTTTAATAAATATGATACTTTTCATCCTTGATTAGTCTCAAACTTGGTTATGAGTTGCCTTGATTCAACTTGACATTTTCTTCTGCAAAATTAGGATGTGCCTCATTAACCTTCATATATATTACCATCATCTATCAGTTTGAGGTGAATCTCATAGTCTGGTCACGCCCTGTGTTCTCATGTATATTCATTTAACATTACACATTACAACCATACTATGTCGGATTATGAGTGACACTCCAAATTCTACTGTTCCCCATTTGCTGGTTCTGATTTGCAGAGATGGCCATGATCAACTGCTTTTCACTAATTGTATGTTCAATTCATACACATTATGTGGCATCCTGTATCATTAACCAACCAAGCTGAATTGTATGTTCACATGTCTTCATCTCTCAATGCTCCATATATTAAATTGCAGAATCCAACAATATATAACATTTTTCATACTTAAAATATATTTTTTAACAAAACCATGTTGGTTAATTGGTCTTATCAAAGGTTCTTGTTTTACATATACTGCTGTATTCCAATGTCCTTACAATTAAATTCTTCATAGGAATACCCCCATTTCATGGTCTGAGTTTTGTCCTTTTGAAATCGTCCGATATTGGCAGATAATCCTTGCCTCAATCTGATTTAAGATTCTCTCTCTATCCCCTTCTCTGTGATTAGGATGGGCTAATTTCAGTCAAAATCGTATTCCTGTCTTGTTGTCAAATTGATGTTTCTCTTGCCAGTGTGTTGAAAGTGGCAGTCTTGGGTCATCATTTTACAAAGTGGGCAGATGTTCTCTGATTTATACTATTATTTCTCGAACTGTGCTGCTAATGTATATAAGCCCACAGACACAAATGAAAGCATATACTGCAAACCTTGATCCTTTAAAATCCATGATCACAAAAGGTTCTCTCAGATTCATACAAATCTTTTTAATTTCTTTTCCAAATTGGTCCATTGAACAAGTGCCACATTTAAAGAAACCTGTCAAATTTGTGTTCAACCATGTATTTTGTGTTTTGATTGGATGTAAGTAGGATGGCCTAACAGAGGTTTCTATTGTATGTGCTCTTGTATATACAAATGTCAGATTCTTACCATTATACTCAGCTGAGTCGGGATCTAATGATAATATGTGCCAGTGTTTCTGAAAAATCTAAAACACCATATGACTATCCCTTGAATAATGTGCTTTTTTCCCTATTCTTGTGTTTTAACAGTTGACTCCTGGGGGTATCTATACCTCTCTTTCTGGCTGATGACACCTTTTCCTATCTATACAAAAAAGGTATCAGGCGCCCCTCTGTAGATAGAACATGGCATGATAACCTGTTCTGTGTTTTTTTTCCCACTTTGAAAGTCTGCAGCCATTACTTTTTGCTCACTGTACCTTTTACAAAGGAGGTATAGCCATTTGCGTATAAGTCTTTGTCCCGCCCACAAGGGCAGTTCAGCACCGAAATGCCAGGCAAACCTTCAATGTATAGCTTCTCTGTAAAAATTGTGTTCTCAAAATTCCACATTCTTTTGCATACTTCCATATCCTTTTTCCTCGTGTTTCTTTATTTTTGAATGGACTGCGTCAATTGTATATCACGCTGTGTAATGGGGAAAATAATTTATCTTAATACTTTGGTTGAATAGAATGGTAATGTGTATGGTTGTCATATGATCACGCTTTACACACCAACTCTTTGTGTGTAAAGCAATTTGCTAAACAGAGGGTAGGTGGTCTATCACTTTCCTCAACTGTCTCCTTCCTATGGAACAGCCTCCCCCTGCCTTTGCGCCTTAAGCAGGACTTTCTTAAATTCTGGAAGCTCCTCAAGACTTTCCTTTTTACCATCTCCTTCCCTTCTTCTCTCCTCTACTAACCCCACAGTTGCTGTGATTGGTGTCCGGGGCCCTTATGCATCCATGGGGCCCCTGATCTCCCACACCAAATCAGCCCATCTCCTGTCTACCGGCTGCACTTGCCTTGGCACACCCTCCACCCTAGAGGTTTGCACTTAAACCTAACATGGTTCCAGGCCGTGTAGCACTTATCAACCCAAGCACTTCATCTGTGGCTCACCCTTGAGCTCGAACTCCACAGCACTTACCCCCTCAACCCTCCTCCTTGCTGCACTTGCATGTTCTGAGTACTCAAAAGGCATAGTAGGTTTGTCCTTTTGATCTTTTTCCCTCCACTGCTCTTATTAAAAATGGTGTTTTGTAATATATTTAATTCCTGTGTTCCCTACCCTCACTCACCCTGTTGGCACTTTGAAACAGTGTTTTACTTGCTGTATAGTGCCTAATATGCAAACAATAAATAAATAAATAAACTCAACATACCCCTGAAGAAGACCTTTTGAAAGGTTGAAACATAGTAGTCTGTCCAGACACAATGGGCCCGATTCATAGAAGAATTTTGCAATGGTGCAATCACATAGGAACACACTATGTGAATCAGGCCCAAAGTGTATATTTCAATAAAAGCGGTTGTTCAAGAGTAACAACGCTGTAATATTTATGAATACAGAAAAAGTATTGTGGTAGTTGAGCAAGTGGCCGGATAGGTTTCTCGTCTAGTCATATTTCTTGAAAGGCCTGGGTCTAAGCCTTTTTACTAACAGAGACCTTTGCTTGCCAACCACAGCATAACGTACAGCAAGAGTAGCTTTGTGAAATAAACTATAAAATAAAAACCTGGTGTGGTAGATAGCTTTGACCGGTTGCGGCCCAAAACCTTTTTGTTTACCATTATCAATTTTGATGACCAACTGAATCCCATATGCCGAGAAGACTTTATAAATGTCCAGTATTGCAGAATCTGCAACTGCAGAGTATACGACTTGAATGTTAACCTTGAGCAAGTATTTATCTTGAATTACTAGTATGAATTTTCCAGAGGGTAGAGGACCAAAGAACTCTGCAGCTACTTCTTCCCAGATACTCTCTGGAAGTGGCATCATCTGTAGATGCTCGGACGTGACATTCCTTGAGATACTACAACAGACATGATAGGCCAGCAGAGTGACCTTGACTATCATATCAAGTCAGGAGAACAACACTAACTGGCACATGATTCCTTTGCTTGCAGTTATACCACAACGATATTCACGTGCAGTGTCAGCCAACCATTGTCGCATACAATGTGAGATGAGAATGAGGTTGTTGTGTAAGAAGCGTCCATCAGTAGGGAAAGACTTTTCCTCCTGAATCAAATTGAAAGTCTGCATTTGCTTGCTATTGACCACCATCCTTTTATTGTGAATGCATCAACTCAATAGCTATAGAGTAGAAGCCAAATGGGATGCCACAACCAGATCATTCTGTGGTACACAATCGTCTGTCTTGACTCAATAGATAATTGATATAGCCATCACTATTAATGTCTTTTGAACCAGCTGATGTAGGGAGTGCCTGGGTTGTGTTTTTTTCGCCGGATGATTAATGATCTTGGGGCATGGGCTAGAGTTGTAACATGAGGATGCATGTTTGCCCGTTGATTACCATATATGGTTGCAAGAGCTTGATTACCATCAGAAGAGTGAATTCTATTCATATAGAAACAAGTAATGATGCATGTAGGTCAACACAACCACTCACTTCTGCTACCTTATGACACAATGTTGAATGGGGTGTCATGACCTGGCTTGTGTTGAGGCAGAATGCCACCCAAACCTATCAGACTGGCAATGACGAGCAGCTTTGGCCTAAGTATGGATAGAAATATGCCATCATATCTGCAATTGTTATTGACATCTTGGGCTGTGCCGATGTTGCTCGGTCGAGCGCTGTTAACGAAGTGAGCTCAGGAATACAGGGACTGTGAATCTCGGGTTTCACAGAGTGATGGAGTGATGACGTGACAGAGGGGATCTGCTCTGCTGTGATAGGAAGCGGATATACATTTTATATCAAATTGATAAGCACCCCAAAGTTTTTGATAGCATTTTGATTGAACTCCACCAATTTGTATATAAAAAATATAGGAACCAGAAACTGATATCAAATAATTTTAATATCAAAATAAAAAAGTATATAAAATATTTTAAAAAATATTTTTGGATTTAAACATTTATATATATATATATATATATATATATATATATATATATATATATATATATATATATATATATATATATATATATATATAAATCAATATTACAATCATATTTTTTATATATACATTAATATAGAAATTAATAAATGTCATATAATTCGATATAGACATGTATATACAAATGTGTATGTTTGATATAAAATATTCACTTACATTTTTTATATAAACTTCCTTGAAAATGTTGAAACAAAAAATGTTGATAGCAATTATCAATCTTATGTGAACTGGCTTTGACACAGAGAGTAAAAAATGAAAAGCATTTCCCTTTATAAGTAAAGTGTGCTGCCCAAAGCCCATACAAAAGTCAAACTATTGTTTCTAAGGCGTCTACAGCATCTTATATGTGGCATACTTGTGTCCCTCTGCAACCCACCAAAGAGCTGTGAATCAACACTGTAGGAGTTTTATAATACGACAAGGCCTGCGCAATCCTAGGAATGTGGTAATTCATAGAGAGATATTCTAGCCGCATCAGCAGAAAGCCCAGATGGGGTTTATATTTAGATTGCCGGAATACAGGGTGTTTGTGCCAGCTGTATAAACAAACCGTCCATGTAAATACACATCAATAATGTTTACCAACTAAAATGAATGGTCATTGGTAAGACTATTTTTGACTTATGACTGAAGGCCGGCACAGGAAGAAGCTGCAGGCTGAACTTAATTTTAGATGTTTCCTGGGGCCGGTGAATCTTGCTAATTCTTACCAAGTATGCTGGAAATTCCATGTTGTGCTTCTGTTCATAAGAACAATGGCCACCAGGAAACAGCCTGGACACATGAATCAGCTAAAATGAGATTTGTTACAAAACCCATACATGAGGGGTACTCTTGACCACAGTATTGAGCCCTGGATTGATCCACCCCTGCAGACACTGTCATGACCCACAGAATGCACCCCTTTTGGACTTCATGGTCCTTATCACAACGGGTCTTGTACTCCTTGATACTACCAACATGGCCATCTAACGTGGAACGCCTTCCTCTGTCTTTACGTCAAACATAGCGTATTTTACAAATAGGCCGCCCCCCCGCTGCCCCACGCGTCTCAATGCTATTGCAAGCAGCGACTAGACGTGTGCTCCGTAGTTCACTACTCTGTTATCCTTGTTCCTGGACCTCCTAATTCCATTCCCATACCCCTCTTCCTTCTTCCTTGTTTCCTCTACTTGTGCGCCATGTGTGCACTTTCTTCGTTCCTGGATCCCGGAGTATCTGAATGCACGCTGGAGTCAGAAGAGGCTTGCGCGGGCTTATACAAGATCAGGTCAGTGCATAAGAAGGCACCGCCCAAGAAATCCTGCAAGGATCGCTCCCAGGTGAGAAAGGGGGAATTCCGTGACAGTTTGAGACGCCAAACGACTGAACTCGAAGTCGACATGGAAGCAGCTGTTCAGGATCTCATGCGTGGCATGCAAGAACTAACAACCGAGGTACAAAATTTAAAAGTGGAAAACGCCGCTCTCAAACAATTAGTTCTATCCAAAGTGTATTGCTCGGCAGCATTGTTGACAAATACGATGGGTCGGCAAAAACCCTTCGTGGATTCCTTTATTCTTGTTTGGTTCATTTTACTTTTAAGCCCTACTACTTTTCAACTCCCAGGGCTAAGGTGGGCTTCATAATTTCACACCTTTCTGGAAATGCTCTAACCTGGGCTACGCCCTTGGTCAATTCCGGTGATGCCCTCCTGGATGACTACGACAGTTTCATACAAGCCCTTAAAACCATGTTTGACCGCCCAGAGCAGGTCTATAGTGCCCAGGAGCGCCTGCTAGACTTTCAACAGGGATCCCAGGATATACTTACGTATGTAATCTGATTCAAGCAATTGGCCAAGGAAGCTGACTGGTCTCATGAAGCAAGTTTTACTCTGTTCAGAAGGGGACTGAATGAGGAGATCAAAGATGAGTTGGCCAGATTGGCTCTCCCAAGCTCATTCCAGGCTCTTATGGACCTTGCCATGCAAATAGATTTTCGTATCCAGGAAAGAAAGGCAGAGAAGAAGAAATCCAAAGTAACCCCCCCGAAGGTATCCTTCGAGACTACCTCCAAAACTGACAATAATCCAGGGTCAGCTACTGAACCAGAACCTATGCAGATAGGAGCCTTCCGTGGACCCATATCCCCGCAAGAGAGGATGAGAAGGATTCAAACGGGGTAATGCATGTACTGTGCCTCGGATAAACACCTGGTTAGAGAACGTTCGGGAAACGCCAGCTCCCAATCCTAGATGGAGCAAGGCTTCAGGGGAGAGAAAGTTTACTCCATGTCTATTCCATCCTTGAACTCTCCTGGACAAAACAGCCTAGTGATTTTACAGGCCCTCATATCGCCATCCAAGAATAAACCCTACTCCATTTTGGCCTTGGTTAACTGCAAAGCTATGGGAGTATTCATTGATCAAGATTGAGTTTTAAGTCACCACATTCCATACGAGACTCGAAGGACCATGCAACCAGTGGAAGCGATCTATGGAAGACCCCTCACTTCCGGACCCATAAGCTTGCAGACTAAAGAGATTCAGCTTTCAATAAACCATCACCAAGGGCTGATCAGATTTGACATCATTAAGTCTGCTCATTACCCCATGGTCCTGGGTATGCCTTGGTTACAGAAACATAATCCTTATATCAACTGGGCACCAGGATCCTTATTTCTCGGATCTGAGTTTTGTATGTCTCACTGTCTATTCCTGGAATCCTCCTTGACACCTTCCAAAGAACCATCAATAGATCAGCAAGTACCACTCATGGTTTCCAATATCGTACAGGTTCCAAAGGCCTATCAGAGTCATGCTGATGTGTTTTCAACTGCCATAGTCCAGGCTCTACCCCCTCACTGACCTGAAGACTGCGCCATAGACACAGAACCTTCAGCGGTGATTCCCTTCGGGAGAATGTTCATCCTATCAGAACCTGAAAAAAGAGCCCTACAAGAACACTTGGCTACCAACCTTGAAAATGGCACCATAAGACCATCGAAATCCCCAGCTGGAGCCTTGTTGTTCTTTGTTCCCAAAAAGGACACCAAGGAACTTAGACCTTGCCTCGATTATCATGGATTAAATCAATGCACCCTCAAGGACCGCTACCCCTTACCCTTGATCTCAGATATCCTGGAAGCGGTGAGAGGAGCTGTAATCTTCACGAAACTGGATCTCAGGGGTGTCTATCATCTGATTCGTATAAGGGAAGGCGACGAATGGAAACAGCTTTTAGAACACCCTTTGGACACTTTGAATATCTGGTCATGCCCTTTGGACTTGCTAATGCCCCTGCCGTCTTTCAAAGTTTCATGGATAGGGTTTTCTCTGATATGTTGTTCCACTTCGTCATCGTCTACATGGACGCTATCTTGATCTACTGCAAGGACCCTCTAAAGCATGAAGAGCATGTAAAAGCAGTATTACAATGACTACGTGAACATAGACTCCTAGCCAAACCCGAGAAATGCCTGTTTCACGTCACCTCTGTTCATTATCTAGGATTTGTCCTTAGTCCAGAAGGAATTGGTATGGATCATTTGAAGGTAAAGGCCATACTATCTTGGCCGGCTCCCACTTTCGTGAAACAAGTTCAATCCTTCCTGGGGCTTGCCAATTTCTACCAGAAGTTCACACCCACCTTTTCTGAGATTGTTCAGCCGATCATTGCACTCTTGAAGAAAGACACTCCCTTTCTCTGGTCTACACCTCAAGCCAAGGCATTCCAATGTTTAAAGACAGAGTTTACTCAAGCCCCCATCCTAGCCCAACCCGACATTAATCGGCCATTCCTAGTGGAGACGGATGCCTCTAACTATGCCATAGGAGCAGTTTTGAAGCAAGAATTTGAGGACAAGATGGAACACCCCATTGCTTACCTTTCACGAACCCTGACTCCCAGTGAGACACATTATTCCGTCCTGGAAAAGGAACTGTTAGCCATCGCCAAGCCTTCACCGAATGGCGACACCTACTCCTGGGAGCGAGACATCCAGTCCAGGTCCACACGGACCATCGGAATCTTCAAGTTCTACAACCCCTGGAGTGTAGGAACAGTCATCAGGCCTGTTGGGCCTTCTTCTTTGCCCAGTACGAGTTCCACATCAGTCATGTCCCTGGATCACAAAACATAATTGCTGACGCCTTATCTCAACGTCCTGACTACGAAACTATTGGAGATCGGACCTATCCAAAAGATGTTTCCCCATATGATTTTTGTAGCTCAAGCAGTCAGTCTCCTGGAAGAAATTCGGATGCAAACCCAATCCTCTGAGCTCTGGAAGGATATTTCAAGGTAGAATCAATGGAATCTGAGAACCAGGGATGGATATTTGTTCAAGGATAACGCTCTAGTCATCCCCACACAGAAATTACAGCAAAGGATAATAAACCTCTGCCACAATACCCTTCACTCCGGACATCGTGGCATCACCAACACCCTCCGTCTTATACAAAGACAACTTTGGTGGCCTAGAATGAAGACTGACATACAACTGCACATCAGAGCCTGTTCTATTTGTAGTCAGAACAAACATGATAACAAGAGACCGGCAGGTCTCCTACTGAAACCTACACTACCAACAAGACCATGGGAATTCATCGCTACAGACTTCATTGTGGAATTGCCACCTTCCAGGGGATACACAACTATCATGGTTACCATTGACTTGTTCAGTCATATGGCTCATTTTACACCACTGTATAAACTACCATCCTCATCAGAACTCGCTGGGATCTTCCTGGAACACATTTTCCGCCTTCATGAACTCCCTTCCAAGATCATATCAGACCGAGGACCTCAATACGTCTCACAATTCTGGAAACATCTCTGTCGAATTCTAGGAATCCAACGCCCTCTCTCATCAGGTTATCATGCACAAACCAACGGAGTTACGGAACGTGTAAACCAGACCCTGGAACAATACCTTTGTTTTTTCGCCACCAAGGTTCAGGATGACTGGTCGCTCCTAATACCTGTGGCTGAGTTCGCATACAACAATTCTGATCACTCAGCAATAAAGACCAGCCCCTTTTATTGCAGTCAAGGATTCCATCCATCAGTGTTACCCTCTGTTCTTCCACATCCCACACCAGTTCCTACTGTCAACTCCTGGATGGAAACACTCATCAATGTACAGAAGGAAGCCAAAGAACACTTAGAGAAGGCCAGAATACATACTAAGAGATATGCAGATTCTAAAAGAAGACCAGGGCCTTCTTATGCAGTTGGTGATCAAGTCTGGTTGTCCTCGAAGCTACTACCCCGACATTTACGACCAAACAAATTGGCCCCCGGTACTATGGTCCATTTTCCATCAAGGAAATCATAAATCCAGTCTCACACCGGCTCAAGCTACCCGACTCCTGGAAGAAAATTCACTCAGTGTTTCACACTTCTTTATTAAAACCCTACATCCGATCCTCCTGGAAATCTTGCAGACCCCCTCGTGTGGTGGTGGATGACCAAGTGGACTATGAAGTGTCCCGAATATGCGATTCCAGGTATAAACGGGGTCAGATTCAATACCTGGTTGAATGGAAAGGATATCCTCCAAGTGAAAGAACCTGGGAACCAACTTCTAATCTGAACACCCCTCGATTGCTCAGAAGATACCATCTCATACACCCGGGCAAACCCGGTGGAACGGGTCTCCGGAGGAGGCATGCTGTCATGACCCACAGAATGTGCCTCTTTTGGACTTCATGGTCTTTATCACAACGGGGCTTGTACTCCTTGATACTTCGAACATGGTCGTCTAACGTGGAATGCCTTCCTCTGTCTTTACGTCAGATGTAGCGTATTTTACAAATAGGCCACGCCCCCCGGCCCGGCGCATCTCAATGCTATTGCAAGCAGCGACTAGACGTGTGCTCCGTAGTTCGCTACTCTGTTATCCTTGTTCCTGGACCTCCTAATTCCATTCCCATACCCCTCTTCCTTCTTCCTTGTTTCCTGGACTTGTGCGCCGTGTGCGCTCCTTCTTCATTCCTGGATCCCGTAGTATCTGAATCCTGGAACTCTGAATGCACGCTGGAGTCAAGAGTGTCTTCCGCGGGCTTATACAAGACCATGTCCGTGCGTAAGAAGACACCGCCCAAGAAATCCTACAAGGATCGCTCCCAGGTGAGAAAGGGGGAATTCAGTGACAGACACTGGCTTATTGACCTTGGACACTTGATTGCAACTGTGCAGGGGATTTGATTGTGTGTCTTTGGACCCCTGCAAAGCCTGCTGTTTGGAAACTGGCCCTGCTTTTTATTCAGAGTTTTATTTCAACAACAGCAAAAGGGTGAGTTTGGGGGGTATTTCAATACTTTAATGTATTATTTTAGTGGTTTGTACAATTTATGCAGTTTTATTCAAGCCTGATAAGGCTTTTTTTTACTGTATGTGTCGATAGGCAGGCCTTTTTGGGACAGGCCATGAGGCAGGCCATTTTTGAGAGAGGCTGTGCATTGTTATATTAATCTATGTTTTTATTGACGTGTTTAAAATTTATAGTTTACTTAGAATGCTTTGTGGTTATACATGTCGGCTGGGATAGCGCATAGATATTGGTAGCACCACATTATGGGCTTCATTACGAGTCCAGCGGTAACCTGCTGGGTTTTCCGGCTCGGTTACCACCGGAATCGTATTACCATTCCGCCTCCATGATTCCCGTAATTACCGGGCATTACAACCCCGGTGACCCGGGAATTCCGGAGGCAGAATTCAGTAAATCCCCATTCCCATTGAGTCCCATAGGACTCAATGGGAATGGGGACCATGGAAACACCGGCACCATCTTGTGATGGTGCCGGTGTTTCCACGTCTACCTGCAGGCGGGCGGTGTTAAACTCGCCAGGTCAGATGTGGCGGGAATGACACCTCCGCCTGCAGGACTCCGAATCACCCGGTATGGAAACAACGGTGGCGGCGGGTTTAACGCCACTGTTATTACCATACCGGGTGACTCGTAATGAGGCCCTATATTTCTATGAGTGGAGCTTATGTTCTAGAACTGTTCTTGAGATTTTGACTACAATGCTTTGCAAGAAGTCGACAATGTATGCAACAGTTTTGTAAGTGTTTAGTGTTTATAGCGCTGCAACACAATCATTCAGACACTTCAATATTAAAGCTTCGAACCTGCAGCACTTATTGATATTCCAAACATTAAATAAAAAAAATAAAAATAAACGCTGACTGCACTTTTGGTGGACTTGTCTTTTTGTGATGATGCATATTTGCATGCGCACAATCACTTGTCTCAGCTTCACAACGCTAATAATGTTGATGAAATATTTTTAGTGTGTAAAATATTCAGCACAGAGGGATCAGTATGTGCCAAAGATCACACATTGTAAGCGATATTCAATCAACACTACAGCTAAGTCAATGCCTAGTCTTGGATGCTGAGGAAATCCCTTATTGATGTATTTTTATGTCCAGTTCAGTACTCTGGATGACAACCCTTGTATAACACCCCCCTCTTAGAATCCCCCTGACCCCACTGAGCCAAGAAGTAGGTTTGTTTTGCAAATTAAAAGGTTTATTTGAAAAATTACCAAGATATATATCACACTTTTATAATAAATTAATAATTGATATCACACTTATGGATATAATGTTGATCAACAATGGGTAATCTGGCACTAGCACACTTCTTTACAATCAATGAGGAGTTAGTATAGGATGGATAAGGTAGCAAAAATACTTTTATGGTTTCAAGGGAAAAGCAATGAGGAATAAAATGCAGTACAGAAATAACTTGATATGATTTTAGCAAAAGATAAGATAATCACTTTTTCTCTGGCAATTCACCCCCCCCCTCCTATGCAATGTAAGAAATGGAAGGAGAGCACACAGTCTTCAAGAATCCCAACAAAAATGCACTACGAAATGCAGTTCCCCCCTAGCAAGCTTAGAGAAAAACAAGTATGATTTTAAAACACAGGCAAGATACTTTGATGTGGTTGTAATTAAGTGAAAAATACACTAAAAAGGCTTTTAATTCCCTATAAAGTTCAGGGTAGTTGATAGATACAAGGACAAATATTTTTACACGTGGCTGAAATTGAGCAAAATGTCAAATTGCGGCAAATTTAGTCATGTGCGTCGAGCACGATTACGGAGGCACTATAAGGAGGAAGAAGTCGGTTCCAGGCTAGTTGGAAAGCTTATAAACTTAGCTTTAAGATGACGGTTACAACTCGCTCCTGGCACAAACGGTTCCAGAGATACGGCCGATTTAATAAAGGTAGTTTTTCGGATTTGAAATTTTAAAGCTCAGAATGACAGATGACAGTTCTCAGTTTTAAAGATGACAGAATGACACGATTCTAGGGGGCAGTTCTATTAGGCTAAAATAGTTTGAATTAGATTATTTTAACTAAGAGATTGGTTCTGCACAGTTCTGCTAGGTACTCTCAATATAAATTTGAAATAGGCCTCGTCACAGATCTGGTCAAAACGTCCAGCGGCGGTTCTCTCTGCTCGGTGGGTCAATCAGGCACCGGTTCTGCTCACAGCGATCCCGATCTCTGGCTCTGCTCACAGCGGTCTGGGTCTGGTCTGCGGTTCCGGCAAAAGTTCTTGGCAAAGCATTCAAACAGCTCGCCCGGCTGTTGAGTAGTTTGGTTAGGTTTGCTGGATTCTGAAGGCCTGCTGAGAATACTTTTGCTTGCAGTGGGCCTTCTAGGTTCAAAGTTCTGTAGTCTACTGGTCCCTGGTTCTGGTCTCTGTTTGGATGGGATGTCGGCCGTCAAAATGCTCCGCAGAAATGGAAAATGAATGCCTCTACCTTTCCCAGCAGTCTCTTTTATGTGTTTTGGAAGTGGGTGTGTGCGTGGCATAACTGAGCCTGCCCCTCTCTACTTGTCATTGGCCCAGTTCTCCCCTTTCCCTTAATTGGGGGAACTGAGTTGTGAGTCAGAGTGATGAGGTAGGTTTATGGTCAGAGGATCCACCCCTTGTCAATTTGCCCACAAATCTATATTTGATTCAAATACATGTTTTCCAGATACACAAGTGGTTGACATTACATGTACATATTACAGATGAATTAAGACAGGTCTCTGTTCAATGCCCATGTTTCTACGAGATGGGATTCGGAAATGACAACATTTTGCGCTTTTTGGTCGGTTTACCAATATCGGACATTTACCAAAAACTACACAAATGTGCGCAAGGAGTATGGACATTAATTGATGAAGTTTCAGATTTTTAACATGCAGAAATTTGGAGTAAGACCCTATTTTCCGCTAGCAACCCCCAGAATACACCACAGGGTCCTAACACCTCTTAAAACGTGCACAGAAAAAATCACCAGAATAATGATATTACTTATATCATTCTGGCAAGTCCGTACTATGAATTATCCATCTTTTTTAAATTATGCTCTGGCCCAGATGGGTGTGGTTTAGGTTCCAAAGCACATGGGGGAAGCTTCTGTCTGTCCCCGCCTCCAGCTCAGGTGGCTCCCAGACGCACTTCTCCTCCCACTTCTCCCAAGAGGAAGCTATTTTACAACCCCCCAATATAACATTTGCCTGAGCCCAGGACAGTGCATTGTTTTGTGTCTCTGCCCTCTGCAGGTGCCCCTCCCCTAATCTAATCAGAGAGGTGTCATCTCCTTTTGGTGCGGAAGCAGGTGGCAGCCAGGCCTGGGAATGCAGTTTGATCAAGTTTCAACTCCTGTCGGGGGTTGTTGCCGGGCAGAATTCACTCTCTTTAAGCCAGGCTTCACTCCTGACAGAGTTTAGACCGCTAGCGCTGGCTTGTGTCCAAAGCCGGTACTGGACCCATTTTTGGGAGTTGTCTTGAATTTATCAGGAGAATTTTGCTATTGTTTTAATGGGCATTTTACAGTAAAGTGGTGATGTGGAATCCCCACAAGAAGGTTGAATCTTTGAGTGGTCTTGTGCCCATGATTTTAGCAAATTCTTGACATTAGGAAAATGAATTCCCAACAGCTCTGGGTTGCTTTTGGCAATCAGCATTGCCATTTGTAGCAGGGCTTGGATGCATGGGTAAAAACATCCAACAAGCCCCCCTTCTTGTGATGGCCATTCTGATCTTTCACTGATGGAACTCGCAAGATCTGGGATGTTCGCCTCTTCTTCTTCCGATTCGTAGATGGCACAGTTTAGCATCTTCTCCTCCATCAGGGTGGATTGATCGGTTCCCCTCGCCGGTCCTGATGGGAGTATTGGGCGGTACCCCGGGCCCCTCGGATCCTTGCTCCCGGTCCCCGGGTCTTTCTCCTTGGCCAGTCTCCATGGTTTCATCTCTCCTTGGATGATAAAGCAAAAGTGGCAAAACACATTCGTAGACATTTTTCAACCACTATTAATGGTGTGGCGAACATGTACATTTTATACATCGGAATGCATTTTGCAGTCTGATTTTAAAAACAATATATAACAGGGAACATTTGCATTACGTTACTATATTTTTGATATGTGGAATATTTTAGAGTTTGAACTGACTTACTCTGGAGCGGCCCCCTCTGGTATTCCAGAGGACTTCACCAGTTGCTGCAGGGTGTGCCTGGGATGGCAACACTTTAATTGATTTATATGTACCCACTTGTCTTCCCCCTCTGCCGAACTGCCTTTGGGAATGTGGATCTTGTAAGCTACAGCGGAGATTTTGTCTATAATTTCAAAGGGACCCTTCCATGTAGGCAAAAATGTTCGCTGTTTGGCCTGGTTCCTTTGGAAATTGTATAGATAGACCCGGTCTCCCACATCATATTCCTTCCTGGTGCATTTTCATACTCTCAGCTGATCTTTCTAGATTCCGCTGAGCATAGGCAAAAGCATGTTGGAGGTGTTTCCTTAAATTCTCCACATACTCATGAGTTGTGGAGGCATTTATCAACGTTTGCTCTTGGGTTCTGCAGAGCAAATGCTGGGGAAGCACCATCTTGCGTCCAGTCATCAACTCAAATGGTGACATTTTAGTTGCAGATGAAGGGGTAGATCTGATGGCCATTAGGACCAGAGGTAGTCTGATATCCCAATTTGGCCCAGAATCTGCCACAAACTTTTTAATATGCTCACAATGGTTCGGTTGTATCTCTCTACTGCTCCAGAAGAAGCTGGCCTGTAAGCAATATGTAGCTTCCTTTTGACCCCCAGTATCTCCCACATCTTTGTCATTACCTCGCTGGTGAAATGGCTACCTCTGTCTGACTCAATCCTTTGAGGTAGACCAAAACGGGAAAAGATGTGGTTAATCATCAGGGCAGCTGCTGTTTCTGCCTTGCAGTTTGGGGCCAGGAGACATTCCACCCACTTGGTAAACAAGCATGTAACGGTCAACATGTACTTGTTTCCTCTAGATGAGCTAATTACAGGGCATACAAAGTCGATTTGCAAATCTGATCATGGCAGTGTCATCCCCCTCTTTGCGAGAGGCGCACGGTGTGTGAGGGATGATGGCTGAAATTGTGCACACAGAAGACACCCCTTCAAGTATTGGTCGAGGTCCTGCCCCATGTGTGGCCAGTATGCAACCTCTCTTAAGATTTCCAGTGTTGTGTGAAACCCCCTATGACCTGCGGTGGCCGCATCATGGGTGTGACTTAACATCAGGCTTCGGAATGAGGTAGGGACCACCCACTGATCATGGCCAGCTTGGGATTTCCTTACCAACAAACCGTCTTGGATTCGGAACCTTTTTGGACATTTCATCAACACTCCTAGGTCCTCTTTCCCAATGTAATTGGTATCCGCTAGGGGAAAGTTCTCAGGGTCCTCAATGTGTTGGTAAAACTTACCAATTATTGGATCCCCCTTCTGAGCTGTAATCAAATCAGCATCAGGGGTCTCCTTACTCCATTGTGCAGTTGAAAGATCATTGTGAGCATTTGTCTGGGACCTAGTGATAGCAGTGACCTGGATTTCCCCCAACAGGGACTCTATTTCTATTAGATCCCCTTGGATGGCCATGGTTTTGGCCAGCTGATCAGCTAAGTCATTTCCAGTTGTGTCTGGTCCCTCTACTTTGGAATGACCCTTGATCTTTTTCCAGTAGATGGTCATCCCATTCGATGTGACCAGATCATCAATATTTTGGATTAGCTTCCCATGTTTCAGGGGTTTGATATTAGCACATAACATGCCTCTGGTTTTCCAATTGACCAGGTGCTCCAGGAACCCGTTCCATACATAATCCGAATCTGTGATTATGACCAGTTCGTGGAGTTGATGTTGGACAGCAGTGAGGATGGCCTGATGCACAGCCATCAACTCTGCCACCTGACTACTTCGGGGACCAATTTTGTATCCAGCGGAGGGTTCTGGAAACTCCTTCACCCATGCATTCCCTACGCCGGCCACCAGTTCTTTCTCCCCGTCGTTGTCAACATGGTAAGAGCATCCATCTACATAGACAGTGGGCATTCCCTACCACTTGTCTTCTTCAAAGACTTTGTGTGGGGAATTAAGGTATGCCTCCATGTTGTCCTTTATTTTTAGACTTTCGTCCTCGAGACAGTTTTCTCTGGCACAATCATGCAAGTCAGCCAGACCTTGCGCGAGGGGACTCTTCTTATTTTGGCCATATCTGACCTCCACAGGAAAGCCTTGCATTGACAGAATCCAGGAAGTAATTTGGGAATTACTCACTTTTCCGGCCCGGATTCTGTCACTTTGGAGATATTGCAGAGGCTGGTGTGGAGTCTCCACTATGTTGTGTTCCCCCTGGATAAACGGGTGTAATTCTTCAATGCCCACACCGTTGCCAGGAGTGCCTTCTCACAATCGTTGAATTTTTCCTCCACAGAGATTAAAGTTTTGCTCGCATAGGAGATTACTTTATTGACCTTGTCATGCTTTTGATATACTACTGCAGTCAAGCATCTATTTGAGAACCCTATCTCCAGGAAGAACTCCTTGTTTCTGACAGGGTAAGCTAGGCAAGGCGCTTGTGAGAGGCGTCTCTTGAGTTGTCTTACTGCCTCGGATTGTTCTGTACCCCATTCCCACTTGACCCCCCCCTTCAAGAGATGAATCATGGGTCTAGTGATCTCTGCGTAGCCTTCAATGAACTTTCTGCTGTAATTAGTCAGTCCAAGGAGGCTCCTTAGTTCCCGCAGAGTTGTGGGATCCTTCAGTTTCTGAAGTGCTTCCACTTTCTTTTCTTGGGGACAGAGACCCTGAGGAGTAATCTCATGCCCCAAGAAATTAACACGGGTTCTACACCACTGTGCTTTCTGAAAGGAAAGTTTTGCTCCGGCGGCCCTCAACTGTGTCAGAACATAACGGATCTCCGCTATGTGTTCTTCCACAGATGAACTTTTGATAAGGACATCATCTACATAAGCCAGGTTACCCCTCGCACCCAGGTCGGGCATGGCCTTATGTAGGAAAATGTTGAATTCATTGCCGGAGTTGAGGTATCCGAAGGGAGTCCGGGTCCATGTGTACTACTGGCCCCCAAAGGTAAAAGCCAGTTTGTATTGGTCCTCCCTACTGACAGGCACGGTCCAGTATCCATTGGTCAGGTCTATTGCTGTGAACACCTGTGACCCCATAATCTGTGCCAGCCCTTGGTCAATGTAGGGCAGAGGCCATCGGGAAGTATATACCCGTTTGTTGAGCACCCTAAGGTCGGCACAGAGTCTCCACTGGCCGTTTGGCTTCAATATTCCCAGCACCGGATTATTGAAAGTGCTGTGGACTGGACGTATTATTCCCCGGGGCTCAAGGTTCTTAATTATTTCAGTAAGGGACTCCATGGATGCAAGAGGCAAATGATATTGCTTCACAAACACTGGAGTCATTCCAGGGTCCGTGGGAATTGTTGTTGTGTGGATGTCGGTGCGACCACAGTCATATGAGTCTACCACAAAGAGATCTTGGAAATCCAAGAAAACTTGTTTCAACTTTTGCTCTTGTTCCAGAGTCACACATGCATCAGCTAGGTTGACTCTCTCTTCCACCATCTGCCTGAAGCCTGGATAGACTTCTGTTTTGGCTATCTCAGCGGCCTCCTCCAGCTGGGTGGAGAAGTCCCTGGTCAGAGTGCTGATTTGGACTGGAGGCTTCAGGTGGGAAAGGCAGCCCTCATGGACCTGGAAAATCATCTCATCCCTCCTGAAGTCACAAGTCACATCTTCCTTACCATAGGGGCAGGAAGTGTACACCAGGATGTTCCCCCCATGCTGGGTAAAGATCCTGTCTGGTGTTGTGTTGTCATCACTGTCACTGTCAAAACAGTCCTTGGGGATTTGTCCTAACAGTTCATTTCCTAAATCAATGGAGAAATGTCGGTCATCAACCGCCATTCCAATAATGGTGCCTGCGGCTAGAGTAATACTCTGTAAGTCGCTGTTATCCACGTCTTTTGGAATGGTGTCATGTTCTATGTTGACTAATGGTGTTGGGTTTAACCCTAACCCTTGCTGTTGGAGAGAAGCATGTAGATGAATATAAGCATCAGGGTTTTTCAATTTTTGTCCTCGTTTAACTTTCACTTTTAGGGGGAATTATCGGGTCCTTTCTGGGATGGTGACTTCCTCTTTAATCTGAATTTCAACTGCATAAGGTAGCAATCGAGCTGACCTAAATGCTTTTTCTGAATCATCAAAACCCATGGGATTATCCGCTAATTGGGACCAAGCTTTGAAGATTATTAGGTCCAAACTAATGGTGAAGCGATTGAGAATGTCACTGCCTAAGTAAACGGCGGCAGTGATGTCTCGCACGACCCAACAATTATGGACTATGCACTTGTTGTCAATGGAGATTTTGAGCATACACCTGCTTGGCAGGAGATGTTTGGAATTGGGTGTTTCCAGATCCATTTCCCATTTGTCTATCAGTTTGAATGTGGGAATGGCTGGATCTTTTGGGAGTTGGCGGAACATGGCTTTGCTGATGAAGCTCTTACCGTGGTTCACACACACTCGAGCGAGAACAGAGTCGTTCCCATCATTTAACTGAACAGGGATGAACAACTGCTCTCCAATTTGCTGAATATCAGCCAGGCTCTGAGCTGATTTCATAACTTTCTGGACTATAGGAGTGGGAGTGTCTGATTGTGGATTGGTAAAGAATTTCAGAGTGTTTCCTTCCAGTGTGGAATACCACCTTAAACTGGAAGGAAGGTTGATTTTCCGAAATAGAGAGGACCCCCCATCACCAGTCTGTTGTCCTACTGCTATTACTGTCACGTCTGGAATTTGGTTGTTCTGGAAGTGAAATTCTACTTGGTCAGATTTTTGTTCAACAATGTGGCAGGTGCCATTTAAACTAACATGGTTGACACTCTGTTTTAATTTTATTGGTCAGCTAGTCTGAGTCCAGAGGACCTTGTTTATGAAATCTATTAGGGGTGACAACCTTCTCATGAGGTCAATCCCTAGTAAACAAGGGGTGCCCTCTGGAGTCACTACTAAGACCGGATGTTTCACCTTGGGTCGCCCAATTTTGATGTCCAAATCTGCAGTCCCTTCGACAGGAATGTCCTTCCCGTCAAAGTTCTGCAGTTGTCCAGGAAGAGAGGTGAGAGGAATATGGTAATTCTCCCCCCTTCCTGCATTTAGTTCATCAAAGGCCCTTTTGGACAGAAGGGTAGCTTGGGATCCAGTGTCCACCAGTGCCAAAATTGTATCCTGCCCCTGTACTGGTACCGGGGCATAATATCTTCCCTCCTTCTCCTCAAGGGGGCACAGATAATGCACATTTTTGGACAACTGGTGGGCTAATTTTCTGGTTTTGGACATTGCTAGGGAAGAGATTTGGGCAGAATTCTGTGGAGAGCCTTGGGAATCTAAAAGAAAAAGTTGGCAACTGGAGATCAAAGCCATTGTGGGTTCCTTTGGTTCCGGTTCTGGGCCGCCCCCCCTTTTTGGAGGCAGTCACCAGGATGGGTTTGAGCCAGGGGATTTCGGTATTGTGGGTTCTGGGATGAGATGATGGGCAGCGGTAGCTCAGTCTCCATATCTCCCCAGTCTGGATTGGAATCCCTTGGGACCCATTTTTCTTTGGGAGGAGTTCCCCCCTCTCTAAAGGAGAAGATCCTTTCCCCAGGATCTTCTGAGGATCCCTCTCCCTCAAATTGGAAGACCTGTACCTCCTCCACAAAGTGGGTCTGTTTGGGTCCTTTGTTTCTCCTACCTCCCCTCTGCTCCTTGGGAGGCAGGTTTTCAGGGGTAGGAGATTTTGTTTCCGGTTCCTGGTTTTCCAGGGGCTGTTTACAAGTTGGGAAGGAAGCTTCCTCCAAGGCTTTACACCCCCCTTCCCCTTGTGCCTCCTCCCTGGGAACCGGTGGGTTATTGGGGTGCTGCCCCCGTCATTGTTCCGGAGCACCAGGCCCAGAGTTTGGGGCATTCTGTGGCAGCATGCTAATATGAGGGTTCTGTTGAGCCCTCAGTATGTGACCCAGATCCTGTGCCATATTTTGGACCTGACGCTCAAGTTGTGAAACCCGCTCAGGCTGATAAGGGGCTCTATTTTCTCCCCTGGGCTGATCCCGGGAAGGGTAGCTATCCCTTCTCTGGTAATACCCCGGATTGGGAAGATTTGGGTACCCCTCGACCCTTGGCCTCCCCTCTCCCGGATTAGGTTGTCTGGGCTCAGGGAATTGGGGAAAGAAGGATGGATGATTTTGGGGCTGGAAATTGGGTGGATACCTGGGAAAAAAATTCTGCCCAGGATTTGGTTAATTTCTGCCCTCCTGGGGGAAGTTAGGAGGTAAGTTCCCTGGGTCAGGTGCTTGGCTGAATCCCCCCCCCTGGGCTGGAGGAGTGCACACATAACCCAGGATGGGTCGGTTTCCCTTGTAGCAGGGACTTACATAATCAGGGGAGCGGGGGACCCCATTTGTGGGACTACCTCCTCGACTCCCTGTCTGTGACTGGCCCGAGGGCCTTCTGGTCTGTGAATTATTTGGTGCAGGCAGGTTTTTAGGCCCCCCCATCTCCAAATCTAAAACGGGGGCAACCTTTACCTCCGCCACCTTGGCAGCAGCAGGGGTGCTGTTGGTTTTGGGGTTTTTCTGTGCATTACTTTTATTTTCTATGGGCTTCTGCACCTCATAGATCCGGGTTGCCTGTTCAATGACCCGGTCTAGTGACCTCTTCTCGTGAAAATCTCTAACTAGCTGGGTCATGATGTATTTGGGCAAGGCATGGAAAAAAGTATTGACAAATTCTCTGCTGTCCGTGCTCACCCTTCTGGTGGTCTGCGCAAAGGCACGCTTCAATTCTTGCACGAATTCTTGTGGGGCCTGATCCTCCCCACATTGCAAATTGTAGGCTGCTTTGCGAGCCTCTTAAGGATTTCTATGAACAGAAAAATCTTTCAGGATGGCCGCCCTATATGCGGACCATCTTGAATGGTTTTGGTCCTCCAGCCCTGCAAAGAAACTGGAGTATTCAGGGGAGAATGTCCATTTGACGTACTGGCTGCAGCTACTGCTCTCCTTCAAATGGAAAGTCTTCATCATTTGCTCATAGAGCTCCAAGTGTTCCCAAACAGAATACTTGGCGTTCCTATGATAAGGCGTGATGACACTCCTTATTGCCTTTATTTGTTTCAATGGGTCCTTAAGCAAGGCCCTTTTTGCCTTATTGGCCTTTTTGGTTCGGGTAACTCTGGTCCATTCATCCTCTGACTCCGAAGCACTGCTCCCAGAGGTGCCCGTCTGATCTTCCAGGTTTTCCCAGATTCTGCAAGCCTGGGAATGGCTGGCAGAATGTAGGGACCTGGTCTCCTGTGTCCTGTGACGCTCAGAGGAGTCTTCAGATCCCTCCTTGCTACCAGGATTTGATGCGTACCCCTCCAGTGACCTAACTGGGCAGAGGTTTTTAGGATGCCCTTAGGGGGCCTAATTTCCTGGGGTTCCCCACTAAATTGCACTGTACTTAGGTGCCCATACCCAGGTGCCCGCCCATCGATTCCTGGGTGGTACTGGCCTATGAGCCCCATACTTTTGGCTGGATAGTAATCTGCCATTCCTGTGGCCCTGTGCTCATACTCCCCAGGAGACATGGGGGTGGCAGAGACCAGGGACTGAGAGAGATGAAGGCCTCTGGTACTAGGGCTTCTGAGGTTATGCTCAGATGTTTCCCTTTCCTGCGAACTTCATCTCTGTCAGCCCCTGCTCCCTGTTGCAATGCAAGAGCCTGCGGTTTCAGTTCCTCAGTTAAGGCCTTACTAGACTCTATCAGTCTCTCCTGCATGGCTACCTGTTGCTGGAGCCTATCATTGTGCTGACAGAGAGCCTCATTTTCTCTCTGTGCCTCGTGATTGGTCCTGGAGTACTGGGCCAGTCTCTGCTGCAGGAGGGTTACCTCCTCAGTCCCATCCCTACTGGCCTGCTCCTTTCTTGCCAGAGCCTCCTCCACCCTCCTGGTGTGATCTAGCAAGCCCTGATGCTCTTTTTGGAGGTCACCCAGCCCTTGGAGGGCCAAGTGATTTTCTTCAATTTTTCTTTTTAAATGGCAGACTTCCTGGCCTAAGGTATCCCTTTCCTGACCAAGAGCCTGCATTTGTGATGCCATGTCGTCCCTCTGCCTTTGAAAGGCACCAGCTTTCTGGCGTTCTTCATCAAACTCTGCCTGGGTATCCAGGTCTTTCAAAATCAATGTATTGCTTTCCTCTTTCTCTCTGTCTAGTTGGATTTGCAGGGTGGCTACCTGCTCTGTGCATGCCCTTTTGATCTGTTGCTCCAGCTTTTTATGGCTCTGCAGTAAGGAGTCCAAACTGTCTTGGTGCTCCTTCTGCAAAGCCAGAATTCTGGTATCCTGGTCTGTCTTTTCCTGTTGCAGTATATCCATGTCCTCTTTTATTTTAATGATATACTGCCTACTATCATTTTCTGACTCCTGGCTCCTCTGCAGCCTCTGCTCAGAAGAGACCAGGTCAGATTGGGCCTTTTCTAACACCATCTGTTGCCTATTTGCCAGATCTTGGCCTTCAGTACATTTGTCCTGCATGGCTCCCATATATAGATACAAATATGCCGCTATCCTGGCAATCTTATTGTGTTCATCTTTGGCCTTAGAAGCCATATATAGTTCACTCAGGGCCACATGTAAGGGACCCTGATCTATTCACGTATCTGACCCAGTTGTAGGGACCTGTTGTGTGATCACCTGCAACCATACATTTTGGTCCTGCTCAGACCATTCACCTCTCACAAACAGTTTATGTAAGAGGTGCTCCCTAGCTATCTTCATATCTACCAAGGTCGTCATTCTGGAATTTGAGTTCCTTCCTGACTTACAGAAGTTTGTATTTTATTTTGCAAAACAGACCGTTTCCTTAGAGCGTTCCTTTGAGGGGTGCTTTCACAGTGTAAAACAGCGTGGTGATCTAACCGGATATGTGTATCCGGTCAGTTGGCACACTGTATTAAGCTGCACAAGTGGTAAATCTGACCCAGAATATCCCGGATCCAAGCCCCCACTTTGTAAGCGATATTCAATCAACACTACAGCTAAGTCAATGCCTAGTCTGGGATGCTGATGAAAACCCTTATTGATGTATTTTTATGTACAGTTCAGTACTCTGGATGACAACCCTTGTATAACACACCCCTCTTAGAATCCCCCTGACCCCACTGATCCAAGAAGTAGGTTTGTTTTGCAAATTAAAAGGTTTATTTGAAAAATTAACAAGATATATATCACACTTTTATAATAAATTAATAATTGATATCACACTTATGGATATAATGTTGATCAACAATGGGTAATCTGGCACTAGCACACTTCTTTACAATCAAAGAGGAGTTAGTATAGGATGGATAAGGTAGCAAAAATACTTTTATGGTTTCAAGGGAAAAGCAATGAGGAATACAATGCAGTACAGAAATAACTTGATATGATTTTAGCAAAAGATAAGATAATCACTTTTTCTCTGGCAATTCACCCCCCCCTCCTATGCAATGTAAGAAATGGAAGGAGAGCACACAGTCTTCAAGAATCCCAACAAAAATGCACTACGAAACGCAGTTCCCCCTAGCAAGCTTAGAGAAAAACAAGTATGATTTTAAAACACAGGCAAGATACTTTGATGTGGTTGCAATTAAGAGAAAAATACACTAAAAAAGGCATTTAATTCCCTATAAAGTTCGGGGTAGTTGATAGATACTTTGAATCAGTTCAGGATCACTTTAGCAATGCTCTATGAATGATTTTCAGGTTGCACACGAATTTCAGCAAGCAAAGCAAGGACAAATATTTTTACACGTGGCTGAAATTGAGCAAAATGTCAAATCGCAGCAAATTTAGTCACGTGCGTCGAGCGCGATTACGGAGGCACTATAAGGAGGAGGAAGTCAGTTCTAGGCTTGTTGGAAAGCTTATAAACTTAGCTTTAAGATGACGGTTACTCGCTCCTAGCACAAACGGTTCCGGAGATACGGCCGATTTAATAAAGGTAGTTTTTCGGATTTGAAATTTTAAAGCTCAGAATGACAGATGACAGTTCTCAGTTTTAAAGATGACAGAATGACACGATTCTAGGAGGCAGTTCTAATAGGCTAAAACAGTTTGAATTAGATTATTTTAACTAAGAGATTGGTTCTGCACAGTTCTGCTAGGTACTCACAGTATAAATTTGAAAAAGGCCTCGTCACGGATCTGGTCAACACGTCCAGAGGCGGTTCTCTCTGCTCGGTGGGTCAATCAGGCACCGGTTCTGCTCACAGCGATCCGGATCTCTGGTTCTGCTCACAGCGGTCTGGGTCTGGTCTCGGTTCCGGCAAAAGTTCTTGGCAAAGAATTCAAACAGCTCGCCCGGCTGTTGAGTAGTTTGGTTAGGTTTGCTGGATTCTGAAGGCCTGCTGAGAATACTTTTGCTTGCAGTGGGCCTTCTAGGTTCAAAGTTCTGTAGTCTACGGGTCCCTGGTTCTGGTCTCTGTCTGGATGGGATGTCGGCCGTCAAAATGCTCTGCAGATATGGAAAATGAATGTCTCTACCTGTCCCAGCAGTCTCTTTTTATGTGTTTTGGAAGTGGGTGTGTGCGTGGCATAACTGAGCCTGCCCCTCTCTACTTGTCATTGGCCAGTTCTCCTCTTTCCCTTGATTGGGGGAACTGAGTTGTGAGTCAGAGTGATGAGGTAGGTTTATGGTCAGAGGATCCAACCCTTGTCAATTTGCCCACAAATCTATATTTGATTCAAATACATATTTCCCAGATACACAAGTGGTTGACATTACATGTACATATTACAGATGAATTAAGACAGGTCTCTGTTCAAGCCCCATGGTCCTGCGAGCTGGGATTCAGAAATGACAACATTTTGCGCTTTTTGGTCGGTTTACCAATATCGGACATTTACCATAAATTACACAAATGTGCACAAGGAGTATGGACATTAATTGATGAAGTGCCAGATTTTAACATGCAGACATTTGGAGTAAGACCCTATTTTCCACTAGCAACCCCCCAGAATAAACCACAGGGTCCTAACATCTCTTAAAACGTGCACAGAAAAATCACCAGAATAATGATATTACTTATATAATTCTGACAAGTCCGTACTATGAATTATCCATCTTTTTTTAATTATGCTCTGGCCCAGATGGGTGTGGTTTAGGTTCCAAAGCACATGGGGGAAGATTCTGTCTGTCCCCGCCTCCAGCTCAGGTGGCTCCCAGAGGCACTTCTCCTCCCACTTCTCTCAAGAGGAAGCTATTTTACGACCCCCCCAATATAACATTTGCCTGAGCCCAGGACAGTGCATTGTTCTGTGTCTCTGCCCTCTGCAGGTGCCCCTCCCCTAATCTAATCAGAGAGGTGTCATCTCCTTTTGGTGGGGAAGCAGGAGGCAGCCAAGCCTGGGAATGCAATTTGATCAAGTATCAACTCCTGTTGGGGGTTGTTGCCGGGCAGAATTCACTCTCTTTAAGCCAGGCTTCACTCCTGTCAGAGTTTAGACCGCTAGCTCCTGCTTGTGTCCAAAGCCGGTACTGGACCCATTTTTGGGAGTTGTCTTGAATTTAACAGGAGAATTTTGCTATTGTTTTGATTGGCATCCTCACAGTAGAGTGGTGATGTGGAACCCCCCACAAGAAGGTTAAATCTTGACATTAAGAAAATGAATTCCCAACAGCTCTGGGTTGCTTATGGCAATCAGCATTGCCATTTGTAGCAGGGATTGGATGCATGGGTAAAAACATCCCACAACATGTCATGCGAACGCTGTAACTGTGATCTATTGGTACAAAGTACTATAGTTGATGACATTTGTAAAGGTGACAAGTCTCAGGATGTTATACAGGGTTTGATATATTTGGGGATCTATAAAAGTTGGCTTCTGTCCAAGTGCATGTTTTAGATTGTTCTGGATTCATTTTGTAGGTACTGCATTTTTGTTTATTCAGCCTGCAGAGTGGCACAAAACAGAATATGTTTAATCTCTAGCTGTAAGGGAAGTGCAGAGTGTTGCTCCGAATCTTTACATGTGAAAACTGCAATGTGTACTTCAGGACTTTTTAAAATACGGTTTTATCTTTTGCAATGTTTTATGCAATCTTGACAAGATGCAGTGGATTTGATTTTTGTGATGAAGTGGTGTATCCACGATTCCTTTATATAAATGGATTGAAACTTCAATTTCTTAGGGACCTGTACTTGGTCGTTACATTGGATTTAATATGTTGATGCTGACATTGCAACACAAAGGGCCTCATTACACGGACGGCGGTGGACTAAGGTGCTGCTAGCACCTTGGTCCATGCCGGTAATATACTGGCACCGCCTTGGAGGAAAGGGGAATTACCGCTCTATTCCAAGGTTGGTGGGGTGGTAATTCCCCCTTCCCCCATTGCCCTTCCCCATTCCCATTTTTGCCCCGTAGGGCATAATGGGAATGGGGAAGGTGCTAATTACGGCACCCCAAATTGCGGTACCGTAATTAGCTCCCTGGTTCCTTTGCGGGTTGGTTTTTAACGCCTGCAAAAAGCAGGCGTTAAAGTCTCCAACCAGCAAAGGGACCTCGTAGTAAGGCGGTAAGGGTTAACGGTCACCGGTACCATTAACGGTGACCGTTAACCCTTACCGCCGTCCATGTAATGAGGCCCAATGTGTGTTGCTACAGTTGTAACATTGTTGGTGAATATTGTAATGCACTGATGTCCGCTGTGTAAAAGTTGACCTATCATGATTCTATATCTTTCTGTTTTTTATAGAAATATTTTCCAACAACTGAATATTAATGCAGGCTGCCCCTGAACAAACATTTCTGCACGTAATTCAACAATTTCTGGATGTTTTGAGGGCCCAAGAATGGTGTTTGGGGGCCTGACAAACCAGTATTGTCTCTCTGCTGTTCCTGCACTGTGTGTGGCCTCTCGCAACCAACGTACGTCGATGCCATGGATCGAGGAATACCCATGGATGTGTCTGATGGGTTCATGTAATCATCGAAACTGGATCTTTGTGGCAAGGATGTGTGGAGTGTGCCTTTTGATGGTTCTCAGGGTAGCTTCAAGCCACAAAAGCCTGAGGTTTGCACCGACAAAGGAGATTGGCTTTTGGGCCAGTTTAAGGAGACCCAGTAATAAGGGTTATGGAAAGGTCTCAAAGAAAAAAGCAGGGTTTTTGGACCCCCTTGCTATATGCAAGCACAAGATAGAGAGGGGGTGATGGCGCCCTTTGCTTCATCATCTCCAGAGTTTATACACCAGAGGAGCTACAGTTACCAAGATATCAATCACATGGTTCTGCAGATAGTGGTTCTAATAAAAAGAATGTGAAGCATTGTTTTGAGGGCCCGAGGATGGGTAAGTTCTATCCATTTTGACCATCAAAAGCCTATCGTGTGGTACAATTTGACCGATTTCAGTGAGTTCCATTTGATCGATTTTTTGAAATACTGAACATGTGGAGCCGCGGTTGTGGGGGTGTCCCCTGCTTCCCAATCAGGATTTTCGGGCTTGGGTGTTGCAGGGGTATCCACTGCTTCCACAAAATTGGCAGTTGGGGACCAAAAAAGAAAGAAAAAGAAAAAGGGACCCTGCAGCATTGGATCCAACCCACGTTAGAGTGATGGATTTGACACTGCAAGGTTGCAGGGGAAGCAGTGTCGACCAAGCAGGTAAGTAGGAGTGGGGATGGAGGGTGGTGAAAGGTGCATTTTGGGTTGTTTGGCTGAAGTTCAAAATTATTTGTGGCAACTTTGAATACAATCAATTCCGCCATGAATAATTACACTTAGGTCGAACAACGCAGACCCGGAAGGGTCATCTTTGTTGTTGATCATAAGGACTGCTGTATTGCCTGGGGGACTCGACACGTGGAGATGTTTTTTTGTTTTTTTTGTGATTCATTAAGGGCCAATGATATCTGGGTGTCCTGGCAAGCAGAGTTGTTCTTTTAATTTACCAATGGGCCTAGAGAATAGGTCTTACGGAGTGTCTGACAAATGGCAAACTGTTGTTTTCTACAGGGGTGATGGGATGGAGCGCTATATGTTGGATGATTTATTATAACTTCTAAAGACATGTTGTGTGTGATACACAAAGCTTGGATTTTATACAGTTTTTAGTGGCGTAATGTAACATGTTTTTATTTGCTGTTTCTAGATATGCTACAGGAAGCCATGCATTTCATTATAAGTTTTTACGTAGTGCTTAAATGCCAAATAGAGATGCGCAAATATAGCAGTGTTTTTTGATCAACTCATAGATGATTGAATGTCTAACTACCTGCTATGATTTAACTTCACCCGAGAAGTTGGCACTTAGATAGATAGCTGTATATGGTTTGTTAGCAAACGCAAATATATAGCCAGTGATGACGTTATTTAGTTATACAATATCTAGCATTTATAGTAAATTGACCCCTAAATAGATATGTTCCACTTTTCTATGTTATTTATATGTTGCTAAATACATGTCTAAGAAAAGATATAAGAAAGTGCATTGAAAATAAGATTTGAGCACACCCACATTAGATGCAACATCTACAACCCTAAAGAGTACTGTTTTCATGAATGCTAGTAAGTAAATACGTGGAAGTGACATAATAGATATATTGGGCCTCATTACGAGAATGGAGGTAGCCATGGAGCTATTAGCTCCATGGCTGCCTCTGTTCCAGGCTCCATTACTGGGTTCCTGCAATGGGGACTTACCGGGTTAATCTGACATAGGAGGACCCGGTAATTCCTCCTTGCAGGAACCCATCCCCATTCCCATTTGAGCCCCCCTAGGGCTCAATGAGAATGGGGAGGGAGGTAATAACGGGCATATTACATCTGGCCCGTTATTGCCTCCCTCTTCCCCTCGTGGGACCCGGAAAGCATGCCTGGTTTTACTAGGCGTGCAATTTGGGTCCCGCGATGGCAAGCTCGTAATCGGCGCTCCCGGAATGAAGGGGCTGGTCCCGTACCGGCCCCCATCATTACGGGAGTGCCAGCCTTATAATGAGGCCCATAGTCTCATTACAACTCCGGCAGTCGAGACATAAAGGTGCTGGTCGCACTGTACCGGCACTCTTTCCGGACTGCCACAGTGCAACTCTTCTGGCGGGGCCATTACATCCGCCATGTCTGACCTGGCGGGCGCAATGCACCCGCCCACAGAGTTTTCACGGAAGCACCAGAACCATTAGCAACAGTGCTGATGCTTCGGTCTCCCCAATCGCATGGAGTCCTGTGGGACTCCATGGGAATGGGAACAACTTTTTCCAGTGCCTGACTTCCCCACCCACCAGGAAGTCAGGCCCCAGTAAAGTGTTACGAATCCGGCTGAAACCCTTTGTTAGCACTGGCGGATTACCGTCATACTCTTAATGAGGGCCATTGTCTTTGAATGTTTAGAGCCTCCCTGCCAAAAGTAGCATCATTCAAACCTCATCATTCAAAGCTTTCCTCTCACAAATTAGATGTGCCAAACACAAGACCATACCATTGGGCCAGGTACACAATGCAATGACACATTAACACAAGGTAGACAATGCAGTGATAAGTGAAACCATAGAAATAAACAGTGATCATCCATGTTTTTTTTCTTTTAAGCAAAGTCAAAATGCTAATTTTTCCTGCAAGCACCTCATAACAAATCCTTCAAAGGCCTTTCTGACTGGCGCGATGAGCTGTAATGCTTTCACTTATTTGCATGAGAATATTTCTATACATTGCTTAAGAAGTTCACTAGCCACGAGAATGTATTATTATGCTTTTAATGATCATAGATCAGTAGTGTCCAGTGTGCCCACAGGAGATGGTTTTGAATCCACACCGTTCAACTTTCAAAATTAGTCTGAGTCCCCTGACTTGAACACTTGTTTTCTTTAAATATGAATCCTATGCAATTTATACATGCTGCACTATGTGACAATAGATCACTTAATCCCCAATTCCCTTCCCCAGCCTCCTCTTTCACAGCCCGTGATTTGTGAAAATAGTCTGATTCAGACTGGGGCTGCAAGAAGCACACTCCAGATTCAAAATATAGTTCTTCCATAGGGATCAAAATTATACACAGACATGGCAAAAAAGATGTTTGCATTGACTGAATAATAGGAGCATCCTTTACACATCCTTTACACATTAGAATTGCTCATCTGTTGATGAATGGTTAAAGCCACTTAACTCACCTGTCTGAGGCTCATGTGTAAAGATTTGCACTCTCACAGCCTCTGAACAATGGGTCAAGCAGCATCAGAATGTTACTGTATGAAATGTTTTTATTGTAAGCTCACCATGCAAGGTATGAGGCATATATACTTTTATACTTTCTATGATCACTTTCCATAAGAAATTGTTGAGGTATGGTGCGAACAGTCTGTGTACGTCAACAGTGGTAAAGCATGTGGAGCAGGGACATATTTTACAACATGAAAATATAAGGCCTTAGATTTTTACATTTCCTTTGCTGCTCATACTGTAACACATGAAAGGTAAAGAAACAGACCAACAAACACACTTTAGACATGAAGTCTAAAAATGTTATAATCTATGGATGAATGCTTTCAAATTCCCTATTTTCCACTGATTATCGACTAGTACCTTCATGTTGAAGTAGGTGAAATAGAAAATCAAGCTGAGAAGCGTTGCCTTTTAAAATCTTTAAAAAGGCCAGATTGGTTACATCCAGACGCAATTGAGCTAGCACACCACAGGCATCAATACCCCAGTCACCGAAATCTCCTATTTATTTGCCGAGGGTGTGGCCCTATCAAATAACTTATACAACATTCTTGGCTGTGAAGTATTATGAGGAGTTGAGATTCATAAATTTGAACTACATACACGCCCTGGGGCATGAGATAACAATTATAACTAAGGTTGTGGAAACACTGGTCCAACAAATACTGGAAGCTGTTGGTCCCAATCAAATAAGAATGAAGGCTGAGGGTTTAAACAGACCCTTGTTTACAAGGTGATCTCCTCGGGGTACATACTGCATTTTACAGTTTTGGAGAAATTGCAGAGACTTCTGCAGAGGAAAACTTAGATTTTGTGTTTGGGCCGCTATAAATTGTGACGCTAGTTGTCAGGCCACGCTCTGGCAGTGCTTATAAACCTTTGAGCAAAATTCTGCACAGCCACATCATAAAATCCAAAGGCAGATGGTAATTAAATTTCGATTACGGACCCCTAATTCTCTGCCTGGCGTCTAGTCTCATAGGTTTAATCGAACCGCGAAGCATAACCAACGCTGATACGCATGCACAAGCTTTGCAAGTACACAAGAAGCTAGGGCTTCTGCTGGACACACCGGTATGGTTTGGACAGCTGAATCTCTTTGAAAAGTATTTTGAGAGACCCATCAAGATACTTTACTTTAACAATGGGGTGTGGCGGCATTTCCTGCTAACAGCTAAAACAGCCAGAAACGCTGTTTATGTTTTACACCACAACAGCCATTTCTATGGTATAATCAATTTAAAAGGTGTTATGGGGGCTAAACATCTCTGTCAGCACTTCCATCACATTTCCAAAAACAAACATAGACACTGTTGTCAATATCACTGTAATTTGTATTTAAGAGAAGAGTGTCAAACGCTTAATGAGGAACCTGAAAAATGTCCTCACTGTCACACGTTTGTGAGGTCTCGGAGCTGTCTAGACACACATATTCAAAAAGCTGTATTGGGGTTGGCCGTGTGTGATCCGCGCATTGATTGTGCTGCATGCAAAGAATATGTTCCCGAGGGTCATAACTGTACTGGATCAATCTGTTGGGTGTGTAAAGTTTCTGTTGTCAACACGGGTGAACACATGTGCTACTTAACACCCGGTAGAACTCAAAACTAAGCTGAGCACTACATAATATATGACATGGAGGCTCACCAAGAGAATTTAACCCAACAGCAAACTATATCTATGCCAGACATCTAACAGGGAATAGCTATTGAAAATGTACAGAAGACTCATGTTTGTCTGTCTACTAACCAGAACTACATAGTTCTCATTTGACCCCAGACCAGTATGGCATTCAATACATGAAGCCTAGCGAAATGACCAGTTTATAGCACATTACAAGGTGAATGAACATGGCATGTTTGACTTTCAACAGGAGTTAAAGGCCTACTGTTAAGAAGATGCCAACATTTTAAGACAAGCTTATAATTCGTTGAGGGATGTTATCATTAAAATTACTCATCATGAAACACGTATAAAGGGTGAAGTATAATTTTCAAATCCCTATGCTGGCAAGTTGTTGTATGTAGATATATGTAAAACCTAAAACAATCATGCTGCTGCCCCATGATTTATATTGCAGACGTCAAAAATGTTATTCGATGCCATCTATTCCATGGCTCTTATACATCTCAGAAACAGGCAACATCTCAATACAGCACGCCCTAACCGGCGGTGGTGATAAACGCTTTGGACAATATTAGTTGGACGGCTATGCAGTGGTTCACGGAGTGGGCTTACATTGATGATCATTATAAACAACAGGGCATACGCTTGTGGTGTATGGACTACATTTAGGACAACCCTGCTCGGTGATTGTTGGCAAATGTATGCCTTAATTCTTTGTGGGATAAGTTTGCACAAACAGTTAATTTGTCCAACACATACATCATCACAGACCCTGATGTGCTTCACACCTATCTATTTGATAATTTTTATGACGTGAGCAGCTGCATGTTCATAGACGATGAAATGGCTTGTCTGTGTTGGCGCTAAGCCATGGAATATCATACATCTTCAGACAACACAAACATACTCATAGCACCGTGCACAAATACTCACACATGCTTAAAACTGCTTGGTATGATGGAAATATTACAAGAGCAGGTACTGTATCACGATACACATAGAGTTTGTATTCGCTGGCCCCAAAACATACACCTATCACACATTTCTAGGAACTGTCAAAAAGAAAGTAAAAGGTATATCGTTAAATGTTAACAACATGGCCACAATACAATACAATTTAATAGTGTGAAAGCGCTGGTGCAATCCTTCAAACAAAAAAGATGCATGTAACACCCCATAGTCTCTCATTGTTACATATCTGGGTAAAAACAGTGGGATACTCTACAAAAGATGCTCAGTGTTTTGTTTGATGAAATAACACTTGCACCAGGCGGATTGACACACACCTACGGCTATTAAATATTTGTAGTGTTAATCTTTAATAGTGCCTTCGCTATTCCACAGCACCCCTACCATCTCGCTTTCTCTAAATCATCTATGCCACATAAGTAACATGTCATTCTAGCTGTTTGTCTGAGTGTTGAGCATTTGAATCTGCATGTTTATTTTTTCTTGTGCATTAAATGTTTATAAGTCTGTATTAAATATGTTTTTTTATACAAACACATATTTTTACAATTCATAAAATGGTCTAGCTCTTTATTATATCAGTCCTATTTATTATGTATATTAACAAAGATCACTTGTTCATTTTTAAAGTTTATTTTATTCATTCATACGTATAATGCTAGGTTATGGTGGAGTCACCAATTTTTCGAGAAACTTTTTAATCCCACGGTGTAAGTTAAGACACAAGCTAAAACTCTGGTGTTGTTTTCAATTTCAATTGCTTTATTTTTTTATTTTCACAGGTGATATTACAAACTCTCAATACCCATTTGTCATAATATATTTCTAACATTGCTTTTACACTTATAACTTTTTTCCTCTCTGCATTGAACTGTTTGTGCATAAACTTGTTTTCCCTTTATGTATTAAATACATCTTTTTTTATAAATAAAATATTTGTTCAACTCATAAAACAGTCTGGTTCTTCATTATGTGTTACTTTTTTTTACTACTTGCGTTTAGCTAGAATTAGGATTTTACAAGATCCAGAGGAGCTGCTTCAAGAATGTTTATGGAATTTTGAGTTTGAATTTTGGAAGTTTGGTATTTGGTGGACGTTCACTTTGCCTGCACAGCGACTTCACAATGAGTTAATTTCCTCAAAAGCAGCATTTAATCATTAACCCTGCAATTGTGTTACTTTTTATTATGTATAATTACACCATCGCCTTTTGTTTTTAATATTTTTTGTTTTTTTTCTCAGAAGTGTAACTCTGAGCTGTTCCAGGGGCAAACATTTTTTAGAGAAACAGTTGCTATGTTTTTTAATCAGAGTAGAACTCTGTTGCTGTTCCAGATGCAGGCTTTTTTATTTTTATAGATGTTGCCACATGCTCTGAATGGCCTTTTGCCTTAGTATATTTCCAATATCTTCATGCACGGGCATCTACTCACCCATAACCATTGAAGATAAAGAGGCAGCTGTGTCTTATAAACATCACATTTTTATTAACATTCAAACTGTGATTTCTATTCAGTTTTTATTCAGATTTTATTCACAATAGTTTGGGTTATCAGATGCTTCACAACAATCCTATTGGCTACAAGTTCTGATGTATCAGCAATTATTAAGATCGCTGTGACCGCTCGTCTTGTGGCAGAGGCCTTGCTGGCCTGAGAGATGGCTATTCAGCAGAGCCATAATTCTGGTGCTCATCATCTCGCAAGTTCTACTTTCTTGCTCTCTAACACACGTCTTGAGAAAGACTCCTGTTGGGCTGAAACACGACTCAGTTTTTGTGTGTTAATAAACAACTGCTGAACTCTTAACTCAAGTTACATGACCTCTAGTTTTTTGCTTGATTTACTCAAGCTGAATCTAACAACTAAATAATTAGATCTCCAGCGCCCAGGTGAATGTGGTTCTTACGAATAAAGCCCCAGCAATGACTTCATAGACACACTGTCTTTCACTGTGTCGATAAGCAAACATACATAATAGAGAAACGGTTGACAAAAATGCATACATTTCCCTGTCAAACGGCCAGTGTCCTTTAACGCATCGAAAACTCTGTTGCAGGCTGGCTGCCATCAATCGCAATGAGGGGCCCACGGTGACCTTAGATCGCAAACAAAAACATTGTGGTGCTTTTGCCAGTAGTTATCCATTAACGGGTGAATGGTGTTAATGCATATGTCTGCGATATATATATAGAGTGTTAGATTCCCTTCCGTTTATCTCAGTTGGTGCATCCAGATAACATAGCATCCTTGGACATATAGTACTCAAATGCTCCTTAAGTATATCCAGCAAAAATAGTTGTACACATCCAACGGCGGTTTCAAATTAAATTGATTCCTTTCCAGCAGCTATTCATTTTTTATTTCCTGCAAATAAGTGCAAATATATATGAAAACATCTACAATCTCAATCCTTGTAGGTCATTTTATTTGCATTTGTATTTATTTTCATTTATATAGGGCTTTAATCCAAAGTGGTTTACAAGAGGAACAAGTAAATACAACAAGCAATGCATGACAATGAATCTAAACCAGAAAAGAATACAAAGAACAATTTACATTATTGATGAGGTTAAGCACAAAAGAAGTGGGACTAACGTGAGAGAGGGGGTAGGAGGAGTGGGTGGAGGTGGGTTCTGTAGTGAGAGTGGAAGCAAAGGGTGCTAGGTGGGAGAGTGGAAGAGATAGGATTTTAGAGAAGTGCGAAATGACGGGTAGGAGGTAATAGAGCGGATGGTGAGGGGAAGGCGGTTCCAATGGAAAGGAGCGATGAGTTTGAAGGAGCGGAAATGGAAGGGGCACAGGGTGGAGTAGGAGGAGAGAGAGGGAAGTTATCCGCAGATCGGAGAGAACAAGAAGGAGTATTGAAAGTGAGAAGGGAGGATAGGTAAGGAGGGGCAAGACAATAGAAGGCTTTGAAGACCAGACAGAGGAAGTTAAATTTGAGCTGGGAGTGAAATGTGAGCCAACCTAGTGAGTTAAGAGAAGAGGAGATGGAGTTGTGAGGTGAGAGAAGGCAGAGGGAGCGGGTGGCAGAGTGGTAGATAGATTTGAGGGGGGAGAGCTGAGAGGAAGGGAGTCCAAAGAGAAGAGTAGAGCAGTAGAAGAATCTGGAGAAGAGGAGGGAGGAGATGAGGAGTTTGGTAGCATGGAAGGTTAGGAAAGGACACATTTTACGGATGTTGTAGAGGTGGAAGCGGCAAGATCTGGCAGTGAGAGAAATGTGATGAGAGAGAGAGAGGTGGGGGTCAATGTGGAGAGTAAGGTCACTATTTCCAGATTACCAACAGTTATGGGCACATGCTCCTTAATGTTTTAAACGCAGTCTCCAACAGAGCACACCATAACTGTAACAGTGAATGGCGGCATGCTGGCGACAGAGAGTGTAGACATGTTCTCACAGAGCTCACCGGCCTCTTGTTCCACCATTAAGTCCTGCGCATCTTCTAACTCATCACCACCCACTAGACAATAAGTGGTATAACTATCCTCAGAACCCCCGGGGTGTATTCCCCTCATCACTGTTCATAATCATCATTTCCTGAATGGCGCCAGGAAAGCTGAAAGAGCACCCATGTTTCCCAGGCCTACCTATCCAGGTTGTAAGCCTCTCCCCACACAATCAAAGCCTTAGGGCCGTCCTTTTAGATCAAAATGTATTCAAACATTCATGGGATTCTTAAAATGCATAAAATGTATGTAAAATGATTGGGGTTCAGTAAAATTGCTATCAAAAACGTTGGGGGCTTATCAATTTGATATAAAATGTATATCTGTTTCCTATCGAAGCAGGACAGAACCCCTCTGTGACACCATCACAGTGTCACTCTGCAAAACCCTAGATTCACATTTATGTTATGTTACTTTGCATTTATATAGCGCCTCATGTATCATTGGTATGATCTCAAAGCGCTGGTAGGTTGAACGCCCTCGGGAACCGTAGTTCAAGCCAGTTGAGAGAGAGGGTCAGAAGGCGCGTGGGTGCACCGGATATGTGTGCAGCCGGTGTGGCAGTTGCATGATAGCTGCTTCTTAGCGGTAGGTGTGGTGGTTGGGAGGTCAGGTATATGTGTTCATTCTGGAGGGTTGACACCCAGACGGATTTCTGACTGCATTAGGCCTGAGGAGAATGCTTAAGCTGCTGTGTGTGCTCAGCTAGCTGTGTTTAATTAGGATTATGAGGAGTATGTGGCGGGTGTTAGTATGAGAACAGCTATACCGAATATGTCATAGTATCACTGTGTTCTAGTTGAGTGGTGGTTTATAGGAGAGAGTAAGCATGGTATTGTGATATGGTTGTTATCATTAAGGCGCTTGATATTGAGTATTCCATCTGTACCATCTGTTCTATCCATTTTATTCACTCTGTCCGTTCATTCCACTTCGTCTGTTCACACATTTTGTCAGGTTCATCATTTAATTTACTAGTCTTTCCATCCATTCCATCACTCAATCCTTCATCCACATAAACTAGTCTATCCATTCCATAGATCCATTTCATCCTTCCCATCTGTTTAGTGTGTTCCATCCGTTCCATCCTTCCTGTTAATTCGATCCGCTCCGAGTGTTCCACTCACTCCATCAGTTACATCTGCTCAATCCATTCCATCCGTTCTATCTGTTCCATTCGCTGTATCTGTTCCATTCACTCCATCCATTTCATCCACTCCATCTGTTCTATCCACTTCATCTGTTCTATCCACTCCATCTGTTCTGTCCACTCTATTCATTCCATCTGGTCCATCTCTTCCATCCACTCCATCTGTTCTATCCACTTCATCTGTTCCTTCCACTTTATCTGTTCCATTCACTCCATCTGTTCCATCCACTCCATCCGCTCTATTCATTTCATCTGCTCTATCCGTTCCATCCATTACAACTTTTCTGTCCACTCCATCTGTTCCATTCATTCCATCTGTTCCATCCATTCCATCTGTTCCATCTGTTCCATCAAATCGTTCTGTTCCATCCACCCCATCTGTTCCATTCACTCCACTTGTTTCATCAACTCCATCTGTACTGTCTACTGTATCCGTTTGATCGACTGCATCCATTCCATCCACTTGATTCGTTCCATTTGTTCCATTTGTTAAAATGACTCATCTTTCCATCACTTCAATGTGCTCGTTCGTCGCATCCGTTTGATCCACTCATCGTTCTATCCATTCGATCCCTAACGTCCACTCCGTCTGTTCCACCCACCCATCCGTTCCATCCACTCCATCCGCTCCATCCACTCCATCCACTCCATCCACTCCATCCGGTCCATCCGTTCCATCTGTTCCATCCACTCCATCCATTCCAGCCACTCCATCTGTTCCATCTACTTCATCCATTCCATCTACTTCATCTGTTCATCCACTGTATCCGTTCCATCTACCCCATCCATTCCATCTACCCCATCCATTCTATCTACTCCTTCCGTTCCATCTTCTCCTTCCGTACTGTTCACTCTTTACGTTCCATTCACTCCTTTCGTTCCATCCACTCCTTCTGTTCCAAATAGTCGGTCTGTTCTATCCATTCCACCTGTTCCATCCACTCTACCCATTCCATCCACACCGCCCGTTCCATCCACTCCATCTGTTCTATCCACTCCATCCGTTCCAGCCACTCCATCTGTTCCATCCGCTCCGTTCCATCCACTCCATCTTTTCCATCCTCTCTGTTCCATCCACTCCATCCATTCTATCCACTCTATCCGTTTCATCCACCATCTGTTCCATCCACTCCATCTGTTCCATCCGCTCCATCCATTCCATCCAGTCTACGTGTTTCATCCATTCTATCCGTTTTATCTACTGCATCCGTTCTATCCACTGCATCCGTTCTGTCATTGCATCAGTTCTATCCACTTCAACCATTTTTTTTTCCATTCCCATCTGCTCCAATTGTTCTGAATTCCATTTGTCCCATCTATTTCTTTTGTTCCATCAATACTATCCGCTCCATTCAGTCCAACCAATACGTCTACTCTGTTCGTTAAATTTGATCCATTTGTTACATTTCATCTGTTCAGGATACTTCTTTTTTCCCTCTTCTTCTTTTCTATCCATATTCTTTTTCTATTCCATTATTCCATCAAATTTTTCCATTCTATCAATGTTTCCCATTCCAACCACTTCTTCTGTTCTATCCACTTCTTCTGGTTCCATCCACTTCATTCCGGTTGCATCCATTTAATTCCAGTTCCATCCACTTCTTCCGTTCTATCCACTATGCCCTCTCCATCCACTCTATCCGCTCCATCCACTTCATCCGCTCCATCCACTTTGTCCGCTCCATCCACTTTGTCTGCTCCATCCACTTCATTTGCTCCTTCCACTTAATTCGCTCCATCCACTTCATCCACTCCATCCGTTCCATCCACTCCATCTGTTCCATTCCATTCACTTAATTAGCTCCATCCACTTCATTCGCTCCATCCACTTCATCCGCTACATCCACTTCATCCGCTCCATCCACTTCATCCGCTCCATGCGTTCCATCAACTGCATCCGTGCCATCCACTTCATCCGCTCCATCCACTTCATCCGCTCTATCCGTTCCATCCACTTCATCCGTTCCATCCACTTCATCCGCTACATCCACCTGATCCGCTCCATCAACTTCATCTGTTCCATCCACTTCTTCCGTTCCATCTACTTCATCGGTTCCTTCCGCTTCATCCGTTCCATCCACTACATCCGTTCCATCTGCTTCATCCGCTCCATCCGCTTCATCCGTTCCACCCGCTTCATCCGTTCCATCCGCTTCATCCGCTTCATCCGCTCCATCCACTTCATCCGTTCCATCCACTTCATCCGCTCCATCCACTTCATTTGCTCCATCCGTTCCATCCACTTCATCCGTTCCATCTACTTCATCCATTCCATCCACTTCATCCGTTTCATCCATTTCATCCCTTTTATCCACTTCATTTGTTCTGCTCAGTTTATCTGTTTTACTTACACTGGCAGTTTTAGTTTCCATTTTCTCGGTCGGGTCTCTATGCTGGATTGTTATTTTTGATTCAGGAACCTTGGATTTGTGTTTATTGTGGCTGTTTATACTGTTTGTGCTTAAGGGAAGAGACATGTTTTCAGTAATTTGCAGAAATACATGAGGTCTTCGGTGAGTCGGATGTGGGGTGGAAGTGAGTTCCACAGACTGGGGGCCAAGGCTGGGAATGATGATCCACCTTACCTGACTGAGTTGGTTTTCGGTATCACTAGGAGGCGGTGTTGGATATTTTGTGTAGATTCGGGGTCTGGCGGTATTTTCTCACCGCCAAAAATAATGGTAATTTGGTGATGACTACTCCTTGCATTTAGATTGGTTTTGGCCTTATTTCCATTCAGTGACCATTCCTTATTACATTATACGGGGTGAATTAATGGTATACATTATTGTCGGTGGTTTAGTGCTGAGCATCATTTTTCTGTTTAATTTGTGGCCCCAATATACACAAAACCCTTCATATTCTTAGACTGTTCTTGTGATCTATAGAGGCCTCGGACCTACATTCAGAAACACCACAGTTTCACATATAGCATTCACAATAACCTGTGGTATTATCACTAATTTATATACATTAGTGAACTATGTTTCCATAGGCCTGTTTGCTGGTTCATGGACCCCCAGCAATGTCTATTGTATTAAATTCCACTCAGACACCATGCACTGAGTGGACACACGCACACAGCTATTTATCACTGCTAGTGCTATTATTCCATCTGCATGGGAAACATGACACATGTATTACCTAAAAATCTTCCCCCTTTTCCGACATATTATTCTAAATGAAATGCACCCACAAAAGACAAAAGCAAAAATACTCTACACGATTTGTGTACATATCATTTGTATTATAAACAGTTGCATTTCAAAATAACATCTTACCCTCTTTACTGCCGCATTATCTATAACAAACAGAAGAGAAAAAAAATACAGCAACAAAACGAAATTCCCTCTGCATTATTTGTAACAAGATGAAGAAAAAAAATTACAGCGACAGAACAAACTTCACTTTGTCAATTAAACACAGGGGATTCCCTTCGCTACTCTCCCTGCCTGATATTTACAGACAGTCATCCGTACAGCACACAATAGCCTCAATTCACTTGGATAATTACCAATTTTCTGTCCCCCAAGCGACCTCCCTTCGCTCGCCTCTGAGGAATGTGTTATGCTCACCTGGCTACCACAGGGGCGACGGTCGGAACTGGATAGCTGCGGCCTCCACCAACATGAATTGTAGTGCAGAGATGACTGACTGGACTGGCCTGCTCAATTTCATCTGATTGAACCGTAGGAGTATTTTCCTGAAAGCGGAGTAAAGGAATTAGCCACCCGTGGATTGAGCGAGCACACCCCCACTGTTTTCCCACTAATCACCTCCGATATTCCCTTTCACCAGTCTCACCTTATGATTTTGAATGATGAGCTCTCCATCCTGCGTGGAGTGCAGGTCCGCGTAGATAACCAGTTACTTCACTGATCCGAAGGAATTGGGTGAGCTCCAGACGAGTATTGACTCCGAGGTAAGTGGCAAGGAGCCTTAAGTATTTGGTTCTTAAGAGTTCAAAATGTCTGTTATTCACTCTTGTCCGATTCCTTCATTTGTATTGCAGCTTGATTCGAGAGGAGGTTGTCCTGTAGCAGCTGATTGCGTTTAGGTAAGAGTCTGTGTTACCCAACACTGTCCGTTAAAAAATGCCAGTGCTTAACCTGTTGCTTTCTCTCTCCTTACAGGTGCAGCATAAGACGATGTGGCATGTAGAAGAATAATATCTCCGGCGGTAACTCGGTAAGTCTATAATGATAATAGAAATTGTCTTTGTTGGTTTTCTCGGCTCACCTTATTGTCTTTCTTGGTCGCCTTAGGTGCCGGGAGTTCGGCGATGAATGATGAGCTGCGCCGGGTCGAGGAGGTGCTGTGAAGACTGGTAAGTATAGCGCGGCACTGCAGCTGGCGGTGCGACGTGCACAAAATAAAGTATTTTCCTTGTTCGGATGCGCAAAGGATCCAGGACCAGATGAGTTTCGAGGCGGGCGTGGCAGAAGACCGGATGCTGGACTGACAGGCAGGGTGAGCGTTACGCTGCAGGATGCAGAATAACACGAAGCATGTGCTGCTCATCGGGCGTGGTTTAAATAGACTCCAAAGTAGTCCCTGGTAAGAAGTTCCCCAAGACCACACCCGAGTAAAAAATAGTCCCTGAAACAAAGTAGTTCCTTCCAGGCCTCACGCTGGCTTAGATTCTTTGCAGCATGGTCTGCATGAGATAAGTTTCTTCATATGAGCCTGGCGCCTATGGTGCCAGGACTGATACCATATATGAGCCTGGCGCCTATGGCACCAGGACTGAACCCAGATAGCCCCTAGCTGGGGTGCCTGTGTTTTCAATAGGTGTCTGGATGCCTGCTCCCTGGACTGATGGACTTGGTCTGGATGTCCCGGGGTAGGCATCATGACAGCACTCCCCCCCAAGGCCCCTCCTAAGGTCGTTCTTCCCCTTGGTCCTGGTTTTTCTGCGAAATTCCGATGGAATCTTTCCACCAATCGAGGTGCATGAACGTAGTCACTAGGCTCCCATGACCTTTCTTGTGGCCCGTAACCCTTCCAGTCAATTAAATAAAAAAGTTGTGATTTGGCCATCTTAGAGTCCAGGATATTTTTAACTTCGAACTCGGGTTCCCCGTCTATTAGGATGGGGTCGGGTGGTTTGGTTATCCTGGATCCGGGTTGTACTGGCTTCAGAAGTGAAACGTGAAAGACGGGATGAATTCGCATATTAGAAGGTAATTCCAATTTGATGGCCACCGGGTTGATAATAGCTTTAATGGTGTAAGGCCCCAAATATCTAGGGTTAAAGGTCCGAGTTCCTTTTAGAGGTAGGTTTCTTGTAGCTAGCCAAACTTGATTCCCAACCTGGTATTGTGGGGCTTCACTTCTATGTTGATCTGCATTTTTCTTGTATTTTTCTTTTGCTCGTTTCAAATGTTCAGTTGCCTCCTTAAAGGCTTGTGTAATAGTAGCGTGTAGATGGTTTACTGCGGACATTTCCAAGTGTTGGGGAAGTCGAGTTCTGAGGTCCGATGATGATGCCCATATATGGTATAAAAGGGGCTTTGTCCGGTTCCTGAATGTACAGAGTTGTTGTATGCGTATTCGGAAATCCATAAAATATCCTTCCAATTGCCTTAGGTTTGGTGTAACATGCAACATAGGTATTGCTCAAGAGTCTGGTTGGTCCTCTTGATCTGACCATCGGTCTGGGGATGATGACTGGTTGATAACCTCACGTCGATTTGCGCCAATTGACAGCATTTCTTCCAAAACTGCGAAATAAACTGACTACCTCGGTCAGAGACCAACACGGAAAGAAATCCATGTATTCGGACAATGTTTTCAAGAAATTCCTTGGCCAAAGTTGAAGCTGAAGGTAATCCTTTTAAAGGAATAAAGTGAGCCATTTTGGAAAAAAGATCCACTATAATTAGAATGGTGTTAAATCCACTACATGGGGGAAAGGTCAGTAATAAAATCTAGGGACAAGGTGTGCCATGGTATAGGTGGAATATCCGAAGGTTTTAAAAGACCAACTGGTTTCTTCTTCAGACTCTTGTTTTGGGTGCAGATACCACAAGATTGCACAAATGACTTTACGTCTCTCCGCCAGGTGGGCCACCAGAATTGTCTTTTAATTTTGGCCTCTGTCTTTGCAATTCCTGGGTGTCCCTCAATCAAAGGATCATGATAATTGGAGATAACTAGTTCTTGTAGTTCCTTGTGTGGTAGGAATAGACGACCTTGATAGTAGGGTAGTTCATCGATGACTGAATAATCTTGGCCTTTCTTTAGCCATTCCTGCAAGGCAGCTGGATCGAAAAGTTGTTGGATCTTTAAATGAATGTCTTCTAGAGTTTGTAAAGTAGTTATAGCCAGGATTCTTTTCTCCGAAATTATAGGCACCGGTTCAGGGTTCGAATATGCTTCTCCCATTCCTATACGAGATAAGGCATCTGCTTTGCCATTTTTACAACGTGGTCGATAAGTAATCACGACATCGGATTCCGCGAAGAACAAGGCCCACCTAAGTTGACGTGATGATTGGGCCTTGGCTGTCTTCAAATATTGTAAATTCCTGTGATCAGTGATTACAGTGATGATATGCCTGGCACCGAGAAGATAATGCCGCCAAGCCTTGAAAGCAGATTTGATGGCCAATAACTCCTTATCGGTAACTGCATAGTTTAATTTGGGTGCCGAAAATGTTCTTGACCAGAATGCTACTGGATGAAGTTGGCCGGAATCAGGATCCTTCTGGGAAAGAACAGCCCCCATGGCTAAATTGGATGCATCAGTTTTAACTACGTATGGAAGTTCAGGGCGTGGGTGCTTTAAAACAGGTGCAGACGTGAATTTCAATTTTGGTTCTTGGAAGGCCCTTTCAGCCTGTTCGGTCCATAGGAAGCACTTATTCTTTCGCAAGAGTGCTGTGATGGGGTGTACAATATGTGAGAATTCTGGAATGAATCTGCAGTAGAAATTAGCAAATCCAAGATGCTTTGTACTCCTTTAACTGAACTAGGTGATGGCCACTTGAGGATTGCGTCCACCTTTCGAGAGTCCATTCAAACTCCTTTTGGGGTCAGGATAAATCGAAGGAATTCGACTTCTGTAGAGTGAAAAATGCATTTTTCCAATTTTGCAAATAACTTATGCTGGCGTCGTTTTTAAAGGACGGCACAAACGTGCTTAACATGGTCTGATTCAGAGGAGGAGTACACAAGGATATTGTCTATGTATACAACAACACAGACGTCAATGAGTTCTCGAAGGACATCATTCATAAAATACTGGAAGGCTGCTGGTGCATTGCACAACCCGAAAGGCATCACCTGATATTCGAACAATCCATATTTGGTGTGAAAGGCAGTCTTCCATTTGTCGCCTTTCTTTACACGTACCAGATGATATGCCCATCGGAGATCTAACTTGGTGTAGATACAAGCATCCTTTACTTGGTCCAGTAATTCGAGGATCAGAGGTAATGGGTATCGGTTTTTTACCGTAATTTGGTTTAATGCGTGGTAATCTATGCACGTTCTAAGGTCACCTTCCTTTTTGGGCACGAAGAATAAAGCGGAGGCTGCGGGGGACTTGGATGGACGAATGAATCCATTAGCAATGTATTGATCCAGGTATTGTTGTAGATGACGGTTTTCGGGCTCCGTAAGGGCGTAGATCCTACTGCATGGGGGCTGTGCACCGGGTAAAAGATCGATCTGACAATCGTATGATCTGTGAGGCGGTAAAATGTTTGCCTGTTCTTTCTGAAAAACATCCTGAAATTCTTGATATTCCTGAAGTAACTGTGCAATTGGAGTAACTACAGTGGCCAAGCCTTTATCCAAGGTTTTTTCTGGGTAACACGTGTGTGCACAATCCGGGAAGGTCATTCTCTTCTCTCGCCATTCAATACAAGGATTATGTGTTTCCAACCACGGCATTCCAAGAATTGTTTGGAACTGCGGGGCCTTGATTAAGTCAAACACAATGCTTTCTCGATGCCCATCTTGACCCAACAATTTCACCTCTGTAGTGGAGTGAGTTACTGGCCCAGAGGCAATTTCAGTCCCATCGACAGTGGTGATGACATCAGTTGTGGTTTTTTTGCAAAGAGGCAGGTTCATCCTTGTAGCCAATTCGTGATCCATGTAGTTTCCGATGGCCCTGCTATCAATGTATGCTCTCACTTTGTGCATACGTGATGGCTGCCTTGGATCAATAAGGACTATTGGCACAATTAGGTGCAAGGTCTGAGTGTCCTTGTTTAAGTTCGGCAAGCGTACCTCTACGCTTGTCGGGCGTGGTCGTTTCCCGAGTCAGGCTCTATATGGCTTTTGTCCACAACTCCTACCACCTTCTTGGGTGGTTTAACAGGGCAATCTCGCAGAAAATGTCCCAAAGTTCCACAGTACAGACACAATTGTCATCTCTTTTCTTTTTCCTTTTGAGTCAAGGGTCCTTTAGCCCCCCCCCGATCTGCATGGATTCTGATGCATCTGTTCCCTTGGGGGGTAACGTTGGGTTTAATAAATACCCGATTCTCAAATTTAGCTCGATCAGCCTTTCTATTCTGAAGTCTGTGATCTAACTGGACTACCAAGTCTATATATTCAGCGCAATCTGGGGTGGATTCACTACTTGAGCTAACACATCTTTGAGTTCTCCTCGGAGTCCACAATGAAATAACGTAATTCGTTTTGCCTCAGGCCATCCGGTTTCCACCACCAACCTATTAAATGTTGTAATTAAGGTGAGCAGATCCTGGTTACCCTGTCGTAGGGACAAAGTTTGTTATCCAAGGCCTGTCCTTGTAAATGTCGGGCGAATAGTCTTTCCATGCTTGTTTGAAAGCCCTAAAAATCCTGAAGAAGAGGATCATCCTGGTTGACGAGTGGAATTGACCAATCAGCTGCGCTTCCACTGAGATACGATAGTACAAAGGCTACTTTGGCTTGATCGTTTGGAAAGGCTTCAGGTCTACATAAAAAGTGCAAGCGGCACTGGTTCATAAATACGTTGAACCTTTTTGGGTCTCCGGCAAAGCGTTCGGGTGGTGGTAAAGGAATATTTCCAGGTAAAACTATTTGCACAGGGTAGCTTGATGGAGCAGGAGTTGGGTTCCCCCCGAGTCCAGGTAAGGGTGTTTTCCCAACTTGGTTTTGCAGCAGTTGCCTAGCAAGATCATCAGTGCAATCCTTACACACAATCAGTTCTCTACTGAGAGCATTAGTTTCTTGGCGGGCGGAATGTACTTCTGCCCTAAGTTCCCCTAATAATAGGGCCAGTTGGTCAGTTTCTGAGGGCTCCATAACGCCCGGGTGGGAATTTTTTGGGAGGATTTGCGTTCTGTTGCGCTCACCTGTCTCCCACAGGGGCGACAGTCGGAACTGGATAGCTGCTGCCTCCACCAACGTGAATTGTAGCGCAGAGATGACTGACTGGACTGGCCTGCTCAATTTCGCCTGCTTGACCCGTAGGAGTATTCTCCTGAAAGCGGAGAAAAGGAATTAGCCACCCATGGATTGAGCGAGCACAGCCCCAACGTTTTCCCACTAATCACCTCCGATATTCCCTTTCACCAGTCTCACCTTATGGTTTTGAATGATGAGCTCTCCATCCTGCGTGGAGTGCAGGGGCGCGTAGATAACCAGTTACTTCACTGTCCAAAGGAATTGGGTGAGTTCCAGACGAATATTGACTCCGAGGTAAGTGGCGAGGAGCCTTAAGTATTTGGTTCTTAAGAGTTCAAAATGTCTGTTATTCACTCTTGTCCGATTCCTTCATTTGTATTGCAGCTTGATTCGAGAGGAGGTTGTCCTGTAGCAGCTGATTGCGTTTAGGTAAGAGTCTGTGCTACCCAACACTGTCCGTTAAAAAATGCCAGTGCTTAACCTGTTGCTTTCTCTCTCCTTACAGGTGCAGCGTAAGACGATGTGGCGTGTAGAAGAATAATATCTCTGGCGGTAACTCGGTAAGTCTATAATGATAATAGAAATTGTCTTTGTTGGTTTTCTCGGCTCACCTTATTGTCTTTCTTCGTCCCCTTAGGTGCCGGGAGTTCGGCGATGAATGATGAGCTGCACGGGGTCGAGGAGGTGCTCTGAAGACTGGTAAGTATAGCGCGGCGCTGCAGCTGGTGGTGCGACGCGCACAAAATAAAGTCTTTTCCTTGTTCAGATGCGCGAAGGATCCAGGATCAGATGAAGAATGAAGGTAATGTTCTTGCTCTAACCTTTTCTTCTTATTTCCCTTCTTTCTAGGAGCTCCGGATTCAAGGCGGGCGTGGGAGAACACTGGATGCTGGACTGACAGACACAATGAGCGTTACACTGCAGGATGCAGAATAACGCGAAGCGTGTGCTGCTCATCGGGCGTGGTTTAAATAGCCTCCAAAGTAGTCCCAGGTAAGAAGTTCTCCAAAGACCACACCCGAGTAAAAAATAGTCCCTGAAACAAAGTAGTTCCTTCCAGGCCTCACGTTGGCTTGGATTCTTTGCAGTATGAGTTTCTTCATATGAGCCTGGCGCCTATGGCGCCAGGACTGATCCCATATATGAGCATGGCGCCTACGGCACCAGGACTGAACCCAGATAGCCCCTAGCCGGGGTGGCTAGGTTTTCAATGGGTGCCTGGATGCCTGCTCCCTGGACTGATGGACTTGGTCTGGATGTCCGGGGGTAGGCATCATGACAGCATGGGCCCAGGGTTGTCTTCGTAATCTTGAAAGCTTTAAGTGCACAGCGAGAAGATGCAGTTATCTGCAGTTCTCAAGCCGGTGCTAAGTGAGACTGGGAATTCCTCCTCACAGCCCAGTCTCAGATGGTCCGTTTCAGCAGCTAAGCAAAAAGTAATCTGAACTTTTTTCTGTCAGACTTTTCCAGCAAGCCTCTGTCTCGCCCCCCTCTGCTTACGTGGAACCGCTGCAGATACTCTGCACCAATCAAATTAAAAATACTGTATCACCCTTCCTTCCACAATAGCTCATTTTTTACAGTAAGAAACTGTAGCTAAACTCATTTCCTGGCATGCAGATTCTGCTTTCTGCAAACACAGTGAACAAAGAGAGAAGAAAAAAAAATCCAAGTGCACGTTTAAAAATGAATCTCAGAACATGTATTTCTACCTCTTTTCCACATAGAGATTACATTATAATGTTACTGAGTTAGTACTAGTGATTAGTATTTGTTAATTAAGTCAGTCAATTAGATAGCTAATGAGGCATTTCAAGTAAGAGAATACAAAAAAAATGTGTGTACATTTAAACCTGCAGTCTGCCTCCATTTGAATACCCATATGTTATGCTAGCAACATAGGGCTGGCTATTTGTGTGCCACATTGTTGCTGGCAATAGAATGCTATCACATTCAGTGAAGCGCTATACTCCAAAGCACAATAAATTATACTACATTATCCCTACTTTTCAGAGAATTTGGCAGTGGTCCAAGCCACAATTGGAAGAAACTCAAATCACACTCCTTTTTTATTTTTCATCATAGCAATTCAACAAAATGAACATTCACACATTTCACAATAAATCACTGTTCCACCACCGTAATATCGAAATTAATCTCTGAGTCCATCAGTCCAATCACTGTTCCACCACCGTAATATCGAAATTCTTCTCTGAGTCCATCAGTCCTCATAAAATATGTTACATATATCTTCCCAATTGAGGTGTTTATAGTCCAGTGTCTTGTTCTTATACTTGAAGTCAATCATAAAACAATAAAATAAAATAAAATAAATAATGAAATCAAAGAATTAACATAACAAATTAAAATAATTAATTAAAACAATAAAGATGTGGAACTCCATACTCCAGGACACATCGGAATTCATACACCAACAATGCTGCAAGTTCATTATTCTTCTACTGTTGTCTGCCTCTGATATGTCCCAATCAGCAACATCCCATCATCTGGTTCATTTGGGGCACTCTTTCATCCTGGCACTCTTGGATGCTTTTTCCATAGGAGTCATCTCTTTTGGCATCCCGGTTACTTTGTCTTCACCTCCGCCCGGAGGCAGGTATCGCTTGATCTTCATCCAGGGGACTCCAGGACTCCATCGTCTCCCGTGTCCTCCGGTCCCGTGAACTCCGACCAAAGATTTGTTAGTGTTCTAAATCAAATAGAAAATAAACAAATTAAGTATATAGCACAATACTAATTTCACCCTTTTCCCCAAAAAAATATCCATGTGCTTTTGCAAAACCTTTTGGCCTTTTCTTTTCGCCTTCTGAAATTAAGCACATGTTAGAGAGAAAACAAACATACAAGAAGCATCATTGATCATTTAACATATTTCAACTTTGTAAAAATAATATTACTAGTTTAAACCCTCTTTTAATGATCATCACATATAGTCTCTTTTTTTAATCTATTCTATTACAACCATCACTTCTATTTTTATTTCTCTGTCATTGCCCTATGAATAGATTCATGTATCCTCTTTCATGTATTTAAGGGGCTTTATCTGTTTCTACATGCTCAAGCCTTTTTACCTCATGTTTGGGGTGCCAGGGTTTAATTTGATTTACGTGAACAAACTGTTATGTTACTGTTTCACCTTCAGTCTTCAAAATTTTGCACACCACGGAGATATCTTATCTATAATTCTAAATTGCCCCTGCCAGGCTGCCAGAAATTTAGAATTTTTCTGTTTACCTTTTCCAAAATGAAATGTTTCCACATGATCCCCCACACAATATTCTTTCACCGATGTCTTTTTATCATAATATGACTTTGCAGCCCTTTCTAGATTCCGCTGCACAAAAGCAAATCCATGTATTCATGAACTGTAGATGCGCTTACTGTGTCTGCTCATGTGTTCTGTATAGCAAGTGTTGCAGCAACACCATTTTCCTACCTGTCAATTCTTCATGAGGGCTAATACCTGTTGCTTTGGCAGGAGTTGATCTGATTGCCATCAAAACCAAAGGTAAACGTAAATCCCAGCTGGAACCTGCCTCTGATACAAACTTCTTTAATATATCCACAACAGACCTAGTACAGCGTTCAACTTCCCCAGAAGAAGCAGGTTTATATGCAACGTGTAATTTTCTTTTCACTCCCAGTATTTGCCATACCTTACTCATAAGAGCACTTGTGAAATGACTTCCTCTGTCTGATTCTATTCTTTGTGGTAACCCAAATCTTGAAAATATACGATTTACCAGTAATGTAGCTGCTGTTTGCGCACTACAATCTGGTGCAGGAATACACTCTATCCATATTGACATCAAACAGACCACACTCAAAATATACCGGTTCCCCCTGCTCGACCTCTTTACAGGCCCTCCATAGTCTATTTGCAAATCTGACCATGGAAGAGTTAGGCCTCTTTTCATTAATGGGGCTCTTTGCATTGGTGAATCAGGTTTAAATTGGGCACATACTAGATAACCTCTAGTATATAATTCCACATATTGGGACATATGTGGCCAGTAAACATAATCTTTCAGTATCTCCAATGTTTTTTGTGAACCTCTGTGGCCTGCAGTTATTGCATCATGCGCATGGTGTAGCATTAACCCTCTGAATGAAAGGGTAACACCCACTGTATTTGTCCTGTTATGGACTCTCTAATCATGAGCCCATCCTCTAGTCTAATTTGTTTCTTATTCTTTGATAGCACCCTCAACTCTTCTTTTCCCACACAATTATTTTCTGTTAAAGGGTTTTGTTCAGGGTCTATCAAATGATTATAATAGATTCCCAAAATTAGATCATCCTTTTGTGCCTTAATCAGATCTTGATCTGGTGTATCGTAACTCCATTGTACTACTGGTTGATCCACCTCTTTTGGCACTTTAGAGCGTGTTACTGCATCAATTTGTATTTCACCAAGTAAATGTTCAATAGATAGCAACTCTCCCATCACAGCCCCAATTTTAGCTAAGTGATCTGCCTTATCATTCCCCTCCTTATCCTCTCCTGGAGTTTTTAAATGTCCACAAATTTTTCTCCAGTATATTGTCAAATCATTCTCTGACACCAATTTGTCTATGGCTTGTATCATTTTTCCATGTTTAAGGGGCTTCTTGTTGTACGTAGTCATGCCTCTTGCTTTCCAGCCAGGTAAATATTCCACAAAGCTATTTCGTGCATAATCAGAATCAGTCACCAGGACAATTTCACTAAATTTATTATCAACTGCAGTAGTAATTGCTTTAAAAATGGCTGCCAATTCCGCTACTTGACTGCTCCTAGCTCTTATTCTTATCCCTATACTGGGGATGTCTTCACATTTCAACCAGACATTTCCTATTCCTGACACCAATTGTTTATTACTGTCATTTTCAATGTGAAAAGCACAACCATCAACATATACAGTTGGTAAACCCTTGCATGTCTTTTCATCAAAAGCTTTGTGTGGTGATTGCCCAAATTCCTGTAAACTAGATTCCACTTCTACTTCGCTTGATACATATGCAGCTGCACAGTCATGTAGATCTGCTAAACCTTGAGCAACTGGGCTCTTCTTATTTTGGCCATATCTCACTTCTACAGGAAAATCTTGCAATGCCAGCGTCCATGAAGTGATTCTGGACTGTGCTAGGTTACCTGACCTATTTCTTGCCACCGTCCATGAAATGATTCTGGACTGTGCTAGGTTACCTGACCTAATTCTTTTACTCTCTAAAAACTGCAAAGGTTGATGATTTGTCTCAATAATCACCTTTTCTCCCTGAACAATGAGGCGGAAATGTTGTAGCGTCCACACAGTGGTCAAAAGGGCCTTTTCACATTCATTAAATTTCATTTCAAATTGGGAAAACGCCTTACTTGCATAGGCAATGGTCTTGTGATTCAAATCATGTTTTTGTGATAATACTGCTGACATACAATGTTCAGATAAACCTATTTCTATTAAGAAATCCCTATCCTTTATGGGGTATGCTAAACATGGTGCCTTTACAAGACATTCCTTTAATTTAGCTACTGCCTCAGACTGCTCTTTTTCCCATTTCCAGGGTGTATTCGGCTTTAGCAGTTTAGTCAATGGTTGAGTAATTTCAGCATAATTTTCAATGAACTTCCTGTTATAGCCCATCATTCCTAATATACCTTTTAACCCTTTCACACTTTTAGGGTCTTTTAGTTTTTGTATGGCCTCTGCTTTCTTCTTTTGTGGGTTTAGTCCATGTTCAGTCACTTCATGGCCTAGAAAATTCACTTTTTTCTTGCAACATTGTATTGATTCTTTGGTGCCTGCTTTTTGCAATTGGCCACGAACATGTCTTATTTCATCAAAATGGCTTTTCAATCTTTCATTTTTTATCAGGACATCATCCACGTAAACTATGGTCCCCTTTCCGCTGCATCAGGCATAGCCTTTCTCAAAAATATTCCAAATTCACTCCCACTATTGACATACCCGAATGGAACTCTAACCCATGTGTATTGGGTCTTATCAAATGAAAATGAAAATAAATTCTGAATCTCCTCTGCCAATGGCACACACCAATATCCAGATGTGAGATCTAATGTAGTAAACACTTTTGAGCCATGGACCTGAGCCAAGCCTTGATCAATGAATGGCAGTGACCATCTGGATACTGGCACATTTTTATTTAATACCCTCAAATCTGCACATAGCCGCCATTGACCATTTGGCTTTAACACACCTAAGATAGGTGTGTTGGATGTGCTATGAAAAGGCCTGATGATTCCCCGAGACTCCAAATTTTTAATTATCTCTGCCAATGACTCTAAGCATGCCAGTGGTAACCTATACTGGCACACAAATACTGGGTTTCTACTACATCCTTCCGGTAGCGTGGCCACATGTAAATTAGTTAGTCCACAATCATAAGCATCTTTAGCAAAGACATCTTTAAATTCCATAAATATTTTCATCAATTCATTTCTATCCTCATCACTGTCGCATGCATCTGCTGATAAAATCTGCTCCTCTACCATTTTTGAAAATTCTGGGAAATCTTCTAGTGGAGGAATCTCTGTGCTTTCTTCTAACTGTGTGGCTGTGTCTCTCTGTAATGCTGCCACTTAAAAATATTTTGGTATATCAGCTTCCACTTCAAAGGGCTGATTTTCTGTTTCATTTTCATTTAATTCAAATATTATATAATCCTCTTGATGACAGCACACTGTCTCATTTGAATCATAAGGGTACACAGAATTAAATTTAAAGTATCCTTTGGGCTGAGAATCCAGGTATTCTGGCAACTCACCCTTCGCATTCACATACTTTTCATGGATATTTCCAATCACCATGTTATTTAGATCTGCAGTATAATATGATTTTTGTATGGCCATACCTAATGAAGAATTTTCCTCTAAATGAATATCTTGACACCCTTTATTATTCACCATAAATTTTACAGACCCTTCACCAACATCTATCAATGGAATGTATTCATAATCCAGGCCTTGCTGTTTTATGGATTCATTCAAGCACACAAATGCATCAGAATCCTTCATCTGCTGTCCATTTTTGCACTTTAGCGTTATTGCAAACTGCTTGGTGAATGCAGGGATACTAATATCCTTCCCCAGCTGTAATTCAATTGCATATGGGACCAGCTGTGCGCAATGATAAGCCCTTCTTTTGTCTTCAAATTCAGGTGCCGGCCCACCTAGGCGTGACCATATTTGTTGTTTAAGGAAATCTAACACCATACACATTCTGTGCATGATATCATTGCCCATGTAAAAGTCCTTTTGTGTCCCACTCACTATCCAAACATTATGGTGAATTGTTTTTTGTCCAATACTAATCTTCAGCATGCATCTGCCTGCAATTCGGTTTTCAAAGTCTGGACTGTCCAAACCAGAGACATATTGGTTTTTAATTCTAAATTTCAGGGATCTCCTCCCTCTCCATTATTTTTTGCAGCAATTTCTCATTAATAAAGCTTATTTCCTGTTCAAGTGCTGAAGTGGCTTTTATTATTTTAGAATAGTCATTTATACCAATGTGAACCCATGGTTGCTCATCTTCCATGTGTATTTCAGCAAGAGTGGTGATATGTTTTTCTGTATCTGTCTTAGGAGCAGTATTCTGTTTGCATGTCTTTTCTTTTAAATAGAAACATAATGTGTGCTCATCTATGGCAGTTTGCCATTTTTTCCTTGGGTCTAAATATATTAGTACAGATTGTTTCTCATCTTCACTCTGAATTTTATCTTGACACATCAAGATAACAGTGACGCTAGGTATACAGATATTCTGGAGATATACCTCTACTGCATCATTTGTTTTGGCAACGGTGTGACATTCATTTATATTGTTGTTTTGTGATTTTAGTTTCTTAGGTCTCAATGGTTTTTTGGTTAAGGACCACCGTACTCCATTCACCCCATCTATGAGAGGAGACAATCTTTTCAGGCAATCTGTTCCCATCAGAACTGGAATTTCACAAATAGATGTGATCAATACCTCCTGTTTCATTCTGTGTTTTCATATCTTTATGTCAACCTCGGTAACACCTATAATAGGCACCACCTCCCCGTTAAAATTATGCACTGGACCTTCATTTTGCTTTACTGTGATCTGATTCTGTGGGGATCTTCCTTCATTGATGTTCTTCACCAATTCTTTGGACATAATTGTGACCTGTGCGCCAGTGTCAATCATTGCAAATATATTGCATTTCTCTTCTATAGTGATGGGAGCATAGTACCTGTCTTCAACTTCCTCTAACAAACATAAGAAGTGCAAATTCTTACTGATTTCAGGACTCACCTTTCTCAGGCCTTTTTCACTTTTGGCTAAACACATTGGTAAATGGAAAGATATTTTCCCTCCTTTCTGTCCATTTCTGTGTGAGAGACTTTATTCATTTCTCCATGTTCAGAGGTTTTTTGCAGTGTGGCCACTCTTCGCCCATCCATCCAGGTATCATCAGACGCCACATTACAATCCTCCAACTGAACATGTGTAACAACATCACTTGGCAATTTGTCATTGTCTAACTCTGTGCATTTGTGATCATTTAGTGTAATACCAGCCCTTTCAGCCTCTTCAAAAATATGTGGCTCAAAGAATTCTTCAGGTGATTGATATGTACCCTCCTTTTGAGTATTTTTTTGTTCTGCCTGTGTTTGGTTATTGTTCTGATTGCCCAGGGAAGGAGTTATAGCTTTCCCACTCACTCCCTGTTCACTGGTATTCCCCATGCATGAGTCATTTTTCTTAAATCTGTCTCTTTGTTCCATTGGAATTTCAGGTTTTCCTTTTTTATTTGTACAAATCTCCAATGTTTGATTTAGCTCTAGGTTAAACCGAACTTCTTTCATAAGGGTATTTGCACTTTCTGTCACATGTTCATTTATCGGTATCTTTATTTTTGAATCTTTATACGTCTCAGAGTCATTATGGAAAATCACATCAGAGCAATCTGTGTTTTCTTGGCACTGCAGGTATTATAAGTACTTAGTCACTTTTCAGAAACCACACGGTCATTGCTATGGCCTTCTGCCCCCTCCTTTGATGACTGTTTTTGTGCTGTACAAATCTTTCCTATTTGCTCAGCTAACATTTTCACTTGGGCCTCGAGACACTGGAATCTTTCCATCTCTCTAGAATCCTCTCTGTGTGCCCTAGATCGATATTGGTTGTTTTCCCCCTGATTGGATCTATTCTGATACCTCTCAGGGGAATGATTTCTACTGGGATTGTTCCTGAACTCTTGATTCATATGTGGAGTGGAGCGGGGTGCACCCATCCTTTGGTTTTATTCCCCTGGTGGGGAATCATTGTACTGACGTGGAACTTCATTCATATTCTGCCTCATGTCCTGTCTCTCATGTTGTGGGTACTGACCCCTATGTTGATTCCCATTATCAGTAAATCGATCCACATATCGGGGTCCATCCTGATTACCATATATCATGGTGTTGGGATCAAATCTGCTCTGTGTCCCCCATGTCTGGTAGGGACCATTATTTCTTTGATCCTGATTTTGTCTCTGGTTATTATTCATACCTGACATATCAGGTCTATAGCCTGCCCGAGGCCTATCTCCTAAGTACCTAGGACTGATGTAGCTCTCCCTATTACTAGGATCATGTGATTGAAACATTGGTGCAGGAAGTGACGACCTTTGTTGATTACCCCTTTCTTCAAGTGTCAAATTATTTTTACCTGGACTTTGAGCAGACTCAAAGGACATTTTGGCCGACCTGATTTCCATCACTGTTGCTGAGGGTTCTTTAGCTTTTGGTCTAGTGTCTTTCATTTTATCACTTTCTCTACCCTGACCATGGAGTACTTCATATAGTTTTGTGCTTTGGTGTACAATCCACTCAAGGGACTTGTCACGATCAAATTCACAGACCAACTGTGATATGATGTCTTTCTGCAGCCCATATAAGTAGGCAGTTTTAAATTCATTAGAATTGGGGTCAAAAGATACATCAAAGTGAGAAAATGCTGTTTTTAAGTCTTGTAAAAACTGGCGAGGGGATGTATTAGGCCCAGCAGTGATTGTGTAAGCAACGTTCTTCGCCTCCAGCAATGACTGGAAAGGAGAAAAATGACGCCTAATCTCTTTTTCAAACTCTGCCCATTCACATACTGCTGTTCATTCAATCCCCTTATGATACTGGCTGTGGGAGCATCTAGCGTTAAATAAAAATACTGTCTGTATTGTTCCTTAGGTATCTGGAGGGCTTTAAAAATGTCATGGACCGCTTCTAAGTGATCCTCTATGCAGCATTCCCCTCCCTTTTTAAATGGTTTGATCAGGGCTTTGATGGATTTCAATATTTTTATGGGGCTACTTGTGCTATACATGGAATTGTACTACTTAGTGATTCAACCCTGGTTCCAGGTGTATGGGATTGGTGGCGGCCCCCAATGGGTGTATCAAATCCCCCAAGGGCGCTGCAACCAAGTTCAGTCACCGGTCCAATCACTGGGGCACTAGCTCTTTAGGTAGAAATACGATTCACCTCAACTCCATTGAATGTGGTGCCCTGCCGTCTATCCTGGGACCTGGAAATGCATATTTGCTGTTCCAAATACTTACACTTCTTAAGGAGCCTGTCTGCCTCATTTTGCAAATAGTTGTTTTCATCACTCATTTTATTAATTACCTCCTGCATGTCGCCCATTTGCATTTGGCATTCATTGAATTCTTTGTTTCTCTTGTCTCTTTCTTGAAATATTTTAACCATTTCCTGTTCTGCATTTTGGAGATCACTTTCTTTTTCATAATGTTCTTTTTGTAAAATCTACATTTCCGAAACAATCTCATCTTTATCATGTCTAATGTGGTCTACCAATGCTTTTAAATGTACCAATTCTTGTTCACTGTCCTCAAACTGTTTTTTGCTTTTGGACAATTGAATAACAAGATCTCTACATTTTAACTGCATGTCTTTTTGACATCCTTCTAATTCTGTTCTTAACATTTCCTCCTTTTTACTTGCCCCATCTAGATCGACCTTTAACCTGTTAATCAGCTTAGTATCATTTTCTTGCATTTGCAGGCACCTATTCAAAATAAACCAGGTCTTGACGCATAGCCGTATCCTACAATCTTTCTCTGCGTGTTTATCAGCTGCATTTAATAATCTCAGAAGGCAGACCTGAATTATGCTGCCTTCTGCAAAAATGTTGTCTAGTGGTTCTTTCTGCACTTCACTATAAATGCGATTGTGACATTCTGTGGCATTATTTGACGACCGTGTCCCATGTGCATATAACTTTGCCTCTAAATATTGCACTAGTTCTGAGAATGTGGCTTCTATTTGAGACATTCTGAAATTCGTTTTTAGTGACACACTGCTATTATGAAATGGGTTCCCTCTAATGTACAGATGGTAGTGTGAGACATACTTGCCACGCCCAGTAGGTGCTCTACGATCACTTTCCTGGCCTGCAACGCACCATAAATATGTTGGATATTTTGTGTAGATTTGGGGTCTGGCGGTATTTTCTTACCACCAAAAATAATGGTAATTTGGTGATGACTATTCCTTGCATTTAGATTGGGTTTGGCCTTATTTCCTTTCAGTGACCATTCCTTATTACATTATATGGGATGATTTAGTGGTATACATTATTGTCGGTGGTTTAGTGGTGAGCATAGTTTTTCTGTTTTATTTGTGGCCCCAATATATACAAAACCCTGCTTTTTCTTAGACTGTTCTTGTGATCTATAGAGGCCTCGGACCTACATTCAGAAACACCACAGTTTCACATATAGCATTCTCAATAACCTGTGGTATTATCACTAATTTATATATATTAGTGAACTATGTTTCCATAGGCCTCTTTGCTGGTTCATGGATCCCCAGCAATGTCTATTGTATTAAATTCCACTCAGACACCATGCACTGAGTGGACACACGCACACAGCTATTTATCACTGCTAGTGCTATTATTCCATCTGCATGGGAAACATGACACATGTATTACCTAAAAATCTTCCCCCTTTTCCGAGATATTATTCTAAATGCACCCAGAAAAGACAAAAGCAAAAACACTCTACACGATTTGTGTACATATCATTTGTATTACAAACAGTTGCATTTCAAAATAACGTCTTACCCTCTTTACTGCCGCATTATCTATAACAAACAGAAGAGAAAAAAAATACAGCAACAAATCGAAATTCACTCCGCATTATTTGTAACAAGAAGAAGAAAAAAAAAAATTACAGCGACAGAACAAACTTCACTTTGTCAATTAAACACAGGGGATTCCCTTGGCTACTCTCCCTTCCTGATATTTATAGAAGGTCATCCGTACAGCACACAATAACCTCAATTCACTTGGATAATTACCAATTTTCTGTCCCCCACGCGACCTCCCTTCGCTCGCCTCCGAGGAATGGTCCCAAGTGCTAAGTGAGACTGGGAATGCCTCCTCACAGCCCAGTCTCAGATGGTCCGTGTCAGCAGCTCAGCAAAAAGTAATCTGAACTTTTTTTCTGTTAGACTTTTCCAGCAAACCTCTGTCTCAACCCCCTCTGTTTACGTGGAACCGCTGCAGATACTCTGCACCAATCAAATGAAAAAGACCGTATCACCCTTCCTTCCACAATAGCTCATTTTATTTACAGTAAGAAACTGTAGCTAAACTCATTTCCTGGCATGCAGATTCTGCTTTCTGCAAACACATTGAACAAAGAGAGAAGAAAAAAAAATCCAAGTGCACGTTTAAAAATGAATCTCAGAACATGTATTTCTACCTCTTTTCCACATATGGATTACATTATAATGTTACTGAGTTCATACTAGTGATTAGTATTTGTTAATTAAATCAGTCAATTAGATAGCTAATGTAGTCTCCTGTGAATGAGCCATTTCAAGAAAGAGAAAAAAAAAGAGAAAAAAAAATGGTGTACATTTAAACCTGCAGCCTGTCTCCATTTGCATACCCATATGTTATGCTAGCAACATAGGGCTGGCTATATATGTGCCACATTATTGCTGGCAATAGAATGCTATCACATTCAGTGAAGCGCTATACTCCAAAGCACAATAAATTATACTACAGCGGGCAGAGCTTGATCTTAGAGTGCACAGTGGATGGTAAGGTTTTAGTTTGTCCTGAAGGTATTGAGGTCCGGTTTTATGCATTGCTCGGTGAGAGATGCATAAGGTTTTGAAGGTCACCCTTCCAGCAGCCGGGAACCAGTGGAGAGTTTTGAGAGCTGGGGAGGTGTGATCTCTTGGGCCAAGTGCTAGTAGCAGTTTGGCTGCAGAATTTTGTGCTCTTTTTAGTTTAGTCAGGTGGTATGCTTGGACTCCGAGGTAGAGGGAGTTAGCATAGTCCAGTCTTGACATTACAAATGGTGAGTCTGTTGGGACAGGAGAGGCATGGAAAAATGCGCCTAAGAATTTTGAGGTGGTAGTGGCAGGACTTAGAGACATTGTTGACTTGGTGCGAGAGGGTAAGGTCAGTGTCGAAAGTGCATCCAAGGTTTTATTACTGAGGATCAGGTTGTCTGGGAATTGCCCATGGATGATGGCCAGGGTAGAGGGTGCGTGAGAAGTTCGGTGTTGCCACCCACCATGATTTCAGTTTTGGTGGGGTTTAAAAGGAGGTGGTTTGTGGTCATCCATTGAATAATGTCAAGGAGGCAGGCAGCAAGATCGGGCTGGCAGCTGGGTATTGAGTTATGGGGCCTCATTACGAGTTTGGAGGCAGCCATGGGGCTATTAGCACCATGACTGCCTCCAAACCGGGCTCCATTACAGGGTTCCTTCAATGAGTAATAACCGGGTCATTCCAACATTGGAGGACCCGGTTATTCCTCCTTGATGGAATGATTCCCCATTCCCATTTGAGCTCCCACAGGGCTCAATGGGAATGGGGAGGGAGGTAACAACGGGCACATTACAAATGATCCGTTATTACCTCCCTCTTCCCCTCGCGGGATCCGGAAAAGATGTCTGGTTTTACCAGACATCTGGTCCGGGTCCCCCAAAGGGAACCTCGTAATCAGCGCTCACGTAATGAAGGGTGCCGGTCCCGTACCGGCACCCTTCATTACGTGAGCGCCAGGGTCGTAATGAGGCCCCAGTTTTAGGATTAGTTGGATGTCATCGGCGTAGTTGTAGCACAGGATATTGTGCGAACAGATTATTCGTGGGAGGGTGGACATATAGAGGTTAACCAGGAGGGCTAATAGGCAGGCTCCTTGTGGAACTCCGGTATTGACTGGTCGGGCGGAGGTGGGTTGTTTCCTGTTGTTAAGGAAGGATGCTATCCACTTTAGAGCATTTCCACAGATTCCTAGGGAGTGGAGGCAGTCAAGGAGGATTGAGTGGTTGAATGTGTCGAAGGCGGCGGATAGGTCAAGAAGGATTAGTGCAGCGCATCCCGCAGAGTCTGCAGTGTTTTTAAGGTCATCCCAGATTGAGGTCAGTGTGGTTTCAGTTCCGTGTCGGGGTCTGAAACCTGATTGAGTGGGGTCTAGGAGATTGTTGGCTTCGACAAAGGCATTTAGTTGGGAGTAAGCGGTTTGGTCGATGAGTTTATTAAGGAACCTGGTGTTTGAGATGGGGCGGTAGTTTTTGGGGTCGAGAGGATTGAGGGAAGTTGTTTTTAGAAGGTGCTTGACATGAGCAGTTTTGAACGCGTTGGGAAAAATTCCCGAGGAGAGGGAGTCGTTTATGATGGTTCGTGCATATTCTCCTGTGCAGGTAGATGCAAATATTTCTTTGACAGTTGTGGCTGGGCAGGAGTCTAAAGCGTAGCCGGATGGTTTCCGGGTGGAGATAAGTTTGAGAAATTGATCCGTTGATATTGGTGTGAAAGAGTCGAAAGTCGGGTGGGTTGCAGTTGTAGGCGGTGGGTTGGCAGGTGGGGTGGGTGGATTGTGTGGTGGGTGCAAGAGGGCCAGTTTGTTGATTAGAGAATTTGTTCTTTTGAGAGCAGTGGTATAGAAGTGGAGAGAGAGTGAGTCGCAGAGAGATTGAGAAGGGGTCGATTGGGTGGTGATACATGATGTTTTGGTGATTTCAGAGATGATTTTGTGGAGTTCCTTGCTGAGGTTTTCAGAGTTCAGGATTCGAGAGTTGTAATGGGCTTTTTTTGCTTTCCAGATTTCGGGTTTGTAGTGGCAATGGTGCTGGGCCAAGGTGGATCTGCTAAGGGTGGTTTTATCTTTCTGTCATTTGCGTTCGAGGGATTTATATAGTTGTTTTTCCGTCTTCAGTTCTGGTGTAAACCATCTTGGAAAAGGGTCATGGCGAGCGGATGATTGGAAAGTGGGGGTGAGCGGGATTAATTAGGTATTGAGCCATGAGTCAAAGGCGTCGGAGGTTAAGTGTTCATTGCGTGGGGAGGTAGGGGGAGGAGACTGAAGGAGCGCCTCGACTAGGTCGGGAAGGATTTTTTGTTTCTTCCAGCATTTGCGTAGATTTGGAGGTTCTGGTTTGTGTGAGGGGAGGGGGGCAGGTGAGCAGATGTTGAAAAGGACAATGAAGTGATCTGACCAGATGATAGGGGTTTAGGTGTACCTGGTTGTGGGAGCTTAAGATGGCATCAAGAGTGTGTCCTTTGTAGTGAGTAGGACCGTTTATGTGGGTATGGAGGTTAATCACATCTAGGCAATCGACCAGAAAGTGGGTCATAGGGTTGGTGGGGATGTCAAGCCAGATATTGAACAGTGAGGGTGGGATTGTTTAATTGGATGGTGGCTATCGAATCGCAGAGGTTGCTTGAGAAATGTCTCTCGTAGCCCTGGGGTCTGTAGATGAGTAGGAAGCTGTGGGAGAACATTGGGGGAGGGATAGTTTGACGAGAAGCGATTCACAGGAAGGGATTGTTGGCTGGCTGTTGTTGATTGAGGCAGAGAAGTGTGACTTGAAGGCGATTGCTACTCCTCCTCCTGGTTGGTTGAATGGGATGTGGGAGTAGTCTGGGGGGAAGGCTTCATGGGTGATAGGGGCAAAGTCGTTGGAGAACCAGGTTTCAGTGATAAAGACTAGGTCTGGTTTGTCTGAGGCGAGGAGGTCAAAGATACTGTGACTGTTTCTTGCTACAGATCGGGCATTAAAAAGGATGCATCTTACTTCGGTACTTCGGTACAGGAGGATGATGTGGAGGTTGCTGAGGTGGGGGACCGGATGAGGGGGGAGTGGGTGGGTGGGTGTTCGGGGGGGTGAGGAGAGAGAGTGGAAAACTTCGGTGTGAGAGAGGGGGTGGTCGATGGTCAATGGGAAGTGTAGGTGGGGGGTCGTGATGGTGGGTGTTAGTGGGTGGGGTTGGACGGGTGTGTGAGGTTGGTTGGATTCGGGTCAAGAGACTTCAAAGTGGGGTGTAGGAGGTTAGGGGTTCCAGTTGTGGTTGGTGACAATTCAAGGGAGAGGGTAGGGTGAGGGAGGGGGGAGAGTGGTGACGATCGAGAGTGGGAGATTGAGGTGGTGGGTCAAGACAGGATTGGCGAGGATTAATGAGAGATTGAGGAAGACCAGGTATGTTTTCTTTTCAGGGTTTTTGTTGCGGTTGGTTTGGGAGAGAGGGTAGGGGGGCCGGAGGGTGAAAGGGATATGGCTACTTTTCTTGCCAGGGCGAGACGTGCAGTTTTTAGGGATGGAAGGAGCGGGGTCAGACGAGGATGTTTGGGGGAGTTGATGAGAGGAAGGGTTGCAGCGCTGGGTGTGCCTGGGAAGCTGGGTGGGCCGTTAGTTGCGGGCGTTGGGGGTGCGGGCATGATGATAGTGGGCGGGTGGGTGGAGGGGATAGGAGGTACAGGGGTTTTAAGATGGTCGGCTCACCATCGGGCTCCTCTGGCTTGGGGTTTGGATAGGGGATGGGGAGGGGGCGAGTTGGAGGGTGGGCTATATTGGGATGGGATGGTTCCTCTGGCTTGAGGGTTGGGCAGCGAGTGGGCTGAGAATGTGGTGGCAGGTGGGCTGGTTTGGGATGGGTTGGTTCTTCTGTCTTGAGAGTTGGATAGGGAGTGGACTGAGGATGTGGTGGAGGGCGGGATGGTTTGGAGAGGGGGAAAGGGAAGTAGGGCGAGAGGGAAGCGAGGCGGGCGTGAGAGGGTCTCTTTCGGCGGATCTTGGTGGGTCGGGTGGACTCATGGCGTGGCTAAGTTTGAACTATGTTACAGTTGGCATAGGATGATTTTGTTCACACTTTCCAGGTTCAACTATATCACAGGATGTTAATTATTCACACTTTCTAAGTTTACCTATACCACAGTTAAGGACAGTTTCTAAGTTCAACATAAACCACAGCAAGATATTATTGTTATAAGTCCCTGTCTTCAGAGCTCACTTTGCTCTCGGTGCTCGACCGAGCAACATCGGCGAGTGCCGCTTCCAGCCGATCCCATGTAAATATAGATTTTTATAAAATGTACATTTATTTTATATCAAAACTGATATAAAATAGAAAACACTTGTTTCTAATACATTGAATATAAATTCGAAATCAAGCATTTTTATATCAATGTTATATTAACTTTATATTAAGTGTATATCAAAGCACATCAAAAGGGGGAGGGACTATGACCGCAAGCAGGGGCATGACCGCCTGTCAAAATTGTGACTTGTGCAAAAGGGGGACCCTTCTACTACTCATATCAGCACAGCATTGTGTCCGCAGTGATCAAAACATAGGCAGAAATGATATGGGGCGATATATATAGAATTGGTTATTTATAACATGATTAAAACCCAGAGGTGTGTTGATGTGCGTCATGTTGCTTCCAAGGTGACCGCCTTGCCCCATAACTATCCTCCCGATACACGCTGATTTCAGAACCACTCCGACATGTAAACATAGTGAGCCCAAATCACACACATTTGCACTGGAGCAATTCTCGAGATACTCTGATCATCTCAGATTTGCTGTTGCCATGCCATATCTGAGTCGCAAAGCCAGAAACGTGAACATGTGCGGGAGAGCTGCCTGGATCATATCTGAGATGCCAGGAAGAAAATCTTTGTTAATCGCATTTGCAAATGAACATCTGATAGCAGATTTGCTCCACTTTTAGGCATTGGGATTCCAGTATAAGGTTGCAGGAGCAAATCGGAGAGGCTCAGAGCATTCCTTCTGATTTGCTCCAGTGCAAAACTTTGCGAATACGGCTCAGTGCGACGTTTAGTTTCACCATCCTTAGATGTGTATAAGTGTACTTTTTCAAGTCAAACTCACTGAAAAAAATATCCTGAGGTTTTTTTTTTCTGCTCTGGTATGAGAGCCTCTAGCGCTACGATCGATTGGTAGGATGCGGGGCGCCTCTTAATCACCTGAACCAGCATGGTTAAAACCATCAGCTACCGTGTGTAACTGTCCTAATAGCCCTTTTCATACTGCTCAAGCAGTTTTCAACTCCTTACCTCTGCAGCCACTTCAACAAATGCAATTTCTCTACCAGCAGGGAAACTTCGTGTCAAGCGGTCCAGGAAAGTCTGGCAGCACACGAAAAGGGGAACAGGTTCCTGAGGCAAAATCAGATGTGATGTACTCAGACACATCTGTGCTGTTCCAGCTCCTTCCCAGTTTCAGTGCAATCCTAATGGCGGCAGCTTGCACAGAAATAGCTACTGTACAAAACGCGGGGTGACAATCGAGATGAAAGGTATGCAGGGAAACAGAGATCGAAAAAAAGAGGGGGGTGGATCAAGGCACATCTGAAGGCAAGGAGTAAACTGGAGTGACAGGCAGCAAAGAAGGGGGAAGAGAGATTTGCAGATGAAATAAGAAAGACTAGAAGGCGATGGAGATTCCTTCGGAGAAAGGACATGAACGAGAATCAGTGGAAAGACAGAAAGATTAAACGCAATGAAAAAACAAAGAACCGTAGAAAAAAGAAACATGATCAACTATAACAAGGAAAGAAAGAAAGGGCGAATGAACGAAATAAAGAAAGAATGAAAGAAAGAGAAAGAAAATATTAAAAGGAAGGAAAGAAAGAGAAAGAAAGAAACAAACAAAGAAACGTCCCTGCCCCCCCCCCCCCAGTTGCACACCTGCACGGCCCCGCCTGGCAAACCTGCACTTGGGGCTGTATCTGCAACCCTACAACCCCCCCTACCTGCACGCATTTATCACTTGTTTTTCTGCACTTAACCCTGCACTGCCATCTGCTGGCCACACTTTTTGTTTTCAATGTTTGATCCCATGTCTTGCACTTGCTCCTCCACCCCTTCCTCTGGCACTTCTCCCCTTCCCTCTTCCCTGCACTTACGCGAGCCCAATGTCACTGGGCCTAATAAGATCGTTCTTGTACCCCCTGTCCCCTGTGCTTTGAAACACTTGTGTGTAGGCGCGTTATAAATAAAAAAATAATATCATATAAAAGAAGGAAGGAAAGAAAGAAAGAAAGAAAGAAAGAAAGAAAGAAAGAAAGAAAGAAAGAAAGAAAGAAAGAAAGAAAGAAAGAAAGACTAATAGCAATGAAGAAAACAAAGATGCGTAGAAAAAAGAGAAACATGATAAACTATAACAAGGAAGAAAGAAAGGGCAAATGAAAGAAATAAAGAAAGAAGGAGAAAGAACATACGGAACGAGAAAGAAAGAAAGAAGGAAAGAAAGAAAGAAAGAAAGAAAGAAAGAAAGAAAGAAAGAAAGAAAGAAAGAAAGAAAGAAAGAAAGAGCTAGCAAAAGCAGTAGAACAGAGTAGGATACGGGGGTGGAATTGCTTGATTCCCTTTGCACGCTTCAGTGGATGTGCCATGCATCACCACTGACCTTTCGGAAAGTGCCACTGTCATATTTAATACAAAGGGGGAGTGATCAGAATCTGGACATGCACCATATATTTATATAAATTGCACTTTAAGTGCGGCAGAAAGCGAGACTCCAATTTCAGCCAGCAGCGGTAACAAAGCATCCAGAAAGCTACCCCCACCCTATGTCCCCTCCCCCAACCCTGTCCTTTCATATGTTTCCTACTTGCAGAAACAAGACCTTGCCTGAGGAGAGATACAAAAGGCGCTGCTAAGGGCTATTAAGCATCGTTCATTCCCATTTGTGGGATTTATAGAATTACATGCATACAGAGCTGTAAAGAAAGACTGCATGGGCCTGAATTGTAATTTGGTTCCTGTCTGAGGAAGAACCAAGCTGAATCCCGCATTGAAACACCGCCCTCTAGCGGCCGAGCCCAGGGGCTCGCCCCAACCCTGCTCTCTCTGGCGTGAACACCTCAGACAAGGGTTTCACATCCCAGTGACACCTGCCTAATCCGAGAGATGTCTGTACATTTCAGATTAACGCAGATTACAGATGTATCTGCTGATGAACGAGTCAGTATAATGCTGCAGCGTGCAAGGCAAACTGCTATATATCCCCAACATGTCTGAGTGAATCAAGCCGGGATTAACCCATGGAGGCCAACTGTTAGTTAAAAGAGCCGTGCAATTTATGCTGTACAGAAAAAGGGCACCCACATCGTACAAAGAAAGACATTACAATGGAGTCATGCGACGAACATGTGGTTTTGGGAGAAAGTAGTTCTTAACAAGCTTTTCTAATCATTGGGACATTTCTTTTGAATCGTGAATTTCATGTACAGTACCATTTCCATTTGCGTTTAAGTGCAAAGGGGCACCGCTATGCACATTTTAACTTTCCCACGATGTAGTGGCGAAGTAAAATGTAAATTTTACTTTTCCACAATGCTCACGGAAAAGTGTAAATGCCTCACGCAATTAATGATTGCGTGAGGCATTTACAATGTATTCCTATGAAATTCCTATTTCCAATGTATTCCTCTGGAATCCGACTGCTTTCCACAGTTTGTAATTTCAGGCGTATTCTATCGGAATCCATTCAATTACCACCAGCATGGAAATAGATGCTGGCAGTAATTAAGCCATTTGTATCAGATGTAGTGGAAATAACATGCAGACATGGAAAGTGTGTCCTGCTCCCCAACTCCACCTGACACATTGTTGAAAAGCCCTAAATGAGTGAATATGGTTGTAAACGTGTTCAGCTATTTTAACCACCAGTTTAATCAGTTCACAGGATCGGCAACATGACTCTCCAATGACCGTTGTGATTTGCTCCAAAACTGCCACTCCTTAATTATTTGGTGGGAAAAGAAATGTGTTTTCCTACAGTCCAGCATGCTTGTTTCCTCCCCCTTCTAAACATTGTAATAATAGTTGCTAATATCTTTCATTTTCTATGTGTGTTTTTTTAATGTGTGTATTTTTCCGCTTATCACTTGCGAAATGTAAAATAAAAAAAGTGATTCCTCAGATGGAGACCAATAGGAGGGGAAGCAAATGTTGCCCAAAGCAAACTAAAAAAAGTCTCAAATGTTTGCAAAAGCTTTATAGAACCGGGGCTGATTATGGGGCAAATTCTCAATGTTGTTGTTGTTGCCACAACACATCTTATAATTTGCACCAAAACAAGATTCCCTCTGTTTTAAAAAGGGCATTCAAATGACCTATTTTAACCCTTTGCACATTTGCACAAATTAGAGGGCATTTCTGAATATTTTAAAGCGTATCCAGTATTAAAAAAATCTATTTGCTTTAAAATGCACAGAAAACAAAGACATTCTCCTGTGCCTGTTTAGAACATGTTTAGGGGGTGCACCATGCATGAAAGGGTCATTCCTGACCATATGATGATTTATTTTTATTTTTAAAACATAAGTGGTTTGATCCACTGCTGCCCACCTGCATTTCTATCCCTCAAAAAGGGAAGGAAATGTTTTTCTTCTTTTTCTTCCATTTCACAGTAATTGTGAAATGTGCTCAAAGTCATACATTAAGGGCCGAACCACAGAAAAGTGTGCATTGATCCCTCATAAATATTTACACCACCCCCTCAATATGCGTACCATGTTTTGCAACTGTAGTCAGTCCCCAGTATCTATGCCTGTGAACCCCTGTAAACCATGTCTTCACCCGCTAATCTGCATACAAGCACCTCTTACTGCGATCAGAACCCCAACTGCATGCACGCACCCCTAAATTCCAGATCGGACCGTACATTTGGGCCGTGATTTCTATGCGATTGGGGCCTTGAACGTGTTTTCATGTGGCGATGTGATCGGGTGCTTTGCATGCTGATTTCCCGAATTGATATTGCGTGGCCAGATCCATGAAACCGTGCAAGCGCCCTCGTAAGTCAAGGCTGAACCCCTGCAAAACCGCGTGAGCTCCTTCGTAAGTCAAGGTGGCAACCCTGCGAAACCGCTCAAGCTCCCTCATTAAGGCTGCTCCACTGCAAAACTGTACAAGTACCCTCGTAATTCAAGGCTGCACCCCTGTGAAACCGTGTGAGCTCCCTCGTAAGTCAAGGTTGCACCCTTGTGAAACTGTGCAAGCTCCCTTCTAAATCAAGGTTAAACCCCTACGAAACCGCGCAAGCTACCCCGCGAGTCAAGGCTGCAGCCCTGCAAACCTTGTGAGCTCCCTCGTAAGTCAAGGCTGTATCCCTGCAAAACTGCGCAAGATCACTTGTAAGTCAAGGCTGCAGCCCTGTGAAACCACGCAAGATCACTCGCAAGTCAAGACTGCAGCCCTGTGAAGCTGTGTGACATTGCTCGTGAGTCAAGGCTGCAACCCTGAAAATCTGCACGAGATTGCTCGCAAGTCAAGGTTGCAGCCCTCTGAGACCATGCAAGATTGCTTGTAAGTCAAGGGTGCAGCCTTGCCAAACCGCGCAAGATCGCTTGCAAGTCAATGCTGTAGCCCTACAAAACCGTGTGAGCTCCTTCGTAAGCCAAGGTGCAACCCTGCCAAACCGGGCAAGCTACCTCATAAGTTAAGGCTGCACCACTACTAAACTGCACAAGCTCCCTTGTAATTCAAGGCTGTACCCCTGTGAAACCGTGTGAGCTCCCTCGTAAGTCAAGGTTGCACCCTTGTGAGACTGTGCAAGCTCCCTCGTAAGTCAAGGTTGCACCCTTACAAAACCGTGCAAGCTCCCCTGTAAGTCAAGGCTACAAACGTGCAAAACCTTGTGAGCTCCTTCGTAATTCAAGGCTGTATCCTTGCAAAACTGTGCGAGATCACTCGTAAGTCAAGGCTGGAGCCCTGTGAAACCATGCAAGATAGCTCGTAAGTCAAGGCTGCAGCCTTGTGAAGCTGTGTGACATTGCACATGAGTCAAGCCTGCAACCCTGCAAATCTGCACAAGATTGCTCCTAAGTCAAGGTTGCAGCCCTTTGAAACCACGCAAGATTGCTTGTAAGGCAAGGGTGCAGCCCTGCCAAACTGCGCAAGATCGCTTGTAAGTCAATGCTGTAGCCCTGCAAAACCGTGCAAGATCGCTTGTAAGTCAAGACTGCAGCCCTGCAAAACCATGCGTGATTGCGCATAAGTCAAGGTTTCAGCCCTGCAAAACTGCGCGAGATCAGTCATAAGTCAAGGCTGCACCCCTGCGAAACCTTGCAAGATCGCCCCACTCCCAGGGCACCCAAACTGCTGCTATATACCTCTATTGCACAGCATCCACCTCAAGTCCAGACACCACCCACCCGACCCCTTCACCTCCACCACTATTCCAGGCAGCTCCTACAAGCCCAAACACCACCCACCAGACACCCTCACCTCCACAATACCCCAGGCAGCACCCTCAAGCCCTGACACCAACCACTAGCCACCCTCACATCCGCCACTACTTCAGGCAGCCCCTCAATCCCAGACACCACCAATCAGCCCCCCTCACCTCTGCCACAACTCCAGGCTGGCTTATCAAGCCCAGACACCACCCACAAGCCCCTAACCTCTGCCAACATCCCCAGGCAGCCCTTCAATCCCTGACACCACCCATCAGCCCCCTCACCTCCACCATTACCTCAGGCAGCCTCCTCAAGCCCCAACACCACCCACCAGCCCCTCTCACCTCTGCCACTACTACAGCCAGCCCCCTAAAGTCCAGACACCACCCACCAGCCCCCTTAGCTTCTTCCAGTACTCCAGGCGGTACCCTCAATCCCAGAAACACCCACCAGCCCCCCTCACTTCTGCCACTATTCCAGGCAGCCCCCTCAAGGCCAAACACCACCTACCAGACCCCATCACCTCTACCAATACTCCAAACAGCCCCCTCAAAGCCAGACACCCTCTAACAGCCCTGTAACCTCTAGCCTTACTACAGACAGCCCCATCAAACCCAGAAATCACCCACCATTCCCCCTCACTTCTGCCACTTCCCCAGGCAGCCCCTTGAAACTCAGACACCACCCACCAGCCCCCCTCACCTCTTCCACTACTCCAGGCAGCTCCCTCAAGCCCAGACACCATGCACCAGCCCCTCTCACCTCTGCCAATGCCACAGGCAGCCCCTTCTAGCGTGACACAACCCACCAGCCCTCCTCACCTCTGCCCATACCCCAGGCAGCCCCTTCCAGCCTGACACAATCCACCAGCCTCCTCACATCTGCCACTACTCAAGGCAGCCCCTCAACTCCAGACACCACTCACCAGCCCCCCTGACCGCTGCCACTACTCCAGGCAGTCCCCTCAAGCCCAGACACCACCAATCAGCCGCCCACACCTCCGCCACAACTCCAGTCAGACCCATCAAGCCCAGACACCACCCACCAGCCCCCTCACCTCCACCACTACTCCAGGCATCCCCCTCAAGCCCCGACACCAGCCATCAGCCCCTCTCACCTCTGCCACTACTCCAGGCAGCCCCTTCTAGCATGACACAACCTACCAGCCCTCCTCACCTCTGCCCATACACCAGGCAGCCCCTCCAAGCCTGACACAACCCACCAGCCATCCTCACCTCTGCCACTACTCAAGGCAGCCCCTCAACCCCAGACACCACTCACCAGCCCCCCTCACCGCTGCCACTACTCCAGGCAGTCCCCTCAAGCCCAGACACCACCAATCAGCCACCCTCACCTCCACCACAACTCCAGGCAGACCCATCAAGCCCAGACACCACCCATCAGCCCCCTCACCTCCACCACTACTCCAGGCAGACCCCTAAATCCAGACACCACCCGCCATTCCTCTTTGCTTCTTCCAGTACTCCAGGCAGTACCCTCGAACCCAGACACCACCCACCAGCCCCCTCACTTCTGCCACTATTCCAGGCACCGCCCTCAAGTCCAAACACCGCCCACCAGCCCATGTCACCTCTGCCACTACTCCAGACAGCCCCATCAAGCCCAGAAACCACCCATCATCCCCCCTCACTTCTGCCACTTCTCCAGGCAGCTCCCTCACACCCAGACACCACCCACCAGCACCCCTCACTTCTGCCACTACCCGAGGCATCCCTTCAAGCCCAGACACCACACAACAGCCCCACTCACCTCTGCCAATATGCCAAGGCAGCCTCCTGACAGTATATCACCCTACCAGTTCAATGTATAGCTGCAACTCACCTGAACATCTGTCGTCTGCCTCCACCATGAAGCAGACCGCCGACGTGTCCACCACCAACACAATCAACTGGTAGCACTGATGAGCAATCCAGGACCGGGGCATCTGCTGTCACTCCCCGGCAGACTTGAATATGCAGCACCTCAACTGGGCAGCACAATATTGCACCAACAACACTGTGGCCACACCATCCACATGTGACATGTGAATGCAATGCAAAGTGGTGTGTGCATATTGGCCATGGGTCTTTGCAAAGGCATCAAAGCACAGCAAGCAAATGCATGTTGAGGACAGAAGCACACAGAATTAAACATTGGGTGGATCCACTAATAATCACTAGACCTGTTACAGCTTGAGCATAGGTAGGCAGGGTCGTAGGGGTGGCAATGTCCCTGTCAGGAACAACAACATGACAGGCCTGTGCATGGGTAATGGGAGGTCAGTCAGAGAGTGCATGACTCAGTGAGACAGGAAATGTGTGCTGCCAACCAGAAACAGCAAACATGGGACACAACTGCATTCCTGTGGCAGAGATGGAGCATGACATGAGAGCTGGCAGTGTGTGACTGCACACGTTGACAATGCTCCAGTGATGTGTCCAGGCCACCCACCCACAGTTAGCCCACCTCCCACAGCAGCAACCACAGATAAATACACACTACAGTGAATAGAGTGTGGGCACATACACAATCCCAAGCTTGTGCAAAAGGGACACATGAACAACAGTGTACCTGGATTGAAAACAATGCAAAAGTGTGCAAATACACATGAACAGGTGGCAATTCATCCACAAGGAGTCACCAAAGAAATTCATAAGACATCCACACATCACTGCAACCATACTTGTATGTACATCATCACACACACACAACCGAAGCCTCCACGCCAACCACACTGACACACTTATGGCAAACACAGAGTGACACTGCATACGTAATTGAAAATTAAAACCATCCAGTGCAGCCTCCAGTCATCTGATGGTCTCACCCCACATGTCAGGCACATGTCCATCTCTCCACCTGCAAACATCACAGCCTCAACATGACACACACAGGCACACCACAATACACATGACCTGCAAAGAAGAGATGCACTGGGTGAAATTGAAACAATCAAATGCGCAGACAGACAGATGAACTGCATGAAGCATGGAATTAACTCATAAAAAACTGTATTGAACATAACTATACACATGAAAAACAGGGAGGAATGCTCCAGAAGTCTGTGGTAAAAGAAAAAAACCCTGAAATTAAACCTATTCCTAAACAACTATATACATGTAAAACTGGGAAGGTGGAGTCTGAGGGAAAAGAAAAAAAAGTGAAATTGACCCTACTCCTAAACAACTATATATATGTACTATATATCTGTTAAACGGGGAAGGGATGTCTCTGAAGTCCAGGGGAAAAGAAAAAATATAAATGAAATCTATACCTAAAGAAATATATAAAAATGCAGCAGGCTAGTCCTCCTCACCAATTTCAGACACCCTGTCCACCAGGGATGATTCACAAGCCACGTCCTCCTCCCTCAGGTGGACCTCTGTTGTTGCTGGAGGGCTTGCAGGGTGGACAACAACTGATGTTCTGCATTCCATGCTGACCTGCAAGTCACCTCCAGGATGGCAAACTGCATCCATGCCTGACGCAGCACCACCTCAGCCCTGGCCACCTTCACCTGTGCTTTCCATGACCACTGCCTTTCTGCAAGCAGCTGACTCTCATATTGCCGGAACACAGAAGAATTGGCCTGTCCCATTGTTGCCACCTGCATCCTTGGGGTGGTTTGCCCTGGTACAGTCTGCCTCCTTATATTTGCCATCTGCTGATGCCGTGCCAAGTGCGGTATGCCCTACGACATGAAGGCATTTGTTGGGGCATATGGCACCTGCACTGCTCTAAGATGCCTGCTGACCCTCCATTGCCCGTGTCAGTGCCTGCAGAGGTGACCACTCAGCTGACGTTGATGGGACTCCCACCTTGGGCAGGACATTATTTCCTCCAGACGGGGCGTTGGTGGTGGTACTAGTGCACAGGGGCTATGTTGTTATGTGTCCTGGAAGGCACCCTGCAGATGATTGGTGAGTGAACATCCCATAGAGCACACCAGAGAACAGGGCTGTCGCCAGAAAGGCCAGGAGGTGGCACAGCTCATTGTGATGATGCACAAGCATACCATGAGTAGCCTGTTCATCATCACAAATGACTGCAGTCTGCCTCTCTAGACCAGCCAGCAGGGGCAGCACCTGATCCCTGATGGACAGACAGGAGATGCTGGTCTCAGTGGAGGCATCCCGGATGGTGCGCATTGTGGCATCCAATGGCTCAGGGACAGGATTTGAATATGCACATCCACAGTGGCCTGCACAGCCTCATGCCCCTTTTTGACAGGGTTGCAGCATGAACACCCCGCTCAACACCCCCACCTGACCCCATGGGCTGGGTTTCAATGGCCACCTACTGCCCCTCCATCTGCGTCAACCTGGATGACTCCAGGGTGTCTTCTCCATGGATGGCCCTTGTGTGGCATCACCCACAGCTGCTTATGAGTCTCCTGCCTCCGTCACCTCCTGGGAGGTACCCTCAGCAGCCATGCTCGATGGTCCCCAGCACTACCACAGCCACATTGTGCCCCAAAGGGGAGCTGTCACAGCAGAGTGGCTGGGGCCTGTGCCTTTGTCTGGTTCATTATTCCCCACATCCATGCTCCACAGCACTGCTTCCACCTTCTCCAGCTGCAGCAACTGCAGTAAAGGGGATGCAGAACACTGACATCAGCGTACAGTGTCAAAGCATGTGTGGCATACACAACATTTACAGTAACATGAAGTAGCCATGGTACAACCAGCAACAGCCACAAACACAGCACAAAGACGACAATGCACAGACACATACCAAGATATATGATATGACACAATGGCAAAGGCAACATGACCCAACTGCAACCTGCTGATTTGCTATGGGAGACATACCACAGGGGCACAGTGGTGGGCAGGGAGACAACTGGTAGTTGGACAACCACGGAATGCATGGAAGCACACATGGGCCAGATTACTGCTGTGTACACATTGTTGGCAAGACACACAGTGGAATATGGGCTCCCAGAAGACACTCACAATTGCACTACTCACAGCATGGCCATGCCTATAACTTCTTGGGCATCTGTCCACACAAGCGCATCAAACAACATACCTCCCTGGTGCATGTGAGTATGCCATATCCCCAAGCACATGCGTATGGCATGCGCACACATCAACTCAGAGTATGCATGCAGCAGCATGACAGATCACATCAATGTCCCCGAAATGTCAATGCCACAACTTGACACCGCCAAACATCCATACGCACATGTCTCCTCTGTCTCTTCCAGATGTTGAGGGTGGATGGCCACATATTGCAATGGTCCTCACAACATCATGGCCATCATGCATGCCCCTCACATGGGCACAACATCCTCATCTGGCACCTTTGCTTTCCAAGCATATCTAACCATCAAGTGGCATTGAATGTGCACGGTTTGCCCAAATGTACAACTACACTCAATGCAAATACCAGCGCATGTCCAATAAACAGATGTCACACATCACACATGGGGAGCATTGTCTGGGGGCTCCATGCTGCTGTGGATCACTGAAACACACATGCTGCATACACAAGCATGTAACAAAAAATATGCAGGCCCATGCCCAATACACACTCACTCTAGAGCAGTGTACCACATGGCTACTCACCAGCAGCCTCCATACGCTGTTTCCAATCGCAGATCTGGGCATGAAGCTCTCAGTAGAACCTCACTAGGACCTGCATGTTGGTGTAAAATCTGCACCTGCCCACACGGTACACCTCCACGGTTGCACCGTCCATCAGGGAGTGAAATGCCTTGGTGTGGGTCCTGGACTTAAGGTCCTCCCATCGCTTATGAATGATCTTGGCGCAGCGGACTGCCACCTCTTCTACATTGATGGCAGCTGCGATGTTCACCCTGATCTGTTTGCGTCCTTCTTTCTGCCATTGCTTTGCGAGGTCGAAGAGGACATCATAGTTCACATGGACCTGAACAACTGGGATGCCAATTTCTCTGGAGCTCAAGTTGGCAGCCCTCTGCCTCACTGCCATGGGGTGTGTGCTCTGTTCAGAGGATGATGGTGCAAACATGGTAGGTGTGGGTGGGCAAAGTGCTCCCGTAGATGGGCTGTGGAGCAGTGGTGGTGAAATTGAGAGGTGGGAGTCCAACATGGCAGATGAGGGGCTCACAGGGCCGGACACAGGAGCACAGGAAATGGCAGGTCAGCAGGCACGCCCAGCACAGTGCAGGTGGGCAGCAGGCACTCACACTGGGTAGGTAGCAGCAGATGGCAAGGCAGGAGGCAGCAGAGGGGAGGAGGAGGCAGTAAAATTGGCATGGAGGCAGGAGAGGGGTTTCTTCCATGTGTAACTTTGAAGGCAGCCAAAAGCAAGTATTGGCCCTTAGTACGTAATTTACATGACAGGCGCTGCACGCAGCATGCCTATGCGGCTCACAGCGTTGATGGTGATATTTAAGAGTTTGCAATGCATGACACTAATTGTGTGTGTGAAGGAATGACGACTGATGAGTATCATTTACATGTTATTTGTTGTTATTCAAACTGTTTCCTTCAGGTAACACATACCGTATTTTACTTTTTGCGACTTGCATCTGCGCATGCGCACATGTATTAATGTCAATTCTGAGGCCTACAATGTATTGCATATGCAATTTCTGGTGCAGGCGTTCCTCTGCATATAGTGTACTGCTTTTTTCACCTGTCGGAAGCTTACCGGGTATCGTGTATTCAATTTTTGAGTTTAGGGGTAACTCTGCATATCACGTACTACTTTTTTCATCTTTCGGAAGCTTTCCAGATATCCCATACACAATTTTTGAGTTTATGGGTTCCTCTGTGTATCACATACCACATTGCTGGCTTTTGGGGTACATGGGAGCCTTACTGGACCACATATCAATGTTTCACATCACATAGACAGTTCCCTTCCTCATTTTGCCCAACACAATATCCTGCTGTACCTTACATTTCTCCTTTACACCTGAAAGATGAGTGTAAAGGCCCCAAGAGGGAAAAGGAGTAGATGGGGTCAGGGACGTGGCGAGGACAAATCTGCCTCAGCCCAAGGAGGACACAGTGGGTCTCAGCCCACAGGTGATCCGGAACCTGGACTTCGACGTGGTCGCAGCCAGACAGGTGAAGTAGTTGGACTAGGTCCAAGAAGCAAGAAGAGACTCCAACCCAAGACACAGCAAAGGAGATGGGTCCACAGAGGAAGAGGCACTTCAATGATGAGGAGCTCCAGATCCTCATTGACTAAATGACCAAACACCATTGTGCGATGTTCGTACATGCAGGGAGCATGTTTACATGTGCACATCAATTGGTGCATTGGCTTCGTGTCATTGACCTCATCAATGCTATAGGTCTGGAGAGGTGCAATGTTGAACGTCTCCAGAAGCGGTGGAATGATCTGACGTGGAGGACCAAAAATAAGCTCAGTGCCAACCTGGCCTCTGCACTGGCCACTGATGGGGGCCAGCAGAGGATGAGGAGCTGACTCCATTTGAAAAGGCCACAAGTCAACTCATCACCATTGTACATGTGCAAGTCGTGGGAAGTGTGATGCAGCAGATTCAGAGGAGGAGGAGTAAGAGTTGCTGGTACGTCAGTCCACCAGTCAAGGCTGTGGTGTAGTGCAACGTGAAAAGTCACATGTGTTGTAGGCCATTATCAGCTGTGCTCCAGCCTCTTCGGATTCTTCTGACTCTTGCTGATTCGGATGCAGAACCAGACATGGAGGACTCACTGAGGGAGAAGGTGATTGCCCCAACGGGCAGGTCGGATGGGGCTGTGGTTCTTTGGGGGTGCAGCTGGCTTCCCAAGGCCAATCAGTGGCAGGCCACACATCTGCAGTTGTTGCGGGTGCAAGGCCACCCTCCCGTGAGTTGGTGTCAGGTTCTGGGGCGGATATTCAATGGTGGGTTTCAGACCTGCAGCCAACGACTGAGGCACAACAGCAACAGGCCTGGTCCCTTGCATTACACTACTGTGGCCCCTCACACGTGGCGGACGTATGCAGTCTGGAGAGACAGTGAGGGAGCAGCAAATGTTGTGTAAGGCCATCCGGTCAAAGCAATGTATTGGATGGAATTGCAGAGGGCATGGATCAACTGGCCAAGAACGTGACCCCACCAGCAGCCCGGGATGCACAACAGATGCAGATCATGCAGTCCTCAAACCACTACCACAGACATGACGTGGAGGCCAACATCAAAGGCCAGCTGGCTGATCTGAGGTGTCTGCAGGCGTCCCCACATACAGATGATAGGGCACATTGAAAGGCCCTGATGCATGAAAGGTTGGCATCTCGTAGATCGATTCGCCATGAGATGTAGAGCTTGAGGACTGCACTGCATGATCAACTCCCAGCCATGAAGGACACTGCTTCACAAGGAGATGGATTACTTGAGACAGACACTGTCCCTGAAACTCAATGCGTCACAAGTGAGCATGCATACAGACTTTGTAGCCATTCGTGAGGAAGCGCATCATTACCTCACCGCCATTGGCCTGCTGGTTCATGCTTCAGTGTCACTGCTGGCCCTGGCCAATGAAGAACAGCCCTTGGCACTGCATGGATTGGATCTACCCCGACAACCACGTGCAGATCAATCACAGGATGAGGAGCCCAGCACACCCACACCTCTCCAACCACCATTACCGTGATGTTCATGAGCCCATGGAGTTGTAAAAAAACAATTATTTCATTTTCTCTGTCCGGCCATGTGGATTTGGAGATGCACCCACCACTCCCCTTCCACGGTGGACATTTTCTTTACCCCCATTACAGGATGGCCTTTTTTACATTTTTTACCTGAAAGGTGTGGTCTGAGTTTTGTTTTTCATTACCACTTGATGGGGAAGGATTAATTTTTCTTTATTTTCATACCCCTGTCCAGGATGGAGGCATGTTCTGTTTTCCCCATTCCGAGATGTGGAGGTACAGTTTCCAGTGGAGGTGATGAGGGAATCACTTCAAGGCAGCTTTATCAGCAGATAAATATGAGCACAGTCTCCTTTGTTATATCTGTATTAGTCGTCACCACAATATACGCATGCATTCTTAAAAATGTACTTCCTGGGGGTGTTATGTTTCAGTCACTGTAAATGTCAATACAGATGTGTGTTTGTCCCTGATGCATGTGGTACATCGTCCACTCCCCCTTTCTTCTGATCACCTGTTCTCCCTGTAGGTGTTGCCAGTGTACCCTGTGACCCATGCACAGTCACTGGGACATTCACATCACAGGTGTGTGGTCTGTTGGAGCGTGATTGAACAGCGGCATATTGTCCTCATGTCCATTTGCATTGTTATCCAACTGGGGAGGAGGGGTTGTTTCAGGGTACGGGCATGTGTTTGGATGCACTTATTTGTGGGGATGTTGAAGATATGGTTCTCTTTCAGGTTTTCATGGCAAAGTGATTTCTGCATGTTGTTCCTGTGAAGTGAAGCTGCTGATTGATCTTTCACAGGTGGCCTTAGTTTTCCAGTCTGCCCTTCACCATCACTTAATTTTACCCTTCCTCACCCCCAACATGTGCTAGTTTTCCATCTATGTGGCTTCCAGGCTCTCTGACCATGCTTGTTTTTACTCATGTGCTTATGTCTTTCTCTCTTGCCCACCTTCTTTCTACCCTGACCCACTGTAATGTACTACATGTCTCTCCTCATCTCCCCACCAGCCAGTCTCCTGTTTGTACCGTAATTCCCCAAACCCTCTCTCTCTCTCCAATCCACTGCAATACATTCATCATTCAGCGTCCTGTTTCACTCTTGCCCTTTGTCATCCTTCTCATCTGCTACCAGACTTATACTTCCACTCCCAAGACCAACAACTCCTCACTTTGAGTCCTTTTCATGCCATGAATCCATGGGTGACCAAAAGGCACAAGTGAAACCTGACAGTCGATATGCCTGCAAACAATGCCCCCACTTTTGGCCGCATCCCGGGTTGGAGTTGCACCTGTTACCAGATTGCATGTCGTGCTGTTCTAGTAATCTGTTTCCTTTGCTGACAGTGATTTCTCTGTTGGAGAGTTTTGCTGGTGGTATTTTGACAGTTGAGGATGCTTGGTTTGTTATACTTCCAGACATTGACACTGGATGGTCCATTTCTATGTCCTTGTTCCTTACGGGAGTTGACATGGCTGTCCAGTGTCTTTAGATTAAAGCAATGCATGCCTTTGCAAGTTCAGAATGTTATTTCATGTGTGATGTTGTGGTTGCCATACATATGGGTACGTTGTGCAAGTAAGTCAAAAGCACTAACTGTGGCACTTGTTGTGGTGTATTTGGTGGGAAGGAGGTTGGCACTGTGTGGGGTGTTTTTTGTTTTCTTGTACTTATCTGAGCAAGTCTGGCTTCATGGGTGCAGGTTTGAGGAATTTGACCATCAGCACGGTGAGTGTGCGCTCGCCTGGGCTTTTTTGAAATTTGAAATGACATTGAATGATTGTAGAGCAACCTCTGGAAAATGTGTGGGGCAAATCCACACACATTTCCATATGCTCACCACACGACATAGACACGTGCTTTCTGGGTGGAGAGAGCCTACAGGTGCCACCCGCCCTGTCACATTTAGTTGGAAAATGTATTCATTTATTTTATTTATTGTGCATTTATAAGGCCTTTATAAATTAAGTAAATTGTGTTTCAAAATGCCCACAGGACACCCAGGAGGGAACATGGGAATGAAAGGCAAATATAATAACAATGAAGAAAGAGAGAGCTGGTCCTACTAGGGCTTGTGAGCCTTCAGACTATGCAAGTGCAGAGAGAAAAAGAGACAACCAAGAGTACATCAAGGCATCTCAGAAGGGGGAAGGCAAAACCTGCCTCCTGCCATGGACAGACTAATTAACTATCAAAAGCTCCTTGGTTCCACCCGGTTCTTTTGTGTAAGCACTGCAAAGGTGGTAGGAATTAACATAATTACATACAGATAGAGTAAACTTCAAACAGGTCCCAACCTTTAACAGAAGAGACAGGAAACCCCAACAACCTTTGATATGTGTTTACAGTAGGCAACACCCGCAGGGGGACCCCATTCAGAAGGTATGAGTATGTGGATTGATGGAGATAGAAAGTATGTTCTCGTCACAGCTTCAGTGGAGACCTGCCGCTTTAATCAGGAATGACAGAGGGCCAATAACTAGAGAGACCCTTTGATCCACAACAGACAGGAAGATGGGTGGGACTTACCTTTTCTGTTGCAAAGCAGTCTGGTTATGACCTCATGCAAACAGAAGATGGTTGGTGGGGACCCAGGATAGGTTCATTAAGGTAGCCTTACCAATCACTTAGGCCCATTTGGCTTTAAAAGAGGAATGAGTCCCTCTTTGGGGAGATACGCTGAAGACTTTGCAAGGAGTAACAAGAAGAACTCATTTGGAGCCTAGCTGAAGATAAAGTCTGCCTCACAGTTTCCACCAGTGAAGGAAGGCCAGTATTTCCAAAGAGGCAAGCAAGATCCCTCCCCATAACATTTCCCAGGGAACAGAGGGAGATACTGAATCCAGAGGACTGACACTCTAGCAGCTCCAGAACCGGTACCCAGACGGCACCCAGCATGCCCTGCTAGGCTCTGCGAGCAAGTTTGCTTGGATGGTAGTGTGAGAGTCTCTGATCCAAACCCAGGACAAAGCCGGTGCATGCAGCACTCTCATCATATTTGGGCCATCTAGCTTAAAGGACAACACAAGCACAGTAAAGAAGCTAGGAGGAGTGAATCGACAAGCATCAACCAGAGTGTCCGCCTTAATGGACATTTTGCAAGCCAGTCGAGCCCCTCGAGCTGCAGCTGACTGTTGTCACGCCGCAGTTGCTAACGTCATCTGAGACACCACGACCAGTGCTTCAGACCCGCCAACTAGCACTGAGACGATTGCTGACCCTGAGTCACAGTGCAGGCCAGTCTGAAGCCGTCCATCCAGCCTCACCTGCTGAACTGCTTGCCACCTGAGAGTAGCAGTTGTCTCCCATCTTGAACTCTACACGCACAAGGTACATTGTGGTTCTGTCACCCTCATCCTTCTCCGAAAGCCCCTAGTGATGTGTTATGAATCATTTCTCTCTTTGTGCTGAAACTAAGTAACCTTGAACTATTGAGATGAATTACTTTACCGACTACCCTCCTGTCAGTATCCATAGTGCATCCTGTTTCCTTCTTGAAACTGTCTGTCCTCTGCATTCCTTTAAAGGATGGGTTGGATTTTGTAGTGGGCTAGAACTGTCTGTTGTGATAGTAATAATGTAGATATTTGTATACAACCTTGACTGGACAGTCACTTTTATCATTGGGTAATAACTGTATTTTTGCTGTGTTACAACTAACCAATGGCCCTCATTCCGACTCAGGCTTTAAGGGGTTTACAGCGCCGTAAACGGCGCCGATCCTTAACGCCTGATTACAAGGTTCCCTTTGCGGGATGGCTTTTAACGGCTGCTTTTTGCAGCCATTAAAAGCCATGCCGCAAAGGGACCTTGGCGATAATTACGGCACCGTAATTTACGGTGCCGTAATTATCGCCTTTCCCCATTCCCATCATGCCCTATGGGGCAAAAATGGGAATGGGGAAGGGGCCATTGGTGAATGGGGAATTACCGCCCCACTCTCCTTGGAATGGGGCGGTAATTCCGCCATCCACCATGGCGGAATTGCAACCTTAGCGGCATGGACCATGGTGCTAATAGCACCATGGTCCTCCGCCAAGGTTGTAATGAGGGCCAATGATCCACAACCTTGCAGAGCTAAGCCTGCCGTTCTGTCCATGTTACCAAAATTGTATAAGAAGGTTTATTATTGGCTTGTGTTTCCAATCTGTTCATATCCCTTCAGGTGTACTACACGTGTGGGACTGACTGATGGTTTAGAAACTGATATTCATCCCTTGACCACTGGTAGCCTGGACGTTGATTGGTCACAGTGGGAACACATGGTGTCGGTTGGCTGGTGGTTGTATGCTTGCTCTTTTTGCATATCAATCTAGGGTGCACTGGTTGTGGGGGCTTTGTCACTGTAGGGCATTTATTGGTGAGTTGTTATGAGGGTGGCCCATCCAGCTGCATGGGTGTTGGACACCCAGCACACGCCATTAGCCTGGTGTTGTTGTTTCCCATGCTTCATGCACAGCACACTGACAATATTTTACTGCCTGTTGACTGCTGCTCAGTGCATTTGAACGCTCCCTTCAGTTCCCAGCACATTGGTCCCTCTTCAGTCCAGTCCCTGTGAATTCAGCCTTGCCTTCCTCTTGCCTGTTCCCTACTCCCTTTTTTTGTGGCAGTCTCCTTGCCCTCCTTTTCTCATTACTTTCTCTTGTCTGCTTGTCTTTTGTGCCAGTTGCCTCTGTGCCCTTCCTTCCTGTATGACTGCAGCCCTCCTTGACCAGCTGCCTTGTGCCAGATGATGTCCACACTGCTATCAATGACTCCTCTGCCACGTAAATTCAGGGGATGCCATATTGTGGTGAACCTATAGACCTGGGTCCTTTAAGACAAGGTAGCAAAAATTAGAGATGGATGGGGATGCAGAACTTACTCATACATCAATAATCAAACCGACTCAGGAAGTTGGCAAAACATAGTACTATTTTATTTGCAATTATCTAAAACAGGGAGTTACAACGGGCATCAACTGATGTTGCAAAGCACGGTCTCAGTGAATTTCATTAAAAACGCAACTTTTATAGTAAAGACTCATCATCATTGACATCACACTACATGGCAAACTACAAAAACCTACTTGGGGATGTGATAGGCTTACAGAGAGCATCTAAGTATACGTTCCATACTAAAAGGGTTAGTGATTGAGTCTCTAACATCAGGTGGACAACTAAGCCCTCCTTTAGTGCAAGTCATCTTCATCGTCATAAAAGTTACAGTGATTCATTGGTTACACACAGTATAGGGCTCTCTGACACATGGCCCTCTATTATTGGTTGGCACACTTGTACCCTTCTGGAATATTCCACATGCTAGCAGCATGCAGGCTGGCACCCCAGGTGCCTGTGGGCTGGTTTTGACCATAGCTTCCCACCCATTTAGTCTGACATCTTTTCTTTAAACCTTTATTTAACGTGCTTGACATCACAACAGTGGGCAAGAGCATTAGACATTCGATCAACGCATGACATTGAAAGTATAGCAAAGCAGGCTGGCCATGAAGGGTCCATAAAAAAGTTCATGAATCTGACAGCATGATGCTAATTATGCAAGACATTTGTAAATATTTGCGACCCGGGTCAAGGGTTAGGGGGTAGTGAGCTGTCACTATCTTCTCCATCTTCAGCAGTTAGGGAACATACATAAGATCGAAAGGGAGCCCAAATGTTCCTGGGTCAACATTGTGCCTGCTGTGTTGTGGACCAGCGCTCCTCTGTGTCTGCAGCTCAAGTTACAGCATGTAGCCATTGGTCAAAGGTGGGGGCATAAGGGCGTAGCCAGAGTAACAATAAACAACAGGTTGCGAGCAACATCCAAAGACTGGCTAGCCTCTTGAGGTCACGGCCTGTGTGAGGGAATTCATGAAATAAGCAGGTCATTGTGGTCAGGGTTATAGTGCAATCTATTATTAGGAACACAGCTTTACACACCTCCTCCCAAAATTAAGTAACTTTAGGGCAGGACCAGAGCATGTGTATATAGTCAGCCCTGTCCGTTTGACATCTCGGGCACTTAGCAGGTTGATTACCTGTCATATGATGCAACCTAGCCGGGGTATAGTGGTATCTGTGCAGAACTTTTAATTGAATTAACTTAAACCTGGAGTTGAAGGAGACTTGTCGCGTGCAAATGCACATGGATTCCCACATCTGGTTGGTTATCTCGATACCCAAGTCTCTAGTCCACGCCCAGGGAGCTCATTTAACTGGTGCCCTGCTCTTCCCTGGATAAGACCATACAATCTGGCTACCCTCCCTCGTCCCAGAACAACCCATAATATCAGATAGTAGCGTGTCATCTGGTGGAATTGAGGGGAATTCCTGCCATCTATCTTTATGGGTCTGGAACAGATCAGTGTATTGTAACCATCTGGATGGATGACCTCTCAGGGACAGCGGCAGATCCCACCATTCAATGAAGGATCCCATTGTAAAGACATCTCTGATAGAGTCAAAGCCGGTAATAGCCCAGAGGCGAATATTGCCCCATCAACAGGAGGAGATCCAGCGAGGCAGTTCCAGAGGGGGAAGTCACTATAAAATGGGCGAGGGGTGCCCACAAGTCCCCAAAGTTTGATCCAAGCCTATATTGTGACTACTGTAGGATCAGTGGAAACTAGTTTCAGGCTGGAAATGGGGAGAATCAGGGAGCAAAACATTGAGATTCCCAACTGCCAAAAGCTCACGTTTAACGTGGGTAGGGGATCCGTCCTGGTCAAACCAGAATGCTGCAAGTGGGCTTGGGTAGCAATCCAGTATTGCTCAAAATTGAAAGAAGCAAACCTGCCCTGCGCAATGGGGGTAAACAGTGTGTCTAGTTTTAGGCGGACAATGCCGGAGTGCCACAAGAATGTATTTAGCGTTCTGCTCAGTAATTTGAAGAATTCCCTGCTGGGCCAGAACAAGATGTTCAGAAATCTGTTTAGAAGTTGTGGGAGAATCACCATTTTTAAAAATGCCAGTCACAAGTCCAAAGGTACCATGTACATTTATTAATAAACAGCTGTCTGGCTCTCTACACCGCACAGTGTGTGCTAGTAGACATTGTGAGGTAGAGAGTGCTGGACATCTCAGAAATACAAGTATTTATACAAGTTTACCACATCGTCCCGCCCCTCTTTGTGTCATACATTTACCTATGGTTCCTAGCATTTCCACATAACTAATTCATGTTTAAAACATCTTTGAATAGTTTCCTGTTTTCCTTTAAACATTTCACATGTTTTCCCAAATATAAGACACAAAGGTAACATTCCTTATTTTGGTTGCTTATATTTGTCTATCATTTGTTCTTGAGTTTAAAGTCTGCTTAGTTTCAAGGAGCGAAAACCAAGATTTCTGCAAAAGTACATGTTCCACTCTTCATCATTCTACTTTGTTGTTTGAACGGGGAAGACACTGTTGGTACAGATGGTATCTAAATTACTGATTAGTACAGCTTTTGTTTAGCTCCAAGGTTCCTTCATTGTAGGACAAACAATCCACCTTAGCAGCTTCAACATGCTTATCTACGTTGACATCATGGAAACAGTACAAAGTTCATTTTGCTTTGATGGAGCTGAAAACACACATTATAACATGGGACAGAAAGCAAGAGGTGATCAAAATGGTGGCTAACTCAAAATGGCGGTGTAGTCAGCCTGTCTCCGGTTCCTTCAATGCGATTTACAGTGCAATGCGAATGTGCTTACGCCAATGTTTACTATCAGGCGGTATTCATGCAAAATATACTCTTACAGGTGAGACCACCGTCTAGTTTCTCAATCGCTGGTATATGGGGGCCACCCCTTTCCTGCTGGATCAATCTAGCTATTAGGCGTCCAGGCCGTTCACGCTCACTGTATTTCCTGGCAGTCTGGGGATCGTCCAGGTATTTGTGCTCATGGTCTGCCTGTGCTCGGAAGGTATCCAAAGTTACCCCGATATCTCTGAGTATAGTTGCATCCGGTGAGGAGGCATACTGGTTTCTAGTGTGGCAAGTAAGAGGTTGCTATCGCTGATGGATTTACGGATCACTTTGAGCATCCCTTCTCCTTTTGCCAAGGCCATTCCGCGAATGAAAACTTTGAAGGTTTCCCACAAAGTGACATGGTTCTCTACTAACCCGACATTAAGTTCAAAGAAGTCGTCTATATTGGTTCCCAGCTCTGATTCAAATACCGGATCTAACAAGGCGTTTGGTTTCAGTCCTCATGTATGAGTCTCCAGGCTGTTCTCCCCCATCACAACAAGTAAACATTAATGATGACCTTAGAGGAGTGGAAGGAGGGCAGGAGGGCCTCCCACGGGTGCCACCACTAATGGGAGAAGAAGACAAAGGAGAAAGTGCAGAGACCATGTGGAGAGTCCATAGGTCTGGTGAGGGAACGACAAAGAGGATGTCGGTGAGGGTTTGCCTGGAGGAAAAACTGGTATAGGTGTCAGTGATAGGGGGGCCTGGGTTGGAGACCAGGATGTCCTTTTTAAACTTCTTCCTACGAGATTTAGTGAGGATAGCAGGATAGTGGATATACAAGCAATTAGAAAAGATAAGAGAAACAGAGAGCGCCATAGAGTAGGTAGGGAGAGGAGAGGAAGAGGGTGGAAGGGCGTGGGGTTGGGGAGAACACCTGGGGCAACACAGGGTGGGGGGCAAGCAGATGAGATGAGAGACAAGACAATAGTAGACAATTAAACAAGATGAAAGGAGCTCCGGCAATAGTAGAACAGTTTGCTAGATGAATGCTTTGTTAAGAAGGAAAAGCCGAAGAACAGCACTACTTTCACAATGTGGTTTAAACACCGGAGACAACACACCTAGGCCTGAGAGTCCTGTAAGTGGGAAAAAGGCATAGGTTTCACAACTTTCACAATGCAATTTAAATACTTTCACAATGCAATTTAAATACCACAGAAAACACACCTCTAGTCCGAGAGTCCTGTAATTGGGAAAAAGGCCTAGGTTTCACAATGCAATTTAAATACTTTCACAATGCAATTTAAATACTTTCAAAATTAAACATAAATACCACAGAAAATCTGCAGTCCATCGACCTAAGACAACAAGCATGGCAAGTGAAGTGACTAGCCAAGCTGCCCTCATCATAAAATGACAACCATCTGTAAATCATTACCCACTGTCCCCTTGTTGCCTCCTTAAACATGTTCACTGTTTCTCTCAAGTGTCTCTCTGATGTGGGAGACACTCTGGATTCAGTTGTCCCTTAGGTTTACCAGGTGCCATAGCCCTCTACTGGTGAAATATTGCATTTGCCTTATCAGCTTCAGTCATACCAATAGTGTGCCTGTGTAGTAAGAAATCCTGCAAACTAACAGTTAAGTTCTGATCCCTTGGATCTTGGCTGTATGATGTCACTGAATATTGACTGTGTGCCTGGATTTTTTGGATGTGAACTGTGTCTCAGACCAGGCAGTTGAAGATGTAAGCCTGGGTGGTGTGTGATAGTGGGTACACCTTTGCCTCAGCCCTGATCGTGAGCTACCTATCTGTTACAACTTAATAAATGGAACATGAGTGTTCTTACCCGCTGTCTTCTGCAGTCATCTTGCATGTAACTACTTGAACCCAAGGTTAGGACCAATGCCTTTGGTGGTACTAGGACTGGCATCTTGGGAGACTTTATGACCACTTTAGTGTTTCTGGCCAGAAGCAGCAAAGCTAGAGTTTTTGTGTCTGAAAGGAGAGGCTATCTTCTTGGTTGTTATGAGCAGAGTTATTTAGACATTGTAATTGCCCCTAAGGTTCCAGGTCCAAATGCCACTGTTAGTCAGGCTGTCTCTGCTCCCGAGGACAGATAAGATTATGTTTTCTGGGACGGTTTGGGATGCCTCAAAGAATTTTGTCACAAAATTAGGCGCACAGAAGGGGTGGTGCCAGTTGTAAGGAAGTGACAGAAGAAATAAGGAGACTTGAAAGGGAGGGATTATAGAGCCGGTGGAGGTTTTTGAATGGGTCTCTCTGCAACAGCACTATCAGAATGTGTGTGGACTTGCGAGGGCTAAACAAGTGTGTGGTGGTGGATAGGTTCACACTACCCAACACTGGTGAGATTGTCAGTTTGTATGCTGGTGCAGAGGGTTTTGGCACACTTGATCTGGCATCGACCAATCATCAGGTTGTCTTACATCCAGAATTGAGAGATTACACAGCCTATGCCACCCCCCATGTAGGTACTTTTAGATTCAGACGCATGACATTTGGTTTGGTGTCAGCATGGCTGTTTTTCCAGTGTGTCATGCATGAGATATTAGGAAGATAAAATTAGTTTACTTTTACCAGGATGATATTTTGGTTATGGAATAAAACTCCTTAGAACTATGATAGGACACTATCCTTTGTCCTTTGTGAGCTGTGGAATGCAGGGCTAACTTTGCAGAAGAGCAGGTGCAAGTTTAGCATAAGTGAAATTGACACACATATGGCGTACTGCCCGATTAGTCTGGTTGAGGTTATTGTGGGATTGAAACCCCCCCCCCCCAAAATAGGAAGGAAGTTATGCAGTTTTTGGGACTATTTGAATAATATGCCAACTTCATAAGAACTTCTTGGATCACTGTGTGCATATCAGGGCATTGTGCAAGAAAGATGCTGTGTTTGAGTGGTTGGAGTACTGGCACCATCTATTAGCACAAGAAGTAAAAAGAACATTACGAGTGAGAAATTGCTTCCAACTAATACTAACGTTACTAAACAAGTCCACCGATTTGTGCAGGTACCCTACTGTACTAGTTGACATCTATAATCAAACTATACTTAAAGCCATTGATTCTATCGCCCCACGGAAACTATGAAAACCCAAAACACGTGCTCACCTTAACTCATGGTTCATGCCTCAGCTTAGAATACTATGTAAGGAGAAAAGAACTGCTGAAGCCCGATGGAAAAGCCTACCCTCAGCGATAAATAAGGACAGCCTTATTCAAGCATCCCTTAATTACAAAGAGGCAATCTTCCAAGCCAAAAAATATAACAATTGGATCTTTCAAGTTAAGTTGAGTACGAAAGAGCTCTTTAAGATCCTTAAAGATCCTTAAAGAACTGAAATCTCCTGCAGCTCCCCTTGATATCTGCGTTAAAGATAGCACCTTGTGTGCTAATATTCAAAAGCACTCCAAGACAAAATCACTACACTGCAAACTAAAATTAAAACTAAAAACATGTGTCTCTTACTAAATTCACAAAGTGGTATTCCTACCAGACCTGTTGACCTATTGAAGCACACCCACAAACCTTTTAACTTTGCACCACTCTCCATCAAAGAGGTAGAAAATATTATCATTAAACTTAAACCCTCAAACTGTCAGGGTGACACATGCCCAGCCCCCATCATCAAGGATGCTGCTAATGATATCGCTCCATTCATCACTGCACTAATAAATGCATCTTTCAACACATATATAGTACCCAACAACCTCAAAGACACTTGGGTCCTCACCTTACTCAAAAAACCTTCACTAGACCCCAACACCCCCACTAATTACAGGCTGATCACCACCGTCCCTTTCTTACTCAAAATCTTGGATAGAGCAGGCTACTTGCAAATCCAGCACTACCTAGAATCCAATAATCTCCTCGGCTTTAGACAATCTGGTTTCAACCCAGGCACAGAACTGAAAGGCCTTAATTGATCTAAAAACACAAATTGAAGACCTCAAAGATAACGGCAAGATGGCCCTCATTTTACTATTTGACCTATCAACGGCATTTGATCTGGTCAACAATCAAATACTTTGCCATCAACTCAAATCCACAGCCAATTTCTCCGACCAGGCCACTGCCTGGATCAGATCTTTCTTGGAGAATAGATCTATGAGAGCCTTCTCCCACCTGGCTTCCACTGAACCATCACCAGTGTTATGTGGGGTCCCCCAAGGATCCTGTGTTTCACCCACACTCTATAATGTGTTCACGAAGCCTCTCTTTGATATTCTGGACTAATACAAATCCCCATCACTAGAGATCATAAAGCCGATTCCAAAGCACGAAATGACATCTATCTAGTCATCCAGGCTTGGATGGCACAACATGGGCTCTGTCAAACTAATGCTATAATCTCTTCTACGGCATACATGTGTAAATCTATCACTGCCTGTCGACCATTCCTGACTACTGCAAACTGCACTAGCTTAGCTAGAACACTCATCATGTCAAAACTTGACTATTGCAATGCACTTTATCTAGGGACTAGCCAACGCAACTTAAATAAATTGCAAGTTAAACAAAACAATGCCATTAGGGCAGCCCTATATATCCCTAAAATTCACCACATTTCGAATATGAGACACAGCCTACACTGGCTCCCGGTAACCCAAAGACTCTCCCTCAATCTCTGGCACTCACACACAAATGTCTGGCCAACCAAGCACCAGAATATCTGTCCAACAGATTCAGGCGTAACACCTCTGATCGTCCACAAAGAGCAGCCCAAAGACACTGCCTACTATTACCTATTATTTATTTTATTTATTTATTTAGATTTATAAAGCGCCCAGTGGCCCGGAGGCATCGTGGCGCTGTTACAGTATATTCACTTACATTCAGCTTAGGATAGAAACTTCAGAGGCATTAATACAAATTCAATGACAGTGTTGAGGGGGTGTTCCGAGGTTACAGTGGAACAGTGTTTGAAACAATTTGGCAACAGCCTAGTTGAATATATGTTTAAGCACGTTTTCTGAATGCTATGAGAGAATCTTCATTTCTTAGTCTGGGTGGGAGGGCGTTCCAAGCTTTTGGGGCTAGTATTTCAAAGCTGGTGCCGCCAGCTTTGGCTCTGTTGAATGCTGGGACGGAGAGTAGGTGAGAGTATTGGTTATGTTTTGGTCTGTGGACGGGTACCTGGTGTATTTTTTCCGCTAGGTAGGCTGGGGTGGTCTGAGAGAGGGATCTGTGTGTGATTGTGAGGGCGTTGAATGTTATGCACTCTTTGATCGGGAGCCAGTGGGCATCTTTTCTCGCCTGAGAAATGTGCTCTCTCCTAGAGATACTTAGGGCAGCTCTAAGGGTGTTGTTTTGCGCATTTTGCCTAGATAACCTAGACTCAAGATTCAAAAAGCAGGTGGCTGTAGCTTTCCGGTGCTCGCCGCCAGGCTCTGGAACACCTTACCTAGCATTATTAGATCAGAACCTTCATTCCACTCATTCAAAAATAAAGCAAAAATGTGGCTTGCAGCGCAGGACGACTAGAGCCAACACTAGATCCAACACTGGTTAACTTTGTCCTTTGCCGGCCTGATGATCGCCCACACTATGGAATACTATTGTAAATATCTACTGTATGTAAACTGCAAAAGGATATGTAAACACTTCCTATGTATATGTACTAGATGCACAAGATAGAATTGTAGGTATATGTAACTTTATGTAATTGCACCCTTAACAAATAGTATGTATATGTAACTTTAAGAAATGCGCCCAGATGCCTTTGGGCCAGGCGCGCTATACAAATAAACTAAATACAAAATACAAATACTGTGAACAGTAATTTCAGGAAATAAAAAGGCCATTGTGACTGCCCAGATGGTGGGAAGAGGTGACACAAAGGAGGATACGTATCTTATGACTGATGCGAGTGAAGAAGGACTTGGGGCTGTGTTACTCCAGAATCAACAGGATGTAGAGAGAGTCATTGCTTCCACCTCTCAGGCCCTCTAGACGACATAGGGCAGCTATTCAGTGATTGAGAAGGAGGCTTTGAGTGTTGCATGGGCCATCAAAATGTTCAAGATTTTCCTCTGGGACAGGTAATTCTGGGTCCTCAGTGCCCACAAAGCATTGGTGTGTATTTATTTATTAGGTATTTGGATCTCCCGTCGTATTGTCAGATGGGTAACTTCCCTGCAGTGCCACGCTTTCAAGGTTGAGTTTGTGCCTGAACATTTTAGCTAATTTTCTCTCCAGAACTGGGAACATTGGAATAGTGACAGTGGTTTGTCTGCTTTCCAGAAGGTAAAGGATGAGCTTAATGTAGAAGGGACACATGTTATCTATTCAGGATGCATATTTCCCCCATCAGGTATACGGAGCAGGATTGGGGAGGCATCCCACAGGGCTCACTTAGGTATAACTAAGATCAAGGGTTGCCTCAGAGGGTGTTATTGGTGTCCAGACACTGACAATGAACTGGAGGAGATGGTGAAGGGCTGTGTTGTGTGTAGGGAGTTGGAGACATACACTCAGTATTTAGAATTTCCTGGATTCCCATACAAAATGGTTGCCATGTATGTTCTAGGACCACTCAATGCTGGTGATGGGCGGAAAAAGTATGTTTTGGTATTAAGTGAGGTGTACTGCAAATGGGTGACTCACGTGCTGTGGTGGCATTTCATGACCAAATATTTCAGAGGGAGGGATTCCTGAGCAAGCTACTAACAGATAATGGGGTACAGTTCACCTGCAGGGTGACAAAACAATTATTCACCGGGACAGGTGTGGTTCATGCCAGATCATTGTTGTTTCATCCTTACACCAACGGGTCTGTGGAGAAGTTCAATAGGACCCTCAAGGAAGGGATATGCATGGCCATCAAGGAGAGCATGGAATGGGAAGCAGAGCTGGAGAGAAGAATCTGTGTAAACAGATTCGCTGTGCATGCCATATAATTCCTTTCAAGGTTCTTAGAAGAATGAAAGCGGCCAATGCTGTCTGACCAGCCTGGATAGGCAGGATGAAATTTGTGGAGTGGGATGAATGAGTTCTCAAAGAGCTGGGTTTCTTAAAAGAGTGATGAATGTCAGACTGACCAGAGTTGAAGAAGGAGATACTGGGCCTCAGGAGCATGGAGGTAAGGCAACAATGGCGCCGGTATTGCTACTGGCCCCATTGCTACCGTACCGCCATATAAGGCCCTTGCAGTCTCCTGGTCTCTCCTGGTTTGACCAGGTGGCACCCGTGAGCTCAACATGATGGTAGTAACAATACCATAGTAAACGGTACCGCTGCTACCATCCACTCCATTCCCATTGAGCACTATGGGGGCTCAAATGGGAATGGGGATGTACTGGCTCTGGCACCCGCGCAAGTGGAATTACATGGTCCGCTGAGGTCGGAATGGCCCAGTGATTCCCCTTTCGCATGTGCCGGAGCCGGGTGCGAGTTTGGGGGTAGCCTTGCCGGTAAAACCAGCAGGCTACCTCCAACCTCGTAATGAGGCCCAACTGTCTGGATTTGCAAACCTGGTTTGGTGCTCAAAGGGGAAAGCTAGTTTGCTGAGCCCATGTGTGTGACTAAGGTGAAACGTGATGCTGCAGTGCTTGATGATGGAAAGGTTTGGAACAAAGGTAGTGCTGCTATGAAAGAATGATTGGTTTGTTATTGTTTGAGGAAGAGAGGTGTGTTATATTGGCCTGTATTTATTGAAGATTATTTATCAAAGCCAGGCCTGTGTTAACTCTCATATGGGTTGCTGTTTACATTCCATCTGTGCAGGGACCTTGGACCTGCTTGTCTGTTGCCATGTTTAGCATTGATTATATGTTCTGTGTTCAAGATTCTTCTGACTTGTATAAATGTCCCTGCCCTGTTAGTTCCAGTTGTGGTGTGCAGTTGGATGGAGCTGAAGGAGGTCATTTTTCCCCTGTATGTCTCCCAGGCTTAATAAAGGAACCTTCAACAACCCTGAGTGTCACTGGTGCTCTAATGTGGTTTACCTTGCGGTTCTTTGCGTATTTAGGTGCTTTATGCACATGGACTTGCAGGACATCATCTAGCATTTTAATGTATGATGATGCCATTTTGGATGTGGGCTATACTGGGATTGGATCTAAAGCAATTTAACGTTGTTACAGGCTTTTCAGAATTAGAGCTACTAAGCAGCATGGACTTATAAGAACCAGCTACATGTTAGTGGGCTAAGAATGTTAGTCTTAACATTTTGAGGTCTATTTCAGTTTTACGGTTGTCATGCACGACAAGGATGATTAGGATAATTCTTAACTAATCAATGTATATTAGTTTGTCCTTAAATGTGAGAATAGTGTTTGAAAATTCAAGAACACAGACATTTAGCAATTTGGGTGTGTCTGTCAGTTAATTGTACAACAAGTAGTGCATTACGAGTGCCTGTCAAGTGTTTTAGTTTTTGTGTCAATATTGAGTGGCATGCTGGCATGAGTGTTTAGGTATGATTACCATGTCATTGTTTATCGACATGTGCATGATGTTTGTTAGGATCCCATGTGATGAGTAGATGACTGGTGTGGGTTGGACGTCTCCTGCACTTCACTAGTAGTGATTGTTGTGAAATTTAACAACATCTGCATTTTTTGGGAAGTATGTAGTATCTTGTTGTCTCTGCATTTATTGCAGGTTCTTTCAGCAGGATGTTCTACATGAGTTTGGGTTCTGACTATGGTCTAAAGTCATGATTTGGTTGGAGCCCTGTTTATTCTATTCTCTCATGTTGTTCTTCCTCTACCGTATTCTCATCTCAGTGCCTATAGAGTTGTGTGAAAGGGTCGTTATTGTGGAAAACCCTGATGGTTGGCTATTAGCGACCTCTGATAGGTTTGAGTAGGTCCTTCTTCCTTGGAGAGGATGCCCTGAAAGTTTCATGCTGAGGTGATACGGTTATAGCTTGAGCAGGTTTATACAGTGTGTTCCCACACAAGGATATTAAAATGGAGGGTTGTTTGGTGTTGTTTGGTTAGACTGACTATGTTGGATCCTGAGAGGCCTGCCCAGTGGTTCAAGATGGGGAGTTGAAGTTTGATTTTCTTCACATGGGGTACGTCTGAATGATTCTTCGAGTGATGTTTTGCCATCCCCCTTGTATAACTGAGTGCGTAGCAGTTTTTGCCCTCAAGATATACTTTTGAGTGTAGTAAGAATGGGAGATGTGTGTGTTGGTGTATGATGTATGCATGTAAAGTGTATGTTCCCTCCCCCTGTGAGTGTGGAGATGGTGAAGTTTTGGGTGTATCGGTTTCTTTAGCTGATTGTGTTTGTGTCTGCCTATTGTGACAGGCAGGTTTTTTGTTTTTTTGCTTCTGCATCTTGTGCAGTAGGCCCTGAGGTCAGGGTGTCTGCATCTTTGACTGTTGTTTTGTGCTTGAGATTGGCAGTCTTGAGACTTGGGGGTGGTGGACACAGGTAAAAGGAGTTTTGTTTCTGTATTGTTGATTGAGATTTACACTGTTTGTAGCCCACTGGATGTGGAAGGTTCGTGGTTGGTAGTGGCAGGATCAGGATCCAAGAGTGGTAGTCTTGGATGGCAGGCGCTTGGTGTACCTGGGTCAGTTGAGGATGTTGTAATGGGATTCAGGTATACTGGCAGTGGTTAGATGTAGGTAGTGAGATTCTGCCTGGTGCATGTTTTAGATACTTTGGTTTTATGGAAGAAGGGAGGTATGTTTATTCCTGATTCCTCGGATACTTAGCTGGCTGATGTCACTGAGGGAATGTTGACTGTGTACCCAGAATTTTTGGATATCAACTACATTCCAGCCCAGACAATTGAAAATGTAATCCTGGGTGGTGGGTACCAGTGGGTCCCCTTCGAGGCTCAGCTGTTAGGGAGCATTCTCACCCAAGTGCTAAATTCCATCTACCTTATAGCACTCCAGCTCTTTTGCTCTATTTTGAGACTTTGAACTTTTCATTTTTAATGTGTTTTACTTGTGTATTCTTTGGATATGGAGTTTTAAAACAACTCCATAGGCATCATCTTTTTCTTATGTGTCACACAACACTTTAGTGCAGTGGTACAGGGGTGTCTTTTAGACTCCCCAAGGTTTAAATACCTTCTCTGGTACTGTCTACTGTCTCCCAGAGCATGTAAAGTTAAATTGACTTTACTAGTTTCTTTAAATGTACAGACCCAGCACACACAATCTTCTTATAGAGTGTTGGAGGGGTTGCCTAGCAATCCCTGAGCCTGAACACTCATGTATCAGTCCGATGTTACCCTTTCCTACTTTAAATGGCTGGTGGCAGTGGTTTTAAACAAACTAGCATGATTTTTCCAGACCGCAAACACCGGTAGCTAAAAATCGGGTCAGCCATGTTTTACAATATGGCGCCAAAGACCTATCTGTAAAAACAGACTCCGGGTGACTTTTTTCGCCATTTCTTTTAGGAAAGGTCCTTCTAGTGTCCAACTCAGCGCGCCAAACCAGGTTTGGTCCCTTTGTCTGTTGGCCTTTGGCGGGCTTCAGTGCTGAAGCCCTCCTCTGGCGGCTGAGTGTCTGGGGTGGACAGGATCTGAGGGAGGTGCCTGAAACTCCCTGTGCTTAGTCTCCTAGGAAACCTGAATGCACTCTAGCATGATTAGCTGTCTGGCTGTCCGGAAAGGAGAGCCACCCTGCTTTGTGTGTGACTTCCAGACTAAAATGAATGGGGGAAAACCGTTTAAAAGCAGGCTTCTGGGACTTTGAAAGCAGAGTCGACCACTGGAACGAGAGAACCGAAGACGAGCTGAAGGAAGACGACTGCTGCAACTCCTTGTCCACCTGTGAAGCCCTGCTGAAGGTCTGAATTGCCTGAAACTCCATCGACAGAGAAGCCCTTCAAGGTTAACTTCTTCCCTTGAGTTTGGTGGGAACAACCAACTCGTAAGCCGCCTGGACACCATCCCCATCCTGGTCAAATTTTCTGCAGAGTGCTGTAGAAAACCGGATAGCCAGTGGGAAGGATACCAGTTTGTGGTCTTTAAGGTACTCACTCCTTAAACAGACATTTTGCCAACCTTGTGGCCTCTTCCCTGGGTACTGCAGGAACTTCCCGACATCCTCCTTCTTGTCCTCACGACTGTAGCTCAGGAACAGCGAGATCTGCAGGAACTGCCAGGAACAACTGCCTCAGCTACAGCTCTTCTTCACTTTAAAGGTACTGTGCAAATGCGGTCAGGAAATCTTTTCGGCCATGGTGAAAGTTTGTAAAACATTCCCAACTTTGAAGGCTTGTCCTTCCCTAAACCAACATCTAACTTTTCATCTGACCAAATTCTTCTAAGATCTGTGGCAAAGACTTAACTGTTTACGACCAGAACTGTGCTATCCTATACAAGACTCTGAACCATTGACTTTGGCCCAGGCCTATGAATTGAATTGCTGGTTGTGGTGAAAAGAAACCCTTTGCCCGGCCTATGAAAGTATTTGTGCCTCAATTTCTTTTAACCTTGTCTTTTTACCCCTTTTAAAAGTAACTGAAGTGATATTTTCCTCTCACTTCAGGGGAGCTGAACTTGTTCAGTAACTTATTGGTTGTCTATTGGTAGTTTATTAGTATATTATATTGAGCAGCTCTTGCAAGTGTAATGTTTTCCAAATGATTGTGTAAATAAATGTATATTCTTTTGCCAAGAAACCTTGAGCACATGGTTATTTGAATCACTGTAATTGTTGGTCTCTTTGTGTAACCCCTTGTACTGCTCACTTTACTCTTGAGATAAGTATGGCTGCTTAGCCACTGCTACCACAATACTGTGTAGCACAGGCTTGTACCAAAGGTGAAATTGTACTGACAATTGTAGTCTTAATTGTATGTAGTGGTCCTAAGGGGTACTGCATGTGATTCTGCCTAACACTGGTGTACAGTGGTGAGGATAAAGTATAGTTGTAACATTTAGAGTGCTACTCTTACCTTTGTTTAAATAATCTTCACAAGGCTAAACAACACTAGAGAAGCAGTTGTTTTATCATGCCTGATATAGAAAGCTATAGACAGGGGACCCTAGTCACTTTAACAGTTGATCAATTGAGAGGTATGTGTAAAGCTATGAATCTCACTGTGAAAGTCAAAAAGATTGAACTGATAGAAACGTTGTTGGAATACCAAAGTCTGAGGAGTGGGTGTGAAGCCCCTACCCCTCCAGCAAATGTGGAAAATGATGCGGAGGATGATAATGTTTCAGAGCCTGGCTCAAATGTTATGGACAAGTTAGATGAGGCAGAAGAGTCTCAAAATGTAGGCCCTGTTTTACCTCTACCTTCTCATAGGCCTCAACCTTTAACCACAGTGACCCCCTCAGCTCCAATGATGAGCCCTGAATTTGTCTCACTTGAAAGGATGATACTTGAATTGGAATTTAAAAGAATAAAAGCCCAAACTGAAAGCAAACATCAAGAACTTAAGCTCAGAGAAATGGAATTGAATCATGAACTTGAAATGAAAAGGTTTTCTCTTGAGAATGGTTCTCTCCCAGAGTCTTCTAGGTCTTCCAGTCCTAAGAGGCCTTGCATGCCTAAAGAAGCAGTAGGTATGTATGAGGTTAAGCTTGATATTTTGGATTGGCTGGCTACTTTTGAGCATAACCATGGGATTCAGAACATTTCAGGGAATCAGCTGATTCCTTGGCTCTTTTCTAGACTGCCCCCTGTTGCATCTGCTGTTGTAATGAAATTGGGTGAAGTGGATAGAATGGAGTATGAAAGTGTGAGACTAGCTTTGATAGCTAGGTTTGAGAAGACCTCTTCCCAGTATCTTAAGAGGTTTAGGACCCTCAAGAAGCATGATGTTACTCCTTGGGCTACCTGGGTGTGTGAATGTTTGAAGAACTTAGATGGTTGGGTTAAGGTTTACAAAGTTGACACTAATGAAGGTATGAGAAATCTGTTTATGTTAGAAACAATCTATGATGCCTGCTCTCCTGAGCTGAGACAACACGTGGCTGACTCTAAGGATTTAGGTCCAAAAAAGTTAGCTAGAGCAGCTGACTCATGGGTAGCCAAGAGGGCCACTCATAAGGATTCTGAGGCAAACTCCCTACCTCTCCAACCGCCTCTCCCTCCACACCTCCTCACGACCCCAAAGAACTGCTCAGACACACAGCCTATCTCTGCTGAGATTTAAACTTCAAAAAGCTGGGGGCGTGGGTTTCCCTGTTCTGGCTACTAAGCTTTGGAACACTCTACCGCCCAACATCAGATCTGAGCCCTCTCTCAACTCCTTCAAACGGAAAATGAAATCTTGGCTCTATGCTCAAATCTGACTCTACCTCTGCTTGTAGCAGCCACTCAGAGTCTTCTGCCCCTACTGAAACTGTGCCTTGCTTAATTTTGTATATTTTTGTATATTTTTGTATATTTTTATGCTTTCACTGTAAATTGACACTTGATTGCATATTCCACCCCTTTCTGTAATTATGCTTATTATAATATATTCTATATACATAACTTTTGTACTTATGTAAAATTACGCTTTCCCTGTATATCCTGTATATGATGTCATTGTGTAACCTTCTCCTCTAAGTTTGTGCCTGGATGCCCATGGGTCTGGTGCACGCTACAAATAAATAAAATACAAATACAATACAAACTCCCAAAAAGGATGAGGGGAAGCAGCACAAAGGTGAGAACACAGATAAATCTAAATCCATCCTACCAGAAGAGGCCCCCAAACATAACCAGGGTAAGCCACATGGGAAACCAAATGGGGCTAGTGAATCCTCTGGTGCCCAATCAGAGGGAGGTCAGCAGAAACCTCCATTCCAGAGATCATTTGGTAAATGCTATGTCTGTGGGTCAACTGACCATGTGAAAGAAGATCCCAGATGCAAGGGTAAACCTGCAGGGGTCAGCACTGCCTCCTTAGCCTTCTCCCCAGAGGAAGAAGTACACATGGCTAGTGCCCACTTTCAACTATTTGCTGAAGCACCCTTGGGTCTTCAGGCCACTGTATCCTTAGAGTACATGGGTCTCAGTAAGAAACAGAATATGGACATGTACAACTCCATTCCAGAAAACTCTAGAGGGTATTATATGGACAGTGTTCTTGTTAATGTTTAGGATACTCCAGCCAGGAGAGACACTGGGGCCAGCAGAACAGTAGTGGATGAAAGCGTTATCAAGCCTGAGGATGTTGCTAAGGCACCCAAAGGTCCCACTAAATTTTCTGGAGGCCCTGTCCAGCTGGTTCCAATTCTACCAGCTCTCATTCAGTGTAATAATATTACAGTGGGGATTCATGTCAGTGTCCAGAATGAGGTGCCTGGGAGAGTCCTGTTGGGGAATTATTTAAAAACTCTAGGAGTAGTATCCAGTACACCCAGGCCTCCCAGTGAGAGGAAACCGAACCAAACCAAGTTGGCTAGAGGGGCAACCTTAAGTGACCCCTCTGATCCTGTGGGAACCTCTACAGAGACCCCCACTGCAAGCCCTGGTGTTAGTAAGTTGACCTCTAATCCAGGCAAATCTGAGGCTAATATAGTAGGGAAATGGGAGCCCCAACCAAGCTGGATAGACAGATTGGACCCCTCTCGAAGCCTGTGAGAACTGGTAATTCTCAAAGCTGGTGGAAAACCAGGAAAAATAGGTCTAAGGCTAACACCTGTAAGGCTGTTCGATCTTTTACTGAGGACTCCAGTATAAATTTGAGTGTTAGGGGGGAAACTTCTAAGCCAGGTAAAACCAGATCTCAGAGGAAGTGGAAGCATGTACCTTGCCTAACCACAACACCTCCAACCAAGATACCTGAGACCCAACCTGCTCTTGTGGGGGAGGTGGTGAGGAACCATGGAGGCCCCTCTAGATCTAAGGGATTCCTTCATAAGGTTCCCTGAAAAAGCCTATTGTAGGTTCAGATATTGTTACAACTTCTGAAGGACTGTTTAGATCAGATCCCCTATACCTTAAACAAGAGAGATGTACCACAACAGGTTTGTAGGTCATATAGTTTGCAAATGAAAACACCTGATAAGAAGTGTCATAGCAAGGGTTACACAAGTTTGCTGGTGTACTCAGCAGCCCATTTGACCGACTTTCAACAGGAGATCCATCGTGGTGGGGATTAGATCCTCCTGTCCCTTAGTCTGGGGGGGGGGGGCAAGTGTTAGGGAGAATTCTCACCCAAGTGCTAAATTCCCTCCCCCTTAGAGCCCTCCAGCTCTTTTGCTATATTTTGGGACCTTGAACTTTTCATTTTCAATGTGTTTTACTTTTGTGTTCTTTGGATATGGAGTTTTAAAACAACTCCATAGGCATCATCTTTTTCTTATGTGTCACACAGCACCTTTAGTGCAGTGGCACACGGGTGTCTTTTAGACTCCCCAAGGTTTAAATACCTTCTCTGGGACTGACTACTGTCTCCCAGAGCATGTAAAGTTAAGTCCACTTTACTAGTCTCTTTAAATTTACAGACCCAGCACCCACTATCTTCCTATAGAGCGCTGGAGGGGTTGCCTAGCATCCCCTGAGTCTGAACACTCATGTAACAGTCAGATGTTACCCTTTCTACTTTAAATGTCTGGTGGCAGTGGTTTCAAAGAAACTACCATGATTTTTCCCTCCACGAACACTGGTAGCTAAAAATCAGGTCAGCCATGTTTTCCAATATGATGCCCAAGACCTATCTGTAAAAACAGACTCCGGTTGACCTTTTTTGACATTTCTTTTAGGAAAGGCCCTTCTAGTGTTCTACTCTGCAAGCCAAACCAGGTTTGGTCCCTTTGTTTGTTGGCCATTGGTGTGCTTCAGTGCTGAAGCCCTCCTCTGACGCTTGAGTGTCTGGGGTGGACAGGATGTGAGGGAGATGCCCAAAACTCCCTGTGCTTAGTCTCCTAGGAGACCTGGATGTACTCTGGCGTGATTTGTCGGCTGCTGTCTGGCAATCTGGCAAGGACAGCCACCCTGCTGTGTCAGTGACATCCAGGCTGGAATGAATGTGGGAAAACCATTCAAAAGCAGGCTTCTGGGACTTGAAAAGCAGAGTCGACCACTGGAACGAGAGAACCGAAGACGAGCTGAAGGAATACGACTCCTGCAACTCCTGGTCCATCAGTGGAGCCCTGCTGCAGGTCCAAATTGCCTGAAACTCCATTGACAGAAAAACCCTTCAAGGTTAACTTCTTCCCCTGAGCTTGATGGGAACAACCAACTCGTAAGACGCCTGGACACTGTCCCCATCCTGGTCTAATTTTCTGCAGAGTGCTGTAGAAAACCGGATAGTCAGTGGAAACGATACCAGCTTGTGGTCTTTAAGGCACTCACACCTTAAACCGACGTTTTGCCAAGCTTGTGGCCTCTTCCCTGGGCACTGCAGGAACCTCCCGATGTCCTCCTTCTTGTCCCCACAACTGAAGCTCAGGAACAGCGAGATCTGCAGGAACTGCCAGGAACAATTGCCTCAGCTACAGCTCTTCTTCACTGTAAAGGTACTGTGCAAATGCGGTCAGGAAATCTTTTTGGCCATGGTGAAAGTTTGTGAAACTTTCCCAACTTTGAAGGCTTGTCCTTCCCTAAACCAACATCTAACTTTTTGACTGAGCAAATTCCTACAAGATCCATGGCAAATACATAACTATTTACTACCAGAACTGTGCTATCCTATACAAGACTCTGAACCATTGACTTTGGCCCAGGCCTATTGAACTAAATTGCTGGTTGTAGTGAACAGAAACCCTTTGCTCTGCCTACGAAAGTATTTGTGCCTTGATTTCTTTTAACCTTGTCTTTTTACCCCTTTTAAAAGTAACTGAAGTGCTATTTTGCTCCCACTTCAGGTGAACTGAACTTGTTCAGTAACTTATTGGTTCTGTATTGATAGTATATTAGTATATGGTATTGAGCTTCTCTTGCTAGTGTAATGTTTTCCAAATGATTGTGTAAATAAATGTATATTCTTTTACTAAGAAATCTTGAGTACATGGTTATTTGAATCACTGTATTTGTTGTCCCTTTGTGTAACCCCTTGTCCTGCTCACTTTACTCTTGAGATAAGTCTGGCTGCTCAGCCACTGCTACCAGAATACTGTGAAGCACAGGCTTGTTCCAAAGGTAAAATTGTACTGACACTTGTAGTCTTAATTGCATGTAGTGGTCCCAAAGGGTACTGCATGTGATTCTGCCTAACATCAGCCCTGAACCTGAGATACCTACTTCTTACAACCTAATATATGGTACTTCATTGATCTTATGTGCCTGCCTCCGGAACTCATCTTTACAAAATCACGGCTGGCTCCATTCCTGTTCACCATAATATTCTCTGTCATATACTGTCATAATGCAGATGATCTCTAAGCACTCACCTAACCTCCTTTCAATGGAGTGTGTACGAATGATGAGGGATCCAATATTAAGGTGGGTACTTTATTGAGCCTGCAGTGATACAAACCACCTTCCAACCACCAGCCTTTCACGAGCTGCCTCAAATCCTCCCCATCCCAGCAGTCCATCGAACTTTGATCAAAATACAACATATTTTCCTCCTTTATGAACAAAACAAAAGCAAAATACATGCAGCACCTATAAGAGAAATATGTTAAAGAAGGAAAAGAATTATTTACTGTAAGATTTCTTTTGCATATTTTTTATTTCTTTACACCAAAATGTACTATTTTCTCAATTAGAACATAATCCAATGATGCATATGAAAAGTCCAGGAACTGTTTAATGCACATTCCTGTTTTAATATTTTTTCAAGTGGCTTAATGAGACAGAATTTTGATACAAAGGTCTATTCCATGTACATATGCCAATGCATTTTGGTGAAATTAAGTACCATCTTCAGGGCTATACATTTTACTACATATGTCGTCATAAGTTTGTTAAATGTATTCAAAGAACATTCATTCAAATAGATATGCATATGGTTTCAAAACAAGATACCAACATTCATGTGGAAACAAAATGATTAACATACCAGTATGTGCCAATTGTGCGCAAATAGGATGTCATCAACAATGCAGGGTTGGAAAAAACTGAGAAATTAAGATTACCATCAATCTCAATATCCGGAATATGTCATTGAATCTAATCATATAAGCATATGGATGTGCCTATGAGGGTCCTATCTCTATCTGTTTATTTCTGTCCGACATGCGCCACGTATTGTGCGTATCCTCGAATGCCGACCAGTCTCAGGCATTATATTGTAAGCGGCACCTATATATAGTCAGTTCATTAGTGAATATGCGGGCTATCTATAACTATTCATTGTAATCGCGTACTCTGTCGAATCTTACCTCTCAGATTTCAATCCGTTCTTCTGTGAGTGCAGCTGCGAGGATGCGCGGCTTCACTTTGTTTTTAAACATTGTCATGGTGACGCTGCGAGGCGTTGCGCTCCCGCATTACTGAAGGAGCACATTTGCCTTGCGTCCCACTCTCCCATGGCAACGGGAGGGCGGGACTGTCCCCATTGCAATGTCTCTGTGGGGAGGTTAGCACGTGAGTGAAAACAAGTCACTGTAATGATGTGTTATGTTCGTTCTGCGTAAGCTGATCTCTGTGTAAGAGATGATGTGAAAATGTAAGGTACCTAATTTACATATACTCCAATGCTCTACCGAACAGGCCATATTTCTAAGTGACTCTGGTCGGTTCAAACAATCTGGCAAACCATTTCTATACCCCGTGTGTGAGCCTTGTGCGCTATGTATGTGTGTCAACAATGGTAGATATTAACGTGGACAGTGATCTCAAAAATAAATAAAAATGGAAACAAATGTCACTCCTAGTCAGTTCGAATATTGTTGGCAAATAAAGGGTCCTCAGTATTTGTGTGTATTTTAAATTGAAATAAGAATGGCAACAAATGACAATCGTGGTCAGTTCAGGTACTGTTGGCAAATAAAGGGTTCTCAGTATTTATGTGTATTGTAAATAGAAATCTTCGCATATTTCATCTGTGTCTCATATGCTGGGAATAGCAACTAACATATTCTAATCATGACTTGTTCAAATGGTAAAGTTGACATTCTGTACAGTAGACACAATTAGGGTAACCACTTCTTGTAGGCATACAGTCAAGGTCTCCCGCTCTATTATCACATATGCAACCCACCCTTCTTTATTTCACTTGATTAGTTCAGAGCCAATGATTGGGCATCTTGAGGCGATTGTTTTTATAGGTAACACATATGGTTAATCTCCTCATTCAATCCTTTGGGTATTAGTGAGCTCATTTTGTCTATCCAGAATGTTTCCCTTTGGTGTAGTCTTTTCTGGATATTTTCAGTTGGATCTCTTTTTTTGCACAACTTCCAAAATCACAAACTTTATTTGTGCCAAGTTCTGGGGTTTTTTCTTGCCATTGTCTGGCAACTGCTGAATTCACATTATGGTTACGTATGCATGATTTGTGTTCATTCCACCTGGTTTTGGCCACTCTCTGGGTTTGTCCTATATAGTACAGGCCACATGGACATCTGATTGCATAAATAATACTTTGTGAATCACAGGTGGGATAGTTTTTAAGTTTAATTATTTATCCTGTATATGCATGCCTCACTGATTCTCCCCTTTGGATGTATTCACAGTTGCTACAATTTAGGCATGGGTAAATTCCAGTTCTATCTGTATTTTTCTTTTTCTGTGGAGGTCTTGTGTTTACGAGTATGTCTTGAGGTTCTGGCTCCGCTTATAAGCAAATGTGGGAATGTCTTTAAATAGATGTTTTGAATAGAATCACATGCTATCCTCCCCACAGAGATGTTGCAATGGGGACAGTCCTGCCTTCCTGTTGCCATGGGAGGGTGGGACGTGAGGCGTACGTGCTCCTAAAGTAATGCGGGAGCGCGACACCTCGCAGTGTCACCATGACAACATTTAATAACAAAGAAAGAAAAAATATGCAAATGAAATCTTACAGTAAATAATTATTTAATCACCACAGCCCCTAATGGAGCGAACTGAGAGCGCCAGATTTTCAGGCCAATTCATGGAATTAATGTGCGCCGAAAATCTCTGCGCAAGCGTGCGAAAGCGTGCGAATCGCAGCGCAAGTGCGAAAAATGCAGTGCAAACGTGCGAAAGCCGCGCACATCGATTCATGGAAGTCCGTGCACGTGTAAATACTGGGATGTGCGCTAAAATCCTGCGTGGCACACGCGGGCGCACACGTCATCAAACGGCGTGTGCTACGCGCACAGCAAAAGTGCACATAGCGTGGCGCACACAACAAAAGTAGGCATAACACGGGGCGTAACACGCGGAATGGGGAAAAACGCGTGAACATGTGGGCGTTACCGGGAAGTACAGGAGGCAAATGCGCGGAACGCCCACACGCGTCCCTACAACATGTATTCATGGAATCGAACAGGGAAACGCGTGTGCCAAAAAAGACGCGCTAATCCGGAAACACGTATGCCAGCAGTAAGCAGGCGTATGTGAACCTGCGCAGCATAAAAGTGCGCGCAAACAGCAAACAAGCTCAGACGCTACGATGAATATAACGTTCCTTGCAGCAGTGGTCGGGGGACACCGCAGGAGGAGGAGGATAGTCAGGGCCAGAATGTTTACACCCAGGACCAGCCTGTTTCGGATGCCTGATGACCAGGTGTATGGGAGGTACAGGTTTCCACTTCACATTATACTCGACCTGGTGAGTGAGTTGGAGGATTACCTCACATCACCCACCCTGTGCTCCCAAGCACTGAGCCCCTTGGAAAAGGTGCTCAATGTACTGCACTTCTTGGCCACTGGTTCATTTCAGCGGACAAGTGCCATATTGGGGGGGTGTCACAGGCCACGCAGTCACACTGCCTACACCAGGTGTTGTCCATCATGACTGCATGCCCATCAGTCCGCAGGCACATATACCTGTCCAGAACAACTGCAGAAAGGCAGGCTGCCATCCAGGATTTTTACGGGGTAGCACACTTCCCCAAAGTGCTAGGTGCCATTGTTTGCACCCATATGGCTCTACGTCCTCCCAGGGCAACTGAGCACATCTATAGAAACCGCAAGCACTGGCATTCAATCAACGTGCAGGTAGTATGTGATGCCATGGGAATCATCACCTCAGTATATGCCAACTATCCAGGGTCCACCCATGGCCGTTTCATTTACAGAATGTCAACCCAAAACCGAGACCTAGAAGCTGGGCGGCATGGCGATACATGGCTGTTTGGTGAGTATAAATGCCTCTGCACATGCATGCATGTCAGATACTGAGTAATGTCACAACCCCACTAATGATACCCATCATCACCTCCCCAGGGGACAGTGTGGGTGACAGGGGAGCCTACCCTCTGAGCACCCACATGATGACGCCAATTCGGAACCTCACCACACCACCCGAGGTAAGATACAATACAGCCCATATTGCAACCCGGGCCGTAGTGGAGCGCACATTCGGAGTGCTCAAGTCACGCTTTCGCTCCGTTGACCACTCTGGTGAGCAGCTGCTATACGCGCCCCCAGTAGTGTGCAGGATCATAGTGGCAGCATGTGTCCTGCACAACGTTGCTACCCGCCGGGGCCTGCCGGTGGACATGGTGATGCCCCCACATCCCCAACCACATGCACGGCCGCTGCGCATTGGAGGGGAAAGGGCATGTGGTGAGGCAGCACGTAATCAGCTGGTGGCTAATTACTTCACCTAAAATAACACCCCTGGGGAGTGCACACAGCCCGGGTACATACCAGCTAACAATCAATGATGATGACATAAGGGACAGTCAACTGTCACAACCATACCAGCCTGAGATTGGTCACCTTGAAGTGTTACATTGTGTGCATCCCTACCTACCCAAACACAACCAATGCTGTGTCACAAAAAGACACACATTTATGCTGCACGAATGACTACCACCTTGCAAAATATAACATGAATACAGCACCATGTCACCCAACCCCTCCCCATCTCCGCTACCCAACACACCATGGCATGTCATGCGATATGAAAGCAAACAAAGGAATGCACAACACATGACACAAGTGTCACAAAGTGCACTGTCCCAAATGGAAACAGGCCACAGACAATATGCTCCCAGTAATCAATAACAAACAGCACACATGACCAAATACTTACCAGCAACACAATACAGCAACACAGGATGAAACATTGCCAAAATAGGACAGTACCAAATGAAAGTAGTGCAAGTTTTACAACCTGAATAAGCCAGCACATACACCCCTTCCAAATGCAGAGTGTTGACATCAGGCAACTGTGTCAGTGTACTGCATACAACATGAACTGCATCTGCAAAGGAGACAGCCTTGTGAAGACAATAAGAAGGTACCTGTGAATAAGGAGGAAGACATGGATGCACAAGTACATATCAATACACCATGCAGTGTTCAATACAACAACAATCCCCACTAGGGATGTACACACAGTTTTGACTACAGACTGCCCACACAGCTCATGGGATCTCAATGTCACTGTGTAAGTCACTGTCACTTGGTCACCCCCTTTGCAAGCCCATGGAAAGGGAAGCAGGAGGGGTGTATGTGTCAGGAACCCAAGCATCTAACCCAAACACAGGACAAGCCTGCATGTGCCGAGCTGGAATACATAGTGGATGCCCACGGGAGCCACACAAGGCAACACACTGTATAAAAACAAAAAAAACAAATCAAAAATGGCCATGTGGGGGCCAGGGGGAGGAGGCCACCCAGGAGGTTCGAGGACAGGGTGCACAACAACACCCACCTGCGTGGATGTTGCGGAAAAAATAAATACCTCCATGGGCTCATGGCCTGCACGGCTACGCTATTGTGGGAGAACTGCTGCTGTCGCTCTCTTCACCCTCTGCTTCTGCATCAGGAGGTGGTGGTGCAATGGGAGGCAGCCCACGCAAAGCCCTGGTATGGTCCTCCATGGCAGCAAGCATGTGGGTGTTGAAGATCTGATTCTGGAGGATGATAGTGCGGAGATCCCCATCCAGCACCTCACAGGTTGCCTGCATTTCTGCACGCACGCCTCGCGTGATGCCCGGATCTCCTCCCGAGATGCCTGCAGCTTAGCTGAGAGCGAACGTGTGAGCTGCTCCAGCTGCTGTTCTGACCTTAAATTTCGGGAAGCCTCAAGTTCACTTAGAGTCTGCCTGAGGAACTGGAGTTCTAACCTTAGGGCTTCCCTGTGGCCCTGTGACTCCACAGAAATGGCTTCCCACAGAGTCTCCAGTGCCGCCCGTTGGACCCTGTTGGATGCCAACATGTCTGCCCTGTGTGATTGGCAAATGGAGTCTGTTGCCTGCTGTTGTTGCTCCATCTGCCTTTCAGGGGGGAGAATGGAAGTGGCAACCCTCTCCATTGCCTGAGCCATCATTTCAACTGATGCTCCCTGTTGTGCTGCAATACCGTGAATGTAGTTTTCCCATACAGTATTGCCTGGTGGCGCACGGCCACCGCGTCGGCGGGCACCTCACCTGTTTGTGGCCAGGCGATCTGCACCTTGCTGTGCCGGCACTGCCTGAGGCTGCAGGACTGCATTCCCCCTCTGATCTGCTGGCCCAGGAACAGGATCATATGTTGTGGAGTGTGACCTTGCATCCGTAACTGCCAAAGACGGAGTTACCAACACTGACATCCCTATAGAGGGTTCTACCCCTGGTGCAGGTGGGTTGGACAAAACAGAATCCCTGCCAGAAACACTCACCTGCGACAGCACATTAGTCTCATCATCCGATTCAGCAAACTGTGATGCAACATGGATGTATGTGACACTGACATGTAGAATGCTGAATGGCAAATGTGTCATGGATGGCAATCTCATCACTGCGACAGTTGGTGAATATGTACACATGCATGTAAGTGTGGTGGCCTGTGTGCATGTGTTGTGCACTCCCCGTGTTTCATGTGACCTCAGGCTCACCTTCGGCTGCTCGTGCTGTTGTTTGTGTATGGATGGTGCTGCCTGGTGGAATAATGCTGTTGAATTGCTCATGTGTGTGAGTTGAAATGACATGTCTGTTGGGGAGTGTGATGCCATGTCAGAAGTTTGACACTGACACTCATGCACAACTATCATGTGTGTATCACTCCATTGTCCAGTGCCCTGATGCCTGTGTCCTATCTCTCCCTGTCTGCAGCGTCAACTGATGAAGAGGGTGGAGAGGGTGCTGTGGAGCAGAGCGGCAGGGATCGCACCACCAGCCGGAGACGCAAGGCCCGGCTCCCCTCCCAGGTTGCCATCTTGTCGGGGAGTGAGGAGTCTGGTGCCGCGTCCCAGGCCGCAGCTGCCGAGGGTTGGTCCAAGAAGCGGAGGTTGGAGGTGGACTCCTCGGCAGCAGAAGGGGCAGCTGAGACCCCACAGGGTCCGACGGAGGAAGATGGCACAGAGTCATCCAGGTTGGTGGGCGGTTTGGTGGAGGAGGAGGCCATGGAAGGGACACACACGGGGTCTGGAGGTAGGGATTCCACTGGTGCTAGTGGTGCAGTGCAGGGGCAGGAGGCAGCACGGGCCGGTTACCAGTCATTTGGTCGAAAACCAAATGATCGAATGACCATTTGATCGAAGTAAAATGGTCGGAAAAAAAAGGTCGAATTTTTATAAATTATTTTATTTTAAGGGGGGTTCCCTGCCCAACCCCCCTTTTTCTTTATTAAAAATATTTTTTAACCAACCAAAACTAAAAATATATATATAAATAAATGAATAAATAAAATTGACCTTTTTTTTCGACCATTTTACTTCTATCAAATGGTCATTCGATCTTTTATTTTCGACCATTTGACCGGACACCGCGCAGGCCACCACGGAGGTGCCTGTGTGTAATCCTGTCCCCGATCCTGTGACTGCATCATCCCGCACCAGCAGGGATGCCTACGTCCAGACCCGTTTTCAGGGAGGGGATCTGCTTACAACAACTGGCCTTCCTCTCCCTGCGGACGTGGCTATCCGGGACCGGGTTGAGCCTGTCCTGAGTGGGATGGCGTTGCGTCAACGGGGCATGCGAGGTGATCTGCAATGTTTTTGTGAAGACACTGCACGTCATCTCGAATGCCTCGGTGACCGCGTTGACCTACTGGGACTGGTCACCAGGGCTGGATTCCTCCTCTTGCTGGACCTTGTTCCGACCCCCTCCTCACCTGAACACCCTACGCCCCAGTCATCCTCCATGCCATCTTCCCACCCATGTATCACCTGGGTACCCTGTGGAGCTGCTTCTGCCCCAGCGGCCAGGCTGGTGGGGGACACATCCCTGCCACAGTCGGGAGTCGGACGTCCAGCAGGGGTGGCCACCACAACAACTGCATTCCAGACAGAGGAGGACGTGCAGGCAGCAAGAGCAGGGGCACAGGCACAGCAGCAGCAGCAACAAGGTGGGAGCCATGATGGCTCGGGGCCATCGACATCGGAGGGGCAGGCATCAGCCAGAGGGCAGGAGGACCCAGGATTACAAGTGTCTTCCGTGTGGCAGCGGTTGGGCCACGCCATAGATCCGGAGTGGCAGCGGGCGGAAGAGGCACGGCTCACAATGGTCACGGTGGAGAACTCCATGCGGAGGGCACTGAGGCGGGCTGAGTGCCTCGAGGCAATTTGCATTGAGTTGGAGGTCAACATGTCATCATCCCTGCGAACCCTCGGGCCATGAAAGAGGACCGCCTCCAGGACATTGAGCGGGAGTTCGATGATGCCCTGACCCGGACATCGAAAAGTGAGCCGTCGGACTAGCCTGCTGCCATTGTAAATAGTTTTTAGCGTTAGGTTTTATTTTCATTTTCCTTTGATTTGGGGTGATTGGACTATGCCCCACACATTTGTATATAGTTTTTTTCTTAGGTAGTTTGTTAGGTAGGTTTCATTTCTTTTGTTGGGCTCATGGACCCTTGACAATGGATTGTACATAGTTGGACAATGGATTAATTAGTACTTTTTCTTTGGATTTCACCATGGATTAATGGATTTTTCTTTTTATGTTTCCTTTGGATTTGCTTTGGTGGAGGGAGAGTTTGGACTATTTTTCTTTTGGATTTCTTTGGATTGGTTATACTTTTCATTTACTCATCTTTTGGACATGCTTTTCATTTCATGTTTGCTTTTTGTTTGCTTTCATTTCATTGCTTTATTTCTGTCCATAATACATTTTGATATTTTACTTCCATGTGTGTGATTGGCTCATTGGGTTCATGCATGTGAAAATGTGGGTTTACGCAATCAATGCCAACCAATGTGTGTGTGTGTGATGGACACTTGTTGAAGTACATAGTTGACTTTTGGTTTGTGTCTTGAGATAGGCATGTCAGTGTGGGGTGGATTGGGAAATCATTGCGTCTCAAGACTGGGGTGGCGTGCTGTGGTATTTTGGTGTAGAAGTGGGCCATGATTGTGCATCTTTATGTCATGTAGGGGGGGCATGAGTGGGGGCCTGTTGGCAGGAGCCCCTCAATGCTGGGGGGTGGGGGTGCAGGGGGCCATGAGTGGGGGCCTGCTGGCAGGTGCCCCTCACTGCTGGGGGGTGGGGGTGCAGGGTGGACATGAGTGGGACATGAGTAGGGGCCTGCTGGCAGGTGCCCCTCACTGCTGGAGGATGGGGGTGCAGGGGGACATGAGTGGGACATGAGTGGGGGCCTGCTGGCAGGAGCCCCTCACTGCTGGGGGTGGGGGTGCAGGGGGACATGAGTGGGGGCCTGCTGGCAGGTGCCCCTCTCTGCTGGGGGGTGGGGTGCAGGGGGACATGAGTGGGGGCCTGATGGCAGGTGCCCCTCACTTGGGGGGGTGGGGGTGCAGGGGGACATGAGTGGGGGCCTGCTGGCAGGTGCCCCTCAATGCTGGGTGGTTAGGGGTGCAGGGGGACATGAGTTGGTGATCACTAGTGCAAGGTGACATGTGGCCTGGCTGGGGGGCATGCCCATGGTGGATGGGCTGCCTGCGGGCCATGACCAGGGGTGCAGGGTAGTCCCCTGTGGTATGGGCTGCCTGCAGGGCCCATGGAGGGGGTTGAAGGCACACCTGGGAGGAACCACAATGCCAATTCACGTGTGGGACTCCCCACGCACCCCACTGGATACACGTACCCCGCTCTGACTGCGAAATTGTGTGTGAAACTTCCTGCGCACCCCAGAAATACACATACCCTGCTTGCACAGGGCCTACCGCGTGTGAAACACCCAGCGTACCACCCAAATACACGTACCCTGCTCGCACAGGGCCAATCGCGTGTGAAACTCCCCGCGAACCCCAGTAATACACGTACCCCGCTCGCACAGGGCCAATCGCGTGTGAAACTTCCCACGCACCCCTGAAATCCACATACCCCGCTTGCACAGGGCCTACCGTGTGTGAAACTTTCCGTGCACCCCCGAAATACACATACCCCACTCGTATAGGGCCTACCGCGTGTGAAATTCCCCACGTACCACCCAAATACATGTACCCTGCTGGCACAGGGCCAATCGCGTGTGAAACTCCTTGTGAACCCCAGTAATACATGTACCCCGCTCGCACAGGCCCTACCGCGTGTGAAACTTCCCGCGAACCCCAGTAATACACGTACCCCCCTCGCACAGGCCCTACCGCGTGTGATAATTCCAGCGCACCCTAGGAATACACGTTCCCTGCTCGGCGTTTGCTGTGTAGCGGCCCTGTAAGCTGATCCAGGGTTAACGCAGCCCTTTGCGCTGGATTGGGGATTTTGATGACTTTTCCTTGCGCGAGGGGCGTTCTTGGGGGCGTAACTGGAGCTGCGGGATGTTCTCTGCGCCAGGGCTCTTTTTGCCTTGGGAATTCCATGAATACGCGGTTCGCCAGAATGCTGTTAGCGCACACGGCTGGCGCACGCTGGCGCATGATCCCTCTCTGCGCTGCTCGCGTGCGCTGCCTCTGCACTGAAATCTATGAATTACCCCCTTAATGAGGTGGTTTCACTTCATTTTTTTCGCTATTAGTTTTTGTGGTCCTTGTGTCATAGCATCATTTTTCTTCTGACAGCTCCAGGCCAAAACAGCACATAGGAACACTATTTTTCCTAAGCATTCACAACACCAAGAAAATCTGAAATATATATGTGGTGCCCACCCTTGCCTTGCTATAAAGAGGGAAAAGAAAGCACCTTGAATATGGTTAAAATATTACCAAATAATTAAACCTAAGAAAAGTGAACAGAAACCAAAGCAGAATAGCATCATGCCAAACAATTGTTGAGACAAATGATGCACACACCACTCACTTTTAGTACAACAGGAGTTTATCAGAGAGCATTCCTAAGTGGCACAAACTCCCTCACACACACATAGTCCATAAGGCACTCAGGCTCTCTCCTCACTTTCTTGGCCTTCCTACTCTGATCACACTCCACTGCGTCTTCCTACCTTGCCAACACCCCATCTTCAACCTCCTCACAGGGTGCCAACCTTCCCATGGACCAAACCTCTCCTACTCCCACAATCACCACAGCACTCCTCACAGCAGCAAGACTTTTACGGCCAACATATGTGCTTTATTGACAAACACAATTTTGTCTTTTTTTAAATTATTTTAATTTAAACATTTGGGTTATTACAAACCTTTTGTCATAAATGAATCCTTCCTAAAATAGCATAATTTGATCATGGGCCACATTTCTTATTTCTTTGAGAAAAACAAAGGTCCAATTTTCTGCCCTCATGTGTCCACGTTTTATGACATGTTTCTCTCTGGTGGATTGCCAGCATCGTCTTGAAGGACCACCTTCAGAAACTTCTCAAGGGAAAATATTGCGGGCAAGAAATCCCTATGCTGTAAAAGACTCCAAAAGACCTCGGCCTCATCTATATGCCCTTCTACTAACAGGGAGGCAAAGAAAAGTGTCATTGTCTCTTAGGCCTGTGCATGAAAGTGTGAGGTGCTTCAACGTCTCCGTTGTGACAAAACCTACAGTCTTCTGAACTTTGATGTGGATTGTAGATAGACAGGATCTGGCAAGTAGGCTAGAAGTTCATCCTGAACAGCATGCATTGAGTACTAAACCAACTATTTGGGAATTTAAGTAGGTAGCCCCAGGACTTGTGCTCTCCTCTCATAGCGGTCTCTAATCTGTATTGGTTTTGCTCATCGATCGTCATGATTTGGTTGAACAACTCGGATATTAACAGAATCCATTTCTCAGGACCTTCCTTTATCATGGATTTGGAAATCCCCTCGGGCCCCTGGGTTCTGGCCTGGGTTGCTTTTTTGATTAATATTTCCACGTTGTTCAATCTGTAATGATCAACCCTGACTGGGGATCTCCGATGAAATTTGGAGGGAAATGTCTCTTGGTTTAATCAGTTGCTGGTAGAAATCTGTCCAAGCTTCTTCCCTAATTGTGTTGAGAAAGGGGCCAACATCAACTAACCTTCGTCCATTGAGTAATCACCAAAGCGATCTGGCATCTTTGTTGGTAAGTGCTTTCAGCATCTGCTCCACATCTTGTTTTATCATTTAGGCTTTATGTAAAGCCAGACAGTTTTTAAACTTTTGTTTTCTATTTTTTTACTTGAAATAATTGCTGGTGCCCAAACTTCCTTACAATTGTCTTTATGTCCATATTTGAGAGCTTTTTCTCGAGGGCAATTCTCCTGTTTGGGATATGTTGTGGCCTGTCTCCAATGACAGAGCTATTCTGGTGGGTAGTTTGAATTCCCGAAGGAGCAGAATAAAGTTTATTCCATCTCCTTGCATATAAATGACTTTCTTAAAAAAAAACGAGCTATTTCATGTTCAGTCATGCGGAGGCGGTTGGTTCCGTGAGGAGTGTCTAGGACCACGTTAAAAGTTTCTTGTCAGCGACTGTAACCACCCTTCTATGTACACTTTAATAGCTTGTGGTCACTAGTTGTTTTACGGATTACTTACAAGGATACAATTTCCTGAGTCAGAAGGCTGGATGCGCGCATTTTGTAAGTGGCATTTGTAAGGGGCTGTTAAGGCTGGGAGACGCTTGCACTGCTGGATCGCTGTTTTTCTACACACTACGTTACAAGACCATCAAGGTACAACCTCTTAGGCCACAACCCTCTAGGAGCAACAACAAGCTGCACAAGGACAGAAGCACTATCTATAGCGCTTTTATTTTGTTTTCTTTACTATTATAGGCGCAAATTATATCACTACAAGAACTAAACACTAACAGAGCTAAGACCCGCCCACCCTCCTTTAAATACAGCCGTAAATGCGCATTTGGCGCCCGCGCATTTCGTAAGTGGCATTTCTAAGTGGCTTTTAAGGCTGTAAGGACTGGTGGGCGAGTGGCGGCTCTGGTTGAGATTGTTTCAAATTAGGTTTTTGGTAGTCATATTATGTCCGTGGAACACTGCACAGCCGTTTGGCTGGCATGGTATTGGTCTCTCTCGTGGACATTATTTCTACTTTAATGGAAACGTGCTTCCTCAAGTAATTGACAAGCATTTACTTTGTTGCAACTGCTGCATTTTAAGTTAGTGGAAAGTTGTGGAACTTCGATGAACATTCAGAGACTACTTGGGTTCACAAAGGGGAATGAAGGAATATATGAATGGACATTTGTTTTAAAACATGGAACGTTAGTGTTTTGTTTTAAATTATAAGGATTCCCTGTTAGGGCACATTTTACTGGTCTACTCCTTTTTTAGAAATGCTAGTATTTCGGCCCCTCTGCCTTTACCCTCTATGCTCGCTCCACAAGCAGTCATTAAAAAGTAATTTGGGTTTGTTTTATTTGTGTTGCTATTAAACAGGTTTTTGAACATAGCGATTGAGGGTTTGTGCCGAATGGACAAAACCACAACGTGAAGTATAAATTGGACCAATAACAATCTACGTAAGAAATACTTTTAGAATACGAATTGCAATTTGATATACAAAGTTTAAATTTGGCTCGAACTGGCAGATATGAGCTATCATTAGATTAGCAACCAAACAGTGGGACTGTATCCACTGGTACTAGATATTGGTGATATGTCAAACTGTACATGATGGGGCCCAAACTCAGGTCTTATAAACCAAAAAATAAAAAATGAGTATTAGTACCCTATCTATTAGCCCCATGTCTGCAGCTAACAAACCACGAAAAGGAAAAAAGGTGCCCAGGTAGGAAATAAAGAGAATGGGCCTAAGGATAAACTTTCCATGGAGCAGCCCAAAATCTATAGTTTCCTTACTAAAACAAATAAGGTTCAAGTATATAGGAGCGAGGATGCTACCTTAATACCGGAAAATAGCTCCATGATTGACAATAATTCACTTTTAAATTTATGTCATGATATTAGATGTTAATCTATAGGGCTTCCGGGTGCTGTAGGCCCCTCATTAGACGGAAACATTCATGATAATGTGGAGTACATGATTAACGTGATGAGCACTAACCAGTTGTGCACGCCAGATTTAGGAAAATTTGCCCAAGAACAGAGAATGAGTGATAATGATGACAAAGGTGATACCACATGGAACGCCCATGAAGTGTTATGGAGAGGTCTCTAAACATGGGAGGTAAACTTGATTCCATTACCACTACGGTGGACATATTACTTGGTATATGTACTAAACTTATGAAGGAACACCTAGAGCTTAAGAATCTGGCATAGTCAGTTGTAGAGACTGTTAAACGTTTTAGTGTTAATGATGTAGCTAGGAGTGAAACAGATTTAGACCCAAATTTTGGTAACAAGGGGGGTTTGGCAGAAGAAATTGGTGATCTGAGCAAATTAAGTATGTATGTGGATAAGGAATGTAATATGATAAATGCCCTGGATATGGAGATATTGGAGATAAATGATGGTGAAATGAGGGGGACACTGAAAATAGAGGTTCTAACTTGGAGGGGGTTCCTTCTAACTCATTAGGCCCGAAAAGACGGCTACATTGTAAATGTAATAACAAAAAAGGGACAAGGAGTAAGGGTAACCCAGGAAAACCCAGAAAAACTAAGATAGCTCAAAAGAATAGTGAATGTGTGGAAACAGGTAGTAAATTTGAGTTGAGTCATGAGGTAGTTGCAATTGAGGAAGAGAAAATGGCCCCAGTAAAACCGATAATGGAATTGAAAAATTGTTAAAAGGGAAACCCAAGCCTAAGGAAGTAGCGAAGGCACCGTAGCTAAGGGGAAACGAGGAAAGTCATATGGCCAAGGAAGAAGAAAAACTAGGGGTGAGCAACCTTAATATCCCTTCAAATAAGATAATGGAAACCTTGGAAATTAAAACCAGAGCTGTTTGTGTGGGGGAAATGGAAAGATTGGCAATCAGCAAAAACCGAGGGGTGGAAGAGAATAACATATTTGAAAAGAGCAACAGGTTTTCAATCTGGGTAAGAGCATAAAGACCACTGAGAGAACTACCTAGAAGGAAAACCCTTATCTGAATCGGACTTGGTTACTGGACCATTAGGAAAATGCCCCCCCAACTCCAATGCATTAATACCACCGACATTGAGAGAGTGATCCTACCAAAATCAGGTAGTTGGGAGAATTGGGCAATCATATGGTTCGGGACTGCAGTGATAGTGGACCAGATATGGGAACACTCTAATACATTGTGGGGAAGGGATTTTGCAATGATTTTCTGGAACAATGTTGGTAAGGGTGGCGCTATAAAAAGCAAAATATAATACAAGTGAGGGTAAATCCTTGATTTGGAAGAGTGTAGTAGAATAGAAAGGTGGGTCCCGGATAGGGCTTACTTTGAGGATCACTGAAATGAGCAACATAACCATGAGCCTACCATCGTATCCTGGAACAATAGAGGCTTTCGATCAATTTTACATAAAGATGGACTGAGCCTCGTAGGACAAGCAGATGTTTGCGCCCTCCGAGAGACTTGGCTGTGTGGCACGATACTCCTGGATGGCTATAACATACTAATTAAACCTATGGTCAGAGGTGAGAAGGGAAGACCAATGGAGAGCTTTGTATTGGGCCAAATACCCTATAACTATTAGAGAATATGATAAATGTGCCTGTTGTCCCTTTTTATCTGTGTTATGTTAGGAAATTGTATGAACAGTGGAGACATTGTTTTGATCAATGTCTATTCCTGCCCGGGATGGGTCAAAATAGAAACTGTGGGTAGGACTATTTCTGATAAAATTGAAGGTTGGAGGATGGAATCCCCGAATTCGGAAATCATGGTAGTAGGAGATTTTAACGCCTATTGTGATGTGGCATAGGAATACATGGACAAATGAAATGAATGGTGTGGGGCCTTTGAGGAAGACCTGCCATCTGCACTGGTGAAATGTGGTAATGAACAAAGTCACCAACCACAAATCTCATACAGAATTATTTGGGTTAAAATGCTTCTGAGTTGGGGGCTCTCGTTTCTTGAACCAGAGGGACCGGGCAAATGGCACAATACATGGACAAAATGGTAAGGTTAGTTACCACATTGACTACATGTTTATATCAGAAATGTTGGCTGGCCTAAAGGAGACAATATGAATATTCAAAGTTCAGCCTGTGGTAATAAGATATGCTGGACTGAAAGAAATTTGGAAAAATTTGATAAAATGTTCGAGATTCTACCTATTGTTTGACAGGAGATTGCCCGAAATGGTCTGGAGATAGTTAGCAATTTGCTGGGCTTGATTCAGACATCTAATAGCAGAGTTAGTATGACATCAAATAGAGTTAAAACGCATAATAACAAATATGACCTCCAGATTAATATAAGGAAGAGAAAAGTTAAGGAGGAAATAAATAACTTAAAAAGGGCAGGGAGATGAAGGAGGATGTGAGACGGCAGAGTGTTATGGCATTACGCACAAAATATAAGAACTGGCTCAAAAACTATAAACATGATGTGAATAACGCACATTTGGTGAATGATGTATATACTCTACAAAACGCATGATGCAAAATAATTCTGGTACTTATATAGGCAACATCTTAATGAAGAGGAACATACAATTTTAATATATTACGGCAGGAGGAATGGATTATATACATCACACAGCTCTTCTATGATAATAATAAGAAAAGTAAAATCAGTATGACGAGTTGAGATGATGGAAAGAAGACTTTTCCATTTTATACTACAGACATTTTGCAAGTAATAAACAAAATGAAATCTTCCAGAGCTCCGGGCCCGGACGGCTTGGCCAATATTGTTATTCAGCGGAACCCTAAGAAATGGGCCTACATCCTCCTTCAACTCTACTCTTCCATATGGCAAACTAGTAAGATCCCAGAGAGTTGGTGTAAAGCCATACTTATACTGATTATTAAAAGGGGGAATAGAACACTACCCAATGATTATCCACTATTAGCAATGGCTGACTCTAGCTGTAAAATCGTTTGCTCATTACTCCTGAAAATTATTAACAAATGGATTAAAGAAAATAAGTTACTGTTGCCTCAACAAACTGGGTTTAGACAGGGACATATTACCCTAGATAACATGGTAATGTTAAATTATATAATTGCTAACACTTAAGAAAAAATGGGTTCTAGTTTGTATGTGTGCTATATTGACTACTCCAAAGCCTTGGATAGGGTCGACAGACACAGACTTTGGAGTAAATTAGCGGACTGGAAAATCTGCCAACAGGTTCTGCATTTCCTGAGGGAAATGTACTCCACGACTTCAGTCACCATATGTCTAGGCAAAGGTGCTAACATCTCGCCCCCTATTAATACTAGTATAGGTCTTAAGCAGGGATGTGTCACCTCCCCCGTTTTGTAAAACCTATGTGTGGCTGACATGTGGGAGAGGTTTGAAGGAATTAACAACAATCCACCCAAAGTGGGGGAGGTGACTATCAGCTGGCTAATGTGCACAGACGATACTGTTCTCCTTGATAAAACACCTGTAGGTCTACAGAGGATGTTGAGCACGGTACATTTATATGCCAAAGATAACAATTTGTGTATCAATGCCGAAAAAATGAAGATGATGAAATTTGGGGGAAATAAAAGTAAGAGAGATAAGAACAGATTTAAGTCAAAAATAGACACTGAAACTATTGAGGTAGTGGAGAGCTACCCATATTTGGCAATAGACATGATAAAGAATCCACCCCGTAACTACTACCACAAAATGATAGAATCCAAGGTTTTGAAAAAATGGAATGTAATTACATCTTACAATGCCAAAAACGAGGGACATTCTATGGAAAGCTATTTAGAAATATGTAAGAGCTGTATTTTACCGGGGGCTTTATATGCAATGGAATCAGTGGGGGGAAAATACATTGCTAAGTTGGAGAAAAGAGAGGGTCAATTATGGAGACCAGTGTTGATGGTGGCTAAATCTACACCGGTTGAAGCCTTGAGTTGTGAACTGGGGCTTACAGCTCTATCCACGTTGTGGAAGATAAGATGCTGTAAGGTATATATAAATATTATGGTAAGAGAGAGCTCTGAAGAGGGATTGATGAGTATCATTGGTAAAAGTTTTCTTAAGAAGGATAAGATGAACAATTTTATAAGGAATTTGAAAAGTACAATTATTCCCTTTCTAGATATTATTAATGTGAGATTACTGAGGGAAGTAGGTGATATAAAAATATGTATAATAGCCTGAAATGGAAAGCAATTGAATGGGACCTCAGTGAAAATCTGACCCTGTTATCAGGAAAGAAACAACATGCACTGTATGCCCTGCAGGGCATCAAACCGGCTCTCCCACGCAGTTATCTGGGGAAGATCTTGATTAAGGACTTTTCCAGATTCATTACCCACCTACGGTTTAATATTTTACCATGCAATGACTATGTGGGGGCTTGGACCGGAGTACCAAGTGATGAAAGAACTAGAAGATTTTAGGAGTGAAGTTGAGACTGCAAGACACCTACTTACTGCTTACAATACATTGCAGGATTGGTACTATAAGGAATACAAAGATATAGTTTATGACTTTAGAATGATTACAAGTGATCAGTTTTGGTCAACGCTATATATGGCCGACACCCTGGTATACATAGGGGCAGCTCACTATATCTGGCAAACGGCCATCACTAAACCATGTGGAGCAGGGGAAACACTAAGCTCAACTGGTATGATATAGGAAATTAAAGTTACAATTAAATAGTGGAATAGATACAGCAGGGAGGTCATGAATTAAGGGATATCCATATATTTATTATTTTAATAATATGCGGATTGAGAATGTAATTTGTGTTTAACTGGTACAGGGATCTGATGATTTTAAAGAAGTATATTGTAAATTGAAACTGCAAAAAATGTAATGAAATATGGTGTATGATTTGAAATGTAATGAATGTGTAAGATTTTTTATTTTATTAAGTGTATATGGTTTTAATGTAACTAATTAGACTATAAACTTAATTTAAATTTTTTTAATAAAATCTAGTATACTGGAGCGGGGTCCTTTAGACCATGTAGGATTGGCAGACAGGTCACTGACTGTTTGATAATTAAGAATGTGAAGATCACGGTCTGACATCACATTCCACCATTCCCAAGCTCTTACGTCCCCCAGAATCCAAAGATCCCACTGGAGTAGGGGAAGGCCAGAAGTTTTTTCAATACAAAGGTCACAGACTAGCACCATATTACCAACCTTTCTGCTGTGAGATTTGCCCTTTTTTGCATCAAACACACTCTTGTAGTGTTCCTGCCCTTCCCTAATCACCCTAACCACTTCCTCATGATCCACAGAGACGGGGGTGGCGAACCCCAACCAGCTGGGGCATAGACTGGTACCCGGCTCCCTACCCTTCAAAGAGACAAAGGGAGACACCTTTGTGACCGAGTGAGGCGTAGTGAGATACGTCCACATCATATGCTTCAAAACCCCATGCCATGGTAAATTTGACACCATGGCAAACTGGATAATGCCCTTAATGAACCTGTTGACACGTTCAACTAAAACATTGGGCCTCATTACGACCCAGGCGTTAAGGGTTAACGCCGTCGTTAACCCTTAACGCCTATTCTGATTTTAACGGCTGCTTTTAGCAGCCGTTAAAATCCATGGCGCTAACCTGCCATGATGCTAATTACGCCACCGTAATTTACGGTGGCGTAATTAGCGCCTTCCCCACTCCCATTATACCCTATGGGGCAAAAATGGGAATGGGGAAGGGAAAATGGGAAATGGGGATTTACCGCCCCACTCACCTTGGAATGGGGCGGTAAATCCACCATCCACCATGGTGTAAACGTAGTTTACACCATGGTGGTAAAGTTGGCGCAATTAGCGCCTGGGTTGTAATGACCCCCATTGACTCTCGGGTGATAAAGATCTGTACGGGTATCCTTAATGGAATACGCCACCAAAAACCTTCTCATCAACTCCAAGCAGAATTGCACAGTGTTATATGTCACAGTTTCCATCAGGAAGCCCTCCCTATAAAACACTCTTTCTAGAAACCTTACCAATTCCTTTGTGGTCACCTCCTTGGCTGACCTTCACTTCACACAATTGGTGTAATAATATACCATCACAGACATACATTTGAGACCCTCTCCCAACCCTTTAGTGGAACCCATGATGTCCACCATTACTTATTTAAATGTATGTTCTTACAAGGTATCAAAAAATGATGGAAAAAAATGGAGAAAAAAAAACGGAATGATGTCCACCGTTACTTTACTCCAACGCTGGGGAGAAACAAACACGGCAAAAAGGGGAGCCTCATAAACAACTTTACTTTTACCGCTTAGAGAAGAAGGCACACAATCTCTTACCTTTCTCTCTACAAGACCGTCCCTACCCAGCCACCAAAAACCTTGTCTCAGCCTTCTTTTTGTATCATTAACACCCAATTCCCCCTGCCAACTCAATTAGCCTTGTCGTGAGCCCCTATGGAGGAGCAATATTGACCCCCTTCCTGAGCCTACCTCCAATCAAACATACATCATCCTTCACCTCCCACAACACTTCAAATTGTTTGTCCAAAACCCTTGTGCTAGGCCAACTTGACACTGTCCATTCTTTGATGCATCTCAACACCTCATCCTCAGGTTCAGACACTTCACACTCATATTTCCCTAAATTTCCTACATCCACAGTAGCCACTATAACTTCCTCATCTACACATTCCCTTCCAGATTCTGTGGTGTCCACAGGGCATCGAGACAAACAATCTGCCATTGCATTCTTCAACCCAGGTAGATAGCAAACCTGAAAGTTATAACTCTGCAAGCCCAACAAATACCTACAAATTCTCAGTGAGTCACTACTCCAACCCCCACTCGACAGCATCTGCACAAGTGGTTTATAATTTGATCTTACAATTAACTGTTTTGCCCACAGAAAAAAATGTAAAATGCAATATCACCCAGTAAACAGGAACAGCTCCTCTTCACACAACTGAATAGTTCCTTTCGGCCCCCGTAAGGGTTATTGAGGGAAATGCCAAAATGAGTTCTTCTTTGCTACCATCACACTGAGTTAAAGACACCCCGAAACAAAGCATACTTTCAACAACTAGGAGGCCAGTTTTAGCCTTGAAGCAAAATGTCACCAATGAGGGTGATTTGACTATTTCTTCTATAATTTGCCTGAATGTGTCTCCAGATCCTCCAGCCAACAAGCCTTCACTCCCTTCTTCTAAGGTGATCTGAGTGGTATAGAAATCATAGCAAAATGTTGTACAAACCTGTGATAATATTCTGCAAGGCCTAAAAATTATCTGAGCGGGTCCTTGTCCTTGGGGTCTGGAGCCTTGCTGATAGCCTCAACCAAACTCACTTTGGGATTGATCCCCTTCTCAGACACACAGTGTCCCAGATACTCCACACTGTCCATCCCTATCCAGCATTTGCTGCACTGAATATGTAAGCCCACCAGTCTCAGCCTGTGTAGGAACTCCCACAAAACATCATTGTGCTCCTCTCGAGAACTAGCAGGAACTAAAACATCATCCTGAAAAACCACGGTTTTTGGGGCTCCCTCCAATACTTTCTCCATAACGCATTGAAAGACTGCAGCCGCAGAAGCCAAACTGAAGGGGAAGCAAACCACCTTCCAACCAGCAGTCCTTCACCAACCGCTTCAAATCCTCGCCTCCCCGCATTCCATCGAACTTGGATCAAAACTTACTATATTACTTTTAAAGAATTTGGCAGTGCATTGCTTGCAATCCAGTGTTCCCCAATGCTGACTGAAAGTAGAAGTTACTCAGATTTGGCTTTTCAAAAAAGTTATTGATGTCTCTATGTCACAAAAACAACTGGACCGGTACTATGGGGCCAAATACATTGAAAAATACATTACTAACGTAAAAGTAAAGTGGTTGTTGCTTTTTTTTTTTTTAAAGGTTTGAAAAAACCATAATACAATTAAAAAATTAAAATTAAAAAAAAGTAAAGTAAAAGCATAAGGGTGTGACATTTTATTCCCAATAACATTGAGGCATCTGGTAAATTTAGTCTACTTATACACAATGACAGTCCAGTGCTGCCGCCAATGCCAGTGAGGCTCTCAAAGTTGGCTCCAAGTCTACCTAACCATGACACAGGGGCCATCTGAAAGCCATCCAAATTCATGTCTCTAGATGTGGCGGAGCTAAGGGAGGTGAGGCCTAACAAGGCTTGCCAACTTGGTAAAGTAGTTGGAGGCCACCCGGCATGGCAGTCAGTCTGGCTCCCACAGTTGTGAAGAAAGAGGTTGCTGGGCACATGTTCCAACTATCTTTAACTGCCTAAGCACCACTCTTCCCATAAATTCAGGAAAATAATAAATTAGGGAAATAAGGGGAGCGTTAGGAGCCCACTTCACTCCCACATCTCTGATTTGCACCTGCCACCTTATCCCAGATTCTTAAAGCCTAAAACCAGAGCAAATATGGGGATACCTGGAGCATCTCTGAAATGCCCTTGAACAAATATTTGGGAATCAAAGTTTCATGTGAGCTCCTCAGAAATACTCTGAACATCTTCATATGTGCTACAGGTTTAGCCTCCATTGTGAATCAGTTATAAATGTAAATCAAACATGCTCACATATATCTGTGCTTTGCTCCATTGCAAATCTTTGAGAATCAGGCATGGTGTCTTCTTAGGGAGAGGCAGTCAGAGAGCACAGGAAGCATATGCAATGGCAACACGAGTTGTGTGGAGGAGTGAAGCGGGAAGTTGGTTAGGGATGAGAAGGAGGGGCAGACGAACTCTGCCCAACAACATCCCTTTTTATTTGTGCAACCATCCTTTCTTGCCCTCCTAAAGCAAAAGAATCCCAAAACTGAACACAAAGTTGCCAAAAAGACTTGGCTATTAGACAAATGTCATAATATGCCAAAGTTACTGCTTGAAATATAACAATACTTTTCAGAACCACAATATAACATCTCACAAGTTAAGATCCTATTTCAATATTATGGCCATACAGACTACGGCCTTATTACAGTTTGGCAGTAGCTACATCTAATTACAGCTACAACAGTGGTGTAATTAATTCAGAGCTCAGTTTTAGGGTTGGTTACTCCCCATTCTGAAGTCCCATATGACATTGTTGGGGAGTGGGGTTAATACTGTCTTTACCATTACTGTCATTGTAAGTGGGGGTAATGCCTCTACTCAAAACCCATAATCAGGTGGAGTGGTAAAATGCACAATATTAGGAGGTACCACCCATTGTGCCATTTCTAATACATTTGCAATAACCCTATCCATTTACTTTTCAATCTAAAATATTCTCAGAAAGGCCAATAACCTAAAAAAGCAGGCCTGTCTCTCAGATCACACTGATTGTAAAGGCACAATATTTAACTATTTCCCTCCATTTAGACACCTTCCTAAGGTGTCCTGTTAAACTGAGAATGTTTAGTATTGGAGCCTGCTAAGGCGAAATTTAATTCAAGAAGTCAACTACTTGTCAAATAGAAGAAGAAGGCATGTTATGGAATCCCATTTGTAGGCCCAGTGTCCTAACATGTCAGGTTGTGTGCCACAGACAGGAAAGTAGGATTCAACAGTGGCACACCTACAGACCCACCTCGTCTAGCAACAGCAGGCCTCTCATGAACCCTACTGCTTGGTTTTCTTCTTTTCTATCAAGTCAGTGTCAATCATTTTCTCTTCCTCCTTTTCTGTCAGTGTCTGAGGCTCTATCATGTGAGGTTCCCTAGGTGTCCACCCAGTCCACTCTCCTTTTTAATATTTACATTCAGCCACTAGTTGCCCTCATCTGCTCTCGTGACTTCAGATGCTGTGCCTATGCTGACAACACTTACATCCTGTTGCGGTTGGATCTCGACCAGCCTGAAGTGTCTCCAAGGCAGTTTTTTTTTTCTTTTTAATCATTTATATTGCGCCAAAGCCCACAGGCATCAGGGCACATACATTTAGACCAGGACTACAAAGGTTAGACAGGACATTTGCTTTCCTATAAGGCTGCTAGGGTTATCTAAAGATTTTTGTCTTTAGCGCTTTCCTAAAGATTAGATAGTTGCTCTCAAGTCTGATTGCCTTTGGTGGTGCATTCCATATTTGGGTGTCTCTTAGTGGAAATGACCTGCCAAGCCTGTTTGAACACTTAAAGGAAGGACAAACAATTTGGCCAGAAGATTTAAATCTCAGCGAGAGGCCAGGAGAGTAATGGCTTTTCTGTTCTCTCAGATAGGCAGGGAACCTACCATGGAGGCATCAGTGGACTAGTGTCATGGCCTTGAACGTAATCCGTTTATTGACAGCCAGCCAGTGCAGTGCTCTTCAATCTACAGTAATATGGTCCCTCCTGGTTTTGCTCTTGACAATTGTTACTGCACTGTTCAGAATAATCAAACATCTAGTAATGCACCCCTTATTTGGTCACAACATTAGAGCGTTACCGTAGTCCAGCCTAGACCGAATTGTAGCCCTGGCTGTGGTAGCACAATTTTTTTTCATTCAGCAATGATCTGATGTGACTTAACAATCATAAGTAGTATTGGCAGTTTCTGGTCATATTACTTACATGGGAGTCCGCACTCATTGATGATTCCAGGAAGATACCCAGAGTATTTTGCGATCCAAAAATCATTAACTCTGTCTTATTTCTATTTAGACACATTCAATTGGATGTCATCCAGTCCTCTATGATGTTATACACTGTCTCAAGTTTACAGGTATCAGTCTCATAATTACTACCCAGCTTCATCACCAGCTGTGTGGCATCAGCGTAATTTGTACATAATGCTCAGATGTTATCGAGGTCTGTACAGAGGAATCTCAGATATAGATTAAAGAGCAAGGGAGACAATCTAGCCCCCTGAGGCACTTCAAAATCAATGGTGGCCAAAGGCAAGAAGAATTCCCCCAGTGTATTTTTGATCTCCGATTGGCCAGGAACGAAATAACCCATTTTGCTGTCCTTGATGAGCAGCCACCGATCTTTTCCAGTGACCAGATGAGTTGTTTGTGATCTAGTAAATCAAAGGCCGCAGACAGGTCTAGCAACACTAGGATGCCCGACCTGCATTTGCCCATAATACTAAGCATGTGTGTCTGGAGGTCCAGCGTAGTTGTCTCAGTGCTGTGGGCCCTCCTGAAGCCCGATTGTTGCTGTGTGAGTGCCTGTTAGCCATGAATGGTTGGATGGATGGCAACTGGCTTAAACTGAACAGGGATAAGACGGAGGTAATGGTGGTGGGCTCTCCCACTAAGTTTCCTATTTGGACTTCTTCTTGGACGCCTGCTCTGCAGGATCCCCCTACACCGGTAGCCTTAGTGAAGAAGTTAGGTGTCTCTCTTTCCTCCTCACAATTGATGCCAAAACAGGTTTTTCTTACTAAAACTTCTTCAGGAGCTGGTTGAAATAGTAGTCGTCTGTGTTTTGTTCAACCTTGACGCTCAACCGAATTTTTAAGAAAATACATCTTACTCGTTGAAGGAGTTCAGGAAGTGCGTCGGCCGTTCCTTCAATCGCTTTAGGTCTTCATTTACGGAGTCACGCAAAGCACAAAGTTTGGCAACTGGGCTGGCTTCATCCAAAATTTCAAAGGAGGAGTAGCGGCAGAGTAGCAGTCTCAAGCAGTGACTGCTGGCTATTCTACGTTCCAGTCTTTCAGTCTTTCTACAGTGTTTTTTTTTTGTTGTTGGAAGAACACCTGACCAGCCTTCAAAAGCTCCTTGCTCCCGCAGAGCGGCCGCGGAGTAGCGGCAGAGTAGCAGTCTCAAGCAGTGACTGCCGGCTATTCTACGTTCCAGTCTTCCAGTCTTTCTACAGTGTTTTTTTTTTTTTGGAAGAACACCTGACCAGCCTTCAAAAGCTCCTTGCTCCCGCAGAGCGGCCGCGGAGTAGCGGCAGAGTAGCAGTCTCAAGCAGTCTATGGCAGCTATGGACGCTGGGGACGCTACTCTACCGCCCCCGCATACCGCAGAGACAATTGCGAATGACCAACAGCAAAGGAGCTCACGCTCACGCACCCGAGCTGAGGTGGAAGGACGGCAACCACAAAGCAGAGTAAAATCCAGGCCGCATTTAAAGCTGACCAAATTGTCTACCACTGATCAGTCATGGAGCCCATCTCGAAGAAAGGAGCCCACTTTACTGACGCCTGAGTCTAGTGGCGGCTCTTGCCCGAAAACAACGTGGTGCAAAGAGAAGGCATCGACAAAGATAACATCTCCAGTACGGGGTCTCCAGCCCATTGACCTGTTTTAACATCGACGATTTGAGAGAAATGGACACCCTTACTGCATGCCAAACAAAGGAACAAACAATCACGAACTTACAGGGCTGTTCCGAGGCTCTCCTGGAGACTCCGGCCGGCGATTCCTTCGAAAATGGCTGCGTCCTCCCAGCCGCGTGTGCTCCGCCGTCCGTCGGAGGACAGACGGCGTTGAGCCCGATCCAGTTGGGAAAGACCAGACCGGGAGATTAAATTGAAGAATCCATGAAGCCGCCGGTGATGGACCTAGGAGCCTCGTCGAGGCTCTCTGCGGGAGGACTGCAGGGACGGGACTCCTTGGATGAGGAGATGGAGGATGGTGCAGCCCAGCAAGCAGCGGTTGAGTCAGAGGGCCCTCTGGTGGCCGCTCCGAGAAAGGAAACGACCGAAAATTCGCTCGTCGAACCTTTCCATGAACCTCAGAGACCGGATCGCCAAGCAAAAGACAGCTCAGTGGGGATGGCAGGGCCAACACCACAGCAACCTCCAAGTGAGTCTTCAATTCCTGCTTTGGAAGAACTGGCCAAATTAAAGGAAAAGGAGCAGGCAGTAAATACGAGCAACCCAAAGGACTGCCAATCAACTAAATCAACAGAAAGGCAAATAGATGAAGGGCCGTGTTGCAAAAAATCGAAAATTACCCAGAAATAGAAAAATAAAATTGTGGCAAAAGTACATCCCAAAAGTGTACAAACTCCCCTAGGAAAGTGGGCAGGAGGTAAAGGCTTTGACTTTAACAAAGTGGGGAAAAAGAGAAGAAAAAGGTTAATAAGGAGAGCAACAGAAAGTACAACTAGTAAAAGTCAACAAGCAATCACCATATTCTCGCCTCAAAGTATGGCAGACTTCTTTGTGAATCCCAGAAAAAGGAAACTTGACAACATACGAGAAATAGCCGACAGCGAAATGCTGGAAGTGGTGCACTGCTCCGAGGTTTCACAGCTGGAATTACCTTCTTTGGGATTAAACATTGGAGTCCTAAGATTAGAAAACCCAAAAAATCCACTTAGTAGTACTACAGCTGAGCTAGAAAAATCTTTGCCCAGTCCTTCCCCTATAAAGAAAACTCAGAGGGTTGAAAATCAAGTAAAGACACCAGAAAAGGAGATTGAGAGGGGCAGCACAGAATCAGCAAATTCTGGGTTAGATAAAAATCCAAACAGTGATAACAATGAAAAAGCTACATCGATAAATACTACGGAAAGTGGAGACCCGGAGGATTGGCTTCCAATAGCTGAGGACGCAAACCAAATGGAATACGAGCCAGACTCATTTGTATCAGGCACGCCAAGGAGAGACACAGGAACAAATCCTGGACAAGACTCCTTGATGGTGAATACACCAGAAAAAAAATTGGATATGGTGACACTGATGGCCGCGGTGGCGGTAGCCATTGCTCCTTTCACTAAATTTTACGAGGCTATAAACGACTCATTATAAGACAATTGTTCCTTACTGGCAACAATGCACACAAAGTTGGCTTATCTGGAGGGGTATGTCACCGCTATGGAAACTGAAAAGCCAAAGGCTGACATATTGAGATCACTGCAGACAGTGATAGGAGAAACGAAAAAGAATGCTACAATTGTATCTACCGAAAAGGGGTCCCAAACTGGGGACAACGTTCCAACAAAAGCTCAAGCTCCTATAAAACCAACAGAAGAAGCGGATGTACTTATCATAGAGCAACTTTCTTTACTCAGTCGCCAACAAAGAGATTAAAGTCCACAAGTTCATATCTACGATCAAACGTAGCAAGGAAAGATTCTGCTCCAAGTGGACACGAATCAAAAACGAGGCAAACCTCTGCTTCGAAAAAAAAAACATCTACTTTAAAAAGTTTCCCAAAGAAGAGCATGGAACCTGTGATCAACAAAGACTTTTCCATTTTTTCAGAACGTAAGTCATCCTCGACACCAGCCGCTTCCAAAGAAAAACAACTTGTGTTCTGCTTACCAATCCAGGAAATGAGCTTTGAAGATAGGAAGAAGATACAGACGGCTAAAGCAAGAGTAAACACTGATTCAAGCAGTTCAATTCCAACAAACATAGAGGCAGCCAAAATACCAACATGTTTGAACAAAATGGATACTTCTAATGCCTCTACAAGCTCAAAGTGCACAGAAGATCTTCTGATGGAAGAAGTGCTTGAAAACCTAAACCAACCTTGTAAATCCCCTACCACAGTGAATAAAGGGCAGAATGGCCAAAACAAATTGGAACCCCAAACAGATGGAGGTCGAGAAGAAACAGAAGATGAAAGTTTATTCTTATCGCTAGAGGACCGCTGTAAGAAGATCTCCTGTTCTGGGAACTGGGGCTCTGCCAAACAGGCCGAAAACGGACTGAACATCGTCAGCCAGGGCCCGCAAAACTCCAACTCCATAAAGAAGTTTGAACTTTTGGATCGGTGGGGTGAAAAATCAACTCCCCAGCACAGCTGACAAAGAGGCAGTGAAACAAGATAGATGTAAGAACCACTCACAGCAAGAAGATAGAAAAGTGAACAGATACGAAAAAAATTATGAAAGAAATGAAAAAAATCCGAAAGAGAAGATCAAGGACGAGGGGCGATGGCTAAAATGCAATTTAGAGGTGCTCCAGCCTTTAAAATTGAACAAATTGGAAATTGCTGTGACTATGTGATCCTGAATAGGAGAACTGTGATGGAATTGATACATAGCATCCCGAAATTAAGATCAGTGAACTCCAGAGACCTGCAGATAGTCGAGCCCTTTCATGAAGGACGCCAAGCTATGGCCCTTCTATTCATTTCCTCGACATCAGTAAAGCAGAGGCTGTGTGACTCCTTGAATTATTTCCTAAAAATGGGATACGATATAATTGAAGTAGGAGAAGAGCGAGGAGTAAAAGGGGCAGACCCAAAAAACCCTTGTGTGAATAATCAGTCGCAGAGGAAAGAAAAAGATGCACCAGGTGACTACAGATCTCGGGAGGACAGGAGTCAAAAGAAAAATCTCCAAACACCCCGAAAAAAAGAAATTCCAGAATCTAGAGCTCAGAAAAGGACGAGTCATTTGTCTGCACTAGGCTCCCAAAGCAAAAAATAGCAACTCATTTCCAGTAAAAATACGGGCGACGACGACTCGAAAGGAGGTCCAAACATAAACCAAGCTAAACTCTGCTCGTGGAATACGCGAGGGTTTATGCACCTTACTGTACAGGGCGATGTGAACTTTGACTCTTTCGACATTATGTGTTTGCAGGAGACATGGCTTACTACAAAACCTATCCTAGATGGTTTCGAAATAGCCTTCGCAACTGCTAAAAAGGGACTAAAAGGATGACCTTCCTCTGGCCTGTTAACTGCTGTAAGAGCAGGAAAAGGAATGAAAATGATCTGGGTTCTGACTTTGTCCTTCTTGATGATCTCAGTACAAGTCAAGTGGAACTACTGGGATATACAACAAAAGAAACCAGTGTCAACAACAGCAATTATTATAAACTTGTACTGGAATCCTGAAGCCATCACAAATAAGGATTTCTTGGACATGGTCGAATCAGAAATAGACAAAGCATATATTGACTATTCTGAAACACATCTATTTGTTTGTAGGGATTTGAATGCTGTATACACCAAAAAGCAAATCAAAACCAAAGCCGAAACCAGAGGCAAAGCATGGTCAACGTTGATGAAAGCCAAAGATCTGATAAACGTGAGCTCAACATTCAAGAACACGGACCAGTTGCCAACTTGGGAAGGACGTGGCTTGGTGGCAACAATAGATTAGATTTATGCTTCATCAGCCTTATTGCCTATTATTTCATCCTTTGACGTCATGAAAACAAAGGTGAGCGACCACAACTTTCTATGTGTGTCCTGGCCTAACGTCTCTCCTGAACAAACATCCTTGACCCCAAAGCTTGAAGTAAATACAAAAGGAAACCGACTCGCCTTGAGCTTAAACAACGTCATCCTCTTGACAAATAACTACACTAAGATAGAGCGGGAAGAGCACGTCCATATCCTTCCAGACTACAGTGCCCTGTTGAATGTTTTTAAGAAACTGAGATTGAAAAATCGAACCAACACAAATAAGTCAATTCACACTTACGACAAACTTTTAGTCGAAAAAAGATGCCAACTTAGGAGGGTCAAAAGAAGTCTAATAAGGTGCAGCTCAAATTATAATAAACAACTATGGAAAAGCGAGCAAAAAGCCTATAAGTCTTGGCTGAGAGCCCATCGTCTTGAGATGTACCAAAAAGATTCTGAAGATATGTTGCGATGCATTACCACCAAGGATCCAAGAACTTTTTGGGCTCTGATAAACGCAACGGAATGGACAAACTCAGACGCTTTAATTAACGGTATTGCTGAAGCTAAATGGACAGCGCACTTTGAAGATCTTTTTTTTAACCCAGAGGGCTTGGAAACTACAAACCTCCGGAACACTGAACCCTGGGTTGAGCTTCACGATCCGGAAGACATCTTATTCATCTTAAAAAAACTGAAAAATTCCAGGGCCCCTGGGCCAGATGGCCTTGCCAATTGACATCTAAAAGAACATCCTGAGGCATGGGTCAATTTCATAAGTTTGGTCTTCCAAAAACTGACAACAGCAAAGGTACTACCAAAATCCTGGACCAACACAGTGGTTATACCCATTTACAAAAGGGGGTCACGAGATGACCCAAAAAACTTTCGGCCCATTGCCTTGCTGAACGTGATTGGGAAGGTGTACGGCTTGTTACTTTTACGACATTTCCTAAGATGGGCTAAGGAGGCGCCATGTGAAGATCCTCTTCAATTTGGCTTTAAAAAGAATGTGGGAACAACAATAAACATTCTAACGATTAAAATCTTAAAAAACAAAAGCCAGGCGGGAGGCACTAGAATCTATATAGCCTTCATCGACTTAAAACAAGCCTTCGACCAAGTAAACCGACAGAGACTATGGGAGAAATTAAGATTGTGGATATGTCCAGAACAAATCTTACTTCCAACCATGGCATTACACACAGCCACAAAGATACAAGTGAGGCTTGATAACCAGGGTACCCTTTCGGAGGAGATCTCAACCAATCAGGGGATCAAGCAAGGATGCCCGTTGGCCCCGGCACTCTTCTTGAGTTTCATCGGAGATTACAAAGAAACTGAAGAAAAAATAAGATCTTTCCCCCCCGCAAATTGGACAGATGAAGATCTCGAGAATCATGTACGCGGATGACATCTTAATTGCTGATCAAACCGCAATAGGGTTGCAGAGACAACTTAACAACCTTGCGGAATACATAAACGCAAACGGTCTCGAAATAAACAAACCCAAGACCAAAATCATGCTCCTTGGCAAAAGAAGAAACAAAGGTGACTCTTTTGTATGGTCTTTGAAAGGCGAACAGATCGAAACAGTCAACGGATTTAAATACTTGGGCACAATCGTGGATAATTCACCAAAGGAGCTTGCAATGCAAAAACATCTGCTTCAGAAAACGAAAAACCTAACATCGCAGGCAAAAGCGATAGATAGGAAATATGGTCGCTTTTCACTAACTCCAATCGTGGACTTCTATAGGGTAAAGATTGTTCCCACATTGGTTTATGGAGCAGAAGCGATGCTCGGGATCCCACAAAACATCTGGAACAAGATGGAAAGTCAATATTGGAGAGAAGTCCTGAATTTACCGAAGTCAACGCCAATAGCCCTGATTAGACGGGAAATGAGTCAGCTCTCACTCGCCTCCATAGTGGAAAGGAACAGCATGATGTTGTTTAGGAAATTACTGATGGAAAATTGCCCAGAACTTGTGGGGGCTATAAATAAAGAAGCAGAAGAAGGTGGTGTGGCCATTTTGAGTAAATGGTACAGAGACCAAGAATTGAAACTTGAGCATATCCAATGTTCAAAAAAAGAGCTAATGGACAATCCGACGAAAATTCAAAAGAAGCTAAACGAGCTGGATTGGATATGTACGCTGGACAAAGCAGCCTCATATAAGCTAACTTCACATCTGCCACAAACCGTTCACAAACTACACGAACTCCAACCATACGTAAAAAAAATATCCAAACAGAAAGCTGAGGAATATTTTTTTAAGAGCCCGCCTCAACTTATTACACACAAATTAAATCTTAGAGATAAGAGGCCTGGCTATCACAAATACGTGTAGATTTTGTAAAGACCAGAGTACGGTGGAAACAATTCAACATCTGCTGTTAATATGCCCAGGAGTAGAATCAATAAGAGATCCTTACTTGAAAGAAATTTTAGCCGCGGCTTACACCTTTGATGTAGAGACTTGGTGGCGGAGACTGATTGGAGGTGGACGAACTACTTGGGTAACTGCACCGGCAAAAATTCTGGACACAATTTTGTCAATGGCAGAAAAAGGAACATAAGTGAGAAATAAAGAAAGAAAGAAGAGAAATGAAATGTACAAACTTTTAAAAACCTTTTGGGTTATATAAAGTATAAAAAAAAAATAATTCTTCAGAGGATGCTCCCTTACTTACCAGGAACCCTAGACCCCCAAGTGGTGGCCTCATTGATCACTAGTTGCATCGACTACTGTAATGCCCTCTATCTGGCTCAGCCAAAGTGTAACGCTTACCTCTGGGGCCCTGCAGGAGTGCCTGGTCCGGATTGCGAGATGTGTGGTTCTTGGTGATAGCTGCTAATCCCAAAACCACTCCCTTCCCACTGTCCTGCTGAAAGGCTAACTGCCCAGCGTACAGTAAAGTTGGGAGTGATTTGGAAGCCCTTGCTGTGATGGTTCTGGTGCAGGACCCTCTGGGTGGATCTGAGGTGAATAAACAAGAGAGAGGTAAGCTACAGTGCCTTGTGTCTTCTTGTGCCTTCCTTCCAACACCCCGCTCCCCAAAATGTACTGGCTGGCAGGCAAGCTGAGAAAATGCTCACATTGTACTTAATCTCGCAAGCAGGATTCCAATGGCATCTGTCTTCCAGTTGCTTCACTAAAAGGGATGGCCCAGTCCTGCTGCGGCACATGTGATGCTGACAGGTAAGAGTTCCTGCGTGCCACTTTTGAAATGCAATGCTCTTACGTGCTGTTTTAATGTTCTGTACAAGTCCTTTATAGTTCAAAATATCTGCTCCATTGCTGAGTGTTGCTAATGTGTCCTTTCCTTTTCTTTGCAGGGTTCCTGCAATGGGATGCTTCCGCCTTGCTACTGGTATGACCCCCGAAGTGGGGGAAGCTGCAGCATGCAGTCGGATTCCGGCCGGAGGTAAGCATGTGGACGAGGAAAGAGCAGGCGCGCAAGGAAGCACTTTGAACACTGCTAATGTGTTGTTTCTTGCTCCTTAGGTGCCTCGAGGACCATGGAGGTGAAGAGATACCTTCAGCAGAGCACCCGGACTGACCCGTGGTAAGTATCTGCAGGGTTGGATCCCAGTCAGGTAACAGAGGAGCAGCCGCGTATCTCATGGGGGACTTGCTGTGCAAAAGAACCATTTCGCTGCTTGTCCTCTACAGCCGGAGAAAACGCTAAGAGTTGGGTGTGGCCAAGGGTGGGGCTTATATAGCTCTGGGCTGCACCCAGCACAACTAGACCACCAAGGATACATCTGTTAGGGTTTGCCTGGGGCCAACTCGGTTATTGCCTGTTATCCTGCTTCGGGGCCATTTTGAAGGTGGCATAAATGCTGCAACCTGTGCCAAACAGCCATCCCTAGTGTCCAGACTCTGCCTACTCTATGGGTTTTTCTAGGAATCATGACTCACAGGGCCTTGTCCAACGACTCCAACATTTGCAGAACATGGCAGCAAGGGTAGTCACAGGATCTCTGTACAGAGCCCACATCACTCCGGTACTCCATGCTATCCATTGGCTTCCTGTGGTGGATAGGATTAAGTTTGAGGCCCTCTTCCTAGTGAATCAGACCTACTAACTTCTTGGTCCCAAGTAGTTACAGGACACATTTACTCCCTATATCCCCTCTCCCCCTATATCCCCTCTCCAGCGATTTGCTCCGAAATGGCCAATCTTGTTATCATCCTGAAAATTCCGACGAGTCCGACTAGATGGCCCTGCTTTTTCAGTTGCAGCAGGGCAACTCTGGAACTAATTGCCATCAGCAATTCGTTAGGTGAGGAATCATCTTCACTTACGTCATTTCCTCAAAAATCTTCTTTTCTAGTTAGGTGGGAAGACTCCCTACCGCTGTGCTTCCTAGCGCCAAGGTGCCTCTGTGGTGTATGTGTGTTCTATACATTTCATTAACATAACATAACAGACCTACCAACAAATTAATCAAGATTGGTTCAGTATTTTGTTTAATAGAACATGTACGGAGAGGGGTACCATCACGGTGAAAGAGTGACCTAAAACCATATCCTCACTTTGTTTCACAGATGCAGCAACAGCAGCTACAGCTCTCAAACATCTCGGCAAAGCGCATGCAACAGGGTCTAATGTGAAGGAAAAATAGCTGCACGGCCTATTCTTGCCCCCATGTTCCTGTGTCAAAACAGCCAAAGCACATCCATCACATTCATGCACATACAAAACAGAGCATTTTTCGTAATTTGGTGTGCCCAAAACTGATGCTGAACACAACACAGCCTTAAGCTGATCAAAAGCGTTCTGGCAATCCATGTTCCACGGTAAAGGAAAAGAAATATCCATTTTTGTCAGTGCCAACATAGGTTTTATCAACAACAAAAAATGTGGGATCCCCTGTCTACAATATGAGGCCATGCCTATTAAAGCACTGACCTCTTTCTGTCTATTTGGATCAGACAAATCAGAGATACTTTGTATCCATTCAGGTTTCAGTCTTCTTCCCTCCTTCGACAGGAGTTAGCCCAAATAGGCAACCTCCTGTCGACAATACTGAAACTTCTTCAATGAAGTCTTATGCTCATGCTCTGCTAAATAAATAAGCAGCGACACAGTGCCCTCTTTGCATGCATCTTCAAAATCAGCAGCTAGAAGTAGATCACCAACATATTGCAACAACGTGCAAGTGGAAGGTAACTCAAGCGTATCAAGCTGCTCTTTTAACGCTCTACTATAGATACTTGGACTCTCGGTGTACCCTTGCGGCACCCAAGTAAATGTGAACAAGCGTGCCCCTAAGGTGAACGCGAACAAATATCTGCTATCAAATGCACGGGGATACTAAAGAAAGCTTTCTTCAAATCAATGACACTTAAATGTGTAGCCATGGCTGGAATCACAGTCGGAATTGTGGTGACATTGGGAACAATCGGAAACTGTGAGCAACAACCTTATTAATGGCGTGCAAATCAATAATAAAACGAAAAGGAATCGCATTATTCCCTTTTTTGTAAACTGGTAAAATCGGACTATTATACACGCTCCCCGAAATTTCCTTAGTTAGACCTCGGTGTACAAAATCAGAAATAATACTCTTCAAAGCCTGTTCACCTTCAACCGAAATGTTATACTGCGGGATACCCAGCAATTTAACACCTGGTTTCAACACAATTTTAACTGGCTCAATTTGTAAAATTCCAACGTCATTATCATTAACTGCCCATAAACATGTCGGAACCTTAATCAATTCAGTTGGTAAAGGCATAGACAAAAATTGTGTGACAGAAGTTTGTTGGGGCAAAATCGTTAAGTACACTTAAATCGTTAAGTGAATCACAACATTCAATTTCTTTAATAAAATCAATCCCAAAAATGTTTCGCCACAATTTGTCATCAATAGAAATTGACAAGCATCAGTGAATGGTCCAAGTGAAATTGGTACCGGTCGAGAGAACAGACTAACCACTGGCATATCAGAGAACCCTACAGAAATGTTGCTCTGCCCTGACAGTGGAATATCTGGAACCCGTGAATAATCAACAGAACACTCCTGTGCTCCTGTATCTATCAAGAAGAGATGCTCCTTATTCCCCAACTTCATTTCAACTAAGGCCCTTTCTGATCGACGGTAATAGGTACCGGTTCCAGACCCTGCTTCAAGCTGTCCTAACGGACCAGTATATCGTTAGAGGAGAAATCTTCAAAAAAGTAGACATTCGACGGGTTATCAAAAATATTCCCACTATTAACACTCTGTTGCTGACTATCTTCTGATGTTGTCTGTTGGTTCTGTACCAACTAATTTCTATCAGGAATCCCTATCCCAGGACGGCCTCTGGATCATCTACTCAAGGCCCCATATCTGCTATTTGATCTCTGCTGAAGGATCGGGTATTGTGCTCGCCAATGACCCTCCTGTCTACGATATGCACACTGGTTTATGTGAACGGGACCCAGTTGTGCGCCACCCTGTGGTGTTAATTGGCCTCTGAACTGTGTATTCACACCTCTGGCTCCTCTAGCTATCTGCTGCAAGAACACTCTAGTCTTCAGGTCGCCTGTCTTCTTTTCCACCTTCTCCTTCTCTGTATTAACACTATTTTCATAATACTGAGCCATGTGTAATACTTCAGATTGTGATTCAGCTTGCCATGAACTCTCAGAAGTCATGATCTATGATTGGATTTCAGGCAACAATCCACACACAAACTTATGAACAAATAGCCTCTTTCCTGGCTCTGTACTTAAATCTTAATCACTAAAATCCGAAAATACGTGCTCAAATCTGTTCAAATACTCTGTCGCACATTCTGACTTACCTTGCATGCAAGCCGTAAGCTTATCCCATATAATTCTTTTTTCAGGAACCAGAGTTTTTAATTTAGTGACTATTCTGTCTGGCAACATCAATATCACCTGTGGCGGTTTTTCACCAGCATTCCTTTCCCCATCTACTTGTACTAAGGCATCCCATGTATCACCCATCCCTGCTTGATCATCTACAGTTCTAATCTGCTTCTACAAATCAGCAGGAAGGATCACGGGAAACAACAAATCTATATCACACAGCGTGAAAACTGACGAATGCAAAACAGATTCAATTTCTTTATAAAATCTTGTTGGATTCTTCCAAATATCTGGAATTGATTGCCTAATGGTATTCACTTCCTGTCTAGATAACCGGACATTAACACACTGTGAAACATAATGTGCTTCAAAACTAGGGCAGGTGTTCCTGCTACAGCATTAGCAGGAAACTCTACTTTCGGAACAATGTCGGAGGAAACTCCCTCATCGGCAATTTTAAAGAAGGCAAATCTGAACGTCTATTAAACAAAATGGCAAAATCAAGTGACAAAGAAGTCAATGCAGTATCACGCGACAATGCCCTTTTATAAATAACCATCACATCTGCTGGACAACATACATTTTTTCCTCAGAAATTAATCTTGTAAATACTCAACCATCACCTGTAACACTTTCCTTTGCATTGCCGGGGCATACTGACTAAAAGTGTCATGCACTTCAATGGGAGAATTTGAAACATCCAAAGTCCATCTAAGAGCATCTATTGTGCAAATGCACATTTCTTCACTCATTGGTTTCAATGGAGGAGGACATTGCTTCTGCACATATGAAGCATGCTGTTCATTACCATCTGTCTCATCTTTCTGTAACCAGTCTAACTCCCTTTTAAACTCAAATACCTTCTCTACATGCTCATATACTTTCTCTGCAGTGTCCCTTGAGCGGGTAAGGACATTCAAATCCCTCAACCCCTGTGGGACATTCATGTCTGTCAAATCATTCCATATGTCAACTAAATACGTTCCCATCCGTTCTATCAAAATATTATTTTCAGGAATACCCCCTTGGTCAGAAATCGCAACTAAAACAGATGATTCATCACCCTCTTTTATATACTTTTTAGCCCATGAATACAATTCTCTCTTTCTGCCTTTAGATACTGTGCCACGAGTCACTATTCTTGGATCGGCTCTGCCCCTTCAACCACTACAGGTGGAGCAGAACCACCTGGCAAAGAGTTAATAGATAGCGGAGGCAATACCGCTGGCGGTGCAGACGGAACTATGGGGACGGCAACTGTCGGCAAGGGTGCAGTTGCAGGAGGGGGAACAGCAATGGGCGGAAGAGGAAAAACAATGGGAAGAGGAGGAACACCAGCGGGAGGGGGCACATAAGGAGGTGGTGCAGTTGAAACAGTTCTACGTTCATTCAATAATTTATTAAGTAACTCATCTGACGTATGAAAATCCTAAGAGGGATATATCTTTTGCACATCTAGTTGAAAAGCCCTATCCATACTTCTAATGGATTCTGACTGTACCCGCTGATCATGCAACAATGCTTTCTCAGCATTCTTCATGTGTCTACGTGCATGCATTTCTCTACTTCGGAGTTGCTGCATAGCTTCCTTCCTCCAATCTCTAACTGCATCAAATGGTGCAGGCCTAGCCTTTTTTCTCAAGAATAAATATTCTAAATGCTCCAGGTGGGCAATTTCAAAAATACCATAGACTGCCCACTAAAGTTTGACACATGTCTGGTCTGTCTGTGCCAAAATTAATTAAATACAATAGTTCCTAGGCCATACTTACAATACATTAAATAAGCCAGTGACCCATCGAGTGGCGCCGGTTGGCCTTGTTTCAAAGAATGTCTCTCTCTGCGGAATAATACCCTGTAACAGGATGACAATTTCCCAGGCATATCAAATCACTGTCTTTACCTGGTATTGTTTGTATTTGCAAAAACAAAACTGCAACCAATATCAGGACTTTTAAGAATCGGGGCACGACCCACCTGATTTCAAATTTCAAAGGGGTCCGATCGGATTACAAATTGTCGTGGCTGGCATTTTAGCAAAACAGGCCTCGATACAGGGACCCTCGTTGTGATGTCCTACTAAATGCTGCTCACTGTCCAGGGATCAGGCATGCAGTACTGCAGAAGTATCGTGTCTCACTTTGCAGGAGCCCCCATCCCTCTCCGATCCCAGTCCGGTAGCCTTGTCTTCGTCTAGCAATGTGACATCAATCATGAGGGTCCCTATTTGGGCGCCATCTGAAAGATTAAAGAATATCGATTCTTAATACCACATAATAGAAATACGCCAGTCACAGGGTAAAAGTATAATGTACATTTATTAACAGGCAGCTGTCTGGCTCTGAACACCACACAATGTGTGCAAGCAGACACTGTGAGATGAGAGAGTGCTGGACATTTAAAAAAAGTATTTATACAATTTTTCCACGGTCCCGGACACATCGTCCAGCACCTCTTCATGTAATACATTTACCTAGGGTTCATGGCCTATCCACATAACTAAGTCATGCTTAAACATCTTTGAATAGTTTGATGTTTTCCTTTAAACATTTTTACATGTTTTCCAAAAATAAGACACAAAGGTAACATTCCTTATTTTGCTCGCTTATATTTGTCTATCATTTGTTCTTGAATTTAAAGTCGGCTTAGTTTCAAGGAGCAAAAACAAAGATTTCTGCAAGAAGAGCATGTTCAACTATTCATCATTCTACTTTGCTGTTTGAATGGTGAAGGCACTATTGGGACAGATGGTGTCTAAATTACTGATTAGTATGGCTTTTGTTTAACTCCAAGGTTTCTCAGTGTAGGACAAACAATCCACCTTAGCAGCTTCAACATTCTTATCTACGTTGACATCATGGAAACAGTACAAAGTTCATTTTGCTCTGCTGGAGCCAAAAATACAATTCTAAACATGGGACAGAAAGCAAGAGGCGATCAAAGTGGCGGATAACTCAAAATGGGGGTGTAGTCAGAGTCTTTCAGGTTCATTCAATGCAATTTATAGTGCAATGTGAATGATGGTGTCCAGACCACTGAAAGGGCCAGGGTTTAGAGAAATGGAGGATAGCTGAAATTGTGTGATAAGGCCTTTCTTGTGGTTACAATTTAGATGGACAACAATTAAGTTAGTTGTGTTGCTAGCAGACAGAAATACATATGTTTTCAATTGCTAGGTGCACGCAGTAATGTTGCCAATAACACACTAGCAAGATATACCCACAGTGCCTAAAAATGGTAAAGGCAGTTCAGCGCACACAGGAAGAACACATTGACAGGTTGAATAAATTGAAGGCCAATGGTTTCATACACTTTCTTCACACTACAATGAATAAGCTTTGCACGTCTGTAGGAATAACTGGGGACTGTGAGTTACAGGGGTTCATGCATATTTAGTTGTAGTGGATTTATGTAGAAATACAAATATCATAAATGGAAATTGCAGCCGACGTGCACCAGATGGAAATGCACACATTATTGCAGTGAGCATAGTTTAGTTTATTTTAGTTTATTTGCTTATATAGCACACCAAACCCAAAGGTATCAAGGCGCTTTTGCTGGCATATGCAACAGTTGTTACATAATGGTACTATAATTACAGGAGCACACATTAATCACATACATTGACAATAGAATACAGTAAGATGCAGTGTGGACAATTGAGGTGAATTACAGATGACATAATGTGACTTGCAGGGTACTATACAATTTTATACAGGGTTTTATACAGGTATGGAGGTGATCTGGGATATGAACAACAAGCTACACACATCTAGTGTGACATATCTAGGCACAGGGGTAGACATAAATACAAAGTGTGTACATAGATGTGACATTGGAGGTGGCTACATATCCTTAATTCAGTTGGGAGAAGAGCCAGGAATTTACCTTATTCTTGAAGGACGGGAAGGATAGTTTGGCTCTTAAAGCAGGGGGCAGAGAGTTCCAGGTCTTAGCTGCCAGCACTGGGAAGCTAGACCCACTGGCCTTCAGCAATTCGAATTTTGGGATATTGAGGCAGTGAAGGTAGTTCGCTCTGGTAGGCCTAGTGGATTCCTTTCTAGAGAATGTATCGGTCAAGTATTTGGGGGTCGACTTTGAAAGACATTTGTGAGTGATCATTAGAGCTCTGAAGGTGATCCTGTCTTGTCTGGGAAGCCAATTGGTATAGCTTTGTGTTTGTGAGATGTGGTTGAAGCGTGGAATGTTTAAAGCAGAACTAAGGGCATTGTTTTTCAACACTTGTAGTTTGTTTAAGTTTTGTTTGCTGGTGCCTAAATATAAAGTGTTGCAATAGTCCAATTTGAAGAGTATAAGTGCTCTTGCAAGCGTGATACAACAGGTAGTGGACAAGAAGGGTCTGGATGCATTTATTAATTTGGTGGTATAGGCAGCTGCATACTCTGTTGAGCTGACTTGTTTGGAGACGGAGATAGTGGAGTCTAAGTAGACTCCAAGTGTTTTAGCATCCTTTGAAACTTTGATCTTATTCCCATCAATATTAAATGAAGTATATTGGGGATCTAGCTTGTTGTGGCGGTGCCTTGTCATGATTCCTGCCGCTCAAGTCCCCAGCCCTCCAAGATGTCAGGCTGGAGCCAGGCCACGATCGCCTAAATGGCCCTCAAGGGCCTCTCAATCCCTCCAAAGACCCACTTGGAGTCAGACTTGGCGCTTGTGGCACCAGACTCACTTACTCCCATAGGATAACATTGGGGATTGGACTTGTACTGCATTGATGGGGACAAGATGGATGCCCCCACATATTTCGGTTCCCAGAACTGCATGTGCGGTCTAGTCTTTTGGGTGTGGTTCAGCCCAGAGGCACCGGGGATACCCAGAGACTATTTAAGCCACACCCAGGCTGAGAAACATGTTTTGCATTTTCTGCACCTGCAGCGTGACACTCACCGTGTTCGGATCGGTCTCCAGTAGGCCTGCATCTTTCTTCTGCGCTCAGCTCCTGCAAGAACAGGAACACTGTTAGGAACAGCCTTACCTTGCGGCGCTTCTGCCCATCAGTCATCGCTCCTTCTGTTCTGCGGGCATCTTCGGCGGTCTCATTCCCATCCCGGCACGCCGCTTCCTAAGGAAAAGGAAAAAGAACAGAAAAAAGCATTCTGCAAATCTTCACTTACTTTTAAATACTTTACGAGCTTCAAACGCTTACCTGAATCCCAGCCGCTTTAGGGGAACTCTGTCTCCGGAACTTCTCATCCATCTGCAAGAGGGAAAAGACACTCCAGGTTAGCGTGGAAACATCTAGAGGCGCCGCATACCGCGCATACCCACCGCATTTGTTCTTCATAACCGGCATCCATGCTGAAAACGTCGTGGCACCTAAAAGACAGAAAAAGAACTCAGTTCAATGCAAATACGAAAGGGGTGCATCACGCTCTCAATCACCTTCTGCGCTACTCATCTCAGCAGCACGCCGCCATCCCCGGACGCCGGCCATCATCTAAGGAAGGAAAGGAACGAAGTTAGAGAACTGTTCAAAAGACTCATTATACTTACCTGTCGAACTCTTGCCAGTGAAGTAACTAGGCAGCAACGAGCCCGCATCAATCAACGCGCCCCTAAGCTGAAGGCAGGATGGAGAGTACACTATCCAAGAAAACAAGGTGAGCTGTGGATCAAAGGGAAGGGTTGGACCCAGGGGAAGAAGGGCTTCAAGCACACAGAGACAATAGGGAGTTAAACTCTACCAATCCTGTGTTTCAGGCCCAGTCTCCAGTCGAATAGCCTCCAGGGAAGGGTTTGAGGTCGTAAGAGGTCAGAACAGGCAGAGTGACGTCCCCGTGGATACCAGGTGAGCGTTACTGCCTCGAGCCGAAAAGCAGTAGCTCGGTCTTGTCATCATTGAGGCAAGGACCATGCTCAGCCATCCAGGGTTGAATTCTAAGGTAGATTTCATTAAAGAGTGTGGAGTCTTTGTCATAAGAACCTGAGAGTGAGGAGAATATGCGTATCATCCACATATTTTGTGTAGGGGATGCCCATGCCATCTAGGATTTTTAAATCTGGGAGGGCTGTCTTAGTATCATGTCTTGGTCTAAATCCTGATTGCCGGAGGCCAAGAAAGTTGTTAGATCCGAGGTGGTTCTGTATTTGGATATAGGCTTCTTCATCTAATATCTTCAAGACAAAGGGGATGGTTGTTATTGGTTTATAATTGGAGGTTATTCTGCAGTTCAGATGAGGTTTTTTGATGAGAGGCATGACCCAGGCATCTTTAAGATATTTTGGGACAGAGCAAGTAGCGAAAGAGGAATTAATGAAGGATGTAATAAAGGGAGCAAGTTCCTTTGCACCATCTTTTATGATTGTAGCTGGGCAGATGTCTCCCTTGCATCTGGAAGGTTTCAGGCTAGCAATTATAGCTTCTACCTTTATGGTCGTGACTGGTGAGAATTCACATAGGCTGCCAGAGTTAGAGGGGGTAGAGTGGAGTTCATTTGATTTGTCACTTGGTGAGGTGCTGTGTTTTTTGGCTTCAATTTTGGTTTGTAGTAATGCGATTTTGTCTATGATTGCCTTTTGGATGTTGGCACACCACACAGGATAGGCTTGGCGTATAGAATTCTATTATTGAAAGTGTCACTCTTAGTTTTAAAGATAGCTGCGTTGTACATGTTGGAGGCATTGTTGAAATTTTCCTTATTCTGGACTGAGGTTTTTTTCCAGCTGGCTTCTGAGCATCTTTTTACTTTATGAAGGGCTTTCAAATATAGAGAGAACCATTTGTTAAAATGTGCTGGAGGCTTTGCTTTTCTCAATTTGAGCAGAGCTATTTGGTCAAGTGCTTGAAGTAAAGTTTTGTTGTAGAGGTCTACCAAGTTGGCCGGGTCCTTGTCTAAGTACTTGTGAGGGTTGGTAATAGTCTGGAGAAGAGGGAGTATGTTCTCCAAAGTGATCAGACAGTTGTTTCTGGTTTAGGCACGGGGGACTGGTTGACCAGTGAGCAAATGGCTGCGGATGTCATGGATCTCGAAGGATACTATGTGGTGGTCTGACCAGGCACCAAGGAGTTTGTGATGAATTTTGTATTATAGTTTAGATCAGCTATCCAATCAAGGGTTCTGCCTTTGCTGTGTGTTGGTTCGGCTATACGCTGTGTAAAGCCTAGCTCAGTGACAGAGTTTTAAAGGCTGTGGAATTGATATCTTGGGTGTCGTGTAAACCTAGGTTCATATCACCCAGAACCATAATTTGTGAGCTAGTTTTAGTGTTCTGGGTGAGCAAGTGTGTAATATCTTCCTCAAAGGAGGACAAGGGTCCAGGTGGTCTGTAAATAAGGTGGATAATTAGTGTATGGAAATGTACATGGGGAGTTTGAGGGAGAGGAGTGCTCTTGATGAGATCGGCTGGCTGGCGACTTCTCTGAGGCCAAGTTGATTTTTAGCAATGAGTGCCACTCCCCCACCTCTACTGGTTGTTCTGTCGGCTCTAATGAGTTTGTAATTTTCAGGTAGTGTTAGTGTGAGGGATGGTCCTGCTGCTGGGTGAAGCCATGTTTCTTTGACTGCTAAGAAATTGAGCTTATTGGAGGAGATAAGGTTTGCTATATAAAGCACATGCACGATCAAGGATCTAGCATTGATGAGAGCTCCTTTTATGTGAAGGGTCTCTGGTGCCGGGGGCAGCATTAGGTGGATAGGTGTAGACGTCTGTGGAAGGACTGTAAGGCTAGTCATAAGGGAGTCTGGGTTGACTAAGATAGGTTTATTGGATGGAGTCTTGTGGAGATGAGTGTCCTTAAAATTGGGACGTGAGCCGAGTCTAGCATTTCTGACAATGGTGGAACATGGTATGTTTGGCATAGGCCTTGTAGCATAACGCAGTATCCACTGGCTAGGAGAGAGAGGATAGTCACTGCTCAGTGAGTCTGCAGTAATAGGTCTTTCAAAGGTAGGTCTTGGAGCTTGGCTGGGACAACATGAAGGGAGGACTTTGGTGGGTACAATGGTGAAGAGAAGTGGAAATAATGTGGCCATTGTGAGCGTGACAGCCCGTAGGTTGGCCATGAAGACCAATGGTAGGAGGAGGTGCTTGCCGTGAGGTTATGGTATTGGGCTTGAAGGTAGGGACAGAGAGCTGAGTACACAGTATGCATGTCAATGCCGATGATGGGACAACAAGGCAATTGTGTAAGCAAGGATTTTTATAGTTTGCACTAGTTTGCCCAATTGACGAGTACCAGAAATAGAGAAATACATTGGTTAGTTAGGCCTGCTAAGATGTTAGCTAGTGTAGTAGAAAGACGGTGTCCCTTCTGACACAATCCTAACAATATTATAGGTGGTATTTACAGATAATCGAAGTTGTGGCCAATAGTCATAAAGTGAACATCAGAAGGAAAGGCAGTATTAGTGAATTTCATCTGAAGAGAGGCAACCTAGTAATGCCTGGATTGGAACGAGATGTTTGCACATAATCAAGGTCATGGTCAGCAGGCATGCAAAAGACAGCAAAAAGAAAGGCAGTTTTGGAGAATGTCACATGAGGAGAGGCAACCTAATAATGTCAGTATTGAAACAATATGCATGTAGAAATGACAGAGTAAAATTGGATGCAGTGACAAAGGATGTTAAATAGAGCAGTGGCATAGAGATGGTGCGCATAGGGACTATCAGAGCACAGCGAGGCACGGTGTTCAGACTGAAGTAGCAGTGCAATCGCAGCTGTGTGTCACGCACTCCACACACTCACCCCTCAGTGTCCCTAGTGTTCTCCTTGCCCATCCTCGCACCTCCATCCCATCCCGTCCTCTTGCCCGGTTCCGGGACTCACTTGTGCTTTCCCCGAGTCCCCATGTGCCACCGCGCATGGTTCGACATGCTGCCTACTCGCGGAGACGCCCGTTTCATTGGCGTGTCCCTTGGCGATTGCGAGACCGGCTTCTTCCGCGTCACATGACCAGCATCTTCCGCTCATGTGTTTCTAAGTTACGCTCACGTGATGCGGTTGTGACTCATGTGACCGGAAGGTAATAGGCAGCGCCGGTATTTAAACAGCCGCATCGCAACACTTCGGTGCTTCACAGCTGTTTATTTGGACACCTGTTCAGCGCTACACTTATACCTTCGGATTACTTGGACACTGACCTCGGATTACTCTACGGACTGCTATCGGATTCCCCTGGCTTCTGGCTTCTGCTTCATTGGATTCCTTGTTACAATTTACGGACTGCCTTCTGGAGATTCTACTTACTTAACTCTTTGGTACTACGTTCCGCTTAGCTTCCTTGTCCGGATTTTGGCATCAGGTGGGCCCGGCACACGCAGCTCAGTCTGATCTACTGCCCTGCAAAAGGAAACAGCCTTGCTGGGTCCCGGAACCTCCTCTATAGGTGCAGCAGATACATCACGGCCACTTATTGGTAAGACCGTTCCACTTCCTTGTTGTCTGGTTTGTTATTGCTGTTTTCGGCTTGTTACTTAACCGGTGCTTTCTTTACAGTGGTTCGGGGTTCCTAGAGGTCCACGGTTCAGGAAGATCATCTCCCACCTGTGGCCTCAAAGGTTGTACAGAGAGTGATTTAGATTCTCTCTGTGCAGCACTTGTGGACAGAGGACTCTTCTGACTACACGACAGTCAAGACACAACATACTGTGAAGCCATCCTGTCGTGTAGTCAATGGAGGGAGCGGCGGATGACCGCTTGGCCACTATGGTCCTAGCCATAACCGTGTTACGTGCAGATATGGCCACAGCAAACACTGCCATTCACCAACGTTTAGACAACATCCAAAGCACTAGACACCCCCTGCCTCCTGATGCTGAGTTTGGGGATGCTTCACCAGTGTCACCAGCCCCATACCGGTACCAGCCTCCTGTTCCACCCCCTCCGAATCCCATACCCGTGGTGCTCCCCTCTCCTTTTCCATTGGCTGCCCCCAAGAGGTTTCATGGGGATCCAAGTAAGTTTAGAACCTTCTTGAATCAATGCAAACTGCATTTCTTGTGTAGGCCCCAAGCCTTTCCAGACTCAACCACTAAAGCAGCATTTACTCTCTCACATCTAGCCGGTACAGCCGCTGCCTGGGCTAACCCGCTCCTGGAAAATGATAACCCAGCACTTTATGATTTTGATTTACTGGTCACGGAAATGTCCCGGGTCTTCGACACTCATCACAAGGTTCAGTCCCAAGATCTGGAACTCCTGGAACTGGGACAAGGGAGAGGGTCCTTAATCGAGTATATAACAAAGTTCAATCAGCTTGCAGCCGAGACCTTTTGGCCTGAAAGTAAAAAGGCTGTTGTGTTTTATAGAGGCCAAAACAACACTATGAAGGATGCTCTTGCTGTTGTTCCCTCCTTGCCAAACTCTTACCAGGACTTAGTTGACCTAACCCTACAGTTGGACGCCAGGCGTTCGTAACGCAGAGCTGAGGCCGGTTTTACTCACATGTCAAACCCATCTGTCACCCCTGCTGCCTCCAACACCAGTCACAAACCCATGCAGATCGGGGGCATAAGGACCCCGATCACACCCATAGAAAGGGAACGCAGGAGGGTGGACAATGCATGCTATTATTGCGGCCTAACTGGTCATTACGTGAAGGAGTGTCCCCATCGGCCAAAGCTCAAGTCTTCTGGTTTTCGCAGTGCTCGACCCTAGAACCGGGGGCTGGGTTGAGCGCTTCTTGTTACACCCCGAACCCTATTCCTGCATTCAGTCGCATCAGGCCCATACATGTACAGGCTATTCTTCAACCCACGCCTGATGTCTCACACCCGGTTACTATTATCATCGACTCTGGGGCCACGGGTAATTATATTGACATTGCGCTTGCTCAAACCCTGAAACTACCCCTCCTAACTAAAATCAGGCCAGAGCTAGTGCAGGCAGTCGATGGTACGTCTCTGAATTCTGGGCCCATCAAACAGCAGACAGCCCGAATGCTCCTGACCATACAGGCTATACACAAGGAAACCCTGAGCTTTGATCTCATCTCGATGCCCCAGTTTGGCTTAATATTGGGGATACCTTGGCTCCAGGAGCACAATCCGTTAATAGATTGGAAAGCAGGTTCCATGCACTTCGAATCTGATCTCTGCCAACACTATTGTCTACTAGCAACCACTAGCAACAACACACCCGCTCAGGCTTTGGGGGCCATTGCTCACTCGACCATAGAGGATTCTACGATTCCCCCAACAGAACAACATATAGTCGGACTGATCTCTACACTTGTTCCCACCCAATACCAGGATTACACAGGGGTGTTTGATCGTGGTTCATCTGAAGTACTTCCCCAACACCGTCCTTACGACTGCCAATAGACTTGGTTCCAGGTAGTGCTATTCCCACAGGCCAGATTTATTCTATCTCTCCTACAGAAGACATAGCTCTGAAGGATTACATCCAGAAGTCCCTCTGCCTCGGCCATATACATCCTTCCACTTCCCCAGAGGCTTGCCCCATCTTCTTCGTCCCCAAAAAGGAGGGCTATTTGCAGCCGTGCGTGGACTATCGCCGGCTTAATGCCATCACAAAAAAAGACCGCTACCCCATTCCTCTAATCACAGCCCTGCTAGACTGCCTCACACATGCAACCGTCTTCACTAAACTGGTTCTCCGTGGTGCTTACAATCTAGTCCGTGTGCGCCCTGGAGACGAATGGAAGACCGCCTTTGGCACCCGCTACGGGTTGTATGAATGTACGGACATGCCATTCGGCCTATGCAATGCACCGGCCACGTTCCAGAGATTCATGAATGACATCTTTTCCGATATCCTGGACGTGTTTGTCGTGGTCTACCTAGATTGATTGATTTTTTCCGAGAATATCAAGGAACACATACACATATTTGGGAAGTGCTTGCTCGTCTACAAAGACACTCCTTGTTTGCCAAACCCGAGAAGTGCCTGTTCCATGCAGACTCTGTGGAGTTCCTCAGTTTTCATATCACATCCGGGGGGTTGGCCATGAATTCATCCAAGGTGCGGGTGGTGTTGGACTGGCTGGTCCCCAAAACCCTGAAGGCACTTCAGTCTTTTCTTGGCTTCGCTAATTTCTATAGGTGTTTTATCTCTGGGTTCTCGTCTCTAGTGGCACCCCTTACTTCTTTGACGAGTCCTCGCACTCCCTTCCTGTGGACGGAGTCACACCAACGAGCGTTCGAGGCCCTCAAAACGACATTCACTACCGCCCCTATCCTAGAACAACCAGACCCAGAACTGCCGTTCATCGTGGAGGCTGACGCCTCTTCCTTTGCCTTGGGTGCGGGTTTGTCACACACTTGCTCCGCCACCGGTCGTCTTCACCCCGTGGCCTTTCACTCCTGCAAATTCACTGATGCCGAGTCCCACTACACTGTGACTGAAAAAGATTTGCTGGCTGTCATGGATGCTTTCCGTGTTTAGTGGCACCATCTCTTGGGTGCTAAGCACCGGGTCACGGTTTATTCAGATTATCAGAACTTGTAGGATCTAGCATCCTTGAAATGTATCAACAGCAGGCAGGTCAGATGGCATTTATTCTTTGCGGCTTTTGATTTTGTTATCAAGCATCGCTCGGGTTCTACCCACGGCAAGGCCGATGCATTGTCGCGTACCCCTGGGGGGGGTGGCCTTGCCGGTGTTTCCGGATACTCTTCTGGATGTCGGCAAGGTAGTTTGTTTGTGTACACCGACCTTGCCTTTACTCTAAGCTGTTCAGAAATGGGTCACCCTACACCCAGACCAGTTGTCTGAATGGGACCTTGTGATTCATGATGGACTGCCCTTTGTCTCCGATCGCCTATTCTTGCCCACTGCAGATACCCACAAGATGGCCTTGGAGTGGTCCCACGACGCCCCTGTTCATGGACATCCCGGCCAGAAACGCACGTTGGCGTTGCTGAAACGATGGTGCTGGTGGCCGTCCATGAAGAGGGACGTGGAATGTTATGTCAACAACTGTGCAGGCCATTGGGAGGAATAGTGGGGGTGTGTACTAGCACTGAGATTGGTATTAGCTCCCACTAAGGCAGAGGAAGTTTATCAAATATCTTCAAGAGAAAAGGGACAGCTGCTTGGATATTTAGGGCACAGCGCGCAGACAGATTTGGGATCACTAGCTTAATGAAGCGTGACCAGTCTTATCGCAAGGTGACACGAACACAAGATGACTCGAGTTGATCAGAGGAGCAGTAGAGTGCATCCGCTGTATTGGATAGGTCACAGTGTGAGTTTTGCATGCAAATTTGAGTACAGGGGTCCAGGCGAAAGAGTTTGAAGGTGCACAAAGTGTTTTGGGCAGTTTTCCTGTTCTCCCGTCTCCGACAGGCTCAGGACAGGGCCTTTGACTAGGCCGGCTTCCGTCTGCCGGTGGCTTGCAATAGGCTTATAACGGTGTCATTAGAGGTTTAAAAAATATTCTAGTTCAGGGTAACATTTCATTGGACTGGCTTGTACTATATTTAAATACTAACATAAATGAAACGGCATTCCCTGTAAACTGTAAGATCATCAACATAAAGGAGTGCAAATTGGTCCAGATGAAATAATCTGGAAATTGTTTTGAAATGCTCTTTTGCAATGAGGTTTAGCTGTGTGGTTTCATTCAATGAGTTCTTCTTAAACGTGCAGCAGAGCAGCAGTTTTTGTGGCATGCTGCGGAATGTGAAACATGCGCTGATAAAAGAACACTATTGTGTTTGAGTTGGAAGGAAAATGTTACATTTGTAGTTAACAGAACTGTTGTTTTCAATGGGAAAAAAACTGAGCAGGACGGATGAGGTGACATGAGCTAGTCAAGGGGAAGGATTCTTCTTGGGTGGCAGAGGGAGATTTTTAAAAGGAACTGGGAGAGGGTGGGCAGTGCAGGCATGCAGGGGCCACTTAGGAGGCAGAAATCCACTGCCATTCAGGTTGTGACATTCCTGTGTGCTTCCCGGGAGCTGGGCTGAGGCAGTGCTGGCAGTTGCTGGGGTCATGACATTCCTTATCGGTGGCAAACTCAGTGAGAAGTTTTTCCACGGTCAGCTGTGTCAGGAATCCCGCCAATTTCTAGGTAAATATGAGTCATAAGTGACCAGACAGGGTAAGCAGACTGTTTTAATGTATAATGATTATTAATGTTTAAAACAACACTGTTTCAAATGTTCATGAAAAAAGTAGCTTTGCTCTTTTTCCTCTCTCTCAAACTGCATTTCATGCCAAATTCTTTGCGTACATGGATATTGGGTAAGATAATGCCTGGGGCAGCCTTTTGATGGGTGCACATTTTGGAATGTAAAATATAATCACCTATTTTTTTTTTTGTGCATCTGGCTTATATCACAAGATGTATTTTATTTGACCAATGTTGAGCATCATTAGTACATATAAATAGAACATTAAAACACATGGACTTGGGTTTTCTTTTCATGACTGCACTCATTTGCACAGAGACTGAGAGTTCACAGGGACTAGGCTTTATTTTAGCACAGGTGGTAAAACCTGAAGTAGGTTTGTAGTTTCCCTAGCAAGTGAGTTTAGGAGTGCATTGTGTGTGTGTGTGTGTATACAGTCACCTGTTTATAGTATGATGTGTTTTGCACTTTGGCTGCTAGAGCATACCTCCGCATCATAGATAAGTTGCTGAGAACAAGTGATACTGCCAAATACTAAGTGTAATAGGTCCAGTGGCTGGTACTTTGAAAAACCCTGGGAAAAAGGACAGGTGTTAGGCTATATTCTGAGGGGAGTGTTACCACTATAAATAGGAAAGCCACCAATGCATTTCTACAATAATAATACACCCCAAAAAGATACCACTCTCTATGACAGTAATAAAACACCCCAAGATTAGGTGTAATTCCTCCAGAAAATATATCTAACATATTTGGTCCGTTGGCCATTGGGAGCTATAAAATAGTTACTGGGCATGGCATTGCGTTAGGTATAGCCATCCTGTGCACGTAAAAAGAAATTTGTGCTGTGAAGTGATAGTGCAGCGTTGTGTGCAGTGTCACCACTTCCCAAGTTGATGCTGATTTTTCTGATCTGGCGTATTACCTTAGAGCAAAGCTCTTTGCTCATGGAGTTTGGTCTTCAGAAAATGCAACCCTATGGAAAGACAGGATTTGCGAGGAAGAGGAGAAAGAGTTACTAGAAAATATTTTTGAATAAGAGAACATTGTGCAAGTATGCCTTAAGAGACTCTTTAGAGCTCCAAACCGAAAGGGGGAGAAGGATTGTATCATACGGCTATGCGCTAAATTATGGTTTCTCTTACACCAGTCTTTGAAAATGCAAGGAAATGATTCTGAGGTAATTAGTAAGTTGCAGGGCCTTTTGGATGACACAGTTAATCAAATACAGTGCCTAAAAGGAGAATTAGAGCAGTCTAAAACAGAATTGAAATCTAAATGTAGCAATAGGGATACTCAATTGGCTCAGAAGGAATAACAATTTAATGAGAGTGAGCAAGAATTGACACACTTAAAGGGGATTTTAGATGCAATAAGACAAGACAAGGATGATGCCATTTCAGAATTAGAAACACTTAGAAAGAATAACATGGAGAAAGATAAGGAATTCTGTGCTGTAGAACAATAATTAGTTAAATTGTTGGAAGAGAATGAAAAAAAGACACAGCTTTTGACCAGTGCCAGGTGCAAGTAAATGAGTGCAAGCCGTGATCAATAAAATTAGGGATGAGAATTCTAATCGTCGTCATGAGGCAGAACGACTTCATGGACAATGGAAGAATCTGGAACAGCAATTTTTTGCCTAAAACATCAGGAAATGCAACAAGACACTACATTCAATGGAATTGAGGTTAACCCCAATTCTGCCCAACGGAACAGTGTACCAATAGCTATTCCTGTGGTCAGACCTGATTATAGCCCACTGGTGGCATATGAATCACCAGCCAGTGGTTACAATCAGTCCTGCCCACCACAGAACAGAAATGAATGACATAATAATGTACACCAAAATGCACCATGTAGCCCTATCAAATTCATGAAGTCAATCAAAACTTTGATTAAACCATTCAAAAAGGGAGGGGATTGTTGCATGGAAGACCATTTAGAAACAGTTCATGATATATTCAAAGTTCTCCAGTTACCTAGGGAACAGTATAGGCAGTACGTTCACCTAACGCTTGATTCAGCAGCTGCTAGTGTCATTTGGGGTCTCAATGAGCAGGACATTTGTCATGGGCGGATAGTGAGAAAGTGGTTAGACATCAATTTTTACCTTACCAGACGATATAAGATGCGAAAAAAGTAGCGTATACAATGACTGCAACGACAGATATGTCTTCTAGCCAATTCCTCCAAGATTTAAAAAGAGCGTTTTCATGCTTTGATGTGTCCTTTAATCCTAATTCTGTAGAATTTAAGACTGCATACTTTTATGCTCTCCACAAAAAAAATTGTATCCCAGTTAATTTGTGTATTTGACAGGGAAAAATCATTAGAATGGATAACAGAACAGGGTACCAAACTATATGAAGTAATCTATTGTCAGAGAGAGGAAGAGTCTAAGAATAAAGAGACAAAATCGAAGTCTAAAGAATCCATACCAGCAATAATGGAGGTAAAATCTGCAAAAATGCCACTTGAATCAGCACAAACCCAGGCAAGAAACAACATGCCACCTAATCAGAGGGGCACGCCACCACAGAGAACACCATAGCAAACTCCTGTGCTCCAATATATGGATCTGAGCAATAGAGAGTCTTTCATTAGCCCTAGATATCTGGGCAAAGCCCCCAGGGTGGGGTTTTGCCCCGATATGTCAGGTATGAATAACAATCAAAATCAAATGTACAATGGCCTGTACCAGACACTGGGGGCGAAGAGCAGATTTGACCCTATTACAATGGTAGATGGTCACCAAGAAAGACCGTGGTATGTGAATAAATTCATTAAAAATGGAAATCAGCATAGGAGACAATTCCCACCAAATTAAAGACAAAATATGAACTATGTCCCTCGCCATTATAACCAATCACCACCACCAGGCGACCATGGTCAAAGGATGGTCACACCAAGTTTCCAACCTCCTATGGGTCATGAGTTCAGAAGTAACACAAAGAGAAATCAATCTCCTGAGAGGTACCATTATAGGCCCAATCAGGGTGAGTTTAACCAATATCGGCCTAGGTCACAAAGAGAAGAATCCAGAGACACGGATAGGTTTCAATGCCTAGAGGCTCAAGTGAAAACGTTGTCTGAACAAATAGGAAAGCCATAGGAGTGATCTTGTGCGTTCTGACAACAAGTGACTATTTAATAGCCCCAACACTGATACAAACACAGAAACTCATGAATCACCTTTGTATAAAGGTTCCGAATTACCTGCTGATTAAAAAATAAGAATACAAACAAACAAAAGTGAGGCAGGGAATGCCAACACACACAAAAAGGGAGTGTGGTTCAATTTGGAGTTGAATCAGACTATTGAAGTGTGTGAAGATGACAAACAAAAAGGGGAAAATGAACAAGAAAAACCTAAAGAACAGAGAAACAGATTTAAAAAGGGCATCCAATGTGAAAATAAAACACAAGATGAAGAGGTAGGAATAGTTGTTAGAATATCCTCCCTTAATAGTCAGGATATTGTGGAGCTCCAGACAGAAAAAACAGTAGCTCAAATGGAGGCTGCAGGTCAGTCATCTGAGAAGTATTTTGAACCACAAATATTCCAAGATACAGAAAGGACAGGCACCATTCAAAACACAGATAAGTGTCAGGCGCCAGAAAGTGACAGGCTGCCACGTGACACTTGTGAACATTTTCAGTCAAAAAGTTGCAGTGTGAACACTGATCCCAGGTCAGAGGGGCAGTCAGTGGCTACACTCCAGGTGGGTTCTGAGACCCAAAAAATAGACAAAGAAATCCAAAACAATGTGGGCAAAAGTTAGAGAAAAATATCATTTTGCATGCCCATGTGTTTAGCAAGGAGTGGAAAAGGGCTAAGAAAGGTGAGTCCTGAAATCAGCAAAAACTCTTATTTTTGGTGTGTGCTAGAGGATGTTGAAAATAGGTACTATGCTCCTATCACTGTGGATGAAACATGTAATGCATTTGCAATAATTGACACGAATGTCAAATGAACTAGTAAAAAGTATCAATGAAGGGAGGTCCCCACAAAATCACATAAAGGTGAGCCAAAATGAAGGCCCTGTGTACAACTTCAATGGTGAAGAAATACCTATCGAAGGTTTCACAGAGGTGTACATAAAGATAGGGAAGCATCCGTTGACACAGGAAGTATTGATCATATTCATCTGTGAAATACCATTTCCCGTAGGGTTGAATTGCCTATAGAGGTTATCGCCCCTCATTGATGGGGTAAGTGGGGTTTTATGGTACATAGCCAAAAACCATTGAGGTCAAAGAAAATCATGACACAAAACCGCCATGTAAGGGAATGCCATGCTGTGGCTAGGTCAGAAAGTGCAGTGGAAGTTTACCTTCAGAATGGTTGCGTGTCTAGTGTCACTGTGATTCTCATGTGTCAGGGTGAAATACAGGGTTGAAAAGAGAAACATTCTCTGGAGATTTATTTGGATCCCAAGACAAAACTGCAAACAGAAATAGATGAAAACAAATAGTGCTTTGATCTAATGGAAGAGAAATGCAAGCCAAATGTCAATCCAGAGATAAACACAGAAAAACACTTTTCAACCCTTTTTGAAATACACATGGGAGATAGGCAGCCATGGATCCCGATCCATATAAATGGGCATTCTGAAATTATAGAAGGCACTTTAGCACTTGAGCATGAAAGAAGTTTCATTAATGAGAAAGTAATCCAACAAATAATTGACAGGGAGGAGATCCCAACATTCAGAATAAAGAACCAGCACATCTTTGGTTTGAATGATCCGAATGATCCAAAGGCAAAGGGTTGTAGGAAGATGCATTTTAAATATAATAATTGGTCCTAAGAGTATCCATCATAATGTGTGGATCATGGGTGGTACAAAAAATACATTTTACTTGGGAAATTATGTCATGCACAGAATGTGTATGGTGTTAGAATTCCTAAATCAAAAAGTATTTTCCAGATTAGGAGGGGCTACACCTGAATTTGAGGACAAAAGGCAAGCGTATCATCACGCGCAGATGGCATCAAATGCAGTTGAATTGCAGGTAAGAAAGCATGTTACCATCCCCGCATTCACCAGACAAGTTACAATAGCATTAAAATACAGAAATGGACAACAATTAAAAGATTCTGATGCATTTGTGTGTCTAAATGAATCCATGAGGCAGCAGCGGCTAGAATGCAAATATACACCACTGATAGAGATTGGGGATGGACCCCTTAAAATTCTGGTGGACAATAAAGGATGCCAGGACATTCCTTTAGAGGAGAATTCAGGGATAGGAATGGCCATTCAAAAATCTCATTATACTGCAGATTTCAGTAATGCAGTAATTGGGTACATACCTGAAAGATATGTGACTGTACAGGGTGAGTTGCCAGAATCCTTGGATTCTCAACCTAAAGGAATCTTTGAAGTTCAGTCTGTGCATCCTTATGAGTCAGGTGAAACAGTGTGCTGTCACAAGATGATTACATCATATTTGATTTAAATGAGAATAAAACAAAAAAGCAGCATATTGAAATGGAAGTCAATATTCAATAATATTTAAATGTGTCGACTCTCAAAGAGATACAACCACACCATTAGAGAAGAGTACAGTGGTTCCACCATTGGAGGACTTCCCAGAGTTCTCTAAATGGTAGAAGAGCAGATTCAGGCTGCAGATGCGTGCACAAAGGAAGGAGAAAAGAACCAATTGAAAAAAATATTTATGGAATTTAAAGAGGCTTTTGCCAAAGACGCATATGATTCTGTATTAACAAATTGGCATGTTGCCACATTACAGAAGGACATGGTAAGGAACCAGCATTTTGCGACAATATCGGTAGCCCTAGCAAATCCAGACAAATCATTAGGCCCATTCATAGCACATCAAACACCCCCATATTAGGTGTGTTAAAACCTAATGGGCAATGGCGAATGTGCACATATCTATAATAATTAAACAAAAGGGTACCTGTTTCAAGATGGCCACTTCCATTTATTGATCAGGGTCTTGCACTGGTTCTTACAGGAGGATACCACTGAATTGGAGTCCACGGGAAAACCCCCGGGACCAAAAATGGGGGGTGAAGATAAGAAACCCGAAACCCCATGGAGATGACACCTTCGGAGGAGGTCCCATGGAGTCGCTTACTAGAGGAGTTCTGCCAATGATAGCTTTATGTGTGTTTTATTACAACGGTTAAAGGACAGGACATACCTGGTGCATAGTACAATGAACTATCTTACTACAGGACACATTGTTTTTTTTATTTTCGTTTTTTAAAAATTGATTTTACATTTAAGTAAATGATGATGATATAATTGTGCAAAAAAATATGTATATAATTGGAACACCTGTAAAATATATGTATACGTATTTATGTTTTCAAAGATGGTGATCAGATAAAAAAAAGATAAAGATCGCTTAAAAATAAAAAACATATATAGAGATCTCTTAAAAAAAGAGGGTGGTTTTAATAAAAAAAATATACATACATTTTCAAAAAAAAGATACAAATATATTGTTTAAAAGAAAATAGAGATTTGACCTCTCACAAAACTGATGAGCTCTGAAGATAAAAAATTAAAAAATGTAAACAATTTTAAAAATATACATCATTATTGTTATTCGTGTTACAAAATGTTGTTATTGTCTTTATATGATTGGGAATTTTGATTGTTTGTACAAAGCTGGGGGATGTACATCATTTTTTGATGCCTGGATTTCAATGTAGGTAATATTTAATTTCAACACAGTGAAAATATTCTCCTGCAGTGATCCCAGCAGTATAAAAATGGAGGCAATACGTAGGAATAACTGCAAACTCTGAGTTACAGGGGTTCATGCATATGTAGTGGTAGTGGGTTTATGCAGAAATACAAACATCATAAATGGTAATTGCAGGCGGCACGCACCAGATGGAAATGCACACATTATTCCAGTTAGCATATGTTTAAAAATATTCTAGTTCAGGGTAACATTTAATTGTACTAGCTTGCATTGTATCTAAATACTAACACAAACTAACAGGCATTCCCAGTAACCTGTAACATCCTTAACATAAATGAGTGCAAATTTGTCCAGATGAAATAACCTGAAAATGAGTATGAAATGCTCTTCTGCAATGAGGTTTAGCTGTGTGGTTTCATTCAATTAGATATTCTTAAACGTATAGCATAGCAGCAGTTTGGATGGCATGCTGCTAAATATGAAATATGCGCTGATAAAAGAACACTATTGTGTTTGAGCAGGAAGGAAAATGTCACATTTGTAGTTAGCAGAACTGTCATTTTCAATGGGAAAAATACTGAGCAGGACAGATGAGGTGACATGAGCTAGTCAAGGGGAAGGATTCTTCTTGAGTTGCGGGGGTGGTTTTAAAAAGGAACTGGGAGAAGGTGTGCAGTTCTGACGTGCAGGAGCCACTTGGGAGGCAGACATCCACTGTCATCCAATTTGTGACATTCTTGAGGGCTTCCCGAGAGCTAGGCTGAGGCAGTGCTGGCAGTTGCTGGGCTTGTAACATTCCTTATCAGTGGCAAACCAAGTGAGAAGGTTTTCCACGGTCAGCTGTGTCAGGAATCTCGCCAATTTCCAATTTCTAGATAAATATGAGTCATAAGTGAGGACTTGCCACTTGAATGCATGGCAGGTAGGCAGGCAGGGTTAGCAGACTGTTTTCATGTATAATGTTTATTAATGTTTAAAACAATGCTGTTTGAAATGTTCATGAAAAAAGAAGCTTTGCTCTTTTTCCTCTCTCTCAAACTGCATTTCCTGCCAAATTCTTCACATGCAAGGACATTGGGTAAGATAATGCCTGGAGGAGCCTTTTGATGGGTGCAAACTTTGAAATGTAAAATATAATCTCCTATTTTGTTTTTTGTGCACATGGCTTATACCGCAAGATGTATTTTATTGGAACAATTTTGAGCATCATTAGTATATAAAAATATAAAAATAGAACATTAAAACATATGGACTTGGATATTATTTCCATGACTGCACTCATGTGCACAAAAACTGACAGTTCACAGGGACTAGCCTTTATTTTACCACAGGTGGAAATATCTGAAGCAGGCTTGTAGTTACTCTAGTAAGTGAGTTTAGAAGTGTATGTTGTGTGTGTATACATTCACCTGTTGATAATATGATATGTTGTGCACTTTGGCTGCTAGAGCATACCTCAGCATTGTAGATACATTGCTGAGAAGAAATGATACTATCACATACTAAGTGTAATAAGTCCAGTAGCTGGTACTTTGAAAACACCTGGGAAAAGGGACAGGTGTTTGTCTATATTCTGAGGGGAGTGTCACCACTATAAACAGGAAAGCCACCAATGCACCACTACAATATTAATATACCACAATAAGATACCACTATCAATCACAATAATAAAACACTGCAAGATTAGGTGTAATTCTTCCAGAAAATATATCTAACAATGTCATGAACCAAATTAGATGAAACACCTGCAAGCAGCGGCATGTATCAGAAAGGAATAAAGGATGAGCTCTCTAAAGTTGATCAAACTGTTAGGGAAGTTTGGGAAGATTAAGGCCAGGCTTGGAAAGATGAGATGGCAGTGAGTTTGATAGTTCTTTGGCCAGGGCAACATTTTGATCACCCCTTTTCCACCAAAAGTTAAGTGTACTGTTTAGGATAAGTGGAACACCCAAGGCCACATCTGTAACAGGCACCAGTGTTGTAACAATGTCAGCATGTTGTGGTGCCAATCATTTGTAAACCTCACATTTTGGAACAAAGTCTGTTTCCTTTTGTTCAAAATAATTACACACCTTGGGATTCATTTTCACATGAAGGAGAACAGTATCACTTGCTTGGTTTATGTCACACATCTTACAATACTGGACTAATTACATGTGAATCTCGCTCCTGTGACCACAGATTTGCTTGCTTGTTGTGATTCTCACATGTCAGAGAAGTCACTCCCATGTGTAAAATCTCCCCCAATGATAATGAGTATCAACCCTGAAAGAAAAGTGTCATCCAACTTGCTAATTATCACATCCTAATTTTCCTCCTCTTTGGTCAGGAGTGTCCCACTTCAAAGTAGTCTCACTTCCAGGCTTTGATTCTCCCATATTGGAGCACAGTCATGGGTTGGAATCTCAATCTTGTTTCTTTTTTCCTAAAAAAATAATTAAACAAGAGAATAAAAGAAGGAAAAAAGTAATAGGTATAAAGGATGGAATGAAGGTAAGAGAGAAGGAACAATAAGTAGCAGGGTAAGAAAGATAGGATGTGAGAGAAAAAAAGAAAACACATTGCATAATAGGGAGAAGGAGAGATGGGAAGACAAGAAAGCATAGTATATCAACATCATCAGAAAACGAAGAAAGCCAAACAACAAAACAAAAACAAGAAAGCAATTATAGAGACATAGGGAGAAGGAGAGATGGAAAGAAAACAGCATGGCAAATCATATCATCAAGTGAGAAAGGCTAAAACAATGGGTATGAAAAATAGAACATGAGAAAGAGAGACAGTAAAGAGGAGAAAGTCAGACAGAGAGACTTAAGGACAGTAGTGTGAAGATAAGAAAGGCTAGTAAGTCAATCTCATCAGAAAACGAAGGAAGCAAGAGAACAAAAAAACAAGAAAGTCATAATGTAGGAAAGCAAGAGAAAAGAAAGAAACAAAACCAATGGGTAAAAAAAATAGAACATGAGAAAGGGAGGAATAGAAACTGAGAAAGTCAGAAAGAGAGACTTAAGGACCGAAGTGGGAGGCAAAGTTAAGAACAGATGGTAAGCCAGTATCATCAGAAAACAAAGAACCTGATGGAACAAAACAAAAAACAGGTAGTAATATAAATGAGGGAAAGTAAGAGAAGAAAGAAAAAGAAACGATGGGTAAGAAGAATGGAACGTGAGAAAGAGAGTCAGACAAAAAGGAGAAAGTGAAAAAGAGAAACAAGGATAGTAGTGGGAGGGTATGATAAGAAAAAATAGTAATTCAAGATCATCAGAAGACAAATAACATAACGGAACAAAACAAAAACAAGATAGTAATACAAATGAAGGAAAGTGAGAGAGAAGAAAGAAACAAAAATGATGGGTAAGAAAGACAGAACATGAGAAAAAGAGATGAAAAAAGGAGAACATCAGAAAAAGAGACTTAAGGACAGAAGTTGGATGGAAAGATAAGAAAAGATGGTAAGTAAATATCATCACAAAATGAAGAACCTGACAGAACAAAACAAAAAGAAGAAAATAATAAAAATGAAAGAAAGTGAGAGAAGAAAGAAACAGAAACAATGGGCCTCACTCCGAGGTTGGAGGTAGCCATGGCACTATTAGCGCCATGGCTACCCCCTTACTGCATACCGGGTCCCGGTTACCTGCATGGGGAATTACCGAGCCATTCCAACCTTGGAGGACCCGGTATTTCGCCAGGGAACCCATCCACATTCTAATTTGAGCCCCCATAGGGCTCAATGGGAATGGGGACCATGCTAACAATGGGCCCATTAATAACAGGCCTGTTGTTAGCATGCTGGTCCATTAGCGGCTCCCACTAAGGGCGCCTATTAAAACCAGCCGCCCTTAGTGGGACCCGCTAAAGGACCTTGTTATGCGGCGGTAAGGGGTTAACGGCACCGGCACCCTTACTGGTGCCGTTAACCCCTTACCGCCCACCTCGGAATGAGGCCCAATGTGTAAGAAGGATTGAACGTGAGAAAGAGAGAGACAGTAAAAAGCAAAATGTCAGAAACAGGGACTTAAGGACAGAAGTGGGATGGAATGATAAGAAAAGATAAAATATCATTATGATCATTATTAAAAAATGTATTTCATCAATACAGAAATCTATATATATATATAAATCGCTTGATGCAATTTTTCAGTGTTCGGTTGTCCTCTGCTGTCCAAATGGCAAAGTGCACCTCCGTGTGCCCTTCCAATTCATCAACAGCCATCATTTTAACAAACAGAATCAGCACCGTTTTACGAAGTCACAGTCACTTTCCACTCTTGCAAACGTTCGTAATAATTTCAAGTTACTTCTTTCCACCCCCACTGCTCTTCACACAGGGCACGGTGGTTCCAGTGTCAATGAACAAATAATTACTGGTACAACGTTCCAGTCTCTAAAGAGCGAAACGCTGTAGGACGAATGTCTCCTCACGAGCTTAAACTGAAAGTAGGTGCTGTAATTATTGTACTAGACAATCTTATGCCATAACAGGGTCTCTGCAATGGAACAATGTTGACAATTATGTGTCTACAGTACACATCATGGAGGCCTCTGTAATGGATACTGTCCTTATTCTAATACATGCATGATGGCAGAATGTTGCCATTGTGCCACATGACTTTATCACATTCCTTCTTTTTCATAACAAAACTTGACAGAAGTTTTCAGAAATAGTCAATATCAACACGACAGACTTCAACATGGTAACATACCAAACAGTGATGGGTCCACCCTGGGCAATAGTAGGCGACTTGGTCCTTTCAGGCCTGCTTGCCCTTTAAGTAGTCTTGGAATCGTACTGGGCATTTCTTGCCCTCTCGGCTGGGAATCTTTCTCCTGGCGGTGCCTCTCTGGCCTCTGCTTCAGCTTTGCCTCATGTGGGTTCTGCATCTTCCATGCTCTCTTCAGGTGTTTTCTCCACGCTGGTGGTTCAGACCGGGGAACCTTGTCCCGCTCACTCTTTCAGACCCTCCCTCCCTCCCAACTTTAGAAAGAAACTAGAGTTCCGAGTCACTGCCCCTCCGTGGTCGGCGGCAGTCACCATGGAGCCTTTGACTTGGACCACTCCTTTGGGAGAGGACTCATAAGTGATGGACAACTTCCCTTCAGGATGACGGTTTCGCACCAGTACAGTGTCACCCACCTCTATGTCCGGTGGTTTAAGGTGTTGTCTAATGTTTTCCCCCTCATTATGAGTTCTTCGGTCTTCCGGCGTCTTATCGTCATCAATGATTCTTGGCTGCCGACCTTCCACCTCCGGCAGGAGACCTCGTGGGCATCTCTGAAAGAGTGCTTCTGCTGGGGGCACCACCTTAGATTGGTGAGGGGTGATCTGTACTCTTTTAGGAACTGATAAAGAGTTCTCCTCAGCTAGTTTCCCTTGCCCTAGGCTATGTGGAACACTTTATTTATTGTTTGCATAAAGTGATCAGCCTCGCCATTGGCCTGAGGCCATCCTGGTGTCACTCTGCTGTGTGCAATTCCACAGTCTGCCATGAACTCTGTAAAATGTCCATGGTGGTCCATTGTCTGAGCAGATAACTCTGGGGAAGCCATGTGTAGCAATTATTTTCTCCATGACCTGTATGATCTGCTCACATGAGGTGGACTCCACCACCTTGACCTCTGGGTATCTGGACCATTGGTCTATCATTACAAGGAAGTAAATCCCCCTTTGTGTGGACCCGAAGTCGACGTGGGCAACATCCCATGGTTGGTCACTCCTGGACTCAATCCTTTGCTCTCTGTTGGCTGGCTGGGGCGGTCACTTGACATCAAACACAGTTGGCATCATGGCCATCTACTTTTGCTTCCAAATCCGGGAACCAGACCTTTGGTCATAGTCGTGCTTTCATTTTTACAGTTCCCTGTTGGCCGCAGTGTGGCTACTCCAGTACTCTTTCTATCAGTGCATGCGGAATCACTATCTGGTGGCCTCGTAGTAACAATCTTTCATCCTTTGCCAACAGTTCATGCCTGACTCGGAACAGCTGCTTCAGATCTTGCTGCATCTCTTTCCATCTTCGAGCAGTATTAGCTAGAACAGTTCTCCACTCACCACTGACCATAGCCGCCTGGATTACTTGAAAACACTCATCTGCTTTCGAGGCATCCGCCACTTCCTCAAAGGTAAGAGCCACAGGTTTTGCTGCTCCCACCACAAGATGAACATGCTCTTCGACGTCCACATGTGTCATTTCCTCTTGTTCCCCAGCGCTTCTCGGGTGTGGTGATAAGTAGTCCGCAGGATTGTGGGCTCCTGGCCTGTAGGTCAGTACCACCCCATACTCAGTCAAGGCCAGCATCCATTGTTCATTCCTGGGGGGTGGCTTGGACGATGACCCTGCCATGATAAGGAGTAACAGTTTATGATCCGTTATTACCGTGACAGGTTTCCCCAATATGTATATCTGAAAGTACCTGCATCCCCATAGAACAGCCAACACTTCCCTCTCTATCTGGGAGTATTGTTTTTCGATGCTAAGCGTGCCTTGCTGGCATAGGCAATGGGTCTCATCTGTCCTTGGGCATCTGGCTGTGAGAGAACTGCTCCTAGTCTGACTGAACTCGCATTTACAATGATTTCAGACTCCCTCCTCGGGTTGAATAATGCCATTGTTTCTTTCCCCATGAGTGCCTTTTTGATCTCAGACCACTCCCAGGCATTGCCTTTCCTTGCCAGCATCTGGAGGGGTTCCGAGACTGTCACCAGATTGGGTATGAACCTACCGCAGTAGGTCACCATCTCTCTGAAGCACCTAACCTCTGACACGTCCCCTGGTGGTTTCGCCTCCTGGATAACTCTGATCTTTTGCGGGTCTGGGCAGATTCCTTTCTAGTGAAAGACAAAACCAAAGAACTCAATGCTGTCCTTTAGGAACTCACACTTTTCACAGTGCAGGGTGAGTCCAAGGTTTTGAATCCTTTCTAGAGTTTTCTCAACGCGAACCATGTGTTCGGCTTCTGATGTGGTGTAGACGAAGATGTTGTCGCTTAGGTTTATGACTCCTTCAAGGCCAGCTAAAGCCCCCCAGATGATATTTTGAAAGACTTCAGCAACAGAGGAGACTCCGAAGCTTAGACGTTTTTACTGGTACAACCCTTTGTGGGTCGTGAAGGTCATGATGTAACACAAGTCCTGGTGTAGCTCCAGCTGATGGTACCGGGACCGCAGATCTAGTTTTTAAAATACTCTTGCCCCTTACAGCTCTACCACCACATCATCCAGAGTAGGCGTGATGTGTCTCTCACGCTTCATTTCAAGATTGGGAAGCCTCATATTGACACAGATATGGACAGACCCAGGTTGCTTTGGCTTGATAGCTACAACGATAGGGGACACCCATGGGGAGGGACCCTCCACCCTTTCTATGATGCCATGTTCACCAGATTTTGTAGTTCACTCTCCACCTGTTGTCTGAGGTGAAATGGTATTCGACGATGCTTTAGTGTCATTGGGAGTATAGTCTCATCGATATGCCGCTTAACAGGCTTGCCCTTTAGTTTACTGACACCTTGAAAACTCTTGCAAAACTAACCAGAACCTCATTTATATCCTCGGCATATACTGTGAGGGCAAAGTGTACAATGCCGAGGGCCTCTGCTGCTGCACAGTTCAATAGTGAGTGCGTGCTGATGCGTGAAATAAGGGAAAAATGTTTTCCCTTATGGGCAACTTTGGTAACAAACGCGTCTCCGAGGGGTAACATTTGAGTTCCCCCAAATGAAACTATGTTGGCTCATGCTTTCACTAGTGTTGGGGGGCCCTGATAATGCGTCATAGTGGCGGGTTGCCAGCACCCATACTGATGCTCCGGTGTCCACAAGTACAGGTGTCATTGTTCCACTTACGGATACTGTGCACATGGGTTGCCACCTCTTCTTTTTGAGAGAGTCAATACTCGAGATAAAGAATATCTCTTCCTCCTCTTCTGCCAGGTCTATACCCAGCATATCTACAATTGCCACTTGTTTCTGCTGCTGCGGTGTGTCACTGGGCTTTCTGCTGGGCCCTCTGGGAATGGTGATTGGTGTGGGGCTCAGCACATCCTAGCAAATTGTCCAGCTACTCCCCAGAATCCGCATACTCTCCCTTTCGCCAGACATTCCCCTGCACGTGGAAGGTCATAGCCACATTTGTGGCACGGCTGCAGTGTTTCGGATCTTCTTCGGGGCCATCTTGGTCTCGAAGGGCCAGCGTTTTGCGGTCGCCCTATCACACATGCATTCTCCACTTTTAGTAATCAGATCGAGGCATCCATTTTGGTGGCGCAGCAGTCTGCCAGTTCATATGACCTCCCCATTTCTAGAATTCAAGCCAGCAACAGCCCAGGCTTACCTAGAACCTGTCGGCAAAGTTTTCCTGAGCTATACCCTTGTATTAACTGGTTTCTTACCATAACGTCCTCATTCTCCCAATCGCTTGTACTTGCCAGGTGACAAAGCCTGCCCTAGAACTGGTTGAGGGCTTGCTCCTCTCTCTGTTTCTCACTGCACACGAAAAACCTCTCAAAGTCTTGGTTAGCTAGTGGCATGAAATACTCTTTGAGGCTGTCCTTGGAAGCCTGGTAGGAGTTGTTGCTGGGAGCAAGGGACTTGAATATTCTGTGTTCCTCCGAACTGGCAGACTATATGAGGGTTACAACTTTGGCTTCGTCATCCGTTTCGCCAGTTGCTTTAAAGTACATCTCTAGCTTCTCGATGCAGTTCAGCCATTTTGGCCAAAGTTTCGAGGGCTTGCCTGAGGTGTCAAATTCTGGCATCGGGCCAGTGTATCTTGTTGACGTGGGGCCTTTCTTGCTTGCGTGACCCCTGCTACATCTTGGTCGGCATCCTGGGGGTCTCCTGCTTCTCTCATGGTGACAAACTCCACAAGCACCTTCTAAGTGAGCGAAGGCCGCAGTCCGCTTCTTCTGGCACACTTTGGTGTTAGAAAAACCACAGAGGTACTCTCTCGGTAGTGTAAGGCCTCGGTTTGCACCCGTAGGCATGCTTCATGGACCACCTGCATATGTACCACTTGGTCATATCCACCTCAGGATGGTGGATGAAGTGTCAGGTGTGGGCACAGTATGCTGTGCAATAGATCAAGAGAATTTTTTTTTTTCCAATAGTACCTTAAATGAGGAGCACGGACACAGGACTCTTTGTCTCAGGCTCCTAGCGTGCACTGCTGTGACACGGGACTGCCCCCTTTTTTCAATACATGTGCAACAGCAGAATGTTTCTGTCGCGCCACGTGACATTATCACAGGACAGGCAGTCACAGAGAAATGCTAGACTGGCTTCTCCTTGCTATGTGCATGTGACTGTCACAACCCCAACCTCAGTTTTAGGTAAATGCGTCTCGCCTGCAATGCAGTCCTCTTTAACAGCGGAAAGTAACCTTTCATTTTAGACACGGCCCACAGAGAACGCACAGTGATTGGTGAAAGAAAAGGAGAAGGAATAAAACACAAACACAAGAAAGGATGGAAGCAAAGAAAGACAGTGATTGTAAAATATCATGAAAAATAACTAGAGGAAATAGAGAAAATCAAGAGAATATGTAATGATGTAAGAAACAATAAAGAGTAAGTGGGAAAAATTGAAAGGGACAAGAGAGAAAATAGATAAGAAGGAAGGAAGAAAGAATGCAAGAAAGAAAGAAAGAAAGACTGCCTACTGAGATTTGAGACTCGCACCCAATGGGTTTGATGTGCTGAGTGTTGTTATATTCATCTTGCATGAATGTTGCCATCGCATCTGCACAGTGATGCAATCATGAAATCACGACCTAAGGCAACGCAATAGATTACCCGTTTGTTAACTACTGAATATAAAGTCACCCTAGGGTTTTAACCTAGCCCTAATATTCATTACTTTGCACTATGACCCGAGGGACTGCCCTTTTTACTTGACCTCTGTAATTCTTCTATTTGCCATATTAATGTGTTCAGCCTTTCAACTTCCCAGGACCGTTGTCACTGATACTTGTACTCTTTGATTTGTAAACGTGCTTTGTGATCGCTCTATAAAGCGGTACTCCCACGAGTAACAGTGCTACACACATAATTGATACATTTAAAATGGCAAAAGTAATTATTTGGGTTATCATGATGGGATTTATACTGTCCAATGTTGCCATGTGCAATGGCGACTGTTGCCGGGGTAGATCAGGAAGAAAAAGTGGGATAGGTGGGGCTGTTAGTGGGGTGAAAAGGAGAGTGCATGCAGTGCTTTAAGTGGGCCGGGCCAGCCGTGGTCAGGCCCTGGCAGTCTCCAAAAGGAGAGGCTGAGCCGGGGTCCTCCGGTCCCTCCACAACATTGGCTCGACACATTATCCCGCTGCGGCAACGACAGGAGATGCGCCCGCCATCAAGTCAGGAAACCTGACAGAAGTGCCAGCCACCCACACCAGCAGTGTGGGTGGCTGGCACTTCTGTCAGTTACTGTAAATTCCTCCGGTGAACCCTCAAGCAAGGGGTCACCAGAGGAAGTTAGTGTCCCTTTGTTTTCCCAAATCACTGAGGCGTCTTTAACCATCGTGAACCTGGGGATTTCTTGACATATTTTGAGGTTTATAAAAGATGGCTTGAAAAGTACACAATTCTAGCCATCTTTTATAAAGCTTTGCCGACGGACAAAGACGCCTCAAGTTTTGTCTGTCGCATAGCTTTATAAAAGATGGATTGAATTTTGTACTTTTCAAGCCATCTTTTATAGACCTCGAAATGTTTAAAAAAGATGGCTTGAAAAGTACGTAAACCATAAGGTATGCACACAAATATATAAATGTTAGTTATTTGTGTGCGTACCTTAGAATGATTTGTGTACTTTTCAAGCGATCTTGAAGTACACAAACCATAGTAAGGCACGCAAACAAATATATAAATGTAAGTATATGAACATAGAAATATGTAACATGTTTATAAAAGATGGCTTGCATACTACACAAACCATATCAAGGTACAGATACAAATATATAAATGCTTACATGCATTTATATATTTGTTTGTGTACCTTACTATGGTATGTGTACTGTTAGGTAAATGATGGCCCCCCTTGATTTCTTACCCCACTTAAAGCCCTGAGTGCATGAGAGCGTTTTCCGTTGTGTTGTTAGGTTGGGGTCAGAAAAAACGGTCACTGTGTGTGGGGTTGCTTCTTGGTGGTGGGAGTCAGTGGGCATGCAGTTTGTGGAGTCCGTATGGGAGGCCTCGTGTTCTGTGGATACCAATGCTTTGACTATGTAACAGTTGTGCGAGTTAACTTGAGGTGTGTAGTTTTGCTGTTTGGTGTCTGTGTGGGTGTGTTTTGCTGTGATTGCCATGTGAGGATGGCATCGTAGGTCAGTGTGTGGTGTGTGTAAGGACATAGGGAGTGTTTTAGAAGGGTTAGTGGGGAGAAAAGGGTGGTCCTCCTATTCATGTGTAGAGTTCAGTCATTGTATATCGCTTGATGTTGCATAAACTGAAAGCCATTGTGCAGTGATTAATGATGTTGGGTCTCTCTTTCACTGGTAGGGCAATCCACTTGGCTCATGTGACCCAGGAATGCTGAGCTAGGCCCTGGTTCTTCATGTTGTAGCTCTTTGCATTAAAGCTGCATCTTTCTCTTGGACCATGGGCCATGTTTGGCGTGTGTGGTCGGTAAATCAGAGACATGTTTTGAGTGGAATACTGAAGGTCAGCTGTTCATCTATTGTGTGTATTCCCTTTGGGACAGAGTTCCAGAATTGTGTTGAGATTTTTGAGAAGGTTGATTCTCCATATTTAATTTTTGAATATTGTTTGGGTTCAAGACGTATGCCATTGCTAAATTTCATTGTCCTTTTTGGTCTGTAGGTGGCTCTTTTGTGTAGAGAATTCTGCTCCTTGACTGTGAATTTCTCTCAGAACAATGCAACGTGTTCTGAAATCGATTCTTTCCTTTACTGGTATCCAGAATAGGAATCCTAATGCTGGTGTGAAATGTTCTCTCCTGCTGAGTCTTAGAAGATGTAATGTGATGGTGGTAGCAGAAACCATACAGCGCAGAGGACAAAAGCATACCCAGGCAATATCAATAGATGCCCTTTGATGACGCTAAAGGCTTAACTGCTGGGTTTAGCTTTTAAATGGCCTATGCCTCCAATAATTAGCATTTCTTTGTTTAACTACCTGTGTCATACTCTGAGTTGGGGTGAAATATGCATCTAATGGGCCAAAGGAATGCATACAATCTTTTCAGCCCCCTGGGCTCGGAGGAAGGGAAGGGTCAACAGCACAATGGGTTTAATGGCCACATTCACTACGCCGAAGCTTTCAAAACTGCCATCCAGTCCCCCCTCCCCAACATTTTGAGGCTGGCTCCTCCCCAAGAAACAGTGTTGCCACATGATTCGTTCTAAAGTCCCTCCTTACCCCTCTGTGCTGCTTCCCATCTTTTTCCTGAGGTCGTTCGTCTGTCCACAACCTGTGTCCACTTGTCAAGGCTGCATCTATGCACACGCACAACTGATATTGCTAAACCATCAAACTACCCCATCAGACCCTCCCACAGTTCTCAATAAAACCTTATATACCCTTCAATGGCCCTTGCATATCCACCAACTATCCTGTAAGTCTGCAACAGGCCAGAATATAACTCCCCCTTCTCTTCTGCTACTTTCTTTCCCGCTCTTTCAATCCCTCTTTCCTTCCCACCTGTTCCACCCCAATGCACCGAGGACACTGATAGAGGCTGTGTACAAGCAAGCATCATAACATGACATGTTTGCCCTTTCACACTCTTTTTTCTTGCCTCGTCTTCCTTTCGCTGCCATCTCTGCCTTTTTGTGAAAGCTCCAAGTCTGTACAAGCCCTTAACAAGCAACCACAAAAACACAATATTTCAAAGCACATTTTTCAAGATGTCTTCCAAAAAGAAAGACGTTTTATTGTCCCTCCTAAAGGCAAACTCTCCTATCGATCCACTCCTTCAAGAAGTCATAGAGTTTCAGAAAGCACCCCTCTGCTATGTGCCTAACATACACATATCTCTAGTCAAAATGCTTGATGCTAAGCAGAACAAGGTTTATGCTTCAGGAGAAACAGTGACCGTCTGAAACACTGCGCCATAGCAAAAATAATGGGCGCCATAAATACTACGGAATGCGTTACATGTAATGGAAATTCTTACACACACATTTGTTTGCTTATGGGACTAGTGTGGTCATACAATTATGACAGCAACATTCCATCATTGTTTAACTCGCATGAGAGAGACTGCTTGGGAGTGCATTTACTAAACAAAATCCCACAAAAGGATAGATTCACTCATGAGGGTTGAAATGAGCATACAATTAAAGTAGAGTGAGGGAGATGTAGGACAGGGAATGTGAGGATAGGGGGAACCATAGATTGCCCTATGCCTGGGTTGCCAAATCATCTTGTGCAGGCCTGGCCCACCTGCATAGTTTAGAATTTGCCGCACAAGTTTCTGGCTTCACTGCACGGGGCCATACCCAAGCAAAGTGTATATCGAAGATAGGCAGGAATCATAAACTATCTCCCACTATAGAGTACCTCAAGTCCAGCTCCATCTCAGAATCCATCCAACATGCCGTTGGGTAAAGTTCCATTGTCCACGTTGGCTGGGCTCCACATACATGCTGGCAACAGCCAGATCACTTAACCCACAGGATAAAACCTCCAGTCATTTAGACCCAATTTCCACCCACACTCAAACTGGTTTGGAACAAGAAAGACAAAGAGTAAACTCAAAATGGAAAACAATAACATAGATACAAATACCCAGAGATCACCGAAAACCCACTAATACATTTGTCTCTTCCACACAAGCCATACTTCTCCCCTACGGCACATGCCCAGAGGGCTAGTGATTCAAGCCACCAAAGCATGCAAACTGTACATCACCATCTAACCAAGTTATTAATGCAATCACCTCAGACACCAAACAACAGACACACTGGACACCACACATACGGATCCAAGAAGCCCCAGTGCACACAACATTGTACATCCAAAAAGCTAACACTCACAGCCATCAGTTCTTTCTGGTTCTGCATGCACCAAAAGATGAGCACAACATCTATCCTATCCCTCTCACCGTCACAAACCAACCCTATCCACTTTTCCTTACAGAGCCAGGTAAACACCTGGAGACAATGCCAATGTCAGCAGTGTGCGGTGTAAATCAACATAGCAGAACAGTGGATGAAGAAAAATATGACCAGCCTGAATGGTGTCAACACCGAATTTCCACCCATGAACACCCAGCATTCTGCTCACTCTTCCCCCAGATCCTCTTCTCAACCACATTCTCTCAATGCTAAAAGTGAAAGGTTCATCTTGACCAGTCTATCTAGCATCAGTATGCCTAAATGCTTACAAATCCTGGAACCCACCTGGAGTCTCTGATCTTAAATCTGTCACATAAACTTTGGTCAGGCTCACTGAAGTTGGACTATTACAGTTCTCTCCTTGAAAGAACCAACTCCTCCCTGCTTGTAATACTATACATACTACAAGATCTTACAGTGAGACTCACAGATAATGTTGGACACTCTATCTCACAACACTGTCTACCCGCAAAGGACAGATGCCCTTTAATGACCACAAAATGCTGCTAGGGAAAGCCTGTGACTATATTTCCAAGATTGACACACCGTGAAATCCTTTGAGGGTTATCCATTCTTGAAACATGAAACATATTGGCCATCTGTCCGTTACAACTTCCTCACAATGTACAGACGATTTTTTGGTTGCCATTTGCATCACTTTGGAACGTTAAGCCATACATGTTCAAAAAAACACCTGCCCAAATGTGACAATCAATCCATAATCTTTTGGTTGTAACCCTCCTGGACCCTTAAAAGGCAACTAAGGGCAACTAAGAATTCACAACTGGACTTTCCCACTGCATTGACTGGCGTAGGAAATACCCCTAGACACTCACACCAGAACACATACAACCTACTAGAGAAAAAGGCCCAATACACCTCTTACAAGGATAACACATTTTATTTCCATACAAAAGGAAAAAGCGGCAGCAAAGAACTCGGCTGCTGCAGAACATTCTGTCAGAAATCTGCATGAGCAGCACATTGAGATGGGAGACAGCATCATCAGTGACATTATCACATACAGTAGAAATCCATGCTGCTGGTTGATGAGACACTACACATTGGTCAACTGCTCCATTGGAGATGCCAGACCATTGGTCCAAGCCCCGTTTGTTGATCTTCTTTCACGTGGGCTGTGTTGCAGTTCATTTGTCATTGACCTGCAGGCAGCCACATAACAATTATATTACTAACTACATAAAACACCTCTATCTTTATGTAACAGTACACTTTGTACGAACTGACAGGGGTATGGGGGGAAAGCCGAGGTCATACTTACTCACACACACTGCATTTGCTCCCAGACAGGCTGGCATTTCTCCAAGGTCTCTGACTCTCGTTTTGGCTATAATTTCATCCCTCTCTGCAGCTCACAGCACAAATCATGTGACCTACTAATGACAGCAGGCAGGCCCTGCTTTCTGATCTTTTGAGCGATCGAGTGTCCAGCATGTTTATGGTCAGTGATCTGGGGTTATTTAATACATTGGAATTCAGAGGTCCTAAAGCCAAGGCATTTGGGTACTATAATTTAGGATTGGGACTGGTGGGGGCCCGTGCCCTCCTTCTCATGGGATCACACTGTTCACAGACACTCAGCCCTCTTCCCATGGCCTTCCAGGGCACATTGTTCCCATGGTGCAGAGGTTGGTAACATTTTAGGACAATGAAGGGTTAATGGATTGATGTAGCTCTGGCCTTTCTCATCAGTGTCTGGGATACACATTTTTCTTTTACTCGTGTTCGCGGCCAAGGCTTGGGGTGCTGACTGCCACATCACATTTAAGGTTTTTGCCATAATATGGCTGCTAGTATCTAGGATAGCTGATATTCCTGCATGTATACACACCTACAAAATCTACAATAACATGATGATGTAGATGCCTGTAAGGGAATCCCTCTGCCCCAGGCTCTCTTACATTACCGATGATGGCCTTTGCCTTATTCTGAAGTGCTTGTGGATGCAGGACGATTGTGTCCCCTTCCCAACATTGATATCTATGTCTTTTGAGAGAACTCATTTGTATGTTCTTCATACTCACAATAAATACTTGTTCAACTATATGTCCTTACCTTCTGGAAAGCAACCTGGGACTTCTGCAAAAGGAATCTTCACACCCCCTTCTGATCCATCCTCCTCCTCCCCCTCCTTGCTTATCCTCCCACTCACACTGCCACTCTGCCATATTAAAATGATTTGCTCTGCAAATAGCACATACATAAACTTGAATAAATAAAATACATAAATCATTCTCACCACCCAACTTACAAAAACCCGGCTCCTTTTAAAAGCCTATGATTCTATGCCAATGTGTCTTATTGTGACCATCTTTGCAGTCACCTAAATGCTTTTCATATTCTGTTTATGCCCTCGGATGCACTCCCTTCTGATTGAAACTCTTGAATATGTGATATCCTCATTTTTGCCCATAAAATATGCTCTTCGAGGCCCCAGCATTTTGAATATCACAAGGTAATGAGTTAGATGCCACTAATTAACCAGAGATTATTTCATTAATAACAAGGCCGGGCATAGTTAGGTGCCAACTGCCTTACTAAGCAGTAGGAGTATATAGTGTAGTATATACCGGAGGTGTATAGTGTAGTATAAAGTGCAGGTAGATGATGCATTAGTTTGGGAGACAGTCTTTCAAAATGTGATGCTCATAGCAAGTGTGTGCTCAGTGTGCCGCCAACACAAGTTCTCAAACTAGTGTGTACAACCCTGAAGAAGTACCTTGTTCATAATGAAACACGTGTAGTCTGCATCTTAGACTTTAGTGGATAACACTATACCTTTGATCAAAATGGATATCTATCCACAACAAGGATGTGACTTCTCTTTTCTAATAGGAATGTGTCAATGACAAGGATTAGCTGTGCATAACAAATGCTACTTATCGGTGCCCACTCGTAAAGTTACCTCAAGCACAGGCTGCAAATATATAGTAAGCAGTGGTAGCAGTCTAGAACCAAGCACATTTGCCTCTAGTACTGTCCCGTTTGTGAGAGTGCTGGGTAATTCAGATGCTATATTCGCATTTCCCCACCAAATTGCAGGAAGGAGCCCTTCTGCTGCATGTGGTATTAGCAGGTCCACACCGCTGCGTCGATGCATGCTTAAAGTGAGTCATCAGACCATTCCCGCAGACCCCAGCGGCAGATTCAATGAGTCCTTTTCATCCGATGGATGGAAGGAGAAGCGTAACTGGACCCGCAGAAGATCTGGACACCTTACATCTGTTCCTTGATGGCCAGCCCTGAAACATTTGAGCCTGGGGTGGACATCATTAGAGATGCCCGTGCACTCCAGGCAGTGCCTTCCAAGCATGTAGCATATTTCAGAGGGGACCCTCTAACTGATTACATAAGTCACTGCAAACAGTGGATACATTGGTCTTCATGTGACATGAGATTGGGGTTTATCCTGGTCTGTTTCTACGAACATGGCACTCTTAGTGCTGATGTTTATATATATTGGATTAGCCATTCTGTTCAAACCTTTTGCATTATTGTCATTGTGCTGTTTTAATGGTAATGAAATGGATGTTTTTAAACAAATATTTCTTACCAGACATTCTTGGTTAATTTGAAATTATACAACGTACTGTGATTGTGTATCTCAGCCAATTAACCACAGCCAGAAGGGCATCAAGGCTTGTTGTTTGAAGCTTGGAGAGTCACTGTTATGTCAATGGAGTAATAACCAGTGTTACTCGTTGTAGGAAGAGGTTCAGGAAGTACCTTCTTGGGAACAATTGAGCTCTCCCTTCTTATTTGAGCATGTGAACACACCCCACTCCCTGTATGTGTTATCGTAGAATGTGCAGGATGCCATCCTCTTCCACATTTAATAAATGTGCATTACAAGAAACAATAGGTCCAACAATCTTACCTAGAACGATGTCAATCATGTGTTCAGTCTTACATTGCATGGGTGTCTATAGGGGTAGACAGGGCTAGCAGTCTACATTCCTTATTGCTGCTACCCACTGTCCTTTGTAAACACTGTGTTTTAACTGATCTGACCCCTGTTTCTTAAAGGTGTGCTTGTATTTTAGGTGTTCTAGTTTTAGATGCTGATTGTTTGTGCCAGTTATCAATCGATCATTATTAGCCAGCTGCAGCACCAACCAAGGTTAATAACGATTAATTGAACCAAACCTACAATGGCCTGTCACCGGCAACATCAACATTCATGGGGTACTGGCACAATCTAGAGAACAACCAAGAATCAACAATGCAAAGCCCACTCGATTGTACCATAACAATCACCCATAATGTGTGCATATGAATAGAATATTTCAGTGGCTCCCAGTTTCCTATCTTTCTATGATGAAACGTAGAACCACATTTCCAACTTTTTGATCCTAGATATCCGAAAAGAACGTGCTACAAATCTACTAAATGTCTATTGTCCAACTTGGTTTCTCCCTTTCTTTGTTTTTAATCATATGTCTTTGTTATCTTATCTTATATTAACACTATTTGTAATGCGCATCGGTCACCCGAAGGCATCATGGCTCTATAACCGCAGAATGTAAGAACAGACTGGTGGAGCAGAAAGTTAGAAAAGAAAAGTCTTCAGGGCCTGCCGAAAGGGAAGTTTGGCCTCAGTGGCATGTAGGCAAAATGGGAGAGAATTCCATGCCCTAGCCAAGCCACTGAGAAAGCATGGACTGTAACCCGAGAGAGTCTGACCCTATGGAGGTGAATGGTCTTAGAGGATTGGGAGCGTAGCAATCTTCAGGGAGTGTACGGACAGAACTTCGCCTGAAGGCATTCTGGCCCTGTTTTATGAAAGGCTCTGTGAACCGAGCACTGAGACTTGAACCTAACATGCTGCTCAACTGGGAGCCAGTTAGCTGATGGAGAAGCAGCATCATATGGGCACCGTACCGGGGCAAAGTACTACTCTTACTGCCATATTCTGCAGAAGCTGCAGACAGTGAAGCTGATATTGTGGAAGAGCCAGATACAATTCGTTACAGTAATCAATACCACTGATTAGCAGAGAGTACACCACCGGAGCATGCCATTTTGAAGGGATATAAGGAAGGACCTTCTGAAGGGTTCTCATCTTGAAATGTCCCCTTTGACAGGTACACAAGAGCTGTTCAGACAAAGATGGCGTGATCTTAACGCTTAGATCTTTCACTGATGAGGCGGGTAGAGGAAAAGGGCCTAGGCTGTCAGGACAAAACTCTGCGGTCCAGAACATAGAGTGATTAGCAGTGCCAACTACCAGCACCACTGTTTTCTCACTGTTCATTTTGAGCCAGTTCCTGGCCATCCAATCGCCCACTGCCTTCAGGCAACTCCTCAGCCAACCAGCCATCTTCGGCTGAGCTAGATCAATTCGAGCAATAATTTGTGTATCATCGGCATAGGAGTAGCACAGGAAGCCGTTCATGTTGATTATGCCAAGAAGTGGTTGGATATCGATGTTGAACAATAGTGATGAGCCCTGCGGGACTCCACTCAGCACAACGGTGGGACTGGCTGGGATTGAAAGGGTGGCAGAGACGCGGATTGTGAGCATCCTGCCATAAAGGAGGAGAACCAGGCCAAGACTTGACCAGAGAGGCCCATGGAAGAGAGACGGGAGACCAGGGTGGAGTGGTCTACGGTGTCAAATGCCCCTGACAGATCCAGAAGGACAAGGGCACCCACCACCCCCCTGATCCACCAGTCATGCCAAATCCTCAACCACTGATCCCAAGACCAATTCTGTGCCTCTGCCAGGTTGAAAGAGTCAAAGAAGGATGAGATTCCAAAAAGCAGCTGAGAAGCAGTGATATCAAGGATTAAATTAGTTTCAGTAAAAAGGAAAACAAAGAAATGGGGTGAAAATTAGAAAGGACCAGCAGCTCCAGACATGGCTTTTACAGCAAGGGAATTATAAGGGCATGTCTAAGACCTTCGGGGATAAACCCTGAGGAGAATGAATAATTCACTGCCCTAGCCAACCACAGGACAATCATTACCAAAACATTTTTCAGAGTGGAGAGTGGAATAAGGTTACAGGGCGATGCCGATTTTAGACTTTTAATAGCGACTGCAATGTCCTAGTCTATAAAGACCGGAAAGAAGTAACCAGTGAGCTGTGGTTGTATCATTATTAGAGAATAAACAGGGTGGTGGCCCGGGCTGGGCAGACTGAGGGTAAATCCTAGAAATGGCATTACGAATGGTAGATATCTTATCACTGATTACCAGAGAGGGTACCACCAGAGCATGACATTTTGAAGGGATTTAAGGAAGGACGTTCTGAAGGTTCCTCAGCTTGAAATGTCCCTTTTGACAGGTAGACAGCACCTGTTTGGACATGCACAGAGATGCCATGATCTTAATGCCTAGATCTTTCACCAATGATGTGGGTAGAGGAAAAGGGCCTATGCTGTCAGGCCAAAACTCTGGGGTCCAGAACATAGAGGGATTAGCAGTGCCAACCAGCAGAACCTCTGTTTTCTCACCGTTCAATTTGAGCCAGTTCCTGGCCGTCAAATCAATCGCTGCCTTCAGGCTACTGCTCAGCCGAGCAACCATCTCCGGCTGAACTAGATGAAGTCGCACAATAATGTGTGTATTGTCGGCGTAGGAGTAGCACAGGAAGTCATGCACATGGATTATGCCAAGAAGTTGTTGGATATAAATGTTGAACAAGGTGGGAGATAGTGAGGAGACATGGGGGAATCCACACAATAGTGGGACTGGCTGTGATTGAAAGGGTGGCAGAGACATGGATTTTGAGCATGCAGCCATAAAGGAGGAGAACCAGGCCAAGAGATGACCAGAAAGACCCGCAGAAGAGAGACGGGAGACCCGGGTGGAGTGGTCTACGGTGTCAAATGCTGCTGACAGATCAACACATCACAAAAATCGTGGTCATAGCACGTGGGCCGGTACACCAGAAGAGCAGATAGAGTGCTAGTAGCAGAGAGTGTAATACGAAGAAGAATGCCATCTGTTTTCAAAGAATGACAACTGAACAGAAGAAACCTTGAAATCGCTATTAAAAATCACAGCAACCCCTCCATCCGGGTGCGTTGAGCTGCGGTCACAGCGCAGCAACTTATAGTTTGGAGGCAGAATTTAAATAACTGATGGGTCTGAGTGAGCCTGATACCAGGATGATGGTCTCCAATCAGACAACATGCGTTAACTACTCGCTGTGGTATCGGACTGGCTACAAAATATCATAAACAAGTTGATTTACTAACGGACTGCAACATGGATTCACTATCACCATTTTTAGGTAGACAACATCAGGCATCCATATAATTAAAAAGCAGGCCTCTAGCAGAAGAGGGTCACTGCCAGCATCAAACCTTATCCCTCAGGGTGCCTGACCACTCGTGCTGCATCATAGTTCTTTATCTTGCCACTCCCTTTATCTGCCATGATGGTATAGTGTTCCAATTACCCATTCAGTGACAGAATATAACGTGAAGCAGTTACAGACCATGCACTGAGTCCTATGTCCTCTTACACACTATTGTCCAAATCCGTATTCCCCTTAAACGCTCTTGTGGCCCACTGGCACATCTGAAAGAGGTATACTAGTTTGTGGTGGCTTTTAAAGACACAGTAATTCTAACATGGGCCATGATGTTACTCCACCATCTCGTAAATGAGAAAAACTCTATTATAGCACACTTAAAAAAAAGACATTGTCCTTGTTTTAAAAAAGCCTTTTACAATGGTGCAATCTCATTGAAAAATGCTTTGTAAATCAGGGCCTCAGTGTTATGTTGATGGGATATATACTGCCCACTGCTTCCATGTGCATGGTCGCCAGGTGCCCAGGTGATCTGAAACAAAAAGCGAATGCGTGGGAATGTTAGTGGGATGTAAAGTAGAGTGCAAGAATTATTTTGCGGTTGTGTTGTCAGTTTCAGTTTGGTAAAAACGGTCCTGTGTGGGTTTGCTTCTTGGTGGTGGGAGTCAGTGGGTGTGCAGGTGTTGAAGTCCGTATGGAAGGCCTTGTATTCCGTGGAATACTAATGCTTTGACTGTGTTGCAGTTGTGTGAGTTAACTTGAGGTGTAGAGTTTTGCTCTTTGGTGTCCGTGTGGGTGTGGTTTGCTGTGATTACCATGTGAGGGTGGAGTCGTAGTTGGTCAGTGTGTAGGGTGTTTGAGAACATAGGGAGAGTTTTAGAAGGGTTAGTGGGGAGAAGGGGGTGGTCCTCCTATTAGTTTTTAGAGTTCAGTCATTGTTATGTCAGGTGATGTTGAATAAGGTGAAACCCACTGTGCAGTGATTAACTGTGTTGGGTCTCTCATTCACTAGAAGGTCGATCCATTTGGAGCATGAGATCTGGTATTGCGCTAGGTCCCTATACTTCGTGTTGTGCCTCTTTGCACTAGTGCTGCATCGTTCTCTTGGACCCAAGGGCCATCTTTGGCGTATGAGGTTGGTTAATCAGAGACATGTTTTTAGTGTATTACTGAAGGTCAGCTGTTCATCTATTGTGTGCATTCCCTTTGGGAGGGAGTGCCAAAGTTTTGTCGACATTTTTGAAAAGGCTAATTTTCCATATTTAATGTTTTGATATAGTTTGGGTTCAGGACGTATGTCATTGCTAGGCTTCATTGTTCTTTTTACTCTGTAGGTGGATATTTTATACTGCAGGAATTTTGCTCCATGGCTGTAGAAGAAGTCTTGCTGCTGCGTTCTTGATCTGGTGCAGTTTTATGGTGAGGTAGACAGACATTCCAGGGTAGATGCTGTTGGTATGGTCTATTATTGACATGATGAGAGAGATGATGGTGAGTATTCTGTGTGGTAAAGTCAGAAAGGGTAGTATCCACTTGAAGGTATATAGGTGAAAGAGGCATTTCTTTACTGCTGCCTTGACTTGAGGTTCCAATGTTAGGACGCTGTCCATCAGCATTCTGAGATTCTCAACTACTTTGGTTGCTTCCGTTCTGGTTCCCATTTCAGTTGGCCATGGTATACATATGATTGCATAGAGATGTGGTTGGGTATGATGATGATTTCAGTTTTGTTAGAGTTGAGTTCAAGGTTGCTTTTGCTCAACCATGCATTGATTTGTTAGCAGCAGTTGACAAAGGTTTGGCACATGCTTTCACTGGTATCGATTGTGTAGATTATTTGGCTCGTATCTGCATAGTTGTAGCATGTGAATCTGTGTCCGTTGATGAGTTTCATGCGTGGGGACCTGTAAATGTTGATGAGTAGTGGTGAAACGAATGAGTCTTGTGCAAACCCACAAGTGATCTTACATGATTTTGAGCTGAAAGGTGGCAGTCAGGTAGTGTTCGTTCTTTCTCTTAGGAAAAATGTCATCCACTTTACTGCAGTGTTGCTTATCCCACATTTTATTAATCCTTTTAATGAGGGTTCAATGGTTCACTGTATCAAAAGCTGCTGAAAGGTCTAACAATATCAGGGCAGAAGTGATGTTGGAGTAAGAGTGATTTTAAGGTTGTGCCAGATGGAGAGTACAGCAGATTATGATGCTCTCATTGGTATGAAGTCAAAGTGTGCCTGGTCCAGTAAGTGGTTGATTTCCATGTGGGTCAGGATTTGTGCATTTACATAGGTTTTTAGCTGTTTGTGTGAGTAAATGATGTTTGACATAGGTTGGTAGTTGGTTGAGTTCTCTGTGTAACCTGAAGGATCTTTGAGAAGTGGTTTAACAAAAACAGCTTTGAAACTTATAGGCACTGTTCCTGTTTCCAAGGAATTGTTAAATGTTTCATGTGGTTGCAGAAGTATTTTGCAGGTGTCTCCTTGATGAGGATGTTCTTGAAGATCTCTTGTGGGCTACAAGCGAGAAGGCTTTGTTGCTTCTTTTCACTAGCTTAGGAAAGTCTTCTTGTGAGATTGTGGTGAAGTAGTTAAGTATTGCTATTGCTGCGGGAGTTGGGTAACGGTTTATATGTTGCTTATGTCCTTGGGCATAGTGTTGATGACTTTCTTTATGATTATGACTTTGTTTTTAAAGTGGTTTTCAAGCTTGTCACACATTTACTGTTAGGGAGTGGGAACATTTTACATGATGTCAGGTTTCGTATCGCATTGAAGTTGAACATTTTTTATGTGGGTTTTTTTTTATTTTGAGTTTCTTTTAGGACTTTTGCTTTTTCGAGCTATATCTGTTCTTGGCACACAATATTGTCTAATTGATTTTAACGTTTCCCACAAGCCAGAGTTTGAGTTTCCTGTTTGTTTTTTCCTTTGTGTTTTGAGGTGGGGCATCAACCATCTAGTACCCATTTTCTTTTAGGAGGGGGGTGAAGAGTTTCTTCTGTTCTACAGCATCTAGAACTTACATGATCCATTTTGGGAGTGCCTCAGTTCTTTCTTCTGGTAGTAGTGTATCCAGATGGTCAACCGCTCCAATGTGTGCAAGAGGGAAAATGGCATTTACCAGAGGTCAAAAAGGCTGTAGTGCCACTATATCCATTCACCAACAGTCTCTAGCATGGTCAGCCAGCCACATGATTGGTAATATCCCAGTAGGGCAGCAGAGGCCAACCCACTGTTACCCTTAGAGCACGTTTACCTCAGCTACTTTTTTTCCTTCACTTACACATGGTCAGCTGTCACTGACCAATCAATGATCCTGTTTGCCAAACTCAGGTATTCCAGTATGGATAAAGCAGTGATGAACCACCCTATGGAGCCACAACAAATGCTCCAGAAGGAAATATTGCACACTTCAACACAGTAATCCTCAGAAAGAACACTGCCTGAATACCAGTGAAACAGTATGCCCTACATTTAGGCAGCCTTTCTCTAGCACAGCCTCTTCTGTCCAATGCACCCACCACACAAGATATGGGAGCACCAAGTGCTCACCGCGAGATGCCTGCTGATTATTGCTAGTAGCCAGCCACATAAGAATTCAATGGACGTTGGAACCAACAATGCACAACTCACCCTGCAGCTCCAGACACCGGCTTTCGCATCAGCACCTCAGCCTTTTGGAACAGGATGAGCACTCTCCGTTTCCGCCACGTGCTGAAATCTGGCTCAGTCATCTCCGCAATTATTCTTCAAGTTCCACTAGGCCATTCAGTTTCAAAGTAGCAGTGCCTGCCAAGGGCGGAAGCAACATGCATTATCCACTGTCTAAACCGCACCTTCTGCCACCCACTCACCCTTGAGCCTGCCAACACCGGTCATGACAAATAGGCGGGGGGGAGAACAAAGAGCACCGCAATAGCATGCCTCCAGCAGGCCCTCCACTTTATGGTCAGTACCACATTAAAAGGGGAAGATACAACTCCCCCGCCTCTGGTGCCAATACGTTATCCTTGCATCACCACAGAATCAGGTATTAAACAAGTTTCTGCAGGCAATCGGGAGGGCAGCGTGGAAAGTAGGCCTACATGCACTGGAGCTTGACCACACCCCCACTTCAATGCATTTGCTAGTATTCCTATTGACTGATAGATTTATCATCTTAGATTTAGATTGTCAAGGCTTAATCAGCCCCGCTTCTATACAGGAGTAGTGTGTGTGTTTTAGACGATTGAAATATCGAGGTCCCCTAATAAATGTCAAAGGTTATCCTTATTATTTGCTTTAGCTCTCGGCCCTATCAGATTATTATTTTATTTTATTTATTTATTTGTAAAGCACTGGGGACCCACAGGCATATGGGCGCACATGAACACACAAGACGAAGATAAAAGGCAGAACTCAGACAGAATCATTTGTAAGTGATCAAGATAAGCCTGGACAGCGCTGAACACTAATTATCTGTAGAGGGTGGGCTTCAGATTAGTTTAGGCATTTGCCAAAGAGCCAGGTAAACAAATGCCCTATATCTGTAGACACTGGGGGGGAGGAGAGAGAGGGCAGAATGCCTTATGCCTACCTGCTCTGCTCCCAGTCTCACTGTGATCCCTAATTTGACTTTGCGTCACTGTCAGACTGTTCTATTTTTAAGTTTCCCCTCAATTTGACTTTCACGCTTCCAACCTGCTCTTCCCAGTGTCCCCTTCTCTTTTTCTCTTGCCACACAGCACGCAGGCCTGACTTAAAGGTGGGGTTTAGAAAAACAAAATCAAGCTAGATACTTGTATTCTCTCACTTTAGAACATGGTTGTATATATGCAACCGAACCCCTCTCATCCAGGCAATTCCGTTCCCCTTATCCCAAGGCTGTATCCAGGTCACATTTCAAAGGCCCATGATTATTCTTTCTATCTTCACTACAACATCTTTTAAAGTGCATTTTTCACATGAACTGCATTCAAATGTCTTTACATCAGAATAACGAGGCTCTTCGGTACAATACAGTGTGCCTCATTACGAGTCGGGCGGTAGGGGCTCAAATGGGAATGGTGAATGGTTTGTGCAAAGGGGACTTACCAGTCCCGCCAGGGTCGGACTAGACCGGTAAGTCCCCATTGCACAACACCGGACACGGTCATGGTATGGGAGGCAGCCCTGGAGCTAATTGCTCCATGGCTACCGACATACTCGTAATGACCCCCAGTATGAATCGACATAGTTCCGCCAGCATTCTCTTATTACCCATGTGTCCATCTAGAGGATGAGAACCTCACTTAAAGTCTCCACAACATCCTTATCCATTTATTCTGGACATGACCCTAAGACAAAAGGATGACTGTGCCATGGCATCTGGCTCATTGGCGAGCACTTGGAAGAACAGCGATTCTGCATTGATGTAAGCATAAGTAACTTCCTTATCATAAGTGTCCACCACATACTTGATGCACATGCTTATCATCCTGTTTCTTTCAATGTTAGACATTTTGATCAGTCCCTGGCTATGCAAGGGCATTTATCATGTTAATTACAAGCACAGAAGACCCTCTATTCGCAGCCCCCATTGCACTCCTCCGCCACCCTCACCATGACCTCTTTTATCCAACGCTCTTACACTCACTCCTACACCCTCCTCACTGCCCAAAACTGACCATCATATCTTCCTCTGCCCGGGTACATCCAACGCCCTCCACCCTCTTACACCCCTCCACTCTGCCATCCTCTCTTCCTCTCCAGTAGAAACTCCACTCCTGCCCGTCCCCGCACTTCCCCCAAGCAGCAAGCATCCACGTTCATACTTCTGGCTCCTCCCCCATCCCCATCCCAACCCACAGCATCTCCTACCTCAAGCCCACTCCACTCTCCTCAAGCTACTGTCCTCCAATCCCTCTTTTTTACATCCTCATCAACGCCAGATCAGTCGCCAGAAACAAGCTCATGATCTTGGACCTTATCTCTGACGAAAACCCAGACTTCCTCTTCATCAACGAAACTTGGTTCTCAGATGACTTCCCCCTCGGCACATGAGGCCTTCCCCCCAGGCTACTCCCTGAACACACACAACAGAGCCAGCAGAGCAGATGCAATAGCCATCCACACAAACAATGCCTCACTCCACTAGATGTCGAGCAACAACCCTGCAATGACGACTGTGAATCCCTGCTAGTCAAATTCCAAACGTCACCCACTTTCTTCCTCAGTGTCCTCCTCCTTTACAGACGCCTGGGCTATAACAGAACTTTTGCAGACACTCTGAGTGACTCTGTAGGAACTATCAGGCACATTCTAGGTAATCTGAACATCTGGTTCGACACCCCTTCCAAACTCCATGACAACCTGGAAGCCCTCACTATGACCAAACCAATATCAGGTCCCACACACATTGATGGCCACACCGTAGATATATTGTTCAGCTTGTCTAATCTCTTCCCAACTCACCTGCCTCTCATCTGGACTGATCAGTATGCCATCCTTTTCTCAGCTCTGACTCTTGCATCCCTTTCCTCTGCACCTCCCCCTCCCACCAACTGCCCTAGGGTCCTGCTCTCGAACAAGGTTATTATGGCCCCAGATTTATTCTCCTACCTCCTCTCCTCCCTTCACAATCTCCCCGTCCAATCCTTTCTTACAGACTATTTGATCTAGGCATCAGGGACACTACCCTTAGGTGGATCTCCTCTTTCCTAGCTGACTGCTCCAAAATCACTGTTCTCATCCTTTCTCCTCTGTCTTATGCCCAGGCCCCCATGGAGTCCCGTAGGGAACCTCCCTCTCCCCGTCCTCTTCAACCTCTACTTGTTGTCTCTCCCCATGCTCATCTGCTCCCATAATCTTATTTGTTACAACTATGCCCATGACACTTGTGCCTTCCAGAGGTTGTCACCAGTGAACAGCATTATGACTGTGAGAAAGAGATATGCTGCTTGGGTAGTATTCCACCATATACTAGTTGGGATACTACGAAGCAGTCTTCAGACCACAACGGTATTTTTGCTATATTTTATTCCATTTTCGTAGACTATGCAGGGAATAAGCATACATTAGTTTGCTTCACCTGATAGACTTGATGCACGCACCTAGGCTAGATTACCACAGGTTGTGTTTTTATATGTGATCCAAAGAGAAAAAGTAATTGTGTCAATTTAAGTATAGGGCAAGTCTCTTATCCTATCCCCTGATCCTAAATAAGTGGCCCATCAGCGCAGTCTAGGGTGAGTCACCACACTAGGGAATAGATGGAATGTTGGAGGGCAAGCAGTTACACGTAGGGTAATTTTAAATAGGCAAAGTAATGAATTAGTGTCCTAACTCTGTTTGTGGGTTACAATACAGACTCCCTGAAGGCACCCTAAATAAGATGTATCTACAAAGGTTCTGGGAGCCCCTCCACAGAGAACGAACCCAGTCGGGAGGGTCTTCATCCACGTTTTAGCTCACTGTACCTTTCATAGAGAAGAAAACCATTTGCATATCAGTCTAGTCCCACCTGCTTGGCAGTCCATCACCGAACGTCTAGGCAATTCTCCTCTGAACAAGAGTATCAACAGCAATCCCAGACACGTGCTTTGGCCTAGTCGGGCCTCATAAGTGAGGTGAAACTGCACCTCTCTAAGGACAGCGAGCACGGGATCCATGTCTGGATTAACCTGGGTAACTTAGAGTGAACCCCATGTCCCTAAGTATATATACAAAATGTCTGGGAGCCCCTCTACCAAGAACTACATGGGCACCTGTTCTCTGGGTAGGTTCCCAGGCTGAAGGCTCTACAACCACATTTTAGCTCACTTTACCTTTCACAGAGGAGAATACCATGTGCATATCGGTCCGGTCACAACCATTTGGCCAGTCCAGCTTCAAAATGCTAGGCAATTCTCCTCTGAGCAAGAGTACGAAGAGTAACCCCACACATGTGTTTCGGCCTAGTTGGGCAGCATCAGTGAGTTGTGTTACCTCATTGATTATAATTATAGTTGTTATTTTATAACACGCTTAATACCAGAGATTGGTGTCTATGTGTGCTGCGTTGTCTTGCTTCCAAGATAAACGCGTTGCCCCTGAGCTATCCACCCTCATCATTCATGAAATACATTTACAGCATTCATGAAGAAGAATGCCATGGTAATTAAAAGGTGCTGTTTTAGTGGAGGCCTGTTGATAAGAGTGCCTGTATGGAATCTCGGGTCAGGTATGGAGAGAGCGGAGGAGCAAAGGCTCAAAAACGTGCCCACACAGAGCTAAAGTGCCCAATTAAAGAGGCTGCGCATTCCCCTCACGCACTTTTAACTATGCTAACCACTGTATTATTCCATATTTACAGTTTGTCAGATTACAAAATCGACCTGTTTTTTTGCTGATGGAATCAACTCTATTTTAAGTTAGCAGTACACAGGCTTTACACCGGGAATATGCTTGCAGAAACCTGCCAGGAAATATATTAGTCTCCATGGATGGCAATGTGGACTGGCAGATTTTCCATCAGATTTTTGCCAGTGGACTCCCAGTGCAAAGACGGTGTAGTACAAACTTAAAATAGTGTTGCAGCACTCTAAGTGAGTCCCGCTGTCAGCAGTTTAATCGGCAGTCATGAATCCAATGAGTTAATTCATGAACCTAAATTGAAAGTAGCACATGATTATGCCAAAGGTATCTAGTTCAGCTAGCATGATTCATGGTAACTCCCACACCAGTGTGTATTTATTACATATATATCCCCTATTAAACTAAGTATTCTCACGATGATGCCCAATCAGACTAACAGGATTAATGGGAGTAATAAGCACATCTAAATAAATAATATTAAATAATATTTATGTTCAGTAATATGTGCACAAATTCCGTCAGTACAATTCATTAACAATTTAAACAGCTTTCACCTGGAAAATAAATGTATTTCATTATCAGTGTTATGTCCATGAGGTCTCCTTGTGCAAATGAAGATGATGTATTTAGACTCAAGCTTATATGGTTGCATGGTTCTATTCCCCCTCTTGTAGATTTGTCTAAGCTATCCATGATGGTTGATGGCAAAGTAAGCTGCTAAGGGGTAATTGATGTCATTATTTTTGATTGCTCCAAAATCTTGCAGAATGCAAATATTTTATCTATAGAATATTGACCCAATATACATTAGCCCACAAGGTAAGACATCGCATGGCAAGATTGAGATGGAGTTCATAATTTTGTTCATTCATCATTCATTCTTAGACATCAAATATGTGAAAATATCTTTGGGGTGCGACATTTGGCACACTTTTTACATCTATTGCATGCATTGAAACCACCAATATCACTACCCTTTGAGAGTCAGTTAGCTACTGGGTGTTCAAGAGGGGAAAGACTAGGGTTGAGTCTGTATTTTAGTGATGGGGATCCAGAAAACTTCACTTTCAGATTCTCACCTCGTTGATCTATAATATCTTTTTCCAATTTTTGCATGGCCAATGCTTAGACATTATTGATTTAGATGTATTGTTCCAAGTCCTGTGGTTTATAATGAATCTGGAAGGATCCACCTTATCATGGGATATCTTAGATCTGTCCTGTGCCTACAGAAGTTCACATAATTTCCTACATGATGCTTTGGAAAAGGCTTCAGTTAGCACTCTCTTCAAGTAACCATGAAGAAGACAGACATTTGCTATCATTAGTGATTCTCTGAAAATCTGTAGTTAATCTGACATTTGTCTGTGTCTGTATGTCCTCTCCATAAGGGATGGTACATTAGAAGTGGGATGACTGGAGTGACTGCTCCTAAAAACACATTGAATCAGATAGATACGAGTGTGTTTTCTGATCAATGTTTTAGTGAGATTGCCCTCATGGACCGGTAATTTAATATCTAAAAAGACAAATTCAATAGAAGTGATTATAAGTGTGAAGTGCAGAATAAAGACATTGCTGTTATGTCCTGCAGTGTATTGTAACCAATGTAGTTTAGTTTCTTTCCACTTGACCAAACGTTAATCTATATAGCATGACCAAAATTAATGTGATCCATATTTGTTTCTTTTTTATATTTTTTTAATGTGTAATTTGGCTATTAAACAAGCCTTAAGCACCATAAAAACATCAATACATAATCACTTTATTATAAAACACATTACAATTAAAAGTTAAAATGCAAACAAATTCATATGTGTAGACTAATATCTCATAAATAGCTCAATAAAATTATACTAACTCACGTAAAGAAATCCTTAATTTATCGCACTAATTTTAACAACTCTTTGCATGTATAAAAAGCAGAAGATGAAACAATGACAGAATCAGCCCTAGACAAAGTGTTCCAAAATTGATCTGAGATAATCAGTCTGAGGTCAGTGCAAATGTTGGCATATCCCTTTTTGTAATAATTCTCCATTATATGACAGGACTTTAAAACATGTTTACATGTTTCGATAGTCTCGCCACACAATTGACATTGTAGACCTTGATAAGCTCCTACTTGATCCATTGTTTAAAATAATTTGAGGCGCAGCATTAGTATGAAGTGTTTCAAGGATTCTGAACATAATTTAGTTAGATAAGAAAAGGGTGTATCCGCCACAAAACCTAGTGCAGCATATACTGCATATCTGTTCGTTTTGGATAGCTTTTCAATGTTCAAAATCCTATTGCAGGTTGTTGCGTTTTTTCAGAACCATGTCAGTAGTAGGGCATGTCAGTACTTCCTCAAGAGTAATGTCCAAACTCTTCAAATACTCAGAGGTATATGATTTAATCTCCACCAAAAACTCAATATTACTCGCTAGATAGTCAATATTACCCAGAAAGATTAACAACCCATTGGTGTTAAGTTTGCTGGGCATCATTTTTAAACATAACAGAATGCACCACACAGCCCAATTTGTGACAAGTGAGGTAAGTCCATATTCTAACCTCAAAGCTTCAACTGGGGAGATGAAGGAAGATTTATCAAGCTTCATGAGATTTTTCGTATTTTGTCCAACCAATTGATATGAGTTCTGGGCAAATCTGCTAATCCATACATTAAGCTCGGCACAATACTCACTTTATATATCTCTATCAGTGCCATTATATTATATCCTCTGCTTTTCCCAACATACTGCTTAGCAGTAGACCATTTCTTCCAGGTGCGCGGAATACACATTTCACCACAATATAATGAGTTGGGTTTCTTTTTAATGTGGAAACCCAGGTAGCAATAATGTTCAAGGATGACTAGGGCATTACCATCTAGTTTCCCAAAAAATGTAGATTTCCTCAGTGCAGTGCCACTCAGATGCATGACCTTGTTTTTCTTAATATTAATGTTCATGTGATTCGCTTGTGCATGCAAAGCCAGCACATTAATTGACCTATGTAATCCTTTTGGTGTTAGATCAAATAAAACTGTGTAACCGCATATGCGAGGAAACTAGTTGGGACACGGTTTATTTTAGGTGGGAAATTTCGTATTGCATTTAAAGTATCAGGGAGATCAGCCACATAAAGATTGAATAATGTAGGGGCCAGAGCACAGCCTTGCTCTAATCCTTGATTTGTCCTACAAGGACTGGTCAACTCACCCTCTGGTTTATACGTACAATGACTGATGTATTTGTATATAATCCCACTGTTCTAAAAAAAAACAGTTCTAAATCACAGATAGGGATAAACAGATTTCTTACTCTGTGAGAGTATCTATTCTATATACAAAAAGAAATCCTATTGGTTATTCAGGTATCACCCTTCACTCTTCCCACATCAAGTGGAAAATTACAAAAGATTATCACAAATTTTATTAATCATCAATTACCATATTTTCTTAAAAACACAATCATAAAAATGATCATAGTACATAAAACACATACGAAGTACTAAAACAACACAAGTAGAATCACCATAAGTGAATCGTAGTACAATGCTTCTTCAAGGGATCAAACATGTGTAACCAACTGACACTTTGATTCCATTGCCTTCCTACTTTCAGCTTATTCCCTATTAATATATCAAAACCTGACTTGTACAAGTTTCTGTCCTTTTTGAACACCAATGTAGGACATTCTTCAGGGGAATGTGTCTTGTGTCAAACTTTTAAAATCTTCTTTAGTTGGGGAGAGTACCCTCCACTTCCTTATATTGACTCTTAGACCTTTACTGATTCTTGCAGCAGATTCCCAAATTTCTATTGGAATTCTCGCTCTTCCGCCTTTTGGTTCTCATCCAAAATTGGATATTCCCATCTACTTCTTTTGTCTCTTACTACCACCAGAACTCTCTGTTTTCTAATCGGTGAGTATCACCTTTTTTCAATAGGTGATATATTCTACCTCACTTGGACTCAGTTTCATTCCAAAATATTGGCCTTGAATTCTTTTTTTTCAATTTTGATTTTGGAAAAACCACATATGGTTAGGATCTGCTTCAAAACATCCCGTTATCTCTGGAACTTGTATATAATCCCTTCATACAATATAGCAAGCAAGAATCAATTTCCCACCTTACTAGTCTATTCCACAGCAAAGGTTGAGATATGCTGTCCAAAGCTAAACTATTATCTATATAGCAGCAATATCTTTTTTTTTCTTTATGCCTATTTTAGAGTCTTTCATCAAGTATTGAATCATCAAAACATTGCTCATGGTACCGTAGTTCTTTCAGAAACCCATTTGAAAAGGTTTAAACAGTGCTTCCTCATGAGCCCATTTCATCAGCTTCCTTATTAATAAAGTGGCAAATATGTTTTGCCTTGAATCCTGCATCGCTAATAGGAGATAATTTGCAGGGTTCAATTGTATGCCTTCTTAAAAATGGGAATAACAATAGATTCTTGCCATGTAGAATGCATTTTTCCTGATGCGTCCACCGCCATAAATGCATTAAAGAGAATTTCTAACCAAAAACTAGAGTGCATTATGGAACCCATCACGTCCCAGGGCACGTGAAGATATCAATTTAACATATATATTTCTTATATCTTTGACTTCGTACTCCTTGAAGTTAGAACAACCTCTTATATTCCAAGAGGGATCAAAAGTAAATCATTCTCACCAAAATAATATATTTCCTTAATATACAAGACCCATATCATAGAAGTAATGGCATTTAACTCCATTGATGTAGCAGTAATCTTACTCTCATTATAACATTGCCAGAATTTAATTTTATTCTGAGATTTGAGTAACCCCATACATGTGTTACATCGGTTTATCCAAGCAAATGTGCCCCCTTCAAGCCAATTACCAGGTTGTTCTAGTGGGACAATGGCCGTGACAATGGCCATCACATAATTTTGGAAATTATTTTTCTTGTGAAACAAAAAGATGTTATGAGTTAGATCTGAAGAAGTCATTGATATCGTCTCCAAGCTTAAACCCACCTCATGAAAAGGGGATATATTTCCTGCTACCCTATTCAAAGAACACATTTCAACCCTTGCTCCATGGATGACTACTTTCATTAATCGTTCTTTTCAAGAATCTTACATCCCCAAAAATATAAAGGAGGCATGGATTACACCTCTGCTTAAGAAGGAAAATTTAGACCCTGCCGAGGCTGGGAATTATCGAACAATCACAAATGTTCCTTTTAGTTTGAAAATCTTGGATAAAATTGCCTATTTGTCAAAGAACAAGACATACCAGCCATCCAACAGTCCGGTGTCCGACCTAATCACGGGACCGAGACTGCATTGCTGGATTTGAAGTCTTATATTGCGGGCATAATTGATGAGGGTAATACAGCTTTGTTGTTAATTTTGGACTTGTCCGCCACATTTGATCTTGTCGATCATCAACTTTTGGCGGACAGGTTAACTTTAGCTGATAAATGTTCTAAAGAAGCTACAACATGATTTAAATCATTCCTGAGCTCACGTAACATGAGGGTAACTAAGGACAATGTTTTCTCTATTGCCTGTACATTATTATGTGGTGTCCCTCAGGGCTCTTGTCTTTCGCCTTTGTTTTTTAATATCTATTCACATCTTCTCTGTGCTCTTCTGTCGGCATTGGACCTATATTTCGCCCGTTATGCCGACGATTCGCAGATTGTTATTAAACTTACTGGCGAGTATCAAAAAGATTTAGAGCATATTAATTTCATCTTTGCCAAAATTCAGAATTGGATGGCACTTAATTCCTTGGCTCTCAAAAATGCCAAAACTGAATTGTTGGTTTTGGGTACCCAGCAGCGACTTAAGAATGTGAATGCTAAATATGACAACTTTTTTGATTGGTCGGCATGTAATTCAGGTGACGAGAACTGTGAAGATTCTTGGGGTCTTTTTTGATCCATAACTATTTTTACTCGACAGACCAATTATTATATTCAGCTCCTATGGCAGATATGACCATACTTGTCTAGAGATAATCTTGCACTGACTGCAGCTGCAATTATAAATTGTAAATTGGATTAGTGCAACAGCCTTTTGATTGGTACATCCCAGGCCAATCTCAAGACATTGCAGGTGATCCAGAACAGTGCAGTACGAGCTGTGATGGGACTTAAATGCAATATGCATGTCTCTGAAGCTAGACACAGCTTGAATTCGCTGCCTGTTCAACAACTGCTGCATCATAAGGGGCTGTCCATTGTGTATAAGTGCTTTCATGACAAGGCCCCAGTCTATCTTATGACTAGGATAAAAAAGAAACCTGCTGGTCGTTTATTACGATCCAGTCATGACACCACTCTGATTCAGCCCCTGTCCTCTTTGAAAAGATTTGGGGAAGCTGGTTTCAACTCTTGGGCCCCTGCCTTATGGAACTCTATGCCAAAATATCTGGCCAACAGTAGTTCGTTAGAGGCTTTCAAGAAACAACTAAAGACTTTCCTGTTTGACATAGGCCAAGGATAAACCTCCCGCCTCCTGTTGATGTTGTTTTTCATCCTGTATTTCCACTCGCTTGCAATTTTAGTCGGTCCATCTCCTTGCTGGTCTACGGGATCATCTCTCTGCCTTCTCCCTGAGTTTTCTTTTATGAATTTATGCTCTGTTGTCTGTCTTTTTGTTCTCTTGTGCGCGCCCTGAGGCCTTTGGGTTAGTGGCGCAATACAAGTCTCATGCCTGTCGCCTCGCACTCACCAAGCACGTCTCTAACTCCTAAACGCTCCATCTTACCTGCACACTCGGCCTTCAGATCTGCCAGGCCATTCTATACACATTGGAGGTTGTTTGAGAAGCGCCATTATTAAATACAATTTTCATGCTTTTATGCGCTTGCTGACGGTGTTACGTGGATTCTACTGGCACATTTGCTTTGTATACAATGGTACATCTGCAAGTTCTAATCACGTGATCATTCTAGGAGGAAATTGATTGGTAACGTGAGTACGTGATTGTCATGTGACACATATTTAACACTTCGCCTTCAATCCCGCGGCGCTTCTGATCGTTTTCCAATCCCTCTGCGTTACGGAGCTTGGAGTTTGCTTCTTGACGCAGACTCAGCGCTTATCAGCATTTTTGGCAACCTTCCTTGCTTCCTCTCCTTAGCTCCAGTTCCGCTCGGAGAGGTTGCTTTCTCAGTGTTCTTTCGCGGCATTTCTGGCAACTTTCCACTTGGATATTCCCTCAGAGCCTTCCTGAATTGCTACGCTGCAGATCTCTATCACACTCCTTGCATATCATTCTTCTAACACTTCAGCCCCAATCCTGTTTTTGAGCAAAACTCCTTATCTGTCAACGTTACCCTACACTTTGTCATCAGCTTTTACTATAGCAGTATAACACTACTGTTTAAATACAACTCCTGGTTTTCTTTTGTTGATGCTTATCGTGAGCTCAGTTCCTAATTTCTCACGAAATCTCAATTCAAACGACTACAAAAGAGCTTACCTACATGGAACAAGGTCTCCATCCTTCCTTCCTGCTTTCCATGCAGAATAGTGCACTGAACTTAATGGACGCTATCCTATGTGCACCAATCCGACTCTAGTGTGGCCCTCGTTCCGCCCGGGTTAGATTCCTCTACTAACTTCCTTCCTGGTCGTTGTTTCCTTTGGATTACCTCCTGACTCTTAGATTTACCTTTGGCTGTGCTGAATAATAGGTTAGTGTAACCTAGATAGGCCCTTGCTGTTCTGTTGGCTATAGCCCTGTTCTAATGTAATTCCTTTCTAACAACCGCCTGGTGAATCTTGTTGCCATACACGCCCTTTCCACCAATAGCTCTCTTTGGCTGTAGATTTTAACAGTCAGAGAGTGACATTGGTTGGAAGGTTTAATCTTGACAGGACATCATGCTACTTCAGGTTACCAGTTAGTTCTGGGACAGCTACAAGTGTCTGCTTTTTTGGCTACCAGTCTGTATCCTTTGATAAGTGTTTCATTAAATCTGAGTCTTCAAAGAGCTGTATCCTTTGGGATCCATCGTATTAAACAACAAGAACATAGATAGATAGATAGATAGATAGATAGATAGATAGATAGATAGATAGATGCAATTGATTGATATTGGTTAAGAAAATATGTTAATTCTGAGATATTAACATTATGAAAGATGCTTTTATATAATGAAAACACACCTAATGAGGCAAACTGTATCCGCTATTCCTGACAATACTGTCTAGTTGGTAAGGAAATTGGTTGTAACTCTTAGAAAACAATTTAAATTTAAATTATGAATAAAAAGGTTGCTGATCGTCATCTATGTATTCTGATTTTGACGCTGAAAGGGAGCACATTGAGTCAGTTTTCCCAGAGGTCTGACTACATATGTATGCACCTTCGGCAGAAAGTGAATAGTAAGGACTCTTATCTACAAACTTAAGGGAAAACTGTTCCTTCCTGGTCTGAACGATGGCATTTATTTTTTCTATGTGTAAAGTTTGTTTGTTTGTTTGTTTGTTTATTTTATTTATAAATAGCGCGCCTGACCCAGGGGTATCTAAGCACTTGGATAATCGTAAAATCAGTTACATGGTGAGTTTTAACAGATGAAATACTTTTATACAGATGATATACATTTTACAGATAAGAGTAAAGCTTACACAAGCGGTAAGGATGCGTTAGCAATTCATTGGTAAGGTATAGTTCGTTTTTGTTGAGTAGCCATGTGATAACGTGACTACGAAATTTATCAAATGTTTGGATGATTTTGATGTTCTGCAGGAGTGAGTTGCATAGCTTTGCAGCTAGGACCGGGAAGCTGGTACCCCCAGCTCTTTTGAGTGTGTACCTAGGCACCACCAGGCAGGAGGTATTGAAGGATCTTGTGGTTCTGGTAGACAGTTTCCATGTGAATTTGTCAGTAAGATAAGGTGGGGCTTGGTTGTGGAGTGCTTTATGTGTGAGGCAGATAGTTTTAAGGTCATTTCTTTCTTGTATAGAGAGCCATTTGTGATGTTTTCTTGTTGCTGAGATATGTTCTCTTCTAGGGATGTTTAATGCTGCTCTAAGCACATTATTTTGCAATATCTGCAATTTATTTGTTATGGATTTGTTGACGCCTAAGTATAAGCCATTACAATAGTCCAGTTTAGACTAAGTAATAGTTCATACTCTTTCAAGATTGAATATATTGAATTATCTAGTAAGTATCCATAGAAAATAGTGCACATTAATCATGTGTACACTTCATTCAACAATTAAACATAATGCAACATATTTTTGGTAAATGTATACATTATTAAAAATATTTTGTAAAAAGCCCATAAAATAAATGAGAGTCGGAATTCAAGTACATGGCAGACAAAAATACGATATATCCATAATGTTTTTAATCACATTTAGAGCCGTTCAAACTATTTCTTTTAAACGTGCAAAAGCACAATAAGAAAAGGTGACATGAACTGCATGTATAAAACAGTTTACAATTTGAATGGTTTAATCACTCCTAAAGGTTTGTAAAACATATATTTTCATATTTGTACCTTTTCTTTACTTTATTTTCTTTTTTAATTTTTATTTGCTCAGTCAGCTTGTGGGCCTTCATTCAATGTCAGCATTGTTTCGTTGAAATTGGCATTCTAAAGGGAATCACAGTAGAGGGTTCACCTGAAAAGATAATGGCAAAAGATTATGGAATAGAAAACAAAAGTGAGTGTCACAACTCTAAGAGATACGATGCAAATTGTAAGCACATATAGACATGCAGGTTGCAGGGGATGTCTGGGTGATGTTACATAGAATTAGAGCTCTGAATGATGTGATTACTTTAAAATAGTTTACAAAAACTGTTTAGCAAGTATGACTCAGTGACTTGTGAATGTGAGCCTCCTATTGTGAGTGCAACACTATGACAAACATGTAACCAGTCAATGTTAGACAACATGGGAGGGGGTAACAAATACATATGTAAAAGTGGATTTTAAAGAAAATACTCAGAAATATCACACCTATGGTATATGATTTTGGAGTCACCCATAGCTAATTCATTTTAATTTGGCAACATTTCTGCCAATTTTGAGAATTGTAGGTCTCAATTTCAAGAAATTAGCCCAATCGAAATTGACTGTGTTTGCAAATCTTTTTTCTGTAGTCAGGTCTAGAAGCTCCAGCAGTTTCTCAGATGAAAAACATTTACAAATACATATTATATTACGTTCATATGGTCTTCAACCATTTAACTTTCCTGCCAAACTCAGACTACTTTGTAGTGCATACCTTTTTCTTATTTCTACACCTTACAGGTAGACCATTCAATCAAAAAATTCCTAGCTGAAAAAGGTCTCCCAAAATGTCTGGAGCTGGCAAGTAAGTAGCCAGCTCTGACAAGAAAGACCACTGCTCTATAGATGTGTGGGAGCAAACCCTCTCAGGTATTTGGGATATGTGTACTGCAATCTGGTGTACCTGGTGAAACTAGCACTGGGCCCAATAGTCAACAAGGTCAGAGTGCTAAAACGAAAGCATTATCCAATTAAATCATGAGGGAATGAAATGTCTTATTTTGTCTGGTGCAGCAGTGATGGAGGCACACTCATATCATGCAGTAGAGCAGAGGTCTGAAAACCTTGGCTCTCCCAATGTTTTAGACTACAATTCCCATCAATCCTAGCCAGCGAATTCAATGTTGAGGGATCACAGTCGTAGTGTAAAACATCTGGAGGTTGCAGACCCCTGCAGAAGAGTCACAGGTGAGGCCTGCACAGGAAATAGTAGGTGTTCTACCTGAGGTATATGCCAATGCATCTTCTTCTGGTGAATATAGGGGTAACGGTGGAAGTGAAGAAAATTCCAGCCATTAATCACTATAACCCCTTGACAGTGACCCACTATGGTCCTCTGGGGACATACAAAGATGGGGAAAGGAATTAGCAAGAATGCACGGTTTCCTGTAGTTATAATGATGGAGGTGCTGATCATACCTCTGATTATATGATTGCAATAGGTGTAAATGATCAAAAAGAGTACACCATAAAGGAGACAGCATTGATTGTATTAATACGTGAATTTTTTCCAAAAATAGGAAAATTAAACACAGTAGGGAAAGCAGTACACGTACACGTGAAAATGTAGTACCAGCTCAAATAGCAGTGTAACAACACAGGGGGTACTAGGTTGTATTTACATTGAGTTGACCAATCCCACTAACAATATAGGAAGCTCTGGAATTGACTTTGCCACTAAGGCCACCTAACTGGTTTAGATTTGTTTGTCACTGACAAATGCAATAACCATATTTCAGCCAGGCTCACAATATTTAACAGAAGCCAGTGGAGTGATTTAGAAAACCATCAACAAGTGAAATTGCATGCTGGTTAAGACCCAACTGAATGCAGGCTGGCTACTGGAACTTCTTATGAATTAATTTTGCTTTTGGTTAATGAAGAAGATGATGGTGCTGATCTACCAGAGGAAACTGTTCTTCAGATGTGACCATTACACTAAACCCTACCTCTCTGCAACCTCCAGATGTCACAGGGCTAGCACTCATGTTCATTGGTTAGTAATGAACCAGCCATCTCGGTAGACACTGCACTTTCACACACTACACAATATTGTATCTCATCACCACCTTAAAAAAAAGACTGTCCCGTATCAAGACACTTTTCTCCATGAGTGCAAAGTAAACCGAAAACCATGGAGTATTATCTAGCTGTACATATAAAAATGCTTAGGTATGTTTCTGTACTCAGCTGACACAATTTCTCAGTGTTAGGTTGCCCTCTGCTGTCCAAAAGGCAAAGTGCATCCACTTCAACAACAGCTATCATTTCAACATACGAATGCAACCAAACAAGATCGACTTCAATGAAATCCTAGCTTAAAAAGGACTCCCAAAATGTCTGGAGCTGGCAAGTAAGTAGCCGTCTCCGAGAAACCACTCACGATCCACGCCTAGAAAGAACATAGAAATTTAGCACTTATCACCTTTAGATAGCGAGGCCAATAACCAACCCACCAACAATCTCACCCCTCTGCATACGCCTCTCACACTCTAAACAAACACAACCATAACCATAAAGCACAACAAACCACACAACTTCACTACACTGCAAAAACAAAACAAACCACACATAGCTTCTCACAACAGCACACAATGGCTACTGACCAGTAAAGCACCCCCAAGCTCAGAGAACGGTGTTAACTAAACTGAAGCTGTCAACAGCACATCACTGCTCTCTTACACATATCCCGCTCGTCCCCACTAACTTCACCCCTCACCACCTTTTTCCTTTCAGATCAGCCAGAGCGCCTGGGGACCTCTCCGGTGGTGATAGTGTGCCATACAAATATCCTTTAACATTAACATTAATTTAACATGCAAGTTATCAGTGTTAGTTTTCCCTCTGCTGGCCAAATGGCAAAGTGCACCCACCTCAACAACAGCTATAATTTCAAACTGGATACAATTTCTCAATGTTACATTATCCTCCGCTATCCGAATGAAAAAGTGCACCCACTTCAGCTGCAGCTATCATTTCAACATACCGATGCAATTATATCAGTGTTAGGTTGTCCTCTGCTATCCAAATGGTAAAGTGCACCCACTTCAAAAAAAAAAAGCTGCCATTTCAACAAACAGAATGAGCACGGTTCTACGCGGTCACCTTCACCTTTCACTATCGCAAACATTCAGAAGTTACTTCTTTCCATACATACTTCTCTTCATACAGGGCACAGTGATTCCAGCGTCAATGAACAATTAATCACCAGCTCAACATTTCAGTCTCAAGAGCCTGAAAGCGATCAATGGAAATACTGATATTTACGAAGGGGGACAGAAGTGACCCTATGAATTACTGACCAATATTGACCTTTAAGATATGCTAGAACGGCATATGTTATGCAGGGAACAGCTAGTTATAATTATTACACAAGGAAGCTGGTCAAATTGTTGGTGCTTGAGCTCTTGCCCTATAGAGTTCACATGAAACCATATAAGGAGCACAGTTGACAGGCAACATTCTATATGTGCATAACCACTGACTTGGCTACCTTTAAGGAACATGGTATTGAGGTAACCATTGTTTCTACTGTGATACAGAAATAGTACCCACAAGCAACAATTGCCATGTGTGCCATAATGAATTTGCACTAAACTACAAACATCTCCCTTGCATACAATTCCTAGTTTTAGGGATGGTATAGACCAATTGACAGTTAGGTTTGTAGTGAACAACTATTGTAGTGACATGTGTACAATAGCACATAAGAAGTACTTTTGTATTTGTATTTATTGTTTTTATATAGCTTTTGTATTACTTTTGTGTTCCCAGTTTCAAAAAGGCACTTAAACCTTAGCGGGCAGGACTTCCTAAAAAGTAAACAGGGATTTTCAGCATAATGGTTATATGTCACAAAATGTTTGGTGATTTCAGCTATTCTATCAATGCTTGTAAATTCTGCAGAATTCGAACTGACTGCCCCTCTATAGCCTCCCATAGTAGTGTTACACGTCATGGAATTAATTTCTGTACATAGTGCAATGTTGATTTGACAGCATAGAGCAATCAATGACTAATGTCATGCCATTGAAAGGTGAGGCAGCATCATCAAAGTCTTTGGGCCTCATTCCGAGTTGGGCAGGAAGGGATTACCGGCACCGGTAAGGACACCGGTGCCGGTAAACCCTTTGCACCCTATTCCGAGGTCCCATAGCGGGTCCCCCCTTTAACACCTGGTCTGACCAGGCGTTATGGACGGGACCCGTTAAGGGACTTCAGAGCTAATAACGGTACCGCAAATTGCGGTACCGTTATAAGCTAATTCCCCATTCCCATTGAGCCCTATCAAGTCTCAATGGGAATGGGGAATGGATTTTTCAATGCGGACTTACTGGTTCTGCAAAGGTCGGACTACACCGGTAAGTCCCCATTGAACCAAGTCGGAGTCGGTACCAGTATGGGAGGTAGTCACGGCGCAAATAGCGCCATGACTACCTCCATACTCGGAATGAGGGCCCTTGACTCCTAGGGAAATAGCTCTATTGAAAAGATATCTACAGATTCTGGCACTCTTTATTAACTACAGAGCCTACCAACAATAATAATACTCCCATCAGTAATTTGGTCCTTTTGGTTCATGTGCTAAATGGTCAGCTCATTCCAATACGGCACACATTCAGAGATGATGAGGGTTATGCTGGAACTGGTTAACATCAAACACCAACAATAAATAATAAAGTCCAGGAGAAACACCAGCATAGGTATGATTGAGTTAATCTGTTTCATAATTGTAGACCCACACTATATATCTCAAGTGTCCGTTTGTTTTTACATTTCAGAGGATAATATTAGAAATTAGCACCCGGCGAGGAGGGTGTGGTGACCTCCCATCCAATGAGGATGCTCAATGTAAGGTCTTCACCACATGGTAAATACCCCATTTGAGTTTCCTCAGAGAAAGAGGCCACCATCTTCAGTCACCGGGAATCAGGTAAGTTCGCCCCCTGCTCTCTCCCTACCCCCACCACCCCTTCATACATATTTAGTACCACAGCCTCTCCCCACTTACCTTGTACTTCCTTGTCCCTCATCGGCACTGTTAACAGTAGTGTTCCTGGCGCATATCTAACTCTCGAATGGCCACCATGGAAAGGAAGAACAGACTGACTGTAGTTCCCTTCTCCCCAATCCACAGCAACCATCTTTTTTGTAGTTTTATTGTGAGCTGATAAACAGCAAACATGCTGTTTCTCAACCTATGATAAAACACTATTAGTACACTACAACAACATTCCAGGGTACTAAAAACAATATAACCCTAACAGGGGACATTACCTGCCGGTAAATCCTCCCGTGCTTGGGTTACATTGCTTAAATAGAAGACATGTATCCTGGGCCCAATTGTGAGATCAAGAGGTTGCATTGGCAGCTTCCAGAGAAAGGAATTGTAGCAATGTCTTCTTTGTTCATCACAGTACAGAGTTGTGCCAAGTGGCACGCCCACCACCAGTGCTACCACCACCACAGAGTAGCAGCAGTAGTCATTCGTCTGTCAAACTGTCATCAGTGAACACAGCACTATTTCACGTCTATCTCCCATTTTCTAAGACAACACCTATCCAACTTCAATCAAAAACACAGAAACTGATTTAGGGAGTCTTTTATACATTTGGAGTCAAGATAACTTCACAGCAAACAAGGCAAATGACAATATGAAGATGAAATGCAGAGGAACTGTTCGTGGAGTAGCTTGAAGATAATGGGCAGTGGGATATAGATGATGAGACATTGAAATATGGTAAAATGAAGCAGTGGCTACCCATGAGATGAGTTGTAATCAACTAACTGCGCTCTGCTGCCATTTAAACTCTGATATTTTGTTTGTCTTCGTCCGTAGCAATCATCAGTGACAGAAGGATGGCATTGATATGATAGGATATGATATAAGAAATGTATAACTCGCCTGTACACAAGTGTTTTTAGGTGCGACAAGAGAAGGGATGGAAGATAGAGGGAGGACAAGATAAACAATCTTACTAGGCCTGTGTCATTCAGATAGTGCAAGTGTGAAAGTGAGAGGTGCAAGGATATGATATGATATGGCATTTATAACGAGCCTATACACAAGTGTTTCAAGGAGAAAGGGAGGGGGAAGTACAAGGGTGACGGGAGGGGAAAACAGGGCAGCGATGCTCTGTGTGAGTGCAGCCAGCACAGCATGGCTCTGGGTAGATCAGAGATAACAAGGGAATGTAGTTTTACAGTTGCTGCCCCTAATTGCATGGTAGGCCCGTAGGCACTGGAATGGACACTGATCAGGAAGGAGCCTGGTACCCAGTGAGACGCTGAAGGTAGCAAAGATTCCAGTTGGTACAGCAGAAAGGTAGGTCAGGTAGGTCAGCAGTGAAGGGAGAGAGAGAAATCAGAGGAGAAGAGAGAAGTTTTGAGCTGCTTCTGGAATTGCAGGTGGTCCGGCTCAAGTTTGAGAGGGGAAGGTTGGCCATTCCAGGAGGAGGCACCTGCAGGGGAGAGATCTACCCACCTCTCTCTGCTTGGAAAAGCATCTATCCCTTAGAGAGTTGGAGGTAGCTGAGTGAAGGGATCGAGAAGGAAGGATTTTTGGAAGAGAGCGTTGGATGGAGTGCAGGCCTCACCCCCAAAAGGCCATGTGGACGATGCAAAGGGTCTAGAACTTGATCCTTGCAGCCACCAGGAGCCAGTGGAGAGATTTCAATGCTGGAGAGATACGGCCTCTGAGCTGGAGGCCAAGGATATGTCTCACAGTCCATTTCTGGATTAGTTGCAGAAGATGGGGAGTAGAGGCTGTCAGATTGAAAAATAGTCTGTTGCAGTAGTCCAGCCATGAAAGAACCATTCCTCTAGAGACAGTGAACTTCTGGGGGAAAGTGAGAAAGGGAAGAGTCCCTTTGAGGGGGTGCAGCTGGTATTGGGACTTCTTGGCGATGTCCAAGATGTGAGGAGAGAAAGAGAGAGTGGAGTCAAAGATGACACTAGGCTTTTTGCCTCAGAGTAAGGTGAAGGAAGAGAGGCCAAGGCAGGCAGCCAGAGTGAGAGAGGGAAAGCAAGGGCAGGGGTCCCAATGAGAAGGATCTCTGTCTCACTGGCACTATGGCGGACATTGTTGGAGGCGCAAAAATCCTGAATTGCGGATAGACAGTCAGGAATGAGCAAGAGAGGAGAGGAGGCTGAGGGGAGCAGGAAGGAAAGCTCAGTGTCATCTGCAGAACACTGAAAGTTAGAGGAGAAGGTAGAGATTAGATCGGCCAGAGGGGCCATAGAGGTTGAAAAACCAGGATGAGAGAATAGAGCCGAGTGGAACGCTACAGGTAGCGAGAGAGGTGGCAGAGAGAAAGGGACCAAGTTGGACCTGGGAGGGGCGGTCCAAGAGGAAGGAGTTCAGCCACTCCAGAAGGTCAGGAAAGAGATCGTTAGAACAAAGGAGCTCATGAATCTGGAAGTCACTGATTAACTTCCTGGTGCTCCTTCCAATGACTAAGATTATGATGATGATGCAGTCGAAGGCCGAATCATTCTCTAGTGCTACTGAACAAGAAAAAGAAAAGGCTTTGTGGAACTAAGGTTGGGTGAGAATCATATTAGAACAGATATTTGTAATATACTAGACTGGAGCATATTATTGCAAAAACCATTATGAAAACCTAATAAAACAGTTATAAATATTTAAAGAGTTTCATGAATTTTTACAACAGTTAAGAGTTACCAATTATTGTAATGTGGCCTGTGAGAAACCTGAGGCTGTTCTCACATCTACTCCCCTTGGATTCTCTGTGCAGGTGGCCAAGGAAAGGCCATCGCTTTTGGATCCTGAACCTGAAGGTGAAGACGCAAGGGAGAATCACCTGGGTGGAGGGTCCTTGCATATCAGGTGTGGAGTGCCCTCGGGCAAGACACAATATTTCACATTATCTTTTCAGGAAGAGACTCCTGTCCCAGAAGCAGATACGAGATATTGTTCCCCATGTCCCATTGACCAAAAAAAAGCACAAGAGATATCAATGGTCCATAAGTACAAGAAGGAGGAGGAAAAGGAAAATGATTAAGAGTCGGATATGTCAGACATGGCATCCCCCTTTTCTTATTGACAACCAACCTAACACTCCCCCAACATTTATGGGCTATTATAAGCCAGATCCCCTATTTTTCCACCAGCGGACCACTCCAGTGGTGACAGTGCATTGTATAACTATCCTTTAACATAACATAACAGTACTGAGGCGAGGAAGATGAGGGTGAGAGTAATGAAAACACACCCTCTCACCACTCCAGTACTGGGACGAAGAGGAGGCAACTGAGAGGCAACTGAGAGCAATGAACACTACTCTTTCTCACCACTCTGGTACTGGAACGAGGAAGATGCATGTCCCTTTGATTGTGGTCAGGCAGCGTTGATTGAGCATCCACACCTGCAGCCTGTCAAGTGCTTTATAAAAGGAGACCAGCCAAGCAGGAAAGAGAGGTAGTGGAGGAGCAGCAGGAGACCTTTATGTGGATGCAGAGAAAGAGTCAGTATGCCAGCAATTATACCAGAGGACATGTAGGAACCAAAAAGGGTGGTCTGTGTGTTTTTTCCAGGTCTGGCAGTCTCCATCTCCAAGTGGGAACAGCAGCAGCTTCTGGGGAGAAGCCTAGAGCAGAGAGGACACTGTCTGCTTCCAGGAAGAAGCCCTAAAGCCGGCGTGCAGAAAGAAGCACATGACAGGCGAGCAGAACTCGTACAAGTGAGTTTCCTGACTTCAGAAGTTAAGATGAATTTGCGAGAACCACAGTGAAAATGTACAAATGGCTTGTGAGTGTCAGGAGGGCATGTAAGCACTGAGGTACTCCTGTGGGACCGCAAGTGAATAACAGTCTTTGCATATAAGCCAATACGTGCATATTGAATACCAAACTAAATGGAAACTTATCTTTGAAGCCAAACATGCATATTGAATACTAAACTAAATGGAAACTTAACTTTGAAGCAAGTTAATGCATGTTAAAAAAAATAAAAAATGAATGAGATCTTGCAATTGAGCAACTTAAGTGCACATGGGACACTGAACTGAAAGTAAACAATATTAAATGTCTGTTGCAACGTGATATAACTTAAAATCTGAAGTTAAGTACATCAAAGGCTAATGGGAGCCACAGAGTGAACTTTGATGAGTGATTTGCAATGTGGCAGAGCCACAAATTGGCAAGAGGTGTGTGACACGTGGTAGCAGAGCCACGAGGCTTACAAAGAGTAGCCAACAGAGTGCAAGACTACACATAAAGCCAAGAGGCCGACAAAAGGAACCAGGTGAAGGTGACTTGGTGCATAGGAGCAAGTGGCAAGGAACCTGAGTGGGCTGAGGTGTCCCGGGATCCTGGTTGGGTGACCTGTGATCAGTGGACTGTGCTGTCTAATAACTGTGCAAAGACCAGGTAGCCCTAAATGGTGAAAATAAGGACACTGTGAAACTTCCCAATGAAATCACTGCTGATGAACCACACTTGTTGTCTTGAGAATGCCTACTTCCACATCGAAAAGACTACCGCTCCATCCAGGTAAGAGGCGCATCTATTCCTCTACTGTTCCTATCAGCCCGAGAGACAAGTACCCCGTTACTGCCAAAGAGTGCACTACTTTCATGGGCCCCTGCCCTGCCAGACGCTATCCCCGGCAGTTATCCGGATGACTGCATGATTCTTTCCATGAGCCAGCGGCACATACCTAAATGCTCCCTGCCTCGACCGACAACATTCCTGCCCCCCCTGTCCAGGAAAACCATATAGCTGTTCCATGCTCCTTCACACCTTCCTTGTTGAACCACCCCGGATAGCTCAAGCAAGCTTCCCCTCAGTCCACTTGAGCTCCAACTACCAAACGCCTTTGCTCCTGCCACCGGCTCTACAGGTTCGTTGCCTCTCAAGCTGGTGGGTTGACCTCCTCCATCTGCTGCCATTTGCCCGGCTAAGCACTGTGCCTATGCTAAAAATACACACTGGGCCCTCTTGCCCGACAACGTCTCATACCGCAACATTAAATGACATACCCGACAAACTGGTTTCTCTCTGGTGGCCACAATCTTGTGCTTTCAGCCTCTTTGATTGCCGCCAACACACACAACACCTATGGTGCCTGCAATGTGGTGATTCCAGCCACCATGTCTGGCACAAATATTTTTCATGCTCCTGATGCCTGAAATTCTGAGATTCCAGCCCCCATGCCTGGCACAAATGTTTTTAATGCTCCTGTTGCCTGCAATGTTGTGATTCCAGCCCCCATGTCTGGTGCACATGTTTTTCATGATCCTGAGGTCTGCAATGTTGTGATTCCAGCCCCCATACATGGTGCAAATGTTTTTCAGGCTCCTGATACCTGCAATGTTGTGATTTTAATGCTAATACTACACCTTATGCCTTTAAGAACACTCCCCAACCCCACCAGTCTTGCACCCATACGAATCACCTTCCCCCGAATTACTTGATTATCAGCAAAAGCTATTACGCCTCTGCCGCTGCCGCCCAGTCTCACGCCCCGCCATCCAGCACAGCTTCCTACAGCCTCACAGCACTCCCACCACCATCCCCCTTCATGCCCTTTTGGTCTGAATCAGCTCACCGACACACCAGAGAGGCCAAAAGACTATCCTCAAGTACCGGATAGCATCACCTGCACCCCCACCAACATGCACACATCCACATTAGGCTCCCAACCCCACTCCAATAACCATGCCTGCCGCATGACCACTGTGACACTGTCCAAATAGTGTGCATCCCGGAGCTCCTGCCAGAATCCCCAAGTTATCCGCCCCCCTTAAAATAGGGCCACAGCACTTTACAAATGCCACACAATGTACGTCCTCCTTCTGCAGCATTGACTTCCGACCTCTCCAACCTGCACATTGCACCATGCCCGGGCATAGCATGGTTACACAGAAAATGCTCCAGATTGGCTGGCTCCTCCAACCACTCCAAGCTCAAACACCACCAACCCGTACAGACGGGACCAAATCACCACCTCATACAGTGACTATATGCACTCCAGTTACCACCAAGCCAGCCACCGACCTCCCCTCGCCACCAGCCTTCCTAAGCCCTTGCCCAGCACAACTACCACCTCCCCCATGACCGCCACCATCACAGACCACCTCTCCTGTGCACTCATTAACGCACGTTCCATTTGTGCCCATGACCCTGCCATTCACGACCTCATACTTGATAACAATCTTGATCTTCTGGTCATAATGGAAACCTGGCTGCACGAAGCAGCTGGTTCCCCCTTAGCTCTCACCATACCCACAGGATACTCCATTCTGAGAGCCGACTGAGAGGGTAACCAAGGCGGAGGAGTCGCCATCATCTCAAAATCCTCCCTCCCCATCAGAGCCTACCTCCTCCCACCTTTGCTGGGTTACAAACTCTTGCTAGCTAAGATCGAATCTAAGCCCCAGACGACCATCACCATCCTAATACGATACCGCCAACCCAACAACTTTTTTGCCTCGGACGCCAACATCCCCCTGTGCATTGCCCCTTTCCTCAAGCCCAAACCCAATATCTACTCCTAGGCAATTAAACCAAGGTTTCAAAAACCCCTCAGATCAGAGGAGTACCACCCTCAATACAGTTCTCAATGAGATGAACTTCTCCCAAGTTGTTTCCTCCCCCACTCATGATAAAGGACAGATCCTTGACAGGATACTATTCTTCAACACACCCGTCCCAATTATGTTATGTTGTTATGTTAATAAGTTTTATAAAGAGCACACACGCCAAAGCATCTTGGCTCTAAGGTAAACCAGAAGAATATAAAGACCATCTAATAAGAAGATAAAAAAAATTAGAACAGGTACGTTTTTAACAATCGACGGAAAGCAAGGAGATTTTTTGTAGCCCTAAGTGGGGCCGGCAGAGAGTTCCACAATTTGGTGACCGCCAAAGAAAAAGAGTGGCCCCCTACCCATTCAAACTGATTGCGAGGGATCACCAGAAGACAGGAGCCCTTAGAGCGCAATTCGCTAGGGGGCACATAGGGACAAAACTTGTCCTGAAGATATTCGGCACACAAACCATGGAAAGATCGATGCACTATCACCAGTAAATTATACTGGACCCGCTGAATAACTGGGAGCCAATTCAGCAATTACAGAACAGGAGAAATGTGGGCACCATATGGGGTACGAGCACAGATATGTGCAGCATAGTTTTTGAGAAGCTGCAGCCGATGGAGAATATATAGAGGCTGAGCTAGAAAAAGAAAGTTACAAAAATCCACCCGACTGAGGACCAGGGAAGCCATCACTAAGGGCCTCAGTCGGACAGGGAGAAAAGGAAGAACCTTGCGAAGCACTCACAATTGAAAGAATCCTGCTTTACAAACGGTCCCAACTTGGCCATCCATCAACAGGGAGGCAGAGAGAATCACTCCCAAATTCTTTACTTCTGAAACCAGACAGGGACATGGCCTAAGCCCCATAGGCTAAAAAGCAGAAGACCAGGTCAAGGTGTACGTGGACCAATCACGAGTGGGCCGTGTGGGGGGTAGACCACCAGGACCTCAGTCTTGTCCCTATTCAATTTCAGCCAATTATTGCCCATCCACTTATTAACGGCCAACATGCAACTCCCTAACTGAGACGCGATGCCCAGCTGGGTAGAATCCAGCCAGACGATGATTTGCATGTCATCAGCATAGGAGTAACATTGGAAGCCGAAAGAGCGGATGAGCAGAATCAGGGGCCGAATATAGATGTTAAAAAAGGGCCAGGGACATAACCAAGCCCTGGGGTACCCCACACAGCAAAACTATGGCAGCTGAAATGAAAGAGGCAAGTGACAGTGTCTGAGTACGATCGGCTAAGAAGGAGGCGAACCAGGCCAAAACCTGGCTGGACAGGCCAGCCAGTGCCAGGCGATCTAGTAATACCAGATGGCCCACTGTATTAAATGCAGACGAAAGATCTAACAAAATAAGGGCATCCGTTCCACCTCCATCAGCCAACAGACGAAGATCATCATACACCAAGACCAGTACACTTTCCGTCCCTCAGCCTGTTCGAAAGCCAGACTGGAAAGGGTCCAAAAAAGAAGAATGTTCTAAAAAGGAAGTGAGCAAGGGGGAAACAAGAGACTCCAACACTTTTATAAAGAAAGGGAGCAGAGAGATAGGTCGAAAATTCACTGGGCAGGAGGAATCTAACAAAGGCTTTTGCAGGAGCAGAATAACAACTGCCTGTTTGAGCTGAAAGGAAATAGAGCCCCTTTGACAAGAGTTGTTAACTGCTTCTGTCACCCATGATGCAATAAAGCGAGAAATATCCTTCAAGATTCTCAGAGGAAAAACATCCGAAGGTGAAGCAGATTAGAATTTGCCAATCGCAAGCTCCACCTCCTGAGTTGTAAAGATAGGAAAAACCAACCAAGAGTGATTTTAAACACAAGGGGGATGGCTGCACTGATAAAGGAGAGGCAGAAGAACAAATCTGTTATCGAATCAGATTAACTTTATTAATGAAAAAAGCTGCTATATCATCGTAAAAGGCTTGTGAGCGACCTGAGATGTAGTGTCCAGAAGGGAAGAAAGTGATCTAACAACTGCAAATAATTCCAGAGGTTGGTTGAGAGCATTTTCCACCTTACCGGTGTAAAAAGCACTTTTAGCCACCTGAATGGCAAGATGGTAGTGCAGACCAGAGCAGATTTAGCACTGACAGAATAGGTTTTAGCCACTTCTGCTCCAGTTCATCCATGAACCAAGGCTGAGATGGACGTCCTCTCAATTAATGGAGAGTAAGTGGAGATAAAGTATCAGCCACACCAGTAGAAAAATGTGTTAGGGTACAGAAATGTATTGCATCTGCCACATGGCACTGTGCCTGAATATTAGAGACTAGAGGTTTTTAACCAGTTCCGACAATGTTGATATTTGGCTTCCACCACAGGGCGATCAGGCTGAGACTGGTTCACAAAAGGCACAACCAAGTGGTCGGACCATAAAATAGGGAAAGGGGAAAAGACAGTAACTAAGTGATTCCCAGTTGGATGGGTCGGAGCCGCACCAGCTGAGTCAGACCTGCATCCTTCATAACTTCAAGAAATTGCTTCTCTGCCTTCGTAATGGGGCAGTTAAAATGTAAATTAAAGTCCCCTGCAATAACCGGGTGTGGATATCTAAGTTCCAAATCTGTAACAAACTCAAAAAATGTATCACAGAAAGCAGATTCCGCTCCAGGTGGACGGTATACCACCAAGATGTGTCGACTAAGGTGGGTAGAAATGATAATTTTGACTAAAATGGCCTCCATTTTAATGGAATGAGCCAGGGGAACAAGGCTGGCATCTAGACTAGATTTAATTATCACTACTATGCCACCTCCTGCTTGCATTGTCTGGCGATCTACACAAAAGATGTTACAACAGTCAGGAAGAAGCTGTACCAATACAGGCCCTGAGGCATCATTCAGCCACGTCTCTGTGAAACATAGAACATCCAGGGCCAGATCCATTAGTTAATCAGAGCAGGCTGTGGTGTGTTTTACAAGAGAACAAGTATTGAAAAGTAAACCCGTCAATGCACTCTCAGAAGGGACTGCAATGGAAGGTGTCTGGTCACCTAAGAATGACAAAACTGTTCCAGGTGGAGCGAGCGCCACCAGCTGCTCTCTGGTCCATCTAATCCAAGCACTATCCCTCAGACTCCACCCGCTAGGGGAGGAAATGGAAAACAGACTGCAGCACGTGTCATGAGATCCAATAGTCAGGAAGCCAGGCACCTTCCTGCCGCACCGAGCAGCGTTTACAAGGAAAGAAAGTAATTTCCAGCAAAATGTGCACAGTCACTCACCCACACAACTAAGTGTGTAAAAGGAAATAAAACAAAAAAACTATCTGTAGCTTTTAAAAGCTGTTCCTACCTGCCGGTATGCAGCGTGCTGAATGAGCACCAGATTAATATATGCAACAATCAGACTCCACCCGCTAGGGGAGGAAATGCAAATCAGACCGCAGCGAGTGTCTTGAGATCCAATAGTCAGCAAGCCAGGCACCTTCCTGCCGCACTGAGCGGTGTTTACAAGGAAAGAAAGTAATTTCCAGCAAAATGTGCACAGTCACTCACCCACACAACTAAGTGTGTAAAAGGAAATAAAACATAAAAACTATCCATAGCTTTTAAAAGCAGGTCCTACCTGCCGGCATGCAGCGTGCTGAATGAGCACCAGATTAATATAAGCAAAAATCAGACTCTGAAGGAAATGGAAAACAGACCGCAGCTCATGTCTTCAGATCAAATAGACAGGAAGCCAGGCACCTTCCTGCTGCACTTAGCGGCGTTTACAAGGAAAGAAAGTACTTTCCAGAAAAATGTGTCTAGTCACTTACCCACACAACTAAGTGTGTAAAAGGAAATAAAACAAAAAAACTATCTGTAGCTTTTAAAAGCTGTTCCTACCTGCCGGTATGCAGCGTGCTGAATGAGCACCAGATTAATATATGCAACAATCAGACTCCACCCGCTAGGGGAGGAAATGCAAATCAGACCGCAGCGAGTGTCTTGAGATCCAATAGTCAGCAAGCCAGGCACCTTCCTGCCGCACTGAGCGGTGTTTACAAGGAAAGAAAGTAATTTCCAGCAAAATGTGCACAGTCACTCACCCACACAACTAAGTGTGTAAAAGGAAATAAAACATAAAAACTATCCATAGCTTTTAAAAGCAGGTCCTACCTGCCGGCATGCAGCGTGCTGAATGAGCACCAGATTAATATAAGCAAAAATCAGACTCTGAAGGAAATGGAAAACAGACCGCAGCTCATGTCTTCAGATCAAATAGACAGGAAGCCAGGCACCTTCCTGCTGCACTTAGCGGCGTTTACAAGGAAAGAAAGTACTTTCCAGAAAAATGTGTCTAGTCACTTACCCACACAACTAAGTGTATAAAAGGAAATAAAACATAAAAAACTAACCATAGCTTTCAAAAGCAGGTCCTACCTGCCGTTATGCAATGGAAGGTGTCTGGTCGCCTAGGATAGGTAAAGCAGTCAATTTCATTGTCCCTGTACCCTGGACAGACCATTCACGGATCTGCTTCACCATGTCCACTGCCTCTACCCCATCCACAAAACGTGTGACTTCCTACCTATCACTGCCAGGCACACCTGTACACTTACCAAGGAACTATTGCAACCCACCATCCTGGCCTCTCAAAGACATGGCCGAACAGCACAGACCCCAAAGCCATTCTCAATGCCTAGACTGCTGCGCTCCTCAATGCTCTAGACGAGCATGCCCCCCTCAAAACTACAACTTGCAAAAAAGTAACTACCAGAACTGGTTCACTGAGGAACTGATACCCCTCTGCAAATTAGACCGTGCCCACGAACATCTCTGGAGAAATAACCCTACCCTTTCCAACAAGGAGGGCTTCAGTCACACTGCTAGTACATACAAAACACCTATCCTACGACTAAAGCCAGCATGTACAACGTCAGCATTATTGAAGCTAGCTCCAACACAAGAGAGCTCTTTAAAATCATCAAGGTTCTTGAAACTCCAGCACCCCTACTGACTGCTTCCCGAAGAACCAAGCCTTGTGCTCCCTCATTCAGTCAGCCCTAGCTACGAAAACCCACAACCTCAGGGAAAAAAAAATGCTAAAAAAATCCCTCCTCCATTCCTCTGTGTCAGACCCCATTCTGTCCATCACCCACTCTGCTCCCACAATGCCCCTTTTTCACTTCACCCCTGACTCCCTGACGCAGCTGCTCACTATCATCCAGCGCCTCAAAGCCTCCAACTGCTCAGGTGACATCTCCCTAGCCCACTCTGTCAAGATGTGTGCTGACCCTTTTGCTCCCACTGTTGCCAACTTCATCAATGCCTCCTTCACTCCCACACAGTACCCAGCTCTATTAAAGAAGCCTGGGTCACGCCACCCCTGAAGAAACCCTCCCTCGACCCGAGTCTTCCCACCAACTACTGCCCTATCACGAAGGTGCCCTACCTCCTGAAAATTCTGGATCATACCTCTTACTCCCAACTCCAAACCCACTTTGAAGCCCACAATCTCTTGGGCACTCGCCAATAAGGTTTCAGACCTACACAAAGCACAGAATCAGTCCTCCTCGACCTAAAGCTCAATCACATCCGCAACACTGGGGAGCTCACCATCCTCCTCCTTTGCCACCACTCCACTCACAATGAATTACTCACCTTAACGTCCCTGCAACTAAAGTTCTTTCCTTGAATTTCAAAGGTTTTGTTAAAATGCATTGCTCACTTTAACGTCCCTGCAACGTGCATTTTTTCGTTTAATTTCAAAGGTTGTCTTACAATGTTTTCTCACCTTTAACTTCCCTGCAACTAAAATGTCTTCCTTGAATTTCAAAGATTTTGTTATTTCAACGATTTCTAGAAAACCTCCAGACCACTAGCATGGCCTTCGGCCATGCTCAATGGGCATGGCTTTGGCCGTGCCCACTGTACATTTTAAAACACTACCAGACCACTAGCCATAGCCTTTGGATTTCTGGCTTTGAGAACTCACAATGTTGTCAGGCATGGCGCAGCGAGATTAAATTATTTGCCATGGAGCACGCACTTTTGTTAAACAGTGTGCTCCAAGCAGTACACCACTTTTCTGCACCATTATTTTGGCACAGGGCGATTTGGCATGGCCATTCCGCTGCAGCGCCCATTTCGGCACACCCTTTTCGTCGCAAAAGCCATTCCAGTGCTAGTATTTTGGTGCAAGGATGTTTGAACGTGGCTGACATTACAGCCACATCTAAATGCCCTCATGCCAAATAAGATCATAGGACTGCACTGCAACAAACCCTGCCACCTCCCGGTTGCATTGCTGTTTTTCTTTTAATTAAATGAAATTAGTTAACTAAAAAAACTAAAAACATACAGCCTTGAACCCTGGTCTGCCAGAGTTTCAGACCTAGCATTTAACACCTATGCGACAATGGCTTGTCATACTTAGCCTATAATATGTTCAGCAATAAAAGGCTAGGTATAAAACTTGTGAGAATCCAGACAGTAACATAATTGTAGCATAATGGTTAATTGCTGCATCTCAAACTCCTTCAGGCCAGAGTTCTCTGATGTCAGCATAAAGATGATTTTCTTTTCTTTTTTCTGTTTCATAATTGTTAGGATGCACACTCGGGTCACGCAGGATAAAGTTTAAAAGTGCTTATTTTAAGTTCATTACATTAAAGAACCCCCAGCTGCCCACACGCAGCCTTATCTCCTTCATAAGCCCATCAACTGCCCACATATAGAACCTTTACATAAGAAAACATCTTCCAGAATACCAAAGCAGAATCCCCACACACTGACACTACATCTGACATCACTGAGGCTCCTGCCAGGGTTCTCCGGCAAAACCCACATTCCTCAAGCTACATCATAACACATCTCCCTCTTTTCTTTTTAGATATGATGCATTAATGAAATCAAAACACATTAGTAAACTGAACCAATTAAAATTATATACAAAGAACAGCAACTCATCTCAATCTCTCCTCCATAAACTCATACAACATTTCCCTTGATCACAGCAACTCTACTGTTGTTCCATACCTGACCACCCACGACCCGAATGGCCCCCTTTAGCACACCAACTACCCTCACAGGTTCAGAATACAACAAATCCCCCTTCCTTCTTATTACAGCTTTTCTTATTCGCACCATATCACCGCATTTTACTTTTAACTCCTTTCTGCATCTCCTCACATTCTCTCTCGTGACCCATTTTTCCTTCCTCCTTTTCAACAATTTTCTCACATCCTCAACTATCACATCAGATTCTCTACACACCCCTAACCATGGGGGACTCACTACCGAATTTGGTTTCCAGCCACACATTAATTCAAAAGGACATAAACCGGTCTCTGCATGCGTAGCCAATCGCAAAGCCTAAATCTTCTCCTGAATAGCTACCTTTTTACCACACCCATTTTCCTGTGCCATGCATATACTTTCCATCACACACCTGTTCATCCTTTCCACATACCATTTATTTCTGGGTGATAAAGGGCAGACTTCTTGTGTTTAACTCCACATTTCATCAAATACTCAGGAAAACATCCTCCAGTGAATTGCGTCCCATTATCAATTAAAATACTCTCGGGGGCACCCTCCCTTGCAAATATATCCTGCAAAACATCAACCATACTCTCACTAGAAATCTCCCTAACAATCACAAACTCACACCACCGGGAGAACATGTCCATGATAAGAACCACATATTTGCCTCTTCCATATCCCATGTCGACAAGACCTAATATATCCATTGCCAATTCTCTCCACACACCCATGGGAATGTTCACCTCTACCATTGCCTGCTTCATTGTGACCAGACCCTTTCCTGACCTTTTGCACACCTAGCAATCGCTTACTCTCTTCGCAATGTCCCTTTCAAAACCTGGCCACCAATAGTCCGACCTGAGCAGCCCTTTTGTTTTGGAGATACCAATATGCCCAATATGACCCAAAAAAATGACCTTGGCACGTAGTCCAATAGGAACCATTGCACGTTCCCATCAGAATAATACCTCATCCTTTACAGATAGTTCATCCCTTACTTCCCAAAAGGGCTTCTCTCCCTCCAATAAGTCCATCCTTCTGGGCCACACTGACGCTAACACATACGTCATGACATGTGACAATACCTCGTGTTTCCTTTCTTCTTCTAACCATGTCTCTCTGGGAACTATACCTTCGATATTGACAAACACATCTCCATTTGTATCTCTTCAACCTCCCTTGTATTAGGTGTTACCCTTAATCGAGATAGGCTATCCGCTAAAACATTTTCTCCACCAGATTCTGGTGACCCATCCTGCCACCCTCCTTGATACTCTGTCTAGTCCTTTGTTCGCAAAAATGACCTTTAGCGGCTTCTGATCGGTCCGAATAGTGAAATCAGTTCCCCACACAAAATTCTTAAACTTTTCCACTGCCCATTAGCACGCTAACGCCTCTTTCTCAAAACAGAATATCTCTCTTCCGCAGCCCTTAATGCTTGCGACGCATGTGCTATTATATCATGAGTCCCATCCACATTAATCTGAGACAAAACTGCACCAACTCCTGAATCACATGCATCAACAGTTATAACACTTTTCGGCCTAGTGTTGTAACACCATAAAGGCTGTACTAAATAATTTCCATTTTCACTCTTATGAACTCCTCCTCACATGCCTGGGTCCAAACAAACTCGACCCCTTTCTTTAATAATTTCCTTAACTCCACAACTTTAGATGCATAATTTTCTACAAATGTCTGGTAGAATTCCGCTAAACCAAGAAAAGATCTAAATTCTACCTTGTTGGTAGGTCTCCCCACCACCTTTATTGCATCAACTAAACTTTTGCCGGACCCCATTTCTTGATACCTCATAGCCCAAATATTCCACCTACTCACACCAAACAAGCACTTCTCCTCCCTCAAGGTAATATCTTTCCTTTCAAAAATCTTCAACACCTCATTGAGCATGGCATCATGTATCTCAACAGATTCACCACAAATGAGCATGTTGTCTTGAAAACAAAATACCCCTTTTACGCAACTCAACATTCTGTCCATGAGTTTTTGAAATACCGACGATGCCGACACTAGCCCAAAAGGCATCCTCTTAAATTGAAAAACCCCTTTTTGGGTAACAAACGCAGTTAGTTTCTGACACCTTTCCTCAAGTTCACTTGATGATAGGCAGAAGCCATGTCAAATTTTGAAAACACCTTGCCATGACCGACTCTTGCTAACATCTCCCCCGTATTAGGGAAGGGATGTTGATCAACCAGCACACATCTATTGAGTTTGTGCAAATCTACACATAACCTGAGCTCTCCAGAACTCTTTTTCACCACTACCACCGGTGATGTCCACTCCACACCCCCAACTGTTTCGATGATATCCATCTGCATGAGTTTGTATATTTCCTTCTTGACACCTTCTCTTAGAGTCATGGGAACAGGTCTCAATTTTGCCACCACTGGTTTACTCCCTTTTCTCAAAATAATTTGATGTTGTGCTCCTTTTATTTTTCCAACATCCTTCTTAAATACACATGGATATCTTTCAGCCACAGAACAACCTAAATGAAACACCTGCTCCTCCTCATTAGGGTCTAACCTTACTTTCAACTTTCTCTGTTCTCTCCATCCCAATAGCGTGAGACCTTTCTTTGACACATGTATTTTTCCCTCACATCAGTGACCCTTGAACTCAAATTGACCTACACAATAACCCAACAACTCAATTATGTCTTGGTTGTATCCACTTGGGTTAATATCAGGTTTTGCTAGCAGTCTCACATCTCTTTCAAACACTTCTCTGGACACCAATGTAATCGTGCACCCTGAATCAGCCATCATCATCACATCTTGACATTCACATTAATGCATGCTTAGAGATGCTCGCAATCATCATCAACATCATCATCACCAATGATATTTATTGTGCCAACAGTCATGTTCTCAACATAAGACGACTCTTCATCATCTGATGATCTTCGTTCTAACTCATCATTGAAGTATAGTACTCTACTCTGGTGGAACTGTCCAGATTGATAATTCTTACAACAATTAGGAAAATGTCCTTTTTTCTTGCACTTAGAACATGTTACTCTCATTCCTGGACATCCCAGAAACGATGCAAAGTGGCTTGCGCTACCACAACGAAAGCAGAGGTGGTCCTCTCTCTTCTCTCCTTCTTTTTTTCGCCCTTCTGGCCGGGACTTTGTGTGGGTTTCAACTCTTCTCCACTTCAACTGTTTTGTTTTGGACTTATACTTTGTCTTGCCTTTGATCTCATTCACAGCCATAATTTCGGGTTTCACATCTTTATATAGAGTGTTCTCATTCTTTGACAGTTTAGCCACACGTGCTAATGAATGTTCAATCCTGTGTGCAATTGTCAACCCTTCATCCAAAGATGGCTCATCCCTCAGCCATAGTTCCTCCCTGATCTTGTTTGAACAGCAATGAGTCATAAATTGGTCTCTTATATGTTCATCAAAGGCATCATTGAACTTGCATGACAATACCAGGTGGCGTAGTGCAGTGATATAGTCCTCCACCAACCCATTTTTCTCCTGCATACGCAGGCGGATATTGAAGCGTTCTAGTATTGTGCTCGTTTTGGGGTTAAAATGTTTGTCAAGTCTCAATAAAGCACCATCCAATTCATTTGGAGCATCACTGTACTTGAGGCAAAGCTTCAAAAATTATTTGACCCTCATATCCCAAATAATGCATGAGCAGGGCAATCTTCCTATCAATGGGATACAAATTGCCACAAGCTGCTTTCAGGTAATGTAGGAAACCCTTCTTCCATTGTGCGGAGCAATCTTGGGTAACCTTGGTGTAGCCATGAACATTGGTGGCCGTTTTATTCCTGACATTGCCATCTTTTTATAATCAGTTCACAACTTGTCTCTGTGAACACCAAGAAGTGAACAACAATAACTTCCTTTCTTGTATCTCCTTTATCTTCTCCTTGTATTCTTCACTAGAGTCTCAGAATATACTGCATCTACTTGTAAATATGGATGGCACGGTTACTTTCTTCTTTCCTTTTTCTGAGCTGGTTGCTGCTTGTCAATGGTAGTGCTCCTCTTCTCCCTATTTGTAATCTGGTAAATTCTCTACAGTAAGGGCCTGTCAATGGGAGTGCTCCTCTTCTCCCTATTTGTAATCTGATAATTTCTCTACAGCAAAAGCCCTTCCTTGGTTTGCTCTTGCTACTTTAAATGTGTGCACCCGTCAAATCTTGAGTGTTCAAATCTTTAGTGTGCCCCTCTCTTACGTGATGCCTGGTACCTTTTATAAGAGGGTGCCCCTCTCTTACCTTGCACTTGGTATCTTGGTTGCTGTGTTTTCTGTAATGGAGTGCCCCTCTCTTAAATCATCTGCGGTATGTGTCCTCGACATGCATCCGCCCGGTGCGCTGTGACTGCTCTCGACGCACGGCTAGGATGCGGGCTAAAACTACGGCTGCTTCCTTGCTTCCTCTTCCTACGCGGATGCTTCCATGGATCGGGGTCGTGGGTAAGTAAACAACAATATTACTTACGTTGCTGGTGAGCCCACGTTGGCCGCTGCTATGCAGTCATATGAAGCGGCATTGGGGAAAACTTGGATAGGCAATTGGGCCCCTACAATGCCAGGGGCACGGAAGTGGAGCGGCCTTTGGGTCTGGTGTGGGTAGTTCACCAGACTCTGCTCCTGCTAGGGGTCCTTCTGGTCCTTCTTGCGCGGTTCACTCAGATCCTTGTCGCCAATGTTAGGATGCACAATCAGGTCACGCAGGATAAAGTTTAACTAGTCGATTCATGGAATTAATGTGCGCTGAAAATTCCCGCGCAGAGGTGCCAAAATGTGCGATTCGCAGTAAAAGTGCGAAAATCGCAGTGCAACTGCAAAAATCGCAGGGAAACCAGCGCACATCGATTCATGGAAGTCCGTGCGCGAGAAAAACATTGGATGTGCGCTGAAAAAGTGCGCGGCGCACACCGGCGCACAGGTCATCCAATGGCGTGCGCCACGGCCACTACGAAATCGCACATAGCGTGGCGCACATCAGAAAAGTAGGCGGAACACGGGGCGTAACACTCGGAATGGGGAACAACGCTTGAAAATATGGGCATCACGGGGGAAGTACAGGAGGCAAGTGCGCGGAACGCCCACACGCTCGCCTACAACCCGTATTCATGGAATCGAATAGCGCAAACCAGCGCACGGTGAAAGACGCGCACAGGGCCAAACAAGTACGCCACAAGAAAGCAGGCGGTAGCGTCCCTGCGCCTGAAATAAATGTGCGCTAACAAAAAGCACCCATATACAGCTATGATGAATGGTCCATACAGTGGCCCTCTAGGACAAATGAGGTGCAAAGGGGTACCGACAAACACGGACACCCGCTGTGTGAAAAATAGCGTGTGCGTGTATTACAGGGTTCGCGGGAAGTTCCACACGCGATTGGCCTGGGCAAGTGTATTCCAGGGTGCGCGGGAAGTTTCACACGCGAATTTGCAGGGTACGTGTATTACGGAGTTCGCGGGAAGTTCCACACGCGATTGCCCTGGGTCCGTGTATTTCGGGGTGCGCGGGAAGTTTCACACGCGAATCAGCAGGGTACGTGTATTTCGGTGTGTGGGGGAAGTTTCACACGCGAATTAGCAGGGTACGTGTATTTCGGTGTGTGCGTGAAGTTCCACACGCAATTTCAGCAGGGTACGTGTACTCCAGGTGCGCGGCAAATTCCACACGCGAATTCAGCAGCCTATGTGTATTTCTGGGGTGCCGCGGAGTCCCACACGTGAATTGGCAGTGTGGGTCCTCCCAGCTGTTCCCTCTACTCCCTCCACGGCCCCTGCAGGCGGCCCACACCACAGGGGACTACCCTGCAACCCTGCACATGTCCCGCAGGCAGCCCATCCACCATGGCCATGCCCCCCAGCCAACCAACATGTCACCTTGCACTACTGCCCACCAACGCATGTCTCCCAGCACCCCCACCCCCCTGCATCCAGGGGCACCCTCCACCAGGCCCCCACTCATGTCTCCCAGCACCCCCACCCCCAGCACCCCGAGTCACACGCAGCCTAGACTGACCTCTGAAGGGGTAGGCAACACACGGGGCAAGCACAGATGTCAAATACATGCGCAACTCACCGTCTGCCAGGAAAAATCGCGTGTAAAATACGTGCATGTGCGCGTTGGCAACACCCCCACCAAAAGAAGAATTGTACGCTGTCTGAGGAGACAGGACAACAGAAGAAGTGAACGCTGTTTGAGGAAACAGGCCCAGGAAAAAGACAAGAAGAGAAAAAGCTGTTAGAGGTAACAGGGAGTACGAACTTGGAACACCGTGAAGTAAATCGCGTGTGAACCGACAAGAAGTACAGATTTCACCCACTCGCTCTCCACGAAAAGCACGTACAAGGAAATGGCGTTCTACACATACCTTTTAAAAATGCCCACACGTCCAGCATCACTTCCGCGTGTACGCGCTAAGGCCCCATTCTCCAATTACACGCGCTGACACTCTGACGTGCAGTCATTGGACATGTAACATGCACCCGTGTACAGGGAAACGCCCGCACACGCACGTCACAGACGCGCATACGCGCTGTTGACCTTTGGACCAATGAATTCGCGTACGTGTGCTGACGCGCTTATGCACTAAGGCCCTTTCCTCGAATTACACGCAGCCGTGCTGGATTTTCACGTGCCAAATCACTCCGTGTCAAGCTGGCCACGCGTAAGCACACGGAAGACCACGCTCCTGCCCAGAAGGCCGAATTACTGCCCCCCAGAGCCCCGAGCACGATCCCACCTGCCATCTGCTGCTGCCTGATTGCCTGCTGCCCACGTGCCCTGCCATTTGCTGCCTGCACATCAGCCAGGGGTGCTGTTGCTGTGACCACCCCTGCTGGAACCGAAGACTCCCGACTGGGATTCCATCGCTCCACGGCCCAGCCCCAGGACCCAGTTGCCCACCCACTCCTGCCTCTGGGGTTGTCATGTCGGGCACTGCAACATCTGGCACCACTGACAACCCCCGGCCAGAGAGGCAGAGGGGCACCAGCTTCAATGCCACCGAAGTTGGTGTCCTAGTGGAGCAAGTCCTGGGGCAGTATGATGCCCTCTTCGGAGGTTTGCACGCCGACAAGGAAGGACGGACTCGGATCTGGACGGACATCGTGACTGCCATCAACGCAGAGGGGGTGGCAGTCCGCGACTTACAACATGTCAAGAAGCGCTGGGAGGACTTCAAGTCCAGGACCCTCAACAAGACCCGGCGCCTCTTGAAGGCAGTGGATGCTAAGGGGCGCCGGGGCCACTTGTCGGACAATCAGATGAGGGTCCTGGAACGCATATCCCCAGCGCTCCACGTCAAGGTCCTTGAGAGGCAGACCCGTCTGGAGTCGAGCGGTAAGTGTACATGCATCATGATTGTAAGCTGTGCATGTGGTGATGTGCCAGTAGTGCAGGTTGCACATCTGTTTATATGGGGCCGAGTATGGGTGGGGGTGTACAGGGCCGTGAGGCTAACACATGCGAGGGCTGTCATGTGTGAGACATGGATGATGCTTGTGTGTGTAGGCTTGCATGCCAAATGCAGTTGTGGGCACACATGTTTGGATGAATGTGTATGTAAGTAGGCATGTTCGTGATGTCACACATGTATGTTGTTTTCAGCTGCATGTATCAGCACTGTGTACATGTGCATGTGTGTGTATTTGACAAGGGTGCAACAGTGATGCAACATGGATGCATGTGACAGCGGGATGTGGAAGCCTGATTGGCAGATGTGACATGGATGCCCATCTGAACACTGCAACAGTTGGCAGAGGTGTACACATGCATGCAAGTGTGGTGGTGTGTGTGCATGTGTAGTGCACTCCCTGTGTTGCATGTGATGTCTGGCTCACTTTTGCCTGCTCATGCTGTTGTATGTGTATGGATGGTGCTGGCAGTTGTGATATGGCTGTGGTATGGCTCATGTGTGCAAGTTGAAATGACATGTGTGTTGGCGATTGTGATGCCATGTCTGAGGTTTGCCAATGCCACTCATGTACAACTGTCATGTGTGTATGTGTCCATGGTACAGTGCCCTGATGCCTGTGTTTTATTTCTCCCTGTCTGCAGCATCAACTGATGAAGAGGGCAGAGAAGGTGCTGTGGAGCACAGCGGCGGGGATCGCACTGCCAGACGGAGACGCAAGGCCCGGCTCCCCTCCCAGGTTGTGATCTTGTCGGGGAGTGCCAGTCCCAGGCCGCAGCTGCCGGCGGGAGGTCCAAGAGGTGGAGGTCGGAGTTGGACTCCTCGGCAGCAGAAGGGGCAGCTGGGACCCCACAGGGCCCAACGGGGGAAGATGGCACGGAGTCATCCAGGTTGGTGGGGGGTTTGGTGGAGGAGGAGGCCGTGCAAGCAACAGAGACGGGTTCTGGAGGTGGGGATTCCACTGGTGCTAGTTGTGCAGTGCAGGACCAGGGACAGGAGGCAGCACAGGCCGCCGCAGAGGTGCCTGTGTGCAATCCTGTCCCTGATCCTGTCACTGCATCATCTTGCACCAGCAGGGATGCCTACGTCCAGACCCGTTTTCAGGCAAGGGATGAGCTCACAACAACTGGCCTTCCTCTGCCTGTAGACGTGGCTATCCGGGTCCGGGTTGAGCCTGTCCTGACTGGTGTGGCGTTGCGTCAACGGGCCATGCGAGGTGACCTGCAGTCTTTTCATGAGGAGACTGCACGTCATCTCGAATGGCTTGTTGACCGCGTCGGCCTACTGGGACAGGTCACCCAGGCCGGATTCCTCCGTTTGATGGGGCTTGCTCAGACCCCCTCCTCAACTGAACCCCCTATGCGCCAGTCGTTCTCCGTGCCATCTTCCCACCCATTAGTCACCTGGGTGCCCTGTGGAGCTGCCTCTGACGGTGCGGCCAGGCTGGTGGAGGAGGCATCCCTGCCACAGTCGGGAGTCGGATGTCCAGCAGGGGTGGCCACATCAACGACTGCACCCCAGCCAGTTATGGATGTGCAGGCAGCAGGAGGCAGGGCACGGGCAGAGGCACAGTAGCAGCAGCAACGGGGTGGGAGCCATGATGGCTCGGGGCCTTCGACATCGGAGGGGCAGGCATCGGCCGGAGGGCAGGAGGACCCAGGACGGGAAGTGTCTTCCGTGTGGCAGCGTTTGGGCCACGCCATAGATGCGGAGCGGCAGCGGGCGGAAGAGGCACGGCTCACGATGGTTAGGGCAGAGAACTCCATGTGGAGGGCCCTGAGGCGGGCTGAGTGCCACGAGGCAATCCGCAGGGAGTTGGAGGTGAACATGTCGACGGCCCTGCGGACCCTCGGGCCATGGAGGAGGACCGCCTCCGGGACATTGAGCAGGAGTTCGATGATGCCCTGGGCCGGAACATCCCGAAGTGAGCCGTCGGACTAGCCCGCTGCCCTTGTAAATAGTTCTGTAGTTAGTGTTAGGTTTCCTTTGGTTTTGCATTTTTTTTGGACCTTTTGGACAATGGGCCACATTTTTGTATATATTTTTTTTTATTAGGTAGTGTTATTAGATAGGTTTCATTTATTCTGTTGGGATCATGGACCCTGGATTGTTTATCTGTATATAGTTGACTGTTGGATTTTCATTTTTTTAATGATTTACCCATGGAGCAATGGTTTTCGATTTTAATTTTCCATTGGATTTACTTTTGTGGACTGTGAATTTGGACACCTTTCCTTTGGATTATGATTTGTGGTTTTCCATTATTTCACGGACATGCTGCTTTTTTTTTAAAATTCCCATTTTTGTTTGTTTATTTTTTATTCAATTTATGTTGCTTTTAATACATATTTTTTCTTCAAACTTCAATGTGTAGTATCATCTCATTGGTTTCATGCATATCATGATATGGGTTTTGACATTCACTGACACCCATTGTGTGTATGTGAGGGACATGTGTTCATTTCCAAACTTGCAATTGGGGTTCTATCATGTTATTGCCATTTCTAAGTGGGTGGATGCACTACTCGGGTGGGTGTTTGGCATTTGGAGGCTGACCATAAGGGCCAGGGATCTAGATTGTGATGACATGTTGGCTGGGGGACATGTGTGGGGGCCTGGTGGAGGGTGCCCCTGGATGCAGGGAGGTGGGGGTGCTGGGAGACATGAGTGGGGGCCTGGTGGAGGGTGCCCCTGGATGCAGGGGGTGGGGTGCAGGGAGACATGAGTGGGGGCCTGGTGGAGGGTGCCCCTGGATGCAGGGGGGTGAGGGTGCAGGGGGACATGAGTGGGGGCCTGGTGGAGGGTGCCCCTGGATGCTGGGGGGTGGGGGTGCAGGGGGACATGAGTTGGACATGTGTGGGGGCCTGCTGGCAGGTGCCCCACAGTGCTGGGGGGTGGGGGTGCTGGGAGACATGCGTTGGTGGGCAGTAGTGCAAGGTGACATGTGGGTTGGCTGGGGGGCATGGGCATGGTGGATTGGCTGCCTGCGGGACATGTGCAGGGTAGTCCCCTGTGGTGTGGGCCGCCTGCAGGGGCTGTGGAGGGTGTCGGTTGAACAGCTGGGAGGACCGACACGGCGGATTCACGTGTAGGACTGGCCGGCACCCCCGGAATCCACGTAGGCTGCTGGATTTGCGTGTGGAATTTCACTTGCACCTTGGAATACACGTACCCTGCTGAAATCGCGTGTGGAACTTCCCGCGCACCTTGGAATACACGTACCCTGCTGAAATCGCATGTGGAACTTCCCGCGCACCTTGAAATACACATACCCTGCTGAAATCGCATGTGGAAATTCCCGCGCACCCTGAAATACACGTACCCAGGGCAATCGTGTGTGGAACTTCCCGTGAACACCGTAATACACGTACCCTGCTGATGTCGCGTGTCAGACTACACGTGCAACCCTGATATACATGTACACAGGCGAATCGCACTGCTGGGGGGTGAGGGGTGTAAGGGGGGGGTAGGAAGGAGTGGGAGCCTGGTGGAGGGTGCCCCTGGATGCTGGGGGGCTGGGGGTGCTGGGAGACATGAGTGGGGGCCTGGTGGAGGGTGCCCCTTGATGCAGGGGTTGGGGTGCTGGGAGACATGAGTGGGGGCCTGGTGGAGGGTGCCTCTAGATGCAGGGGGGTGGGGTGCAGGCGGACATGAGTCGGGGCCTGGTGGAGGGTGCCCCTGGATGCAGGGGGGTGGGGGTGAAGGGAGACATGAGTTGGACATGAGTGAGGGCCTGGTGGAGGGTGCCCCTGACTGGTGGGGGGTGGGGTTGCAGGGAGGCATGAGTGGGGGCCTGGTGGAGGGAGTCCCTGGATGCTGGGGGTGGGGGTGCTGGGAGACATGAGTTGGGGCCTGTTGGAGGGTGCCCCTGGATGCAGAGGGGTGAGGGTGCTGAGAGACATGAGTGGGGGCCTGGTGGAGGGTGCCCCTGGATGCAGGTCGGTGGGGGTGCAGGGGGACATGAGTGGGGGCCTGGTGGAGGGTGCCCCACAGTGCTTGGGGGTGGGGGTGCAGGGAGACATGAGTGGGGGCCTGGTGGAGGGTGCCCCTGGATGCTGGGGGGTGGGGGTGCAGGGAGACATGAGTGGGGGCCTGGTGGAGGGTGCCCCTGGATGCAGGGGGGTGGGGGTGCTGGGAGACATGAGTTGGACATGAGTGGGGGCCTGGTGGAGGGTGCCCCTGACTGGTGGGGGGTGGGGGTGCAGAGAGACATGAGTGGGGGCCTGGTGGAGGGTGCCCCTGGATGCAGGGGGGTGGGGGGTGCAGGGGGACATGAGTGGGGGCCTGGTGGAGGGTGCCCCACAGTGCTGGGGGGTGGGGGTGCAGGGAGACATGAGTGGGGGGATGGTGGAGGGTGCCCCTGGATGCAGGGGGTGGGGGTGCTGGGAGACATGAGTTGGACATGAGTGGGGGCATGGTGGAGGGTGCCTCTGACTGGTGGTGGGTGGGGCTTCAGGGAGGCATGAGTGGGGGCCTGGTGGAGGGTGCCCCTGGATGCTGGGGGTGGGGGTGCTGGGAGACATGAGTGGGGGCCTGGTGGAGGGTGCCCCTGGGTGCAGGGGGGTGGGGGTGCTGGGAGACATGAGTGGGGGCCTGGTGGAAGGTGCCCCTGGATGCAGGGGGTTGGGGGTGCTGGGAGACATGAGTGGGGGCCTGGTGGAGGGTGCCCCTGGATGCAGGGGGGTGGGGGTGCAGGGGGACATGAGTGGGGGCCTGGTGGAGGGTGCCCCACAGTGCTGGGGGTGCTGGGAGACATGAGTGGGGGCCTGGTGGAGGGTGCCCCTGGATGCTGGGGGGTGAGGGTGCAGGGAGACATGAGTGGGGGCCTGGTGGAGGGTGCCCCTGGATGCAGGGGGTGGGGGTGCAGGGAGACATGAGTTGGACATGAGTGGGGGCCTGGTGGAGGGTGCCCCTGACTGGTGGGGGGTGGGGGTGCAGGGAGACATGAGTGGGGGCCTGGTGGAGGGTGCCCCTGGATGCAGGGGGGTGGGGGTGCTGGAAGACATGAGTGGGGGCCTGGTGGACGGTGCCCCTGGATGCAGGGGGGTGGGGGTGCAGGGGGACATGAGTGGGGGCCTGGTGGAGGGTGCCCCTGGATGCAGGGGGGTGGGGGTGCAGGGAGACATGAATTGGACATGAGTGGGGGCCTGGTGGAGGGTGCCCCTGACTGGTGGGGGGTGGGGGTGCAGGGACGCATGAGTGGGGGCCTGGTGGAGGGTGCCCCACAGTGCTGGGGTTGGGGGTGCAGGGAGACATGAGTGGGGGCCTGGTGGAGGGTGCCCCTGGATGCAGGGGGGTGGTGTGCAGGGGGACATGAGTGGGGGCCTGGTGGAGGATGCCCCACAGTGCAGGGGGGTGGGGGTGCAGGGAGACATGAGTGGGGGCCTGGTGGAGGATGCCCCTGAATGCAGGGGGTTGGAGGTGCTGGGAGACATGAGTGGGGGCCTGGTGGAGGGTGCCCCTGGATGCTGGGGGGTGGGGGTGCAGGGAGACATGAGTGGGGGCCTGGTGGAGGGTGCCCCTGGATGCAGGGGGGTGGGGGTGCTGGGAGACATGAGTTGGACATGAGTGGGGGCCTGGTGGAGGGTGCCCCTGACTGGTGGGAGGTGGGGATGCAGGGAGACATGAGTGGGGGCCTGGTGGAGGGTGCCCCTGGATGCAGGGGGGTGGGGGTGCTTGGAGACATGAGTTGGGGCCTGGTGGAGGGTGCCCCTGGATGCTGGAGGGGGGTGGGGGTGCAGGGAGACATGAGTGGGGGCCTGGTGGAGGGTGCCCCTGGATGCAGGGGGTGGGGGTGCTGGGAGACATGAGTTGGACATGAGTGGGGGCCTGGTGGAGGGTGCCCCTGACTGGTGGGAGGTGGGGGTGCAGGGAAACATGATTGGGGGCCTGGTGGAGGGTGCCCCTGGATGCTGGGGGGTGGGGGTGCTGGGAGACATGAGTGGGGGCCTGGTGGAGGGTGCCCCTGGATGCAGGGGGGTGGGGGTGCAGGGAGACATGAGTGGGGGCCTGGTGGAGGGTGCCCCTGGATGCAGGGGGATGGGGGTGCAGGGAGTCATGAGTTGCACATGAGTGGGGGCCTGGTGGAGGGTGCCCCTGACTGGTGGGGGGGTGGGGCTGCAGGGAGACATGAGTGGGGGCCTGGTGGAGGGTGCCCTGGATGCTGGGGGGTGGGGGTGCTGGGAGACATGAGTTGGGGCCTTGCGGAGGGTGCCCCTGGATGCAGGAGGGTGGGGGTGCTGGGAGACATGAATGGGGGCCTGGTGGAGGGTGCCCCTGGATGCAGGGGGGTGGTGGTGCAGGGGGACATGAATGGGGGCCTGGTGGAGGGTGCCCCACAGTGCTGGGGGGTGGGGGTGCAGGGAGACATGAGTGGGGGCCTGGTGGAGGGTGCCCCTGGATGCAGGGGGTGGGGGTGCTGGGAGACATGAGTGGGGGCCTGGTGGAGGGTGCCCCTGGATGCCGGGGGGTGGGGTGCAGGGGGACATGAGTTGGACAAGAGTGTGGGCCTGGTGGAGGGTGCCTCACAGTGCTGGGGGGTGGGGGTGCAGGGGGACATGAGTTGAACATGCGTGGGGGCCTGCTGGCAGGTGCCCCACAGTGCTGGGGGGTTAGGGTGCTGGGAAACATGCATTGTTGATCAGCGCCTTGAAACATTTGAAACGCTTGTGTATAGGCGCGTTACAAATGCCATATCATATCATAAGGTGACATGTGGCTTGGCTGGGGGGCATGGCCATGGTGGATGGGCTGCCTGCGGGACATGGGCAGGGGTGCAGGGTAGTCCCCTGTGGTGTGGGCTGGCTGGAGGAGGGTGTAGAGGGAACACCTGGGAGGAACCACACGGCCAATTTACGTGTAGTGCTCCCCGCGCACCCCTGAAATACACGTGCCCTGATGGAATCGCGTGTGATACTTCCCGCGCACCCCTGGAATACACGTGCCCTGATGGAATCGCGTGTGATAGTTCCCGTGCACCCCTGGAATACACGTGCCCTGATGGAATCGCGTGTGATACTTCCCGCGCACCCCTGGAATACACATACCCTGATGGAATTGCGTGTGATACTTCCCGCGCACCCCTGAAATACACGTACCCGGCTGATTTTGCGTGTGATACTTCCCGCGCACCCCTGGAATACACGTGCCCTGATGGAATCACGTGTGTTACTTCACGCGCACCCCTGATGTACACGTATCAAGGACAATCGCGTGTGATACTTCCTGCAAACCACTGAAATACACGTTCCCCGCTTGGCATTTGCTGTTTGGCAGCCCTGTGAACTGGTCCAGGGTTAGCGCAGCCCTTTGCGATGAATTGGGAATTTTGAAGGGTTTTCCTTGCGTGTGGGCGTTCTTGGGGGCGTAACTGTCGCTGCTGCAGGGTCGCTGTGCCACTCTGCGCCACGGCTGGTTTTGGAGGCTGGAATCCATGAATACGCTGTGCGATGAAATGGATTTTATCGCACGCGGCTGGCGCAGTGTATCGCACGGGGACACTGTGCGCTAGCCGCGTGCGCCACTTTTGTGCGAAATTCTATGAATTACCCTGTAAATGTGTTTATTTTAAGTTAATTACATTAAAGAACCCCCAGCTGCCCAAACGAAGCATTATCTCCCTCATAAACCCATCAACTGTCCACATATAAAACCTTTACAAAAGAACCATCTAGCAGAATACTAAAGCAGAATCCCCACACACTGACACTCCATCTGATATCACTGAGGCACCTGCCAGGGTTCTCCAGCAAAACCCACATTCCTCAAGCTACATCATAACAATAATGTTGCCCAGAGATGGTGTAGTCCTCTTTTTGAATATGTGTGCAGTGTAAGGTGGAATGTGTAGTGTGAGGGTGTTCATGTCATCTGAGATGGTTTGCATGCAATGTGGGTGTGTTTGATGAGAGTGTGTGTGTGTGTGTACATGGTGTGAAGTTGTTTGTGAGGGATTGTGCAGACGAGTGTTAGTGTGTGCGCACTTGTGTGCACCCGTGTATGTTTGTGGGCTTTGTGACACATCGAGTGTGAGTTTTCAGTGTCAGGGTATGTGTGTGTGCATGTCTCCATGTAATTCAGAAGATGCCCATACAGTTCTTGTTTTTTTTGTTGCATTTTGTGACTTGTAGTTTTGTTTTGTTCATCAAGTGTCCTGTACTACAAGTCCCAAAAGTAAAAAGGAAATCGGAATGATCATCTTACAAATAACAAGAGACGTGTGGCATACAACAATATATACAAGACATGTAACTTGGCTATATAAATGATTTCTCCTGCACCTTTGTTTGTTTGGGTTGAATGGCAGTAGGGGATCTGTAAGTTATTGAAGGAGGAGGCACGTAGTGTAGAAACAGAAGAGGGGGAAAACGAGTAAAACATGTTTTTTTTTCAGCTTGGGAAAGTGAGAATAAGGGGCTGGAGTGGAGTGATGCCTACTTGCATCCACCATTTTCAAAGTCTAAAAGTAGCGCAATATATTAAGGGAATAATGGGACTCTGTGGCAAGTCCCTCCCTTGAGCTGCAAAGAAAGTCTTGTTTGCGCTGGCTCACGTGCAATGGAAGGCACACAACTATTATTAACCCATTGGTAGTGCAGCTCAAAATACCTTCTTGAAATCATGCAATCATTGGGTGAACGTTTCCATGAAGGGGGCCATATGGATCAAAGGCATGCCTGTTAGACTGCATAGTCCAGAATACATAAAGTTTACCAAAATATACTGTTTTAAATAAAAACATTTGAAAGGTATTGATCCTTTGTGTGCCAAAGTTCAAAGACCAGCATTCAACCACTTTGGCAGAATGGCTTAGTGCTTCAATGTCCATACATTTAATACTTACCCTACAATTTAATTAGTTCATTTGTAAAAGGTTAAATATGAAATGTGTGAGTGTTTAAAAAATGATGATCGTAGCATAATAGTGAAGTGCTGGGTCTCGAACTCCTGCAGGTCAGAGTTCTCAAAGGCAGTATTCAGCATGAATGTATTTTTATTTCGATTTTTCAGTTTTATAATGTTGCCCAGAGACAGTGTAATATATGTTAAATTAAGTTTTATAATGTTGCAGTAAATAAATGTGTTTCATGTTTAGTATGTGTTCAATTCTGCAACGACTGTGTAATACGTGTTCCATCATGTTTTATAATGTAAATAAATGTTTTCACATTTAATCCATATTACAAAATGCAAAGTGCCTGCTGGTTCATGCTAATTGCAACCTTTCGTGCCAAAACATCTTTGTGCCAAGAGTTACAAAATGCAAAGTGCCTGCAGATTCATGCCACGTCAATTGCGACCTCTCACGCCAAAGTATACTCGCACAGAGAGATCCCTGCGTCCAACTGGCTGCGTCTAACTGGACATGCCCAAACGGGACCTGCAGCAAAATGGTTGCTTCATAAGGGCGAGCGCCTAACTGGCCCTGCCGAAATGTCCCGTCCCATGCTCCAAGCCCCTTGTTTTGTGGCTGGTCTCTTGGTGACTGTTGTGATACATCGCACAACCCCAACTAAACACATTTAAACAGTACAAAAATGTGCAAAAAATGACCAACTGCAAGAATAACATATGCTTAGGTACGTTCTACACCCATAGTGAAAATAAAAAGCTGGTACCCATGAATATACGCACAGTACTGCTTAGCTTCAAAGTGAGGAAGGGGCCAGCCCCTTCAGGCCACGTTGCTCTAATTGGTCTTGTAATGTTGCTTCACTTTTTAGGCACCAAGGCCTTAGGGGAATGGGCTTTTTCTCACTTAGAGGATGGGTCCTTGTTACTGCATGGATGGAATACACGGATCACCAGTGATTTTTCACCGTTAATGTCACTGTAGCTGTGGAAATATGTATTTTTGTATTACATACAAAGGATTGCAGGCTTTGAGAACTCCCAATGTTTATAGTTAATGTACTTGTGAGATTAAATGACTTGCCGAGGATCACGCACTTTTGGTTAAGCAGTGTGCTACAAGCCCATTTTATGGCTGGTCTCTTGGTGACTGTTGTGATACATCGCACAACCCCACCTAACCACATTTAAGCAGCACGGAAAAGGCTATAAAATGATCAGCTGCAAGAATAACATATGCCCAGGTACTTTTGCCCCCATAGCAAAAATCAAAAGCTGGCACTTATGAATATATGCAGAGTAAGTGACCATATATTTTAAGTGAAATATACAAATATGGTTCAATTGACCTTCTCCTTAGAAGAAAGTGTGCAAGACAAAATAGCATTGAACTTAAAAAAAAAAAAGTAATAAAACCATAAAATAACCTGAGAGAGGAAATCTTCCAATAAATATGCTGGCAAAGTATAAAAGGCGCTGACCTTTTAAACCCAGCAGTGTGTAGTGAAATATTCCATGGACAACAACATATCAATATGAATCAAGTGCTTGTGGTCTTGTGGGTAACTGTTTGCACTGGGAACATGAAAACCTGGGTTAAATCCTGGTATCCAAATACTTGAGCAAGTTTACCAACCTCAAAAAGACAAGGGTTTGCATCCGCCCTCTAAAATAAAGTTACGCTGTCCACCCAAATGTGTTTTTTACTGGTGGCCTGAAAAGCAGCCACAATCAGGGGAAAATAACTGCACCAGTGTCCAGGATTGCAAACACTCCTAGCCACATTGTGGGCAAAAACTCATGACTTACTTGCCTTCTCATCATTCTCCCTCCTCACCCCCAGGTCTAGCTTTGAACAATACTTTGCTAAAAGTACACATACCATAGTGTCACTCAATTATATCAATCCTTATAGAACTATGTTATGCAAAAGTGTACAATTGTGGCATTATTCCCCCATCTTCACTGTGAGACTACACATACCACATGAAAAGTAGCATGGTTTAAAATAAATAATGTCCGTGCCGTGTGTTATGTAATATTTTAAACTAAGAAAGCACATGATATGATATGATATGATATGGCATTTGTAACGCGCCTATACACAAGTGGCATTTGGAACTGTGGTCTGTCTCTCATCCATGCAGTAACGAGGACCAGCCCTGCTTAGTTTCAAAGCGAGGACTTATCTGGCCCACTTAGGCCATGTTTCTCTATGTGGTCTTGTAAGGTGTGCTCATTTATTAGGTAATATGGCCTTAGGGTGCTGACCCCTTCCTCACTGTACATCTAAGCAGGGTTTGTTTCAGTTACTGCTTGGATGGGAAACCCACTATTGCTGTAAAAATCTCTCTATTTTCTTTTTTAAAATTATTGACTGGGAGTCAACTACCAGAATGCAATTCAGCAAAATACAATAAATGGTCTCTGAGTGCAAAACTTTCAAAGACTGACAGTAGCAGGGTTTAAAAAAGTATGATAATGTAAATGCCCATTCAGTTGCCCATTGAAGTAGTAACTGGGTCTGACCCTGCTTAGCTTTAAAGCAGGACTGACTTTACCTACACCTGCCCTACCCTCACCCCCCACAATGCACCTGTTTTTGTGACTCAGTTTGAGCTGTCAGCTTTTCAACTGTGTTGCAAACTCAATCTCTACACCCCTCCAACTCACAAATTTCACTTGGGGCCCTCTAGCCGACCCTGCCCCCACCTCTAGTCTAATGCCATTTGCATGTTTTTTTGACCAGCAAATAGCTTTTTTATGTGTTTCATTTTCCCATAGCCTCAGCTACAGACGCAAATATCTCTTGCATCAAGAGAAAAACAAGATGGTGGTTGTTTCATTTCTAAAAAATATCCTGGCCTTGGGTAAATCCCTGAGATATCTCTATCTATTTTTGGGACAGGCGTACCTCCTTCTCTGTCAATTATTTAAAAAACGACTGCACAGAATAACCCCAAACCACACATGGATCGCGAGTCGATGCTTTGTGCCCAAGTTGTTTTGTACCTGGTCCAAATCCATCCAGCTGTTTGGGCCGTGTGCTTTGGCAAAAATGTACCTTGTTTGTGTAAGGGAAAATTAACGGGAAGAAGCCGCACTTTTGGAAAAATATATTTTTTTGACACTTAATATTTTTATTTATTTTTTAACAAATCTTTACAGAATTTTTCAGTCTGTGGGGCTGGGGGGGCTGCAGGTTTTTCATCACTTTCGAAATTTGGGCCAAAACTTACTCAAATTGAAAGTTAAATAGTGAGTTCCTATGGGAGTCTGACTCACCTTAACTATAGGGTGGTTATCGCCACCCTATGCTATATATATATATATATATATATATATATATATATATATATATATATATATATATATATATATATATATACCTAATTATATTTTCAGGGCCTGCTTAGCTGTAGGCTATTGTGGGTGTCGCCAGACACCGGTGCCTGCAACGTTTCGCGGCAGGTCCGAGTTAAATATGCATGAATTGTGAGAATGCAAATACATGCTTACAAACTACCATGCTTATGTGGTTAATTGCATGTGGGACACAAAGGTATTCTGGTAGCCATGTACGATGCATAACAATGCCTAAATACCACATTGGAATACATAGCATGCATTATGTTCTAAGTTGGCACTCTCCATATACGATGTTGGAAAAGAGAAACATATGGGTCAATGAAATGGACAAGGGATGTATGTATTCTCTCAGCATGGGAATGGTGTTTACTCTGACGAAGTCCAAAACGGGTGAAATGCGTCAGTCTGTGTATGTTTTTTTTTTCCCTTTCTGTCCACTTGGAGCCTAATAAACATGATGTTTTAACCTTCCTCAATAGGTTGAGCTAAAACATTTTATCTGGAGTGAGGGCCACCAAATCAATGGAGCGGGTGGAGCCTTGCCTCAATCTTGCATATATATATACAATCCAAGATCTCAAGATAGACACATACAACAATAGCAATGCAAAACAGCACTGTGACACTTTTAATGACAAGTTTGAGCATCAGGAGAACATGACGTACTGGTAACTGTCTGAATGAATCAACCAGATTACACATTTTTGGGCAATGCGCATGTGACACATCTGTGCTGACCAATCCAGATTTGTGTGCATTCATACAAACAGTAAATGCTGCCTGTCCACGGAGACTCTGGATTGTGAGACATGGGCTTCATGTCCTGCTCTAATAAGCCGTGTGTCATGTGCAGCATCCATGGGTGCCTTCAGAGTTGCCCAATAGAGACTCAAGGTCTTGTTTGAAGACACCTTGCATCACATGTGTCAAATCTCAATGTCCTTGTGAGCTACCCAAAAGGACTACTTCATACTAATAAGCTAGCCAACCTCACTTCTTGTGCCTTTTCCTTGCCGGTTGTTCCAGAACTTCTGCTGAATTGTCTGAAGGTGTGGGAGTGACTCTGGGTCCGAGGCACGGATGTGTACTGTGATTCCATGGTGGACACATTTGATGTCGAGGACTGTACTTGCTGCAGAAGCGACTGTTGGTTGAAGTGATTGGTACTGGTGCTTAAGCACGGATGTCATATGCTCTTGCTCCCTAATGGTGGCCTCCTTACAGTAGACATACCCTGGTACATGCCCGGCTGCAATTAGCCAACAGCCACCACAGCAAGGGTGAATTTCTGGTTAGAGGAAACAAGTCCAGCATTAATTTGCTGCAGCCTCTTCCTGCTTTACACAGACTAAATTTGGTCTTCTCTTATCTGCTGATGAATTGTAATGAGAGTTTCAGTGTGTCTGTTGAGTGATGCCTGGATTTCATTCTGGTTTGTGAGGACCTGACTTGCTGCTAGAGCTCTACAGACTCCTCTCCTTTGTATGCTGCTGTGGTTTGGCTGCATCAGCCTCCCTTTTGAGCTTTTGGGTGAGATTCCATTGCCACAACAAACATGGCTGCGTGATTGGGTGTGTCACTTTCACCCTGTGTAGGGGATATTTTCTCTAGCAGCACAGGTGACACAGGTGATGGGTTTTGGGTCAAGATTCGGTCTGGTCATAAACCACATGTTCTCCATTATGTGGTGTGATGGTTCCCCTCCTGTAAAGGCTCCTGGCCGACAACGTCTGCTGGTGGACATCTTACCCCTGCTCACTGTTTTAACCTGTGGGATGGGTTCTGTTATCGACTTGGGGGATGTTGATGTTTGCCAGGTAGCATAACCTCCAGATTCATGTCTAACTTGGGGGTTTGATTCAATGAGGGATAGATTAGCACCCCAACAAATGGACAGTTTGAGAACTAGTTCTCTATAGGGAAATGGAAATGTTAGAAATGTTGCCCACTTGACATAAAAGATGATGTGCTGTTGCGCCTTGAGTTGTCATTTAGGAGGTGAAGAGACATGTGGTGTCGCTTCTGCTGCACCATTGATTTTTGTGGAATGGTGCTGCATATCCCTTCCAAACCGAGTTATACAGTGAACATTTGCGGGCTTTCTTGTCATCAATGGGCCAACTTTCTCGGGGATCAAGTCGAGGGTACACGTGGGTGGATGTAGTCCCCCCACTTTCTTACAGAGCCTCCCCACTTTTTTCAGAGAGCACCTTCATATGCTCATTTCCGGGGATGCCACATTCAAATGGTGTTTAATGAGTCCCTCCACTTTTTTTTAGGACTTGACCCCTGCACTCTCTGCAGATTCTGGTTGTAGCCACAGAAGACAAAGGCAGACAGACGAGAGTAAACCCAGCCAGAGAGATGAGTGGCGCGCAGAGGCAGATGGAGCCGCGGAACGAGTATGTGTAATCATGGTATAGGCGGCTCGCCCACCTGCTGAGCGCAGTAATCACTTGGCTGACTCTGCTAGCCTGCTGTACCTAGACGTTCCAGCCAACGCACACAACAGTTTCATTACCTTTGTTAATATTTAAGCTCAATTACAGAGGCAGGTGCTCATTTATTTATCTGCCAGTCCCCCTTTGGAATCTTGCCCTGGCTTAGCGGAGAAGCTGCCAATGCAGACGCATCTCTGTGCAGATTAACCCCCTCCAGTCTCTCCAGCTTAAGAAGTACGCACCGTGGAGGATCCAGTAGTGTGTTTTTTTTAAAAAATGTTGTTCTGCTCGGTCCAAAATGATTGCAGCACCACACGACTTATTCCCACAATTTCTTCTGCAGCCTTGGATAGAGCTACAATCATACTCAATACAGGATCAGTCCAATCAATTAGCTTGTTGTCAGCCTCTTTTTCTTTTCTCTGATGGCGGATTTGGGTGACATTTTCCAGCAAAAATGCCAGCCGCCCGTGAATACTGGAACTGTTAGGGTCATTTGTTAAATGGTCAAACGGCTATTAAGAAAACAAAGAAAGCTGTTTTCCGCTGACTTCCTTTTATTTTCCATAGGGAACACACATATGGGCCTGATTCAAAGAAGCATTTTACAATGGTGACATCAAATTGGAAAACACTGCGTGAATCAAGCAAATACTGTGAAAAGCACCCCCTCCCTTGCACTTGCGCGATCTGAATGACCCCTGGCCTAGTAGGATCGTTGTCTGTCTTCCCCTGTTTCCCCCTCCCTTGCCTCGTCGCGCCTTGAAACACTTGTGTATAAATGCCATATCATATCATATCATATCACTGGACAGTTGTTCACCAAATAAGAAACAACTTGGACACCATGCGCTGTAGATGTGACTTTTGTTCGTTTGGGATAAAGCCGTGGAATATTTTTGAAATAATTTGATGAGAAGGTGCTGCTGGCTGAACCCAAAACGTGTATATATCTCTTCTAGTGAATTGCATCATTGAGGCTTTTTAGAAATGAAAACAACATATTTTTTTCCTCGATGTGAGTGATTCTTGCAGTGATCCTGGGGGAAGCTTATAAAAGAGAAGTGCGGAGACCACTAGGGGGCGCGGATGCCAATGGCTGCCTGAAGCAAAGCTCCACAAGCCAAAGGGGCGAATGAGATGATAAAGAGCGTATACCAAAGCCAAACAACAGCAGCAACAGAGGACGAGACCCCGGAGAGTCCCAAAGGGACGTGGCACCCCCCAAAGTGACGGCAGACTCCACCAAATGCGCTCAAACTGCAGCCCAGAGGAGCCTACGCTGCAGCCCTGTCACATCCAACGGGCCACCAGGAGCGGGAACCCAAGAAGATGGGGAGGAGGGCGACACTTTGGAGCCCAAAGCAGAGTCCCCACAAAAAGAAATAAACTCGAGCCCCCAAGTCGGGGGCGAGGGTGAAGGAGTGGAGCGGTGTTGAGGGGACACGCTGTGCCACGGAAGGAATCACAGCACCGGGGAGGTCCGACAGGGACCCAGCCGTACAGTGCCCATCGCCGCGGGTGGGTCGCCCCGATCGGCCTCCATGGGCGAAACTCAGAGATGAGCATGCAGAAAAGTGGTGACCCAGGGGTCAGTGTGGGCAAGTCACGGCCTGCGACTCCCCCGGAAGCAGAGGAGGAGTTTTAAAACCGAGGCCAGGCGGGAGAGACGCCCGGCTCCCAGCCTGCGGAGGACAGGGTAGAGCAGCGAGGCCAGCTGTCAAGGCACCCATCACGCTCCGAACACCCATCCTGCAGTGGTTATGAAAGAACATGGGAGGCTGCTTTTTAGGGAAGTTGAGAGGATCAGCGACATCGGTCCCCGACAAGTTCAGGAAGGTGAGAGACGCTGGGGGCCTGACCCAAAGGGAACACAACATGAGTGGGGGGAGGGGCCATACCCTACATAAGCCCCTATTGCGAGCAGGGTGCAGGGCTGAGAGCCCAATCGAAAAGGCCCCCCAACTCACAGAGCGCACTCAAACCGTGGGGGCAGCAGACAAAAGAAGGGTCACAAAGCTCGAATCCCACGCAATTCAGGAAAATTCGGAAATCACCCATACAACCTTGGGGGGCCTCCACACTGACTCTCACAGGGAGGAAAGGCCGCACCTCCCTAAGATCCAGCAAAATTAGTGGAGTCTATCCCCAAAGGCAAACACCACAGGGAAACATTTTAAGAGGTCAGGTGTGAGCCTCGAGGCAACCAAGCCTCCACTTCAGGACGCAGGAGAACCAGGGAAGAGGACCACTTGGGTAGCCCACATACAAAAGAGAAGGTGAGAGGGGGTGGAGGAAAGGAAAGAGATGACCAACCAAGGAGATTGAAGCGGCTACGACATTTGACAAACCCCTCAAAAAGCAACCTTCAAAAAAAGGGCAGGTGCAACCCTTTCCATGCTGCTTTGCCCAAAGCAGCAACAAAGATGCAAAGAGAAAAGACGCTGCAGACAGGCCCCCGGAAAAAGCTCCACGAACAGAGGACTCAAAGAGAGTTACGCCACAGGGGGAACACCAAGGGTAGAAGGCCAGACCTCACCCAGCCAAAGGACAAAAGACAGCGCCCAACGCAGCAGGATGGCAGGGGAAAGGCAACAACTGGCAGTAAATCTTGTGGAGTAGGACAAGCAAAGCTCCACCATAAGCTCACAAAGGGAAGAATGACGGCCGATGCAAGGCCCCCACCCAAGTGGACTGGAAGTGCTGCAACAATACAAAAGGGAAGAGGCCCTCCATACCGGAGACACCCTCAGATTGGCCTCAAAAATGGGCGAAACGTCCATAAAGGAAAATATAGCGGGAGTAATGGCAGAAATAAGAGCCCTGCACATGGACATCCAAACATCCATTGCGGAGTTGCAAGGAAAGGTGGAGAAAATGAAGGGAAAGTTGGAAAACAACGAGCACAACCAGATCAATGCAGACATCGTAGAGATGAAGCAAAACACCAGAAGGACAGACATCGAACTAAGAGAGGAGGAGCTCAGCCTAAAAGTAGATGACCTAGAAAACAGAGAGCAAAGAACCAATCTACGGATAGTCAGATTGGAAGTAACAGATGGGGAAACGCTGATCCAGGTCGAGAAAAAAGTATAGGACATTGTGAACGTCCTCTATCAAACAGAAGGAGGGAAAAAGTACAGATTGAAAGAGCCCACAGAGGAAGAAGAGCGTTCAGCTGCGGGCCACGCTCTGTAGTAGGGAAATTCCTGCAATACAAAGAATAAACAGAAGTCCTTCACAGGGATAAGCAGGCACAAGAAATCAACTACTAGAGGTCGAAATATACCAAGATCTATCAGGCCTCACGTTGGGGAATAGGAGAGACTGCAGACCGCTCACCACATGACTCACGGACAAAGGAATACGTTACAGGTGGGGGTACCCCTTCACTCCGCTGTTCTAAGTCAAAGGAGAGGAGTACAGAATCACCCCAGCAGAGGAAGCAAAACAAGTCCTGCAACACCTAGCAGAAAGCACGGAAACAAGAGCCCTGTTGGGTCTGCAGGGGGAGCACTCACCAAGGTCAATGCAAGCAGAGATGAAGCACCAGAGACGCAGAGGAAGTAAAGCAGGAAGGAAGTACGTGAAACTGAGCTCCCTGTTGCAGTCAAAACCACCTTGATCCAGAAAGGGGCATCAAGGCCGCATTTAAAAAGGGAACATTCTTGAGGTAAAGGGGAAAGGCGAAAGGAACAAATAAAAAAGACCCCGGGCAGTGGGGAATTCCTGACTTAGTGGTCCTCAGTTGAAGGAGGACGTCTCCACCCAGGGTACCATTGTTTGGGTACACAATTGTTGGAACATTGTTATTAGTTACCATGAGGGGGAAAATGGGAACATAGAGGCGATTGAGAGGGGGAGAAAATGAAGGGTCAAAGAAAATGGAAGGCGCATGGTATGGGGCCACGAACAAAAAGAGGCTGCCCAAAATGGAAGGAAAACAAGTCGAAATTAACGGAAGCAGCCTCCTGAAAGTTGGTAGACTAAATGTCAAGGGAATTAACTCTCCCACCAAAAGGTCCCTGATAGCACGAGAATTTGAGAGGGTCTCTGTCAGTGCTCTTCATTCAAGAGACCAGATTGAAAGCTGGGAGGAAAGGCTACTGAGAGAGAAAGGGATGTGGCAGACCTATTGGGCCTTGGCTATGCAGAAAAAGATAGCAGTAGGTCTGGTACTACACAGGCGGGTCCGGCTTGTAAACCACGGGGTGCACTCATTAATGGGAGGCAGGCTCTTGCTGTTCCAAGGGACCTCAGAGGGGACCTGAGTAACTCTTGCCAGAATATACACCCCCCAACAAAGAGCAAGTTGCCTTTAACAAAGAGGTGCTCACCGCCATACTAACGAGGAGTAAGGGGTTGATCATAATCGGATGGGACTTCAACACATGGGCTGACCCACAGATGGACACACAAGTACCGAGAGCGGAGCGTAGGGACCTGCCACCGGGGGGGAGGAGGCAAATTCAGAAGGAGCCTAGAAAGCAGAGGCCTACTGGATGTCTGGAGGTCACAGCACCCGAACGGGAAGAAATACACATTTCCATCAAGTGTGCACGCAACCTTCACTAGAATTGACTATTCACTTGCTAATAAGCAGTGAGCATAAATCTCCAATAAGAAATAGCACAATCCGCCCGGTCAACTGGTTGGACCATGGCATGGTCACTATGGACCTCAAAATGGAAGGGACAAGCAGAGGTGACCCCAAGTGGCGCAGCGAGTATCTGTGGTATGACAAGCTCATCGCCCAGGAACTCACCACGATAATAGAGGAATATTTCCAGATCAATAATAATTTGGAAGTGGAAGAGATTACGCTCTGGGAGGCAGGAAAAAGCAACATGGAGGGGGCCCCTAATAAGAGAAGGAGTGAGGAAGAAACGAGAGCGTAGGCTGCAGGAGGAGAAACTGGGCAGGGAAATTAGGAGCCTAGAGAACACACTACACTCTCAGGGGAGCTACCAAGATGAACATCTGAGAGCATTAAAACAAAAGAGGACTGACATGAACGTGCTGGGAGTAGGGGACACAGTACGGAAATTAAAATTCTTAAAGCAAAAATTCTATGAGAAGGGAGACAAGGCAGACAGAATGTTAGCGACTAGATTGAGGGCTCAGAGGGCAGAGAGATGGGTGGAACAAATCCAGGGGAAGGAAGGACAATGCGCTTCCTCACAGGAGCAGATAGCGAATCACTTTGATGATTACTACAAAGTGCTATATAAAAGTGAAGGTTCTGGAAATAGTCTGGGGATGCACAAATATATCACTGGGGCAGGGTTCACACACCTGACCCCAGCAGAGAGAGACCTCCTAGAGTCCCCATTTAACCCAGAAGAAATAAAGGCAGCAATAAATAGGCTTCTGTCGGGCGGAGCGCCAGGGAAAAGCGGATATACAATGGGTTCTATAAAAAATGTGCAGAAACCCTAGCCCGCCAAATGTCCAGGCTATTGAACTATATGCGCGATACTAGCCGGGCCCCAACCTCCTTCACAAAATCACACATAGTGGTCATCCCCCAAAATGTCAAAGACCCCGCTAACTGTAAGTCATACCACCCAATATCCCTCTTGATACAGACGCAAAGGTCTACATCAGAGCCTTAGCCACCCGAATGGAGGGAATCATGCCCCGCCTATTTCATCCCGACCAAGTGGGCTTCATTAGTGGTAGACAGGGGCGGATGCCATGCGCAAGACCCTAGACATTATGGAGCATTCGAGAGGGGAGGGGGTAAACCACGCCTTGCTAAGCCTAGACTCAGATTGAAGGAGGACGTCTCCACCCAGGGTACCATTGTTTGGGTACACAATTGTTGGAACATTGTTATTAGTTACCATGAGGGGGAAAATGGGAACATAGAGGGGATTGAGAGGGGGAGAAAATGAAGGGTCAAAGAAAATGGAAGGCGCATGGTATGGGGCCATGAACAAAAAGAGGCTGCCCAAAATGGAAGGAAAACAAGTCGAAATTAATATAAGCAGCCTCCTGAAAGTTGGTAGACTAAATGTCAAGGGAATTAACTCTCCCGCCAAAAGGTCCCTGATAGCACGAGAATTTGAGAGGGCCTCTGTCAGTGTCCTCTTCTTTCAAGACACCAGATTGAAAGCTGGGGAGGAAAGGCCACTGGGAGAGAAAGGGATGTGGCAGAGCTATTGTGCCTCGGCTATGCAGAAAAAGATAGGAGTAGGTCTGGTACTACACAGGCGGGTCCGGCTGTTAAACCACGGGGTGCACTCATTAATGTGAGGCAGGCTCTTGCTGTTCCAAGGGACCTGAGAGGGGACCTGAGTAACTCTTGCCAGAATATACACCCCCCAACAAATGCCAGGTTGCCTTTAACAAAGAGGTGCTCACCGCCATACTAACGAGGAGTAAGGGGTTGATCATAATCGGATGGGACTTCAACACACGGGCTGACCCACAGATGGACACACAAGTACCGCGAGCGGAGTGTAGGGACCTGCCACCGGGGGGAGGAGGCAAATTCAGAAGGAGCCTAGAAAGCAGAGGCCTACTGGATCTCTGGAGGTCACAGCACCCGAACGGGAAGAAATACACATTTCCATCAAGTGTGCACGCAACCTTCACTAGAATTGACTATTCACTTGCTAATAAGCAGTGAGCATAAATCTCCAATAAGAAATAGCACAATCCGCCCGGTCAGCTGGTTGGACCATGGTATGGTCACTATGGACCTCAAAATGGAAGGGATAAGCAGAGGTGACTCCAAGTGGCGCAGCGAGCATCTGTGGTATGACAAGCTCATCGCCCAGGAACTCACCACGATAATAGAGGAATATTTCCAGATCAATAATAATTTGGAAGTGGAGGAGATTATGCTCTGGGAGGCAGGAAAATGCAACATGGAGGGGGTCCCTAATAAGAGAAGGAGTGAGGAAGAAACAAGAGCGTAGGCTGCAGGAGGAGAAACTGGGCAGGGAAATTAGGAGCCTAGAGAACACACTACACTCACAGGGGAGCTACCAAGATGAACATCTGAGAGCATTAAAACAAAAGAGGACTGACATGAACTTGCAGGGAGTAGGGGACACAGTACGGAAATTAAAATTCTTAAAGCAAAAATTCTATGAGAAGGGAGACAAGGCAGACAGAATGTTAGCGACTAGATTGAGAGCTCAGAGGGCAGAGAGAGGGGTGGAACAAATCCAGGGGAAGGAAGGACAATGCGCTTCCTCACCGGAGCAGATAGCAAATCACTTTGATGATTACTACAAAGTGCTATATAAAAGTGAAGGTTCTGGAAATAGTCTGGGGATGCACAAATATATCACTGGGGCAGGGTTCACACACCTGACCCCAGTAGAGAGAGACCTCCTAGAGTCCCCATTTAACCCAGAAGAAATAAAGGCAGCAATAAATAGGCTTCTTTCGGGAGGAACGCCAGGGAAAAGCGGATATACAATGGGTTCTATAAAAAATGTGCAGAAACCCTAGCCCGCCAAATGTCCAGGATATTGAACTATATGTGCGATACTAGCCGGGCCCCAACCTCCTTCACAAAAGCACACATAGTGGTCATCCCCCAAAATGTCAAAGACCCCGCTAACTGTAAGTCATACCACCCAATATCCCTCTTGATACAGACGCAAAGGTCTACACCAGAGCCTTAGCCACCCGAATGGAGGGAATCATGCCCCGCCTATTTCATCCCGACCAAGTGGGCTTCATTAGTGGTAGACAGGGGCAGATGCCATGCGCAAGAGCCTAGACATTATGGAGCATTCGAGAGGGGAGGGGGTAAACCAAGCCTTGCTAAGCCTACACTCAGAGAAAGCATTCAATTGGATGGAGTGGGAGTTCCTCTGGGCCACTCTGGAGAGCACAGGATTTGGGGAATGGGTAATAACAGGGATTTGAGCTATATATGATGCCCCTACAGCAAGGGTAGTAGCCAACGGAAAAACTTCCAGAGAATTTAGCCTCACAAGGGGACCCAAACACGGCTGCCCATTCTTGCCCCTTACGTACGCCCTATCCATAGAGCCCTTCAGGAACATGATCAGGAAGGAGCCCTCCATAGAAGGAATTAGGGTAGAGGATCAAGAATACAAGTTGGGAATGTTTGCGGATGACATGCTCCTCTACATGACCAACCCGACCGCCTCCATGCCGAAAATCCTCCAAGCCATAAGGAAATATGGACGATGGGCGGGATTAAAGGTTAATATAGAGAAATCCATTATTTTCCCTTACAGCAACCCATGGGACATGGTGGATGATGATCTATCCAGCCTAGGGATCCTGATTGCATGCTTAATGCTTAAATATTTGGGAATTAACATCACCAAGAACACAAGGGACCTCTATAAAGCAAACATTCCCCTGCTCATGTCAGAGCTAAGCGCTGAGCTAGACAGGTTGGCAAAACTGACGACCTCATACCTGGGTCGCCTCAATGCAATTAAAATGGCAATCTTCCCCAGATTCCTCTATTACTACCAGATTCTTCCAATAGTGATCCCAGGAGATCACTTTGCCGAAATGAAAAACAAAATCTGCAAGTTCCTATGGGTGGGGAAGAAACAGAGGATAGCATACAAAACCCTGATTCGGAGCATGGAGGAAGGGCGAGTAGGTATCCCAAACTGTTATGCATATTAGCGAGCAGCCCAGTATGGGCCATGGTGCCACACCTCAAAGGGCACAAGGACAAACAATGGGTGGAAATAGAAAACCATTTACCGAGGCCAGTAACACTGGGGAATGGGTCTGGGCACCCAAGTCAGCATTCCTGTATAAGGCCATAAACCACGGGATCCTGGACTCACTCCTGAAACTCTGGTGGTTCAAAGGCAAGATGAAGGGGCACACAACATGGCCCTCCCCATGAGCCACATCTGGGTGCCCTCAATTTGGAACAAGATTCTAGAACCCTAACGCTTTCAACAATGGTACGACGCAGGCCTGGAAAGAGTGGGCCAGATCTTAAAAGGCAAATCATGTATCTCCATCCAACAATGGGTGGAATATCTGAAAACCAAACCCATACCCGCCCGCTACTTCCTCCAACTGAAGCGGATCCTGATGGCCCTGAAATGGAAGGACAAACTGCAAAGAGATCTGCTTTCGCTTGAAAAGATATTAAGTAAAACCATATCAGCGAGGGGACTCATCTCCCAAATATACAAAATCTTTGTGAGCAGGGAAGCAAACACAAACAAAGCCCTCAGGAAAAAGTGGTAAAGGGACCTAGGTGACCCAATCCATAAAGACCTTTGGAAACACCTCTGCAAGAACGCCCATAAAACCTCCATTGCGTGTCAATACAAGCTGCACGGCCTGAAACTCCTACATAGGTGGTAATATGACCCCCTATCTAAGATGTTCAGAGGGGCAAGCCCACTATGCTGGAGAGGATGTGGTGAACAAGCGGGCTACCAGCATGTGTGGTGGGCGTGTCCTAAAGCACAGACATGCTGGAAGGAAGTTCTGGCATGGATAAAAAGCATAGACAGGGTAGAATGCAGGTGCAACCCTTGGCTAGTCCTATTTGGGCTTGAGAAATCGGAGGGCCGATGGTCGCGCCTCCCACATATGCCACACTTCCTTCTCTTGGCTGCAAGAGTATGCCTAACAATAAAAGCCCAGGCCCTCCCGTCAGAAAGAATATGGGCCCAGAAGTCCAAAGAGATCTATGAAATGGAAAACATAACAGGAGCACTCCACGACCTCACTACGGCAACAGAAATGGAAGGGTTACCTTTTCTAAATAAGCAAAAATAAATCATTTTCACACCCAGCCGTGGGAGCTCATCCGAACTCCACCAACACCAATGGGCATTCTCGATCCATCTCATCCCAGGGGAGAGGGTGAAGGGATGGGGTAAGAGGTTTCCACGCTGAAACAGACTTGACCACAAGTGTTGTGACAAATTTCAACAATTACCAAGTTCACCCACTTGATGAGAGGAAGTGGGTTAAAAGAGGAATATGATTCTGTTGCTCATGTGCTTTGTTAACCTTTAACAAATGTTGAATAAAGAAAGATACAAAAAAGAGAAGTGCACAATATATTTGGAGGAGCGAAGAGGTGGTTTCATATTAGGGTACAGGTAGGGAGGGAGAAGAGCACCACACCTACAGTGGGAGAGTTAGAGTTAGGTAGGGGAGTCTGTTCCAGACCATGTTCATTTTACCAGAAGAATCCATGGGATTCCCATAGAATTCTGGTGGAAATGTCGCAAGATGCACTCAAAAGTAAATGTGTTACCAAACCAGGGATCAAAAGGGGGCCATAGGGGCGGGGCAAGGAGGATTGATACATGGGAGGGCCTATAAAGGAGGAGGGGGGCACATGGAGAGGTTCAGTGAGTATGAGGAGGAATTTAAATTGTCCAGAAGATTCCCATTCTCACGGTAACCCGTCTTATATATTTTCTTTGATGAGAGACGTTTTCACAGTAAAATCTCAGTACTTACACAATCATTTCATGATAAATTTACATGGGAACTAAGGGAGGGACTGAAAAAAATATTTTCAAAATGCATGCTAAAATATGCAGGGAAACACCAACGTTAGTACACTGCACCTGGCCGGCTGAAATTGATACATTAATTCATACCTATTAGAGACTATCGGTGTTGGGCTAATAGAACTCCATCCTCCCCAACCCCTCCGAAGGTCTGGGCAGTACTCAAAGGAACCTGCTGACCTTCAGAGAGGTCATGAGCAGGACGAAATCCAGTCGATAACTGGAGGCTGGGTCGGCGCCATTACTTTCATTTTGTTATCATTAGTTCCTTTCTTGGGTGTGAATTGTTCGGTAATTTGAGCTGCAATGGGGCATTTCTAATGTGACGGATCCATTGCAGCTCCAATTAACTATCACATCTGAATCTGCCTTGACACAATCAAGGTGTGTAAAACAACAACGCACCCTTTTAAGATTAGTTGATAGACATGACATCCAGTAACTTGACAGGAAAAAAGGGTTCACTTTTATGTGGATATGAAATGTTCTTAACATTCTCTGAGATAAACCACGTCTACAACAGGTGGTCTTTTTATACTATATCTTTTAATGCGGAGTCTGGGTTTATTATAACATAGCAGAATATAATGTCTAAAATGTATGCTGAAATATATTATGCATGGTTTTTACGCAATATCATGTAGTGTAGAGGGGGCAAGGAATAGATGTTTCTGCCACTTCCATTCTATTCGTCATACAAAGGCAACGGCCCTCATTAGGACCCTGGCGTTAAGGCATTAACGGTGCCGTAAAAGGTTTCGGTGCCGTTATACCCTTAACGCCTGATTACGAGGTCCCTTTGCGGCTCCCGACCTTAACGGCTGGTTTGGACCAGCCGTTAAAGTAGGGACCCGCAAAGGGACTTTCGAGGTAATTACGGTACCCAAATTTGCGGTACCATAATTAACACCTTCCCCAGTCCCATTGAGCCCTATGGGGCAAAAATGGGAATGGGGAAGGGCCAATGGTAAATGGGGAATTACCGTCCCGCCAACCTAGGAATGGGGCGGTATTTCCCCATTTGCCATTGGCGGACTTGTTACAATACCGGCAGCAACCATGGTGCTAATAGCGCCATTAGTTACCGCCGGTGTTGTAATGAGGGCCAACGGCTTTTACGCCAGCATGACATTTTCATGCTTGCACAAATGCTTTGGATTCTAATGGAATCAGACTGCTTTCGACACCAAAAAACAGCAGGCGGATCCCAAAGGAAAACATTTCAAACACAACTTGTCATGCATAAATATTTCCACATTAGGGCTCACTCCATCTCCAGTAGGAACAGGAGTAAAGGTATAAATAAATACACAAGGGTATGTTGCCACCAGGAATTATATGGCAGCTTGCTTGAATATTATTTACTTTAGATGAGCTGGGCCGCAGCCTCACCTCTCACCGTAGTGCCATGTCTACTGTAAGAAATATTGAATAGATCTTGGATAAACAAAAATCGATCAAACAAATTAATTCAACACATAGCACAAAAAAGATGCATCTTTCAGTGCATCAAACGAGAATCAAATGCTATTCAATTACTCAAACTCAACAAATATATTTAGCAAAAACACTGAAAATGGACCGCAATAATACATATAGCAGAAGAAAAAATGAAAAATGCACCTTAGATACCTGAAATTCGATATCTATAACAACCTAGTCTAGATCCAGTTTAGAGTCATTTGGAAATCAATACAGGCAATTAATGTCACTGAACATACAGACAACAATGTCATGGTTCTACCATGGTGTTCCCTATATAACATAGGTTTATCCTACTCGTGGCTAGAGAATATCAGCCACTCTCCACCTAATAACATTTAGAAGTAATGCAGCATAAACGAGGCGCATCCCGCACGTTTCGGCGATATATATGAATCTTTGTCTTTGTCTTCGTCATGACCAGGAGAAATAGATGACCCTGTAAACAAAAAGGAATATTAGGTACATAGCTAGATCAGGCCACATGCACTAAATAATGATTGAATACATTTTGCATCTTTTGTATACTATTTGTTGTATTCAATTGTTCGATCGATATATGTGCATGCAAGATCTATTAAATATTTCTTGCAGCATTCATGGTACCATGGGCAGAGGTAAGGCTACGGCCCAGCCCATCTAAAGTAAATAATATTTGAACAAGCTGCCAACTCATTCCTGCTGGGAACATACCCTTGTGTATTTATTTATGTCATGCATAAATGGCAAGTGTCATCTACTCAATTTGCACTACAAAGTGAAAACAACTTTGAAAACGGTATACCGATAATTCTGCCTGCATGCACAGCTTTGTTCAGCACGTCCTAGTGCAAAGGACTAAAATAGCATGCATGGGACCTGTAAGTGCAAATATAATAGGACCCCTCTGTGCACCTCTGCACCTGACCCCGTGTATTTCTTAAAGTGCTGAAAACACATAGTATACTTTTCAGACTATCCTTATTTTGCATTCGACAACTTGTAGTTTTCCATTCTGAATGTGGAAAGTAAAAGAACAATGATATTCTTTTGGATTAACATGTTTCTATACGTATTTACATATTATCAGGTTGCTTTGCTAAGAGGTTTGTGTACTTTTCAATTAAACACTGTAAGGCAGTATTACAGTATTCTTTGAAAGCTAACACTTAAATATATCTATCAAGTCGAGCTCAGAATGTATGTTGTCAAGTGCCTAGTTTGCAGAGGGTGTTAAAATCCTAAATACGATGCTTAAACAACATGTGTAATCTCACTGTGACCTAAGTGCAGAACGTGGAGTCTAAAAAAGTGAGGAAGTTCACACGAAAAAAAGGCTGCTTTACAGTGGGGCAGCTTCTATGAATTCAGGGATACACATGGTGTTTCCTTGTACTCCCCAATTAGTGGTCCCCGATGCTGCCACCTAGAATTCTGTTACTATTCAAGTAGCCATCCCTCTGTTCCCATATCACTTAATTGGACATGCAGAAATATAGTCTCACTAGCAAGTCACTGCACCAGAGATTGCAGCGTAGCAGAATGACATTAATTTCCTGCCCTCTTTCAGCCAGTCTCCAACGTTGTCTGGGCTGTTCAGAGTACTACGCCAAAAAGGAATGAGTGAAACTTGTTGCGATGCCTGGTTATGCTATGGTATAACACACCTTCTCACTATTTCACTGTTTATGAGCTTCACTGGCTCTGAAAGCAGTGGGCAAGGGGACTGACACAGGGAAGGTAGGAATGCATTCTTGCAATGCCGATGTTTGCAGATCTGAAAAGATAGGCCTGTCTGTAGAGTGTGCGTTTTTCTTCTTTTCTTTTTTTATCTTGTCTAGAGCAGTGGTTAATTTGCACTTCAGATTGCTAATATACATTTCCTGTGTGGTTGGCTGTCATGTCTGTCAGAGTAGTGCTTAAGGGGTGTGGAGAGCTGTATTGGCGTATCTGTGGTGGGTTAATGTAGTGTTAAGGGACATTTCGTGTAGGCGTTTGTCGTAGCTCGGTGCCAGTGTTGTGTGTCGAGATGTGTTGTTAGGCATGGGAATGAGATACTTGGAACCTCAGTATCTCATCAGTTTCCTGGGCCCTCCCTTCTGACAGCCCACTAACACCTCAAAGATGCTGCAACTGAAGTGCCACTCAGTCTTGCAGGGAATTGTGGTGGAATGCAGCGGGGCTTGCACCATGACCTTCCGGCTGATACATCCAACTATGCACCACAACCCAACCACAGGAATGCCATGCAGGCAGTTTCCATCAAAAGGTGCATTTTGTATTTAAAACATATCACGTTTTTGGGCAATGTCACTGGCCCCTTGGCCTTTAAATTGCAGCTTTGGTTGCTAATTTGACCGTAGCTCCCAAAAACATTCCTTTTTGGAAACCGGGAAAGGGACACCTTACACGTTGGGAGACCATACAAGTAAATTATAACTGCCCACATAACGTCTCTGAAGGTTGCCCTCCGCCCTTCTTTGATGTGTTAGTCCCCCTGAAGTTTCCTGTAATTTGATAAAACCATGGTGGCAGTTTACACGAGCCTTTGAAAGTACGAGTTTTTCATATCTTCATGAATTGTTGTGACACCTTTTGTCGTTATACTGCTGCGCGTGCGTGGATCTCGGGGATAGGCTTGTCTGCAAAATGCCCCTTGAAAAGAGTTGGGAAGATTCGTTTTTTTCAGTTCAGCGTCCGTATGGAGGACATCCTGTGAAGCACGAATGGTTTGTGCGACTGGACAATCAACAGGTCTATATTTCATATTAACAGTAGGTGTTCCGTTTGTTAAATAGTATTAGGCTTTAGCAAAGCAATTCTTGGTACATCTTGACCTTTCGTACACGGTTGTGTGGAAAAATGGTATTGCTGTATCAGAAGGTTTGCGGTAAACCCTGTTGGTAAATGTTTATTTTTATTTTTTATTATAGTTGGTTTGGTCTCGACCAAAATCGAGACCTTTCAACTTTTAGAAAAATTAAAAACTCATATACACAAATTTACAACAATTTACATAATTGGCATATATACAAGATAAATGAATAACAAAAGGTGATTAGATCTTTACATGTAGAAAACAAATTTAAAACATTACTCATTGTGGAGTTTCAACACTAGATCTTACAAAATGTATTTTGCTCACAAATCAGCTTTTTGACAGTGCATACATCGGTATTTTGAGCTGATGTAAATAATTAACCACGGCATATCTTACAGCCTTTCTGGTAGTGTGAAGTAATAAGACCCATAGGTTTTCTGGGGTCAGGATCTATTGGGCCAAAAATAAGGGTTTGAAGTGAGCATAGCGAATTGACAATAGGCTATCACATTCTGTGCACAAATGCTGAAGGGTTTCTAAATGTTGTTTACAGAATCGGTAGGGTAATTGGCTATTAACATTGTCCCGTCAATTCACCACTTCATTGGTCAACCACAGATTTAACCTAAATCTCATAAATCCATTCCGGTGGCTTGAGTTAGGAAACCTCACCATATAATCGGCCACAGTATTGTAGCATTTAAGTGCGAATGGAAAAGCCTCAACATTTTTATAGTTTACACAAGCCAGGCGTGCCCGGATCCAGTCAACTTCCCAGATTTTTGATCTTGCTTTATCTGGGTTCTCCAATAATAAGGTTGGATCTATCTGAGCTTTCCTTAGAATTGACTGGATTTTTTGTCGCCATGCTTTCGGGAAAGTATCCATAGAGTTTAGTAGGTACATAGATATGATATTGGTAATCCCTGTTGTGGCTTGATTTAGGAGGCATTTGCGGTATAAGGCACATAGGTTCCATTTATAGATTGCATATAGGGAGATTAATCCTAGCTCATGTCTTACAAGTGGTAAGGGCTGCGAAGTTGGTCGCTGTAAAATTTGCCTCCAAAAACGACCTTCCCTGATGGCCCAATAGGTGTATGAAATAATATGTCGGGTCTCAGCACCATACAAAATGACAGGTACCAGTTTTTGCTTATAGTATGTAAGAATCGGTAAGAGAGAGAATTTGCAATATCTCGCCTTAATGATCTTAGCTTGTGAGATGCACATTTGGAGTTTGTGGAGCCCTCGTTTATTGTACTGGTCATGGGCACACAGATTGGAGGTGGTGATGCCTAGGTATACATAGATATTAGTAACAGTAATCTTACTGTTCTGAAGAGGCCAATGATGCTGAGCTAGGCTTTGTTTCCTAGTGCCAAATTGGACGACATTTGTCTTGGCAATGTTAATTGTTATACCATTTGTTTTTGTATAACCATCGAGGGCACCTAGTAATTGTTGTAAGCCTTTAGGAGTGTGCAACATCAAGACCATGTCGTCAGCATACAATTGCCATTGAATCTGAACTCCCATTAGCCTCGGAGAGTCAGATGTGAATTTGCTAAAGCTACGCTGGATGTCGGAAATAAAGAAGTTAAACAGGGCTGAAGCTAGTAAACAGCCTTGCTTCAGGCCTCTAGCTGTTGGAATGGGAGGAGTTAGTAAGCTACCGTTGGTGAGTCGTACTTGAATTATAGTATTGGTATATAGTTGTATTATCCATTTTAGAATGTGCCACGGACAATCAGCATCTACCAGTTTCTTATACAAAAGCTCTCTTGGCATCGCATCAAACGCCATTTGAAAATCAATAAAGGCGAGATACAGGGGCTGTTTTCTTTGATCGGCTGGCTGGATGAGACTTGACAGGGTGATGATGTTTATACCAGTGCCTATTCCTTGTAAAAAACCCGTTTGATATGGATCTCGCAAGTTACTCCTCTGTAGCCATGTATTACATTCTTTCAGGAGAAGTCTGGCAAACAATTTGCCAGGACAATCCAGTAATGCTATAGGCCTATATGATCTAGGATTCTTGTGATTACCTTTTTTAAAAATCGGGAGGATAATGGACTTTTTCCAGGTTTCAGGGATAGCACCAGATATCAACACTTGATTGAAAATACGGTTAAGAATGCCTGCCCATTCATCAATATGCATTTTTAACATGGAATTGTGCAGCCCATCTGGGCCAACTGCCCGGGACGAGCTCAGTTTCAAGATGCACAGTCTAAGATCATCAATATCAAACGTGAGTTCCTTTGTAGCTGTTGACAGATTGAGATCTAGTTGCATGTCGGGGAAGGGAGGGAGATATAGTTTCTGAAAATACAACTGCCATGTCTCAGATGAAATCGAGTTGATTTGCGCTACATGTTGAGGGATGTCAGCTGTACGGTTAAGCAGGGCCCAGATGCCAGCTGTGGATTTTGAAACTAATTGTTTTAGCATAGCTATCCCCTCAAATTCGTACATCTTGGCTCTTTTTATCCTGAGCCATTTTTTATAATTTCGCTTGGCTGCTCTGATTTTTCCAGCCATATCGGATCTCTGCGATGTCCGTAAATATCGAATTTCCTGTCTCAAGTCAGATTTTCGATATTTTATTTTTAAATCATAGGAATGATTATGTCGCTGTTTAGTCAGCCCATCGTTAGTAATGACTCGGGTGAACATCTTGATGGCAGTTGTATAGTCTTTAACCACATGACTACTCTGATACATAGTCTCTAGTTTATAATCTAGAGTTCTCAGTTTCTCTTTGTCCCAAGACAATCTGTTTCTCCCGTTGTTCACAGCAGCACCAATTACATTCATGTTAAACCAATGCATCATTTGAGTATCAATAATCTGTAATGACAATTTGAGTTTGTGGTGATCACTTAGATCAGTATTGATCACTTGTAACTCTTGGACTGAGTTAAAATTTCTGGCATTGATATAGATATAATCGATTATGGCATGTTGGGCACCCCTCTGCCAGGTGGGCTGGGCAGGGCAATCACCCCTCACATTGCCATTTACCATTACGAAGTTGTGCTCTCCCATAATTAAGGACCATTTTATTTCATCTTCTGGTAATGGAACAACCCCCTCTGAAATAAGATGTAAATTAAGGTCACCCAATATCAGAGTGTGTGTCAAGGTGGGGTCAATGGCAAGTGCATCTAATATTTCCACAAGTTGTTTAAAGAAATCTTCTGAGGATAATGTGCTACTACACCAATAGATGTTAACAATTGCTATTCTTTGATGAATACCAGATAGCTTTACCACCTGAAATGATACAGAGGGAACCTTACACTCGGTTGCCTCTAAATCACAGGTCTTTTTCACTGCTAGTATCAATCCTCCTTTGGGTCTGCCCTGAGCACCTTTTTCTGCAGGAGTAAATAGTATGGTGTGTGAGTCCCAGACCGGTGGTAAGACAAGCCATGTTTCTTGAAGGGCAACAATATCACTGTCAATTAGGTCTCCATTTCTTAGAGAATTGAGATGGCTGTGACCCCGTGTATTCCAAGAAATTAGGGTCAAGACCTTGGTATCATGGCATAGTTATGCATGTCTGGTCTGATCCATTAAATCTTGATGGGAGGAGCTATTGGAGGTTGACGTGAATATGTGTGACATATGGCCCTGTAATGTTGCAGGACCAGACATTGTTTCTTGTGATAGAACAAACCCTATGTCAAATAATGCCATTCTAGCCTGCCACAAGGTTTCAGCTACCAATGAGGATCGAATATATATGCGGGCAACAGACAGGTCAGTGTGGTTCGTGAGCTCAATTTGTTCAATATCCAATGACGAGATGGCTGACAGAGCAGGGATTTCTGCACAGATGTTAAGGATGCTAGATCGATTCAAATCATAAGACTTAAATGGTGTTTCTCTACATTTAATTATAAAGCGATGGTGAGATGGTTCTTGCTTGGCTTTGGTTTGTGCAGATCGCTCTCTTGACAACATTGGTAGCCTTCCCCGGGGAAAGGGCCCTTCTGTCTTGGTGAGTGGCAATAGTTGTCTGGGCCCCTGTATTAGGGGCTTGAGCGAGGGAAACCCCTTTTCTGTTAGTTTAGATGAATTAATCTCATTTGATTGGTGGATAAAGGCTTCGATGGGGGCCTTGATCTCTTCACGTAGCTCTTGTCAAGAAACTGAGGTCTGATTAGAGACAGGAGGAGGAGGGAGAGCAGAAACCTGAGGTGGATGTGAAGAGTTCAACTGAGGATCAGAACTGGTATTGCGCGTCACATATGCCTCCACTAAGGCTGTAATTTGATCCTCCACATTTTTCGTAAAACAGTCATCTTTTGGAAGGGCTAACTGGACCACTGAGCTCTGGATTGACTGGCCATCAGACTGCATGCTTTGTCTACTATCAAGGTGTGAGAGGTGAGCCTTGACTTGGTCGCCCACAGTTTTTGGATACACAGTATCACAATGTTCTTGTCTTGCTATCTGAGGGGATTTATTTGGCAAAAATGTCAGGTATGATTCAATAGATTTCTGAACCTGAGCCTGAATTGCCATCAATATCGGAGCGCTCTGGCCTCCAGATGGATAATTTAGAGGCTCCGCTAATGCTGTTGCAACAGCAACTGAGGAGACCGGAGATGTTACTTTGGAGGTTTTTGACTGAGTTTCTCGCTGTTCGTTATTACATTCAACCATCTGCACTAGATCATCCAATGGTTTGTGTGGAACAATCGGCATGCTCAATGCAGTTGCCTCAGGATTCTGGGTGCCAATATCAGATATGGAAATATTCATCTGATCAACCGATGAGTCCACAAGATTTTTCCATTTTTTCCCTGCCGTTGATTTTGCGGCAGGAGTTTTAGATTTAACGGATTGGACTTTTCTTCTTTTGGTGTGCCGTTGTGTTGTAGATTTAGTAGAGGTCGTGTTAAAAACCTCAAACATATTCTTTGACATTAAGGTACAAGAAGATTGACTTGTTTGAAGGCTAGTGACAGGTACAGGAACATCTACATGGCCATTTGACACTGCTACAGCGACAAGCACAGACGCAGAAGCTTCTTTGAGACCAGTTGATAATGCCATGATAGAGCCTTCTGATGTCTTATTAGTACTATCAACAGTAGTAGTATCTCGAATTGTACTGGACGGTTGGTCGGACAGAGGCACCATAGGCAAATTGGATTGAATTGTTTCTAATCCAGTGTGTGAGATGAGATTACCATCTGGCGTCAGTGTAGAAACTGCTTGAGTGATTTTTGATCTCACTGGTTCTTGGATCTGCTCAGATGAATTGGGTTGTGTTATGATTTTTGAGTATACGGAAAGCAGGTGCTCAAGACTGATGGACTGTTTTGAGATTTTTGCATCTAACCCCTCGTATAGTTTTGCCACAGCTAACAGGGCTGTGTTCATCGCTGCCAACGTATTGTTCAGGGCAGGGGCCTCTGGAAATGAGTATCTCTCCCTGTGAATGGGGTTAAGAAAGAAATCGGATACTCGAGGGACCTGATCAAAACGTGGTTGTCTCGAGGTAGGTGCTATGAAGGAGGCTGCTTCCTCAATTAATTCGGAGGGAGACAGCGGGTATGTTACAGGAGAGGCTATTGGTTCTGCTGATGCTGTACTGTCATGAGGCAACACAGGTGATAGAATTTCGCAAGTTGTACCAAAATGACTATTGGGAGCTTGCTCTAACTGAACTAAATCACCGGTATTTGAGCACACATATAGAACTTCTTCTGAACGCTCCTCAGTTCGATTAGAGAGGTTCATGAATTCAAGATCCACCTCCTCTATTTCTCCAATCATAGTTAGCTCAGTGTAAGCCTGTCTCAATTTGTGTTGGGCCAGAACTGAACACTGAACCGGTTGTGGCATGGTGTCTCCTAGAAAAAGGGCTGTGACAGGTCGTAGGTCACCTGCAGCACAAGCTGCTATCAGCGTGTTATCAGTGGGAGCACCATGCGAGTTGGATTCTCGAGATGGTATATCAGAGGCTATTGTAAGCATGGGGTCAGGATTTATAGGGCCAGACGGCTGGTCTACAACATCAGCTCTCGTGGAAACAGATTGTATTGTTGGAGGCGAGTGGCCAGAGTGACCCTTATCCTCAGATGTAATCCCCTCAGATTGACATGATTGAATGTCATCAGGAAGTGATTGGGTGCGCTGAGTTGTAGCCCGCCCCACACATGGTAATAGACTTGTTAGTCGAGGTTGGAGTAAAATTTTTCTCATGCCGTTCTCACGCCTTGCCTCTATCAATTTCATGCGGGTCTCTAGAGTGGGCAGCATGCTGGTGGTCAGAGTGTACGGAATCATACAATTAACCACTAAATGCAGAAAACAGAATGGGAAAATAAACTAAAATAAAAAGGGATAGAAATTAAACTAAAAAGTAGAAAGTAGGTAATACCTGCGACCTGGACCGCGCGACCCGCGAACAGCAAACAGTACTTATAGTACTTGCCGAGTGCGCGCGCGGGTGCGCTATGACGTGGGATAATGAAGGGCCGAGTCGAGCGGGCCTGTTTGGGAGGGGCGTGGCCAAGGTCTGCAGTAGCCCTTGAGGAAACACAAACAGAGAAAACTATATAAGTGTTCAGCAAAGATAATAGGTGGTGAAACACATACACGACGTGCACAACATAGTTTCTAACTGAAAGTACACACACCACGTGCACAACGTGGTTACTAACTGAAAGTGCACAACGTGCGCCAAACACAGTCACCTTTGTCGGTTTCTATTAGTCCAGGCAGTTCGAGTGCTGCAAAAAAGGACATCCTCCTGATGAGAATGCAAGGCTGTTTGTACGGCAGCTATCCACTGTAAAGAACGGGAAAGAGACAGAAAACGCTCCGGATTCAAGTCCTGAAATGGTAAATGTACAACCAGCTATCAACATCAATAGGCAGAATTATAGCGTAGCTGAAAAGGGGAACTTTGTAGTGCCCAGTTTCATCATCAAGTTATTTTTCTGTACACTGCTTGTTGGGACTTGCAGTTTAATTCACCCATTAAAAATGCGGGCATATATTGTCATGCATGTCAAGTGCAAAACTGGCACTGTCTGCAGGGGTCGCCATGGAACTGCAGCTGTGTCACTGCCTCAGCCATGTTTAATAAACCTAAGAAACAGATGACATATGTGATCCAGCGCAAGACGTGCCAGCAGGATCAATAGTTTCTGGCGATTAGAAGCTATTATGAGTACTCCAAGCCTTCATGCTGTTCACTTTTGCAGGGCTCTAAATATTAAGCAAACATCATGAATGCTCAACCATACTTCACACGATTTCAAGGTTTCAATTCGAAGCCCATGCCTTCTTGGAATGCTACACAGTGCCCCCACTTTCTTCTGTTACAAGCACTTGAACGGCAATACATTTAGTAGAATGGGAGAAGTCAGGGTGTGGATCTGCAGGAAAGGCGCCATTTTGAGAGCAGTTAAGCACCAGAAGTCTTCAGCAGGACTGCAATAGGCCAGTGTTTGTTGGATATAGATATTGAATGTAATGCATAGCAATCTAAAATACCTTTCTTTACCACTCTTATTCCCCGTCCCAGTCAACATGTTCGATTCTTTACATTCAACCTGCGAAATCGGTCCTCTACAAACTGCATGGAATTGACTTACTGCTGCGCAATTATGCAAAATGAAGTGAGGACCTTTGAACTGTTCGATAAAGTTATTACTGTCCACATACTTTATCAAGTTCCTAGTTTTCTAGGGGCAGAGGTCACCAATCAATTCCAGGAGGGAAACAAAATCATTATAATTATATCTCGACGAGACTCTTTTGCATCGTAAACAAAAAAAAAATCATATGAAAAAATAGCTTATTTGCCTCGCTTTTCCTTTCAGGCTTTCATATAATCACATCTCTAGCGTAAAAGATGTTTGCTAAACAGGTACAGAAAGCAGAAGTACAAAAGTATAAAACACAAGGGGCCCGATTCTGAAAGTAAAAGAAATAGCGCAGCGCCTGTGTGGTTGTTTCTTGTGTTATTCCAAACAAGATGCAGGTTAAATTATTCATGAAGCAGAGCTCGTTTCTGCGGGGCTGTGCCCCATAACAAGTGATGAGCTGGTCAACCGCCTTGATGATATGAATGCCATGAACGCGCTCGAGACAATAATGTATACTGTGCTGCCAGCACCCATAGTGTTGGGAAAGCCTGTCCATACACAAGTCAGAGAAAAGAAAAAAAAATCATTTGTATATCTGTTTGAGGGATAGAAATGAAAGTAGGACAGCAGTAGATTATAAGAGCGGGAATAGAATTACCACCAATTTGGCCAGATACTACAAACAATACTAATAAGGCCCTGTAGGCCTGATTTATAATTGTAAATTCACATCCAGGGATTACATTTTGAATGTTTCTGGAAGGGTAGTATACATCTGTAGCTATGCAGTAATAGTAGACGAAATAAAAACAATTTCCCTCCACTCAACCTCCTGTGTATATCACATGTACAATGGCAATGGTACAATGTAGCTATATTAGTTTGTTGGAAAGATGAGGTGTAAAATACGAAAGGCAGACATTCAACAAAGAGCAATCCAGCTTCATGCTCTCCAGGCACATTATATATGGCCCATTGCAATACACCCATGATTGCACTGATATTAGAGTTAAAACTTCACTGTTTCCTAGAAGAAAAATGTAAGTCAAACTCTGCCACCTGATCACCGTTTCTCAAGTGCATGGGCAGTGCTTTACTAAAGCATGGTTGCAGTTAATTCACTCCTTGGCATCTTTTTGTCCATTATATGGCCATTTTACCATCTTTATTCTTCTCAAATCTTTTGCCTGCGTTTTTTTAAAACCTTTTTTTCTGATATAGACATGCAGTGCATGGTAGACATAGCACCGTGTATTATACCGTACAAATCTCACATAGCTCAACATAAACAACAGGAGCTCAATTGACAACAGATCATATGGCAGCACAAACAAAGATAAAATAAAAATAAAATAATCACAGAGTTGTACATTACATATTCTGCAATACAGTTAATTACGAGGTTTCACCCGCCCCGGCTCCCCTCGTCAGACCGGCAGCTGCTAAGTTTATCCTAAGTGGATTCCTTATAACCTTGGGTCTGCATATTGCTGCAGCCGTAAACCCATAGCCCACCTCCTTTTCGTTAGTGAATATAAGTTTGTGCTGCCGCTCATCGCTGTTAGGAGCATATTTGGGTTTCCAATGCTTAAGCATACATTTCCTTGCAACAGCACATGCAATGCTGAAGAAAGGACGTGTGACCGCAGAAACTATACCTATATCACCCCGTGAGTATTGAAGAGGAATCAACGACAGCAGGATATCCAGCGGGATATACAGTATATCATCCACTATAGTCACAATTCTATGCCGAAATGCTTGAATCGGAGGTTGCGGGGGGTGGGGCATCCCCAATACATATGAATTGAATAAGCTGGTATCCTGCGACATTTCCCAAAGTCACCACTCACTCCTCAAAATAATTTGGCCAGCTTGGCCGGAGTGTAGTGCAAATGGTTCAATATCTTGAACTTCTGAGACCAGCATTCATGGACACAGTTTTAGTCAGCTGAAAACACCTACCCCTTTTCTCATCTTCCAAACACATTCCCAAATCCTTTTCACACCTTGCCGTATCATATTTTTCTATTTAATGTGAGTCTTCAGAAGGCTGTACAATGTAGAGACAGCCTGCCTAATCCTATCACCTGCAACTATTGCAGTGATACATCCGTGAGTATCTTGCTCGATTGGGAAAGAAGGCTATTAGCTGCGAAATGCTGCCTTCATACAATAGGACTGCAGTACCCTAAGTGGATCGCAAACCAAGGTGCCTGCTTTTCTAAAGGATGGCCTCTGCTCTTCGGTTCTCTATAACAACTTGAAAATGACTGCTGATAGCATCAGAGTCATCCCCCTTTTGGTATCCAATAAAGGATCACATAGTCTTATTTAAACATGCTCTTGACTTCTAGTATTTGAATTCATGGCCACTCAAAACGGAGCACCAAAACGAAGCATTTGCTCGTCTGGCATGTGGCTTCAGTGTTTTTACCAAATGCATGCTGCAAATCTACTAAATGTGAAAGTATGGTTTTGTTTCAGGAAGTTATGGACCTGCCTCAACAACAAATGAGGGGTGTCAGGTGGTGGCGGGGAGTATTTCATTTTAGCCTCTGGCTGTGTGTACTGTGTTAGCTGAGTTGGAGGCTTTTGGGAGAGACTGGTTTAGTTTTCTTGGAGAAACAATCAGATATTCTAGTCATTGCCCCATTTGCCTAATGACTGACAAATTGTGCTCATTGCCTCAACATGCAAAAGTTACAGCTGAGGTTTGGGTTAGCTCACACTCTGCCAACCGACAATTTAAAGAAGGCAAAATGTGCACATTGGTTCTACAAATCTCAGGCAACCCTTTCCCTAAACTAAGAAAACTTGCTTCCCATAACCCCTAGCACGTAGTATGTGGAAATGAGCACAATCAACCGGATGTCCCCTTCCGTCATCTGCAAATTCCCAGTTCCTTGTTGTATATGGGGTACGGCGAGAGAGAGAGAGAGAGAGAGAGAGAGATACAAAGAGGGAGAGGCTTTAACATTGGTTTATAAGGGTGCCAACCCCTACACCCCTCACCCGAGTACAGATAACATTATAGGTGGTTCAAATGGTTCAATTATTGCAGAAATCAGGATTATATTGCCTTTATGTCAATGTAAAAAGTGCACATGGCACTGCACATATTTAAAATGATCGAGGAAGTGAAGGGTGCTTTAAATATCACACACATATCATGAGTATATAAAAATATATTATGAATAAGGGATACAAAGTGACAAATGTTTAAATAAATCATTAATGGCTCCCTGAAGGATTAATACAGTAGACAGACAGAGATATATTTCAAAATGGATTTTCCAGTACAAAATGGTGGCTAGTGTTAAAGCCAGGTGTGGAAACCAATGACTCATGCTGATAAGCAACGGAGACCGATGGTCTTTGGAAACATCTTGCAGAGAGATAATTGAGTTTGGGAGGTTAAACTTGGAACTTGGCAGGAAAAGCAGACAAGATAATGATGAAACTTGGATACATTTATATATGTTGTTAATAAGGAGAGCATACTGAACTTTGTATAGACCAATTTGACAAGACTAGCTGCAGTATTTGGCATAATATAATATAGGTTATTTATTTCTCCATGGTATAAAGACACTAACTGACTTGGCAAGGCCTCGAGAAGCAGATGAGGGATTGACAGTGATGTGATGAACTTGTTTTTGGCAGGAGTTAAAGAATGTCATAAATGTGTCTAGCAGGGGCTAAAATAAGCTTATCAGTTTGTGCGTCACAAGAAATTGTTAATGCCAATCATGAGTAATGTGGGATTGGTGTACAAACGACTATAAAAGCAGGAGAGAGGCATAATGTCTTTGAGAGTCTGTCTAAAGTGAGTCTTGAAAATCCATCCAATGAAAATGGCTTAGATACTCTTAGATGTACCTGCTTTTTTCTTTTACCTATGTCTCTGAGATTTATCCATAATATGACATAGGCTTGATGAGAAGAAGACCCTCTGTTCATTGGCAAAGTGCACATGTGACATAGGAGCTCTCTGCATAGGCCAGTGTTATGAGCATTGGCTGGACATGAGGGTATTTTGTTTATTGTTTTTCTACTATAACTACTATTGCTTTGCATTGACTTCCATTTCTTTGTTATGACTACGTATAGCATGTTATTATTTTCCATATTTGGTGTCAGGATTGTCTGCAGTCCAGTGCCAACTTGCCCATTCTAGTCTCTTACTGCTTCCTGCACTGACACATTCAAATTCTAATTGCAATGCACAATACTCATATCAACTAAGCCATCCACATAGGGCAATTGAATACACCACCAAACAGATATTAAACACTAGAACACTGCACATCTTCCACCAACCTACATACCACCAGCCCAATTAATACATCCCAAAACTACAGGCACATGAGGCTTCCCTTTCAATAAAAATGTATTATGCTTTTGGCAGTTATGGGAATCCACAGCCATTTTGTTCCCAATATATAGCTCTATCCTTACATGATTTCACTAAAGCAGGAGCCTGCAAAACATCTGGAGACCCAAAAATTGCATATCCTTGAACTAAAGCATTGCATTGCTTGTGTGAATTGGTCTTCTTGTGTTCCTTCTGTAGTCTGAGGTTGTGCTTCTTTGTAAGGTCTGATTGGCACACCCAGCCCCACCCTTATTTATAAAGCCAAAAGAAACAAAAAAAGCAAATCAGATTGACTTAGCTTTTTATGGATTCTGTGGGACTATGGGGCTATGTCCTAAAGAATATGTGCTGCACATTCTATGTGCTTTGTGTGATTTAGTATATTAGTACTAATATGTAGTAACATTGCAGCATGTGCTGTGTGTGATTTAGTATATTAGTACTAAAATGTAGTTTTGAGGGTAAACCCAGGGTGATGCAAGCCTTAACATCCTAACGTATAGACATAACAGCTTTTCTTGCAAAGGTTAGAATCAGAAAATAAAGCAGAAATGAAAGGGTGAACAGCTTGTTGCAAGGTGAGATGCATGATGTAACAAGATGATGAGGGCTTGGGAAATAAACATGGTAATTGTTCATGCAGGGATACAGGAATAGAGGATGGGATGCCTCGATTCTTTTCGAGCACAGGAAGAAACGAAGGGCAGGGATCCAGCCTGCAAAAAACCATAGGGCATCGGTTGATATCAAAAGGGGATGAAACGGCTGCTAGAAAGACCTGGAAGATTCTCAAATGTTCCGACACATGATACGTTGGAAGTGACTTCATGATAGGTGTGTAAAAAGGTTCAGAATCCTTATGTGGTATACAAGAGAGGGATGTTCTAGACAGGGGTTTATAATTGGTGGTCTGCTGTAAGGAGGGGTATTTTGCCTGAGGTCTTGCTACATGGTGTGAGGGCCTAGTTTTTTAAGTATGTTTTTTGCCTACTTTTTAACTTGGACTGAGCTTTATCAAAATATGAGCAAGGTCTGGATTGTTTGTCGAATTTTGGAAGAGTTCTGAGACTTACGAGTAAAAGAATTCCCTGGGCCCTTAAGGGGAGTGAGCAATGAGCTTTTGTCACCTGTGCTTTTATCGAGTGTGCTGTTCCGAGCATGATCAAAAGACTGAGGCCTTGAAACTTGCTGTGAGCTGTCTTTTAGCTGACAATATCTGTGTAGCTCGCAGCGTGACAAAGTACTGAACAGCGTAGTATCCTGGGATCATCAGCTGGAAGGTGGGGGCATCTGCAAAATGGAGCCGAGACTGCATACAGACTGGAAGGGTTGGGTTCACCAAAGTCTCAAATGAAGTAGAGTGAGTATTAATAAGGACAACATTAGCTGGGAATTTCTTGCAGGGGTAATATGGCAAGGTGTCAAACTGATCCAAATGGTATAGCTCCCTTCATTTCTAAGGTACTGAGGGATTAAGGTAGTTTCCTGAATTAAAATGTGTTATTGGGGTTGTTTTTCTATGCAGGAGGGCCCATTATATTTAATGCCATAGTAATCTGACCTTAACTAAAGGGCAAGGGGTGCATGAGAATTGAAGCTGTATCTAAAATGCATTTGCTTTCAGTACTAGCTGGGGTTTAAGGGCTGTGCTGAACGGAAGTACAAAGTGTTTATTTTCTTAATTTTTTCATTGCCAATGTTTGTTTCCAAGGTCTCTAAACTCACCTCTCTATCAGTTTTGAGGTTGTTTGATTGCCTACATGTGGATTTTTCTCTGATGAATGAATGTAAAAAAGCCTAAGTGCAGAAAGGTGAGAATGTGTGCTGGCTATCATTGGGTCTGGTTGTATTGTGCATCCTGTTCAATGTCCAATGCCAGGAACATGGTGTGTGTCTGGTGCAGTACAAAGCTTACTGGGGTGTAGCCTAGCCTGTGGTAAAAATGTGGAAAAAGGAAAGTGACAGGGAATATATCTAACAAATTTCGTGCGTTGGCCGGTAAAGATTTTGGCTAAGTACATCAGAGAGGCAATGCATATTATAACTGCCATAGTGTGCTGTGCAGGGCATACTTTGAATTGCTTTGGTGAATAGTGTTGTGTGTTAAATAGTTTTAACACACCAGGCATTATGCAAGCACACATGGCAGAGATTAAAGTGTCAGATTGGTGCAAATATGCAGATACTACATTTGTTGCACTAGGTACATGGAGTTCAGACACTTTAAGTGTATGGGAAAACATGAATTGCTGAAATTGGTAAAGAGAAACCAACAAACTTATTTGAAGAGGGTATATTATTATATATATTTGCACAGACACAATAGTCAATCTGCTAGGGATAAACATTCATTGGAAAGCGAACGGTTTTGATTAATGTCAGAAGATGATACAAAAGTGAAAACAATCCCTGATTACAAAGGGAAGGTCACAGACGTAAATGATTTAATAATCAAACTGAGAAAAGTGAGCTCAGCATTTGATAAAGATGAGCAAGATGTACATGCCCAACGCAGTGAGGTGAAATGGCAGAATTCAGATTTCTGAAAGCAAGTTCTGAACTCAACACACACAGAGCTGCAGGGCATAACTGTATCTGGGACTGTGCCCAGTTACAGTCTGGGAACTCTCTCAGGGGAAGCACGCGTACCTGGGACTGGCATGTTGCATAGTGAGAGTCAAGCTGTGCCCTCTTCTGCTAAACAGAGAGAGATGGATCTAAACAAAGCTCATTTCAATCCACTTAAAATTATGAAGTCTCTTAAGAGTTTAGTTGAATCTTTTAGAAAAGGTTTGAATGTGACACTTAAGGAACATTTGGAATGTGTTTTGGAAATATATCCCACTTTGAACATTCTGAAACAACAATCTGCCTGATTCATGGAATTATTTGTGTGAAAAATGCAGATTTGCGTGCCTTTCTGTCCGAAAATCCCCATACTTCAAACAGGGATTTTCGGGCACAAAGGCACAGAAATCTGTGTTTTTCACGCAAATAATTCCATGAATCAGGCTGTTTATGTTTTATTTTCTAACCTGACAATTGACCCTGTTCAAGCCAGCTTTATACGTAGTTTTATTGAGCAGGACAATCTACTGTGAGACGATTATCATGGGAGCTAAGGAAATATTTATCTCAGTATAAATCTATTCAAGAAGTAAAACAGGCAGCCTATACTTTATCAGCATGGCACAATGATTCCCCAAGACAGTTCTTACAAACTTTGAAACAAGCATTGTTGAGATTTGATGTGAATTGTGATGTGCACGTTTTGCCATGGATTACATAGAGAAATTCTGGCTCAGTTAGCCTGTGAATTCACTAGGGACAAACGTTTCAATTTGATCTTAGATCAATCCACAAAGATAAGGATAGTAATGTCACACAATGAGAATAAAAGATGGCAAAAGAGACAGTCCCTGCAGTTTTAGAAATCAGATAAGGAAAAAACATGGCTTAGAAACAGCTCAGAGAAGGAATGACTCATTACAGAATCAGAAGGGTGAGGCCATGCAGGGAAAGACAACACCCCAGGCAACTGTATTACAATCCACAAATCCTAGTCAAAGGGACACTTACATTAGTCCCTGGAGTTTTGGAAACTAGACACAAGTGGGGTTTCTTTATGACATGGCAGGATCCTATAACACTAACAGTCAACTACATAATGGCCAATACCATGCGTTGGGAGCATAGAGTAGATTTAACCCTGACACAATGACATATAGCAATCAAACAGGGCCGGGATATGTAGATCGATTAGTAGAAAATGGAAATCAACAAAGGGAGCAGTATCAATCAAATGAGAAACATAATGTGACGACACACCTAGTTCCTATGTTCAGGACTCCTCACAAGGGGATTATCGAAAGATGACAGCCCCATGTTCCCCACCTCCTCTGTCCCCAGAGTTCAGAGTTAGTCTCTACAAAGAAACCAAAATAGGTCAGACCAATGTGAATCCAACCAGTACCAACCTAGAGCACAGAGAGATGATTTTAGGGATCAGGAATGATTCCAGTGCTTAGAAGCACCAGTGAAAATATTAGCTGATCAAATAGGAAGGCTGTACATGGGGCAAAAGCAAGAGCTGAGTGAGAATGCAGAACATAAGAGTAGCATTGCACAGGGCAGCGGTGTGAAGGGCACAGTGTTGGCCCCGTTTTATGAAAGGATTTCCTTGCTGTTTGTTTGTGAAGCCATCCCCCAGCACTTAAGACCCCCTGCTCATATCCGGAGTGGTGAAGCCTGCAGTTGTGTGTAGAGCACGGTGTTGGCGCCACTTGGTGTTTGCACGGAAGAGTGATCAAGAGCCTGAGCAGTGACCCCCCTACAAGAACGTGGCCAAAGAAGCTGCAGAAGGAGCCAAAGACATTGGATACATTAATCACAGACCAAGGACCTACAGAAAGTAAGATTGTCCTTAGTTCTGTGGAAGAGGTCTGGTATATATATATATATATATATATATATATATATATATATATATATATATATATATATATATATATATATATATATATATATATATATCAAACAAACAAGTTTATTCGGATTTCAGTGAAAAAACTTTGTTCAAGGGACGTTATGGTTCCAAGTAAAACCGAAAAACCCCTGAAATTCGCCAGTTATGGTAAGCTAAGCAACCATAACTCGCACCACCACTGTGCACTACTAAGACTAACACCCACGACATCAAAGATGACATCACAAATGTCATTGATGACATCACTGATGACATCACATGTGTATGTACTTTTCATGAAATATGTGTACAAGGGATTCTTATTATAATGTTGCGAAAAAAGTGTCAAGGATCATTGCAATAAATATCATACCCTAATTAGTGCATTGAACGATGCTGTTACACCTTTTTGCCGATGGCAGCTTTGGTCGGCATTGGTCCCTGTGTGGAGCTATGATTCGAGGAAGCTCCGATATAGCAAGAGAATCCTATGCCAGCAGTCTAGTTGTTTCACGTTGCCGTCAGAAACACGTGATCAGTCATTTGATCCCTCTTAAGGAACCCGGAACTCCGCTTCAACGCGTTGCTTCTGCTAAATGTGATGCTCCGTAAATTTGCTAAGATTCAGAACCTCGAACCCTATTCTATCGACAGCTATTCAACTCTCTTTTTCTCACTAACACTCCTTTTTGTTATAGGATTGTATCTTGTCTCGGCCTGCTCACTTCCTCTCCTTCGTTCAGTCCAGGGAATTCCCTCGTCTCTTCAAGCAGGGCTCTCCATTTGATATTCCGCTCTAGTCAGAAGATCCGCCTATCGGAAGTAAGTCCAATTCCTACATTTGGTCTTTCTTTTCTTTGTTTAGTACCACACTTACCATTCTCCCTTTGTCAGTTGTTACCCTCCTCTTTGGACTACCACTCCTTCAACTGCCCGAGAAGAACCATTGGAAGGATCTAACTCCAGTCATATCCAAAGTTAGTTACACACTTTCCTCATCAATTTACCCTTTATTCTGCTTTTCTTATACTTATCTGTGATTCTCGTTCTGTAGGTCTCTTTCCACTTCACCACATAGTGAAGGGCCATCCTGAGAGACAACCAGTCCTGACTTCTGGAGTCTTTCCTTATAAAAAGGCTGATTCAAGATCTCCAGGGTTTTCTTCCCCAGAGGGTTTCCCTGGGGTCCGTGTTTTCCCTCACTGATTCTTTATGTTCGGTACTAGGGGGAACAGGGATTCCCGGGTGACTCTTCTCTTCTGCTGTTGCTGCTCTGAACACGTTGGCATCCGATCAGGTTAGTGTTTTTCTAAATATCCTTTTTGGGAATTGATAACAAAATACCTCAACAGAGTTATAACTGTTACAGATGCATTGATATAAATAGCATTCTATTATGGGGTTCTATCTAGTATACTAAGCTACTCATGCAGAAATATAGCATTGTGTGCAGTGTACAAGCTGAAGGTATAATATTCGTAATGTTAATATGTTGATTAATGAAATAATAATTTTTTTCTTAATAGATTTTTGTGTACTGTGAAATATGTAATAAGTAGCTAATAAAACCCATGTATTATATAATTGCATTACTATAGACAAAACACAAATAGACAAGAACACATACCAATATGGGTATATACAGGGAAGGTGAAGTTAGCAAAAAAGCACATGTAGTAGCAGAAACAATTCATAACCTAAATGATTATGTTCATGCAAATAAATGATTGCTCTGTTTCAAAGCTACAATTTACCCTATGTATATGTATCACTTGATGTGATGGACCCTAGGGAAAGTAGTGTGAGTACAATGTATACAAATATGACCATATACAGGGAAAGTACAGCCATAAAAAACAACAGAACTATCAGAAAGTGCTGATAACTCTATTGATTATCTTTATGCACAAAAAGGATTGCTATCTTTCAAACTTGTGTCTTCCCGTATGTATATGTTTCATATGATGTGACTGGACTCTAAGGGAATTACTGTAAGAACCTACTTGAAGGATATGTCTACAAATAAAATATTTTTTTTAGTTTCTGACTGTTACTGAAGAAAACCATGTGGCCTAGATATGTCAGCAAAAGAAAATAGAGTGAGCCAGACATGTGATGTCATCAGTGATGTCATCAATTTCATTTGTAATGTCATCTTTGATGTCGTGGGTGTTAGTCTTAGCAGTGCACGGTGGTGGCGCGAGTTATGGTTGCTTAGCTTACGATAACTGGCGAACTTCAGGGGTTTTTCGGTTTTAACGTCCCTTTAACAAAGTTTTTTCACTGAATTTCATAGGTTTTTAGTAGCGCAACTTAACCATAACGTCCCTTTAACAAAGTTTTTTCACTGAATTTCATAGATTTTTAGTAGCACAACTTAACAATAATAACTTTGACTTTATGTACATGTAATATGGAACATACCAAACCCCTTCTACTGAATTTTATGTCCGCGAACTTTTTTGATGTCCGCAGACATGTTCGGACAACAGTACCACTACCTAAAAACTCTGGGGGGTATGTTTAATTGTTATATCATAACATAGTAACATTTGAAAAATTCACAAAGCAGCACACATATATTATCTGTAGTAATGCATAGGAAATGTAACCCATATATGTAACACACTAACCATTCATTTAAATACAATATGTTCTAAAATGGAATATACCAAAAGAAGATAAATTGGCTTCCAACAAAATTACCTCACAGACACTCCACAACTAAGAGCAAGACCAGACCTACAGAGTACTCAGAACATATCTTACCTGAAATAGTAAGTGTACTTCATTTTACTCATATATTTATAAACTTTCTGTATTAGATTAAAAAAAATATATTATCTTTTATTTTTCTCACAGAAATGTCTAGTACTCTGGAATGGCTAGAGGAGCATTTCCCACATAAGGAAATGTCAGAAGATAGTGAAACTAATGGTACACACTTTGCAATATAAACCATTTAATTATTATTATTTTATATATATTTAACATATGTATTTTCTTTTGTACAGAGCATACCAAAATAGAAAATACCTCTGAAGAAACTGTTACGGATAACACTCTTGACAGCATAAAAGAAAACATGGATTTATTGTTGACCAATTTTAATAATTTGTAAACTTTTGTTGAGGATCATTTTAAAACAAAAACCTCATACCATTGCCCCACATGTACTTGTCCCCCCTCACCATATCCCAGTCAATTATCCCCAAACCCTCTCCATAACCCAAAACGTTTTGAAGAGACTTCCATCTCTTCTTCACCTGATACCAATCATGTTGAAACCCCTAATTCTCCTGTTTTTGTTTCCGTTTCTGCCTCACCTTCTCTGTCATAAATTGTTAATATTTGTTAAATAAAGTTAAATTTTTATATTTGTGTTGGAATTAGTTTCAGTTTAAAAAAAAAAAAAAAACAATTTAGGTGTCCGCGGACAGCGCGGTTGTTCTGAAATGTTCGTACATAAATGAAAATGGAGGTGTCCTGAAGAACAGTATACCTGTCCATACTGTTCGCTAACAAGTTGAAACTGTTATAGAACACAGGCGGTGTCCTGAAATGTTCGTAAATAAATGAAAATGGAGGTGTCCTGAAGAACACTATACCTGTCTGTAGTGTTCGCTAGCAAGTTGAAACTGTTCTAAGAACACAAGTGGTGTCCTGAAATGTTCATAAATAAACGAAAATGGAGGTGTCCTGAAGAACACTATACCTGTCCGTACTGTTTGCTAGCAAGTTGAAACTGTTCTAGAACACACGCGGTGTCCTGAAATGTTCGTAAAGAAATGAAAATGGAAGTGTCCTGAAGAACACTATACCTGTCCGTAGTGTTCGCTAGCAAGTTGAAACTGTTCTAAGAACACACGCGGTGTTCTGAAATGTTCATAAATAAACGAAAATGGAGGTGTCCTGAAGAACACTATACCTGTCCATACTGTTCGCTAGCAAGTTGAAACTGTTCTGGAACACACGCGATGTCCTGAAACGTTTGTAAATAAACAAAATGGGGGTGTCCTGAAGAACACTATACCTGTCCTTAGTGTTCGCTAGCAAGTTGAAACTGTTCTAAGAACACAAGTGGTGTCCTGAAATGTTCGAAAATAAACAAAAATGGAGGTGTCCTGAAGAACACTATACCTGTCCATAATGTTCGCTACCAAGTTGAAACTGTTCTAAGAACACAAGCGGTGTCCTGAAATGTTCATAAATAAACGAAAATGGAGGTGTCCTGAAGAACAGTATACCTGTCCGTACTGTTCGCTAGCAAGTTGAAACTGTTCTAAGAACACACGCGGTGTCCTGAAATGTTCGTAAATAAACGAAAATTGAGGTGTCCTGAGGATGCTATGTCTGTCTGTATTGTTCGCAAGGAAGTTAAACTGTTCTAAGAACAAACGGTTTTCCGTAACTGTTCGTTTGACGTGTGACGCACTTTTAATTACTTCAGGACCCGAACAGTGTCCGTAGAACATCAACGCGCATGCGCAAACCAATGTCCGTGCATTTGGTGTCCTGCGGACAGGCGCATTCTTCGCGAACATGTTCGCGAAGCGATCATGTGACCGCGCCCATGCTGATCGCGTGTTCTGAAAGCGGACACTGTTCGTGTCCCCGAACAATTTAAAAGTACATTTTCAAGTAATCCACAGTATTTCTCAATAAAAACTCACCATAGCACAAGTCCCACATACTAATCCTGAGTTTCTACATACTTTTTAAAGGTTTTAGAACGTTTTTTTGTGTTCGATCTGTCCACGGACAGCGCGCATGACCGCGAACCGCGTACAAGAACCCCTATAAAAGACCACGCCCTAGAGATTATTCTCATTGTGTTTCTGGCTATTCTTCAGAGCACAGCTATTTTTCCTGCAACTTGCAGATTACACCATCATCGAGATGGCTGCACTACTGCCACCTGATGCTGCACCTGCTTCAGCACCACCCCCACCCCCTCCACCACCACCACCTCCCCAAGGGCCTGAAGAGGGGAACAGGAGTGAGGATGCAGAGGAGGAAGAAGAGGATGACGAGAATGAGGTAGTGGAAATCCCTACTACCCGCACTCAGCGTGAGTCTTGGGTATGGCTGTTATTTACCATTCATGGGGATGGTCCTAAGGCTCGTGCGAACCGAGTCACCTGCAGTGAGTGCAAAATGGTACTCAGTCGCGGGAGGCATGGTTCGTACAGCTTTGGGACCACTACCATGAAGCGACACCTAAGGTAATTTCACTCTGGGGCCATTCACAAGGTTGTACCTTGCGAGGAGCCTAGTAGGTTGATTTCCTCTACTTCATCCTCCGTTTCTGATCCTGTCACCACAAGGAACACCTCTGTGGGACAGCGTCTTCCTCAAGATGCCTCACAGGCCATACATAATGCTGATGACCCTTACCTTTCGACGGTCACAGTTGTGTGTATGTACTGCGACACAGTACTCTGCAGGGGGGAGTGACTTCGTAGTGCTTTTGAGACTATCGTCTCAGAGCACGAGAAGACCTGCTCACTACCCAAATAAAACCCACTCTACATCTTCATCTCTCAGCTCGCCCTTTCTTATCCCTGTGGTTGGTGTCCCCCCTTTACCCTCCTTTCCCCTCCTCTCCTAGTGTGTCGTGTATAAAAAAAAAATATATAAAATAACAAAAATCAAAAAAAATAAGGCGCTTTTCAGAGCCGCTTTTCACAGTTAAAAAATAGAAGTGAAAATAAATGAAGCATAGCCCTTTTCTATTTTTTAGAAGTCCGCGGCCAGTCCGCGGACATCTAAAATTTTGGGGTGCTACCCTAACATAACCATTGCAATTTTCTCTAAGAGGAAGTGGTTGCTCTGGAAAGAGCCTTTGGGAGGTGTTTGTGTTTAAAAAATTATAAATACTCAACACCTACTTCAAAAGGGATGCTGTAGTTCTAAAAAAGGTTGCAATGCATTTTGTATGTTGTAAATCTGATTGCCAGCATAAGTTAGATGTACTCCATCTCTGCGAAAAATGTATGCACTACGAAACATAATATTTTCATTGTGAAAAGAGGACATGCCAAAATCTCTTAGAAAGGCGCAAACAGCCTTATTGACATTGCGCCTTGCTTTCTCCATTTGTGGACCAAATGAAGAAGAACGAAGCCACATTTGTCTCTGTGCAATCCGTGAAAAAATTACTTGAGAATTTTGAAACATGTTGTCATGCCTGCGCCATGGGCGCATCCATTTGCGCTCAATATGGACTATTTTGTTATCATTTATTTAAAACAGACTCTTGGATCAATCTATATTTACTTTGGGGACTTTATTTCCCATTTGCGAGACTTTGGTGCTTTATTATTTTTTCCAACAAACTACGTATACCACAATGCACCTGGCTACAAGCATCGATTCATGGCTGTTCCTATTGGTTATCAAAGGAACTACACCCCCCAGAAGCCCTAGGGACTTGCCCTGCTTCCACCAGCCCAGGAACAGAAAGGGAGGTGGCCGATTGCCTGCAGGTGTGCTTAGCCAGGTGCAACCAATTAGCCTGCCTCTGTGCTGGGCTAGGCAGTATAAAGGCTGCTGCCTGCAGTGGCTCAGCCTCTTGCATTGAGAGTCCTTCCTCCACCTTTCGCGTCTTCCTACGGATCTTGTAAGCTGTTTACCTTCACTCCTGCTTGGACCCTTCCTTGTTGCTTGCTCCACCCTGCTGCCTCCAGCCATAGCCTTCCAGGCTCCCTGCCTCACAGCCCTGCTCCTCTGGGCTCTCCACACTGCAGCTGATCACACTCTGCTGCCATCCAGCCTCTGCCCTTGCCCTGCCGGGCTCTCCACATTGCAGCCGATCACGCTCTGCTGCCTTCCAGCCTCCGCCCTTGCCCTGCCGGGCTCTCCACATTGCAGCCGATCACGCTCTGCTGCCTTCCAGCCTCCGCCCTTGCCCTGCCGGGCTCTCCACATTGCAGCCGATCACGCTCTGCTGCCTTCCAGCCTCCGCCCTTGCCCTGCCGGGCTCTCCACATTGCAGCCGATCACGCTCTGCTGCCTTCCAGCCTCCGCCCTTGCCCTGCGGGCTCTCTACATTGCAGCTGATCACGCTCTGCTGCTTTCCAGCCTCAGCCCTTGTCCTCTGGGCTCCCTGCTCTGCAGCCTGCCTCACTCCGGCTGCCTTCAGCCCTTGTCTTCTGGGCTCCCTGCTCTGCAACCTGTCTCACTCCGGCTGCCTTAGCCCTTGTCCTCTGGGCTCCCTGCTCTGCAGCCAACCTCACTCCGGCTACCTACAGCCCTTGTCCTCTGGGCCTTCCTACTTTGCAGCTTATCACGCTCCACTGCCTTCTACCTACCTTTTCCGCTGGGTTTTCGGCCTAGCAGCCCTCTACAGTCCCCTGCTACCTTCTACGTTCAGCGGCCCTGCCCCTCAGGGTTCACTCCTTACTGCCCGGCCCTTCTGGGATCCTTGCCGTGCAGTCTGCTTTACTCTGCTGCTCTAAGCCCTTTTCATCTGAGCTCTCAACGACTTTCCTTTCATTTCCTTCTGCTAGTTTGCTATCACCTCCTTTCCTGGATTTGTCTGTAGTATCTTCTCTCGTACTGTTTGTAGACCCTTTTGTTCAGAGCTTGTCTGTTGGTTCCCATCAGTCAACCTCTGCCCCTTCCCTTGTCTCGTTTCTACATTACAGACACCCATAGCTGCTGTTCCAAGTCATGAGCAAACAGCGTGGGCCTCTGTTATAGCAAATGGTGCAGAAGGCTAGAGTATTTCCAAGGTTCGTGGAATACTCTTTTCCTATATCTGCATACACCCCAAGAGGGTATTCATTCTGTATCTTTTCCCTTGCAACTCTTTCCTACTCTTCGTTCTCTTTCCTTTCCGCTGTGTGTGTTCTTATCTGTCCACTTTATTTGGCACAACCAGCCAAACCCTTTCTGGGTGTCCTGTGCCACTCTAAATAGAGTGCCATCCCTGACACATGTCCATGACCTTCCCAAGTCCTTCTTTCATTACAAATTACAAAGAAATTCCAGACACATGTCCTAAACTGTTCCCTCCACAATGAATTATAATTATATCTGGATGTTGCTCTGTCTCCAAAGTAGCACAGAGAGGTAACAAGTCCAACGACTTCATTCCACGTACTCCATACCAGTGTACTTCCACATGTGGGAATCCAAGATCTACAGCTACTCCACAGGTTTCTGCATGCACCTTCAACCAATGTATCCACGAGTCTCCCAAAATCCAAACAATCTGTTTTCTGAAACACACAGCCATAGCCATCTGTTCTTCTCTTAGCAAAAAGAGTATCTGAGAAACTCTCTCCTGGCACAACACACCCACTAAACTTTCCTGATCAATCCCTTTCAGTGCTCATTCTCATTTGCATGACTTCTGAACCCAAAAATCCCCGGATGTAACACCCGATGTCCGCGAACTACGGCCATGTCCGCGGACATATCGTAACATGAACAGCCCTTCTACCATTTCCATTGACTCTCTGTGCCATTCCCTCATTGGATGTAGCTAAGAAGTCACATGACCATCCATCAATCACATTCAAGACCTCTACATCTAACTGCATCATCATAGATCAGCACTGCAAATGTACAGTGAATCCCTCTGAGTACAAGTGTCATATAATTGGCAAGCACCATCTACAAGAAATACTGTACAAGTCTCCAAGATTTCTACTTGTAGCTCCATGCATATCCATATGCATGAACACAAACTACAGGTATGCATATTTTCTGTACAGTACATGAACACATTTTGTAACTGAGTTATAGCTTGTATAATCTGTAAAATGAATCTACTGTCTTTTTTTCAATCTCCTAAAATCAACTGTCACTTACAAATCTTTATACTATTTAATTTCTTTATACACACACACTCAAATCATGTTAAACTAACATTTTTTAAATGAAATATATAGATTACATATAGTCAAACAAAATTGCATTCACACTCTATGTTCAAATCTCAAACAATAATACTTGTACAATTACATATTTTTTAAAAAAATGTCTTTATTTATTTAATTACTTACATTTATATAGGACAAGCAGCCCATGACATTGAGGCACTATTACTTGGAAGAGCTTAGTTACAGGAATAATGGTATTCAGTGGTACATTATGAATTTCACAAGACATAGTAAAGATATTTTGTTTGCTACAGTTAGTCATTGCAATACAATGTGTTCATTAAGAACATATCATATGTATTCAACTGGTGTGACATATCTTATGTAAATAAGATAGTTTCAATGGTTTTGAGAAAGGCGCTGTGGATTTCAATTAAAAAAATCAATGTCTAAATTAAAAACAGTGCTATATACAAATAAAATTACTAATTTGTTTCTTTTACAATTGCACTGAAGACCATTCTCCTGAAAAAAATCAACCGAATTTGAAGTACAAAGAACAACTAAGAAGTAACCTGTTCATTTTAGAAAAAAAGTAAGTAGAATATAACCATAATATTTGTATTATTACTCAAACACACTGTAAGGTTAATTCATGCTATTTCTGTGCATAAAAATAGAGATTCTGCACCATTCTATCCAGAAATCCCCATGTCTTAAACAGCGATTTACAGCCAGAATGGCCCACAAATTTCTATTTTCCGACACACAAAATACCCAACTCAACCGCTAGAATTTAGATGTTATAGAACAACCAACTGTTTTAATTGTATAGTATTAGATATACTATTTATACTTCTCCACACCACTAGCTTACTTTTTTCTGTCATCTGAACCCCAGTTTAGTAACACATTAATTCAAGAATACCCATCCCTACTAGTTGTAGTTCCCTATGCACAATCACACACCATTACATACATCTTTATCATCTTACTTAAACACTCATGCACACAGCACACATACATTGCAAAACACCCCAACCCATACCTTCTTTATTTTTTTCAACAGACTCAAAAGAATGCCTACCAAAAATCAAGTCCGTAGAAAGCAACGCAGAAGTACAGCAAATGAAAATAAAAGTGTCCAACATAAGCATGCATCTCTAGCACAATTTAAAAAAAAAGTTGAAACAAAACAGCTCATACAGTCATTTAGTGAAACAAAAGAAGTTTCAAGTACAAAAACCTTACCTCCTCTATCAAAATGTAAACCAAACCAAAAAACAATTTACAGAAAATCAGCTATCACTACAGATAAAACTGCTTCTTTAAATCTTGATATAGTTCAAAGTAAGCATACTAAGAAAAGAATTTTAGCCAAAATGTTCAGTCACAAAGTCCTTCAAAATCTTATAAAAACAGCAGAGAAACCAGGTTCAACGCTTAAACCCTATCGTAGGAAATTAATCTTAGAAGCGTTGATGGACAGTGCAATTCTTCTCAAAAGAAAGTTATTTATTTTAGTGTTAAACAAAATGAAACCACTAACAAAACTAATAACTAAGTTACAAAAAAGACTTCTCTATAAATGAAATGTCAACAGAACGAACTTCTTAAGTATCTGCGGAGGTGTATGGAGTCACACTACGAGCACAGAACCATACTTTAATGAAGAAGCGTACAAACAAAAGCAAACAAATACAATTGCCATACATAGCAGTGGTCGAGGTTATGAAAAAGTTAATACCATAATGGAACAAGAAGTACTCCTTACAAAAATATGTCCTGAAAACTTAGAATTACCCCTCCATTCAACTGAATCAGAACATCTAGTGTACAAATGGCCATGCACGTCAATGTGTAACATTTCCAAACAATTTGTCAAGTCTTTACGCCAATTCCTCAATCAATATGTGAAGAGCAAAGACAAAATCAAAATTAAACTACTGCAAAATATGGATACCTGTCCAGTACGCAAGTACACAGGACTACAAGGACATTCATTGGCCTGCATTACAGGACCAACTTGCAAACCACCTTCCATGATATCAAAAGGATATCAACACATCATTCAACTACAAGAAATCTAGTTTAGAAACTGTACTATGATAAAAGTCCTGCTTTAGCACTAGCAAATTTAAATAACATTCTTCTACATGGTACAGCAAAAGACTTACTAGAAGAAATTGACTATATCCAGAAAAAATATTTTGGAAGTGAAACCCACTTACAGAATGAAATAGCTGTAAACCAAATTAGTAACAATTCTACACATGGCAACCTTTTACTACACACATACAAAAAAGAAATACTAACATTTTAAAGTACATCAGCTGAAGTACCAAACCATGTGCGTGTATGCTGCCGCAGAACTTTTTATAAAAGTAACACAAAAACTGTAGACCGATCATACAAAATAGAAGACAATGAAGATTCTAAATTGTTTGAATTAGCTCTCTACCTTACAGCAGAAAACAAATACAAAATAACTGACCCCGTAATACTTTGTTAATACTTTGTAGTTACTGCACTACAAAACTTGACAACAACCAAACTCCTTCACGTGCTATCGCAAATAATTTGGAATGATATCCACTACCAAAACCCCTTCAACAACTTAATTTATATGAGAGCATCATAATTCAAACAGTGCACCCATTTCAAGCAATAATACGCCTTCAACCAAAAACTGCAAAATGACCTCACTCTGAATCAGTGAAAGGTATTCGTGGAAAAGTAGTGTATTTACCATTAGATCTAAAAGAAAATGTGCACACTCTAGGAGTGCAATGTCCAATGCAACCATCTTTAATATGCAACAATCTTTAATTATCTTGGTAAATGGAGAACCTACAAAAGACAAAACAAATTGGCAACAGCTGGTAGATTTACATAAAGTTAGAGAAGCCTTGCAATATCTTAAAGAGAATAATGAATATTAGTCAGTCAACAAGTTTATTCGGATTAAATATAAATCCATTAAACACATAGCAATACAACATACAAAAGCAAATACAATTAATAATCCTTGTCAAAAAGTAGTGCATCAAAGAGTCATTTAAGGGAGAGGGGAGGTGTGAACCCAAGGATCCCATCACCCTCAATATAACACCCCTTGTCTGGGCCCAGCCCCAAAAGTGTCTGACCGATTGCGACCCAGGGGAGTGAGGTTGGCCCCGGACAGAGGGTAAAGCCCCTGGGTCCGCCTCAGGGGGTGCTCAGGGCGTAAATGTAATAGTGGGCTGATAAAAATGACACTCCTCGGGGTCCCTCCCGCCCCTCCCCTTAGGCCCAAGACCCCATTCGCCACTCTCCAGTCCCAAAAGGTCAATTCCACAATGTCCCCTGAATTCTGGACCGAACTGGCCAATCTGCGACATCCCGCCAAGGATTCCCTGGTCACAAAAGAGCAACCTCTCACAGACCTTAGCCAGTGTATGCTTTTATTGGCAAGAGCTTCCCTGGACTCCTGCCAGTTCCTTTCCATTTTTGGTACCCCATGGAGATACACACATGCTTGTCCATTCCGACTTTGGTAAGGGGGTTGAGGTGGGCCGCCTCTAAGCCATGAGCCACCGTGGCTCTTTCCCACGATTTTAGGGTGATAGGAACCAGCTCGGCTGTGCCCATGATCCACCCCCCCAATGTGCTGGCTGTTCTTATTGCCCTCCACACTGGGACCTTTTCCAGGGGCCACTTGTGCATTCCCTGACATCAGGCTGGAACTAGACGAAATTGGAGCTATAGGCTCCGGACTCAATGGGGCTTGGTTCTTGGGGAGTGCCAAAGGTATGTCGATTAGAACCGTACACGCAGCCTGGGTATAGATGGACTCCTCCTCCCTCTGTTCCCTCTGTTCCTTTGCCTGATTAGCTATAAGGGCTGCGAGCATGTTTCTGATGACAACCAGCTCAGCCAGAACTTGCTTGCACTTACACCCCTCAAGTGACAAATCAGCCTCTAAAGGGGGGTTAAAAGCCAACCCTGCATCCAAATGGGTTATTTGGAGCTTGGACACCCTTGATGTGGACGAGGAAAGGGGAGGGCTGGCCAATGGACTCGCTGTAGGGATCTGCATATTTCCGGGGCTTCTATTGCACAAGGAAAGATTGCGTTCGGGGACATCAACGGATGGACTGCCCTCGGTACTTGAGCAGACCATAGCCGAGCTAGATGGAGACTTTCCCGGCCCAACACCATTTGTAGGGGTGGATGGCGAGGTGAAAACTGTGATGTGATTTTCCGGGGTAGAGCTCGCTGGGGGCGGGCTGCTAACAAATTCACCCAGACTTACAGAGCCCCCCTCATGATACACCTGCATCTCCGTCCCAGGGCAGAGGATTCTTTGGATGGGGAGCCTCTTAGGGGGGCTAAGGCTCGGGGTCAGGGCGAGAGGACAGGGATCTTCAGCTGAGGGTGGGCAGAGCCTTCCTCCGTTAGGCGCTATGAAGGCCTGGGCCACCTGAGACTTTACGGTTCGGTCCTCCCCATTGCGTTGATCCTCATGCAGATTACCCCGATTGAAGGGTAGTGATCCTTCCCTGGTCCCATGTTCGATGACCATGTTGCTCCCCCGTAACAGTAGAGCCCCACAACCCCCTTCTGTCCACACTTGGGGGTGCGGGGGGGAACAACTAGAGCACTCACCCCCAGATACTAAAACAGTGTTCTGGGCGGTCGTGACTGGGTTTTCGGCCGACACACCCTTTTTAACAACGGGACGTGTCCTCTTTATAACCCGTACCTTGTGCTTAGGATTATGCCCACTCTCTTGGAGGGCATGCTCGACACACACCTTGGGACATGGAGGAGGCAGATGGAAGGGTGAGAGAACTGGGAGTGTCAGGGGGGTTTTCCTCGGTGGGCCGTGGGTTTTCATAGTTCTCAGGCTCTTCAGTAGGGACATTTTAGGATCAGCAAGCTTAGCAGACTCAGCAGAGCCTGCGCGAGCAAACAGGCCTTGGCAGACAGTCCCTTCGACGTACACTCCGACGTACACTCGCCTGCACTTACTTCCCTTTTCCTGCTTCTCCTCCTCCCTCGCTGGCGAACCCTAGACAGGCCTCCCGCGCCGAACACCTGCGGCGCCAAACACCGCGCCCTTGCCCCGCCGCGGGCTTCACCGCTGCGGGGCTTGTGGCAGCGCTTATAGTCCAGGGGGCGTGGCCTCCTGGCCGGAAATGAAGGGGTCCCTCCAGGCACCTGCGGCGCCAAACACCGCGCCCTTGCCCCGCCGCGGGCTTCACCGCTGCGGGGCTTGTGGCAGCGCTTATAGTCCAGGGGGCGTGGCCTCCTGGCCGGAAATGAAGGGGTCCCTCCAGGCACCTGCGGCGCCAAACACCGCGCCCTTGCCCCGCCGCGGGCTTCACCGCTGCGGGGCTTGTGGCAGCGCTTATAGTCCAGGGGGCGTGGCCTCCTGGCCGGAAATGAAGGGGTCCCTCCAGGCACCTGCGGCGCCAAACACCGCTCCCTTGCCCCGCCGCGGGCTTCACCGCTGCGGGGCTTGTGGCAGCGCTTATAGTCCAGGGGGCGTGGCCTCCTGGCCGGAAATGAAGGGGTCCCTCCAGGCACCTGCGGCGCCAAACACCGCGCCCTTGCCCCGCCGCGGGCTTCACCGCTGCGGGGCTTGTGGCAGCGCTTATAGTCCAGGGGGCGTGGCCTCCTGGCCGGAAATGAAGGGGTCCCTCCAGGCACCTGCGGCGCCAAACACCGCGCCCTTGCCCCGCCGCGGGCTTCACCGCTGCGGGGCTTGTGGCAGCGCTTATAGTCCAGGGGGCGTGGCCTCCTGGCCGGAAATGAAGGGGTCCCTCCAGGCACCTGCGGCGCCAAACACCGCGCCCTTGCCCCGCCGCAAAGAAATTAATATTGAAGAATACTTGAAGGATACAACTGAAATAATTCAAGAGACACAAGAAGCTGGTCAATTTGAGCTCCTAGATCCTGCTACAATATCAAACATTTTAGACCATTATACAATTAATCCATTGCACTCTAATGACACCATAGAAGATACACTGGAAACGTAACAAATGCGTCAAACAAAAGGATCACCAATCAGCATATGGGAAAAAAGTATAGAAGCACGTGCTTTTCCTCTACTCTTTCCTACTGGCAAAGGAGGAAGGTACGATGATAGGCCTATGCAAATATCAGCATCAGAATACCGCTCATTATGGATGTATTCTGAAGATCCCAGATTTAGACAAAATGTGGAATACATATTCCACCTACTCTTTGAAAGTGAACAAGCAACTTTATGTTACGGAGTTGCACACATATTAAAATCAGGATCACACTTTCAAAATATGACAGCTACACAATTATTGCAAAAAGTGCAACAAAAAGATGAGGTTTTACAATCAAATATTACAAATCTGTTAGCAAATATGCGTGGTACTAAAGAGTTCTGGTTTCAACGTCACAGAGATGTACGTTGTATGATCAGAAACCTTGGCCCACCCACTTGGTTTGTTACATTAAGTTGTGCAGAATGTGCATGGGAAGATTTACATGATTTCCTACACATATCAAACAAAAACAAAACAAACATAGATATACTAACACCTGGAGAGCTTTGTTCTCTGGATCCTGTTAAGGTTTCAAGATATTTTCACCATCGCTTTATTGCTATTGCTTTATTGCTATGCTACATTTTATTTGTAATAAAACTGTTCCTCCCCTTGTAGAAGTGCAACACTTCTTCTGGAGAAAAGAATACCAAGCCTGAGGAGCACCACATATCCACATGCTTTTATGGATTAAAGATGCTCCTAAATGTGGTCAAGACAGTGATGCCACTGTTTTACAGTTTATTGAAAAATATGTCACTTGTGAAATTCCATCGGAATCCAAAAATAGTGATCTTCATGCACACATTTTACAATTTCAAAGACACAAATGTGGCAAATATTGTTGTCGCAAATACAAAAACAAAGGGAAATACTACACCAAATGCCGATTTGGTTTCCATAGACCATTTACAAATACAGGTCAAGTGAACAACCTCATGTCTTCAGTTAGACATAGGGCCTCACTACGGGTCGGGCGGTCCGGAATTAACAGTGGCGGTAAACCCGACCCCTGCAGGCGGATTGTGAACTTCCCGCCAGGTCTGACCTGGCGGGTTGAACACCTCCCGCCTGCAGGCGGACATGGAAACACCAGCACCATCACGAGATGGTGCCGGTGTTTCCACTTCCCATTCCCATTGAGTCCTATGGGACTCAATGGGAATAGGGATTAACACAATTCCACCTCCGTGACTCCCGGGACACCGGGGCTGTAATGCCCTGGTAATTCCGGGAGTCACTGAGGCAGAATGGTAATACGAGTCTGACGGTAACCAGGCGGTTGTACCACCTCGGTTACTGCCGGACTCGTAATGAGGCCCATAGTGTTAAAGGTAAGTCACCTAAAAATACATATTACATAAAAAGAAAAGAAGAAGAAAAATATATCAATGATTACAATGCAATCATTGCCCACTTATGGAATGCAAACATAGATGTGCAGTACATTGCAGACAATTCTACTGCAGTTGCACGATATGTCACAGCATACTTAACCAAAGCAGAAAAGACAGAGCTGCAAGACCTCTGGAATGATCTGTCATCAGATAAAACAGTGTCTCAAAAATTATACAGCTTGGGCATAAAAATGCCATAGAGAATGTGGATCCTATGAAGCAGCTGATCGTTTAACTGGTACTGCACTGTATGGTAAATCTGAAAATATAGTATGGCTAAGTCTTGGTCCAGCTAAATCTAGAAAAAGAGTTCTAAAATCATACGAAGATATGGAAACAATAGCAAAACATGATCCCAACAGCCAAGACATTTAAAAAAAAATGTATTGGACACATACTACCCAAACAGGAATACCACTTTGGAAACCATGTGTCTATACCACATAGCCCACAACTACACATACAAAAATAATATAAAACCTGATCAAAAAAACGGTAAATACAGAGTGACAAACTGCTTAGTAAAAACTGCTTAGGCAGCTTAATAAAATTCACCAAACCAAATTTAATTAATCATATCAAATTTAGCTAGTGCTAAAGCAGGACTTTTAGCATAGTACAGTTTATAGACTAGATTTCTTATAGTTGAATGATGTGTTGATATCATTTTGATATCATGGAAAGTGGTTTTACAAGTAGGTCCTGTAATGCAGGCCAATGAATGTCCTTGTAGTCCTGTGTACTTGCGCACTGGACAGGTATCCATATTTTGCAGTAATTTAATTTTGATTTTGTCTTTGCTTTTTACATATTTATTGAGGAATTGGCGTAAAGATTTGAAACATTGTTTGGGAATGTTACACATTGACGTGCATGGCCATTTGTATACTAGACGTTCTGATTCAGTTGAATGGAGGGGTAATTCTAAGTTTTCAGGGCATATTTTTGTAAGGAGTACTTCTTGTTCCATGATGGTATTAATACTTTTTCATAACCTCGACCACTGCTATGTATGGCAATTTTATTTGTTTGCTTTTGTTTGTACTCTTCTTCATTAAAATATGGTTCTGTGCTCGTAGTGTGATTCCATTCACCTCTGCAGATACTTAAGAAGTTCTTTCTGTTGATATTTCGCTTATTGAGAAGTCTTTTTTGTAATTTAGTTATTAGTTTTTTTGGTGGTTTCATTTTGTTAAACAGTAAAATAAATTACTTTCTTTTGAGAAGAATTGCACTGTCCATCAACGCTTCTAAGATTAATTTCCTACGATAGGTTTTAAGCATTGAACCTGATTTCTCTCCTGTTTTTATAAGATTTTGAAGGACTTTGGACGGTACATTTTGGCTAAAATACTTTTCTTGGTATGCTTACTTTGCACTATATTAACATTTGAAGAAGTAGTTTTATCTGTAGTGATAGCTGATTTTCTGTAATTGTTTTTTGGTTTGTTTTACATTTTGATAGAGGAGGCAAAGTTTTTGTACTTGAAACTTCTGGTGTTTCACTAAATGACTGTATTAGCTGTTTTGTTTCAACTTTTTTTACATATTCTGCTAGAGATGGATGCTTATGTTGGACACTTTTATTTTCATTTGCTCTACTTTTGCGTTGCTTTCTATGGACTTGACTTTTGGTAGGCATTCTTTAGGGTCTGTTGAAAAAAATAAAGAAGATATGGGTTGGGGTGTTCTGGAATGTATGTGCGCTGTGTGCATGAGTGTTTGAGTAAAATGATGAAGATGTATGTAATGGTGTGTGATTGTGCATTGGGAACTACAACTGGTAGGGATAGGCATTCTTGAATTTATGTGTTACTAAACTGGGGTTCAGATGACAAAAAAAAGTAAGCTAGTGTTGTGGAAAAGTACAAATAGTAAATCTAATGTATACAATTAAAACAGTTGTTTGTTCTATAATATGAAAATTGTAGCGGTTCAGTTGGGTAATTTGTGTGTCCAAAAATAGGAATTTGTGGCCCATTCTGGCTGTAAATCGCAGTTTAAGACATGGAGATTTTTGGACAAAATGGTACAAAATCTCTTTTTTTAGGCACAGAAATAGCTTGTATTAACGTTATAGTATGTTTGATTAATAATACAAATATTATGGTGATATTCTACTTACTTTCTTTCTTAAATTAACAGGTAACTTCTTAGTTCTTCTTTGTTCTTCGAATTCGGCTGCTTCTTTTCAGGAGACTGGTCTTCACTGCAATTGTAAAAGCTTCAAATTAGTAACTTTGTTTGTATATAGCGCTGTTTTTAATTTAGATATTGATTTTTTTAATTGAAATCCTCAGTGCCTTCTTTAAAACCATTAAACTAACTCATTTACATAAGATACATTGCATCAGTTCAGTACATATGATATGTTCTTAATGAACAAATTGTATTGAATGACTAAATGTAGCAAACAAAATATCTTTACTATGTCTTGTGAAATTTATAATATACCAGTGAATACCACTATTTCTGTAACTAAGCTGTTCTAGGTAATAGCGCCTCAATGTCATGTCTAAATTAAAGTAATTAAGTAAATAAATAAATAAAAACAAAAAAATATGAAATTGTATAAGTATTTTTTTAAAGATTTAAACATAGATTGTGCTTGCATGCAATTTTGTTTGAATATATGTAGTCTATATATTTCATTTTAAAAATGTTAGTTTAACATGATTTGAGTGTGTGTGTATAAAGAAAGTAAATACTATAAAGGTTTATAAGTGGTAGTTGATATTAGGAAATTGAAAAAAATACAGTAAATTCATTTTACAGATTACACAAGCTAAAAGTCTGTTTGAAAATGTGTTCATCTACTGTACAGAAAATATGCATACCTGAAGTTTGTTTTCATGCATATGGATATGCATGGAGCTGCAAGTAGAAATCCTGGAGACTTGTACAGTATTTCTGGTAGATGGTGCTTGCCAATGATATGACACTTGTACTCAGAGAGATTCACAGTACATTTGCACTGCTGATCTATGATGATGCAGTTAGATGTAGAGGTCTTGAATGTGATTGGTGCATGGTCATGTGATTTCATAGCTACATCCAATGAGGGAATGGCAGAGAGAATGAAGTGGAAATGGTAGAAGGGCTGTTCATGTTATGATATGTCCGTGGACATGGCGGTAGTTCGCGGACATCGGGAGTTACATCTGGGGATTTTTGGGTTCAGAAGTCATGCAAATGAGAATGAGTACTAAAAGGGATTGGTAAGGAAAGTTTAGTGAGTGTGTTGTGCCAGAAGAGAGTTTCTCATATACTGTTTTTGCTGAGAGAACAATTTTAGGAAAAAGATTGTATGGATTTTGGGAGATTCGTGGATATATTGGTTGAAAGTGCATGCAGAAAGCTGTAGACTAGCTGGAGATCTTGGATTCCCACATGTGGAAGTACATTGGCATGGAGTACTTTGAATGAAGTGGTTGGACTTGCTACCTCTCTGTGCTACTTTGGAGACAGTGCAACATCCAGACATAATTGTAATTCATTGTGGAGGGAACAGTTTAGGACATGTGACTGGAATTTGTTTGCAATTTGCTATGAAAGAAGGACTTGGGAAGGTTATGGACATGTTTCCTAATTCTCAAGTGATATTTTTCACGGATTGCGCAGAGACAAATGTGGCTTCGTTCTTCTTCATTTGGTCCACAAATGGAAAAAGAAAGGCGCAATGTTAATAAAGCTGTTTGTGCCTTTCTAAAAGATTTTGGCATGTCTTCTTTTCACAATGAAAATATTCTGTTTCGTAGTACAAACATTTTTCGCAAAGATGGAGTCCATCTTACTTATGGTGGCAATCAGATTTTTCTGAGAAATGTACAAAATGCATTGCGACCTTTTTTGGAATTACAGCATCCATTTTGAAGTAGGTGTTAAGCATTTATAATTTTTGACTTACAAACACCTCCCAAAGGCTCTTTTCAGAGCCACCACTTCCTCCCAGAGAAAATTGCAATGTTTGTGATCGGGTAGCAACCCAATTTGTTAAATGTTCGCGAACTGTCTGCGGACTTCTAAAAAATACAAAGGGTCCTGCTTCATTTATTTTCACTTTTGATATTTTGTATTTTTTTTGGTTTTTTATACACAACACACTAGGAGAGGAGGATAAAGGAAGGTAAAGGGGGGGACACCAACCACAGGGATAAGAAAGAGTGAGCTGAGAGAGGAAGATGTAGAGTGGGTTTTATTTTGGTAGTGAGCCGATCTTCTCGTGCTCTGAGACCATAGTCGCAGAAGCACTACAACGTTGCTCCCCCCTGCAGAGTACTGTGTCACAATACATACATACAACTGTGACCCTCAAAAGGTAAGGGTCATCAGCATTCTGTATGGCCTGTGAGGCAGCTCGAGGAAGACGCTGTCCCACAGAGGTGGTCCTTGTGGTGACAGGATCAGAAACAGAGGATGAAGTATAGGAAATCAACCTGCTACAACCCTGCGAATAGCCCCAGAGTGAAATGACCTCAGGTGTCGCTTCATAGTAGTGGTCCCAAAGCTGTACTTACCGTGCTTCCCGCGACTGAGTATCATTTTGCACTCATTGCAGGTAACACGGTTCGCACGAGCAATAGGAACATTCCCATGAATGGTAAATAACCGCCACACCCAAGACTCACGCCTAGTGCGGGTAGTAGGGTTTTCCTCTACCTCATTCTCATCATCCTCTTCTTCCTCCTCCGCATCCTCACTCCTGTTGCCCTCTTCAGGCCCTTGGGGAGGTGGTGATGGTGGAGGGGGTGGGGGTGGTGCTGAAGCAGGTGCAGCACCAGGTGACAGTTCAGCAGCCAAGGATGCCATCAAAGATGCGATGGAAATCTGCAGTTGGCAGCAAAATTTGCTGTGCTCTGTAGAAAAGCCAGAAACACAAAAAGAATAAGCTCTAGGGTGTGGTCTTTTATAGGGGTGCTTGTGCGCGGTCCGCGGACATGCGCTCTGTCCGTGGACAGATCGAACAGAAAAAAAAGTTTGTAAAGTTTCAAAAGGTATGTAGAAACTCAGGATTACTATGTGGGACTTGTGCCATGGTGAGATTTTATTGAAAAATATTATGGATTAATTGAAAATGTACTTTTAATTTGTTCGGGGACCCGAACAGTGTCCGCATTCAGAACACGCGATCAGCGTGGGCGCAGTCATATGATCCGTTCGCGAACAAGTCCGCGAAGGAAGCACATGTTCGCAGGACACCAAATGCACAGAGATTGGCTAGCGCATGCGCGTTGGTGTTCTACGGACACTGTTCGGGTCCTGAACTAATTAAAATTGCGTCACACGTGAAACGAACATTTCAGGACACTGCGTGTGTTCTTAGAACAGTTTAAATTTGCTAGCGAACAGTAAGGACAGATATAGTGTTCTTCAAGACACGTTCAATTTCGTTTATGTGCGAACATTTCAGGTCACCAATTGTGTTCTTCTACATTTTCAACTTGCTAGCGAACAGTACGGACAGGTATAGTGTTCTTTAAGACACCTCCATTTTTGTTTAATTATGAACAATTCAGGACACCGCGTGTGTTCTTAGAACAGTTTGAACTTGCTAGCGAACACTACGAACAGGTATAGTGTTCTTCAGGACACCTCCATTTTCGTTTACGTACGAACATTTCAGGACACCAATTGTGTTCTTAGAAGAGATTAAACTTGATAGCGAACACTACGGACAGGCCGATTCATGGAATAATTAGCGCGGCGCAGTGGCCAAAAACGTGCGAATCGCAGTGGAATAGCGAAAATCGCAGTGCAAGTGCGAAAATCGCACGAAAAGCAGCGCACATCGATTCATGGAAGGCCGTGCGCGAGAAAACCATCGGATGTGCGATAAAAAAGTGCACGGCGCACGTTGGCGCACAGGCCATCTAACTGCGTGCGCCAGGTCACAGCGAAAATCGCACAGGCCACAGCGAGAATCGCACATAGCGCGGCGCACGCAACAAAAGTAGGCGGAACACGGGGCGTAACACTCGGAATGGGGAACAACTTGCCAAAATGTGGGCGTCACGGGGGAAGTACAGGGTACAAGTGCGCGGAACGCCCACACACTCGCCTACAACACGTATTCATGGAATAGAATAGGACAAAAAAGCGCACGCTCAAACCAGCGCACAGGCACAAACACGACCGCCACAAGAAAGCAGGCGTTAGCGTCTCTGCGCCTGTAAGAAATGTGCGCCAAAAGGTGCGCCAACAAATAGCACCTATGTACAGCCATGATGAATGTCCTATACTGTGGCCCTCCAGGACAAATGACGTGCAAAGGGGTACCCACAAACACGGACACCCGCTGACAAAAAAAACGTGTGCGTGTATACCGGGGTGCGCGGGAAGTCTCGCTCGCGATTTGTCAGGGTACGTGGATTTCAGGGGTGCGCGGTAAGTCTCACACGCGATTTGTCAGGGTATGTGGATTTCAGGGGTGCGCGGGAAGTTCCACACGCGATTTGTCAGGGTACGTGGATTGCAGGGGTGCGCGGGAAGTTCCACACGCGATTTGTCAGGGTACGTGGATTGCAGGGGTGCGCGGGAAGTTCCACACGCGATTTGTCAGGGTACGTGGATTTCAGGGGTGCGCGGGAAGTTCCACACGCGATTTGGCCGTGTACGTGGATTTCAGGGGTGCGCGGGAAGTACCACACACTATTTGTCAGGGTACGTGGATTGCAGGGGTGCGCGGGAAGTTCCACACGCGATTTGTCAGGGTACGTGGATTGCAGGGGTGCGCGGGAGGTTCCACACGTGATTTGTCAGGGTACGTGGATTTCAGGGGTGCGCGGGAAGTTCCACACGCGATTTGGCCGGGTACGTGGATTTCAGGGGTGCGCGGGAAGTTCCACATGCGATTTGGCTGGGCACGTGTATGACAGGGGTACGCGGGAAATTCTACACGCGATTTGGCTGTGTGCTCCCAGGTATTCCCTGTACACCCTCCATGGCCCCTGCAGGCAGCACACACCACAGGGGACTACCCTGCACACCTGCTCATGTCACCCAGCACCCCCACCCCCCAGCATCCAGGGGCACCCTCCACCAGGCCCCCACTCATGTCTCCCACCACCCCCACCCCCCAGCATCCAGGGGCACCCTCCACCAGGCCCCCACTCATGTCTCCCACCCCCCCACCCCCCAGCATCCAGGGGCACCCTCCACCAGGCCCCCACTCATGTCTCCCACCACCCCCACCCCCCAGCATCCAGGGGCAGCCTCCACCAGGCCCCCACTCATGTCTCCCACCACCCCCACCCCCCAGCCACCAGGGGCAGCCTCCACCAGGCCCCCACTCATGTCTCCCACCACCCCCACCCCCCAGCCACCAGGGGCAGCCTCCACCAGGCCCCTACCCATGTCTCCCACCACCCCCACCCCCCAGCATCCAGGGGCACCCTCCACCAGGCCCCCACTCATGTCTACCACCACCCCCACCCCCCAGCAGTGCAGGGGCACCCTCCACCAGGCCCCCACCCATGTCTCCCACCACCCCCACCCCCCAGCCACCAGGGGCAGCCTCCACCAGGCCCCCACCCATGTCTCCCACCACCCCCACCCCCCAGCCACCAGGGGCAGCCTCCACCAGGCCCCCACTCATGTCTCCCACCACCCCCACCCCCCAGCAGTGCAGGGGCAGCCTCCACCAGGCCCCCACCCATGTCTCCCACCACCCCCTCCCCCAGCCACCAGGGGCACCCTCCACCAGGCCCCCACCCATGTCTCCCACCACCTCCACCCCCCAGCAGTGCAGGGGCACCCTCCACCAGGCCCCCACCCATGTCTCCCACCACCCCCACCCCCCAGCCACCAGGGGCAGCCTCCACCAGGCCCCCGCTCATGTCTCCCACCACCCCCACCCCCCAGCCACCAGTGGCAGTCTCCACCAGGCCCCCACCCATGTCTCCCACCACCCCCACCCCCCAGCAGTGCAGGGGCACCCTCCACCAGGCCCCCACCCATGTCTCCCACCACCCCCACCCCCAGCCACCAGGGGCACCCTCCACCAGGCCCCCACCCATGTCTCCCACCACCCCCACCCCTCAGCCACCAGGGGCAGCCTCCACCAGGCCCCCACTCATGTCTCCCACCACCCCCACCCCCCAGCCACCAGGGGCATCCTCCACCAGGCCCCCACCCATGTCTCCCACCACCCCCACCCCCCAGCAGTGCAGGGGCAGCCTCCACCAGGCCCCCACTCATGTCCCCTATCACCCCCACCCCCCAGCAGTGCAGGGGCAGCCTCCACCAGGCCCCCACTCATGTCTCCCACCACCCCCACCCCCCAGCCACCAGGGGCAGCCTCCACCAGGCCCCCACCCATGTCTCCCACCACCCCCACCCCCCAGCCACCAGGGGCAGCCTCCACCAGGCCCCCACCCATGTCTCCCACCACCCCCACCCCCCTGCCACCAGGGGCAGCCTCCACCAGGCCCCCACTCATGTCTCCCTGCACCCCCACCCCCCAGTCACCAGGGGCAGCCTCCACCAGGCCCCCATTCATGTCTCCCTGCACCCAGGTCCTCACAATCACCAACCATGTGCGTAATGGTCAGCCTCCACAGCCAAAAGGCCCTACCAAGTAACCCATTCACCGACATGGAAATGGAAATTACATGTTACACCCCCAACGTACATAAAGCAAATGAACCCATGTCTGTCACACACAATGGTTGCAAATGATTTTGAAAACACCCAACATGACATGCATGAAACCAATGAGATGATACCACACAGTGAAGTATGAAAACAAAATTGTATTAAAAAAATATGAATGCAAATGAAATGAAACAAACTACAATGCCAATGAAAAAAAGAAAAGGTGCATGTCCGTCCAAAAAAATTAAAAACACCAAATCCAAAAAAAATGTACTTCAAAGTCACATTAAAAATGAAATCAATCCGACAGAAAAAAAATAAATCCAATCACCATTGCTCCATGGAGAAGAAATAAAAAATTAAACAATAAAACAATCCAATGAAGAACTATGTACAAAATATCCAAGGGTCCATGAGCCCAACTGAACAAAGGAAACCTACAAAAAACCCTAACAAAAATGCAACTATATACAAAAAGTGGATCTGTGTCCGTCGACTCCAAATCATAAGAATAAACAAATGAAACCTAAAAATAAAGAACTATATACAAAGGCGGCGGGCAAGTCCAGCGGCTCACTCCGTAGTGTTCCGGGCCAGGGCATCATCAAACTCCTCATCTATGTCCCGGAGGCGGTCCTGTTCCATGGCCCCGAGGGTCCGCAGGGACGACGTCATCTGCTCCTCCAACCCCCTGCGGATTGCCTCAAGGCTCTCGGCCCGCCTCAGGGCCCTCCGCATGGAGTTCTCCGCCCTGACCATCGTGAGCCGCTCCTCTTCCGCCCGCCGCCGCTCCGCACCTATCTGCTGGCCCAACCGCAGCCACACGGAAGACACTTCCTGTCCTGGGTCCTCCTGCCCTCCGGCCGATGCCTGCCCCTCCGATGTTGATGGCCCCGAGCCATGATGCCTCCCACGTTGACTCTGCTGCTGCCTCCGACGCAACTGCCTCTGCCAGCACGACGGCATCCAGGCTGATGGAATCCACCGACGCCGTCGTGCACGTGCCCTGCCTGATGATGCCGGCACATCCTCCATCTGCTGGGGTACAGTTGCTGTGGTGTCCACCCCTGCTTGACCTCCGACTCCCGACTGTGGCAGGGATGGGATCCCCACCGAGCTGGCTGCATAAGTCAGGGCAGGTCCACAGGGGGCCCTGGTGGCATCTGGGCCGGAAGACGGCAAGGAGAACGAAGGTGTATAGACTCCACAGAGGAGGAGAGGGCCGCCAGATTGGCCGACACATGCAGGAAACCCCCGAACATGGAAGATCCCAATTGGGCCACGTCGGCACGTTGCTCTTCGTGATGATGTGCGTGCTCCTCCCGGGAAGCACGCACGTCATCACGAATTGCACCCGCGCGCATCGCAACCCCAATCAGGACCTTCTCCATACGGACACGGGTCCCCTCGTCCGCAGGTGGAGGGGAGTCAGGTGACATGGACATCCCCTCTACCTGCGGACGGGCCTGGGACGGGCATCCCTGCTGGTGCATGGTGGTGCACTCACAGGTCAGGGACAGCGACATGCACAGGCCCCTCCACGGTGACCTGTGCTGCCTCCTGCCCCTGGCCCTGGACTGCATCACTTGCACCAGCAGGGATGCCCCCACCAGGCCCCATGTGTGCCCTTGTGGCGGCCTCCTCCTCCTCTGTGGAAACCACCAACCTGGATGGCTCCTCACCGTCTTCCACCGTAGCAGGCCCCTGTGGGGGCTCACCAACCCCTTCCGCTGCAGCCGTGGGGGCATCCCCGCCGCCTTGCTCCACAGCGCCGTCTCCGCCCTCTTCTTCACTAGCCGCTGCGTAGAGGGAGACAAAGAACACAAGCATCAGGGTACTGTACAATGGTCCCCTAGACAGGAAGCAATAGCAGATGAGTACCACTGTCAAAGTACACTTTCATCATGTCCCTCCACAACACATGGGTCAGTCCAGGCAAAACACACACAGTAACAGGCATGGTGCATGCCATGGACATTTCCATACATGTCCAATGGACTCTTGAAACATACAATGATATGGAACTCACATGCATCATGGGTCATGCCTATCACATGCACACACTTCACCTCAGTCACATCCATCTGGCCCCATACACCCCAAACACAGCGGATACAAGGGTAACTAGGCTGCATCAGTGAATCTGTGCATTGTCACACACATGTGTCATGCATCCATGGCATGCACAAGTCACAGACACGCAGGTCAGGCACACAGACATGGCTACCATATATGTACCTGGCATCAGCACCCATCCCTCACCCCCACCCATGTCCAGGAACAGAGACTGGCATGCTCTCATGTTTAAAATCTGCATAGGGCTCCCCATGTGGCATTTAAACACATGCAACAACCATGTGGTTCACACATCACTGGTCGCACATGCATTACCATGATGTCCCTGCACACATACATGCATACATGGCCTATGTCACACATACAGGCAAGTATCAGAGAACCAGCACACCGCAACATGCCCTGTCTCACACAGCAATGCTTGGACACTTACCGCTCAACTCCAGACGGGTCTCCCTCTCAAGGATCTGGGCGTGGAGCGCTGGGCGTACACATTCCAGGACCCTCATCTGGATGGAACTCATGCGGCCCCGGCCCCCCTCCACGAGGCGCCGGGGCTTCACGAGGGTCCTGGACCTCAAGTCCTCCCAGCGCTTCTTGATCTTCTGGACGTCGCGGGTTGCCACCCCCTCCGCGTTGATGGCAACCACACAGTCGGCCCAGATCCTCTCCCGTCCTTCCTTGCTGGCGCGGGACGATCCAAAGAGGGCATCATACTGCCCCAGGACATGCTCCACCAGGACACCAACTTCGGTGGCAGTGAAGCTGGTGCCCCTCTGCCCCTCTGGCCTGGGGTTGCCACTGGTGCCAGATGTGGAAGTGCCCGACATGGCAACCCCAGAGGCAGGTGTGGGTGGGCAACTGGGTCCTGGGGCTGGGCTGTGGAGCGATGTAATCCCAGTCGGGAGTCTTCAGTTCCAGCAGGGGTGGACACAGCAACTGGACCGCTGCAGATGGCTGATGTGCAGGCACCAAATGGCAGGGCACGGTGGCAGCAGGCAGGCAGGCAGCAGCAGATGGCACGTGGGAGGCTGCTCGGGGCACTGGGGGGCAGTAATTCGGCCTTCTGGGCAGGAGCGTGGTCTTCCGTGTGTTTTCGCGTGGCCAGCTTGATACAGAGTGATTTGGCACGTGAAAATCCTGCACGTCAGCGTGAAATTCGAGGAAAGGCCCTTAGCGCGTAAGCGCGTCAGCACGCATACGCGATTCTGTTGGACCAAAGGCCCTCAGCGCGTAAGCGCGTCTGTGACGTGACCCGCACGGGTGTTTCCCACACAGCACGTGATGACGGAGCACACGTGGAAAGACTGCACGTCAGAGTGTTATCACGTGTAATTGGACAAAAGTGCGCGTACACGCGATTGGCCTATGTACGTGTATTTCAGGGGTGCGCGGGCACTTGCACACGCAAGTACGTCAGCGCACCTGTATCCCGGGGTGCGCGGGAATTTCCACACGCTATTGGACTGGGTACTTGATTTCAGGGGTGCGCGGGTCACACGCTCACCTACAACACGCGCAACGCATAAATTTGCGCGCTAACAAAATAACAAGCTCAGACCCAGGATGAACATACCGTTCCTAGCAGCAGTGGCCGTGGGCTACCAAAGGAGGAGGAGGAGGATAGTCAGGGCCAGAATATTCACACCCAGAACCAGCCTTTTCGGGATGCCTGATGACCAGGTGTATGGGAGGTACAGGTTTCCACCACACATAATACTGGACCTGGTGAGTGAGTGGGAGGATGACCTCACATCACCCACCCTGTGCTCCCAAGCACTCAGCCCCCTGGAGAAGGTCCTCAATGTACTGCACTTCTTAGCCACTGGATCATTTCAGCGGACAAGTGCCATAGTGGGTGGGGTATCACAGGCCACCCAGTCACGCTGCCTACACCAGGTCTTGAACATCATCACTGCACGCCCATCAGTCCGCAGGCACATATACCTGCCCAGAACACCTGCAGAAAGGCATGCTGCCGCCCTGGATTTTTACGGTGTGGCACGATTCCCCAAAGTGCTAGGTGCCATCGACTGCACCCATGTGGCTCTACGTCCCCCCAGGGCATCAGAGCACATCTATAGGAACCGCAAGCACTGGCATTCCATCAACGTGCAGGTAGTATGTAATGCCAAGGGAATCATCACCTCAGTATATGCCAACTATCCCGGGTCCACCCACGACAGCTTCATTTACCGAATGTCCACCCTAAGCCGGGACCTAGAAGCTGGGCGGCATGGCGATACATGGCTGCTTGGTGAGTATGAATGCCACTGCACATGCATGCATGTCAGATACTGAGCAAGGTCACAACCCCACCAATGATACCAATCACCACCTCCACAGGGGACAGTGCCTACCCTCTCAGCCCCCACATGATGACGCCAATTCGGAACCCCACCACGCCACCCGAGGTAAGATATAACACAGCCCACATTACAACCCGGGGCATAGTGGAGCGCACATTCGGAGTGCTAAAGTCACGCTTTCGCTCCCTTGACCGTTCTGGCGGGCAGCTGTTATACGCTCCCCCAGTAGTGTGCAGGATCATAGTGGCAGCATGTGTCCTGCACAACGTTGCAACACGCCGGGGCCTGGCCGTGGACATGGTGGTGGCCCACATCCCCAACCACATGCACAGCCGCCGCGCATGGGAGGGGAAAGGGCACGGGGGGAGGCAGCCCGTACACAGCTAGTGGCTAATTACTTCACATAGAAATCACACCCCTGTGGAGTGCACACTGCCCTGGCACATTCCATCTGACAATCAATGATGACTCAACCTGACACTGATCCTGAATGTCTGGAGAATCAACCGTGAAAACCATATCAGCCTGAGATTGTTCACCTGGAAGTGTTACATCCCTACCCACACAGACACCACCAAGGCAGTTTCGTGAAGAAACACATTCAAGCAGCTAAAATGAATACCCACTTGCAAAATGCAACAAGAGGACAGTGCCATGTCAGCCAACCCATCCCCAGCATCGCCACACGACACACCGTGCCATGTCATGCTATTTGCAGGTAAACAAAGTAATCCCCACAACATGACACAAGTGTCACAATGTACAGTGTCCCTAATTGAAACTTGCAACACCTGAAATGCTCACAGTAATGCAGGACCAACAACAAACTTGAGCAGATACTACCATTAACATGACATCACAAATGTAATAAATTAGTAGTCTCACCACCTGGAAATGCCTGCACTCCCACCACTTCCAACTGTACAGTGTTGGCGCCATGTAGAGTTGTAGGTGCACTGCTGCCAACATGGACCCCATCTCCAAACTAGAGGGCCTTGTGTAGACATGAGGAAGGGACCTCCAAATTGGGAGGTAGACACAGATGATGAGTTACACATCAATGCAACATGCAGTGTACAACACAACAGCAATATGCACTAGGAATGTATACACAGTATTGACTAGACTACCCACACATGTAGTGGGAGTCCAATGTCACCATGTACGTCAATGTCACTTGGGCACACCCTTTGCAAGCCCATGGAAACGGGACGCAGGAGGGGTGTGTGTGACTCAAACCCAAGCATCTGAACCAAATACATGACAAGCCTGCATGTGCCCAGCCACAATGCAGCGTATGCCCACAGGAACCACGGAAGGCAACAAATTGTCCAAAAAAAATTGGGAAAAATAAAAATAAAAATAAAAATAAAAATAAAAAATCAAAAATGGCCATTGATGGGCCCGGGGGGGTTGGGGAGGCCACCCAGGAGGTCCGAGGACAGGGTGCACACCAAAACCCACCTGTGTGGATCCTGGGGAAAAAAACACCTCCATGGGCTCATGGCCCACACGGCTACCCTATTGTGGGAGTATCACTGCTGTCGCTATTATCACCCTGTGCAGCTGCATCCGGAGGTGGTTGCACTATGGGAGGCAGCCCACGCAAGGCCCTAGTCTGCTCCTCCATGGCTGCAAGCATGCGGGTGTGGTAGGTCTCGTTCTGGAGGATGAGTGTGCGGAGGTCCCCATGCAACAACTCACGGGATGCCCGGACCTCCGTCCTCGTTGCCTGCATCTCAGCTGAGAGCGTACGGGTGAGACGCTCCAGCTGCTGTTCTGTCCTTTGGTGTGTTGAAGCCTCAAGCTCAACAAGAGTCGTCCTGAGGTGAAGGAGCTCCTGCCTCAGGGCTTCCCTGTGGCCCTGGGACTCTATGGAGATGGCCTCCTGCAGAGTCGCCAGTGCCGCCCGCCTGTCCCTGTTGGACGCCAACATGTCCTCCCTGTGTGACTGGCAGATGGAGTCGGTTGCCTGCTGTAGTCGCTCCATCAGCCTTTCAGGGGGGACAATGGAAGTGGCCACCCTATCCATGGCCTGAGCCATCATCTCGGATGATGCTGCCTGTTGGGTTGCCATACCGTAAATGGATTGCTCCCATGCGGTATTGCCAGGTGGCGTACGGCCACCACGTCGGCGGGCACCACACCTGTCTGGGGCAAGGCGAACTGCGCCTTGCTGTGCCGGCACTGCCTGAGGCTGCAGGACTGCATTCCCCCTCTGATCTGCTGGCCCAGGAACAGGATCAGATGTCGCGGAGTGTGACCCTGCATCCGTAACCACCAAAGGCGTAGCTGCCAACACTGACATCCCCATTGAGGGTTCTGACCCTGGTGCAGGTGGGTGGGACAGAACAGAATCCCTCCCTGGAACACTCACCTGCGACGGCACGTAGGTCTCATCATCCGAATCAACACCTGAGTACAGCTCGGGGGAGGTGCAGCCAGAGACACCCCTTGAGAGCACGAACTGCAGCACTTGTGGGTTCTCACCCACCACCACACCACGTCCCTCACTGGTGGTTAGTCGGCCCTCGGACCCCTCCTGGGTCTGCACCATCTCCACAACCCCAGCAGTATCAGGTGCGTCTTCCCCTGCAAAGACATAAAAACAAAGAAATGGAAACAGGCATTAGCACCATGGCACACAATGAGGGCTGAGAAGCAAGAGAACCAGTACTTGATTGACACATGTCCCACATGACTAAAAGCCTCCCATGCATGCACCCTCACTGCATATGAAGGGCAGGCAAATGGCACACACTGATGACACCAAGATGGAAGATGAACACATTTTCTGCATGCTGTGGTGGTGGAATGCAAACAATCTGCCTGAATGAACAGAGAAAAATAAGCAACAATGTTGTGGCAAGGTGACACTTCAAGGGCAACTGGCGTGCTGTTGGGCTAGATGTCTACTGTTGGCAGAAGGGATACTGCTATGGCCAAATGCAGCTGCGCAGGATGCATTGCATGAAGCACATGGCTGACCCATACGACTCAGGCGCACACACTCTCACCTGGCACACAAACAGAAGCCCTCACACACACACCATGCACATGGATGACACACACATGCATGTGCACTCACCGGACAATGCCTCGTAATCAGGCAGATCTCCCACGCCTTGGATCTGTTCCTCCGTGACGTAGGTCCCAGCGACTGACTCATGTGGAGTGAGTTCCATGTCCACTACTGGAGACCCACCTCCAGTCACTAGAGTTGCGGCATGACTTGAGGCCAGCTTATTCTTTGCCCTGCGCTTTAGGTCATTCCAGCGCTTATAGCAATCATTGGCTGTGCGCCTCACGATTCCAAGGGTACTTACGATGTCCGCAACGGTCTGCCAGTGTGCCTGGCGTTGTGCAGGTGTGGTCTTGGATCCTGCAACAATGACCATCTTGTTATCATGTCCGGACACATACTCGACAAGTGCATTCAGTTCGTCATCCGTGAAGCTGGGCTTCCTCGACGGGCCGGACTGTGTAGCCGTGTCTGGGGCATCAGCCTGTGCCGGACGAGCACTCTTCCTCTTCCGCTTGGAAGGTGGTGGTGATCCTGAGTGTCCTGCGCCGCTCTGGACACTAGGGGCAGGAGCCCTGGTGGACTCTGTATCAGGAGTGTGGGATTGCACACTCAGCATGGGAGTTGGTGCAGGCATTGGCTCAAGTGTAATGGTGTCAGGGGGAATGTCAGCAGGATGGACTAGGACCGACACTGTCCTGGCTGGGTGTGTGAGAGCTGGGGTGGATGGAGCCGCAGCTGCCGCTGCAGCCTCTCCGCCCTGCCTACTTGGGGCAGCAGATGACCTTGCTGCCCCAGATCCACGTGGCATGATGACATCAACGTGCACCAGCGCACGTGTCATAGGCCTGCTGACCTGGAAGTCAGCCATGGAGTCAGCCAGGTCTGGTGCCACAATGGGCTGGTCCAACAAGGGCTGAGCATGGATGGTGTCAGCCACATCAGCCTCAACGGGAGGGGGGGGGATTATGGGTGCCCTTGACTGGTCCTCCACACATGGGGGGACAGGCTCATCCTGCAAGTAACGACCACGTCCCCTACCGGATCCACCACGGCCACCACTTGTGGCTCTTCCACCTTTGCCACCCTTACGGAATCCTCGCCTCCCAGCCACGGCACGGATGTTAAAATGCGTATTGGAGTGGCTGTAAACTATTGTCCTGGGCAATTGGGGGTCAAAGGGGTTGGGTACCAGATGGATATTGTACCCTAGTGCTCTAGCAAGGCTGAATGTAACCCCTGGGGAAAGATGACGGGTCACGCTACGCACAGGAGGCCCAAAAAAGGGAGATGACGTGCACGCAACCCCTCCTAGACCACGTGTGCAGAAAGAAAAACCTGCACTACGCTGTGGCACCCAGTAACACAAGAATGAACGTATGCGTGTCACACGCAGCCTAGAATGACCTCTGAAGGGGTAGGCTACACACGGGACAAGCACAGATGTTAGATACGTGCGTGACTCACCGTCTGCCAGGTAAAAGAGCGTGAAAAAGGAGCGCGTTTGGTTGGCAACACCCCCGCCAAAAGAAGATTTGTATGCTGTCTGAGGAGACAGGACAACAGTAGAAGGGAACACTGTTTGAGGGAACAGGCCCAGGTAAACCAGTAAAAGAGAAAAAAGAGAAAAAGCTGTCAGAGGTAACAGGGAGTACGAACTTGAAACGCCTTGAAGTAAATCGCGTGTGAAACAACAAGAAGTACAGAATTCACCCACTCGCTCTCCACGAAAAGCACGTACAAGGAAATGGTTTTCTACACGTACCTTTTATACAGGCCCACACGTCCAGCGTCACTTACGCGGCGTGTACGCGCTAGGGCCATTTCCACCAATTACACGCTTTGTCACTTCTGCGTGTAGGGCCATTTCCACCAATTACACGCTTTGTCACCTCTGCGTGTAGGGCCATTTCCACCAATTACACGCTTTGTCACTTCTGCGTGTAGGGCCATTTTCACCAATTACACGCTTTGTCACTGGTGCGTGTACGCGCTAGGCCCATTCCCACCAATTACACGCTTTGACACTCGGACGTGTCTTTCATTTTGTTTCACACGCAACATTTTCCAACGTGTGCCCAATTCAACGTGCACGTGACTTCATAGACGCGCATACGCTGGCGACGCGTTTACGCACTAAGGGCCTTTCCTCGAATTACACGCAGACGTGTTGGATTTTCACGTGCCAAATCACTCCGTATCAAGCTGGCCACGCGTTCACACACGGAAGACCACGCTCCTGCCCAGAAGGCCAAATTACTGCCCCCCAGAGCCCTGAGCACACTCCAACCTGCCATCTGCTGCTGCCTGACTGCCTGCTGTCCACGTGCCTTGCCATTTGCTGCCTGCACATCAGCCAGGGGTGCTGTTGCTGTGACCACCCCTGCTGGAACCAAAGACTCCCGACTGATTTTCCATCGCCCCACAGCCCAGCCCCAGGACCCAGTGGCCCACCCACTCCTGCCTCTGGGGTTGCCATGTCGGGCACTGCAACATCTGGCACCACTGGCAACCCCCGGCCAAGGAGGCAGAGGGGCACCAGCTTCACTGCCACCGAAGTTGGTGTCGTGGTGGAGCATGTCCTGGGGCAGTATGATGCCCTCTTCGAAAGGTTGCGCGCCGACAAGGAAGGACGGACTCGGATCTGGATGGACATCGTGACTGCCATCAACGCGCAGGAGGTGGCAGTCCGCGACTACGAACGTGTCAGGAAGCGCTGGGAGGACTTCAGGTCCAGGACCCTCAACAAGGCCCGGCGCCTCCTGAAGGCAGCGGATGCTAAGGGGCGCCGGGGCCATTTGTCGGAAGATCAGATGAGGGTCCTGGAACGCATATCCCCAGCGCTCCACATCCAGGTCCTTGAGAAGCAGACCCGTCTGGAGTCGAGCGGTAAGTGTACATGCATACTGATTGTAAGCTGTGCGTATGGTGGTGTGCCAGGAGTGTGCAGGTTGAACATGTATTTTTATGTGGCCAAGTAGGGGGGGTGTACAGGGCCGTGAGGGTGACACATGCGAGGGGTCTCATGTGTGACACATGGATGGTGCTTGTGTGTGTGGGCTTGCATGGCACAGGATGTGGAGGAATGATTGTCAGGTGTGACATGGATGTCGATCATAACACTGCGACAGTTGGCGGAGGTGTACACATGCATGCAAGTGTGGTGTTGTGTGTGCATGTGTAGTGTACTCCCTATGTTGCATGTGATGTGTGGATGACCTTTGGCTGCTCATGCTGTTGTATGTCAATGGATGGTGCTGGCTGTTGCATTATGGCTGTGGTATGGCTCATGTGTGCAAGTTGAAATGACATGTGTGTTGGGGATTGTGATGCCATGTCTGAGGTTTACCAATGCCACTCATGTATAACTGTCATGTGTGTATGAGTCCATTTTACAGTGCCCTGATGCCTGTGTTTTCTTTCTCCCTGTCTGCAGCGTCAACTGATGAAGAGGGCGGAGAAGGTGCTGTGGAGCACAGCGGCAGGGGTCGCACCACCAGCCGGAGACGCAAGGCCCGGATCCCCTCCCAGGTTGTGATCTCGTCGGGGAGTGAGGAGTCCGGTGCCGCGTCCCAGGCCGCAGCTGCCGAGCGGAGGTCCAAGAGGCGGAGGTTGGAGTTGGACTCCTCGGCAGCAGAAGGGGCAGCTGGGACCCCACAGGGCCCAACGGGAGAAGATGGCACAGAGTCATCCAGGTTGGTGGGGGGTTTGGTGGAGGAGGAGGCCGTGCAAGCGACAGTGGCGGGGTCTGGAGGTGGGGATTCCACTGGTGCTAGTGGTGCAGTGCAGGATCAGGGACAGGAGGCAGCACAGGCCGCCGCGGAGGTGCCTGTGTGAAATCCTGTCCCTGCTCCTGTCATGCATCATCTTGCACCAGCGGGGATGCCTACCTCCAGACCCGTTCTCAGGGAGAGGATTGGCTTACGACACCTGGCCTTCCACTCCCTGCGGATGTGGCTATCCTGCACCAGGTTGTGCCTATCCAGGGTGGGGTGGCGTTGCGTCAACGGGCCATGCGAGCTGACCTGCAGTCTTTTCATGATGAGTCTGCACGTCTTCTCGCATGGCTCGTTGACCGCGTTGACCCACTGGGACAGCTCACCAGGGCTGGATTCCTCCGTTTCCTGGACCTTGTTCCGACCCCCTTCTCCACAGAACCCCCTATGCCCCAGTCGTCCTCCATGCCATCTTCCCACCCATGTGTCACCTGGGTGCCCTGTGGAGCTGCCTCCGACCGTGCGGCCAGGCTGGTGGACAACAGATCCCTGCCACAGTCGGGAGTCTGACGTCCAGCAGGGGTGGCCACGTCAACGACTGCACCCCAGCTGGAGGAGGATGTGCAGGCACCATCGGACAGGGCACATGGACAGCAGCAGCTGCAGCAGCAGGAGGCTGTAGGTGGGAGCCACGATAGCTCGGGGCCTTCAACATCGGAGGGGCAGGCATCGGCCAGAGGGCAGGAGGACCCTGGACGGGAAGTGTCTTCCGTGTGGCAGCGGTTGGGCCACGCCATAGATGCGGAGCAGCGGCAGGCAGAAGAGGCGCGGCTCACGATGGTCAGGGCGGAGAACTCCATGCGGAGGGCCCTGAGGCGGGCCGAGTGCCTCGAGGCAATCCGCAGGGAGTTGGAGGTGAACATGTCGGCGTCCCTGCGGACCCTCGGGGCTATGGAACAGGACCGCCTCCGGGACATAGACGAGGAGTTCGATGATGCCCTGGCCCGGAACACCACTAAGTGAGCCGCTGGACTGGCCCGCCGCCATTGTATATAGTTATTTAGTGATAGGTTTCCTTTGCAGTTTATTTTTCTTTGGAGTCGACGGACACTGCTCCACCTTTTGTATATAGTTCCATTTTAGATGGGTTTTTTGGTAGGTTTCATTTCTTCTCTTGGGATGATGGACCCTGAATACTTTGTACATAGTTGGACTTTGGATTTGGATATTTTTTTAACTATGAATATTTTTTGCCATGGAGCAATGGTTTTCTATTTCTTTTTTACCTTCATTTACTTTTCATGGACTTGAACTTTGGAAGATATTTTTTCATATTGTCATTTATTGATTTCATTTTGAAAAGAGACAGCTTGCTTGATTTTTTAATTATTTTACTTGTGTATTTTGGTTGATTTTGATAGCCATTGCTGTTGTTTTTAATACATTATTTTGATTTTTTCATTCTTCAATGTGTGGTTTCATCTCATTGTTTTCATGCATGTCATGATATGGGTTCCCTTGCAACCATTGTGTGTGTGTGAGACTCATGTGTTGATTTACATTGTTTCCATTGGAGTACTATCATGGGCACATGTAATACTTGGTTGTGTCTTTGGGCTGTGGTGGCTGGCCATGAGGCACATGCTTGAGGATTGTCAGGGCCTATGGGCAGGGGGACATGAGTGGGGGCCTGGTGGAGGGTGCCCCTGGTGGCTGGGGGGTGGGGTGGTGGGAAACATGAGTGGGGGCCTGGTGGAGGGTGCCCCTGGTGGCTGGGGGGTGGGGGTGGTGGGAGACATGGGTGGGGGCCTGGTGGAGGGTGCCCCTGCACTGCTGGGGGGTGGGGGTGGTGGGATACATGGGTGGGGGCCTGGTAGAGGGTGCCCCTGCACTGCTGGGGGGTGGGGGTGGTGGGAGACATGAGTGGGGGCCTGGTGGAGAGTGCCCCTGCACTGCTGGGGGGTGGGGGTGGTGGGAGACATGGGTGGGGGGCTGGTGGAGGGTGCCCCTGGTGGCTGGGGGGTGGGGGCGGTGGGAGACATGGGTGGGGGCCTGGTGGAGGGTTCCCCTGCACTGCTGGGGGGTGGGGGTGGTGGGAGACATGGGTGGGGGCCTGGTGGAGGGTGCCCCTGGTGGCTGGGGGGTGGGGGTGGTGGGAAACATGGGTGGGGCCTGGTGGAGGGTGCCCCTGCACTGCTGGGGGGTGGGGGTGGTGGGAGACATGGGTGGGGGCCTGGTGGAGGGTGCCCCTGTTGGCTGGGGGGTGGGGGTGGTGGTAGACATGAGTGGGGGCCTGGTGGAGGCTGCCCCTGCACTGCTGGGGGGTGGGGGTGGTGGGAGACATATGTGGGGGCCTGGTGGAGGGTGCCCCTGGTCGCTAGGGGGTGGGGGTGGTGGGAGACATGAGTGGGGGCCTGGTGGAGCCTGCCCCTGCACTGCTGGGGGGTGGGGGTGGTGGGAGACATGAGTGGGGGCCTGGTGGAGGGTGCCCCTGGTGGCTGGGGGGTGGGGGTGGTGGGAGACATGAGTGGGGGCCTGGTGGAGGCTGCCCCTGGTGGCTGGGGGGTGAGGGTGGTGGGAGACATGAGTGGGGGCCTGTGGAGGGTGCCCCTGGTGGCTGGGGGGTGGGGGTGGTGGGAGACATGAGTGGGGGCCTGGTGGAGGGTGCCCCTGCACTGCTGGGGGGTGGGGGTGGTGGGAGACATGAGTGGGGGCCTGGTGGAGGGTGCCCCTGCACTGCTGGGGGGTGGGGGTGGTGGGAGATATGGGTGGGGGCCTGGTGGAGGGTGCCCCTGGTGGCTGGGGGGTGGGGGTGGTGGGAGACATGGGTGGGGGCCTGGTGGAGGGTGCCCCTGCACTGCTGGGAGGTGGGGGTGGTGGGATACATGGGCGGGGGCCTGGTGGAGGGTGCCCCTGGTGGCTGGGGGGTGGGGGTGGTGGTAGACATGAGTGGAGGCCTGGTGGAGGCTGCCCCTGCACTGTTGGGGGGTGGGGGTGGTGGGAGACATGGGTGGGGGCCTGGTGGAGGGTGCCCCTGATGGCTGGGGGGTGGGGGGTGGTGGGAGACATGGGTGGGGGCCTGGTGGAGGGTGCCCCTGCACTGCTGGGGGGTGGGGGTGGTGGGATACATGGGTGGGGGCCTGGTGGAGGGTGCCCCTGGTGGCTGGGGGGTAGGGGTGGTGGTAGACATGAGTGGGGGCCTGGTGGAGGCTGCCCCTGCACTGCTGGGGGTGGGGGTGGTGGGAGACATGAGTGGGGGCCTGGTGGAGGGTGCCCCTGGTGGCTGGGGGGTGGGGGTGGTGGGAGACATGAGTGGGGGCCTGGTGGAGGGTGCCCCTGGTGGCTGGGGGGTGGGGGTGGTGGTAGACATGAGTGGGGGCCTGGTGGAGGCTGCCCCTGCACTGCTGGGGGGTGGGGGTGGTGGGAGACATGAGTGGGGGCCTGGTGGAGGCTGCCCCTGCACTGCTGGGGGGTGGGGGTGGTGGGAGACATGAGTGGGGGCCTGGTGGAGGGTGCCCCTGGTGGCTGGGGGGTGGGAGTGGTGGGGGGTGGTGGGAGACATGAGTGGGGGCCTGGTGGAGGCTGCCCCTGGTGGCCGGGGGGTGGGGGTGGTGGGAGACATGAGTGGGGGCCTGGTGGAGGGTGCCCCTGCACTGCTGGGGGGTGGGGGTGGTGGGAGACATGAGTGGGGGCCTGGTGGAGGGTGCCCCTGCACTGCTGGGGGGTGGGGGTGGTGGGAGACATGAGTGGGGGCCTGGTGGAGGGTGCCCCTGCACTGCTGGGGGGTGGGGGTGGTTGGAGACATGGGTGGGGGCCTGGTGGAGGGTGCCCCTGGTGGCGGGGGGGTGGGGGTGGTGGGAGACATGGGTGGGGGCCTGGTGGAGGGTGCCCCTGCACTGCTGGGGGGTGGGGGTGGTGGGATACATGGGTGGGGGCCTGGTGGAGGGTGCCCCTGGTGGCTGGGGGGTGGGGTGGTGGTAGACATGAGTGGGGGCCTGGTGGAGGCTGCCCCTGCACTGCTGGGGGGTGGGGGTGATGGGAGACATGAGTGGGGGCCTGGTGGAGGGTGCCCCTGGTGGCTGGGGGGTGGGGGTGGTGGGATACATGGGTGGGGGCCTGGTGGAGGGTGCCCCTAGTGGCTGGGGGGTGGGGGTGGTGGTAGACATGAGTGGGAGCCTGGTGGAGGCTGCCCCTGCACTGCTGGGGGGTGGGGGTGGTGGGAGACATGAGTGGGGGCCTGGTGGAGGCTGCCCCTGCACTGCTGAGGGGTGGGGGTGGTGGGAGACATGGGTGGGGGCCTGGTGGAGGCTGCCCCTGCACTGCTGGGGGGTGGGGGTGCAGGGGGACATGAGCAGGTGTGCAGGGTAGTCCCCTGTTTTGTGGGCTGCCTGCAGGGGCCGTGGAGGGTGTACAGGGAACACCTGTGAGGACCCGCCCAGCCTAATCGCGTGTGTAATTTCCCACGCACCCCTGTAATACACGTACCAAGCCAAATCGCGTGTGATAATTCCCGCGCACCCCTGTAATACACGTACCTGGCCAAATCGCATGTGAGAATTCCCGCGCACCCCTGTAATACACGTACCCAGCCGAATCGCGTGTACAACTTCCCGTGTACCCCTGTAATACACGTACCCAGCCAAATCGCGTGTGATAATTCCCGCGTACCCCTGTGATACACGTGCCCTGGCTAATCGCGTGTAAAACTTCACGCGTACCCCTGTAATACACGTACCCTGGCCAATCGCGTGTTAAACTTCCCACGTACCCCTGTAATACACGTACCCTGGCTAATCGCGTGTATAACTTCACGCGTACCCCTGATATGCACGTTACCCGCTTTGCGTTCCTTGTTTGGCAGCCCTGTAAACTGGTCCAGGTTTAGCGCAGCCCTTTGCGATGATTTTGCGATTTTGATGGCTTTTCCTTGCGCGAGGGCGTTCTTGGGGGCGTTACTGGCGCTGCTGCAGGGTCGCTGCGATACTCTGCACCACGGCTGGTTTGGGAGCCTAAAATCCATGAATACGCTGTGCGCGGAAATCGGTTTTAGCGCACATGCCTGGCGCAGACAATCGCACGCGGACACTCTGCGCCAGCCGCTTGCGACACTTTTCTGCGAAATTCTATGAATTACCCTGATAGTGTTCTTTAGGACACTTTATTTATTTTTTTTTACAAACATTTCAGGACACCGCGTGTGTTCTTAGAATAGTTTCATCTTGCTAGAGAACAGTACAAACAGGTATAGTGTTCTTCAGGACACCTCCATTTTCGTTTATTTATGAACATTTCAGAACACCTGCACTGTCCGTGGACACCTACATTGTTTTCTTTAAAAAAAAAAGAAACTATTTACGACACAATATAAAAATTAAACTTTATTTAACATATATTAATAATTTATGACAGAGAAGGTGAGGCAGAAACAAAAACAGGAGAATTAGGGGTTTCAACATGATTGTTATTAGGTGAAGAAGGGATGGAAGTCTCATCAAAACGTTTTGGGTTATGGAGAGGGTTTGGGGATAATTGACTGAGATATGGTGAGGAGGGACGTACATGTGGGGCAATGGTACGAGGTTTTTGGTTTAAAATGATCTTCCACAAAAGTTTTCAAATTATTAAAATTAGTCAACAATAAATCAATTTTTTCTTCTATACTGTGAAAAGTGTTATCCATAACAGGTTTTTCTGAAGTATTTTCTATTTTGGTATGCTCTGTACAAAAAAAAAATATATATGTTAAATGTATACAAAATAATAATAATTGAATGGTTTATATTATAAAGTGTTTACCATTAGTTTCACTATCTTGTGACATTTCTTCATGTGGGAAATGTTCCTCTAGCCATTCCAGAGTACTAGTCATTTCTTTGAGAGAAAAAAAAAAGATACTATATTTTTTTATCTAATACAAAAAGTTTATAAATATATAAATAAAATTAGGTACACTTACTATTTCAGGTAAGATATGTCCTATGTACTCAGTGGGTCTGCTCTTGTTCTCAGTTCTGTCGTGTTTGTGAGGTAATTATGTTGGAAGCCAATTTATTTTCTTGTGGTATATTCCATTTTAGAACATAGTGCATTTAAATGAATGGTTAGTGTGTTGTATATATGGGTTACATTTCTTATGTATTAGTACATATAATGTGTTTGTGTGCTTCTTTTTGAATTTGTTAAATGTTCCTATGTTATGATATAACAATCAAACATACCCCCCCAGAGTTTTTAGGTAGTGGTACTGTTCTTCGAACATGTCCGCGAACATTAAATGAGTTTGCGGACATCAAGTACAGTAGAAGAGATTCAGTCAGTCCCATATGATATGTATATAAAGTGAAAGTCATAATTGTTAAGTTGCACTACTAAAAATCTATGAAATTCAGTGAAAAAACTTTGTTAAAGGGACGTTATAGTTAAGTTGCGTTGCTAAAAACCTATGAAATTCAGTAAAAAAACTTTGTTAAAGGGACGTTATGGTTCCAAGTAAAACCGACACCCTTGAAATTCGCCAGTCATGGTAAGCTAAGCAACCATAACTCGCGCCACCACCGTGCACTGCTAAGACTAACACCCACGACATCAAAGATGACATCACAAATGTTATTGATGACATCACTGATGACATCACATGTGTATGTACTTTTCATGAAATATGTGTACAAGGGATTCTTATTATAATGTTGCGAAAAAAGTGTCAAGGATCATTGCAATAAATATCATACCCTAATTAGTGCATTGAATGATGCATTGATATAAATAGCATTCTATTATGGGGTTCTATCTAGTATACTAAGCTACTCATGCAGAAACATGGCATTGTGTGCAGCGTACAAGATGAAGGTATAATATTCGTAATGTTAATATGTTGAATAATGAAATGATAATTGTTTTCTTAATAGATTTTTGTGTACTGTGAAATATGTAATAAGTAGCTAATAAAACCCATGTATTACATAATTGCATTACTATAGACAAAACACAAAGAGACAAGAACACATACCAATATGGGTATATACAGGGAAAGTGAAGTTAGCAAAAAAGCACAAGTAGTAGCAGAAACAATTCATAACCTAACTGATTATTTTCATGCAAATAAATGATTGCTCTGTTTCAAAGCTGCTATTTACACTATATATATATGTATCACTTGATGTGATTGGACCCTAAGGAAAGTAGTGTGAGTACAATGTATACAAATATGACCATATACAGGGAAAGTACAGCCATAAAAAAACAACAGAACTATCAGAAAGTGCTGATAAGTCTATTGATTATCTTTATGCACAAAAAGGATTGCTGTCTTTCAAGCTTGTGTCTTCCTCTATGTGTATGTTTCATATGATGTGACTGGACTCTAAGGGAATTACTGTAAGAACCTACTTGAAGGATACGTCTACAAATAAAATAAATGTTTTAGTTTCTGACTGTTACTGAAGAAAACCATGTGGCCTAGATATGTCAGCAAAAGAAAAAAGAGTGAGCCAGACATGTGATGTCATCAGTGATGTGATCAATGACATTTGTGATGTCATCTTTGATGTTGTGGGTGTTAGTCTTAGCAGTGCACGGTGGTGGAGCGAGTTATGGTTGTTAGCTTACCATAACTGGCGAATTTCAAGGGTTTTTCGGTTTTACTTGGAACCATAAAGTCCCTTTAACAAAGTTTTTTCACTGAATATATATAACAAAGTTTTTTCACTGAATATATATATATATATATATGGTGGCACTACCTGTAGTCTATTCACCACGTATAGCCAGCCTTATGATTACTTAGTCTACTTGCGTTGCAGCATCTGTACAGTTATAAAGCGATTTCCATTTTCTTTAGTGATCTACGCACATGTAATCTTCATTCCCGCACATGAAATGTTACTTGACTCTTTACTTCGTTATCAGATTCTATGAGGTCCATATACTTTCTTCTTTGGTGTCTCTTCTTGGTGCGTCATCGCTGCTTAATTTGACATCACCAGTCTCTTGCCTTTGTCATTTCATACTTCTTCAGGGACCTCCTTTAAGAGACTGTCATTTCTGTGCGGGTACATCATGTAGGGCTTTCTTAATGGATGCCTTGTCTTAAGAATTCTTCATGTAATATGTACCATTATCGGCGTTGTGCATGTCGCAATTTCCGGATTCCAACATATAGGAAGAGCGGGGGTGGTTCTTCTCGTAGATGCATTTGGCACCTCCTCTACACTCTCTTTTCAAATACCTTCCTACTCTTGCTCTTCGCTCTTCCACCTCCAACTCCCTCAGGGTAAGTTGCTTATCCAAGCAACGAGGTGGTGGTAGATCTCTTTCTTTGTCTGGAGCATCCCTCCGGAACAGCCTCCCTGCCTCTCTGAAAATTCGGGAGAACCATCTCTGTTTCCGGAAGCACCTCAAGACCGTCCTCTTTGCTTCTGCCTTCCCTCTTCCTCTCCCCTGCTGATTTCCTATCTGATACTGCACTGGTCACATGGCTACCTTCTGATTTTGCGCCCTGGTCCCTGCCCATCCAGTTGCACACCCGTACTGCCTCCCAGAAAACCTTGCTCTTGGGTCTGTAACCCTACAATCCCCCTAACTGCACTTTTGTACACCTGCTGTCTGCACTTACCCTTGCACCTGGCACCTGCTGGCCGCACTTATTGTTATTGTTGTGATCCCATGTACAGCACTGCCCCCTCCCCTTTCCCCTAGCACTTTTCCCCTTCCCCCTCCTCTGCACTTGCGCAATCTCAATGTCACTTGGCCTAGTAAGATGGTTGTCTCTGTCCTCCCTCTGATCCCCCTTCCTTGCCTCGTTGCGCCTTGAAACACTTGTGTATAGGCATGTTACAAATGCCATATCATATCAATTTTTCAGGGGCCGGGCAGGTGCCATGACAGACCACTGTGCTGTGTGTTCTCTGTTATGTTTTAAAGTGACACCAGTCGAGGCCCAAGAAACAAAACAGTAGTCAAAGGTCCAGTATAGGCAGCAGCATGTTGAAAGGAAGATAAGAGGAGTTGGACTATCTCATCATCATGACTGTGCTATTGCAGGGCCAGCAGTTGAATCTAATTAAGTTTGCATGTCAACATGAAATGAGGGTTCCCCCGATAGCCTTGCTGAGTCACTTTTTCCAAAGTCTACAAAGAAGAGCATGCCACACCACAGACTCAGAGGCTGGCCTGGGTCATCCTACATCCACAGTAAGCATGAAGATGATGCTGCCGTAGGCATGCCAGACTCTCCACTAGGTGAGACATATACGTCTTTCAATCAAACCTTGCATCTTTCATCTTGCATAGAAACAAGGACGGTCAGAACCAGACCCCTGGAACCCAAGCATTCTAGGTTCTGCTGTGTACAGCCAGTAACATTATTATTTGTAAACTAGTGGCATAGGAAGCATTTGGTGCAGGGGCACTGGGCGGCTACTGAGGGGTCACTGGCATCGTAAATATTTAAATGTCAGTGGCGGCAGGTGAATATTTTTAGTGGAGGGGCATTAACATATCCAAATAATTAGTAAATGCAACTAATCATATGAAGGGAATCCTATGTATATAGGGAGGTTTGGGGGGGAGATTCACTCAATGTATTTATTCATTTATTTCATTTGTAACATGCACATACAACCCACAGGCATTGAGGCACTGATGCAGGTGCAAAGTACTAGACAAGCTAGTGTGGAGCAGGCATAGTCACATACAGATACAAGGTAAAGTAGGTATGGCCTGATGGCAGTTATAATGTAAACATACAGAATCATGACCACTGGCAGTACTCTTACAGCACAGAATCTTAGTCAAGTTTTGAACAAGCATAGTTACATACAGATACAGGTAGGATAGGTGTAACGTGATGGCAGTTATCAAACAAACATATAGAATCAGGATCGACTGGCCTGAAGTGGGGCATTCAGGTTTAGGTGAAAAGCTGAGTTTTGAATACTTTGCAGATTATCCAATAGGATTTCTCTGCCCTCAAGGAGGGTAGGAGGTTGTTTCAGAGCTTGGCAGCAAGGTAAGGAAAGCTAGAGCCTCTGGCTTTGCATCTTTTCACTTTGGGAAATCTAAGATTGTCAGTGTAGGGGGTCCTAGTGGGTCTTGAAGAGTGTGCTTTAGCAATTCCTTTGGAAAAGTATGGTGGTACAGTGCTGGACACATGTGGGTAATAGTGTTTTGAAAATGATCCGCTACTGAATGAGGTGCCAGTGGGCGTCTCTTCTAGCAATTGAGATGTGCTTTCTTTTCGGTATGTTCAGGGCTGCTCTGAGAGCGTTATTCTGGATGACTTGAAATGTAGAGATGTTTTTGGAAGAGGTGACATTGAATAGGACATTGCAATAGTCTAACTTAGAGCCAATGATAGCACGTGAAATTGTTAGGCATTTATTCTTAGAAAGGAAGGGTCTGGCTGCATTAAGGACCTTGGTAGCGTAGGCTGCCGAGGAGGCAATGGCATTAACTTGTCTGGTCATGGTGAGTGTTGCATCTAGGTATACCCCTAAGGTCTTTATGGTATTAGAGACAGGAATTGAGCAGTTGTCGATCATCAAGGCAAAATATTGATTACTGCGGTTCTTTAAGGCACTTGGTGGGCCAACAATCAGCATTTCTGTTTTGTCACTGTTGGGACAGAGGTGATTGGCAGCCATCCACGTTTGAATTGTGGAGTAGATTGAGTTCAAGGTGTTGGAATCTTCTAGGTAGTTGCCTGAGATTGGGATCAAGATTTGAGTGTCATCAACATAGTTTGTTTATGCAATGCTCAGAGAATCTAGGATGTGGAAAAGGGGCCCAGTGAAAATATTTTAAAGCAAAGGGGCGATGCAGGATGCTTGTGGTACCCCACAGGTGATGGGCAAGGGAGAGGCATTTGCAATCTCAGAAAAAACCCTCATGATTCTTCTATTCAGGAAAGATGCTATCCAGGCATTGGCATACAGTGAAAAATTAGCATGAGTGGTGAGGTGGTGGCAGCAGATCTGGTGGGTGACCTGGTCAAAATCTTCAGATAATGCTAGGGGGAAGAGGATCATCCCTGATCTCATCTAATTGATTTTTTAAATTGAGCAGGGCAGATTCTGTGCCATGCCTAGGACGGAAACCAGATTGAAGCATCCCTGGGATGTAATTGTCCTCCAGGAACCGCTGAACTTGCATGTAGGCAGCTCGGTCCAAGATTTCTAGGCGAAATGGGACAGTGGTGATGGGCCTGTAGTTTGAGGCAACGGCTGGGTCCAGGGAGGTTTTTTTCAGAAGAGAGAATACCCAAGCTTCCCTGAGGCCGGATGGAACAGTACGAAGGAATTGTTTATGATGGCGGTGATGATGGGTGTTAGTATGTCATCACAGTCTTTGACAAGGGGTGCAGGGCATGTGTCGCCTTTGCATTTTGAGAGTTTTAGGATATTAATCAGTTTGGTGATATCAGTTTTGGATAGGTCTCGGAACACAAACTGAATGGTGATGGGTGTGGAGGTCGGAGGGGGGCAGTTGTTACTAATGGTCATGGGTACAATATTGAATACCGCTTGTTGAGATATGATTTTCTTATCCAGGGTGTTAATTTTGCCTAGGAGTGTCTCTTGAATAGTAGAGCACCAGATCTTATCTTTAGTGATGGTTGAAGGGGGAGCTGCAGGGGTTTCAAGTTCTCAATGGGTCTAATTACACGTTTGGCGGTCTGACAAAAACAATGATGGTACGGTAATAGTGGCATCGTTTACCAGACCGGCCTATAACAACTCGCAATTCCGGTGTGACTGTGGCACCACCATTCCAGAATGTGCACGGACACGCGGTAGCCGTGCCAGTAACACTGGCATGCCGCAAAGTAGTGCACATTATGAGTTGCATGAACAAGAACTTACAGGCATCCAAATCGCGGGCAGCCGTATACAGCAATCTGCTGTGTCCAGACCTGCCACAGGTGCACACTATGAGCACAGGTGGAGGCAAAGGAGGATGAGACTGGGCCAGAGACCTGCTGTGACCGGGCACCACCATTCCAGAATGTGTGCGGACACGCGGCAGCTGTGCCAGTAACACTACCATGCCGCAAAGTAGTGCAAATTACGAGTTGCATGGACAAGTACTTACCGGCATCCAGATGCCGGTAATAAGGGTTACAGCAATCTGCTGTGTTCAGAACTGCCACAGGTGCACACAATCATCACAGGTGGAGGCAATGTAGTCTGGCCCAGCACAAAAGGAGCACATACCACACCCCTTCCAAGTCCAAAATGATACCATTTGCAGTTGCTATACAGGAGCTGGATGACATGCCTGCACTGCTACTCATTGACCAGGCAGTAAACCATGGAATGCAGAGGAGTCGCAGGAGGAGAATTAGGATCAGACTGGGCCAGCACATGCCACCAGTGCAGGCTGTTGTACCCCGCAGGCAGCCACCAATCCCATGCATAAGGGCCAGTCCATTAAACTTAACCCCTGCATAGATCCACACCCTGTACCGCCTGGACAGGGACACCATCACCACCATAGTGGACCTCACCCAAGATGACCTGGTCAGCCTGATCAACATCCGCACCACCATGCCCCCTCTGCTGAAGGTAGTGTCTGTGCTCCACTTCCTTGCCACAGGCCCCTACCAGCACACAGTGGGGCAGCTGCATGGCATCTCACAACCATCTTTCTCCTGTGTGCTGAACCAGGTGCTGGAAGGACTCCTGAAGCACGCAAGGGCCCACATATCCCTACCACGGACTGCAGAGGAGGTGAATGCTACCAAAATTGCATTCTATGCACTGGCAGGCATGCCAAACGTCATTGGTGTCCTCGACTGAACCAATGTGGAGCTGGTAGTCGGCATGCCATGGATGTGGTCTACCATAACTGGCAGCTATACCACTCCCTCAATGTCCAGATGGTGTGTTATGCAAGTAAGATAATTACACATTGCTGTGCTAGATACCCAGGATCTACACATGATGCAATGGTGCTGTGGAACTCCACGCTTACCTGCTACATGACATGGAACGACACGCTGCACACCGTGCCTGGCTGCTGGGTAAATCTGACCACAAGGCCATGGGGGTTGTTGCGGGGGACCATAAGCATATGCAACCTGTCTGCTGTCTCGGCCATGGGGGTTGTTGTTGGGGGACCACAAGCATATGCAACCTGTCTACTGTCTGGGTCAAGGGGATGTTGCTGGGTGGGGACACCGCCCTGGGTGGCAAACACCACTGTGACCCAAATGAATTCAACAGAATGCATGAGACTGACAATGGATGCAGATGTCCCATGGCCACACTGCAATGTATAAATGGTAGCTACAATCAAAGCGCCCCCCCGGCACATGCACATGGTACATCTTCAGACCGGAGCCACAGGTACCACAATGCACCATCCTGCAATCAGAAAGCAGAATTCACATGAGCACAGCAAAACACATCACAGGCCATGCAGCCATGAATGCGCACAAAAACAATGCCCCTCAGGGAATTCTCTGTCACTGCCCCTGCCTGACAGGAACACTGCAGACCTCCATGCAATTCCGTGCAGCTGGAGGGACACCTATTAATCCTATGTCACATGCATGTAGAAAACAAATTCCATCAAGTAGTCAACATCACCAACATAAGTACCAGCGGAACATGAACAATACACAGATCCTCAGTTCCACCATGCCAGTTGACACCCTGCGTCATCAAAGGAACATATCCCTACACTGGCGGACCATACCACCAATTCCTTTGTGCCATGGTCACATGGGTGAAGGTGTTGAGGGACATGTGCATGGCGTCATCACATAGTGGAAAGCATGATAGGCAAATCTACGTGTATCATGTTGGACATCCAGCTAATGCATCATACAGTGCTCAACATGCATGCTGATTCTTCCTCTGCCACACACACATCACATGTGAGTACATCATGGACCTTCTTACTTCATCTGTGTGAGTGCTGTATCGGATGTCAAGGTCCCTAAATTGTGTACGTTACCCATGCTCCCCCACCATGGATCGACAAATAGTACACTGGCCTGATAATTGCTCAGATGAAATGGAAAAATCTGGCAGTGAAAAACTTTTGCATTTGAACATGAACAATGTACAGCCAGTGCACACAAGGAATGCCAAAAATACTCAAATTCAAACTTACTTTTTCTCCCATGCAGGTGATGCTGGGTATCGTCTGAGGTCGTGGCTCCTCACCCATGTCAGGCATCCACTGAACAGGCACGAAAAGGACTAAAATTGTGCCCATGCACGCACTCGTGTGATGATTGAGCAGACTTTTGGCCTGTTGAAGGCACCGTTTCAGTGCCTTAGCGGGTCTGGTGGGGCACTCATCTACAGGCCTGAGAAGGTGGGCAAGATTGTATTGGCATGTGCCATGCTGCACAACTTGTGCATCCCGCGCAACATACCTCTGGCCCCTGACATGGACCAAATACCCCCGGATGAGGAGGAGGATGATGATGAAGATGCTGCACATTGGCCATGCCACGATGTGCATGAGGGATGTGCTGTACGCCAATCTTTGATTTGACAATATTTTTGATGTACTGGGTTACAGAAGGCGCTGGGGACATGGGACACTGGGCACTGGGATTGGGGGACATTGGGCACTGGGCATTGTTGAACAATGAATTGACACACACTCAAGAAGCAATGTCCAGTCATGTGTTTTTTTTTATAGCACAACAAGTGTATTGATGAAATTAAACTATGTACATGATTCAACGTTTCCCTCCACACTCGAAACAGTACATATTATTCACCACCCCCCACCCCACATGCTCCTAAACCCCCACACACCCACGCCCCCTCCACCCAATGCGAGTTCCACTGGACTCTCTCCTGACATGTCCAGGTGTTCCAGGCTATTGACGCCCCCTTTTAAATGGAGGGGGTTGTACCTCCGGCCGGCGCATACTGCGATACTCTGTGTTGAGCTTACCGGTGTTGAGCTGGACGATGGTGGGACTTGTGGTTCGGCCGGGCCAGGAGTTTGTTGGGCCATGTTGGTAGCCAAATGGTTCACAGCCTGCATCAAGGCTGCCATGCCCTCACGCACCCGCCTGGCCATACGGTATACATCATGGGTAATTGCCTGGGTGTTCTTCTGATTTGTCTGGCGTGTGGCATTCCCGTTGGCCAAGTATTGCTTTACCATGTCATGCATGGCCTACTGCCACCCCTCCGTGCAGCTCAGCTGTCCCTCAAGGTCCCGTATGGATCTCCCACCTGATGGTGGCACGGGAGGTGGTGAGTTACTCCTCACAGGGCTGAACACACTTTCGGACATCTCCTCCCCAGTACTCTGTCAATCAGATCCCTGTCCAAGAGAGTACTATGGGGTGTCCTGCATGATTGGTGTGTGCTGCACATCCTCCAACATGCAAGGTCCTGCTATGTCTGCGTCATCCAGCCCTTTGTTCTCCTCTGCGCTGTGCTGTGCGGATGCTGCTGCCTCACCCATGTCCACTGGTCTGTGGTTTTGGAGTGCAGGTTTTGCTTGGCCCGACCCTAGACGTAGAAGGCCTGGTGGCGTCATCATACCTTCTGCCCAGGCGTGCAGGTGTTTTTTTCTGAGATGCATTGTGGTCTGCATCGCTGTCTAAATCAGTGCATGTGGGGATGGAGAGGCAGGCCATCAGTGATGGGTGAACTTACATCCTGCATACATCGATGTTGGTTCAATTTCAGTCATGTGCATTGTTGTGTGCATGCTGGAGGGGTGGCCATGGTACTTGCAGGAGTAGAGGGGGTTCTTGTTTTGTCATCCTTCTGGTGCAGCCACAATGTCCATGGTGTCAGTTGGGTGGCCTACAGGTGTGTCATGGCTTGCGTACTGTAGCCATGGCTCAGGGGCTGTGCGCTATGTGCTGTTTGGTTGTGTCTTCAGTGTGTAATCAGTAGTGGAGATGTGTGCACCATGCTTTGAAATGGGAGAGTGGTGAGGCTGGAATCTCAACAGTGGGGTGTGTGTGTGTGTGTGTGTGTGTGTGTGTGTGTGTGTGTGTGTGTGTGTGTGTGTGTGTGTGTGCGTGTGTGTGTGTGTGCTTGCATATGCTGTTTGTGTGTACAATTGTGGGCTTATGTGGTTTATGGCATGGGGGATTGTTGTGTGTTTTTGTGGCAGAGATGTGGCATTTGTGTTAGGAATGACTTCAGGTGGGGGTGATGGGCCATGCATTTGCTCTCATCTACTTGTCATCTGGGATACAACATTGTACTTGGGACATCAGGTGTGTGTGGTGGCTTTTGTATTGTGCAAAGAGTCACTCACCATTATCGGCCGATGATGGGACTCCCCTCTCTGCATGCCCAAATCCCTCTATGGCCTCCATGACGATCACAGAGCTACAGGTCTCGTCCCACCGTACCAACTTGATAGGTGAGGAGGATCCACCACCTGTTGCCTGGCCCTGGCTGCGGTTGGCGGACAAGATGTTATGCACACGCAGCCGCAGATCGTCCCATCTTTTGCTGCAGTCTTTCGCACTGCGTGGGGTTGTCCCCACTGCAGATACCTTCTGGGCCACCTCCTCCGAGATGTTCTTCTTCCTGGTTTGCGCTGCACGTCGCAGGTCGGAGCAAAAAACAACATTGCTATGCTTGACAAGGCTGTCAGCAAGCATGTTTAGTTTGTCGTCACTAAACCGGGGCTTGCGCAGGCGAGGCATACCTTTTCGGGGGGCCTTCAACATGTTCTAGCTGGCAGGGTACAGAGTTCTCATATCCCTGTCCTGTATGCAGAGGATTGCAATTGATTGTGTTTTCAAATCCTGTTCCGGCACGATGAGGTTACTTCCGGTTCTGGTATTAGCAGTGCGGTGTCAACGGTGCCGGTCTTAGAGGTGTCAGCGATGCCGGTGGCAGTGTCTGAGCATTTGACGATGCCGCTATCGGGTGGTTTGAGGCCCCTACCAGCATGCTGGTGCTGCCGATAGCGGCACACCAGAATGCGCATGCACGCTGACTCGGAATGTACCCTAGATTCCGGCAGCAATGCTACACGGACACGGTAGCACCGGCATGCCGGTAATGATGTTTTCTTACCGCCAAACCTGGAATGAGGCATGTCTTTTGCATCTGACTTTGCATTGCTATTTCTAGTGTTGAAAGAGTTGGACTTTACTGTGATTATGGCTAATTTGTATTCTTTGGAGGCTTTGATGAAATTCTGTTATGAAGATACAGTGGATTCTTTTAGCCAAATTAAATGTGCTTGTCTTTTCAGGTGCGTAAATCTAACAGGTCAGGGGTAAACAAAGAATTGTAATGACTGACCAGCTTTGCTTTGTGAGGTACTAGAGGGGCTAGGGTGTTAACTACTTTAGAGAGGATGGAAGTGTAGGTATCCACTAGTGAGATAGTATCAGTGGTGAAGTGAGCCTGAAGGTGGGAATCAATCAGGGGTAAGGTGTTGTCTCTGGTGAGCTTCTGTGAGCTTCTTGTGACAGGTGGAGAAAATGGGTTAGGTGGTGCTGTAGGCTTGTTTGGCTATGTGATAGAGAAATGTATAATATGGTGGTCGGACCATGGACAGGTTGTATTGGTGCTTGAGGAGATTTGGCTTTTGCAGTCTGCGATCCAGTCCAGTGTTCAGATTTTATTGTGTGTGGGATTTGTGATGTGTTGGGTGAAACCCAGTATGTTGAGTGCATCCGATAATGATTTGGAGGGAACATCATTAGAGTCGTGGAGGCCCAGGTTGAGGTCTCCTAGCAGCATTACTTTTGATGAGGCCTTGAGGTTCTCCGGGAGAATATGCAGTATGTTTTGCTCAAAGTTTGAAGAAGGGCCAGGATAGATAGATGAGGTGCATGGTGATTGTGCATGTTGGGGATGGTGAGAATTTGAGAGAGAGAAGATGAGTATTCCCATCAATGGATGTGTGAACTTGTCTGAGGGAAATGGAATATCTTGCAATCATATTGACTCTGCCTCCCCTAGAGGTGGGTCTGTCATTCCGTAGGATGATGTATCCTGTGGGGATAGTTATGGGTAGAGCAGGGACTGATGCTTCGTGAAGCCAGCTGTCTTTGCTGAAGTTGTTGTTGGTGATGAGGTCATGTATTTCGAGTGCATGGGCATGAAGGGATCGAGCATTGATCAAGGTGCCTGTTAGGAAGGGACTGGGGTATTTTGTAAGGTAACAGATGCTTGATCATGTGTAGGGGCTTGATTATGGGAGGCTTGGTGGGGATCAGGGGAGAGGTGTCTGTTGTTGGGGTGAGGTTTGAGCATAGTGGATGCTGTGAATTTTAGTTGGGTCCTTAACGATGATAGGAGGAGGAGGGGGGGAATATCTAGTGGTAGGGTGTTGAAGAGTGTGGTGATGTGAGGGGGGAGCTGGAGCTTCCAGTGAGGATTTCGGACGAAGCTTCTGTTTGCAAGGGGTGATGCGACTGTGACTTCATACAGGGTTTGAGGGGCCTGAGATTGTGGCGTGTGCCGGTTGGGGGCAGTATCTAGACATTGAGTGATGGGATATGTATGGCATTTTTGTCCTATCGGTATGATAGGGGGCAATCTTGTAAATGTGTTGCTGTTTGTAAGAGGCGAAGCTGGACAGAGTGCTGCCTCATAGAACTCATCTGAGTTTAAGGTGGTGTGGGACCTGAGTCTTGCATTCCTAGTGTGTGTTTCCTGTGGAGCTGTTTGGGCAGATAAGTTGTGGGGCGCAATGGGAGTCTTAGATGTGCTTGGGAAAATGTTTAAAATAACATGATAAAACTGTGCATTTTTAAGCATATTTTTTGACAACAGTAGAGTAGAAAGTCATACAAGTTTCAGTTGGTCCTCTAGGATTGCACATACAAAACACAAAGGAGTTGTGAATTTCAGGCGATATCTCTAACTAGGGGACTTGGCCTAAAGAAAGATGAGTGTTGCCTTAAAATGAGGCCTCATCCCATATCAATAAATCATGATATTTTGCAAAAGCATATTTTTGATTACTCTACATGGTGTCAGGTGGTCTTCTTTGCATCCTGATTGCATAGTGTAAATACATCTTTTTGGGTCAGTTAATAGGTTAGTCACTAATAAGTTTCACTCACTATATAAACTATTCAATCAGTCAGGCACATTTGCTAAAGTGGTAATTGTGTGCAGGGGACTACCAACATTAGTACTCATGTGTTGGTGGTTTCACTGTCTGTAATAATCCATGTTTACAAAACGGAGTGCAGAAGGAAAGTGCAAATGCAGACAAAACTAACTTTACTCTTTCATTTTACTCTCAGTTTTGTAAAGTATGTGAAAATGCCTGCAGAGAGCATTTACAATGTATTCATATTGAATCTGTCTGGAGTCCACCAGAATTCATTAATTTGATGCCTGCATGAAAATGTCCTCCAGGTGTAAAATGAGCTGGTTTTGCAGGTGGTTTTGCCGCAGACTAGGAATCAGGAGCAAGAAATATATTTCCCCTTTGTCTCTCGCTCAGCTTCTAAAAGATGTAACAAATTCACCGGAGTAGTACAACAAATAAAAAGACTGGCGCAATCCTTTTACTCCTCGTTTTTACACTTATTTTACCACACCACAGATTTTAAAACGAGCCAGAGTGACTAACTCACTCTCATTCTATGAATAAATCATTTATGAGAAAGGAAAGGGATATACATATAGACGGCTCTGATTCATAAAATCAAAGAGCATTTGGGGAACATAATGGCCACAGATTTCTTTATCAACATGTCTGTGATAGTGTTTTAAGCTGACCCCTGCTCAGCATGTAATACACACTGGGCTTGCTGCTCCTTTGTTTATTTTAGCGCTCACCCTAACAGTAAAATGTCTGCAAAGCCATGAACCATAGTCAATTGAAAAGGATTTCATTTTTTAGTGTTAAGCTTGGACAGTGACTTTAGCAGTGGACATCACTAAATCTATTCCTTTCGCAGCTTCTAAATGGATCACCGCTCAGCTCTGCAGACGGAGAACGGTGAGATGCTTTATATGTGGGACCAAATGTCATGTTCCATATTTTGAGGTTGTCAGTATACGTTATCCAACTGGTTAAACTGCAGAATGAGAGAATAGTGTTGAAAATGTCAGACCCAACAAAAACATATTTTAAAAACTGTAAATGTCTGAGGGGATCAAACGTTATCCGTTATCCGGCAAAGGTGTTTTAAAGCACACCAAGTTGTAAGCTCAGTTGGAGCAGCGAATGAGAGATGTTGCTTTGGTCGAGCAACGTTGGAACATTTATGGGGCAGCCACTAGCCAAATCCGTGTAGAGAGCCTTCATTTGTAGCGTGATGTAGGGGCCGTGTAGAGCCCGACGGCATCTCCAATATCTAGTGTAGGCATAAGTAGCACATCAGTTCATGAAATGCAATTGCAGAAAGATGTACTGCGCTCTGCTGGCTTCTCTCCAGGAACTGAAAGGGCAGAGAAGCAAAGAAGCAGTGTGTAGCTTCCCACGTGAAGCCTGCTCCACTGTCACATGGGGAGGGAGTAAGCTACGGACATGGGGTGGGCGGTGGAGACGGATGGCCCGTTAAGGAGGAGGCAGTTTGATGGAAGGAGAGATGAATAAAGACGTGCAGTGTACCTTTCTTGTGTCCGCTCCTTATTGTGAGTGTGTGTGGAAGGAGCCGTGCGGGAATAAGTATACACCCCTTGAGGGACAGCAAATTGGCAACAAGGCGGTCAGCCTTTTGTAAGCCATGATCCCGACGACAGAGGATCGGTGGGCGATGGTACCGTTGTAGGAGCAGGATGCAGGGTCGGCAGGCACTGTGGCCAGAATTCCTGCTCTAAGCTGTTGTGGCCCATCAACAAGGGGAGCGGCCCTCTTGCCGCCAGAGCAAGGAGCTGCTGAACGCCTGGTGTAGAGCGGTGTGCAGTCACGCTGCCCCTGATAGTCAGGTCAGTGAGAGGCATGCGCCACCACAATTTGGACTGATATCCCATGTGTGTGTGATTTGTTTGTCAGCGCGGACAGCTCGGTGGTGAAGAGGGACTGGTGGCCCATATCACACGATGGACTATACAGATCAAGGTGCATACTGAGAAGATCCCCAGTGCTCGCATTACTGGCAAAAACAAGGCAAAGCCACTCACATTGGCGTTCCCCTGCCACAAGACATCTAGAGTGCCGAAACTGAGGAGATCCATAGTGCTTCACTGATACCAGGCTCGTAGTAACCATGTCAGGGGAGGATAACTTAATTGATTGATTGATTGATTGATTGTTTATTTGTATAGCGCCTATGCACAATGTGTTTCAAAGCGCTTCAAGGAGAGAGGGAACATGGGAGAATACAGTTACATTCTAACAAGTCCTCGAAACAGATCAGAATGTAAAAAAAATAATTAAATAACTATCAAATCATAACAGATAGTACAAGTGCATGGACCAAAAAGGGAGAGGAGGGGGGGGGGGTGACAAAACTAGCAGTAACATTACTATGCCTGACAACAATTGTTGCAGTGCAAGAGTGAGAAAAGGAGAGGGGGAGGAGGGGAAGTGAGGGGGGGAGAGAAGGGGTAAGGAGAGGAACAACACATGTGACTATCCATTAAGGTCAAAGACTGTACAAGATAGTGCTAGGTAGGATGTGGAAGGAGAAGGCAAGAAGGGAAAGGGGGGGCAGACAAGCTGTTATCAGAGGCCCAGGGACCGATGATAAGAGTAAGTGCTAAAATACATTTTAAAGTTGGAGAGTGGGTGTGGGGGGGGAAGAAGGCTGCAATGACAGGCGGCTACGAATTACTATGCCTGACCGCAATTGGGGTAGTGCCGGAAATTGACAGAAGGAGGGAAGGAAAGGGAAGGGGTGTAGATAAGGTGAGGGAGAGGGAGGAGAAAAGGAGGGAGGCACAGGGCATAAGGCAAGAAAAGGGAGTGTGGGGGGCAGGAAACCATCAAGGGGGCAATATCAGGGGGCTAGGAGTGGGAGGTGGGATTAGACACTGGCGGGGGCAGGGTGGACGTGGAGACACTGGCCAGGGGCAGGGGGGACACTGGTGGGGGCAGGTGGACATGGAGACACTGACAGGGGGGACGTGGAGAACTGGCAGGAGTGACATGGAGACACTGGCCGGGGGTGGGGGGGGACGTGGAGACACTGGTAGGGGGAAGGGGGAACACTGGCGGGGTCAGGAGGGGCGTGGAGACACTGGCGGGGGGACACTGGTGGGGTCAGAGGGACACTGGAGGGGGGAGACTGGCAGGGGACAGGAGGGACATGGAGACACTGACAGGGGGCAGGGGGGACGTGGAGACACTGGCAGGGGGACACCGGGGGGACAGGGTGAATGTGGAGACACTGGCGGGGGCAGGGGGGACATGGAGACACTGGTGGGGGGCAGAGGGGACACTGGCGGGGGCATAGGGGACATGGAGACACTGGTGAGGGGTAGGGGGGCGTGGAGACACTAGCCGGGGCAGAGGTGACATCGAGACACTGGCGGGGCAACACTCGCGGGGGCAGCAGGGACATGGAGACACTGGCAGGGGCAGGGGTGACTTGGAGACACTGGCGGGGGGACACATGCGGGGGCAGGGGGTATGTGGAGACACTGACGGGGGCACGGGGACATGGAGACGTTGGCAGGGGCAGGGGGGACATGGAGACACTGGCACGGGCAGGGGGATGTAGACACACTGGCAGGTGCAGGGCAGACGTGGAGGCACTGGCGGGGGAGACACTGGCAGGGGCTGGGGTGACTTGGAGACACTGGCGGGAGGACACTGGCGGGGAGCAGGGGGGACATGGAGACACTGGCAGGGGGGCAGTGGGGACGTGGAGACACTGGCGGGGGGACAATGGCGGGGGCAGGGGGGACATAGAGACACTGGTGGGGGCAGGGGGGACACAGGTGGGGGAAGGGGGGACACTGGCAGGGGGGATGTGGAGACACTGGTGGGGGGACACGTGGGGGCAGGGGGATGAGAAGGTACAATCACGTGGCTCCCCCCTCCTGGTTGCACTGATTGGCCTATCAACGCCAGGGCAACCAATGGGAAGGGGGCGGGGGTTAGGGGGTTAAGCAAGGCACCTTGGCAAAGGCAATATGGTGCAGTGTGGTCATCTTGGAATGGCCTGAAGATCAGAGGCAGCAGTTTGTGAAAAAGGAGAGAGAAAGTCGAAAACCCAGAAAATTGGTCAAAATAGTTCTTGGATTGCATTTCGTGCAATCCTCCAGCTGCCCACACAATGAAAACAATTGTTCAGCAACAATGCCAAAGTCAGCGCCTCCGGCGCAAAGCAGGCAGCAATGATGGTAAGGCTTACCCTGCTGTGCGCGCTCGACGGGCATGATGAAGGCAGTTAGAGGTTGCAGGAGCTGGAGGTGAGGCTCCCTCCACAGCCGTGATGAGTGATGAGTGATGTGCCTTTCACCCCACATGGAGTCCTGCCCTCAAGACTGCAGGACAACCTGATCACCCAACTGCCCATTCATTTCGACATGTCTGAAACCAGTAGTTTGGGTCCCAGATGGAAGTGGTGGGTGAGAAATTTCGAGGTGTACATCAACGCCATGGGGCCGCTGCAAGAGGAAAAGAAACACATCCTACTAACACTCTCAATTTGCCCAAATGTGCACGACATTGTGCATGAACTGCCAGACAGGTCCACATACACATACACCGACCTCAAAAAGGTTCTCACTGACTATTTCACACCTCACACCATTGTAGATTATGAATGGCACGTGTTCCACACAATCAAGCAACATAAAAGGGAGTCAATGGACACATACGTAATGTGCCTACGCATTCGTCTTAAGCACTGTGACTTTAACAATTATTCAAATGATGAAGCACTTAGATCCCAAGTCATTGCTAGGTGTGATTGTTCTGACTTCAGGAAAAGGCTGCCCCAGAAGCCACGGTATCTGGAAGAGTTCCTCCACCTGGCAAGATCAGATGCAGGCCTGGCGCTTCAGGTAGAGGGCTTGAGTGAAATAAAGTTCTCTCATTGGAAGACGGAAAATATTCACAAAATGGAAACAGCGCCGCCTGACAGAGGTAATGGGGAACCAGTTTGCCATTGAGTTGGATATGAATTTCCCCATCCATAGGATCACAATGCTCAGCATGCGGGGGGGAGAGTACCACTTTAAAGCTATCTGTATTGCAGACAGGCACGTGGAGAAGGGAGTGGTGGAAGGACAACACAAGTCAGGGGAAAAAAAATGCAATCCTATGAGCTACCACATTGATGACATTGGTGGAAGATGGAAAGATAGAGAAGTGAGCGCCTGCCGAATGGTGGTCGAGCAGGGCTCCAGTCTTGAGATCCAAGCGGAGACCCAAAAGATAGGTTTGCTATTTAGAAGAATAGTCACAGACAGAAAGCAGATCTAGTGCATCGTCTGAAGAAGACACAGGATGCTTCAAGGAAAAAGGGTTATCTATACGCACTGGGAAACCCAACAGCAAAAGAATAAAGTTTGATACTGCTACTTCAAGTAAACGACATGGCAGCTGAATTCTTAGTCGACACAGTAGCTACAATAAACGTCATCAGCGAGGAAGTCTAAAACAACCTCCCACATGATCCCTGACTAGACCTGCAGAGGTGAACATTTACCCATATGGATTGAAAACTCTGCTACCCTGCAAAGGTTACTTCATGGTGCAGTGCAAAAAATAAAACACAGACAAAGAGGATACGCATGCATTTATAACAGGCTTCAACCGATAGTGGGTGTATCCTAAGTTTCAAAGCTGTGATAGACATGGGACTCATACACGTACTATATGGCCTCATGGCTCACAAATACATAGATCAATCACCCAAGATAGAACAACTGTTCCCTGCACTATTCAAAGAATTGGACAAACTAAAGAATCGACAGATTAGCCTTCACATCAATCACCAAATGCATCCAGTGGCTCAACATTACTGTGGCATTCCAGTGAATATACAGCGGCAAGTTGAGGAGTAACTGCACAAACTACTGGCTGAGGACATCATTGAGCCCACGTTGGGGCCTGCTCTGTGGGTATCATTGATCATTCCAGTGCCCAAGAGGGACTTGCAGAATATAACAATATGTGTAGACATGCTATAGCCAAACGAGGCCACATTGAGAGACCACCACCAAGCCCCCCGTACTAAAGACATGGTCCATCTACTAAATGGCACCACCATATTTTCAAAGTTGGACCTTAATAAAGGTTACCACCAGTTAGAGGTGAGCATGGAGTCTGGATACATAACCACGTTTGTCATCCATCTGGGTCTTTACAGATATAAGCGTCTCAGCTTTTGGGGTTTCATCAGCTGCAGAAATCTTTCAAGCTGAAATACACAACATCATCAAGCACATCCTCAACGGTTTAAATTACAGTGACGATATTCTGGTGTTTGGAAAAGATCAAGAACAACACAACAACACCCTAACAAGAGTATGCATGGCATTGGAAGTGGCTCACCACACACTAAATAGAGAAAAATGTGATTTCAGGAAGCATACTCTTCATTTCTTTGGTCACCTATTTTCAGCACATGGCATTTCCCCGGACCCTGAGAAAATGACTGCCCTCATTAAAGCAAACCCACCAACCAATGGGTCAGACCTACGATCCTTCCTAGGACTCCCATCTACAGTACTCGGTGCATCCAGGATTTTTCATCAGTGAGTGAACCTTTTAGGGCCCTGATGAAACAACAAGCAACGTTTGTGTGGTCTGATGCATGCAATTCAACAGAGTTTAGCTGATGCAAAAACATGGCATACTTCAATACTACAAGGGAAACAGAACTGGTTGTAGACACCAGTCCCATGGGGCAGGTAGACAAATTTTATCCCATTAACAGTTGGGAGCATCACATCGTCTCATATGCTAGCCAAAGCCTCTTGAAAACAGAGCAAGCCTACTCCCAAGCAGAGAAGAAATGAATGGCCGTAGTATGGGCCTGTGAACATTTTCATTTATTCCTTTACGGGAAACCATTCACTGTGGTTCTCGACCACCAGGCCTTGCTGTTCATATATGGGAACTCTCAAGCAAAACTGCCTCCCTGAATTGCAAGATGGGGTTTGAGACTCTAAGACTACAGCTTCCGTATCATTCATTGCCCTGGGAAAGATATTAAGCTAGCTGATTTCTATCGTGACATCCACTCAAAAATTGTGTTTCGACACCCTCGATTGCAGATCAATATATACATTAAATCACGCAAGCATTCACACCAAAAGGAGTTGACCTAAGGCACATTGCACAGGAAACCGAGAATGATCAAGTCATTCAAATCATCTTCAGATGCATTGAGTCGGGTCAATGGAAGCAAGCCAAGCAGGCGGGAGAATGTGCTAGCCCAGAAAGGCAACAAGATCTAGGAAGCTTAGAGGTGGTTAAGGAGGAGTTGGGCAGGTCAGAAGATGGACTGTTACTCAAGGAGACCAAAGTCGTCATTCCCTGGACACTGCAAAAGAACTTCCTAGCACTTGCACATGAAGGGCATCGCAGAATCGTATCCACTAAGATAATTTTACAGCAAAAGGTATAATTACCTCAGTTGGACACGCAGGTGGCAGCGCTCCTCAAGCAATGTCCCACGTGTGTGGTCGTCATCCGGTACACGTGACCTAAACCTCTGAGCATGACATAACTACCAGAGAAAGCCTGGGATGAGATAGCAATTTACCATTTTGGACCTATTGATGGAGGGGACTACATACTGCTGGCAATGCACAAGTACTCTCCATTCCCAGATCTAGAGCTGGTGCACTCCACAGCTGCATGTCACTCCATACCGGCACTGGACAGGATGTTCGTCACGTATGGCATACCTAGGTTAATCAAATCTGACAATGGACCCCCATTTATGGGACAGGACTTCAAAACCTTTGCAAAGTACATGGGGTTCAAACAAAGACGAGTCGAACTCGTCTGTGTGTGACCTCAGGCTAATGGAACCGTGGAGTGGTTCATGAACAATATCAAGAGAAATGTCCAAATTGCACGCCTGATGGGGGAACCCTTCGAGATGATACTGAGAGACTATAGAAACACCCCCCCCCCCCACAGCAACACTGGAAAGGCACCATCGGAATCAATGTTTTGCCAGAACATCGAACAAGGATTCCCCACATCATCGCCCAAGGAGGTTACGAAGGAGAGCATGAGATTTGTGAACCCAATACTTCCGCCAAAGAGAACATGAAGGTGCGGGCTGACATGGGACGAAAGGCTTGTGATTCCGATTTAGAGGTAGGTGATGTGGTGATAGTGCGCCAACCCCAGACTCACAAACACACAGCCGCTTTTGGCAGCAAACCACTGGCTGTCACCCAGGTGAAGGGGTCTCTCATCACTGCTGAGGGAGAAAGGAGAAAAATGACTCACAACTCCTCACATTTCAAAAGGATGCCTGGAATCATCCTGCTAGGACCCGAGAGGAAGACTCTGATCCAGGGGAGTGGGATGCTCCCTACGAAGGAGATGGAGAAGAGTGAAGTGAAGAACGGGCCTGAGAGTGGGTTCTGATCACTGTCAGCTGAGTATGATGGGAAGACCTCAGCAGGCAAGGAACAGGTCACAGAGACTCATAGAAGAAATAAATTGAAGCATAACGCATAGTTAAGAAATGGACAGTTGTGGCATCCCACATGAAGCCTGACCCACTGTCACATGGGGAGGTAGTAAGCTATGGTCACAGGGTGGGGGGCTGACAGGGGGGACTGGATGAGGAGGAGTCCGTTTGGTGGAAGGAGAGGAGGAATAAAGATGTACAGTGTACCTCACTTGTGTCTACTCCTTACTGTGAGTGTTTGGAAGGAGCCATTTGAGAATAAGTATACACCCCTTGAGGGACAGCAAACAACATTCAATTGAAGTGACTACTTTTAGGGGAAGGGGAAGTTTAGATATGTGTGAGAGTATATTTATATATTTATTTAATTGTATGTATGTATTCATATATATACAGTGACGATCAATGCTTGAGTAGTAGGGGAGGTGATGGATTGTAAAGGATCTATGAGTGATTACCAATTATGTTTTGCCAAATTATGGTCTTGCAGACTATGGGCCTCATTCCGAGTAGGGCGCAAAGGGATACCGGGCACCGTTAAGGACATCGGTGCCGGTAATCCCTTTGCGCGCTACTACGAGTTTTACCAGGCGTTAAGGACGGGACCCGCTAAGGGAAATCAGAGCCAATAACGGTACCGCAAATTGCGGTACCGTTATTAGCTACTTCCCCCTTCCCATTGAGCCCTATGGGGCCTCAAATGGGAATGGGGAATGGTTTGGTGAATGGGGACTTACTGGTCCCGCTAAGGTCGGACTGGACCGGTAAGTCCCCATCTCACCAAACCGGACACGGTACCGGTATGGGAGGTAGTCATGGGGCAAATAGCGCCATGACTACCCCCATACTCGGAATGAGGCCCTGTATCACTTTTTTACCCCAAAATGCAGGGGGAGACCGCTACTCTTCCCACCCTCCCTCTTCAACATACTTTGACCCAACCTAACTTTTGCATTGTGCCGTTAAATGCAAAAGTGGTAAAAAAGCAGCAAAAAAAGCAGCAAAACTGTAATTCAGCGAAAGTGAATGATACCATTATAAATGCGCTTTTGCTGTTTCTTCCACTTTCATTTGGGCACACATACGTCACACTGCACTCCCCCAAGTTCAACATTACCCCCTGCATAATCATGCGCCTTGTATGCTACTCCACGCAGTTACAATTGCTTCACCAACCAACGGGTGTTCATGCCCAAAACTTCAAAATCACAAGAGAACATGGAAAGCAGCATCCCTTGCTGTCAAAAGATCCTCTCAATCTAGCCCCCATTACCTCGTATCCAATCCCAGCAGACATTAAAACGATCATACACACCGCCACCACCCAAGCAACAACCAGTGCCATGAGCTACCACAAATCCAACCATCAACACAAATATTGGGGAAGCTTGCAGCACCTAGATCCCTTTACAGAGGGGGTCTGAAACCCTTGGATCTCCAGATGTTCTGCACTACAACTTCCATGATCCTTCTCCATCCATTATTATGGATGGAGCTGTTGGTAGTTATAGTCCAAACCATCTGGTGAGTCTAATACAGCAGACCTCTGCTTTATAGGAACCCATTTCTAGAAAAACCCAAATGTGGCAGATATGGATTTGCCAAGGAACCCGTTCATGCGCAGCAGGCCCTCTTCAGATAGACGTCAATAGCAAGAGGGCATACATAGGAAACATGACACTTTACAAATACCCTGAAAATACCTTGGAACATAACACATGCTCTGCACGAAGTTACTTGCCACATACTTGAACTCCTGGATCCCAGCACCAGGCGTGGTGTGCTCTCGTAATGCTATCATCCCGTGAACACATTAACTTCTGTTTCATGTCGAACCTAATTGCCACCTACAGAACAAAACATTAGTTCAGATTGCATGCATAATGTAAATGTTTCCAGCTATGAGAACACTTACTGGTTTCTACCTTGCGCCTGATCAATTTTGCTTCTCCCATTTGCATGCACAACGCATTTCCTCACCGTGGGCAATGCCGCCATCCGCGCAGAGACAAGTACCCGCAGCGGTGCCTGGGACCCTGATTGAGGCGGCTGCCAGAAAGTACAGGCTGCTCCCTTCCTGATGTTAAATGTGCGGTTCTGGGATGATTGGCTCACACAATTAAGTCAATCAGGCGGAAGGGGCAAGGGAGGCATTCACCGGCGGGCCAGGTGGAGCGCGGAAGCAATCACTTGAAGCATCTGAAGAGAAATTGCTCATTTCCATAGGAGCAGCTGCTCTGCGGCAGAGCCTCTGTTTGTTTAGGAAGTTTGCATATGGAGTGGGGAGCAGGTTCAAGCTCAATGGAGATCTCAGTAGACCTTGTGCTAAGAGTGAGATTTCCATCCACTGCTGGGCTTTCAAATCTCCATTCCTAAGCCTTCCAGCAACTCCAATGATAGGTTTGCTTGTTTCATTGGCAAACCTAAGCTATCTTGAAAGTGTTCAACTAAAGCATTTATTCATTGTACTTCCAAAGTTGAATCCACCTCCCACATCTGTGTGCTCTCTTCTTCCTCTTCATAGACATATATACAACGGCATTTGGGGGAAAATGAGGTGTGTCTCCATGTGTTCTGTCAGGGAGCATGTTTTTAAAGAAGTTCGCTTTGCGGCCCGCTTTTCAGTGTGATCAATCTGGTTGTATCAAGCAGATGCAGGTCCCATTAACACTTAGCAAGCAATACACAATCCTTCACCCTTCTGAGATCGATACATTGAGTATTATTAAAAATGTGGTAACATTAACATTGTTTATTATAGTGTTTAGAAGTGTGAGGGATACAGAAATAATGTATTTAAAAGAACATTATGATTGTTTTGTATTATTAATACTATTACCATTAATAGTGTTATTATTATGAATAATATTATTGTTAGTATTATTTGCATGTATATGATTGCTGCTAATAATAATAATAATAATAATAATAATAATAATAATAATAATAATACTAATAATAACAACAACAACTAGGTCTGCAATAGTCGACACAGGAAAAAGAGTCAATGAAACATAAAATAGAGACATACCTCTAAGTTTGTGTGAAATTAGACCTGCATAGGTAGCACAATCTGAATGAAAGGCCTCATCCACAGTGGGTTTTACGAGCATGTGTATACGCTATTAGCGAAGCATATTGCCTGACGAAGCAACTCATCGGCCGCTGTGGATGTCTCTGGAATACTTGTCCCTCCTTGGCCTTAAGTCTTTCTCTGTGTCCTAATGCTCTGTTGCTTCACATTGGCAAATTTTAGCACCACTTGGTCTGCTCCAATTCTAACATTCTACCCATGGTTCCTGCATCCAGTGGAAGAAGTGTACTATAAATGTAAGGAACTGTGACGACAGTGTGCTACGGGCTAGGCCGTAGTGTGGTGCAACACATGTCAAGGGGTTGAGGCCAAGTGAGATGATAACCAAGTGTGGGAAATTGGCAAAAGAAGGCACTCCCCTGCATTGTTTTTCATGTGTATCTCATCCAGCCGACACTTGGAAGATTTATATATTCCATCTACTCGCTGATCTTAACTCCATTGGAGCCCATACCTAACATCTACCTGAACAGATGCCCCTTCAAGAAGTGCCTGAAAATAGTAAAACTTGTGCTATCCCGATTTGATACAAAACCTGGACCCAAAACTGCAAGTCTTCCATCTCCTCTGGTCTGAAAGAGTCCTAGTCTTTGATCCACCATAGACCAAAGGTTTCCTCTTGAGAAATACCTTGTGATGCTCTCCAGTAGGAAGGAGCAGCGTCATGGCTGTATTTGAAGATGATGAAGAGAATTTAAAGATGGATTTATTACTCTATTGGAATCCACATCAAGTGCAAGTGAGCATCTTGAAAGGGATATTTCTTTCTAGAGTCTGTTGTAAGCCACCTGGAGTCTTTTATTGAGTTTCATTGAAGTACTCCATAGGAGTGCATAATAAATATGCAAGCAAATGGTCAATAGGGGTCCTGCTAAAACTGCACACTTGTCCACTTGTCCACTGGAATGAAGGAACGCATCCCATATAGTCACCTGATATTATAAAATCTTTCTTTGTGAATGGCCTGGATATTCATCAACTGTAATATCCATTCTTTCAGAATCAAGTTAACGAAAATTTGCTCAACCTCACTACCCATTCCTTTTCAATTTGTCACACCTTTATCATTGTCAATCACTGTACTTCAAAGGTAGCAGCACTCCTTGGGCATTGATGGACTGGTGCTATAATGGATATCCTCCTATATACAGCTCCAAATGTCTTAAGTGAAACCTGGCTCTTTCTGCTCCAAACCCTTCACTGTTATGTCTGGCATTCTATAGGGCCCAATTTCTGCTCCTCTCCACCTTACCTGATACATGAAACCACTTGCTGACACTGCATTGCCACTCTGTGCTCCAACTTTCAGTGCTATGCAGATGATACTCAGCCTGTTTTCAGGATCCCCTCTGCCACCTCTTCTCCATCCCTCATCTCTGACTGTCTGTCTGCTATCCAGGTATGGTGTGCCACCAACGTTCTCTTCCTTAATGCCAGTAAGATGGTGCTTCTCCTCATTGGCACACCTGCCCCCTCCTTTCCTGTCACTCTCTGGCCAGCCTCCCTTGGCCCTCTTCCTGCTCCCACTTGTGAGGCTAAGAACCTCAGGGTCATCTTCGAATCCACACTCTCCTTTTCTCCTCACATCTCTGATGTCTCTAAGAAGTGAAACTACCTACTGCACCCCTAAGAGGTATTCTTCCTTTCCTCTCCTTCCCCCAGAAGCTCGCTGTCTCTAGAGCTCTTGTTCTCTCTAGGCTGGACTAATGCAACATCCTCTTTCTATATCTGCCTGCTTCTACTCTCTGTCCTCTGCCACTCATCCAGAACAGGACTGCGAGATGTGTTCTTGGCCTCAAGCCCAGGGATCGTATCTCTCCAGCACTGACATCTCTGCATTGGCTCCCAGTGGCTGCATGAATTAGGTTCAAGACACTCTGCATTGTCCACATGGCCTTCCTGGGCCTGTGTCCTCAATACCTCTAACTCTCTCTTTGTAAATACCTTCCTACTCGAGCTCTTCGCTCCTCTACCTCCAACTCCCTCAGGGTCAGTTGCTTCTCAAGCATTGAGTTGGTGGTAGATCTCTTTCTTTGGCTGGGGCCTTACTCTGGAACAGCCTCCCCATCTCTCTGAAACTCAATGAGAACCATGTCCGGTTCCGTAAGCACCTTGAGACCTCCTCTTTGCGTCTGCCTTCTCTCTTCCTCTCCCTTGATGATTTCCTGCCTGATACTGCACTGGTCACCAGGGTACCTTCTGATTTTGGGCCCAGGTCCCTACCTGCCCAGTTGCACACCTGCACTGCCTCCGGCAACCCTTGCACTTGGGTCTATATCTGTAACCCTACAGTACCCCTACCTGCACTTTTGTACACCTGCTGTCTGCACTTACCTTTGCACTTGCCACCTGCTGACTGCACTTCTTGTCATTGTTTTGATCCCATGTACATCACTGCCCCCTCCCCTTTCCCTGTTTTTTTTCCCTCCACTCCCCTGTGCTTGTGTGATCTCAATATCATATCAAATCATATCAAATCATATCATATCATATCATCTCATACAAATATATATTCAGCCTATCCATTCCATGAATTGTCACTGACCCATTCCTTCACTCTTGCCTCGTTTGATATCCTCAATTTGTACTCTTCTTCCGTATCCTTTCTTCCTCATCTAGGAAGTTTCATGTAGAAATATCCACATGTTCCTCTTTCGGACTACATTCTGTACTGCTTTTTTTGTCCTGTTCTGATTTAACTGTCTTGCACATATGTCGTTGTCTCTTCTTGCTTGTCTTTTCTTTTCACACCCCTATCCTTCTACTAGACTTCCCAAAGTCTTCACTCATCTGCTTTTTCCATTTCTACATATTTTCTCTTTCATTACCGTGGAAAACCTGAAGGTAATCCACCTGGGAACTCCTTATTCAGGGGATTATGGGAGAACCATCACTGCTAAATCATGACACTACGGGTGCGCAGGTGAAGAAGGATTACCTAGATAAGGAGTCTCAGGGGATTAGAGGGACAGTGTATAGGGTAGATACGACACATTCCCTCTTCCCTATTTTCATCTAGCCCCTCTTCCTTAGTCAGGAGATGTTCACATACACATTCCATCTACCCCTCCCAAATACTGAGACGAAAGAGAACAAAGAAAGAGGAATAAAGATTTGCCATAGGAATAGCAAGATCATGGTTTACTATGGGAATCCACCATGTTTTCACACTAATAAGGTCAGGCACAGTCAGGCAGGGCTGGGCAATTGCTCACAACTGACTTCAATTAACACTCCCTGTCAGTATAAAAGGTGGAACACAAAAGGCCCACACTGAGCAAGGCTGGGTACCAGAGAGTATATTTCTTCCATGACTGAGGCGCACCAGGCAACATGAAGGGAGAGGCCAGGGGGCCGTTTGAGAAAGCAGAAACTCTAGAGAAGGCCAGAAGCAAGTTCCCTGTGCTTGCAAAGCGGTAAGAGTTCAAAGGAGAAAGCTGTGCGAAAGGGATATAAGCTGCTGTTGGAAGCCCAATGTTGCCCTGTTCCCCTCCAGGATAACGGCTGAGTTGGGGAGGAAAGGAATGCTATGCAAGGAGCCTTGAATGCTATATGCAAGGTACATGCCAGAAGCGAGAAAGACATAATCTGGTGAGTTAACGAACTGAACAAAAGTCTGGTTGATTTCAGAACAAGTGAAAATGCATCCTCGAGTGAAACTGTATCATTGGGGAAGGCTGCAGGTATGACAAGTGGAAGGCATGTTTGAAGTCTACCACATGTCTTACAAAGTAACAGAGTGGTCCTGCGATAGGCAGTCGCACGATCGAAAGACTGTAAAATCCCTTTGAAGTGTGTTTTGAACGGAAACAATAGCTCCTTAAGAATCATATGAGTTCAAAGGAGTGGAAACAAGGAAAAACTACAAACGCCAAGAGCAAGAGAACTGCACATACCCTTTTCTCCTAAAATCTGATACCCTGTGCTTCAAACGTGGGTAAGGGAATTGTACACCATTATCTGAAAGCCATTTGTGACATTTCCTTTTAGAAACACTCTTTTCATTTTGATTATCCCTGTGCACATTTATTGTAATAGAGTGAGTGCAGGCATTAGGTTTTCTAGATTAAATCTTATGATTTTGACTGAAACAACTAGGACTATTTTATTTATTATTTGATGGTAGAGCATGCTCCTATCTTTAGAAGTTAGGACCAGATAAGAATGGATCCAACCTATGTGTTCAATAAACAATATTGAACATTAACTCTTGTATGTCCGTCTTCACTTGTGATACCATGTCTCTCTTACATTACCAAAAGGAATTGTCTTCATATTGTGTGTTTTGGTGGCTCCTTGAGGTCCTTGTTTCTTTTAGGTGCTGTACCCAGCTGCCATCACTGCAGCCAAAACGTCCCTTCTTCATCCTCCTTGATCATGCCAATTTTTATGATCTCGTTAACCTGTTGCATCCTTACCCAGGATGCTCCCTCTTTGTGTTTCTTCGAGCTATTTCTTCGCTGCGTGGCCCTTTCTTCATTCATGTCTGTTAGTCTCTTAGCCTCCCTTTTCACTCCTAAATCCAACTTGTACACAAGCCTGTTTTAGGGATCAACAGTGAGCATAGTCTTTTCCAAAGGCTAAGATCAATCTATCAGAGGCCTGGATGTGCTGGTGGAAGATGGTCATATTTGTAGGGGCAGTGGGTGGGATTATAGAGGAGGGCCGTGTATTCCTGTCTGCCAGCAAACCATAAAAAAGACAAGCGTGTATTTTTTCCTTTCTTTGCCTTGGTTGGGTAGGTGTGGGAGGATGGTCTGGTTTGCAAAGAATTGACAGAAAATGGGCAAATCTATGTGGTGCCAGTGTGCACCTAAGTAGGCAAGAAGAATTTGTGACGGAGGCACGCAAATCAGCGGCCATAGGTCCACTGATATGCACCTGGATGAGAATAGAGTGACCTACAGAGATTCCGCCCCACAGTAATCAGGCTGTTTGGTGGCCAAATATGTCAAAGACATGGCACAAGGTTATATGTTTAATTCTCAGGAATCTTTTCCTGCATGGCACTGGGTGAACTTGGCGTAGATGCCCACAACTACAAATACGCCCCCCACAGTCCCTAAAACACCAGGTAGTCAGCATCACTGTGAGAGTTCATAACACTTTCCATGACACATTCGGTCTGACTTATTCAATCAGAAACCATAGATCCCCTTTTGGTATTGGAAATGTCCCAACCCCCGAATTACATTAGCAGCATCCTAAATTCAGTGTTGAATTGCAATTGCAGACCCATAATATCTCAGATTGATCTTAATGCACATGATACTAATACCAGTGTGTTAGTACAGAAAGAACAAATATTAATTTCACACCACACCATATCTCTGTGCAAGTGTGTTGACTTCTGACATGTGCAAAATGAGCAGCATACAGTCCACAGCAATGAAAGTGCAATGCCTAGAGTTTTTTAGAACTCCCAGTGAATGTCTTGCCCTCAGTCTTAAATTGTGACCATGGCTGTGCAAACCACACCCACCACATGAAGATGGGTTCACTATATACTAATTTGCAGTGCAGCCATCTCTCATCCAGTACACCAAAGATAACATCAACCCGACCTTGTCCAGCAGTTACTTGTAAGTGACTTGAAGAGATCCAACGTTGATTAAAGTCAGGTGAGGGGACCTAAGAACAGGGAGGAATAATGCTAAACTAAGAACTATACACACAATTCAGGTCCTCTACCAAGTGATCATGTCCCCTACCACATCAAAACACAAGCAAGACCATTAGAGGTTTTCCCATCCCAGATGGTGGTGGATACTTGTTACATGTAATGTGATGGGATTTAATCACAGGGTACATGTTCTTGGACAATGTATCTGAGTAAGTTAATTATGTGGAATTTAAAAGTTAAAGTACAAATATAGAAAATCAAAAGAATACTTTAAGACTGATAAGAGATTAAATGAATCAAATAGAACTATGTAAATAGAATCCCCTGGCCCCCAGCACCTACGATCCTTGATCATCAAGGGATTGTCTCGCATATTGATAACGTAGCCCTTTGGAGAAAGAGTGTGAATAACCCGTGAATAAAGTCTGTGGGAACATATCCTGGCAAATGTCACAGGATTGACCAGCAGCCAAGAAACGTGCTCAGACACGCGTGGGAATTTGGTGGGCAGGTCCTAGTTCGGTGGGCATATCAAAAAAGCTGAATCTCTACAGGAGCACTGGAAATATATGCATAGATTTAGTCTCCTTTGAAAAGGCCTAGCTAATTTTCAATGTTCCTTTTGTAATGCAATGTATTGTAAAGTGGTCTTGTAAAGCTCATCTCTGGCATTTCGGTGACCTTATTGTGCATGTCCCTGCAAGAAAAGAATAGGTTTGGGATGAGTATTAGGTTGCTTTTAGGGGAGGCAGTTGCAAAACCTGAGACAATGATAATCGCAAGTCAAAAATAGTCAAGTCCTGATTGCAACATAGGAACGTATTTTAACCACAAGGGAGAATCCAAGGACTGAGTAATGAAAGTTTAGCAAGGGAGAGTTATCCTCTGACCTGGGGTGGAGAGTGCAATATAGCTAAATTTGTAATCTTTTGCATAGCGCTGTTAAGTTTAATATCAGTGATAGTAGTGGCGGGAAGTTGCTGTGTGCATGGTGGGTGTGTTTGTCTGTGTAGCGTACATTTGAATGAGATTTAGCAGATGTTGGTTAGCATGGCAGAAGTGGCGGGTTGAGATTAATGAGGACTCTTGTTGGTGAATCTTAGTACAAGACTGGGCTGTTAGATTTATGTCATGCTATGTTATGTTGATTTATACAGTGCACCGATTGGTTTTACGTTAATTAGTGAGCTTTCAGTGCAGGTTGTATTTCAAGGCAAGAGAAAAGGACACAACTCTGTCTGAGTCCAATCTCCCAAGTGTATTGTTTGAGGTCTTGTGAGGTGATTTGAATCATGTGTTGGTGAGAGTAACCTGAAAGGGTCTTGTTCTGTTTTTGTTATGTTTTACCATGATTGTTATTCCACTTGTTTTTGGGTATGGCTGTTTTGGATCTGGATCTATTACGCTCATCTTCGTAAGATCTCAGCAGACTCTGTCTTTGGGTGCATGTTTCTTAGCCAGATTGTTTCCAATTGCAACATTCGAATTTTCTAGTAAATGTTCTAGTTAAGGTTGTCTGGTATGCCTCTATTTGATCCAGTATTTGTGGGGCGGGTTTATTTTGTTGGATGCACCTTTGTGTGGTCATCCACTGTGTGCAGATGCGTAGGGTTTGCGAAACAGAGTGTGGAAGACAATAGTTTGAATGATGGTCCCCTCTGGCTTTTCTGGTTAAGGATTTTTACTATTATCATAGCCATGTTGCTGGAGCAGAGCCTTTCAGTTGGCTTTGATAGATGTTCTCCGGAAGTATTCCGGGACCCTACTATGGAAGACACAATAGGCAATGCAGGTCTTTAATTGTATGGTCTAATTTGAGTATTTGGAAGGAAGGGGTAATGTGTCCTCTGGAGTCACAAGTGCTTCATTGTTAGCTCTTTATTAACACATAAGTAAACATTCTAAGAGGGCCAAGTAGAAGATGTTGGCATGATCTAGCCAATAACGTACACAAGGAGTTACCACTATGGTTCTTTGCATCAAGCCCAGACATGATAGAATACGGCAGGTAGATTGGAGCTGGAAAATGTCTCTGCTCACAATGTATTTTACCTGTGGTTCAAGGGCACTCTCCATAAAGAGTCTGAGCATTTTGAGAGTTGCAGGTGGTTGTGGGCAGGTTATCATGTCTTCCAGAGAAGGGCTTAATGGGGGGATGGTGACTATGATGTTGGAGCTCATAATTTGAATTCTGGTTGGATTAGGTTTAGATTGTTCATCATCATCATCGTGGCAGTGATCGGCTTGTCAAGTAAAGAACGAGGGCCTGGGGGGTTTCCCAGAGCAATATCAGAGGTTAAAATGAATTGTAAACCTTCCAGCCATCACCTCTTTTTTTTTGCTATAGTTACCCCAAATGGGATGGGTATGACCAAATGGGTGGTTCCCGTGCCTGCTGGGTCCAGATACCAAAGCTACTGCTCAATGATAAGGCCCAATGAGGCCGAAACATATATTGAGTTTCTTGTGGTCTTGTTCAGATAGAATGTGACCAAGAAGTTCAGGTTGGACTGCCTGTTTTTAGATTGGCATGCAATGAACAGTAGTTGGCAGGGATTCCCAGAACAATGTGAGAGGTTAAGATTAATTCTAAAACTTCCAGCAATGACCTCTTTTGTTTTGCTGTAGTTAACTCCCTGAAGCAGCTACCATTTTCTAGTCTTTTTGATGTACATGTGTTGGTACATTTGTAGATGATTCATCTGCATAGTTTATTCCAGTGACGCCTCAGTTGTTGTTGAATTCAATGAGGGAAGTCATGTAAATGTTGAAGAGCACTGGTGAATGCCTGGCTCCCTGGGGTCTTCCACCAGTGATAAAATAGTGCATACCCGAAGGGACCATGGGTGAGGTCTAGGTGAGAAATAAAGTATTCCATTGTAGAGCAGTTCCTTCTTATCTGATGTCTCTGTTTTTAGCAGGGTTTTGTTACTGATTGTGTCAGATGCTGTCGATGTATCCAAGGTAATAAGTGAAGATGGAGTGCTTGTGTTAGCATTGGTTTTTAATTTGCCCCACAACGAGAGTGTCAGTTCCCTTCCTATCAATTGCTTAATTTATGTTGTAATTCAAGATAAAGGGTGTTGGTTTTGAAGTGTTCCTGGAGTTGATGATATATGCATTTTTGCAGAATCTAATCTGTGAAGGGTCTATTGAAAATTAGGTGGTAGCTTGCTGGATGTTGGGGAGACAGTTGTCATTTTTTGAGCAGAGGTTTACTGGATGAGGATTTGAAGGCCAAGGGCATTGCACCTAATTCTATAGAAAAGCTGAGAAGACATTGGAATATAGGGAGGAATCCATGTTGTCGCATTTTGGATTTGAAGATCGTGGAGGGCATGGTTTATTGGCTAACGTGCTTAGCTGCTCTGATTGCCCTTTGTTCTCATCGGTGCTTATTTCAATGCTGCGTTTCATGTTGGGTTTCCTACAATCTGCAGCAAAAACATTGGTGCCTTTCAGCCACTGTACTGAATATCCCAAAACAATGCAATTAATATTTGCATTCATTCTGTTAAATCACAAATTTGTTAAGGCACTTTATTTTCTTCTGCACCATCACCAAGTTTTGCGATCAGAGAAAAGTTATATATAAATATAAAGAAGAAAAAAATAAAGCAGTAAAAGAGACAGAAGAAGGAAAGAAATTCAAAGTCAGTATTGAATCAAGTTTACAAATGTATGAGGAAGAAATAAAATTGAGAAAGCAGCAGAAATTCGTAAGAGACAAGGGCGACTATGCGCATAGATTTGATCATTTCAGACAAAAATCAAAGGAACCACAAACACCCCTTGTAGGCCAAAATGAAGACCATCAAGAATCAACAACCTCTGCCTCTGAGTCCGATATCACTGAAAATGAAGAGGAGAAACCGACTATACGTCTTAATTCATTAGAACAAATGAGGCTACTGTGTCAAGATGGGCGAAGAAACACAAATCTCGAGTAGGTGTTTCCAGCACAAGAGGACGGGGACAGGGGGAAGAAAAAAATTATGTGGGGGCAGAGGGGCAACAAATCTCAACAGCAATTTGTCACAAAGAACACTGTGCTCTGGAAAATAAATGACTATGTTACAGAAGCCACAAATAAATAGCAAATCATCAATCTGTCCGATCATGTCCTTTCTACAGAAGAAACTAAAAAACTAAAGCGAGGTCTTAACTTTTGTCCGTTGGCTAGTTTTGATTATGTACAAACAAGGATGGATCTGGACAGTTTTAAACGGAAATTATGATTAAAGAAATTCTTTGGCACCTCTATACAAATTTGGAAGGACAAACAGAAATAACCATTGCAGAAATATCCACCTTGACAAGTCTTGATGACCTAGAACAAGAGAGTCATATGGAAACCCATGAATATGTCACCAACTTTGAAAGATTGGGTATCAGTGCAGACTGGCCATCAACCAGCAAATTGAAATGTAAGTCAGATTGTAACCATCAAAGTGTACAGAATTGCCACATAGAAGCTTTTTCTAATGTAGTAATTGATGACTTGAAAGATGAAAGAAGAAAAAGGAAGTGACAACCCAAAAGTAATCTGTCCAAAAAACAACAAAAAGTATTATTAGATATCACAAAATTGGACAAATACATAATAAAACCAGCAGGTAGGTTGCAACATAGTCATAATAAACAAACATGACTACATCAGAGAAGCCTATAAACAACTAAATGATGTGAATTGTTATGAGAGACTGACTAACAATACTATCAAACGATTGGAAAAAGAAGTATGGACCTTCTTGACCAAGTGGAAAAAAGTTGATATCTTAGAGGAAAAGATGGTGAAATGTCTGTTTACTAAGAACTCTGTTATCCCTACCATTTACTTCCTCCAAAAAGTTCATAAGAATCCCCTCAAACCACCGGGCAGGCCTATTGTGACTCTACGTGGCTCTCTATTTGAAAACATGTCCAAATTTGTGGATGAGGTCCTTTGCACTATTGTATCTACATTACCCTCATATGTGAGGGATATCACTCACTTTCTATTGAAAATTGAGGCACTCCCATGGGAACCTACTTATATGCTGGCCACCATGGATGTGGTTTCCCTATATACTTCCATCAAGCACACCAATGTAATATTTGCTTGTCAGAGCTTCCTCAATACTCGCTCCTTAAATCATCTATGACACTCACAGATGATACTCAAAATGATTAAATTGTGTTTGGAGAATAATATCTTTATCTTCAATAATGCATTTTTTTTTTCAAACCCAGGGAACCGCAATGGGAACGACTTTCACGCCTTCATATGCCAACTTGATGATGGGTCATTGGGAAAAAACTACGGTCTGGGCAGAAGTCAATGAAAAATATACTGAAAACATCATATTGTGGCTTTGCTACATAGATTACTTGTTTATAATCTGGGATGGGACAGTTCAGCTATGTTGCGAATTTGTAAAATTGCTGAATATGAATAATCTTAATCTCAAATTCACAGAACAACATAGTCGACAATCGGTTGTATTTTTGGATGATCAGGTTAAAATTGTGGCACATAAAATAGAGTCTGAACTACGTAGAAAAGTCACGGTTGCCAACATTCCTTTACATGCAAACAGTGCACATCCTAAGACCTTATTGTGGAGCATCCCACACAGTGAATGTATTCGTATCAGACAAAATTGTAGCAATATCTCTGACTTTGGTCTAGCCAGTCAAGTAACGGCTCAAAACCTCCTATGACAACAATACCCCAAAAAGATTAATGAAAGGGCATATCTAAAAGTACGAGAGATGAATAGACAAAACCTGTTGATTACATCAAGGATGGATTTGCAACAAATGGAAGAAGACAATGCCACCAGACTAATTTTGACATTTGGAAGCCATTCCCAAGTTATTAAATGAATAATAAATAGATATTGGAAGGCTGAGAAAGACATAGGCATCTTACTAAATGATTATCCTGATATTACTTTTCGGAAAAACACCTCTATTAAAGATCTGGTTGTGAACATCTATATGGCTGTAGAAAAGAATGATGCAAGTACTAATTGGCTTTCCAAAGTAGGAAATGGCTTCTCGAAATGCACTGGGTGTAAAATGTGTAAATATACAAAAAAATGTAAACGTTACACTCATCCAATTTTGAAACATCTGGTCTATATAAAAAACAGAATTACATGTGAATCTGAATTGGTGGTTTATGTCCTGATATGCCCAATGTCTCAAGTGGTATATTGGAAGTTTGAAATGCAAGCTAAAAGTGCATATTTTACAACATGTTAGAGTCATTATCAACAAGGACTGCACCTATCACATGGCTAAACACTTTTCTGAATTCCATAATGGAGACCCTGAAAGTTTAATATTTTTTGGCATATATAGAGTCATTGTTGGCTCAAGAGGAGAAGATAGTGAGAGATTACTCCGGCAGGAAGAAACAAGATTTATTCTCGATTTTGAGAGCAGGAATCCTGTCGGACACAATGTCGATGAATAATTATATGAATTTATGTGGGTCTAAACCCTGGTGATATGTAATGAATTGACAAAGGACTGTCATGAACTAGAATGACCTTATATTGACATCTTTTTTTACTGGTTGCTCGTATGGATTCCTTTCTTCATTTTTGTAATTGAGATTTTAATCAGGTTTTTAACTATCATTGTGTGACTTAGACGTTATCAATATTTCTATATCAATATCCATTGCAATAGTATTTTCCCATATCATATTCAATTGAGAGATCTTTATAGCAGGGCACTTAAGCAGCCAATTTACCATAATCTCCATAGATATCAACTGCTTTTAAGGAAAATTAATAATTCAATCTTGTTCGTAGTAAGAAGTGTTTACATATCAATGTTATGCTGCATTATGCATTATGAACTTTTGCACTATGCGCTTTATAGGCTATATGCAGTTTGTTTCTCATAGGAATGCACTATGCACTTTATCACACATAAGGGCTAATTCAGTAATGAAGAATATAAATATAATCTTAGTCAGTCCTAATATTTTTCTCAATTATATAAGCACTATGCATTGTACTGTTCTGACCAATGACATATATGTATAAAGGAATGGAGTATATAAATTACAGATAATATTTCTGTTATAGTGTCAAATACATAATATATTTTAACAAACTATTGCATTATGCACTTTAAAAGCCGCATCTAGCCTTCAAAAATAATAATTTCAGGCAATGCACTATGCACTTTATTTTTCCTGAAACATTGACTATAGTCTGATGGGAGTCATGAGTATTATTGGTATTTACTCGCACATTAATTGGATCTTATCATTAGACAAAGACGTTATTGTTAATGTTATACATTTCATTATTTATACTTGCAAAGGTATATAGAAATATATGGCATTATAAGTATATACAAATAACAAAGAATAATGATTGAAAAGTATATATTTACCATTTATATAATGTTTATGTAGAAGACGTCTATAGTTGCGAGCCCAAACTATAATGGCCGCAAGATACACAATGTATCATCTACGTCACCTTTGTTATGTCTATCACTATGGGTGTTGTAAAAACTAACTTCCTCATGAGGAGGAGTTACTGTGAATAAGCCACAGGGTTGTGGCAAAATGCATCAGGCTGCCGTCTGGAATTGCTATTAATGTGAAATTGTGAGTTTTTAAACAACAGATTTTTTTAAAAATGAAGGTTGTTACTATTGCACAACCCGTGCAGTCTTTCTGTTTGGTACTCGTCTGCCAAGAACTATTTTGGATCCAAGAGTGAGGAGTGCTGCTCATTGGAATGGCGTCTGGTTGTTACGCGCACCTTGTCTCTGCGTAGGCGTTGGGGCACGGTTGCAGCCCTCCAGGGGGTGAGGCCGCTCAGGTCCAACTTCCCCCTCTGCGCTTATGTGGTGACTGTTGGTAATGGGTGATGCTGCTCGGGACTGCTCATGCATGGAGAATAGGTGGCATGATTATGCCAGCTAGTGCGCCTGATCCCCTTCCAGACCCCTTCTTCCAAACGATGGTAGCCGTGGGATGCCACTGTCCCTGGAAAGCTCACCTGTTGATTAGTTTTGGCTAGCACTCCATCCTGCTGCTTCTGGCAGGGGCGCTTGTATGATCTGGACCGAGTTCCTTCACTGGTCCCTTGCTCGTGGTAGTCCAGTCCTGCTGCAACTAAGCCACTATTCCTCAGGTAAGTGTTCCTGTTTGCCTTTGTCTTTCCTCATCTGTTTTTGTTGTATTGTAAAGTGTGTTGTCTTATATTGCTGTCCGTTCCATTTTTGATGTTTGCTCTTTTGCTTTCTTCCCTTGCAGGTGATGTTGATGGCCAGGCAGAAGCTGCGGAGCTAGAGACGACAGCCGGAGGGAATGAGGAACAAAGTTGCAGCGGTACAGTAGCTAACTAAGGGGCACATGGGGTTCAAATGTGGTGCGGCCCTAGGACGGATGTTCTAACCTTATCTTTCTTCTTCTTCACAGGGTCCGAGATCATGGATGCGGAGTGCGGTGCTGCGGCATCGGGATCAAGATTACTGGATGTCAGGAGATGAGTCTGCAGATGAAGCGATGAAGAACCGGTTACCTGGAGGTGAGTATGCAGGAGAATGCCTGGTTTCAAAGGTAAGTAAACTGGTCCAAGCGGCGGTGAGCGTCACGTTGCATGCGAGTGCACAGTAACGTGAAGCACCGGCCTTAAGGATGGAGCAGCTTATATAGCTGAGCTTCTCAAGCCACGCCCACCAAGTTCAGCCTGCCTGTCATACCCTGCTGCATCCGATGAGTCAGCACATGAAGATGAGTCAGCAAATGAGGATGTTCTCTGGAATAAAGTCTTTCAGCTCCTGGAAAGTTCTTGTAAAATAAAAGCACTCCTGCACTGAAATAAAGTGTTCCTGCGTACATCTCTATATGAGCCTGGCGCCAAAGGTGCCATGACTGAATCCAGCCATGGCCCCTGTGTTTATAGGTCCCAAAGGGACATAAGTGAGTCAAGTGACCCATATCCACCATCACTAGATGGTGTGTTTCTGTGTTCTGGGGCCTGTGGCCATGACAGCACTCCCCCTCAAGGCCCCTCTCATGGGGGGTTTCCCCCTGGCCGTGGTTTAGTGGGGTTATTGCTGTGGAACTGCATGATTAATCAAGGAGCGTGGTCATGCTCACTGGGTTCCCTGGTCCGATCTTGGGGTCCATAACCTTTGCAGTCTATAAGGTAGTATAACTTGGACCAGACCATCTTAGAGTCTAGGATCCTTTTAACGTTGTATTCTGGTTCTCCTTCAACTATTTTGGGATCCGGTGGAGTATCGATCTGCGTACCTGGTCTCAATGGTTTTAGTAGGGATACATGAAACACTGGGTGGATCTGTATGTGGGCCGGTAATTGTAATTTCATGGCCGCAGGGTTGATCACAGCTCTGATAGTGTAGGGTCCCAGATATCTGGGACAGTACGCCTGTGGTCCTTTCAGGGGAATGTTTTTGGATGCTAACCAAACCTTGTCTCCTACTTGGTAGTTGTGAGCTTCCCTTCGGTGTCAATCCGCAAACTGCTTCTGTTTCTCTTTGGCTCTGGCAAGATGATATGCTGCTTCCTTAAAAACCTTGGTGATGGTTTTGTGTAAGTTGTTATAGCAGGCATTTCTATTGATCTGAGTGGGTCAAAAACGGATGTCTGTGGATGTCGACAGTACACTATGTAGAATGGGCTTTGTCCCATACTTGTGTGAATGGAGTTGGTAAATGTGTATTCTGCTAACCAAAGTATGTCCTTCCAGGTATCCTCGGTTTGTTGCAGCATACACCTCATCTATTGCTTGAGGGTCCTCGTTAGTCCATTCGGTCTGGCCATCGGTTTGGGGGTGATGGCTTGTAGATAACCAGAGGTCGATTTTGGCAATTTTACAACACCTTTTCCAGAATGCAAAGACAAACTGAGTTCCTCGCTCTGATATCAATATTGATGGGAACCCGTGTCGCCGGACAATCTGCTCCAAAAACACGGTAGCCAGAGTAGAAGCAGTTGGGTGACCTTTGAGGGGAATAAAGTGGGCCATTTTGGAAAACAGATCTACAACAACTAAGATGGTAATTTATCCGTTACAGGAGGGAAGGTCTGTAATAAAATCCATTGATAGCGTATGCCAAGGTGCTGGGGTTACTTCTAAAGGATGTAGCAGACCTGCAGGACTTTGTTTTTGGGACTTGTGTTGTGCACAAGTGCCACAGGTTGCGGTGAACTGGACAATGTCCTTTCGCCAAGTTGGCCACCAGTAATTTTTCTTTATTTTAGCTTGGGTTTTGGCTATTCCCAGATACCCTTCTACTAATGAATCGTGATAGTTTACGATGATTTGCTTCTGTAATTTCTTATCAGGATGTACAATCGTCCTTGGTAGTATGGTAGGTTGTCCATGATCATATACCAGTCTCCCTTCCCAAGCCATCCCTGTTGCGCTGGTGGACTCATCAAGTGTTGCATGTCAGATTTTAAGTTGTCTAGAGTGGTGGTTGCGGCAATCATGCCTTGGATTCATTCTTCAGTGATGATGGCCACGGGGTCTGGTGTAGTGAATGCCTCTTCTCCCTCACTCATGCAAGACAGGGCGTCCGCTTTTCCATTGTGTACTCCGGTTCTATAGGTGATGACGAAGTCGTCTTCCACAAAGAACAGAGCCCAGCGGAGTTGGTGTGATGATTGCGCTTTATCGGTCTTCAGATGTTGTAGATTGCGATGATCCGTGACGACGGTGACTGTATGTCTTGCACCAAGAAGATAATGGCCCTCATTCCAAGTTTGGAGGTAAATTCTATCCCTTACTGGCATGGCGCAGATAGCGTGTCCGAGCTGCCAGAAGCCCGCTAAAAGCAGGCTATTACGACTTCACAGGCACGAGCTTTGCGCCATGCCCAGTGGAGAAACTTTGCTGAAAATGTTGGGGGGACATGACCTCTGAAGAAAAGGTGCCCCATTCAAATGAATGGGGACAAAATAGTGTGCCATGAAAGTTGGGGGGGACAAACACCCCTGTCCCCCCTAAAATTACGCCCATGGCCATGCCGGTAAGGTACCTAGTGCCATGCCGCAAAAGGGCCCACAAAAGCCCTTACCGGCATGAAGCGCACTGTAGATAACACTACCGCCATAGTCCAAAGCATTAGCGGTGACTGTAAATAGCGGTGACCGCTAATTACGGTCACCGCTATTTACGGTCACCGTTAAATAGCGGAAACGGAAATAGCATCATCGCACAGGAACGGGAAGGAGCCCGGTGGCCATCTTTAAAAACACAATCCATTGCCATCCTCACCACACAGGACTCCTGGGACACTGGTGAACGACCGGAAAGTTAAACCAACCACCTGGGAATGCCTAAAGCACCCAAGAAGGGATATGCCCACCTCCGGAAGGAGCGCTTCAGCCAAGATGATCTACAAATGCTCGTAGACACCCTACACGTGCATGCTGGGACTGTGTTCAGCAGCAACATGAGGAGGGAGGCTGTGCTGCGGAAAAAAAGAAATTTGGGCACTAGTGTGCCAGAAGGTTAGCGCAGTGGGCAACACCCCGCACCATCAACGATTGCCGCAAAAGGTGGGATGACCTGCGGCTGAGGGTGGGGAACATACTTTCTGCAAACCGTGCCATGTCCTTGGAGACCAGAGGAGGACCAAGTTCTCCAATAAAGCTCACACCGTGGGAGGAGACATGTGTGAGCATGATTGGGCCAGAATGCATAGAATGCCGTGTCCCAGCAAGGAAGCTACCACTGGGACATATACCACCAGTGGCAGCAAGGCATGTGGAGGGCACACAACCCCCACCCCTCACTGCACTGCCTGCAGACACCTGCCCAACGCCACGTTCTGAGGAGTCCAGTGTGGCTGGAAGGTTGCAGCCACGGCCCCCTCGCAGTTGAGAACAGCCCCAATGACATCTGGGGAACCATTGAGGATGACTCAATGGAAGTTGTCCACACCGCAGCAGATTTGTCAACACGCCAGGTAACCTTGAGTGACACTGGTGATATGAACAAACCCGAGCAGTCTGGCCAAGAACAGACACAGGGACATAGCAGTCCCATATACAGTCCCAGGGAGGAAGAGCAGTCTGGACTTGGCAGCCAGATCCCCAGCAGGGCCACTGGTGCAGCTGCAGGAGCACAGCAGGCTGAGCTCACTGCCCTAATTTTGGAATTTCTGCAGGACAACCGGCAGGCCAGGGAGGAGTGGGGGGGGATTTGAGGGCACTGGGCCAGTCCATCACAGAGAACACAAACTGCCTCTGCGAGGTGCTCGGGGCATCGCCGACTCTTTGATGGCAGCTCTTCCTGGCCAACAGCCTCAGCATGAGGACACACCATCCACAAGCAACTCCACACAGACCAGCCCGCTCTGCCGGTCGCTCCATGAGCTGCGGTGACGGGACATGTCTCCCCCTGGCTCCTGGAGCGCAGAGTGACTCTACTGGCAGCCTCATGTGGGCTCCGTGGACCCTATGGGACTTGTGTGTGGTAGTTGTGGGGGGAGGGAGGGAAGGTGTGTGGGGGAGTTGTGGGGGGAAGCCGAGGGGGGTGAGGATGGTGGAGGGTTTGTTGTTCACGTTCACATTATTACTTTCAATACACCCGTTGTGTTACAAGAAAAAAAACAGAGTGGACATTCATCATTTCTGATGTGTCATTTAATCTTGCACAGTGCATAGTGTACATGTATCCCCACACCCAGTGCCCTATGTCACAACATTATGTCACCCTCTGCTGACTTTTGTGTCAGAAATATTGTGCGATCACTGACTGCCGCACAGCACGTCCCTCCTGTGCATCAGCACCGTGATGATGTCCTCCCCCTTCATCATCATCATGTGGTAACAGTTCCATGTCAGGGGCAGGGGCACGTTCCGGCGGATGCACATATTGTGCAGCATTACACATGCCATGATGATCTTGGACACTTTCTCATGGCTGTAGAGCAGTGCTCCACTCGACCGGCTGAGACAGCGAAATTGTGCCTTCGACAGGCCAAAGGTCTGCTCAATTACAACATGTGTACGGGTATGGGAACGATTGTAGTCCTCCTCGTGCCTATTCTGTGGGTTTTGGACAGGGGTCAGGAGCCACGGCTTCAAGGGATAGCCACCATCACCTGCATGAGAGGGGAATGAAGGTTAATGTTCGCACATTCATGTTGGACAACTGTACTAATCTCACATGGCTGCAGGTAATTTGTGCCCACATGCACATGTCCCTGGATGCATTGACCCCAGTTCAGGTCCCGCTATGTGTCCTGTGTGATGCACTGATGGTGTGGGTTCCATCTTCAAGATAATTGATAGTGTGCAATGACATCAACATTCCCACCCAGGTGAAGTATGCACGCCCCCTTCCCACCCAGGTGTAGTATGCATCCCCCCCTTCCCACCCAGGTGGAGTATGCATCCATCCACCTCACAACCCCGATGCAGTGCCATGGCCCAGTCAGGCAACTCACCAAGCAGCCAGGCATGTCGTTCAGCATGTCGCTCCATGAAGCGTGGTAGCGTGGAGTTCCGCAGGACCAAAGAGTCATGAGTTGATCCGGGATATCGGGCAAAGCAATGTGTGATGATCTTGCTGGCGTTGCATATGATCTCCACATTGATGGAGTGGTATTGCTTGCGGTTGCGATACACAGCTTCCATGGCATGCGGGACCACCAACTCCATGTGGGTGCAGTCGAGGGAACCTACACAATTTGAACGCTGCCTTAATTGCTAGCAGCTCTTTATCAGTGACTGCATAATTCAATTCACGGGCTGAAAACTTGCGAGACCAGAATGCCACGGGATGGAACTGACCTGTTTCGGGGTGTCGTTGTGACATGACTGCTCCCATTGCTATGTTGGAAGCATCAGTTTTGAACACGTATGGCAGTTCTGGTTGAGGATGTCGTAGAAATGGTGCTGTGGTAAATGCTTCTTTTAGCTGCTGGAAGGCTTTCTCTGCCTCTGCAGACCAATTAAATTGTTTATTTTTCTGTTGTAAAGGGGTGATTGGGTGGACGATCTGTGAGAACCCTGGAATGAACCGGCGATAAAAGTTGGCAATCCCTAGTACACTCTGTACACCCTATATGGATGTCGGTGAGGGTCAGTTAAGGATAGCGCCTACCTTGCGCGTGTCCATGCGTACGCCCCATGGTGTGAGAATGAAGCATAGGAATTCTACCTCTGTCACATGAAAGAAGCATTTCTCCAATTTGGCATATAGCGGGTGTTGCCGCAATATAACCAAAACTGCCCGGACATGGTTGACGTGGTCCTCCTCTGTGGTCGAATAGATAAGAATGTCATCAATATAGACAAGAGCGCAGACGTCCAACAGTTCGTGGAGCACGTCATTCATGAAAAATTGGAATGCCGCCAGGGTATTACATAGTCCAAAGAGCATCACCTGATATTCATAAAGACCCTATTTCGTGCGAAAGGCCGTCTTCCACTTGTCTCCTTTTTTAACTCTTACTAGATGGTAGGCCCCTCGTAAGTCTAGCTTTGCATATATCTGAGCATGTTCGACTTGATCCAAGAGCTCAGGGATAAGGTTTTTTTACCTTGCTCTGGTTAAGTGCTCTGTAGTCAATGCAAGTTCTCAGGTCTCCCTCCTTTTTAGCCACAAAACAGAGGGGAGAGGATGCAGGGGACTTGGACGGACAAATGAATCCATTTGCCAGATATTGATCGAGGTAGGTGATTTAGATGCTGGTAGGTGATTTAGATGCTGGTTTTCCTGTTCTTTTAGGGTGTAAATCCAGCTGCAGGGAACTTGAGCTCCAGGTACCAGATCAATTTAGCAGTCATACGGTCTGTGCCAGAGGTAGGGTGTTCACTTGCTCTTTTTGAAAGACATCTTGGTAATCCAGGTATTCAGGTGGCAGTGAACTGGTGAGGCCCAGTATGGTTTCTTTCTTCGACAAACCTGGGTTGGTAAGACCTTTTAATGAGAATCCCTTGCTATAACAGGTGTCGGCACATTCTTGGGGAAAGGTCAGAACTAGTTTACGCCAGTTAATCCTGGGATTGTGGGTCTCCAGCCAGGGCATTCCCAATATCATCTGGAACTGAGGAGCGCCGATGAGATCGAAGGTGATGTCCTCTTGGTGACCGTCCTGACACAAAAGTGTGACCTTCTCGGTGTAATGCATCACTGGGCCAGATGTTAGCTGAGATCCATCAACTGCTGTGATGTTTTCCGAAACCTGCTTCTGTCAGAGAGGAAGGCCGAATCGGGTAGCCAGATCTTGGTCCATGTAATTTCCCACAGCCCCACTGTCAATGTATGCATCCAAGGCATGTATTTTTGATGGTTGTTTGTGGTTTACCAGGAGCACAGGGATGATTAGATGTGGGGTCTGTATAGGTTCCTTTTCACCGCTCGACAAGTGGACCCCTGCACTTGCTGGGTGTTTGAGTTTCCCGAGTCCTGTTCTTCTTCTTCACCCTTGTCAGTTGCTCCAACCGCTTTCCTGGGTGGTTTCATCTGGCATTCTCAGAGATAGTGACCTGCCTTACAACAGTAAAAACAAAGCTGCTGATAGCTCCTTTTCTGCCTTTCTGCCTTGGTGAGTGGGCTCTGCAAGCCTCCGATTTGCATTGGCTTGGACTGATCGTGTGATTTGGTTTGATTCTCATGGGGTCGCTCGTAGACCGACCGCCTCTCAGCCTTAGCCCGATCCATCTTCCAATCCTGCAATCTGTGATCGAGCTGCACTATCAGGTTGATGTATTCAGCACATCTTTCTTGGCGATTTACTACTTGGGCTAAAACGTCCTTAAGTTCCCCTCGCAAGCCTCGGTAAAAGAGCGTAGTTCTTTTCTCCTCAGGCCAGTTAGTTTATGCTATCAGACGATTGAAGGAAGCGAAATGCGGGCCGGAATCACCTATTGTGACTAATGAAGGAGAGCAATCCGCCAGGCAACATCAATCATATATTGGCCGTGAGAAAATATCTGCACTCCCCACGTTTGAACATATCATTCGCCCAGTGGAAATCATTGATCCCGCAGTAATAGAAATCAATAATTCCTCATGGGTAAGAGTGGACCCTAGCAGTGTGAACAATTGTCATAAACAACAACAAAATCCTTTTGACATTTTTTAATCGGAAGCTTCCTTTTCAAACACGCTATAGAGGAGCACTGTACAAAACAAAACAAACATCACAGAAAACAAATAAGAAAAATAAGAAAAATCAGCAGAGCACTCAAATACCAACTGCTAAGAAGAATGTGAAAAGAACAGCAGAAGCCCCTGCAACGACAAACAAAGCGGTGATGGACCCTAACACAGAGAATCTTTCAATGACATCGCACATGATCACTGTCATGTCTGTTTCTGATGAAAATATATGGGACTCTCTGTCACCTGTGTCTATCGAAATGCAACAGTGTCCACCCACGTCTCATCCTCCACTAGATGACCTGATCGAAATCATTGAACTGAGTGCGGTGGAAAAACAGCAAGCTGAGCTGTCTACAGTCAAAAAGAAGACAGTGACAAACTGATTGATACCGAAGCAAACATCAAGAAGAAAGATCTGGATTGCTGCACTTCAGAAATAAAGGCTGCAGTGGATGCCTACCTTGCTCAACGTCTCTCAAACCTTGCTCCAGGTAGTACGAATGTCGGCGCTGTTGGCAGTGAGCCCTCGTCTGGATTGCACAATCAACCAATTGCCCAGCCGTAGAACTTAAAACCAACAGATGCAATTGAGACTGCTCCGAAATGTCCCAAATCAAACTTATGCTGCTCGAACGCAGGAAGCATGAACAAGCCTGATTTGTCTGGATTGCTAAATCAAGCAACTTCCCAACTAACATCCGCAAAACAAGTGACTTTCACAGGCAGCTGTGGGGAAGACTCAAAATCGAAACCACTGAACATCCAATCAAATGGATGGGACAATAGAACTTGGAACAAAGATCAAACAAGTCAGTGTCAATTGCATGCAAACTCCGAACCCCGAAAGAATTGTACTAAAAAACTAGCACAGACGTGTCACACTCTTATCATGAAGTGCCGTGATGCTCGATTCACAAAGTATGATCTGCGCCGTTCAAGCATATTAAACATCTTTGCCGATATTCATGACCTAGAAGATATATCATCAAGTGACATTGATCAGGTTGAGTTTTTGTGCGATAACAACCTTTCAGTAGTCCGGCTCTGGATCAAATCAGGCGTAGTTTTCAATGCAATATTGAGAGCCAAAATGGAATTATTTAAGATAGGCTTCCTAATAGTTCAAGATCCTGAAATAGTACATTTTCGGTCCTAGGATGCAAAGGAAACCCTTCGAGAACCTCAAGTGATAAGAACCAACAAACCAGCGTGTCAATGTGCGCACTGTCTTAGGATGAGTAACACACAAGATGAAATCTTTTGCATAAATAATGCATAACCATCAGCAAAGTGCATATATAAATCGGTTTCATTACCAAGTTGGAATTCTCGCGGTCACTCTCACCTGTAGCTATCGAACAATAACCAGATCTACACATTTGACATCATTGCATTACAAGAGACGTGGATGCAATCAGTACCTATTTGGGATGATCATGATGTTCTTCTCGTCCCTGCAAAGTCATCGAATAGTGGCAGACCAACCTCTAGTTTAATGGTAGCAGTCAAAACAAGCACAGGGATGACTCTAAATCCATGGGCGTCTCCGAACAACTTTATGCAGCTGGTCCGCATTTCTTACCAGTATCAGAATATAGTGCTAATTAACTTGTACCGCAAACCGGCAGGCATTATAGAGAATGGGCCTCATTACAACGTAGGCGGCAAAAGAATGAACAGTGATAGTAAGGGACCAGCACCATTCATTCTGGGCTGCCACATTACAAGGTCTGCAGTGGGTCCCGCTCTGGACGCCTAGCCAGACCAGACATGCAGAGCCGGACCTGCTAGCAGACGAGGATGCTAACAATGGGCCCGTCATTAACGGGCCCGTTGTTAGCATCCTCCCCATTCCCATTGAGCCCTATGCGTGCTCAAATGGGAATGGGGATGTACCGGGTCCAGGTACCCCAAAAGGGAATTACCGGGCCTTCCAAGGTTGGAATGGCCCAGTAAATCCCCTTTTGTGGGACCTGGACCCAGTACCCAGTTTGGGAGCAGCCATGCTGCTAAAAACGTCATGGCTACCTCCAAACTCGTAATTAGGCCCAATGTCTTTTACAAGGCCCTTACAATTCTATTGGAAGTCACAGCCAAATCAGATGACATTATTTCCACAATAGTAGTTGGCGATATCAATCTGAATTGTATAGCTTTGAATGGTAAAACCAAACATAATGACGCCAAGAGATGGAAGAATTACATGGCTGAGAGAAAGTTTAGAATGACTAATGGAGCCTTACCGGGAGACGTTCCAGCACAATACACGTGGAAGAGAGGTACCTCAACCAGCATCATTGATAATATATATCTGAGTGATGCGCTATTTCAAAGGGCAGATACATTTGAAATCATAAACCAAGCACATAGCGATCATCAAATGTTGGCGCTATAATGGAAGTGGGATGTCATAGAGCCAGATAACAACTCTGCCTGGTCCAAACAACATTTGATCATTAACAATGCACACACTCGCTTTAGATGGACCAAACCCAAGCTGCATTTATTGAGCAATAGTCTTATTACTCAGCAGAGATCTGCTATGTCTTTGTCGTATTTGGAGATGCTAGTTCCCTTCAAGTCAGCACATACCTTCTTGGGTCCTCTTGCCCTCAATCATAAACATTCATATGATACAGATTTACATCAGGCAAGAGCCAACTATAGAAAAACACGCAAGAATGTATTGAAGCTTCCAATTGAAATTCAAGAGCACGCCTTCAAAACAGCCAAATGTAAATACAATAATTGGATTCGAGCATGTAAAGCAAAAATATTTCAACATGACAGCGAAGCCTTCTTAATGTCATTAGCTAATAAATGTTTCACGCAGACATGGGACTTACTTAATAATCATACTCCACACAAACAAATGAGTGCTCTAACAAAGGGTGAGCCAGAATCTCAATGGTTAGCGCATTTTACACAACTTTATGCTGACAAAAGTTTTGATTAATATAAATGTGCTTTAAAAGCCCCACGGCTTGGTTGGAGTGTAATGTGCAGCTGATTGAAGAACTTATTAAAAAATCTTCCAAGTCTCGTGTGGCAGGACCAGATGGCTTAAACAATGTTATGTTTAAGACACATCAAGTACAATGGGCGTTTATATTGAATAATATCTTGCAAAACATTCTAAAAACAAGCTCAATACCAACATCCTTGCGCTCCTCTTTGATCGTTCCGATCTTTAAAAATGGTGATCGATCTTCATCCACAAATTATTGACCAATCGCATTACTTGACGCACCTGGGACAATCTTTACGAGGCTGGTATTAAGAGACTTCAATGAATGGACACAGACTCAACAACACCGTTATCCAAATCAAACAGGTTTTGAAGTGGGTATGGGGACGGCGATAAATCTGTTAACACTTCATGCACTTAAGGAGCATGCCCATGTCACAAAACAACCAATCTTTTTTGCATTTATTGATTTGCACTCTGCGTTTGACTCTGTGTCTAGAGTCAAACTTATGGCTAAGTTATTAAAGGAAGAGTGCCCACCTACCCTATGCAATCTAATTTACAGTTTACATTCAGTTACATCAATCCAGGTTAGATTAACTACTTCTGGACTATTATCAACTTCAATTGCAACAGCTAAAGGGCTGAAACAGGTGTGCATACTCGCCTTGGCAATATTTAATTTCTTTATTCAAGACATAAAGTATGTACTCCTAGAGGTCTGCACTCATTCCCCAAAATTAACTAAACCTTATGGTATGTTAGTGTTAGACTCAAAAACTCCAGTAGGTTTGCAAAAATTGTTGACAGCTCTTAACCTGTATTTGAACTGGAATGAACTTGTAATCAATCTTAAAACATCTCAGATTGTGACATATCCTTCGACTCTTGTCAATAGATGTAGGTTGAACTGGAACAACAAAAATGTCAAGTTGCGGGTGGTTCCTAATTATGTGTACTTGGGGATGATGATAGATGGCTTGCCATGCCTAAATACACAATGGGAAATAATAAAGTGTAAACTGGAGACAGTCATATCGCAGACCAGATTTATCCTATACAAATATTGTAAATTCTCCATTAAATCAGCTCTGTTATTTTGAACCAGAAAGTGATTCCCATGCTTTTGTATGGCTTGGAGGCGAAAGCAATAATAAAATCAGCCTCTCTTAATAGCCTAGAGGCCAAATGCTGGAGACAAGTACTCCACCTACTGCAATCCTTCCCAGGACCATTGCTGAGATATGAGCTGGGTCTAACCTCGCCAATTGCACTGTAAAACTGTTGTTTGCGTGCTCTCTTTCGAAAGTGCTTAATTTCAACTGAAGTAAACAATATATTCAGAACGCTATCAGTGTATATAACCTCCTCTCAACATCCGTTTGTTCAAAAATGGACCAACCATTTTTTTCAAATTCTGGCAAATGCGGATGTAACTGTAGAAGTTCTGCTAACAAATCCGGACAGAGCAAAACGCAAAATCTATCTGATGGATTGGATAGAAGCTAGGAATACATGTCTTCATTACAAACATTTTAGCAATGAACATTTTGGTGAAAAAAAGTTCAGACACATGGAACCATATCTTCGTAGATCCTCTTCACCCCACATTCGGAACTCAATACTGCAACTACGGCTGAACTTGTGGCACACCCGAGACCTTTTGGCCAAACGAAAAATCGTCGGCATGCAACAAAATTGAACATCTCATTGTGGATTATCCAGCTCTAATACAACTGAGAGGGAAGCATTTTGTCAAACATCTAATTTATTTTAGAAATATGCCTATTGACAACAGGTGGCCAATCATTCTGTCCACATCTTCGATAGCTACTTGTAATTTCATAATTGCTCTAGACTTGCATGCACGAAATGAGAATGATAAATGCTGTGAGTCACTTAAAGCCATTCCAGCTTTACAATCATAATCAAAGTACAGAAATGAAATGATATTGCTAAAGCCGGTCTGTAAGACAACGTGCCATTGAATTGTGTTACAAACTCCAATTATGCATGTAATTCAAACTGAGTCTCCATAATCCACAATAATTAAGCAAAACATAACCTCATTAGTATAACAAGTTGCCAAGTAGTGGGTAGGTGGTCCACAGAGTATTGCATATCTAAGTTCCAAGGGTGTTTTCTTTTTTTGTTTTATTCTTTATTCTGATTGTTTTAATATGTTGATCTTGCATCTGTTTACAATGTGATAATTCGGACAAGTTTGATATCTGTACATTTTGATCGTTTTAAATATTTTGTAAATACTTATTGAAAAGTTGATTCATTTCAGCTAAATCAATTAAAAAAAAAGAAAGAAAAGAAAAGGAGTGCAAAATGTAAACAAACAATGTACAAAGTGGGTGTAAAGCATGACAATACACCAAATTAAGCTTGCAAATGGAGAGTGACCACAGAAAGAGAGCAAAGATGCAGCCATATCCAGATTCACAAAACCTGACCACTGGATTTGATCAAAAAAATTGCCTCAAACATTTGCTCCTTAATTTAGAGCAAGTGACTCAAAATCTAGTGCAATGACTTTTCCAAACAAAAAAGTACACAGTTTACCCCAATTACAACCAACAACAACGTATGACAGCACAGCATAGAGAGACAGGTCAGCATGACCAAAAAAGGCCAATCAAGTAGGAATTATACTGCTGCACCGACCGATGAGGAGGCACATGATATATGGGAGGTTCCCCGTATTTGAACTGTCTGATGAAGTCACCCAGAGATACTGCCCCCCCCCCCATTTCATATTGGAGATGGTGGGTCAGTGAGAGGAAGCCCTTACCACACCCATGGCAGTCCATGCTATACCACCAACAGTTAATATACAATCAGCTATGCATTTCTTTTTTTTAAAAAACACCTTCCAGATCACCAGAATCGCCATGGTGGTGATGTCAGACTCCTCACAGTCGCAGGCCCTACACAAGGTCTTCAACATGATCCTTAAATATGGCATAGTATATATTGAATGCCTCAATATACATTGGTGAGGACAGGATTTGTGAGGGTATTTTAAGACATGGTTGGGTACTGTGTGTTTGTGTTGCAATTAATTGCACTCTTTAGGCCCTCATACCCCTGTGGTCATAGGATATTTGTACAGGAATGAGTGGAAATTAGGAAGCAGAACACTTTCCATGTGGCTAGCTCACAACCCCATTGCCAATGTTTACACAATTATATGAATTAAATGCAAAACCCTACTCTACATCAACACAGTCATAGATCTCTCTCTATGATATTTCTGAGTGACAAGGCAAACTGCCTCCCAAGACATTTAAATGGCATACACCTAATCCCATGGGAAATGATCCACTTTACAATGTAAACTCACCACAAAGCAGAAGTTAAAACAATTATGCATTGTCTTATTCTCAGATCTATTATGCACATAAGACAAAAAAGAGAATGAAGATTAAACAAATTGTCTGGGTGCACACTCTTGTGGGTCATCTGATGACATGCACATGTTTTGGTGCAAAGTAATGCTCATGTGAGAATTTGCACATAAAAATGGGGCATCTGATTGATGCACCAAACGTGCACATCTCATCAGATGCATCATTAAATGCCTACTTAATTGCACATCTTTTGAGCCACAATTTGCGCACCTTTGCACAATGGAAGCCAGGTTCTCAAAGTATTTTCGGGCACACGCGCATCTCCTCACTTGCACAAAGAGATTTAGCAGCCCAATTCAAAAAGGGTACAATGCCCTTTTTTCCTCTTCTGTGGATTTGCACAAGTATGGGGCATTTCTGGTCATTTAAATCACATCCTGAATTCACAAACATGATGCACTTTAAAATGCACAGAAAAAAGAGTTGCCTCTCTGCTCATGTTAGGAACAGTCAGAGGGGAAGCATAAAACATGACAGGGTTATTTCTGAAATGCTTTTGTTCCAGTCATTTCACTGAGAGGGACTGCTTAACGGCTGTATCAGTGACATTCACTCCCAGCAACCACATGGTTGCTGGCAGACCTGTACTCCTGACAGTAATGTATACAAGGGGGTTTGACTCTGCATCTTTGTGCTTTTGTCCAGCCCCTCCTAAAATGCTCAGGTTACCTTTGTGAATAAAGTGAACTGAGAATGTCAGAAAATAGCACAAATGAACTAAGTGCATTCTATGTGTGCCTTTCAAAAGTGCTATTTTTTGAGAATCTGTTTGGTGTTTTCTTTGTGAATTTGCCATCTCCAGTTAGATTCATGATGGCATAGGTGCATCTTTGCACCATTGCACCTCTCATTGAGATGCACCTGCTTTTGATAACCTGTCCCAAAGTGTCTAATTCTGGATGCATCCAATTTACATAAATATTCTTCAAATCTAAGGCTGGAAGAACTGGGTGAAGCTGTCAGATTTTAACAAGAAATGCAACTTCAGTGCAACATCTGATCATTGAAAACTGACTGGGCAAGCCCACTCCTTCTATGATATAGTGTATTCTTACACTGACGCACACTCATATTTTAGCAAAGAATCACTCATTGCTACCTCATTGACCTCAAATACTCTAAAGGTATATGAATAATTGATACATTAGTGGATATACACACTTTAATGGAGTTCCAACTATTTGCACACTAATGAAATCACACACTTCTTTGGGGTCCATTGTTGCCATACATCTGGGCTCTTCATCACTGCCCACATGGCATGTTCAGATCTGATGTATTTGCATCTCTTTGGCTGTCTTTCTTCATAAAGTACTATGGAACCTCCTCCCTGTCAACATCAGACTCGCCCGCATGGTCCTATAATTCAGAAAATAATTCAAGACCCAACTCTTCAAGGAGTCTCTCCTCCTCAACACCTAGACCATCATGTTGCCCCCAAACGCCACCTGACTCGCTAGACGCTGTCCTACCCTCTCTTCCCTGCCACCCTGTAAAGCTGTAGCCCTCCACTGTGCCCCTCTGTATGCTACACCATGCTGTATATCTGTTCTGTTGTTACCTCTGAAAAGCAACCTGTTCTGCATCTGTACTGGTGTATACCTCTGTAAAGCACTCTGTTGTGTCTGTATTGAAGTATACCTCTTTAAAACACTCTGCGGCTGATTCATGGAATTTGTGCGCCGAAAAACGGGGATTTGTGTGCCATTCTGCCTGCAAATCCCCATTTGTTAAACAGTGATTTGCGGGCAGAATGGCGCACAAATCCCTGTTTTTCAGCGCACAAATTCCATGAATCAGCCCCTCTGTTGCTTCATTGAAACTAGGTCCATGCTCAATAAATACAATAATAATAATAATAATAATAATAATAATAATAATAATAATAATAATAATAATAATAATAATAATGTTTGGGAGCCATAACTTCCTATGTGCACTGGGTCCTCTGGAGGTGTATAATTGTGATCAGTGGGTTTAGCTTAGTTATGAAGATTTATACCACACACCACTGCCATTTGCTTGGTCTCCAGACACTGTGGCAGACTAGAAAGAGAGTGTGTGGGCTTAGTAAGGTCAGGGAGAAAGAAAATGTAAGATAGCTTTGCTTTTGGTTGATGTATGCAGAAAGGAAATACCCTAAGCTCTGCATGCTGGTGAGTTTCTAGGTGTTTTGTGTAAGGAGCATTAAGGCGTTTGTGCCCAGAAAGGAGATCTTGTATGCCCATGGTGTTAATATGCACTGGCCAAGTCTGAAGTAAGTAGATTAGTTGTACAAGGGTAGACTTTATTTGTTTGTCATCTTGGGGGCAGTGTTTTAAGCCATGTGTGAGTGGCAGCGTTGGTTTGTGTATAATATATTTCAGTGCAGAACTTGAGTATTTAGCGGGTAGAGTTGGCAATCGATACAGTGAGCCATTTAGAGAGTGGATATAGTTTAATTTCACATGTTGCATTGGTGCCTGGAAGCCAGTCAGAAACTAGTGTGGTACCGGTATATGGTGTGGCACATGGGGTGAAGTCCGTTTGTGAATTAGAGAAGAAATAGGATGACATCTGCTGCATCGCAGCTGCAAGTCCAATATTTGGTGGTAAAACTAGGAGAAAGAGTCAAATTGTAATGTGAACTGCATTGTGATGGGGGGTGCCTGAATGAAATTTCCCAGCTGTTTGACCAAGACTCAAATGTCCGAATTGATGCTTACTACAAAGCATCCATACCACATCAAAGGTTCATTGCAGGAAGGTCAGGAATGGGATTTTAAATGTGATTGACCACAAATGTTAAACATCTTTCCATACTAGAGTATTTACTTGTGGTTCTTGGGTAAGTCTGTTGTTTTTGGGCCGGGTAATGGTGTTTCTGATTCACCTTTGGGTTCAATGATAAAGAATTATGTTTTGAACAGTTTAAGCTTGTTTTAAGCTGTCATTTATTTGCTCCTTTGTGCAAGTCAGTTGGTTTATAGCATTGTTAGTATCATCATTGCTGGTTATTTTGCCAATTACTTTTGTGTCATCCACATAGTTGAAGCAGGTGAGTCAGTGGCCCTCATTACGACCCTGGCGGAAATCGTGGTGCAATATGCACCATGGAGCACGGCGGAAAGCTGCCGATAGCGCCATGGGGGTTGGTGGATTTACCGCCCCATTCCGACCTTGGCGGGGCGGTAAATCCCCATTCCCCATTTTACCCTTCCCCATTCCCATTTTTGCCCCATAGGGTATAATGGGAGTGGGGAAGGCGTTAATTACGCCACCGTAAAATACGGTGGCGTAATTAACAACAAGGTCCCGTAGCGCCATGGATTTCTCCGCCCGGAAAAACCAGGCGGAAAACACTCCATGGCGCTACGGGAACTCGTAGTAGGGCGGACGGGTCCGCCGCGAATACCTCTGGCGTAGACCCACTCTGCCAGGGTCGTAATGAGGGCCAGTGTCTTCTATTGAGCCTCATTAGTGGGAACATGTATGCATTGAAAAGGAGAGGTGATAGGCTTGATTCTTTTAGAGAATCCAGAAGTATTTGTGTGTGTGCGTGTGTGTTGGAACTGAAAAGGAGAAGATTTCTTCCAGTCTCCTCATTCCATGGTTGACATTGTCACAGCCCACTGAGATATCTAACAGTATGAGGGCTGAGGTGATGTTACTGTAAGCTGTTCCAATATGGCTCCAAGTTCCGAATGAATTTGTTCCCTCATTTGTTTGAATCCTACTTGTGTGTAATCTAGAATCTTGGTGGACTCCACATTTTGCAAATGTGGCTGCATGCACAGGCGTACCTTTGTGGGAAATTTGGTTAGTATGGTATATTGGACATTGTTCAGTAGTTAGTGGGGTCATCCAGATTTCTGGGGGTATTAATTGGGAGTGATTTAATGAAGGCTGTCTTGAAAGATCTCAGTATAAATCATTTTTTTCCATTTAAGAGTTCATCAGTATTTGAAAGTGATGCACTGAGTTTCTTAGGTCAAGATGACTTTGTAGATGTTCAGGGAGCAGCGGCCGGCTACTGAGCTTTTCTAAATCCACTTTCATAATTGGTTTGCATTTGTTGGGTGGTTGGGTTGTGATTGAAATGTCATGAAGACTTACATTGTTTCCATCAAACTGTGCTGATTCTATGACTTGCTGCATGCATTTTAGTTAATTTCAGAGGTTTTGTTTGATGACATCTCACAGGTGTCATCTAGGTAAGGGAATTCTAATATTAAAATCATATTCATTTGCTAATTCCTCACTTGTCCTGCTATCTGTCATTGGGTGGGGACATCTGAAATAAATGTCTACAGTGAATGGACTGGACACGTTCTGTGTAGGATATTCCAGTGAATTGGTATGTCCTGGGTCTGTTCTAAATGTACTGCTGGACGCTTGCACTGGGAATCAAAGTGTGTCCAAAATCCAGAGAGTTCTGCCAGTGCTGATGTCAACCTACGCTAATGTGGTTCCAAGAGGGCACTGTTGGCATGAGCTTCATATTAGCCTAATTGTGCACAATAATCCAGCTGTGTGAAAACATCTGTGTGTAGTTATTCCAGCAGTGCATAATTAATCTAGCTGTGCAGTGTAATGGTGGTGAGGCTTTGTGGGACCCACCATTATTTTCCAAAAGCACCTTAGCTGCATACTATTACATTTCCGACCACATAAATAGAACACTCATCTGGGGCTAAGATGGAAGAAAGTGAGGGCGGGCCACTTAGGTGAATAAGACTTTAGTACATGATAATACTCTGAGAGAAAACACTTTCCGGGTGGGTTTTGAGCGTTATGCGCCTACAATGGTTGTGTTCAGGAATTTGTGGTAAAGACACAATGCATTGGGAGTCTAGGATACACTCAGAATTGAAACAGCAAATGAAGCTGAATGAAGATGAAAAAAATGTGTTTTCCTTCATACAGAGTCTGTGCATAAGATTAGGGGACAAACCAAGAGCACACTTTGCATCTGTTTCGGGCTGAAACTCTGGGCAGATTCTTTGATATTGTGGCATTTAAAAGGAACGATTGTGGATGTATAATTAACCTCAGAACATAACTGCTTGAATGTGTTGTGCTCTGGCTATCCCTTCATAACACCCTTGCTGGAGTATACTCCACGATTTAAAGTTGCCAATGAAATGTATTAAGAAAACCTAGTGTGTGAGGATGTATTTGCAAGAGAGGGATTTTTTTGTTCACAGCGACTAGCCAATTTGGCCAAACACTGCCTTAGAGTAAATGTACACAGTGAACAAATTAAAGTACTTCTTTCACTGGATTTCACCAGTTGTTTGCCTACCCAGTTACGATCTCCTTTATGGCCCAACAGGGTCCCCAGATGTTTTTTGGGTTCAACTTTAGCAACAAGGTTGAACCAAAAGAATTGCAGAGGATAGAAAGGTAGATTGAGATACAGATTAACACAGTGCAATCCAAATTCGGCCAGGGTTAAAAAAATGAATACCCCATTATTAGGCTATGAGAAGACACCCAGTGGAAATTGGGCAAACAATTAGAAGCTGGAATTAAATCTCCCTAATCATTCGCAGGATGAGACCATCAACAAAACAGAATGTGGACTAGACAAACAACATGCATCCACACATATACTGTCAGACACCCATCTTGCTGGTTTGGTCAGATCATGGTGACATGAATTCACACTCAGGATCTAGTTCAGACCAGACTGCAAACATATACATCTCTAATCTAGTATTTTACCTGATAATCACATTCTAGGTTTTCACTTGGTAACCTTCTAGGTTTACTAGGATCGAAAAAAAACTAGAACCATTGAAACATTTCTGTTGTCCAATTTTATTTATGTAGAGGGTCGAATGGAAACTAGTCTCCCTGGTGATCCAACTGTAAAGACTGAAGGGGGTGTCGGAATTGAAACAATATTATGCCTCCTATCGCAGCAATTGTATGAGTATGGGCCCTTGCCAAGTTGTCTAAAACATCATATGCGAACAAACTCCGCGGCAAGGTTTTGACCTTAGAGAAAGTAATGTAAGTCGCCATCTTGGATTAAGCCACCATTTTAGGTTCTCTTGTAATGTGGAAGTCACCCTGAACATCAAAATGGAGGCCGAATGACATTCTGAGTAAGATTCTGGCCGTTGTGACCTCCGTACACACGAATAATTAATATGCCTGCAGGCCACTTGTCGGGGTCGCAAACTGAGACCTCGTCCTATTGTTGACCTATGTGTAAATGTACAACTATATCAGTGAAACTAATCAAAATGCATAAAATTATAGGATTGACCTGGCTAGGAACCCATAGGCCCGACTCCTATAATGGTTAACCCGCGAGAGGGTTGGCCAAGGGCTGGACAAATCATATAAAAGACCCAAGTATTCCAATGTACGGTCTCTCTTACTAATGCATCGAACCTTCGTTGAAGTTTGTTACGTTACTCTGAGAGCCGAATAGCTATCCGTTTGTCAATTGACTTTGGTAACTGTTGTAGCTTTTAAATAAAGCACTTGTATGTTCTTTGTAACCTGTGTTGGTGTGTTTCTTTCTGGGCTTCCCGGCCTCATATTATTTTTATGTTTTCACAGTTGGCGCCCGAATAGGGACCCTCAAGATTGATGCCGGATCATTGATGGTTGACGCAGACTATCGAACCGGGATCGGACGGTGTGATACTGCAGGCCTGACGGAACGAGACGCGATACCTCGGCAGCGCTGCACGATCCGATCCTTGGACGATAGTCGTGTGGTCTGACACGGCATCTTGACGAGGGTCCATTTTTTGAGGCGGGCAGATTTGTCGAAAGCACCAAACACAAGGTAAAATTCGTTAGGTAAGTTCTTTGGTAAACCGTACGGTCCTCCTTAGGTTTGGTCAGGTGCAGTCGTGACCCGGCTCTTAATTTAACCCTGACAATTTGAATTTGGCATATTGTATCTGCAGACACAATTATTGACCAGGTAACACCAATTTTTTGTGAAATGCCTAGGAAATTGTCTAGCTGCTTTAGGGCTCTTTTCCGCAGCGATCGACAATCTTTGGAATTTAGCCGCCCGGCACCACAGGAGGGGTCGCCGGCATGTACTATGTACTGTAAGTATGGCATTGTAAGTATAGTATTTAATGATATTTGGAACAGACAAACCAGACATGCCTCCGAATTTCAGTGGCCAATCAATGGTAGTTTCGAGATCCCCCGTATTGAATACCTAGAATCGGTCTTGCTAAAAAAGAAGGCCAGACCTGGAGCATTTGATGTTTTGCAGAATTGGGAAAAAGAAGCGTTGCAGCAGCTTAAAAGTAGGGATAAACATGCACGCCGTCATAAAACAAATGCCGAAAAAGCGTTGTTATATGATAAAGAAAAATATTCGGAGTCAGTCAAAAATATGGATAGGGCTTTCTCACTAGGTATCCAGAAAATGTATCCCTCTAAAGATTTCCATGTTTCTGAAGAATTTATTGAAAAATTGTTAAACGAACGCAGGCCTGGCGCCACCTCCGTATGATCCTGTCCCGGGTACTCTGCCCATTCCTGCTGTTATTCGTGTTCCCCCTGTGCAACCTATTGTTCCCATTCCTCGAGTTGTTGTTCCTCCACCTATCGCACCACCTCTTTCTCCTACGCCGATCGTTGCACCCCCATTGAATTTGCCCGCACCTTTTCTCCCGAGTAGTTCTGTATTGACTGAAGTTGATCAGGGTGCGGGGTCGAAGATTGTCACTCGAAATACTGTTTCTACAGGCAAGAAACAGGAATTATTTGCATGGGCTAAGCACTGTATGGAGAAAGGTGATCAAGTTAACGTTTTTTCAACATTATCAAATATGGACAATTTTCCCGAGAAAAATGTTTTTATCGAAGGTTTGGGGACTCATTTATGTGTAATGTGGGGTAGATTACAAAATTCGGATCTCCCGCAAGGGGTGAGGGATCTAAATACTTTAGCGCTTTTGAGGGACACAGAGGAGAAAGTACAAGGTCATGTTGAGAGATTGTTTGAGTATAGGAGGGACTTCGAAAATTTACGAGATGAGGATGAGGAAGACGACAGTATGTATGTACAGAAACGGCTCCTTCCGTGTCATAGATCGGTACGAATTTGTACCAAAGATGCGATTCGATGGATCTCGGATTCATCGGTACCGCCAGATGAAGTATATGACACATATAGTCAGTATACAGTAGAAATGCAGTTTTACAAAGGTAGCGGGCGCCCCTCTCTCGAAAGAACAGACTTGATAACCTGTTCAGTGGTTATTAACCACTTGAGAGTTCGCAGCCACTGCTTTTACTCACTGTGCCTTTCACAGATGGGAAATATCCATTTGCATATCAGTCTTTGTCCTGCCCAGTACAGTAGAAATGCAGACGAAGGTGATTCAGGTAATGGTACAGTACCTACAAGATGAATGTGTAAGGAAGAAGGTTAGTTTTCCTATAGAATTATTGGGTATTTGTAAGAGGGCTTTTTCGCCCAACACTTCTTCAGCTGCCTTAGCGCTCGACCTGGCTCTATTGCTTAGTAAGCGGTCAGAGTTACCTACATCTCAGTTGCCTATGAGAGAGGTTCCTCCGACATTTGTCCCAAAGGTCGAGATTCCCGCTGACGCTGGGACTGGTGCACCCGCTGTGAACATCCCTGCACACTATGTATCGCAATTTGTTCACGTCCCGTTTTCACTACAGGAAGTGAACACTATTAGACAATCAATTCCCGACATCAGAAAAAACCCAACAGGGTTTTACAAAGAGATAGAGTCAGTTTTGCAGTCCTCTGTGTTCACCTTAAATGACATTGACTTGCTATTCCATGTACTCCTGCCCGTAGATTTATGGAAGCAGGTTCGAACAATAGACGATGTGCCAGGGTTAGGAGATACGTGGGCTAACATGACTAGGTTTGATGGGGAAAGACCAGCTGGTGAAAAACCACCTTAGGTAATACTTACTTTGCCTGATAGAATTGTCGCAAAATTGAAAACCATAATTCCTGAGAAAAGAATTATTTGGGACAAGCTTATGGCCTGTGTTCAAGGAAAGACTGAAGGTGCCACCGAGTTCTTTAATAGATTCGAACAGGTATTCTCTGATTTCAGTGGCCAGGACTTGGGCACAGAGTCCGGGAAAAGGTTGTTTGTGGACAAATTTGTACATGGGTTGTTGCCCGACATCCAGTCACAGATTATGTCCTCTGAGAGTGCTTGGCAGGCGAAGTCCCAATCTGAAGTTTTGCACATGGCTCAATATTATGAGAACCGTGTGAATAATGAAAAAGAGAAAATAGAGAAGAGGAAAGGAGATTTGAAGACTAAAGTATTGTTACAACAAATTGTTAGAAATCCCAGAGGAGGTACGTCACAGACCAGAGGTCAGCATGTCCCAAAAGGAAACGCTCCTTTGGGCCCTGTGAATGTTAATCAATGTGCCTATTGCCGCCAGGAAGGTCATTGGTGAGCACAGTGCCACGTCCTTCGACAAAGGTCAAACAATGCGTTTGGGAGTATGGGTAGACGACCTAGAGGTCGCCCTCGAGCAAGGGGCCCTGATAGAGGTCAGTTTTCACAAGATCCTCATCAACCTTTTTCACGGGAAAATCGGACTTCGAGTGTGGACGCAAGAAACATATTTGATCACCCTTCTGCTGCCTACCTTTCTGAAGAGCTTCGTTCCAATGACATTTTGTTTTGTTAGGACTGCCCGAAGCAGGGTTTGGAACCTTCACCTATTCCCGTTAATCAGAAAGGTCCCTACGTTGAATTGTTAGTGGGGAATAGGAAACATCAGTTTTTGATAGACACTGGAGCACAGAAGTGCTCCATTGATCATTCCCGGGTTCCAAACATTCCACTGTCAGGGCAAAAAGAATGTTTCTGTAGGGTTTTCTGGTATACCAATTGTCTGTCTGGTTTCTTCGCCGGTGTCTGTTTCTTTGGGTCCCTTTACGGACCATTGCCCTTTCCTTCTGACTTCGAACTGTGGAGAGAATTTGCTGGGGTTAAATTTGTTAAAGAAACTGAATGCAGTAATTCATTGTTCCTCTGATGGAGTACGACTGACGGTTTCACCACAGCAACTTCCCAATTCTCAGTTTTTGACTCGACCATTGCCTCCTGAGTTTAGTGTTGTCCCGGAATGTTTATGGGTGGTTGACGACAATGATGTCGGGGTACTACAGATTGAGCCTGTTAAAATAGTTTTGATACATGGAGTTAAATTACCACGCATTCCGCAGTATAAAATATCAGTTGAGGGCGAGCGTGCTTTGAAGTGCATTGTCTCCGATTTTGTGCACCAAGGGGTGATTGAGGAGATTGCAGGCAGTTTATGTAACAGCCCGATTTTACCTGTATGCAAGAAAGGCGACAATGCAATCCCATACCGTTTTATAATTGATCTTCGTGCTATTAACAAAGTTGTCGCCCCGCAATTTCCAATTGTGCCTGATGTAACAACGATACTAACAATGATCCCTGCTACAGCTACGTATTTTAGTGTTGTGGACCTAAAGAATGCTTTCTTTAGTATTCCTATACACAAGAAGAGTAGATATTTGTTTGCGTTCACCTTGGGGCGACGTTCATTCACATTTACTCGGGCACCTCAAGGGTATACTGAAAGTCCAAGCATTTATAGTAGAGCTTTGAAAGAGCAGCTTGACACCCTTGAATTGCCACCTACTTGTACACTACTTCAGTATGTCGATGATTTGCTTTTGGCTGCAGATTCTGAAAGTGCTTGTAAAGAAGGCACCGTATTGTTACTTATTCATCTGGCCGAAAACGGTCATAAAGCTTCGCTCAAGAAATGTCAATATTGTTGCCAGGAGGTCGCCTATTTAGGTTACCTCCTGTCAAAGGAGGGGAGAAGATTGACACCTGAAAGAATAAAACACATTTCTGGCATGTCTGTTCCAAATACGCAGAAGGAAGTCAGAGCCTTAATAGGTATGGCTTCTTACTGTAGGTTGTGGATCTCGAACTTTTCACTAGTGATAAAACTGATGTTGGCTTTGACGAAGAAGGGCATTTCTCTGCCACTGCCATGGAAATCGGAACATCAACGATCATTTGAGCTTCTCAAAACAGCGTTATGCTCTGCACCGGTTCTGGGTACTCCAAATTATGACAAGGCCTTTGTGTTGTTTGTGCATGAATGTGATGGATGTGCTTTGGCTGTGTTAACGCAGGAACATGGAGGGAAGAATAGGCCGTGCGGCTACTACTCCTCCGCCCTTGATCCTGTCGCATGCGCTTTGCCGAGATGTTTGCGAGCTGTCGCTGCTGCTGCCACGTCCGTAAAACAGACTGAGGGAATGGTTCTAGGCCATGATTTAATTTTGATGGTACCTCACTCTGTAGATGTCCTATTGAATAAGACTCAAACGCAACACCTCACCTCTGCACGGCTGACAAGGTATGAATTAATTCTGTTTGCCCCTCACATTCAAATTAAGAGGTGTTGTGTTCTTAATCCGGCCAAACTTCTACCTTTCCCGAAAATTCTGTTTGCGGTGACGAAGAATTACATGACTGCCTGTATACCACTGAACAGGAAACGAAGGGCAGGATAGACCTTATAGATACTCCTTTGGACAATGCAGAACGGGAGCTGTTTTGTGATGGCTCCTGCTTCAAACTTCCAGATGGTACATCTACAGCTGCTTACGCAGTTACTACATTGAGTACGGTTGTTGAAACTAAGAGAATTCCGCATAACTCCGCGCAGGCCGCAGAGATTATAGCGTTGACCCGAGCTTGTGAACTCTCCGAAGGGCGTATAGTAAACATATATACTGATAGCCAGTACGCCTTTGGGGTGGCTCACAACTTCGGGAGGCTCTGGTCGGAAAGAGGGTTCCTAACCTCACATGGGAACAAGATTCAGCACGGTCCCCTGATAGTGCAATTGCTCTCGGCACTCTCACTCCCTAGGCAGTTAGCGATCATGAAATGTGCAGCACATCGTAAGGTTATAGATGATGTGGGAAAAGGGAACGCTTTTGCTGACCAGATAGCCAGGCAAACGGCCACAGACCTTAGCGCAGACATGTATGCTCTAAGGGAAACAAAAGATGCCTATGTAATGGATGAGGGTATCGGGTCTGTGCGGGATATTCAAACTGATGCCACAATAGAAGAGTCTAAAAGGTGGGCCGAAGGAATGGGGAAACTGGATAATGATGGGTGTGGGTGGATACATCTGAAGGAAAATGGCGTCTCCCTGATTGGGCAGGCAATGGTTACGATGGCACACGGTCTTACGCATGTGTGTGCTCAGCAGATCACGAAAATGTTAGAACAAGTATGGGTGAATGATAAAATTTCGAAGATTGCACAGCGCCATGTTCAGAATTTTATGATTTGCTTACAGCACAATGTGGGGAAGGGGACAGTAACTCCAAGGGGAAGCTTTGGAGCCCCTTCTGTTCCCTTCGAGGTAATCCACTTTGATTTTATTGAGATGGAACGGTGCAACAATCTAAAATATGTTCTTGTGATTATTTGTGCTTTTAGTAAATGGGTCAAGGCTTTCCCCGTTAAAGATGCTACTGCTATGACCACTGCAAAGACTATGGTAAAAGAATTCTTTCCACGATTTGGGCTTCCGAGGGTAATTTGGTCGGACAATGGTCCCCATTTTGTTGCAGCAGTAATTTTGCAGATATGCACAGGGTTACACATTGAAAAGCGATTTCACTCGGCTAGACACCCTCAAAGTGCTGGGTTGGTAGAGAGACATAACGGTATCTTAAAGAATAAGCTTGCAAAAACATGTGCCGATACCAAATTGAAATGGCCAGATGCCTTACCTATTGTTTTGTTAGCTATGCGTACCACACCTCAAACTAAGACTGGGCTTTCTCCATTTGAGTTAGTGATGGGGAGACCTGCTAACATTTGGGGTCTTCCGAAGCCTAAAGCATTTAGGGAGGTAGAAAATGTATTGCTTATAGACTACTGTAACCAGTTGACTAAAAATCTGTATCTCATTTATCATCAGGTCCAATCAGCTTTACCTGTACGGTTTACGGGCCCAGGACACGATATTCAGCCTGGAAGTTGGGTCCTAGTGAAGGCCTATGAAAGGTCTTCCTGTCTCGCTCCTCGCTGGAGGGGACCCTACCAGGTGCTGTTGGTCACTCAGACAGCAGTGCGGGTGGCTGGGAAAAAACATTGGATCCACGCGACACATGTCAAGAAACTTCCTCTCCCGACGCCGCACGATACAGAAGAAGCAGAACCCCTCGCTGATGCTACAATCTCTGATCCTGGAGTAGCAAACAGCACTGTGAGTGTGTCGGAGAATTTCTCTGAGCCCGTGGAGCTTGGGGAACAGTCCATTTCATCTCCGCACTCTTTGGAAAAGTCACTTCCGGAAAACATTGTTTCAAGTTCTGCGGCTTCCGTCGCCTCCGATACGTCGCTTCCCTCCGGAAGTGACATCGCCTTGTTTCCGGATCAAACAGTTCTGGGTACCACCAGGTACAACCTTCGACGAAGAAAATAGAACTACGGCACGGGTCTTTTCCGTGCATTTGGAAAGAAGAAGTGATTGAAAGTTTTCTCTTGTAAAAGAAAGTTCCTTTCGAACAAAAGGAAAAAAAGGGTTTCTGCTGGCTAGGGTTGGGAAGGACTAAGAAGTCACGTGACCGTAGTGTCACCAGCAACGAACATTGGGGTCGTCGATTGAGAAACTACAATGCCTGCCACCTCCACCGCTGCTCCCCGCACTGGACTTGTAAATAAGGGGGTGACCAACTCGGACAACGAACAATGTGCCTGGACCCGAAAACGTATTGCTGTGTTGTGTTAATAATAATTGGAATTTGTGTAATTACTGCTGTGGGACTTTGGTACTTCGAAGAAATTTACCCTCTAAAACCTCTACTGCCAATTGAGATTGTACCTACTGCTTTGGCTCCCTCAGTACACCTCCACACCTTGTCACCTAAAGACTCCCAGCATAGACGAAAGTATCATAATAACACTTTAATGATAGTAATGAATGCAACGCATGCCATTTTTAATAAGAGTAATTGCTGGATTTGCACCCATTTACCGCAACATGGGAACAAGGGGCTAGGATGGTATATTCACCCTTTACCTTTAACGACTGCTTGCTATGCTTCTCTTAGAGCACTATTCTTTGGCCGTTGGAATGATAGCGTCTCAGGGAACTTTGATGGAACTAATTTAAATGATTTTGAGACACGTGAATTGACTCCCCTGGGATGCTCGCTTTTTGCAAATAGAAGTAGACCTAATGTTGCTTCTATTAGGCCATCTGATAAACTATCTCTTCCTTTCCAAACTCTAATTTCCTTTAAAATGGCTCCGATAGGCAATAAGGACGCTGTGCCCCCTTCCTACTCTATTAATCATAGCCCCGATTCAGTCCCCTTTTGTGTACAAAGAAATGGCACTCGGCCAATGGGAGATTTTGAAGGTTGTGTGAACATTATAAATTTGACGGGAGAGAACAGGCCTCTGTACGTAGGGGGGCCTGTTTATTTCGTTTGTGGTAGTTCAGCATTTCCCTGGTTGCCCAAGGATTGGCAGGGAACCTGTTATTTAGGAATCCTGTTACCTAGGGTATTTGTAGCTAGTACATTGGAAGTTTCTAAGGCTCGCCCACGGCAGGACGAGGATGGGGATACCCCTGGGCAAGTATTGGGAGATATAGCAAAATCAGTTGTGCCATTTTGGGGACAGATATCAAACTCTGAAAATATTAGGGGACTAGCAAGAGTACTGGAGAGAACCATCAACTGGACCACGGATATACTCTACAATATGACACTAGAACAAAAGGCAATAAGATTGGTAGCACTCCAAAATCGGATGGCATTAGATGTCATTCTGGCGGAACGTGGTGGAGTATGCAAATTAGTGGGGTCCGCTTGCTGTGTTTTCACACCAGACTCCTCACCGACAATTTTTAAAGCATTACAGAACTTGCACATCCTTAGTTCTGAGGTGCATGATCCTGTGGGACATTGGAATATTAGCGCCTGGTTCTGGGGTTCTCTGCGATCCTGGGGTTGGAAGGTGCTTTCTGTTATCTTGGTTATTTTGGGAATCCTGCTATTCCTTTGTTGCTGTTTCCAAAGTCTACCTAGTATATGTGCAATGCTAGGGGGGTGTTGTGCTCAAGCGGTGAGCACAGTAGGGCACAAAATGTATGCCCCAGATAAAGCATCTAAAGAGTTTGTGTTACAAGAGGTTCTGATGAACGACCTAATGGCTATAGACATTACAGAAAATGATTCAGGATGTATAGACGACAATGCATGGAGTTATTTACGAGAGTATTAAAAGTGATATTAGCACTTGGCATAGGCCAAAAGGAGGGTTTGTCGGAATTGAAACAATATTATGCCTCCTATCGCAGAAATTGTATGAGCATTGGCCTACGCCAAGTTGTCTAAAACATCATATGCGAACAAACTCTGCGGCAAGGTTTTGACCTTAGAGAAAGTAATGTAAGTCGCCATCTTGGATTAAGCCTCCATTTTAGGTTCCTTGTAATGTGGAAGTCACCCTGAACATCAAAATGGAGGCCGAATGACATTCTGAGTAAGATTCTGGCCGTTGTGACCTCCGTGCACACGAATAATTAATATGCCTGCAGGCCACTTGTCGGGGTCACAAACTGAGACCTCGTTCTATTGTTGACCTATATGTAAATGTACAACTATATCAGTGAAACTAATCAAAAGGCATAAAATTATAGGATTGACCTGGCTAGGAACCCATAGGCCCAACTCCTATAATGGTTAACCAGCGAGAGGGTTGGCCAAGGGCTGGACAAATCATATAAAAGACCCAAGTATTCCAATGTACGGCCTCTCTTACTAATGCATCGAACCTTCGTTGAAGTTCGTTACGTTACTCTGAGAGCCGAATAGCTATCCGTTTGTCAATTGACTTTGGTAACTGTTGTAGCTTTTAAATAAAGCACTTGTATGTTCTTTGTAACCTGTGTTGGTGTGTTTCTTTCTGGGCTTCCCGGCCTCATATTATTTTTATGTTTTCACAGGGGTATCTGTACTTCTGCCCACTATATAGTTGGGGTAGTGGCACCAAGCACTGCAGTCAAGGTTCTTTAACTGGTAAAATGGACGAGCAACCAAGGCTGAGACTCAAAGGAGGGGATGCAGGCTGGTTCTTAGGTACAGTGAGTCCCCAAGCCCCCACAAGGGAATTGTTGAGAAACAGATGAATATATCATCCATACTTGCTTTAAGTTTTGCACCTAGCTACAGTTTGCTTGGTGTCATTTCTAACATCCAGCTGTGTGGTCAAACAGTTGAGTCCATCTCGATTGCGATATAAATACTCAAATACAAATACAAATCCATAGCCTTTACCCCTCCACTGCATCAATACTGCGAAGGTGAGAGACGTTACTGAGTGAGACAGCCATTCCTCCCTTATCCCCCATAGGTAAAGCAGGGTTTTAGGACAATGTAAGCTGAAGATGGCAAAAACATTCAAACCAATGTTATAACAATAAAGGCACATGCACTAGACATGAAGTGAATATACACTCCACATGAAGAACACGTACAATAAGTAATATATGCATTCAGGGATGCAGAAAATGTACACAGTATCCACAGACATGAACAACTGTAACGTGACCAATGTATAAGGTGAATGCAACATAAACAACACTCACATATAGCTCGCTAATACAGAAGCAAGTGTTTAGCCGGGCAGCCATCTTATTAAAAATGGAGGCCGCAGCATGTCTCTGAATGAGCACAGGTCTCAACGCCTTGGGAAAACACAGGCTGAATCCACAAAAATACCTATCAGTGCAGAGTTCAGACAGTGGTTGTCAACTAGTGCCAAGGTTAAAGTGAAATATGGGAGGATTGGTACAGCTGAACGAAGGCTTGAGCAAGCCATTTTCAAGACGCCAGCAGTATATTCCCAGATTAATCAAGGTTTTATAAGAAGCACAATACTCCTTTGTTAGCCATGTGCAGTACAACAGTAAGCCAAAATACTCCATGAAGAATAACCCAAGAGTGTTGTAGGAGGAAGAGATGGGGTCTCTGAATAGCTGGGGGCTCTGAATGGTGCTATTCAGAGACCCCAGCTATTCAAAGACCCCAGCTATTACTCCTACAGTGTCCCTGGTGACAACAGAAAACACAGCACACACATTAATATCAGCTAAAAACTAATAGGAAGTAAATCTATCCAAAGCATGTTCCCATTGTGCGTGCTCCACAATTGGAAAACACTGGCCATTCATTAGAAGAGGACACAGATAAGATACCTGCCATACTCCCTAAACACACATGTAGACATGAGGTGCCACATAAGGCCAAGTACAAAGGGATTGCCCTGTCTCATGGCCCGAGAATGAAGGATGGTACCTTTCATTGAAGGTAGAACTTTCCATGGGCCTCTCTCCCAACTCTACATCTGGCTCATATTTTGACAACCTATCAATTGTCCAATGCTGGTTAGCAATGGGCAACCCTATCAAAATCCTTAGTGTCATCGGCCCATCAAGTCGTATGCCAACAAACAACTTGTCGTAGAAGATGATGTGTTTTAAACTTCATCAATGTAGGGGTGTTTCCAGATGGAGCCATGAGATACTTGTAACCCAATGAGCTGTTTAACCCGTAAGGAATCTATGCCTAGCCCAACCCACTAACCTATCTCCAGTACCAATAAGTTTTGTATGCTAATATCATGTAATGACATCATTGATGACACATTTGTAGTACTTAAGCATTTTGATAAGTATGTCGAGAGCAACAAAATTTGAATGCCTGTATGCTGTTGCGGTTTTGTCTTGATGTGAATAAAGCTGGGTTATGCCATGCAATTTGTCTACTCCGTCATTGAGTCTGGTTTGGACTGATTCCAATTCCTCTGGGCCTAGCTGGGTTTTTTGGACCCACCTTAACAGAATATCCACATACTATGTTAGGTGCTACCCTAGAACTTTTATTAAGTAAGATAGATTTAGATAAGTCAGGCTCATATGAATATATGCAAATAAATAGCATACTTTGTGCTCAGGCAACACTAGTCTTTCTTTTTTAAAACCTTTATTTATAAGAAAGTCATACAACAGGCAGACCGGAAGGCCTTGCACCAAAAAATATTAGAGTGTATATTCTTGGCATCCTGAAAGGAAAGTGATAGTGAGACTCAATGTGACACAGTGGCATGGATGTAACACATGTGACTCATTAATCAGCTCAATCAGAGGCATCAACCGTTTCTCTGACACCATCAGAGCTGGCATCCACCAAATATAGCCTGAGCGGATTCCATATGTATTTGGGCCGAGATGTTGATGTTACGTTTAGAACATATCCCTCCTCCCACTCATTAATAAACACTGATTCATGCAACCACTTCTCACTGCTGAAGAAGTATTTAGACATTCAGTATTTTAGTATTCACCACTTTGCTACCACACATTCAATGTTAAAGTAACAGTTAGTAACAATTGAGACTTTTCCTATGTCGCCCAATAGGTAGTTGAGTGGTGAAAGGGATGGTGTAATATCAAGCATATCATCACTTATTGCTGCAACTTTTCCCCAAAACTCCAGAATCAGGAGGCATGCCCAATGCATGTGAAAGGAGTCCAGCTCCACCCCTCCACCCTTCACACAGTCGCCACTCGTATCCAGGGAAAATGCGGCCAATCTATCAGGAGTATAATGTAATTGATTCAACACCTTAAATTGTATTAGACGAAGACCTGCACTGAGGGAGATTGTTTAAGTTAACTGACTGCATCTACTCCATTTCTCCTCCTCCAACGAAAGCCACATGTCTCTCTACGAAACCGCCCACATAGTGTTCCGTGACTGAAAGTGGGTTTGAATCAGGCTATATAATCTGGATAAACCTTGCCGGGTCCCATGCACAGTCACAATTGTGCTAATGCACTCATGAGTCTCGTGCTAAATAGGAAAGGAGGGCCAATTTCCTTGAAACACCACCTGCATTTGAAAGTACTTTAGGCAACACTATTCTAATAACGGCAATAATATATACAACTCTAGGATGTACCACAGTATACTTAGATTGAGTTAGAATGCACCAACTGCTGACAGTTATTAAAAAGCATAAGTATTACTAAGCATTGGGTAACTTCATAGACATTAGTGTAGAATGGCAGACAATATTCATAACATTGGCAGAATGTTATCTTTAAGACGAAAAAATAATTGCTCTGTGAGGATCCCCCCACCTAGGAAACATGAAAGGAAAAGCTAAGGTGCACTTTATGTTGTATTTTACAGCCCAGTCCAAATATGTTCATTATTTGGTCTGCTTTATTTTCTTCACCTTTTACTTGAAGCACTCCTTAAACCCATTCTTTGTTATTCCAAAAACATTTCCAAGTGTGATAGTTAGCTTCACTGATGTCAAGCTATCTTAAATCACTGATATTTAAAAATGGCTTCATTTAACAATTATCCAGAATAACATTTCTATATGATACAGGCTCTGAGAGGAAGAACTTCCAGCAGAATGCTGGAGGTAATTCATATGCCTTACCACAAAAGAAATGGCAAATTCTACAGGACCAAGTGGTGGTAATGCTAATACCGTTTAGTGGTATCTCAGCGAATTTACTGCGGAAATACCACCTGACTTTTAATGAGGCCCTCTGTGTACATATAATGCATTCTGTTCCTCAGCAGGTTAATCTTGAGGGAGCAGAGGTGCTCTTCAGGGTGACATGCTAGTTAGACAGGCTCTCAGAAAACTGGTCTAGGTTTCAAGCTGTATGTAGGGGTCTGTAGGGAAAATAAGTGTATGGATTTCACCTGTGCAATCATTAAAACAGAGCCACGGTTCTCAATAGAGAAGCTAAGCGCCAATGTAAAAGGGATCTCATTGTGCAGTTTATTTGTGATTTGGGACTGATGCGAGGCACTGATGAGATCCATCTCAAAACAAAGAAGGGTGAATTTGGGATTTAGCAATGCACACTGTAGTGTATGGACTAACAATTAAACCTGACTTATAATAATCCACTAGCCCACTAACCTTAAAAACTAAACTATTAACAATTAGAATGGGGTTGCTTAGGCCATAGTCCAGCTGCAGGCGGAAGGTGCATGAACTCACACAACAATGCTGCTTATAAAATGAATGCACAATTTAAAAGCTGTTTTTCTGTGTACTGAACGTGAAGCTCAGAGCAATGAGGCAACTGAACGTGCAATGTGAAAGACAACTCTTTGAGGGTCATTACGAGGTTGGAGGTAAGTTACAGTCCTTACCGGCATGGAGCAAATACTGTGTCCATGTAGCCTAGAGCCCGCTATTAGAGGGCTATTATGGCTTCGCGGGCACAAGCTTCGTGCCGTGCCGGTAACAACCTTACCGCCATGCCGCAAAAGACCCAAAAATCGCCCTTAGCGGCATCGAGTAAAGTGCAGATAGCACTACCGCCATCCGTGCTTCCGGCATTAGCGGTCACCGCTAATAGCGGTGACCGCAAATAGGCGGAACCGGAAGTAGCGCACAGGAACGGGAAAGAGCACGGCGGCCATCTTGAAAAACACAATCCATTGCCAACCTCTGCACCCAGGATCCACATCACCACCACACCTGTCCCAAAACAAACCAGAAGCATATTAGAATGCCCAAGGCCCTGAAAAAAGGTGCTGCGCGCATGCGCAAGGAGCGCTTCTCCAAAGAAGAGCTCAACATGCTTGCGGACACCTTGGCAGAAAATGGGGATGTTGTGTTTTCCAATGACATGCGCCGACCTGCATTGTTGTGCAAAAAAGAAATCTGGGCGGAGGTGGCGCGTAAAGTGAGTGCGGTTGGCACCATCCCGCACACAGTGAAAGATGTTTGGAAGCGCTGGGATGACCTGCGGCTACGCGTCCGGAATATCATCTCGGCAAACCGTAGCCAGGGAATGGCAACAGGTGGTGGAGATGGCTCACCCATAAAGATGACTCGCTGGGAGGAGACTTGTACGAGCACCATTGGAATGGAGGCAATTGAGGGAGTGGGGGATATGGAGCGTGGAGCCCCGTCATCGGCTGATGCAGGTAGGTGTCCCAAATAATTTTACAAAGGTAGCGGGCACCCCTCTCTCGCAAGAACAGACATGATAACCTGTTCAGTGGTTATTAACCACTTGAGAGTTCGCAGCCACTGCTTTTACTCACTGTGCCTTTCACAGATGGGAAATGCAGGTAGGTGTCCCAAATAAACCAGTGTAATAGAAACCATGAAGATGTCCGCCCGAACTGACAGTGTAATGATGCAAAGCAGGGGCCACCAGACACATGTACGCACACCTGCCTACAGGCAGTGCACAGCACCATCTTGTCCACATGCATGATGTACCCCATACATGTGTCAGCCCAGATGCATCCCTGCATGACCCACCAAAAGGCAAGCAACCCGTATGTCACTGCTCCAACGGCAAACACCCGCCATTCCATAGAAATGCTGCTACCCCAACGCATGCCTGATGCACGTACACCCATCACTAATGCTCTCCCTCTCTTCGTCCCCCACAGGCACACAATCTGACAGCGATGATCATGACCCCAGGGAGCAGCATGCGACACCAATCAAGAAGTCCAGGGGCATGGAGGGAGCAAACAGGCCCTCAACATCAAGGGCAAGAGTGAAACCAGGACCACCTCACAAACCCAACACAATCGAAGAACCTACAGCACCAATGTGCAATATGCCTACCACCACAGCACCGACGCCAGCCACCACCATACAGGAGCGAGTGGCTGAAGGCACTGTATCCACTGCCAGCAGTACTGTTGGAGAGGCAGCTGCCACAGCAGCCGTGTCAGATGATGAAGCACATAGTCCGACACCTGGCACACCTACCGCTACAGGCCCCCTGCAGTCACCCCACCTCTCCCCACCCAGCATACACAATACCAGCAGCCATGAGCTGTCTGCTGTGGAGTCATGGCCAGGGAGCTTCAGCCCCATGGCGAGCATGCATGAAGCACCAACCATGTTGCATGCACCTTCGACATCCACCAGTGTCCGGGACAGGCAAGAGGGGATCAGGGTAATCCAACAGCACCAGGAGGAGCTGACAGGGCTGGTGACCCAGCTCATCATTGAATGTGGCCAGGCAAGGGAGGATATCAGGGAATGTGCAGCGTCCCTCAAATCGGCCATTGAGTCGACTTCCAAAGACATATGCAACGAATTGGCGGCTGTGAGGCAGGTCCTCACCCACATGGTGGCAGCATTTGAGGCCCTGCGTCCCGCACAGGTGGTTGAACAACCTGGCACCTCCTCAAATGCCAGCTAAACTCAGACCAGCCCCCTGCGTCGGTCTGGGCGGAACTTGTGCAGGTCGGACAGGGGTCCACCTGATGCTGGCAGTGGACAAGGGGTGTAGGTGCAGCCTGCCATTCGGAACTCATGAAGACTAATGGTGCATGCAAGTGCACACCATGTGTGGGGAAGTTGAGGCGGGAGGGGGAAGGGGGAGAGGGTGTGTGGGGAAGTTTAGGGGGGAGCTAGAGGGGGAGAGGGTGTGTGGGGTGGTGGGCTTGTGCACTTTCTATGTTCTATTTGTTCCATATACCTGTTGTGAAATGAGAATTCACATGACTGGACATTGCTTATTGTGTACGTTTGCTTTATTGGTGAACAGTGTACAGTGTCCATGTCCCTGATACACCCAGTGCCCTGAGTCCCACCTCCATGGCACACTCCGCATCCATGTGTGTTAGAAACATTGGTTAATCAAAGTCTGGCGCACGGCACATCCCTCCTGTGCATCGCTACCTCCCTGAAGTGCAGTCCCATCTCCTCCCTCCTCATCGCCCTCGTCAGGTGGTTACAGTTCAGCGTCAGGGGGCAGAGGCACATTCCGTCTGATCCACATATTGTGTAGCATGACAAATGCCATGATGATCTTGCCCACCTTCTCATGCCCGTACAGCAGTGCCCCACCAGACCTGCTGAGGCAGCGAAACCGTGCCTTCAAAAGGCCAAATGTCTGCTCAATCACCACACGGGTACGTGTATGCGCACGATTGTAGTCCTCTTCGTGCCTGTTCTGCGGGTTCCGGACAGGGGTAAGGAGCCACCTCTTCAAGGGATAGCCAGCATCATCTGCATGTGTGCAACAATGGTTATGTGTAAGTGATTACATCAAATGGGACCTGTATCAATGACACAATAGCATGCATTCATTTCCTGTTTGCATCCACATATCCATGCATGAATAGAGCTACATAAAGTAACTGCAATGTTTGAATTAGTCTGATCGACAGGTGTGCGTGGCATCGTCTAGTGGGCACAGGGGTGTCCTATTCCTTATGAGTGCTCATACACTGTGGTTGTCCAGATCTAGGTGATGTGTAGTCAATTGTATGCTTTCATCCTGTCACCGTTGATGGCAGACTCTTGATGATCTCACTTTCCATGGCAGATGTTGCCATGCTGTTATGCTGGACCTCTGTGTTGGTGTAGGAGTGGGTTCATGTGTTTTGCCATCATGTGACTCCTTTGTACGCAGTAATGGACAACTGTCCTTTTTGATGATGGAATTTGGTCATGTGCATTGGCCATACTAACTGCATGTAGCTGCATTGTGTTGCAGGGGCTACAGTCTGATTATGTGCAGTGTACATGTTGATGGCTATGGAATGGTTGTAGCACTGCCTCATTTTCATAGTAGCAGCTTACGTCTTGCATTAAGGTGTCAGGTGTCAGGTCCAGTCTGCCCTGCTTTGGGGTATGAGCATGGTCCATCCTCTCAGGTACTCTCAGCCAGGTAAAGTATGCATCTCTCCCCCCCATCTCAGCCAGGTGAAGAATGCATCTCTCCCCCCCATCTCAGCCAGGTGAAGTATGCATCTCTCCCCCCATTCAGCCAGGTGAAGTATGCATCTCTCCCCCACCATCTCAGCCAGGTAAAGTATGCATCTCTCCACCCCCCATCTCAGCCAGGTCAAGTATGCATCTCTACCCCCCCATCTCAGCCAGGTGAAGTATGCATCTCCCCCCCCCATCTCAGCCAGGTGAAGTATGCACCCTCCCATCTCAGCCAGGTGAAGTACGCATCTCCCCCCACATCTCAGCCAGGTGAAGTATGCATCTCTCCCCCCATCTCAGCCAGGTGAGGTATGCATCTCTCCCCCCAATCATCTCCCCACTACTCACCGAGTAGCCAGGATCGTTGCCCTGCGTGTCGCTCCAAGTAGCATGGTATCGTGGAGTTCCGCATGACCATTGAATCATGGGTTCATTCAGGAAATCGGGCAAAACAATGTGTGATGATCTTGTTTGAGTCACATACCATTTGCACGTTGATGGAGTGGTATAATTTACGGTTGCGGTACACTACCTCCATGGCATGTGGGACCACCAATTCAACATGGGTGCAGTCAATTGCACCAATGCAACCTGGGATGTCTGCCAGTGAATGGAAGCCAACTTTGGTGTTGGAGATCTCCTGGGCAGTCCGTGGTAGGAATATGTGATCGCCTGTGTGCTTCAGGAGGGCCTCGAGCACTTGGTTCAGCGTACGTGAGAATAATGGCTGTGATATGCGGTGCATCTGCCCTACTGTGTGCTGGTAGGTGCCTGTGGCAAGGAAGTGGAGCACAGACACCACCTTCAGTAGAAGGGGGATGGCGGTACGAATTTCTATGAGGCTGACAATGTCGTTATGTATCATGTCCATGATGGTGGTGATGGTGTCCCGGTCCAGATGGTACAGGGCGTGGATCTGCTCAGGGGTTAGGCTGAATGGACAGGCTCGGATTCGAGGGATTTGGGGCTGCCTTTGTGGTACAACTGCCTGCACTGGTGGTGCATGCTGTGCCTGCCTCACCCTCCTTCTCCTCCTGCATCTCCTCTGTGCTGCCTGTTGTTGTTGTTGTTGCTGGACTTCCACTGCAATCATGTCCTCCAGCCCCAACACTGCTACTAGTATTGGTATCATTTTGGTGTGTGGCTGGGTGTGGGAAGGGGTGGGGTTTGCTCCTTTTGTGCTGGCACAGTCTACATTGCCTCCACCTGTGATGATTGTGTGCACCTGCGGCAGTTGGGAACACTGCACATGGCCGTTTACGGGTGGTTCGCGATGCTGGTATTTACTCCATGCCGATAAGGTACTTTTCGGGCTTCTGTAGGCCGTTATTTGCATGTCCGCCTGACTTGTGTTCAGCTCCTGTTTACGCCATGCCGCTATTGCTGGCATGTAGGGTCGCGTGCCCGCGCCAATGCCGCTATTAGAGGCACTGTTATTTACGGTGCCGCTAATAGCGGGTTGGCGGGTCGCAATGGACCGGAGCGGTTAGCAATGCCAGTAATCCTTTACCGGCATCATTTTTCCCTTACCTCCAACCTCGTAATGAGGCCCATGTCTTCTGACACATTGCCAGGTTTGTAGGAGTGCATAATTTCTACATTGATAAGGAAGGTCCCGAGAAGTTGTTTGCTGAGGAAAGTGTTTTACAAATGTGTCTTTTAAGACACCTTTCATTCAGATGATCACAAAGGAAAAAAAAACAGACTGTCTTAATCACCTTGCAGCTAAGGCATGGTTTAATCTACATAAGTTAGTTAAACTGAGAGAGAAGGACAATGAGATAAATGCAGGCTTCACACAGACCTGGCAGCTATGTAGGAGGAAATGTTACAGTTAAGAGAGAACTCGAAACTGGGTGAGCATTGTGTGCAGCTACATGCCAAGAATGACGAGGTAAATGTACAATTAGCACAGAAAGAAAGACAGCTGTCTGAGAGTGAAGGAGAGGTCATATATTTAAAAACAGTTTTGGAGGGCATTCGAAAGTATATAGATCTTGCCTTATCAGAAATGCAGGCACTCAGCAATAGCGGTAGTCAGACATCTAGGGAATTACAGGCATTTGCTGATGACATTTTCAGACTGATGGATGAAAATGATAAAAAGCTGGAAGCTATTGATCATTTTAAAATGCGCAATAACAGAAATGAGTGAGGTAATGGCTAAACTAAGAAAAGGAAACTATGCACTATTTAATGAAACACAAGAGCTACATGCACAGTATAGGGAAATAAGGTGACACAATTCGGGTGTCAGGGGTGACAGGATTACAGAGCTGCTTTCCTCCTGCGAGTAACAGGGATTTATCTTCAATGAGACCGAATGCAGCCACAGCCTGGGAGATTTGCCAGCTGATATTCACTCAGCAAGAGCTGGCTGCACTCCAGTGCTCAAGGCTAAATCTGCTCACCCAAAGCCGAGAAAAGGGGATCACAATGATCCACTGTGCGATGTACTAAGAATCATAAAGAATATCAAAAGCTTGATCCGACCATTCAGAAAACATTCAGGTGTAACCATTGAGGAACACGTTGTATCTGTTATAGAGCTTTTTGCAACTTTGGGCATCCCCAAGGATCAGTTTTCCAGATATTTCCACCTCACTATGGATCCCAGTTCTGACAGCTTCATACAGAGTTTAGGAAATTTACCATGGGAATACTTTGAAAGAGAGATTAGGAAACAATTCCCACCATATCACTCTATAGAAGATGCCAAAAAAGCATGCTAAAACATGATAGTTTAGGCAGAAGAATCGCCACACCATTTCTTGCAAAAACTAAAAGGGGCTTTTTCATGTTTTGGCTATGACACAGACTCAGTAGAATTCAAGACTACTTTTTTTATGGATTGTAGAGAAAAATTGTCTCACACCTTGCACGTGCGTTCACCAGAGAACGGAGACTCCGGTGGATTCTCGAGCAAGCTACTAAGATCTTTGAGGTAATCTCTCATGAGAAAAATTAGGGTAAGAATAAAGAATCAAAGCAAAAAACAAAAGAATCTACCCCTGAAGTTATAGAAATGAAGTCTGGGAAAATGCCATTGGAGAAAGCTCATTTATAGAGTGACACAGCACATAATCAGAGGGGTGTGGCCATGCAAGGGAAATCAGCACCATTTCAGGCTGCTGTACTTCAATCCACAGACTCCAGTGACAGAAGCTCACACATTAGTCCTCGGTTTCTTGGTAATTTGTCAAAGGTGGGATTTTGCTATGATATGCAGGGGCCAAACAACACAAATAAACAGATGTATAATGGGCCATGCCAGGAATTGGGGGCCCAAAGTAGGTTTTACCCTGACACAATGATATATGGCAATCGGGCAAGACCAAGGTATGTAGAGTGTTTCAATGAAAATAGAAATCAACAAAGGGAGATAGCTCGTCCTTGGCACTTAAGGGGTTAATGAAGGAGAAAATGTTAGAAGGCTTTGCATGGTGAAATACTGAAATCACCAAAAAAGGCCTTGGCACTGGGGGGGGGGGGCATGGCAGTTAAAGGAGCCTGGCTATGTAGTTATTTGTTGCTACTTTGTGCAATGTCACTCTTTTTATATTCTGCACTCTCACTCAGCTGCTGCTCTGCACTGCACACAGTTTTCCTATCTGCTCAAACAACATCTTCACTTGTGCCTCCAAGCTCTGGAATCTGTCAAAATCCCTCTAATTCCTCCGTGCTCTAGGCCAATACTGGTTGAATTCAAATTGATCAGGCCTGTTTTGGCTCCTTTCAGAAAACTGATTCCTGTTTGTGTTTCCCCTGAATTCCCAAGACACAGTGGGTACTGAGCATGGGGTGACCGTCCTCTGCCCATGGTCAACCTGTGGAGAGGACTGAACATAAGGGTGGGGGTCATAGGTCACATTCTGTCTCTCATTTGACTGAAATTGTTCCCTTTGTTGATTTCTATTTTCATTGAAACACTCTACATACCTTGGTCTTGCCCGATTGCCATATATCATTGTGTCAGGGTAAATTTTTAATCAAGAAAACAGGTGGATAATAATGACATAGGAAATGAAAACACACACAAGAAAGGAGTGTGGTTTAATTTAGAGTTGAACCCAACCGTTCAGTTGTGTGAAGATGAAAGTGAAAGGAAAAAAAAGAAACCCAAGGAACAATGGATTAAAAGACAGTTTAAAAAGGTAACGCAAATGTGCAAGATGACAATAATATAATGATAGATAAAAATAGAAAATCAATTGATATAGTGCAATTGCATGGTGATTCTAACAGTGATCATTAATCTACAGAAATGAAAATGTTGCAACAGTCAAATGCAAATGAATCCCCAGAGGGGTATTTCGAGCCATAGATGTTCCATGAGGCAGAAATAACAGGTACAGTATAAGAAATAGGTAAGCTTCACACACAAGATGCTGATGTTCTGCAACATAATGCTAATGAAAATACAAAACATGTGTGCCCCACAGCGGAGGTAAGTGAAAGGGACCCAAATGATGGGAACGAAACAGAAGAGGAATGGGGTGAGAACACCGGTGGACCCGAGATAGAAGGGGGACAGTCAGTTGCAAAGATCCAAATGAATCCTCAGGACAGAACAATATTCAGAGAAATTGAAAATGAGATGGACATATGCCCCTTTGCTTAGCAAGAATCCAGGCAGGCCAAAGAAAATAAGTTCTAAAATTAGCAACAATTCACACTTCCTTTGTATACTTGAAGAATGTGAGGATAGGTATTATGCCCCTGTTACCATTGAAGAGGAATGTAATACCTTTGCAATTGTGGACACAGGCATGCAGGCAACCTTGATGTCAAGGAAATTAATGGATAGCATTAATGAAGGGAGACCACCACATGACATGCTCAAATTGAGACAGATTGAAGGCCCGATGCATCATTTCAATGGAGAAGAGATACCAGTGGAAAGTGCCACTGAAGTAGACATCAAGGTAGGGAAGAATAGAATCATACAGAAGGTGGTGGTCACACCCATTGAAGAGCTGTGATTCCTGTTAGAAACAAACTGCTCTAAGAGACTGTCAGCCCTCATTGATTGAGTGAATAGGGTGTTGTGGTCTTGGCCAAAAGAAACCTGAAACCTAAAAAAGTTATGAGCCATGGAAGCAGTGCAAAATAATGCCATGCCATTGCTTGAATAGAGAGTGCAATGGAAGAGTATCATCAGAATGGCTGTGTACCTAGTTTCACTGTCATTCTTATGTGCCAGGGGGAACTACAAGGAGAAAAAGAAAATCAATCTTTAGAGATGTACTTGGATCGTCTGAGGAACCAAAGGGTGTCTCACCAGCTAGTCCCCAGGGATATTTCTCTCAGGTGGCCAGGGCACGCCCTCGTATTTGGATCCAGACCCTCTGGGTGGACCACTCTAGGAGGATAATCAGGGTGAGGGGTCTTTGGGGAGTAGGAGTGAGGCAGCTGATGGCTAGACATGGCATTCCTCCCTTTACCGTACCCATGATCCCTCCTATTTCATAGGATTCTCCGATGTCCCAACTTCCCCCCTTCTAACACAAACACTGGGCAGAGGAAGAGGGTGACTGAGAGTAACAATGCTAACTCTTACATATCGCATTGGACATGTCCCGCTAATTGGGTCAGGCAAAGTCAGGCACTTGACTCTAAGTGCATACATCTGATACCAATTAGCAAACCTACTGGAGCAGTGTAATGGGCTGAGGCACGAGAGCCATAGAAGAGAACCCCAGGAGTTTCCTGCAGGAGGTTGTTGCCTCCAAATGGCAAAATCCCAAACAAGAAGGCTGCATTGTGTTTCAAGGAGACCAGCGACCCTCCCAGGTGAAAGGGAGGGTTGGTTAAGGCGAGGACAAGCCTGTGGTACTAACCTTGACTCGTACACTGGAAGACACTAAAGACAAGAAAGAAATGCACAAAGCCAGTGATTTGGCAAGTGACATGAGAGACTGGTGTGTGCTAATGAAAGATTGAAGTGGTAACATAATATCGTACAGTTGAAGGCTGCACATGTGTGGATGAGATGCAAATAAAGGCAGACCTGTGAATGAACCTTGAAGTAACGATAGCTAAAGTCAGCGATATTGAGTAATGAAGTGGTCCGGCAAAAGGAAGTAGCCCACTCCAAAGTCTCTGTGAAAGTTGAAAAGTTTATAGCAATAAAGTGAATGAATTGTAAAAGCGAGTTGATCAAAATTAACCCAGAGAAAAGGGAAGGGGAAAAAGGTGAACATTGAACTTTGGTGCATAATACAGTGAACTACCCAGACCAGGAACCACATGGGCAAATAACATAGGAGTGTGAGATGAATGCTTGGAAGTCGAAGTGGTCCTGCAGGGGTCTGAAGAAACAAACCACGCAAATTTGAAAGTCTTCGACATCAGGAAAAAGTCTGAGCCCTACTGAGGGAGACCCGAAGTGTAATAATGTAGGGGAAGGGAACCCCTAAAAGAGATGAAAAAAGCTTGGGAAAGGGAACCCCTGCAAGAGTTTTGTTTGGCTGTGAAAGGTCTGAGCCCGACTGAGGGAGACCGACGTGAATTTGTGCTTTAAGAGGTCTGGGCCTGACAGAGCGGAACCAAAGTGAGCTTGTACTTGAAGAAATAAAGATTGAATGGGAGAATAAGGAACAAATGAAAGAAAAAAGAGAAATTGAACAAATTGGGGGTTGAGCTGAGTTGTCCTGGGAGACTGCAGCTGATATCAGTGCAGAAGGAGGGAAATGGGCAAGGTCCTCGCTGGGATCTGGCAGGTGGAAGGGAGAGACGGCATGCGTCCTGTCGTGCAGGTGAAGTAACAGCGATCTCTTGGAAAGCATAAGTACCAGATAAAGAGAGATTTCTTAATAGAGAGAATCTCATGCTAATTAGTGAAATGTCAAGTTAGGCATGAAAAGGGAAAAGCCATTTCTTCTTCATTCACTGGAGAACAAATGTATCCTTCTGGACAGAAATAGCCACTAGTTAAAAGGTGAGTTTCCTGCACTTCCAATGTAACAGTTATATCTCAATGTTGTATATAAAAATGTGTGTGCTCTGCCAAATATACTTAAAGAAAGGCCAGTTTCCCTGAGTGCAGAGGATTTATGCTAAAATAATTACAAATATAAATGCACTGCATTGACAAGTTGTTAAAACAGTATTCTCTGTTAAGCTGGAATATGGTGTTTCCCAATGTTAATGTATCTAATGAACGCGCATTGTGATGTTGCTCTACATGGACTTTTTTTATGGCCAGCAGAAATTGTATGAAGTGAATTACAGAATCACAGAAGCTGCGTATGTTGGGATTTGTGTGATTTCTTTTAATGTTTGTGATAGAGTGTGAAGCCTGGTGCATCTGGTAAAGTTAGTGGCACAATGAGTGTTCCTGGTTTAACACTAGGGGCCTCATTACACAGTAGGCGCTAAAAAACGGGATTTACCGGCATGGCGCTATTAGCGTGTCCGCCCTCACAGGAGACTGCCAATAGCGCACCATTATGAGTAAGCGGACACGCGCATAGGGCCATGCCGGTAAATGACCCTACCGCCATGGCGCTAAAGCACCTTACCGGGCCCGCCCAAAGTGCTGATAGCACCTCCGCCCTCACTGTACATGCTATTTGCGGTGGCCGCTATTAGCGATGACCGCTATTAGCGGTGACCGCTATTAGCATCGACCGTTAAATAGCGGAAGCGGAAATAGCATCATCGCACCGGAACGGGAAAGAGCACGGCGGCCATCTTTAAAAACACAATCCATTGCCATCCTCTGCCCTCTGGACCATATTGAGTAGTGAGCTGTGTGAAATCAACCGTGACACCTGCATCATGCCCAAGGCCCTGAAGAAAACATGTGACAGGCAGCGGAAGGAAAAGTACACCAACGAGGAACTGGTCATGTTGACGCAGACCCTTGCAGAGCATGCAGAGGTCGTCTTTGCAAATGATATGCGCCGCGCCACCTTGCTCAAGAAGAAAGCCATCTGGGAGGAGGTGGCAGTCAAAGTCAGTGCCGTGGGCACCAGCACGCGCACTGTGCGCGAATGCAGGAAGAGGTGGGACGACCTCAGGCTGCGGGTGAGGGGCATCCTGGCGGAGAACCACCGCATTGCCACTGCTGGCGGAGATGGCTCCCCAATACACCTGAAGGAATGGGAGGAGACATGCGCCAACATGATTGCCACCGAGAGCATTGAGGGAGTGGGCAGCATGGAGGTCGGCGTGGCTACCACTTCTGATGCAGGTGAGTGTACACCTGACAGGATGCGGTGTGAATGCACAGTCACCCCCATATGTGAGCCCAGACCCCACTCATGCATGGACACACATCCACACATGCACCCATCCATCACCATGTCAGTGTCAGACCCAAACACACACACATGCACACATCACCAGAGACAAGTCCCAAACTCAACCATGTATGGATGAGGCACTGAACTGGCACATCACCTGCATCCACAACTGCTAAGTCCCAATGTCCACAACTGCATAATCCCTGTAATTTACATTGAGTATATTGAAACGCAACCAATGCCATCCCCCTTCTCGTCCCTGACAGGCTCACATACAGATGGGGAGGATGCTGCAGATGCATCAAAGGCACCACCTACATCAAAGAGGCCAAGGGCACAGGAGCCGGAGGAAACCCCTGCAACATCCAGGGGCAAGGGTGGAAGGCCACACCTGAAGAGTGGCAGCCTACGTCACAGTGCCACTGCCAGGGCAGCAGTAGCTGCACCACCAACTGTGGCCCCACCACCGGAGGCAAACCCACTGGCAACAATGCCAGACACCCAGGGCCCACCATCAGCTGCGGCAAGCTCTGCTGGTGAGGCAGCCGCCACTGGCCCCCAGTCCGATCCAGAGGACACCCTACTCCAGCACATGGAGATGCACACCCCAAGCCCCCCAGGAAGCCCAGAGCCCATGGCATCCCAGACCCCTGGTTCTGATGGGACTTATGAGGACACCAACCCTGCAATAATGTCACCCATGCTACCATCACCTGTTGCATTGGAGCCATCTGTGGGCACGGCATCCAATGCACGGTCACCCGGCACTGATCAGCAATTCACCGCCATCCTGCAGCGCCAACAGGAGCTGACCGTGCTGGTTGGGCAGCATGTCGCTGAGGCAGCAAATCTCACCGAGAAGATAGTCCAGACGGCGAGGCACTCCACTGAGCGCATGGACGCCAACACGGACAGGATATGCAATGAAATTGCAAGTCTCAGGGAGGTGCTTGTCCGCATGGCAGACACAATGGACCGCCACTTTCAACCACAAGGCCAGTCTGCCCCATCCTCGACTTCCGGGTCGACTCAAACAAGCCCCCTCAGGTGCTCGATGAGAACCACCAGGCGCACGTCTGGCAACCCTCAAGACCCTTCCAAGGACAATTGCAATTAGGGGGTTGATGGGGATACTCCGGTGTGCATTGGCCATGGCAGAAATGGCAGAGACATGAGGGACTGTTGTGGGGGGTGGTGGGAAGGGTGTTATGGGTCTGTTGGGGGAAGGGGTGTTATGGGTCTTTTGGGAGGGGAAGGGTGTTATGGGTCTGTTGGGGGGGAAGGGTGGTGGGATGTTGTGGGGGGGTGGGAAGGGTGTTATGGGTCTGTTGGGGGGGGGTGGTGGGATGTTTTTGGGCTTGCACTACTACACCTTCATGTCACTCAATACACTGGTTTCTGAACAAAACACAGGCTTGGACATCTTCATTGTGTGTGTATACTTCATTGGCGACAGGGTCCATTGCGTGCTTCAAAACATACACCAGTGCATTACCCCCCATATCCATGTGAAGGTACGGAAACATGTTCCTCAGAATATTTGGTTCATCAGATGCTGTCTCACAGCACGTCCCTCCTGGCCATCCCCTCTTGCAACACCTGCATCCCCTTCACCTCCGTCCTCATCACCATCATCATCCTCATCAGGTGCTTCTATTTCAACGTCAGGGGGCAGTGGCACATTCCGTCTGATACACATATTGTGCAGCATGACACATGCCATGGTGATCTTGGCCACCTTCTCATGCCCATACAGGAGAGCACCACTCTCCTGTATGGGCATGAGACCTGCTAATGCACCTGAAACGTGACTTCAATAGTCCAAAAGTCTGCTCGATCACGATGCGGGTACGGGTATGTGCACGATTGTATTCCTCCTCGTGCCTGTTCTGTGGGTTCCGTACAGGTGTGAGGAGCCAGGGCTTCAGGGGATAGCCCGCATCACCTGTATGGGGGAATGAACGGGGTCCTGTTACTGTTCACCTCAAGATCGGCCTGTTCACATCACACAAATTGACATTGCATTGTGATTCACGTACTAAATTGACAGCATACATGCAGATGGTCTGTGTGACAGCAACGTGCAAGGGGGAGGTCGACCCTGCAAGTAGAAATGCCACATTCATGCCTCCAACAGTAATTGACATGTCCTGGGTGAGGCCAGGTCTTAGGTGTCCCTGGCCCATCCAAATTAGGTAACACACTTCTAGTGTACTGACATCCTGACACCGATGTTGCCATGCTGTGAAGCATCACTTCATTGGTGCCATAGGTGTGTGGTTCAGTGCTATGTCTAGGGGTGATCCCTTTGCATGCCTTCAAGGGCGCGTTGCTGGATTGATGTTGTGCTGCACTGAATCTGTATTACGGTCTTGACACCGTTGCAGGTTTGTGTAATATGTGGCGTGGCATGATGTGCAATGTGGATGGATGTGTGATGTTTTGCAACCTGCATTGTTCTCAATGTTCTGCACCTTCGAATTGCATGTGGGTTCCTCTCAAGTACATCGTGGCCTTCACTGAAGGACATTGGCGTACATCTGTATGTCCATTTTCCCTACGGACGCCAGTCAACACCCAGTTGGAGTATGCATCTCCCCCCCACCCATTCACACCCAGTTGGAGTATGTATCTCCCCCCCCCATTCACACCCAGTTGGAGTATGCATCTCTCCCCCCCCCATTTACACCCAGTTGGGGTATGTATCTCCCCCCCCAAATCACGCAGCCATGTGCTTGCCCTGCTCCTCACCAAGTAGCCCGTTGTCCGGTGTGTCGCTCCATGTAGCGTGGGATAGTTGAGTTCCGCAGAACCATGGAATCATGTGTTGATCCTGGGAATCTGGCACAGCAATGTGTGATTATCTTGTTGGCGTCACATACCATTTGGACATTGATAGAGAGGAATTGCTTCCTGTTTCGGTAGACTACTTCATTGTGATGTGGGACCACCAATTCCACATGGGTACAGTCGATGGCCCTGATGCAACTTGGAATGCCTGCCAGTGAATAGAAGCCAACTTTTGTGTTTGCAATCTCCTGGGCAGTCTGTGGCATGGATATGTGTTCAGGTGCATGCTTCAGGAGTGCATCGAGTACCTGGTTCAGCGTGCGTGAGAATACTGGTTGTGAGATGCCATGCATCTGTCCCACTGTATGCTGATAGGTGCATGTGGCCTGGAAGTGGAGCACGCTCACCACCTTCAGTAGCGGGGGGATGGCAGTTCTGATGTCTATGAGGCTCACAATGTCGTTGTGGATCATGTCCACGATGCTGGTGATGGTAGCCCTGTCCAGACGGTACAGGGTGTGTATCTGCTCAGGGGTCAGGTTGAATGGACTGGCTCTGATCCTGGGTATTGGTGGGTGCCTCTGTGGTATGATGAGGTGGCGTTGTGGTGCCTGCTGTGCCTGTCTTGCCCTCCTCCTCCTCCTTCTGTGTCTCCTTTGTGCTGCCTGTTGTTGTAGCAGCTGCGCTGCAATGAGGTCCTCCAGGCCATGTAATGCTGCCAGTATTGGAACCATCTTGGTGTGGGGAGGGGTGTGGGAAGGGGTGTGGTGTGCTCCTTTTGAGCTGCCACAGTCTCCATTGCCTTCACCTGTGCTGATTTGGTGCGCCTGTGGCAGGTGGGAACACTGCTCATTTCCCTTAACGGGTGGTCCGCGATGCCGGTATTTGCACCATGGCGGTATGGGGTTTGGGGGGATTTACCATGCCGCTATTTGCATGTGCACTGGCCTTGTGATGCTGTGCTAATAGCGGCATGGCGTAATTAACGGAATGGAGGGTCGCGCGCACGCGGCGTGTCCGCTATTAGTGGCACCGTAATTAGCGGTGCCGCTAATAGCGGTGTGCGGGGTCGTGATCCACATAGGGATTGAACATTACTGGTAAATCATTACCGGTAAAGTTAAATCAATACCGCCTTCCGTGTAATGAGGCCCTTGGTCTGGTAGTGCCTTAGCCAAGGGTCCAATTTGAAGACAAAAGGTATCATTGTGAGCTTGTTCCCCATGCTTTAGCAAACAAAGAATCAGAGATACATTGTGCACATTGTTACATGCTCCTGCAGATGGCGGAAGTGACCTAGAGAAATAAAAAGCCCTAATGAACTATTGTCCTTGTCTTTAATTATTTAATCATCACAGATATGTGTTAGTAGATCTGTGTATTATAATGTGAACACAGTTCAACGCTACAAAACATAAAAACAGGCACATGTTTGCATGTTATTGTTGATGTCAAAAGTGGTATCTCCAATGATGTCATTGGTGTGGTCATTTGATTAAATACAGCTAACTGGTTGTTTTTTATCACCTTTAATTCATTGATGACATTTCATTTTTATGGAAGCAGAATCCTTCTTGTCGCAATGCAAACATCAGGATGGAGCCACTAAATACAAATGAGTCACTTGTTGAACAGATGTTATTTCTTGTAAAATGAATGGCTCAGGGACAAAACACTTAAAGGCTGGCGGTTCTTAAAAATGTAAAGGGGGAAGAACTGGAAATTGGCCCTGCTGCAAGTGTTGTAACTTGCATTTGCACAGACTCATGCTTTGGTATTTGTATAGGCATGTTTCTGAGTTTTTACAGAGGTGTCCTATGGAGAGAAAGATTGGGAAAGTGTTGCAAAATAGTTCCCTTTCGAAGGACATTACGCTAGTGCACACAATGTTACTCCTAAAATGGTCAGCAAGCTAACATTCGACCTATGGTTTCTGGATGAAAATACAATGTCATCCCATTTCCACAGGGACAAAAGAGAAGCTGCTGATACCCTAGCTCTATTAAACCAGACACAGAATCCAATCACGCCCGCGTGAAACCCCCCTCACATGGATGCACAGTTGGGCACTTTCTCAAGGAAACATAATAAGAGGTCACATCCTTGTGACTGATGACATCTGTACTAAAAGAGACTCCCAACATCCCATACTGCTAATGTATACGTCTATACTATCTCTAACATTTCACCTATGCAGAATCAACATTCTATTCAAGTACTCTATTATCAACCTGTGCCATTTTTCACTTTGAGTTAAGGGTCAGATTAAATAGGTAATTACATATGTGGAATGCTATCTCCCAAACGTCGAAACAGCCAAAAGATGTTGCTGTCGAAAGAAACAAAAGATGTGACTGTTGTATTGTGAAAATATTTTCTGAGGAAATGCACACAGAAATTATTAGGCTGTCATCGAATATGTTGAGGGGAAAGCAGACAGTGCAGAGATTGCATGCCGGAGGGGTGGATTTATTAATATGAATGTGATCATTGAATGAAGGAGAAAGGGAGGGCGTGTGAAACACTGATGATGAGGATGGATGGAGAAGGACTGTGGTGAAGGAGAGGGACTATGAAAAAGGAGAAGGACTGTGAAAGAGATGGACTGTGATGAAAGAGTGGCACTAGAATGAAGAACTGTGATGAAGTAGAAGTACTGAGATGAACTCGAATGTTTATAAGGAAGGGGAAGGACCTTGATGAAGGAGCATGAATGTGCTGAGGATTGTGATGAAGTGGAAAGACTGTGATGAGGTAGAAGTACTGGTATGAAGGAGGAGCACTTTGATGAATAAGGAGAGCTGTGTTGAAGGATCAGGACTATGACGAAGAAGGAGATGGACTATGGTGGACAAGGGCTATGATGAAATACTGTGATGAAGTGGAAGAAATGTGATGAAGGAGATAGATAATGATGAAGAATTACTGTGCTGAACTGAAAGGACTGTGATGAAGGACTGTAGGAAAGAAGAGGGACAGTGCTTAAGCATAAGGACTGTGAAGAAGGGTTGTTATGATGAAATGTGACAAAGAGGGTTTGTGACAAACAATGACTGAATTGAAGGACTGTGATAAACAATACAGACTTTGATGGAACTGTGATAATGGAGAAGGCCTGTAATGAAATAAGAAGAAAGATATGGATAACTGTGTTGAAGGACTCTACAAAACATGAAGATCTGTGACGAAGAACTGTGACAAAGAAGGATTGTGATGGTGGACTGTTAGGAAGAAGGACTATAACAAAGGAGACAGACTGTGATGAACGAGAAGGAATGTGGCATAGACAACTATGGGAAAGAACTACAATGAAGGACATGGACTGTGTTTATGATGGGCAGCAAAGAAGGAATTTTACAAAGACTGTGATGTTAGAATGGACTTTGATTAAATACTGTGATTAAATAGAACGTCCTTGATAAAGTAGAAGCATGTTGTCAAAAGATAATGGGCCTCATTACGACCCTAGCGGTACTGTATGGACGGTGCCGGTATGGCACCGGCACCATCAATACCGTACTGCCTTATTCCAAGTTTCCCTCCCGGGTGCCTGACAGCCAAACAGGTCTGACCTGGCGTGCTGTGCGGCGCCCGTGAGGAAAACACATGGATGCACCGGCACCATTATAAATGGTGCCGGTGCATCCATGCCCCTCATCCCTACTCTGCCGTATGGGGCAATAGGGGGATGAGGAGCCCGCCATTACTGCCACCCGCAAATAGGCAATTACTGGCACATTCAACTCGTAATGGGCCGGTAAGTGCCCATTCGCAGGTGACGGTGCCGGATGCGAGTTCGGCGGTAGACGTGCCTGTAATGCAGGCACGGCTACTGCCAAACTCGTAATGAAGCCCAATGCCTTTGACAAAGGACTATGATAAGGAAGAGGACTGCGATGAAGGATTGTAAAGAAAGTGTGTGGTGAAAATAGACTGTGATGAAGAAGGACTCTAATAAAAAGGACTGTGATGAAGGAGAAGGGAGGTGACAAGGGAGGACTCTGTCTAAAGATAAGTGTGATAAAGGACTATGATGAATGAAATAGACTGTGACGAATAAGACCTGTGCATTTGACCAAATTGCATAACCACAATGCTCAGTGACTCAGAACTGGAGGTGAACTGCCAAGGTTGGTTTCTGGTTGGCACTGAGGTATGTGTGGCCTAAATGAAATGGCCTGTTCTACTTTCACATTTCAGGTAGAAGGAATTATTCATGTCTTTAATAACCCAACATAACATTGATGGTGTTTGATACATACCTGCACCCCCATTAATGGCTCTTGAACTACGTTTATCTAATGCATGAAATTAAATGATATTTTATTTATATTGTGCTTGTACACAAGTGTTTCAGGCAAAGGGAGGGGAACATCTGTGTTTTTGTAATTGATCTCATTGTTAGAGTGTCCTTCAATTTCAGAGATATAGATTAATATATAGTGTCATGCCTGAAAAAAAATGTTACCATATGTTAATTTAAACGTCCCTCTCATACCCACCCCTCAACCCTCTACGTTTCCATTTCCCCAGCCCACCTCATCTTATTCCTTCCTTGCACTTTAAAGCAACTTTGTATGCACCTAGCATGTTTCAAAACTCTAAATAAATAACTCCATGCAATGGAGATTTGTCATGGCTGTTGATAGATTTACGCAATCTCAGGTTAAAACAGATTGCTTTCTAACTCTGGAGTAAACATGGACTTCAACGGGTATTTGGGTTTTCCTTGAAAGGGATAGTGCTTAGAAACAGGCAAGTTTGTTCTGAAGCACCTTAATATAACTGCCAACATGGGCAAATAAACAGATGTGCAGCTCTGTTAATGAGTGGCACCTCATGTATGCATTGTATAAACCAGCCACATTACAAGGTCACAATGGAGGAGATTGACAAATGCATGGGCACTTCAAATTGAGGAAAAAGGAACCCATTTCTGCATAAATAGGACATGCTACTTCTTAAACACTTCTCGAACGTGTGTGTGTGTTTATGTTTCAGCATCATCAATGCTTTTGAACACGTTTTCGAAAACTTCCAACATTGCTTTTTCAGTTACTCCGCGTGCTAAGAATCCCAACTGCCAGTTTCTTAAAATAATATGGTCATTCAAATAAAAGCATTTACCCATTTGCGACAATTTTATCCAAGAATTTAACAAGTCGATGGTAGATTAAAAAATGGTTGCTATTTACATAGGCTGTGGTGTACAAACACGGTATGTTTTTATTTAAAAGGCTGTCAAAGGCATCCTTGGAATGGTTCATAGCCAAACCTTGTTTGATAGAGGAGTTGATACAAGATTTAATAAAGGGCCTACAAGATTACAGGATGTTGCATGTACGTGACTCAGAACGGCCATTAAGCCTTCTTTGGAAATTAATATTAAGGAAACTGAACGCAAGATTAGATGTTGTCAGGGGGTGAAGTAATAAGTAATGAGTCACCAGTTAGTGATTCCATCCTGCTCTCAGGACTTCAGTGCCTGATGTTGATGGATGCATGGTGCATGTGGTGATATGAAATCATGTGGAAATACGTCAAACGTCCCCTTCAATTTTTCCACTCGATTTTGAAGGCTAAGTAGGTGGGAGCCGTGGAGCATCTCCTTGTCTATCAGGAGCTAAGGGATTGTACCCGTCCTTGGAGATTCTGAGTCCCTCGCAGAGTTACCGACTTTGGAAATGCTGGCTGTATGTCTTTATTTTCAGAGGCATGTTGTGACGTTTTAAAAATGTCAACTGTAAGAGCATGCCCATGGTCACGTGATTAATCACGATTGATGTTTGATGTGAAAAACGAATGCCCCAATAAGCAGCTGATTTGTATGTACCCCATTTCTGTGCATTGAAGACTGGCTGCAACTTTAAACCAACACACAATGTGCATCAGAGTCCAGCCATGCCACACATATGCAGTGGTGAGTCATGTAATTATGTTTGCCATTTGAAAGCAAAAGACACTGGTGGCATACAGGCTGGCGAGGAGAAATAACATATATTGTGGGCACTGTCAAGGTATATGGTGGACCTTTGGTACCCTCTGCTTAGGTATAGCCCTTTAGTGAAGCTGCTAGCTGTAATGTGGTTGCTGCAATGGCATCAGTTCCCTGAAAATAGGCTTCCTCTCCTGTTTTGTGGTATTACTAATGTGTTTGTAGCAGTTAATGATATGCATGTTCTGCTACAGGGCAGGGTTCTGCAACCTTTGGCTCCCCAGATATTTTGGACCACAACTCCAATCAATTCTAGTGTGCATAATCAATGGTGATGGATCATGGGAATTGTGGTCTAAAGCATCTGCAGAGCCAAGGGTTGCAGACCTCTACTAAATGGATAATGAAGTGCTACATTAATGTCCAGGTGACCTGCATGACAGAGCTCAATTATATGCAATGGAAAGTAAATATGCTGGGATCCATCTATGATGCCCATATGAACCAGCCATCTCTGAGAAGTCCAGAACTCTTTGCTACATGAAGAGAGCTGGATGTGGGTCTGTTAGTAACCGTTTTGCAACACGTACTGTGTGATATTCTGCCTTGATTCTGTTTCTAAAAGAAGAATTTGACATACAAAACTAAGAAGGTGCACGTAGTATGTGTTTAGTATTTGCAGACATATCACCTCTGACTTAGAAAAATGCAAAATAAAACATGCAACACACGTTGCCTTTTTATAAACTGCAGTAGGGATGTTTACTATGCAGACACACATGCACCACTCCATAGAACAATGTTGATCCGTAAGGACACTTTCCTAAATACTAAGTGGTAGCCCTGCACTGGAAACCCATCTGACAATTTTTCAGAGTAATGTTGATCTATGAGCTTCATTACTTAAGCAATATAGCCCTTGAAGGGGGATATTACCAATCATGTACTACCTCAGGGCATATGTTAGAATCCCACTGCAAGGGTTATTTTGCTATTAGTAATAGTGTTTTTCTCAAGTTGAGAAACAGTGTATTTGCTGCTTCCCAACTTGAGAAAAAACTACAAATCAAGATGGCCACCATAGATCTGGGAGAAGGGAACTAAATGTAGTCCTTTCTCCGTTTCCATAGCGGCCATTGCAGTGACAGGGACGTGCCGGGAACACTAGTGTTTTCGGCGCTGGAGAGGGGAAAGTCAACACAGGTAAGAGGGGCAAGGGTGGGGGGATTGGAGAGGTGGAAAAGGGGGGTGGGAAGGGGAAGGGGGTGTGGTGGAGTGCACTTAACTGATTCCTGCTGAGGTAATATGGCAGCCTCCAGCTCCGAGGAGGCTTAGAGCAGTGATTTTATTGTGTGGTAAAACCCCCATTCTGAGCCTCTAGATTGGCTAGGAGGCCGCCATACCCCCCTCGCCAAGTACTGACTGTACATATATTAAATCTGAACGCAAAAATTGGTTTAATTACATCTTCAAGAAGATAACATTAATTGTGCCAATCTACAAAAAAGGGGATCTGGTGATTGAAAAATATTACAGACCAGTAGCCTTGTTAGCTTGTAACATTGTTTGGAAAATGTATCCAGTCTACATGAATGGACTAGTTAAAAACCTCTGAAATTTTAGATGACTCACAGGATGATTTTCCCAAAGGGGAGAGCATCACTGATCAGATGCTGAATCTTCAACTAATCTGTAAATAATATTTATTGAGAAAGAACTCAAATACTTTCATGGATAAGTCAATGGCTTCTAACAGGGTCAATACTGAAAAACTCGGTACCATCTTGAGTGATCTGACAAACCCATTCTCCTTTCTGTTTACTCATTGTGTTGCAGACAGAAAATGTATCTGTAGTCAGATGTAGGAAGCCTGATCCATGTTCAGGCCAGCTTGCATGCTCATACGCATCTAATTTAATTTCTACAGTTACTTATTAGAGAAGTGGCTTTTTAGCTTTTGCAGGCTGTTCCCACTTCAGTAAAAATATTGTTTCTGGGCCCACCCAACTAGATGCTGGCCCACTTATAGGTAGCCCAAAAAATGTGCATAGGGCCTCAGGCATTTTAGAATATAAGCATACTTTCTACTGCTTATATTTTCTATTAAAATAATTCACCTTAATCCTTTAAAAACAGTCAACCTAATCCCTTTTTAAAGAGCCCCCACTCTTCCCCCACCCGACATCCGTCAGGCCGTCATAGGCGGGCCAGCCTCACAGTTTGAAGACCATTTCATTAGACATTATAAGGAAGATATAAATCAAATGACCATTGACACCTCATGGGTTGGTAAGAGACGTCTTATAGTGTTATCCTATGTGGAGAACGCTGAGTTCATTGCAGGGACCTCCCAGATGTCTGCAGTCTCCTTTAGACACCTATACTGAGTATATGATGGTCATTAATCCGCCAGTACATTTGAACAATTCCAGTTAATTGTGATGGCGGGGAGGGGAGATCACTCCATATTTCCAAACAGGAACGGAATTAACCCATTTAATCCAATAACCTAGAAGTCCATATAATAGATCATTTCAACTTTTGAACAAAAAGCTCATGGAGGAATATTCAGTTTCTCTAGTTATTTTGGTGGGCAACCAATAGTCCCAAGTACATGTGTTTACAGAGTACAATTCCAAGCAATGGTAACCTACGCTCTGGTGTTTGTGGCGTTAACATCCATCTGATCTGTAAGCTACTAAGAATGGCTCTCAGAGGCACTCTCTGGGATGACCGTGTATGTCGGCCATTCTTCCCGGGGAAAGTGGTATTCATTTTTAGGAAGATACTATTAAGGTAAATCGTTTTATTCTATGGGTAAAGCTGTGCTCATCTCAATCATGACATCATCTAAAGACATTATTGCAGATATGAAGTTTAATTATATGGTCCACATAGTATGATCGCTATTGTATGTAAAGAAAGGTTTAACATGCATCAATATTAAATGTTAACATAATTATGCATCTTTAATTCCGGGTTAAAAACACCACACATAGGTGGTCCTTTCGAAACCCTGAAGCATAAACGTATTCCATAAAAGCAACTAGTAAGCAGTTCATGCCATGCTTTTGTGCTCCAGGGGATTTTGGTTCTATTTGAAGGTGGAGTGCTGGCATGTGATGGGATATATTTTCCCACTGTACATTCCAGCTCCACCTTCAAATTGCACTGGCTTTTTCACCAACATGTGTTTTCATCCTGGTGGAAAACGAATAGTGGATTCCATTGTAAATGCACCGCAGTTGTTAACTACCCGGTAATAATATGTCCCACAGTTGTTGACTGGGCATGACACTGTTTCGAAAACTGAGTGGAAAAGTGATGATTATAGGCAGTTTTCCGGCGTTTTACTCCATGAATTTACACTCCGTTTTGGAATTGACAAACGTTTTATGGAGGAGACGCTTTGTGCTTAAGCGTGGATGCAAACAGATGCCTTCAGTGCAACTTTTGATTTGTATTAAATTACCCCATAGTTAGAACATCTTGGGCGTCATTACGAGTCAGGCGGTCCGGAAATAACGGTGGCGGTGACCCCGCCGCCACCGTTGTTTCCGGATAGCCTGCTCTCGAGTCCTGCAGGCGACCTTGTCATTCCTGCCAGGTCTGACCTGGCGGGTTTAACACCGCCCACCTGCAGGCGGACATGGAAACACTGCCACCATCACGAGATGGTGCCAGTGTTTCCATGGTCCCCATTCCCATTGAGTCCTATGGGTCTCAATGGGAATGGGCATTTACTGAATTCCGCCTCCGGAATTCCTGGTCACCGGGGTTGTAATGCCCTGATAATTCCGGGAATCACGGAGGCAGAATGGTAATACGAGTCCGGCGGTAACCGGGTCAGAAAAACGGCAGTAAACCCGCGCCACCGTTGTTTCCGGATCACCTGATCTCGAGTCTTGCAGGCAGAGGTGTCATTCCCGCCAGGTCTGACCTGGCGGGTTTAACACCGCCCGCCTGCAGGCGGACATGGAAACACTGCCACCATCACAAGATGGTGCCGGTGTTTCCATGGTCCCCATTCCCATTGAGTCCTATGGGACTCAATGGGAATGGGGATTTACCGAAATCCACCTCCGGAATTCCCGGGTCACCGGGGTTGTAATGACCCGGTAATTCCGGGAATCACGGAGGTGGAATGGTAATTCGAGTCTGGCCGGAAAAACTGTCAGGTTACCGCTGGACTCGTAATGAGCACCTTTTCATGTAGTACTTGAAATTAGTTCAGGAGAATAAAAAATGCCATAATCCAAGTGTAATACTGAATGTTCCATTTTAACATCCAGTAACCGATTTACAGACTACCTTCTCAGGACAGTTTGGCTAGGTCAGGGTACCTTTACTGCAAAACCCGGACTATGTTTGCTACAGCTAGCCATGTCGACAGGAACATGGAGAGGTAAGGATTCCAATGATTGTGTTTCTCTGTTTTGTTTGCTTAGCATAGAAACAATTATGCATTTCTGTATTTTTCACCTGACATATCATGCATGGAGGCAACAATGCTAATACCAATTTTAAAATCCAGAAGCGTCCACCAATGTGGGAGATTTTATTGATTCTTGATAAGGCAGTTTCCTGTGCAGTCCAATTGTTACTTATAAATCCTGGACCATTAGAAAATCCAACAAAAGCCTAAGCAAAGTAGTGATAAAATGCCACAAACATACACAATAAATTAGCAAGTGGGGCATTTGAATGATTTGACAGTATAACGGAAAAGATAGAGCCAACTCGTGCATTCTTTTTTTTTTTTTTTGCATTAACATATTTATTAGAATTATTTACAAATATACAAAGAAATACAGAGTAGTCTGCTAATTTTCCTCGCAAGACATATTTAAATTCAAAGTCCAGAAAACGAGACCAAAGGCCCGATTCATGAAATTATCTGTGCGGAAATTAGGGACATTGCGCGCCAAACTGCGTGCAAAATCCCAATTGTCCTTTCATGGAATCGTCGGCACGTTACTATTTCGTACTTTGCGTGGACTTTGCGCAGGCTCGGCACATCATTGCGATACACAGAGTGCCTTGCCCCAGAGCTTGGGTGTGGCTTGTGCAGAGTGCAGGGAAGGGGGCGGAACTCACAAAATGAAGAACAAGGGACGATGTGGGTGTTACGAGGGACGACCCACAGGCAGTCCATCACACTCCCACTATTGCGCAGATCAATAGGTATTCATGTATCCGACCACGTAAACTCTTGGCGGGGAAATGGCCATGCAAAGCACTCAATCTATCCGCCACCCTAGGGCAGATGTACAGACACTTGCGCATAGGATTCTCCGCACAGAGGTAAGATTGCATGCTGGATTTAATGGTGCATGTACACAGCCAGGGGTTCCGATGTAACTTAGGAGTGAGTGTATGCAGCGTAACGGGGTGCAGGAATGGTTTACGGGGGTTTGTACACAGATTTTCTGACTTTAACCAGAGTTGCGATAAATCGTACACATGTTGTCGGGGAGCCAATAACAGTTACGGGAGAGCCCGCGCAGGGTCCCCGAGAAGTAGGCCTGCTAGCAGGGGACACCATGTACTGTTTAAAGGGTACATGTATTCGGACCCAGCCGATTACACAAAGGTTGCTGTTTCTGGCTATTTTTGCTTTGTGTGGGACATGTCAGGGACGTTCCGGCCGTGATTTGTGTTTACAGTTACTTTCGTGAATACGTGGAGAATGCAGGTAAACTTCTGCGCTCAGGCTCGTGCAAAGTCATTCTGGGCACGGAGGCTTAGTGGGATCTCTGCACACTTTTCCATGAATCAGGCCCCATATGCCATCATACAGGTTCACCTTCATGCAAGTCTTCCTAAGGACTCTTTCAATTAGTGACATTCTGCGCAATTCATGAACCCAATTCAGTTGCGATGGAGAATGCACAAATTCCCAACATCATTTGTTTGGTTACCAGACATTTGGTCGAAAAAAATTGGTCGACCAGACAAATTGTCGAACCAATTTGGTCGAAAACCAAATGGTCGAATTTTTATTTTTTTATTTTCACCCCTTTTTTTTATTTTTTTGGGGGGGTCCTCTCCCCAACCCCCTTTTTTTCTCTAAAAACCCCTTTTTTTAAAAAACGAAAACCCGAAAAATAAATATATAAATAAAAAAAAACATTCGACCATTTGGTTTTCGACCAAGTTGCGTCGACCAAATGTCATTCGACCAGTTTTCAGTCGACCAAATGACTGGACACCCATTTGTTTAGCTATTGTGGATTTTCTGAAAACAAAACATTTCTCTGCGAAAGACAACTCATCTAATTGTGTATCACTGCCCAGAATAACATTGCCAAAAGATACATCTAAATGTGTTTGCAGTACTGTGTTTATGGAGCTTCTTACATCAGACCAAAAGTTATGGCTTTTGCAACATTCCTGCAGCAAATGTTCTATAGTACCTTTTCTACCTTTTCTGTGTCTGTACTCCCAGCTTAATTCAGAGTCACATAGACCCTAGCAAACATGGTAGCTGGTGTTCAGAAAACCTGGTTCAGAATCTTGATTTTACATGCTCAATTCACCCCCACCACCCAATTTAGAGAAGACAATCTTATATTCCCACAAAATTCTGCCCAGTCAGCTTCAGATATTTCCATACACAACGCTTCAGACCATTTTGATAGAAAGGCTGGGTTGTGTTGTCCTGTGTTTTGGAGTAAGGAATACACCGTAGAAGTGACATGTCCTTCCCCACCAACTTGTAAAGACATCCCCAAATCAGCCTTCCTCAATTCCCCATTCTTCGTTTCATTTGCTTTACAAATAACACGCTTCAGGAGTCTATATTCATTAAACGAACAATCTTCCATACCTTTCCTCTCCCTTCGCATCCCAAAAGATGACCACCTCCCATTAACCAATACTTCTTCTATCCTTTCAACCCCTGCCATATACCAGGAAGACCAGTACAATGTCTTCCCATTCAAAGTTATTTCGGGGTTTAACCACCATGAGGCCTACCCAGCTAGATAAGTATCTGAGCCCAACCTTTGGGAAATACTTTTCCAGCACCATTTAAAAAAACCAGAGAGTTCACTGCTGGCATTTCTTTTAATTGCTGTTGTAAGCATAGCCCTGGTCACAATTTTACCCGTCTCCGCTATTGTCCATTCATCAAGGTTGTTGCCCAAAAACTGAAGTACATTAATTTCTCAGAAGGCCAAGTGGTGCATCTCAAAGTTGGGTATGTTGAGACCTCCTTTGCTAAGTGACTGTTGCACCTTCCGCAAAGCCATTCTGGGGGGGGGGGTTCCATCGCAACGAAAAGCCCTCTAGTGCCCTAGCTAGTTCCTTAACTATTTCCTACAGTAGAGAGGAATCAACGCAAGTAAATAGGTAATCCTAGAAGTGGCAGTCCTCTTCATTGCATTTACTTTGCCCCAAAGAGATAATTTCAATGCAGAGAATCTATCTACATCATACTTTAGTTTAGCAATTGCTGGTATCACATTTGATATCATCATGTCTTTCAGGTCTTGTGTCATACAGATTCCAAGATATTTAAGTTTGTGGGAACACCAACAAAAAAACCAAAGTCTGCACATCCCCACTGAAACATTGTGGTGAGACTGGCATGGCCTCAGATTTTGACCAGTTCCTTTTCTAACACTAAATGCGTGTGCAAGGCTGCAATGACCTCATCGTCCATCGCTCTCAGTTCAACTAACTTATGTAGATTAAACAACGTCTTTACAGCCAGGCGGATTAAACAGTTTATCTGTTCTTTCCAATCCCCTCAATTAAAGAGCCTAAACACACACGTGTGTAGCACACTTCCATCAGCAACAATTCTTCAAGAATTTCCTTATCAATCTCAGAAGTTATTTGTTCCCGCCAACTTTCCAATGTGTCAGCATACCATGTTGCCAAAGCATACCTTGATTGGTCTGGCTTGTCCAGAATGTTCCCCTTGTCCACTAAACTAGGTTGGCCTCCTAAACTGTGTCCACTAGGTCAACGTTTAGAAATCCATTTTAACAATGAGATTACGAAGATACGTGTTCCACAGAGTTAATGAATCTCACATTAAGAGCAGGAAATTAATATATAAATTCATAATTTTCTAAAATCAGTCTGAGCAACAATAGGATCATAGGGACAATCCCACAATGCCTTCTAGTATCATTGTTGGTTGCACTATTAACAGCCATGCTAAATGTCAGAGTATAGTCCTGCAAGTATTTCCAAAGGATTTAAATTTAGTGAGAAAATGGTGCAGATTTCCACTGTCCTAAATTGAAAGCAGAGCCAATGATGTCTTGGATGATGTAAGGGTCAATCGATTCCACGTCTGCAGCATGCACTTCTCAGAAGATATGAACGAACAACCACAGTACACTAAAAAACATTGCCTCAGACTGCTTCACAAATTACTTCCCAATGCAGTTCCAACTAAATTTGAGCACACGCTGACCCAGGTTAGTATTGGATGCTAAATTGTTAAATGTATTTTACTATTTTTCAAATTTGCTTGTATAATATGTTTTTTAAATGACCACCCAATATATTGAAATAGTCTGTGAACAGGTACAGAATTATCGTTTTTCAGTTTTTGGAGAATATTTCTATTGATATTTTACTACACAAGTTTCCTACCTGACACAATGTACTGTGGTTTCTAAATTTTGAGCTTTAGATTACTTTGTGTGTCCCTACTTTAGAGATACTAGAATTGTTCAGTGCAATGGGAGCCATTCCAAACATACATTCACATTGTGTCCCTTAAAAATAGGTAATTGTGTTCCTAATAAATTACCATGTCTGTCTTTACGTAGGCCGCACTGATGGAATTACAGACTGTTACCATGGAGGAAACCACAGACACGTCCAACATTCAAACGATGATGCTAAGCAACTTGCACACAAACTATTTTTTGTATTGATTTTGATATGGTCTAAATTATAATACTAATGTCCTTTTTCTTTTGCACATTGGGATGAATACATGCATCGATTAAAGGACAATGGATTTAACAAGTTTGCATGTACATGAAGTTACAATGGTGCTGTTGGTTCTCTGATCCACAGTAAGCCTTGTTTCAAGAATCACCACAGTTCAGAAAAAGCACACGATCTGAGTTTGTTCTCTATTGTCTTGTTGTTTATATGAGGATGATGCTTGTGAGCATAGACAAAACTTGGATTGCAGGTCATTCGAGTCACAAGGTTTCTTTGCATAGAACAAACAGTCTGCTCTCAGTCAGCCTAAACATTAACAAAATTCAAAGGTCGTTCGTCTCAGCTGAAAGTCAAATACAGTCCACCATTTTAGAACACAGAAACAAGAGTTGAAATCAAAATGGCTGATAATTCTTAAAATGGCGGCGAAGTTGATCAGAAATCGGAACATTACGAACGTGATTTTCCGTACAACGCGAGTAGGCTTAGGCCAATATTCATAACAAGGCGGTATTATGCGAATACGGTTTAACAGCAGAACCGCTCACACAATCCACATCCTCTAATAAAATGCTATCTAAGAAACAGACAATGTTCCCTGTTTCCCTAATACATGTGGACAAATCCGTAATATTACGCACAGAAATATCTAAAGCATCTTCGCTACTGATTGACAATTGTGCTTGTGATGTGAACTTCACTCTTCCTAGTTTTTAGAATTTATCCACTACCATGGATTCGCAAACCAGTATTTTTCAGGATGGTTGGCTATTAAAGGAACCAAAATACATTGTATTCGACAGCTGCATGATGGAGATTATAAAAATGATTAAATGTGATCATAAAATGTGAAGGAGGATGTGTGGGGAGCCATTGATGAAATATACTTGTGCAGTCAAAGGCACCAACCTGAAGATCAAGGGTAGCTGTTTATATCACCATAACTGATGTTCATGGTCTGCTCAACCTATACTTGGACAATTGCCTGCTGGAAATGTACTTTATTCCTCTGCTTTGTTGTTTAGTGGATAAATGTACAGTACGATTTCAAGTTTTTCTAACTTTTTGGGACTCAAATTCCTTTTAAAAACCCAGTACTTCAAATATCAGAAGGATTTCTGGTTCCCCACTATTAGCCAGGCATGGACACTCGAACAGTTGTCAATGGACAATGCTCTTGCTGGCAAAAGGCTCTGGCTTGCTGGTGATGGACAGTGCGACAGGCCAGGATTTTCTCCTAAATACTGCACTTACCACTTCCAAGACATGGGAACCAAACAGATAATGAGTTCAGTCATCGTGCAAGTATCTGAATGTGCATCTTATGTTGCCATGGAAAAATATGATTTTATTAAATCCATTCAACTTCTGAAATCCAGAGGAATGCAAATAGACCTAATAGCCACAGACAGGCAAGTTTCAAAAGCCAAGGCCATGCAAGAGCAGTTCCCAGACATAAAGCATCAATATATTGTATGGCACAGTGCAAAACCAATTTTGAAAATTTGCAGCTGCTGGAACCAATGCTACAGAAAACATTTTAAATTGGTCACAGTCTATCAGCAACCATCTTTGGTGGAGCTCAAAAACGTCTGATGGATCTGTAGATATTCTGCTTGAAAAATGGCATTCATATATGCGCCATTATTCTAGCATACACTCTTGGAAAGAAAACTAAGATTTACACGAATGTGCACATGGACAAGGAGCAGGACCGTAAGAAAAGGTGATTGGTTGCAGGCTCCTCCCCTCACACAGCACTTGAGAAGATTGTGAATGACAAAACGCTTTCAAGAGACATGAGAGGACTCTCCAAGTTCCGCCACATTGGAGATTTAGAGGTGTTCCATAATATGTGCATAAAACAGGCCTAAAAGGTTCCATTTCAGCATAGACAGTGTGGATGCGAGAACGTTGGAAGTGAACAAGCAAACAATGCAGGAACTTTTGGGATGACTCGTTACAACAAAGAATTTACCAAAAAGAAGAAAACAGTGGGTGGCAAAGCCAATATTCCAGCATATGGATTTTGAATTTGTAAAAGATCTGGCATTGAATGTACTGGTCATACAAACGCATGTAATTGATCCATATTTTGTTTCCAGGGCCCAGTCTATGCCAAAGAACATTGCAAAAGAGGTTTGCCCTCCCAAACTTGAACTTGTTGAAAGGTGAACTTCAAGAATCAAATGATCTCTTCTTCTCTTCACAATGTTTATCAAAGCCAGTTATTTCTTTTTTAATGAATTATTGTTTGTGAAGTAATGTCACTAAATAGGTCATAACAATTCTATTTTTCTTTTTGATTTGTGTATTAATTACCATCAATATAATTGATTTATATTAGAACAATAAATGTCAAGGTGATTATTTCAAGTATGAGACTCAATTCAAATCAAATGTAGAAGAGACTGGTGATCTTAAAACTAACAGTTACCAGGAGCTACTTTTGGCCCCCTTGGCCAACTAATTTAATGCTATAAACGTGCTCCTTGTTCTGTGAAAGCAGAAAAAGAATATCGAGGCTCAGTACCCCAAAAGGAAATACACCGAACACGGGTTACAAAGGAACATACAAAGTACTTTATTTTATACTTATTAATTTGAATGTGAGGAGCAAACAAGTTCGGTTCAATAGAACATCTACAGAGTGAGGCACCATCAGGGTTAGATCATGGCCTAGGACCATTCCCTCACTCTGTTTTACAGACGTGGCAGCAGCAGCGACAGAGCGCAAACATCTTGGCAAAGCGCATGCTACAGGACCAAGGGCGGAAGAATAGTAACCGCACAGCCTATTCTTCCCTCCATGTCCCTGCGTTAATACAGCCAAAGCACATCCATCACATTCATGCACAAACAACACAAAGGGCTTTTCATAGTTTGGTGTTCCCAAAACTGGTGCAGAGCATAATGCAGTCTCAAGCAAGTCAAACGACTGCTGGTGTACCGCTTTCCATGGCAATGGCGAAGAAATGCCCTTCTTTGTCAAAGCCACCATCGGTTTGATCACTAGTGAGAAATTCGGGATCCACAACCTACAATAAGAAGCCATACCTATCAAGGCCATAACTTCCTTCTGTGTATTTGGGACAGACATGCCAGAAATGTGTTTTATTCTTTCAGGTGTCAATCTTCTTCCCTCCTTTGACAGGAGATAACCTAAATAGGCGACCTGACAACAATATTGACATTTTTTAAGCGAAGCTTTGTGACCATACTTAGCTAGATGAATAAGTAATAACACAGTTCCCTCCTTACAGGCACTCTCAGAGTCAGCAGCTAGAAGCAAATCATCAACGTACTGAAGCAAAGTACAGGTAGAGGGCAATTCAAGGGTATCAAGTTGTTCTTTCAAAGCCCTACTATAAATACTAGGACTCTCTGTGTACCCTTGAGGTGCACGAGTAAATGTAAACGAGCGTCCCCCTAAGGTGAACGCGAACAAATATCTACTATCCTTGTGTATAGGAATACTAAAGAATGCATTCTTTAAGTCCACAACACTAAAGTAAGTAGCTGTAGCTGGAATCATGGTTAGGATTGTCGTTACATCAGGCACAATTGGAAATTGTGGTGCCACAACTTTATTAATGGCACGTAAGTCAATTATAAAACTGAATTGAATTACATTATCATCTTTCTTGTACACGGGTAAAATCGGACTATTACAAAAACTTCCTGAAATTTCTTCAATCACACCGCGATGCACAAAATCGGAAACAATACATTTCAAAGTTCACTCGGGCTCAACCGCAATCTTATACTGGGCAATGCGTGGCAGCTCAATTCCATGTTTCAAAACTATCTTAACAGGCTCAATCTGTAAAACACTGACATCATTTCGTCGACAGCCCACAAGCTCTCTGGTACATCAATGAATTCTGGAGGCAAAGGTCTAGTCAAAAATTGCGAGGCAGAAAATTGCTGTGGTGAAATCGTCAAGCGCACTCCATCAGAAGAACAATAAATCACTGCATTTAATTCTTTTAACAAATTCAACCCCAGCAAGTTCTCTCCGCAATCCGATTTCAACAGAAATGGACACTGGTCCATAAAGGGACCCAAAGAAATAGGTACCGGCATAGAAACCGGACAAACAACTGGTGTACCGGAAAACGCTACAGAAACATTGGTTTGCCCTGACAGTGGAATGATTGGAACCCGCAAATGATCAATGGAACACTTCTGTCTCCAGTGTCTATCAAAAACTGATATTTCCTATTTCCCACCACCATTTCAACTTTCTGATTGATGGGAATAGGTGTAGTTTCCAAACCCTGCTTCGGGCAATCCTAACGAAACAGAATATCATCAAAAGGAAGCTCTTCAGATAAATATGCAGCGGAAGGATGATCAAATATATTCCTGGTGTCCACTCTCGGAGTCTGAATGTCCTGCGAAAAAGGTTGCTGAGGGTCCTGTGTAAACTGACCTCTACCAGGGCCCCCTACGCCCGGGCGGCCTCTGGGTCGCCTACCCATATTACCAAGTGTATTATTCGACCTTTGTTGAAGGACGGGGCATTGTGCTCGCCAATGACCCTCTCGACGACAATAAGCACACTGGTTAATATTCACAGGACCCAAGGGCACATTCCCCTGCGGGACATACTGACCTCTAACCTGAGAACTACCCCCTCTGGGGCCCCTAACAATTTGCTGCAATAGCACTTTAGTTTTTAAATCACCTTTCCATTTTTCAATCCAATCTTTTTCATTATTGACACGATTCTCATAGTACTGAGCCATGTGCAGTACTTCTGATTGTGATTTCGCCTGCCAAGCGTTCTCAGAAGACATAATTTGTGACTGGATGTCAGGCAGCAATCCATGTACAAATTTGTCCACAAATAATCTTTTCCCAGACTCTGTGCCTAAGTCTTGTCCACTGAAATCCGAGAATACCTGTTAGAACCGATTAAAGAACTCTGTAGCACCTTCAGACTTTCCTTGGACACAGGCCATAAGCTTGTCCCAAATAATTCTCTTTTCGGGAATTATGGTTTTTAATTTAGCAATGATTCTATCAGGCAGAGTTAATATCACCAGTTGCTGTCTTTCACCTGTTGCGGTCTTTCGCCAGCTGGCCTTTCCCCATCGAGTCTGGTTATATTCGCCCATGTATCTCCCAACCCGGGTACATCATCAATAGTTCTAACTTGTTTCCATAAATCTACGGGCAGGAGTGCAGGAAACAACAAATCAATGTCACCTAAGGTGAACACTGAGGACTGCAAAACGGATTCTATCTCTTTATAGAACCCTGTCGGATTTTTCCTAATATCGGCAATAGATTGCCTAATAGTATTCACTTCCTGTCTTGAGAACAGGACGTGAACAAACTGTGATACATAATGTGCAGGAATGTTCACAGCGACTATATTATTTACAGCATCGGCCGCAACCTCAACCTTCGGGACAAATGTAGGAGGAACCTCTCTCATAGGCAACTGAGAAATAGGTGACTCCAAACGCTTACTAAGCAACAGAGCCAAGTTGAGCGCTAAAGCAGTCGAAGAAGTGTCAAGTGAAAAATCTCTCTTATAAATGCTCAATAACTCTGTGGGACAACTAATCTTCCTTTTTACACATTCATCCTGCAGGTATTCTACCATTACCTGTATCACTTTCCTCTCCATTTCTAACGTATATTGACTATATGTGTCATATACCTCAACTGGAGTTATCGATATGTCTGAAATCCATCTAATCGCGTCTTTCTTACAAATTCGCATTTTCTCCAATATCGGTTTACGACACGGAAGGAACCGTTTCTGTACATACATATTCTCCTCTTCATCATCCTCATTCTGTAACTTTTGTAACTCCTTTCTATACCCAAATAACCTCTTGACATGCTCATCTACCTTCTCCACAGTGTCTCTAGATAGCGCTAGAGTATTTAGATCCCTTAACCCTTGCAGAACATCCGCATTATTTAATCTTCCCCACATTATACATAACTGAATCCCTAAACCTTCAATAAAAACATTTTTCTCAGGAAAATTATCCGTATTACAAAGTGTGGTAAAAACACTAGCTTGATCATCCGTCTCCATACAATGCTTAGCCCATGCAATTAACTCACGTTTCTTCTCCGGCGGTACAGTATTGCGAGTGACAACTTTTGTTCCTGTACCTCGATCGATTACAAGTGGCTCAGGACCACTTGGAAGAGATGGAGCAGGCAAAATCGATGGAGGTACTATAACTGATGCGATATAAAGAGGCGGAGGAGCAGGTGGAGGTACAAAAACCAGAGGAATAGGAACAACAGGTTGAACAGGAAGAGCAGGAATAACAGCAGGAAGAGGTACAGCAGTGGGAAGAGGAACATACAGAGGTGGCGCAGAGGCACCAGCCTTTGTTCATTTAATATTTTTTCAATAAACTCAACAGAAATATGAAGATCTTTAGAAGGATAGATTTTCTGAATTCCAAGTGAGAAAGCCCTATCCATATTTTTAGTCGTCTCAGACTGTTTGTTTTGGTCATATAACAATGCTTTTTCAGCGTTTGTTTTATGACGACATGCATGTTTCTCTCTACCTTTAAGTTGTTGCAACACTTCTTTTTTCCAATTCTGCAAAACATCAAATGCTGCAGGTCTAACCTTTTTCTTTAACAAGACTGACTACAAATATTCAATACGAGGGATCTCAAAACTACCATTGATTGGCCACTGAAGTTCGGAGGCATGTCTGGTTTGCCTGTGCCAAATATCATTAAATACTATACTTCCAATGCCATACTTACAGTACATAGTACATGCTGGCCACCCCTCCTGTGGTGCGGGACGGCTAAATTCCAAAGATTGTCTATCACTGCGGAATAATGCCCTAAAGCAGGTAGACAATTTCCCAGGCATATCTCAAATTCTTGGTGTTACCTGGTCAATAATTGTGTCTGCAGATACAATGCACCAAAATTCAAATTGTCAGGGTTAAATTAAGAATCGGGTCACGACTCACCTGACCAAACCTAAGGAGGACCGATCGGTACTTCTAAGAATCTTACCTAACTAATCGTACCTCGTGTATGGTGATTTTGGCAAATCTGCCCGCCTCGATAAGTGGAACCTCGTCAAGATGCCGTCTCGGACCACACGCTTATCGTCCAAGGATTGGGTCATGCAGCGCTGTTGAGGTGTCGCGACTCGTTCAGGGGGCCCCTTATGTCACACCGTCCGATCCCGGTCCGATAGCGTGCGTCAACCTTCAACAATCCGGCATCAATCTTGAGGGTCCCTATTCGGGCGACAACAGTGAAAACAGAAAAAGAATATTGAGGCTGAGTACCCCAAAAGGAAATACACCGAACACGGGTTACAAAGGAACATACAAAGTACTTTATTTTATACTGAACCCAGTTACAAAAAACAGAGCAAAATCAGATAGCTATTGGCCCTCCACACAACACAACGAACTCCAGCGTGGTTCAGTGTGTTCAGTGAGAGACGCTGTACATTAGAATGCATTTGCTTTTTATACATTTAGTGGGCGCGATGTCCAGCCCCACTTCGGGTTAATATTCCTTTTAATACATCACCGATCTAGGGTTCGTGCCAAGTCTCAAATAACCGCATATAATTGGTTTGCCTTTAATACATGTATCAACAAGCGTATGCAATAACTGTGTATTCTAAAGTTTTCCATGCAGGCCTTCTTAAACATGTAGTTAAACAGATGTTCTTCGTTCAGTATTTGAATACATTGTCTCAACATATGCTTGTGGATTAGTTACATTGCACGAGTAATCCTTCTACACATAGGTCAATGAAGGACAAGGTCTCAGTTCATGACCTCAACAAGTGGCCTGTAGGCAAATTACACATTAGCTATGTACAGAGGTCAAGACGGCCATGTTGTATTCTGGAATGACATCGCCAACCATTTTAGCTCACAGGGTGACTTTTACACAACAAATCCTAAAATGGCGGTTTGACCTAAAATGGCAGCTTACATGGATTTAAGGTCAGGACCTTGCAACACAGATTTCTTTCGCAAACGACTTTCGAGCAGCTTGGCGTAGGCCAATATTAATATATTTATTACAATAGGAGGCGCGATATACTTTCTATTTAGACAGTTCCACATTGGTATCTCCCGGAGACAGTTTACTGCTGGATTACCAGGCACTGCTTGTAATTCCTGCTTATCCAATCCTAATTTCGAGCCCTGTTTGTAACAAACTCACAATAGTTGAAGAATCTAAGCAGAAAATTGGAGCAGCAGACATACAGAAACTCAATGTCTCCAGTGCTCTGGTCCTCTCCAGGCTGGACTACTGCAACAGCCTCTTCCTCAATCTGCCTAAATCCTTCAACTAATCCAGAATAGGAATCTAAGACTTATCCTTGTCCTCAAGCCCATGGAGCACACCTCTCATGCTCAAACATATCTCCACTGGCTTCCGGCGGCTGCGAGGATCAAGTTCAAGACTCACTGCCTCATCTGCAAGGCTTTCTGGGGCCAGGGACCATATTAAATCTGATTCTGTCCATAAATACCCCCCCTTAGAGACATTCAGTCGTCTAGCTGTGATTCTCTGCAGATCAGACGTAATTCAAAGCAGAGAGTATGGGGTAGACCTCTTTCCTCTGGCAGGAGCATCCCTCTGTAATGGCCTCTCTGCTGCTCACAGGCCTCTGCCTGATTGCCTTAAATTCTGGAAGATTCTCAAGACCCAACTTGTCTTCATCCCCCTCCTGCTAATGTCCCCTTCTGTTGCACCTATTGGCTGCCTGGTCCCTTCCAATCTAAAAAAGGGCACAAGGCCCTACTCTCCCAGTATACGCAGCACCATGTCTTCCTGCCCCTACCCCCTACAACCTGCACATGCCCTCCTGGGCCTCTTTCCCCTGGCAAGCCTGGTGTTGTATGCATCCCTATCGAGCCTGGTCAACCCCTGTCCTTGTGCTTTGCATGTGGTCCTCACTCACTCCTTCCCTGGCACTTGCCCACCTTGCCTCCCTTTAGCACTTACCTAGTTCAATTGGCCCTCTTCTTCCCCTCCTCTTCTTCCTCTCCCAGCACTTGTTTACCTACTCTTGCCCCACACTTCCCTCCTACACTAGCATTTTCCCTTCTGCCCAACCAACACCTTCCCCTCCCCACTTCCTCCCCCATGCGCTTCTTGTTACTGCTCTTGTATGATCCGAATGACAGAAGGCCTAGTAGGACTGTTATTGTTTTTTTCTTCCTTGCCTCTCCTGTGTTGTGTTGAGGTGCCTTGAAGCACCATTTTGTGCATAGGCACTTTATAAATTAACAGTAAAGAAATAAAATAAATTAAGTCTAACCTTGCTGGAAAGTAGGAATCATGTTAAGTAGCTGCAGATAGCAATAGCCAAAGGTTTATGTGCTACACTGTTACCCATCATTGAAACAAAGAGCAAAGGAATATACCTTGCCAATGTGCACTATGAACATGCGCCTGTGGCCTTTGCACATTTAGATCTTACTTTGGAGGCCCACTTGTGGAGGACAACCAGGCCCGCATGCATCAATACAGAAATCAATATGATTGTTGTAATAGATATAAACAGAAACCATTAAGCCTTTCAAAACTGCACTCATTCGAGGCATGCTGGAATTTTAGTGATGTAAACTTCTTTGTTTTTATTGTTGCTCATTGCATGTGTTATGCTGGCTTCAACAGTCCACTCAAACTTGTGCGAAATTGCCCAACCCACCCCTCCCTTGCGGGTCAGTTTGTGCTGTCTCTATATATTACCCCACCACTTTTGAATTTGAATTCTGTTTATTTCAGAAAAGAAGTGGCCCACTTTGGCCCAAAAAACTGCCCCACACTATTATTATTTTTCTTTTTTCTGGCATTGCGTATTGAAGTATTGGGAAATCCAAGACTGTCTTCACCTCACCTAGGGTGATCTTTGAAAGAATACGTACATGTTGTGGGACCAGGCGCATTGATACCAAATGTTTTGTTGTTTTTCACTTCACAGCTTGCTATTAATATTGTTCAATTTTGTGACATGTGTTCCCAAAATGAAACTCCCTTTGACACTCTGTGAATGCTGGATGAAGGGTTGCATTGTCATGTGTCCTTGAATCCACCACCTAACAATTTGAAGGCCAAAATGTGTTGAATATCCACAAAGAAGTGATAACTTTCACTATGTTTAAACTTACGTAGGAATGTTAAGTTTCTATTACTGAGATCTGTCTTTCGAAGTGATTGGTCATCTGTCACATAGGAAGAATGAAAACACAAGACACAATGTAAGCAACGTTTTAAATAATATTTATGCAAGTGAGGATGGCAAGTGGGCTGTATGCTACATGATTTATGTTGTGACAGATGAATGTTCAATTTGACACAAATAATAGACATCGTACGGGTTAATTGTAACTTAAATTGAAAGTTAACATAAATATGTACTGTGTGTATACAATTATGAATTGGGTACTAAAATATATTTCAGCATTCTCGATTTTCCATAGTTATATTACACCGATGTGAGCCTGTCATGGGTACAGTTTACCGTTCAATGGCTTCTTTGACTGCAATTGAAAAATAATCAGCAACAACGCATCTGTCATAACCCTTATCTGGGACGATCGCCAGACACCAATCTGTCCTTTTGCAGTTGCAGTAATAAGGAGCAAAATGGCAGCCTATAGGTTCTGAAAACGTGCCGATGTGAAAGTGTTGCATTGGAAATTTAAACCACTAATTTCTTCGCTGTAATGGAACGCCATGTTCCTCAATCAGAAATCAGCGATGAAAGATAAAAACTTTCTGTGAAGAATGCAAAGAATGGGATTAATCGATCAATTAATGCAATCAGCATTACAGGATAACCATTGACAATTAAACTAAAAATGAGAGCCATGCGATGTTCTCTAGCTATAACCTCTATTGGAAAAGGTTACCCATGTTTTTGTGGACTTAATTACCTCTTTTCAGCATTACGTAAACATTAAAGGTACTTGTTACACTCCCAACTATTGCAGTTTTCTTCAAAATAAACAGTTGTTATTGTTTTGCATCTTTTGTGGGTGTGTGTGTTTATGTTCCTGGTTCTGCGTTGGATAACGTTATGATGTTGGTGATGACAGGGTACGTTTAACTACGCTGCCCACTAACATCATCAAAATAGGTGGAGTTCATTGTGAACGTCTAGTGATGTCACCCTTAGGGGCGGGTGATCCGAATTAGTGCCACAAGGGCACTTGAACTTAGGGCGATGGATCAACAGATAAGATTAGCACAAGATGACGGTACCCAACCCGTCATTTTCACATGTGTTAAAGTGAAAATAACTTGGGTAAATTGCATTGGACATGTTTTTAAGAACGATAGATGTATGCTCTAAAATACATGTCTGATTGATTGGGCCAATACAATGTTTGACCAAACTACTCCTTTAGGACCATCCTCCTGAAAATACAAGGGAATTATGTCATCATTTCAGTTTTGGGTGGAAGGATACTGGTAGACCTTTTTTCTCTCGGCGAGCTTTGAAAGAACAGCATGCACGCAAAGTCCATATTATGAAAAACATTACATCTGCAGTAAAAATGGCCAAAGCCATTGTGTGACATTTGACAGTTTGCATAAGAAGGAAACAGTTCATTCGTTTTTGCAACATGGCTGCTCAACGAAGCAAGATGATTTTGCTGGTTGCAATGATAAATGAATGGACACATTCGTTCTATTTCACTTGTCACATGTGCAAGTCACATCTTTCCTTGAAGTCAGCAGCTTTCCTTTTCCTATAAAGTAAATGCAGAGACTCGTGCAAAAACGTTTTGTTTCGCTTTTGTTCTTATAGCAAATCTATGATCCAGGAAACTCCAGCAAAACCTGTTTGATATACTAGTACAATACAAGCAGCAGAAATAATGTGAAGCGTATTTGCCCCAATTTTAACCTCTTTTATATCTCGCATAACAATGCGTATGTAACACCCAGCTCTATTCCCGATACAGAACACATGCGGTTATTGTCTGTCCAGATAAATGTGTACGAACGCTCTATTGAAATGCTTGGAGAATCGTATTGTAAAACTAATCTGCTAAACACTGAAGCAGAGAGTGATGAATTTATCAATTCCTTAATGATTTAGGTAGGCTGTGTGCTCACCTCTCCTGGAGTCGAGGTGTGTTTGTAAGCACATACATAAAGGACACATGTCATCGCAGTGCTCCTCAAGTAATTCACCTTTACAATGGTTGGGCCACGCAATTGATGGGTACAAGGCCTCCACAGACAGTCCTGCCCCTTATCATGCTTACTCTGGGAATTCAATCAGCCCAACAGAGCGCTGTGCTGTCAGTGAAAAACAAGAGTGTATTTTTACAGTGGCAGTACTAGCCTTCTTGGGTGGATACTCCTGCAACAACAATGTGTTATATTTAAATTGCAGTGCTCTGCAAGCTATACCAATACATACCTGCACATACTTTACATCCAAGTACATTCCATACTCTGCTTCTGGTGCATATGCTCAGTGTTGTTTATTTTTACCATAGAGTGAAATGTTACAAACACTACTTATACGGTTAGTGTACCAACACTATGTACATGATTCTGAAAAGAAAGAATCATTAGTTTAAACCATTAAAATCCTGACAAGTACTTGGAATGAACGTTGGTTCGAAAATACTAAATCAATCCAGAATGGCTTTGTATAACTGTGGAAGCAGCTGAGAAATGAGAGATTGCAGGACTGGAAAAGGGAGCGCAAAAGACGTGAGGTGAGCGTGAAGATGTATTATTTTATCACAAGAAATACAACTGACCTTTACCTGGAGGAAAGCACTGTTAAAGTATTGCTCTTCTGAGCAAGCATTGTTCCTAACATTGCTTCAAGACTACTGTCTACATATTTACTCTGAACCGTTACTTATGGAGAAAAGGATTTATTTTCTGTTTGCTTGAATTTTTTTGAAAGTTTACTTCACTGCAAGAACTGCAAACACATTATCAACAGGATATCTATGTAATGATTCTCTGAACCCATTACCGGTCAGAAGGTAAGTATTAAACAATCAAACTCTATTGTGATTGAGGCAAAAGGTTGTACATTTATCGCTTCTGGGGCTAAACGCTTCCCTCAGAAAATGATTCTTAAATACAAGAAGTGATGCTATTGCTCACAAAAGATGTTTTTGTATAACATCCCCCAACAAAATAGAAAACATGTTCATAGCATTTCCTAAATTGTTTTTTCCAGAGTGCATATTTACCATGGCTGAGGCAAGTACTAGTTGTATTGGGCTACGCCATCATGGGTTTGCTCTGATAGTTGGAGTACTGTCAATATTGGACTACAAATCATGGATGTGTTATTGCATGTGTAGTACTGCCATAAAAGGGCAGAGCCAAGACAAATGATCTCTTACGGTAGAAATAGCGGTGCATATTGGAGGCAGTAGACTCTGAAAAATGCTCTGTAAAATGCTCTTGTGCACTATTTGTGACTTAGGAACTATTGGATTGTTTGTGCTAACCGGCAGAATACATTAAACATTGTGTGGCGTTTTACCTAATTTCTTACAAAGTATACAGAATAAATGGCTTTATGGCTTTAACACATTATTTTAAAAGAGTTCTCGGGCGTGGAGAACTCCCCCTTGCCCACCCTGAAGCCGCCATGGTTGGTTTCTTCTTCCTCGCTACACTCTATCTCTCAAACTTAACTGGAAAATATTTATGCAAGCAAAGAAAGACACCACTGAGTAAGAATAAAGAGTGCAAACATTGGCTGCACAAACACATCAAACATCAAGAAACTGCACAATAGACCGTCACCAAACTGATATAACACTTCCAAACTCCCCAAAACACTGCTCCAAAACTCCAAAATCCCTCCAGCCATCTTCCAAGTGTGAGCATGTGCTGCGGATTCCTTCCCTCACAGCATAGGAAACCCCACCGGGGAACAGGAAGCCAGCTGGGCTTTATATAGAGGGTCAATCCTCCTCCCTACCTGTAAGAGAGAGAGAGAGAGAGAGAGAGAGATTGTCTCGGGATGTTTGGTCCCTGGCCCATGTAACTCAGCGTCATGGACCGGATTATCATTTCTGCTATTGTAAAGGCATCTGTCTTGGGATGCCTCTGCATATTTGCTGTGCACTTTTCTTAGACATTCCTGGTCGAAATGGTCACACTTTTCCCTCAAATAAATTACATAAATACTGTTAGCACATTATGTCGCACAGGGTCGTTTGAGCAGTCAAAATATATCGCCCTCCTAGCAGGCCCCTGGAAGCTCGCCAAAGTTCAAAAACATGCATGACGTATGCGGTGGCAATGTGCCATGAGGGCGCAGCCAACCATGACAGAAAGGTTCCTGTTCTGCTGCATGACGGGCAGTGGGCTGGCCGGGAGGGTGAGTAGAGCTGCTGGTGAGAGGGGTGGCAAGGAGTGAGGAATAGATGCTTGGGGATCCTGCCCAAAAAGAGCACCCATGTAAATATGCGGTACACAAACCCACTGGCATTTGCACCTAGGCAGCGAGGTGGAAAGCACAGGGCATCGACATTCGGACTGAAATTTCCATGCCGGCGTGCAGCTGCAGTTCCTCCACCAGCTGAATCACATACACCAGTTTATGTCTCATAATTGTTGTTACAATTGTTTATTTATTTATTTATTACCACACAGCGCATCCAGTAGCACTGCCATCGTCCAACAAAGCTCCTTTGATCATGTTAAAACATCACTGCAAGTCTTGAGCTCACATTCCTCCCTTAATAATACAATTCGGCAAACATTTGCACCATCTGACAGCATGGTAGAAATACTGATTACATTGGATCGATATCCTGGGGCTGTATTATTGTGCAATATACAACAGTCTTCAATACGTCTAATTGTATTGAGTGTTAAGTTGGGGAATAGTCCACGTTTCTAGTAAGAATGTCAGAAAATATAATTACTCCTCAAATTCTAACCAATACCACTTGCCACTGTGTACCACTTGCCACTCCACGACCATAAAGCAAATAATTACAAACACAAAAGAGTTTCATCATGCTAGGTCATCTGGTATTCAATTGTTATTTAATGATTTAATGCTCCACTCCAAAAAAACAGGAAGTACTCCCCCATCAATGATGTATTGTTGCCATGCGATCTGGAAGGTTCTGCGAATTAGTGAGAATGCTGTGAAGAATGGCCACATTTGTCAACACAAACCTTTGTTAAGAGCAGGTCCACAGATGGCAAACATGCTTCAACCCATTGTCTCCGCTGTCCGCAATTGCTTTCCCAAAACTATATTCACTTACCTTGTGTGTACGTCCCCTGTTCCTTGAGCTCTCTCTCTATTATTAGTGGTATGTAGGAATGGGCTTTGTGTTCTGTGATTAATTGGTGCTTCCTCTGCCTGTGTTTGATAATCAAAGAGAATAAAATGTAATGTTAAGTCCACTGCATGTGCTAGTAGCAGTGTTACCTTCAGCGTCAAACTGTAGCATGTGGTAATGACCAGTAGTAGAGGTAGCATTTGTTTTCTTGAGGGGTGGGCTGCTTGTGAGGGGGCGCAGGCATTCTAATGAGTCAAAGTTAGTGTTTCCTAGTAGGTAATAACAGTGGATGAGCATGACCGACGTCCCTGAATGAGTGACTGGGTGTAGCAAGGTGGCGCCAAGTAATTTAGGGAGGATTGGCATAGGTCTTCTCATAGGAAAATAAATAAATAATGGGGTGAAATGATGCATTTTATTACACATCTTTTGAGAAAAATTGGTTAAAAGACATACCGTGTACAATCAGTTCTCTGGGTTAATAAATAGGAAAATCTAACAGATGCCAGGTTTTTCAGTCAGTAAACAGGAGCTTTCTACAAGATTCCCATGATGCCTATGTCCACAATGTAGGTCAGCATTGCCACGGTAATGCACGTTTGCCATGCTGCTCGCAAAATATATGTCAGCATTGCCATTGCCATTGTGGATAACCTTCATGAAGCTACACCCACAATATATTCCATTGTCAATAGCTTTCAGAGCTGCACCAACAAAAATGGCCAACATTCCCATTGTAAAAAACATGTGTAAAACTGTGCCTAAGATATAGGCCAGCACTGCCACTTAAAATCAGTGTCATGAACCTAGCAGTGCCCTAGATATGTGCCAGTATTTCCACTGTAAATCACTGTGAAGATACACACACATTGTTTGTGCACACTGCACAAGTTAAACAATTGTGTAAAGCTACCTGTATTCACAGTATGTGTCAGTATTCTATTCCCACTGTAAATCATGTTCATGCTGTGAACACAAAATAAGTCTCAGTACTGCAACAATAAAGCCGTTTTGTTAATCTACACCTACTATATGTGACAGCAGTGGCACTGTAAACTACTTTCATGAAGCTAGCTGCCACATAATAGATTTCAGAATTGCCACTATGTATCAGTTTCAACATGCTGTACACACAATCCATGCACACACTGCCACTTTCATGATGCTGCAAGCAATCAATGGCAGCATTCCCACTATAAATTCAGGCCTTATGTTCCTGGCCGCACTTTGCATTCTGGGGACAGGTTTCTCATTTCTGTGCCTAGATTTCGGTTCGTCGGAATCAGTGGCCATTCATTTTCTGTAAGGGCTGCCAAGTTGAGGAATGCTCTGCCCACTGCACTTCGGTCCATGGTGGTCTGCCTGCAATTGAGATGTGCTTTAAAAACTCTGCTCTTTTGACTTCCCGTGTCCAGCCTTCAGTGCCCCCACAGTCGTGTATATCCAGGTTCCCTTTTTGGTGTTAGTTGTGTACCTCAGTGGGAAATGGATAACATATAAATGTTAGAATAATGTGCCACAATATATGCCAGCATTGCCAACTGTTTATCACCTTTTTGATGGAGCACCCAAAAATATGCCAGCATTGCCACTTCAAGAGATGTTGATCATGTCTACAGTTAACATTAACATGATGCAGCATTCGACTAACAGAACACCCAACCTACATGCATCACACACACATACACACAAATGCACATAAATCAGACACACATACACACACACTCACAAAAACACACAATCACCCTCACACAATCATACTCATACATACACACGCACATTAACCCATGCCCATGCACCCATTTCGTTCCATTCAAAAACACATGCATACAAACACTTTTTTAAATTTGTTGATGCACCTTTTACACACAGTCTTCTCTGTGGTCTGGAAGGGTGAGCACTGCGGCAGGATCCATCATCGAGCAGCAGGAAGCAGCGCCAAGGGAACACGTAGAGCTCCGGGTGGGATCTCTGCTTGGCTACCAAGCAACCTGTGAACTCTTTGCATCTGCCCACATACTTACTGACTCCTTTGCGCATTCTTTTAATAAATAAGAAACGTGTCAGCCAGCGGAAGGTTGGCTGTGTGTACCAGGCCTGAAGGCGAGGCCCAAGGGGGCTGTCCACCCCTTGTGATCCCCCCACTCTGCCACTGGTAACATTACTGCAGACCATGTTAAAGCCTCCCGCATTTGCCCTTTAACTGGCTGGTGGGTCTTTACCAGCTGAGGCAGCGCGCCCCCTCTGCCATTATGCCTAAAACAAGTTCAACCATTAGATCAATACTGATGTAGTTTTACAGTGAATTTGATAACATCGTTTTTTTGTTGAGAATGTGGCAACATTTCTTGTAAAATGTCAAGATAATTTGCCATGTTATTCCAATGGTAAATCATTGCTTCAGTTACTCAAGAAAATGTATAGCTTCTAAATCTATAGCCTCATGATTTTGTTCTCCAAGAATGATATGCTTTTGATGTATAGCTTCCGCTCTGTTTATGTCTTCATGTATCAATGCATTCATGTTTTAATTGTTTGGTTTTGTTGATAATTATACCCTAATAAAAAGATTGAATCCACAAGAAAATCAAAACAAATCTGGCCTTATTGAAATATTATTTCCATATCACAGAAGATATGTAAACCAAGGAAAGTAGACAACCAGGCATTTAATAATTGAAATTAAAAATGTTCGACAGTGATGCAATGGGGAAACACTATAAAGGACTCCTCTGTAAATGAGATCAAGACCAGCCCTTTGATGAGTTCACAAGGGCTTTTGATTTAGAAGGTTAGAGTGCGGGAATCGGTGGAATTGCATTTATTTTTAATACATTTGTGGTGCATCTAATAAGATTAGGTTACAATTATTTAAATTTGAAAACGTTGCATGGCAGAGGAGCTGACTTTCAGATTAATTATTTTCTGAAATGTGAATAAATACACTTGTGCAAGCTTTAATATTTCCGGGCATGTCACAGGTCAAGTTTATCACAAGGTTAACACAAGTGAAGATCATGTTAATATGCATCACTCGCTGTGGCATTACCCTATCAAACCGACGCATTTCCACGTGGCCACTTGTTCCTGTCACGATGCTAACCATGTGAGACTAAACCAAGGCCGTGCTGAGCATGTCATTGACAACCTTTAGCCGCTGAGCATGAGTCGAGTAACAACCAAAGAAAGATCGAGAAACACTAGATCCGACAAACAACGTTCAGGTAAAGGATGCATAGAACAACCGTCAGTTTACGGTCACAGACACATTACTATTCTACACACACACACACACACACACACACACACACACACACACACACACACACACACACACAGTGGAAGCACAACACTGACATGCAATAGGTTCTTTCTCAGAAGGCACACATCCAGTTGCCAAGAACGCTAAGCTAGGATCTGAAGGAACAGGAAGTACATATACAGTACAGAGATTGCTTCCGACAGGAATTGAGAGGAGGCAGTCACATGTTTTCAAGCCTTTCATATTAGATAACTAGAAGGCCAGAGAAAAGAGAAAGCAGCATTGACGTGTAATAGCAGGGAGGGTTTGAATTAATAACTACTGGCTTTGCTCCGGGCCTCCAGTCCATTGTTTTTGAGCCTGGCATGCCATTCCAGAGGGTGGAAAAGCGAACCATGCACCGTTCAATCCGAAAAGGGGCGGTCCATCATGAACTGCTAGGACACATCCCTTCTGTGCGCAACCAGAAGCAGCCCCAGATGTGTTGCAGCCTCATTGGGCATCATCAGTGAGGTGTAGCTCGTGTCCTAGGGACAGCAGGTTCGGGAACCACATCGGGGCATGCAAGTCCAAATCAGGGTAACTTAAGGAAAACTGTATGGGGATGGTTTGGAGGTTTGGAATGAAAGGTGACAGCAGGCATTGCTCTGGGAAACCCTCCAGCCTATCATTCTTCTGATTTCCAATCCCTTACAGAGGGTTTAGTCCATAGGCAAACCATGCTTGGCCTCAAACCAAAAGAAAAACGAAAATCATGGCATTTGGAGCATACCTTTCTTTTTCCAGCTTTAATTTCTTCCTCAGCTGTATCATATTGTTTAATGACATTTCCCTTTTTGATCCATGACCATGAGATTAATGCTGCATATGTTTTTTTCTTTGTGAAGAAATGTTGTTTTTTTTCAAAACATTTATTATTAACATAGAAGAAACAAAATCCCAACTCACCCTAGAATCAGACTGTGGAGTACGAAGACATAATGCAGTGGAACATGGGAGGCACACACCTGCACACCTCATGAGGAATCCCAGGGTAGGCAAGGGTACTATGGCCAGAGTCCAAGAAATGATTCAAACCTTGGAAGGACCAGCTTGCAATGCCAGTCTAGTTAAAGTACAGCTCGAACATGGAATAAGGACTTAAAAGTCCCACCGTACCAAAGGCAAACCGCGCATTCAATCCTGCAAAGGGGAAACGTCGACTGAGGTAAAGACAGCACAACTTCCAAGCAGAATCACAGTGATCTCATTGTGAGCCATGCCACAAAGGAGGCTTGACAGAGGGGAGACGACACAGCTAGTGGCAGATGGCTGTATTGCTATTATAAACAAGTCCAGAAGTGTTGATCAAGAGGCAGGGGTGTTGCTAGGTCTGGAAAAGATCTGGGGCAATGTGAATGTCCCGACTGTCGGGACTCATGGCTAGCTAACCTTTTTGTTGTAGCCCCTGAGCTTCTATATGGGGCTACAACGAAAAGACCTGGGGCTATAGCCCCCTTAGCCCCCCTCTAGCAATGCCTCTGTCAAGAGGATTCCTGAAAAGAGCAAATGAAACTGGTGTCCTAAACAGAGCACAGTAAATCATATATGTTTGTCTCGTCAAAGTGATTGTGAAATGGAACAAACCACACGCAGTTATTTAGAAAGTAAGTCCCAACTGTCGGAGAACGAGCAACTCTCACCCAAACGCATATCTCAGAAGGCTGCATGTGAAACCTCTTCTCATGCACCAACCTAAATGCAGAAGTGGGTAACAATATCACACCTTTAGGGACGTACCAGGAGTTGTGGGCCATGGATACCACATTCAAGGCCAGAGCGCACGTGTAGATAAGGCGAAGTAGAGACAGGTCATCTCTTAATCTCTGAGACAGGGCGTATATATCTCTGCCCATTAGGCATGCACTCACATATCTGAAAACCGTATCTAGCTTCTAGAATAGGTCACAGCTGCCCTGCCCTGAAACCTGTATATCAACCAGGCCACCATAGTCTAAGGGGTGTTGCTAAGGGAATGATGTCACTGCCATAATTCCGATAACAGGAAAACATGTCTTGATTAGAGCCAAAATGCAACCTTTACCGTCCCTTTTCTGCAACAGACCCCGGGGGCATTAATGATCAAAGCAAATACATGGATGGTGTATTAGACAAAGTCAGTGCCTCCCTGATATTTGATCGATCACAATATTCGCACATGGGGATCAGCAACCTTGTCCTGTGCTGGTTCAAGTCCTACATCACCAACTGCCGGCAGTTTGTTCAGATGGACTCCTCTAGATCACCAATGCTACCCGTCACCTGTGGAGTCCTGCAGGGTTCCATCCTCTCCCCATTTATCTTCAACCTGTACATGCAGCCGCTGCGAGCCCTCCTAGCCACACACAACATCCACATCCACCAATGCGCCCATGACACACAGCTATGCCTCAAGATCGACTCCATCTAGAACCTCAAAACCTGCCTCTGGCTTATCCAGTCTTGGATGCCCAGTGCATACTTAAAGCTCAACCCCTCCAAGACCAAAATCCTACTCCTCATCAAAAACACCAAACACCCAGACATACAGACCTGGATATGAACCATGAACCTTGAGGGCTTCACACTCAAGCTCATCTTCTGTGCCAAGTCCCTCGGGCCCCACATCGACAAACTCCTCTCCTTCAAGACACACATAGTTAAGAAAACTCTAACAGCTTAGTATCAGCTCTCCCTCCTGCTGAAAGTCAAGCCTTTCCTCCCTCCGCGCAGCTTTATATCCACAGTTCAAGCACTGGTCCTATTCCACATTGAGGGGGCAATGCCCTACTCGAAGGCCTCCCGTCGCCCTTCCTTGTGCCACTGAGAAGTGTCCTGCAAGCGACCGCACGCCTCAGAAAAGGGTCTAAACAAATACGACCACATCACCCCAGCCCTCATCGACCTTCACTGGCTCCCAATGCGCACACAAATCACCTTCAAGTCCTGCTGCATCATCTACAAGACAGTTTCCCACAAGTCAGCCAACTATCTCATGGAGAAACTTAGCATCTCTAGCGGACAGTGCACCACGAGAAGCCAGGACACATGCAGACTTGAACCCGCCGCTGCAAATAATAAAGGACCACAAAACAAGTCTTCTCGGCCTACACCCCAAGACTATTTAACCTCCTCCCTGTCAGCATCAGACCTGGCCCCACGCTCCTACAATTCAGAAAAGGACTGAAGGCCTGCCTCTTCAAGGAGTCTCTCCTCAACACCTAGGCCATCACATCGCCCCTCGCGCTATCTGACTCGCTAGCTACCCTCTGCCAATCTCCTCCCATCCTCCCTATCCAGCTGTACCCATTTTCTGTGTCCCTCTGTATCCTACCCCCACTGTGTATCTGTTCTGTTGTTACCCCTGAAAAGCGCTATGTTATGAATTTTTACTGTTGTATACCTCTATGAAGCACTCCATTGCTTCTCGAAGATAGGTCTGTTATCAATAAATACCATAATGATAACATTAACGATAACAATAATAATAATAATTATATTAATAATAATTTTAAAAAAATAATACTATTTTTAAAACCAGTGCTAACGAGCTTCAGACACTGGCAGGAAATGTGCATTAAAACATAGTATTGCTATTATTATTGATTTGTCTCATTAATATTAACATCCAATTTCAAATATGTTCTCTCCTTCAAGATTTAACCCTGCAGCACACAATTTTGTTAGAACAAAACATGGAAACATGAGTGCATGTTAATGCACAGCCAATATAAATAAAGCACCTGCCTTGTCTAGACCTTCTGTGCTATGTAATCTGAATGCACAGAAGCACTATTAAGAATGAACAACTTTGTTCGTTCAGCGCAATTCACCCTCGCTGAGGTTGCATTTTTCCTGATGGTTCATCACTGCTGTTAGCCTCCTCACATGTGTTTTTTTCTAGTGTTGAAGTACTCCCACAGAGCTCAGCAGATAATAGGGATAATGCCATTTTGCTAATGTATGCTATTGAATGAAGCGTGTAAAACATGTACTTATTTCTACTTGGCTCTTTTATGTCACACGCTTTGTTATTCTGTTTTTATACGTACACGTGTTAAGGGCTCTGTCCGAAATGAAGTCCGAAAAGGTTCAACTGTCTACTATGCCTCAATTCAGCGGCACTGAACATGTTTGAAGGGTAATATGACTAGTGTCTCTGCAACGAAAAAGCAATGCTTCTTTCAACAGGCTTTGCCCATGACACGCTGGACGCTGCCGGGAGCTTCACGTACAGGTCAATCAGTTTACAAACCCAGGGATCTTGTGCGGGCCCATCCCTGCCCACCGGATGCCTGGACAGGTAGTCCGCCGCATTGTTGGCCCCTGGCCTATAGATGAGGTTGACGCCATATTCCAGGAGGGCCAGCATCCATCGCTCGATCCTGGCTGGTGGTTTGGAGGAGGATCCGGCCATGATTGGAATCAGTGGTTTGTGGTCTGTTACCACTGTCACGGGTCTCCCCAGCACATATAGCCGAAAATGCCGGCACCCCCACAGAACCGCCAGGGCCTCTCGCTCAATCTGTGAGTACCTCTGCTCGGTCTCGGAGAGGGCCTTGCTCGCATAGGCCACGGGCCTCATTCCCCCATCTCTGCTCACCTGGGTGAGGACTGCCCCGAGGCCAAACGGGCTGGCGTCCACCACAATCTCCGACGCCAAGGCGGGGTCAAAGAAAGCCACGGTGTCCTCTGCTGTTAGGGCACCTTTAATGTCCTCGAATGCCGCTTGTTCTAACGGGCCCCACTGCCAGACGGTGTCCTTTTTCGTCAGGGCCCTCAGAGGTTCCGACCTCGAGGCGAGATTCTTGATGAAACGCCCGCAGTACGTCACCATTCCGAGGAAGCTCCGCACCTCTGATGCGGACTCAGGGGGTCGTGCCGCCTTGATGTCTTGGACCTTCTTGGGGTCAGGAGACACCCCGCCCTCCTTGAAGATGAAACCAAAAAACTCAATGGTCAGGCGGAGGAACTCACACTTGTCCTTGTGGAGGGTGAGCCCCAGCGACTGTAGCCTCTCAAGAGTCCTGGCTAGGCGTTTCAGGTGGTCTGGTTCAGTCCTCGCAAAGACCAGAATGTCGTCGCTAATGTTCAGGACGCCCTCCAGGTCTGCGAGAGCGCCTCGGATCAAGTTCTGAAATACCTCAGCTGCAGACGACACTCCAAAGCTCAGACGCTTGTACCTGTAGAGTCCCCTGTGGGTGGTGAAAGTCGTTATATAACGGGACTCTGGGTGGAGAACAACTTGGTGATACCCAGCCCGTAAGTCCAACTTCGAGAAGAAACGGGCCCCTTGCACCTCCGCAATGATGTCATCAATCGTCGGGGTCAGGTGTCGTTCTCTCCTGATAGCCTTGTTGGGCAACCGCATGTCCACACAGATTCGGACGGAGTCCGGTTGTTTCGGTTTCCTCGCCACGACAATGGGGGATACCCAGGGTGTGGGGCCCTCCACCTTTTCAATTACGTCCAGGTTCACCAGGTTATCGAGTTCCCTGTCCACCTGGTCCCTTAGATGAAATGGGATTCGCCTGTGCTTCAGGGCTATGGGCTGTACCGACTCGTCGATGTGGAGCCTCACGGGGTCGCCGTTCATCCTCCCGATCCCTTTGAAGATGTCAGCATACTTGTCTAGCAGGTCGTTGATGTCCTCCAAGTATACTGAATAGGCGAAGCTGACTATTCCAAGGGCCTCCGCTGCCGCACAGCTGAGCAGGGTGTTGCTGCTCACTGGAGTCACATAGAAGCGGGCTCTGATTTTCGACCCGTCGTGTTCCACCTTGGCAACGAATACCCCATCGAGTGGCAAGGGCTCCCGCCCACCAAATGCGAAGATACGGGCCCTTGGCGTCGCCAGCCTCGGGGCTGGGTTGAGCGCAGCATAATGTCCTCTCGCCATGACATTGACAGAGGCTCCCGTGTCGACTAGCACTGGGACTGGCGAGCAGTTTACCTCCACGACACACCTCGGCTGTCTTCTGCTCCTTCCCTTGAGGACCTCCATGCTGGAGACGAAGAAGATGTTCTCCTCGTCCTCCTCCTCCTCCACTTCTTCCGCCAGGGCCTCCTCTGGTTCCACCTGTTCCACCTGAGCTACCTTCGGCGGGCGGTACTGCCGCGGGGCCCATAGACGGGGCTGTCCTCTCGGGATCAGTACCGGCAGAGTCGCCCTGCACACCCTCGAGAAGTGATCAGGCACCCCACAGCGTCCACAAACCTTTCCTTTGGCCATGCACTCCGATGAGTGGGGGAGATCATAACCGCATTTCTGGCACGACTCTACCGGCTTCCCCGCTCTGTCTCTGGGAGGTGTACCGGGTTTTCGCACCCCTCTGCCGCCCCGCCAGACGGCGCACACCTCCTCCGGTTTCACAGCGCGGGAACCGGCCTCCATTTTGTTGGCTCGAGCCTCCGCCACCTCATGGCACCTCCCGAGCTCCAGGATCCTGGCCAGCGTGAGTCCGGGCTCTCTTAGGACTTGTCGCCTCAGCTTGCCTGACGAGCATGCCTGGATCAGCATGGTCCTTATCATGTCCTCCGCATCCCCCCACGCACACCCTTGTGACAGGCGGCGCAGGCGGCCATAGAAGGTGTCAAGCGTCTCCTCTTCCTTCTGTTTGGCCGACAGCATGACGAACCTTTCAAAGTCGACATTGGCAAGGGGGACGAAATGTGCCAGGAGGGCTGCTTTGGCCTGATCATATGAGTTACCCGCTGGAGTCAACGATTCAAAGATCTCTTGCACAGTCACTCCTGCGGAGTAGAGCATCGTGGCCACCATGCTGTCATCGTCCGTGACCTGGGCGGCCCGAAAGTACATGTCTAGCCTTCCAATCCATCTCCTCCATCGGGGCCCCAGGCTGGATGGGGGGCCCGTAGCATCAAACTCCGGAATTGGCTGCTGGAACAGGTCTGTTAGATCTTCATCCAGCGAATCCTCCGAAGCCGTGGCAGTCGCACCCTCCAGGGCACCAGGATCACTCCTAGGCGCAAGCGCACAGGCGCCCTTGTTCCAATTCCGAGGGCCGCAACTTGCACCACTCCCCACACTGCCACCACCCACGTGATGATGAAAGGGTTGACGGAGAGTACCTCAAGACGCCTTATGTCCACGTGGGCCGCAGAAGCTGGAGCGTCATCCCCCACGTGATGATGATGAAGGGGTTGAAGAGGTTCCTGACAAGGATCCGTGGATGAGAGTGTCCAAAAATTGAGCTTCAAAAGGAATGGGCTGAGAAGGCCCAGCCACCTCAGTCCATCTTCCAGCTACAACACGACGTCACAGCCTGAAAATTCACCAAAATGACAAAATTCTGGCATGGGCCTGCAGGTTGTACTGCCCGCAGTCAGTTACTCCAAAAATTAGGCTTGGATGGCCTTCCTGCTCCAAACCGGAGCTGTTGGAAGATCCTCCACCTCGTGGGTAAAATGGCCGCCAGCCGCGTGTGGTCCGCGGCCTCGGCGCGATGCGAAACATCCACGGATGCTTCACTTGAAATGAAAAATTATGTCCGGGATCGCGCTCACCGCCGGGCCCGGGCATCCGACACTCGTCGCCACTGTTGGGGGTCTCTGGGTGCCCCCGCTGCGTGCCCGCGAGCCCATGCGCGCACAGACTACACACCAACACGTCTGTACGCTTCGGGCTCCCCGGTCGCTCTGACGCGGCCGGGAACGCCCCGTTTATTTAAGGCGCACGCGGCGACGTGCAACGTCACGCCGCCGCGTGCGTATCCCTTCACGGGGCGGCACCACACTAAGGATATAGGCTGTGACATTATACCGCAATGTGTGCAGGTAGAGTAAGAAGGGGTAAACAATTTGATGTAACAAAATGTGGGTGTTGCTTAACTCTGAGAGATTTCCGTCAATTCAAAGGACTGTCTGTGCACGATCGCTAAGGCAACAGTAATGTGTTTTAACGGTGTGAGTGTCAGGCAAGATGGAGAGAACACTCAAGCTATGCTAGTGTCAGACAGGAAGAATGTCACCCTCCGGCACAGGAAAGGAAGACTAACTCACTGCTGGGAGAAGAACATGCACCGTGTATGGCAGATACACTACCCCAACCCCCGAGAAGAAAACAACCTCTAGCAAAGAACATGTCAGGAATGAAGAACGTCACACCTTGAAATCGCCATGCAACATGATTAGCATTATAGAGGAAGAGAAACATCCCACAGATGGGCGTGTGCTGCACAAGAAGAACAGCACGCTAGAGGGGTCAATAGGTAGCACAACACCCAATGCAAGGCTAATTCTAGATTGGCTGTGAGGAATTCTACAATCCGCATGATGTGCATGGAATGATGGTATATCAACCTCAACAAAATGTGCAGGGCTTATCCACACCCATTTCCCTATGTTCACACCATGACAAAAGCATAGACCTATGCACTCCATGCTGGACACCGCCTACAGTTGTAATGTGACAGCTAAGAAGGGCACAATTTCATCCCAGGAAGATGAAGGACCGACCTTCCCCCTGCCATGGTCAGCCCGATTAACTGACAAAGTCACCATGTAAACAACCTGCTCTTTTGTTAGACCCTGCAGCTGGAGGCAGCAATTATCATACCAACAAGGGGTATTTCAGACAGGGTGACACAGGGCCAGGCTGCAGAGGATAACAAGAAGACAGGAATCCGAACAACCTTTGTATGTAACTGTGTCATCCTAAAACCAGCTCCCGACTCTCAGTATCGATGGCAGTGATCTGTCATGTCTGGGTCTGTTGTTACAGTAGGCCACCTAGCTAGAGGTACAGTAACGTACAAGAATGGGGGTTGCAGAAGCCAGAGAGTCTGGTCCCTCAGCAGCTTCAAGAGAGACCGGCCACATTAACAGGAACCACACAGGGAGGACTATTAACAAGAGAGACTCTTTGAACACAACAGATCGGAAGAAGGGAATGAGCCCAGAGCTCTTTCTGTTGAGAGAGAGGTTCCACCATATTAGTTCTGGAGCACACCTTGTTCCTGTTTTGACTCCTTTACCTTTCCTGTTGCAAAGCACTCTGGTTATGACCTCACACATACAGAGGATTGTTGGCAGGGACCCCAGGATTGATTAACTAAGGTAGGCAAAGCCTACACCAATCACTGTGGCCCACTTGGACTTAAAAGAGGGCTCAGCCTCTCTGTTGGCAGATCATCTGAAGACTTCACAAGAAGAAAGAAGAAATCAACCTTCGACCCTGGCTGAAGGTACAGTCTGTCTTACATCTTCCGCCAGTGAAGGAAGGCCAGGATATCCAGAGAGCAAAGCAAGATCCCTCCCCTAAGCTTCTCCCAGTGTACAAAGGGAGTAAAGAACTCTGAGGACCCTCCAGCCATTTCAAGAACTGGTATCCAGCTAGCACACAGCATGCTCTGCTAGACTCTGCTGCAAGCTTCCTGGATAGGAAGTGCCAGAAGTCTCTAAACTCGAAACAAAGGACTAGGCAGCTGCCTTCACCAAATTCCACAGCTGTGGCTGTCCACCTTAAAGGATGACACAAGCCCATTGATGAAGCTGGGAAAAGTGCCTCAAAGAGCATCTACCACAGCCCACCTTAAAGGAAATTTTGGAACCAGTCGAGTTCCTCGCTGTGCAAAAGACCACAACGCTGACTGCTGTCAGGCCGCAGTCGCTTAAAGGCACCCGAGACGTCATGATCACAGCTTTGGAACTGCCAATGAGCACTGGGACAGCGATTCCTGACCCAGAGTCACTGTGTAGGCCAGCCTGCAGCCATTCATTTAGCTACTCTCACCAAATCCTCTTGCCGGCTGATATCCGCAACTGACTACTGTCTCAAAAACTGTCACACTCAACCCACTCAACCCTGTCGAGCCCCAAGAACACCAACAGCAAAAGGTATATTGTGGTTCTGTCCCCCTGGTCCTTTCCAGAAGGCCCCTATAGACATTTTCAGACACTTGTCCCCTTTGTGCTGCAGCCAAGAAACCTTAACAAATGTTGTGGTTATTAACCATACTGGCTACCATCCTGTCAGTATCCAGAGTGCATCCCTTTTCCTTCTTGGAACCAGCATGTCCTATGCATTCCTTTACAGGGCTGGTTGTATGTCTGTTGTGATGATAATAAAGTCAATATGCTTATACCACCTTGACTGGATACTCATTTTATCATTGGGTAATAATTGTATTTTCGTTGTGCTGCAAATAACCAATTATCCATGACCTTTAGAGGAGATAAGCCTGCCATTCCAGCCACATTACCAAAATCGGACAAGAAGGTATATCATTTTAATTGTATGCTTGTTTAGTTCAATCAGTTCAGATCCATTCTGGTGTACTAGAGGTGTGGGGCTGATTGATGGTTTAGAATCCGATATTCACCCCTGGACCACGGGTACCCCTGGAATTTCATTCGTCACATTGGCGGCATGATGTTCGGATCTAGTTGGAACCTTGTGCACAACCTGGTGAACCAACGATAAAAGTATGATTGCAGTTAATATTTAGAAAACTGCTGGTATTTGTTAATAATCATGTATATTGGCTCAGGGACTGTGAAAGGCATGAGCAAAAATGTCCTGTGCATCCTATGTCAAGAGAGGGGACGTCCTCTCAGCACCTGGATTCATAAACCTGAGCTGCTGATCAGCCTCCAAGCTTGGGTAGAAGCTACAGTGGCTGTGGATTAGACCCCAGGGGATGGGCTAGGCCCTGTGTACTCGAATGAAGACGACCTTCCAGAAGAGGTGGTGGTAGATGGTGAAGAAGACAACCTGAGTAGTGTTTCTCACAAAATATCCCTCATGGGGCAAATGTGGTTTCCCAACACTCCTGAGTGTGATGGTTAGTCAGCGGCTAGTGCAGCATCCCGCAGGCCCTCTAATTGTTCTTGTGGTAAACAATGTAGTGGCTAGAACGCTCCTGTTGGAGGAGAAGAGACTAGCGCTGTGGGAACAAAAAGAGAGGACCAAGGTCACCATAGAGCTGTGCAAGCTGACACTTCAAGAGAAGAAGGACACCAACAGATCGACCTCTAGTGAAAGCAGCAGTAGTGGCTCAAACCAAGGTGCCCGGGATAAGACCCAGTGCCACATCCCCAAAGATTTACTACAGGCTTATGAAGTGGGGAAGGATATTTTTGATTTGTTTCAAGAACACAAGCTTTCTTTTCAGCTACAGCAGCCGGGGGAGGTACTGTGGTATGCAGCCCTAATGAGTCATTTACCAACACAGGAGACTGATGCAATTCTTCAGTTAGCTTCACAAGAAAGGCTCATTTATGAGAGCAAGAAGGGGGCACTTCTCAGGAAGTTCTGTAAAACCCCAGAGCAGTATCTCCAGAGCTTCACAGAGTTCGTAAAGCCAAGTGGGCAGATAATTGAAGCATTCACACACTTGTAATTGAAATATCTGAGCGGGTGGGTGTCTGGTAACAAAGTTGACACATTTAAAAGGATGTACAATTTGATTGTGTGTGAGTATGTATTGATTAATTGTGAGGCCAACCTACAACAGCATCTTGTAGGCAAGACTATTAAAGACCATAGGGAGCTTGCAAAAGCTGCCAACACAATTGCCAGTACTCGAGTTCAGAAAAGGCTCAGGCGAGCTCACCCAAACAAGAAGAGAAGTCCTCGGACAAGAAAGTTAACAAGGTTGGAGGGCAAATATCCATCCCACTCTTCTTCTAAATCACGTCACCAAAAGCATGAAGGGAAATCCCACAACTCTAGTTCAGCCATGCACTCAGAAAAGCAGAGCTCAAAGACCCCTAACACTGGGACTCCTGCGTTCTCACAGCCCAAAGGATGTTTTGAGTGTAAGGAGCCGGGCCCGTAGGAAAGGGCACCCTGCCTGTAAGGGCTTACCTAAGCAAGTCACAGTGAACATTGGACTCATGGAGGAGGCCATCATTACTGTGTGCCTCCTAGAGGAGGACTTCACTCTAGGCCAAGGAGTGGCTGAATATGGACTGGTTACACTGAATGACAATGGTACCAGATCTCCAGTAGAGGTCGCAGTTCCCAAGAAAACTTAACTGTTCTTAGAATAGGTGTATATCAATGGACACAAAACTCCTGCATGAGAGACACCATGGCTAGCGTCTCTGCTGTCATGAAGCAGTGGGTACAGCCAGGACAGTGCATTGCTGCGACTGATTGTAGCATCAGTGGATTTTACGGAAAGAGTAAGTTCCCCATGGTGATAGTACAGTTCAGTTGGCAAGGTGAAATGACCCAGTGCTGTGTAGCAGTGAAAGACTCCCTCCCTTTCTCAGGTTTGCTGAGCAATGATCTTCCTGACCCTGAGATAGTCGCAGCAGTCATCAGATTGAAGACCAAAGAGGCTGCCAGATTGAAGACTCTCAGAGCCTTAGGGCCTGGAGTGCTTCCACAGGTCTTATGTGAGGGACTGGAATGGCCGGTAGCCCCTGGTCCAGTTTCACAGACTGCTGACCCGCATACTACTGTGGGAGTAGGGCCAGTAACCACTGAAAACCCTACTTAGGTTGCAGGGGTTTACTCAGTGATTTCAGCATTGCCTGGCGCAGCACAGGAACTTGAGGTGGATGACTAGATAAATTCAGACCTGAAGGGCCTGCCAAAGCTGGATGTGTTTACATCAGCAGGGGCCCAGATCAGGCTTACTTCTTTAAAACCAAGAAAGAGTGTCCCACTCTGGTGGGTCTGTGGAAGCAGGCAGAAGCAGGCCAAGGGCATGTCTCCCTGACTGTTCAAAGTGACAGGGAGGATGGACTCCTGTACATTGAGCCAAACAACTCTGAGGTAGTGGACACTAGAAGGTTGATAATTCTCCAGTGCCATAGAAAGTTCCTTTTGGATTTGGCTCACAATATTCCTTTAGCGGGTCACTTGGGTGTGACTAAGACATCGGACTGGTTGTCAACACACTTTTAACAGCTCCAGTTTGGTGTAAAAGTTAAGGAAATTGTGTGTCCTGCCTGAATTGTCAAGCTTCTGGCAGAACACCCTGAGCCACAAAGGTCCCCTTAATTGCATTAGCCATGATGGAAAAGCCTTTCAGTGAGAATGGGCATGGACAGTGTGGGTTCTTTGGATCATCAAGCCATCTCAGGGAACAGATACATCTTGGTGGTGATAGACCACACCACTAGGTACACTGAGGCTGTCCCCCTGAGGAACATCAAAGCCCCCCTGGTTGTGAAGACTCTGATTGGGATATTCTCCTGTGTTGGTTTCCCCAAGGAAGTTGTTGTTGACAGAGGAACAAACTTCATATCAGCATTCATGGAGGCTATGTTGGACTAATGTGGTGTCACCTACCAATTTTCCACAACCTTCCATTCACAAGCCAACTTGCTTGTTGAGCGGTTCAACAAGACCCTGAAAGGCATGATAGGTGGCTGGGAAGAGCACCTGAGGAGAAAATTGGGTATTCTCCTGCCATGCTTATCTACACCTACAGGGAGGTGCCACAGAACGACTAGGGTTTAGCCCCTTTGAGCTTCTATTTGGACACCCTGGATGAGTTCCCCCAATCTAGTGAGCGAAGGATGGCAGGGCAACCCGTCATCCCCTATTCAAAATGTGGTGGACTATGTACTGGGTCTTTGGTCTAGAATGACAAAGTACATGGACAAGTCAAAAAATAATCTAAATACGAGTCAGGGCTGATGAAACACTGAAATGACCAGAAGGCCACAGTGACAGTTTATTCTCCAGGCCAATGGTTGTGGATAATGGAACCTGTCAAACCGAGTGCCCTTTATGACAAGTGGAATGGTCCTTATAGTGTGCTTGAAAATGTCAGTGAGGTAAATAATCTCAGTCTTTCACGTCACCCAGCTAAAACCCCATTATAGTCGAGGTGACTTGGACATGACATTAGTGACAGATGGAGAGACTGAGGAGGAGACCCATCCCCTCCCAGACCTCCTGCATACTGAAGCCACAAATTGGTCAGTTTAAGGTGTAAACCTTGCAACTGACCTGTCAGAAAAGCAACTGACAGATTGCAGCTGTTTACTGGGACATCTTATCAGTGTGTTTTTGCTGATTCCAGGTCACATGGATTGGTGCACCCATGAAGTGGACACTGGGGACAGGGAGCTGGTGAAGAGCAGAATTCACTGGATGTCTGATAAGGTCAGAGACACCATCAAGGAGGCAGTTTCCAAGATGTTGGCCCTCGGAGTGACAGAGACATCCAACAGCCCCTGGGCTAGAGAAGTGGTACCTGTCCCTAAAAAGACCAGCGGTGGGACGACTGAAGTCCACTTTTGTGTAGACTACTGGGGGCTCAATTCTGTCAGGAAAACAGATGCTCACCCCATTGCTTGGGCAGAGGAGCTCATTGACAAGTTGCGCGCTTCCAAGTACATGAGTACCTTTGACCTCACGGCAGGGTATTTGTATTTGTATTTGTATTTAGTTTATTTATAAAGCGCAGCCAGGCCCTGGGGCATATGGGCGCGTAAGGTAGAGCTGGTTACAGGGTTAAACAGAGTTACGTTACAGTTACAGGAAGGATACAGTTACAAGGGTATGCAATCAAAACAATACAGTATGCAATCAAAACAATACAGTCGGCCAGGATCCAAAGTAGTTACAGGTAGGAGCTGGCATAATAAACAAGTGCATGCGCGGAGGTTAAACTGTCAGGAGGGTACTGGCAGGTTGGCTTGAGAGGCAGAGCAAGAAAGGGGTCAGCATTTTCAACCCCAGAAGGACATTATTAGTTCACTGTGGTGCCCTTGGGTTTATAGAATGCCTCTGCCACTTTTATCCCTTTAAGTTCCAATGGCGAGGTATATCGTCCTTGGGATTACCCCCCCCAGTGCCAAGGACTAGATAGCTCGTCCTTGGAACTTAAGGGGTTAATGAAGGAGAAAATATTAGAAGGCTTTGCATGGTGAAATACTGAAATCACCAAAAAGGCCTTGGCACTGTGGGGGAAACCCAGGGCAGTTAAAAGGTTAAGAAGATGGTTAACAAGATTTTGTCAGAACTGGTCAACTTCAGTGTCGCCTATTTAGCCGACATTGCTTTGTTCAGCCACACCTCTTAGAACCACTTATCCCACCTGAAACAAGTGCTTCAGGCGATGCAGAATGCAAGTCTGACTATCAAGGCCATGAAGTGTCAGATAGCGCAGGGCACAGTGACTTACCTAGGCCACCTGGTCGGTGGTGGTAATAAACAACCTCTCGAAGCTAAAGTACAGGCTGTGAAGGATTGGGACAACACCACCACACAGACACAGGTGAGAGCCTCCCTAGGTCTTACCAGGTATTACCAGTTATTCATCAAGGTGCACAGGACCATTGCCATGCCCCTGAAATGTAACTTCAAAAAGTATGCATAAAAATGTAACTTGGACCCCCATCTGCCAAACCTCCTTTCAGGATTTGAAGAATGGATTGTGCGGGCCCCAGTTCTGAAAGTGCCAGACTATGGTCAGGAGTTCATTATCCAGACAGACGGCTGTGATTTTGGGATTGGAACAGTGTTGGTGCAGCTTAACTCTCAAGTGGTAGAGCAACCTATCACCTACGTGAGCAGGTGATTCACAATAAGGGAAAGGAGGTGGGACAACAAGTTTACGCAGTTGTGTGGGCAGTGAAGAAGCGGACGAAGAACCCCTACATCTTTGGGTCGCACTTCACCATCCAAACAGACACCTGCCTCTTAGATTGCTAATAGCCATGCTAGGGGAGAAACCTACATGTTTGCGCTGCACCATATCCCCACAGGGATAAGATATGGACATCCGGCACAAGCCAGGATCCCAGCACAGAAATGCAGATGGCCTAAACCTATACTTTTTCCTAGATGATGAACCAGACCCTAAGAAAGGTGGTGGTTCACATGTTGAATGTTGAGGTTGGGGAGCATGTTAGGAATTATACCATCCACATGGTGGACGTGCACTTGCCAGGGCTTTTTTTGAAATGTTTAAATAAATGGAATGATGGTAGACCGACCTAAGGAAAATGTGTGGGGCTAATCCACACACATATTCCTATGCTCACACTACGACAAAAGCATAGACCCAAGCACTTCAGACTGGACACCGCCTACATGCACCGTCAGCCCCTGTCATATTCCGTTGGAATTGACAGCCAAGGAGTGCACAATCTCATCCCAGGAATGCAGAGGACTAACCTTCCCACTGCCATGGTTAGCCTGATTAAATGACAAAGGCTAAATGGAAATGCCCTGCACTTTTGTTAGGACATGCAGCTGGTGGCAGCAATTATCATACCAACAGGGGGTATTTCAAACAGCCCCACATGGGTCCTGGCTGCAGAGGATAACAAAGGAGACGTGAAACCCAACACCTTTCATATGTAAATGTTTACACCTGAAGCCAGCTCCCTCCTTTCAGTATTGATGGCTCTGTCTGTTGTTACAATAGGCCACCATGCTAGGGGGACACCATCCATAAGGTACGAGAATGTGGTCTGCAGGAGCCAGAGAGTCCGGTCTCTCAGCAGCTTCATGGGAGACCTGCTGCTTTAACATGAACCACACAGGTAGGATCATTAACCAGAGAGACTTGTTGAACACAACAGACAGGAATATGGGTGGGACTTAGTTGCACATGAGAATGAGCCCAGAGCTGTTTCTGTTGAGAGAAGGGTTATGCCATATTAATTCTGTGAAGGAAGGCCAGGATATCCAAAGAGGGAAGCACGATCCCTCTCCTAAACTTCTCCCAGGAAACAGAGGGAGAAAAGACCTCAGAGGACCTCAAGGACCCTGCAGCTGCTACAGAACCAGTCCACAGCCAGAACACAGAGTGCCCTGCAGGACTCTGAAGCAAGCTTACTGGATAGGAAGTGAAAAAAGGTCTCTGAACCCAAAACGAAGGACTAGACAGCTGCCTGCAACACACTTCACAACTGTGGGTCGTCCGCTTTAAAGGACAACACAAGGCCATAGACGAAGCTGGGAGAAGTGCCTTGATGAGCATCTACCCTTTTCAAGCCAGTCAAGTTTCTCAATCCGCAGCTGACTGCAATGCTGACCATTGCCAAGTCCTAGTCGCTTAAAGACACCCGCAACATCTTGACCAAAGCTTTTTAACTGCCGATCAGTACTGAGAAAATGATTCCTGACCCCGAACCTGCACTTAGGAAAGCCTGCAGCCATTCGCCTAGCTCTGCTTCCTGAACTGTCTTGCTGCCTGATACCTGCAGCGGACTCTCGTATTGAACTCTGTCACAGAAACCTGCCAGGCACCCTGAAGCCGACTGGACCCTGTTGAGGACCAAGAATGTCAACTGCAAACGGCACATTGTGATTTTTTCATCTTGGTCCTTTCCAGAAGATTGCTAGAGACATTGTAAGACCCTTGGTCCCTTTGTGCTGAAGCCAAGAAACCTTAACAAACTCCTGTGGTTATTATCCATACCAATTACCTTCCTTTCATTATATAAAGTGCATACCTTTAAACAGTAAACGGTCACCTAAAACTATGCTTTGCAGGCAATGTTTACAAATGGATTCCTACGGAATCCACCTGTTTCAACAAGGTGCACACTGAGGCGGATTCCACAGGAATTTATTCCTTTTACACCTGCGTTTCAACACTGTTTTCAAAAGGGTTCTTTTTTAGTGTTTGGAAGAGTGGCCTGCCTGGGAAATGGGTGCGGGTTCAGAGCATAGTTGAAGGGAGTGGACTGCAGAGCCATGGCACGCAGCTTTGTATTGTTGCAGTCGTGCTCTGCTGCAGTAGACGAGTGTGTGGGTGGTGAAACCAGGGAACGTGTTGAACGGCATAAGAGAGGAGCGGGTCTTAATTTTCAATATTGCTAAGGAATGGCAGCAGAGTGTTGCTGGCGCAGTGGCTTCACGGCAGAAGAATATGGGCCTCATTACACGGAAGGCGGTGATCCAGGGTGCTATTAGCACCCTGGACCATGCCGGTAAATTACCGGCACCGCCTTGGCGGAAAGGGGATTTACCGCCCCATTCCAAGGTTGGTGGGGCGGTAAATCCCCCTTCCGCCATTGCCCTTCCCCATTCCCATTTCTGCCCCATAGGGCTCTATGGGAATGGGGAAGGCGCTAATTACGGCACCGCAATTTTGCGGTGCCGTAATTAGCTCCGAGGTCCCTTAGCGGGTTGGTTTTTAACGCCTGCAAAAAGCAGGCATTAAAGCACCAACCCGCTAAGGGACCTCGTAGTAAGGCGGTAATGGTTAACGGTCAACGTTACCATTAACGGTGGCCGTTAACCATTACCGCCTTCCGTGTAATGAGGCCCATGACTTTTATAATCCTCGGTGGTGATGTCACAGGAGGGAGTTATGCCATTTGCTATGTGTATAGCTGCTAACTGATTCCTCTGAAATCCATATACACCATCACAGTTCAGAGCATACAGCTTTAAAGCTGAGGTTCCCAAGCTGAGATAAGAGGTGCCCCCCTACAATCAGGAGAACTAGTCCTATTTTTGAGTCAGGAATTGCCATTATAATGCAAAGTGGCAGACCCTCAGGCCCTAAACCTTCCCCTTTTCAGTGAATTTTCCGACTGCATAGTCTTTTCGATTTTCGACAGGGCTAAAATGTACTCCTTATGGGGAAGGTCAGATTGAAATTTATTTCCAATAAACAGTAATCTCATTTGTGTTGCGGTCTGCAATGCATGAGTAGTTCGCTTTCCAATTTTCTCATTTTCTCTCTAAAGAACAACACGCTCGTGTAAAAACAGGTATTGCATTTCCTGGTGGTAGTTTTATACCGCCTGAGAGGGCCTTTAAATCAAGATAGCTGGTAATTGAATTGTAGAACAGCATAACCTTTCACACTAGATGGTAATTGTTAGATGCTGGAAACACATGCACATCCCTAAAGATATGCCTTCTGATGCCTTTATGGATTTAATGCTATTAACAATATAATCTATGCAGACATGGGGGCTACAAGGTAAGTGGACAATACAGGCCCGTGTGTCTCTCAATAATTTGGAGTAGTTATTAAGAGTTAAACATTAAACCAAATATTGGAGGCCAGTATCACAGGGCTCAATATATGTACGTTTGTCATGGTAAAAACCTGTGCTATTGTAATTTGCTTATAGACCACCGAATTATGAGTTTTATCACGTGGGATATATTCTGCGTATGGCACATAGCACTGCATGTTATTTTATGTTATGTTATGTTTTGTTATGTTATGTTATGTTATTTTATAAGGAAACTGTTGAGTTCCGAATGTCCTGCGTAAGCTGGTTAGCCAGTTTAGAACCCAGCACTGAAAAGCGCCTGTCGCCACGTGAACAAAAGCGCGAGTGGGAAACCAGTAGCAGCTTCTTATCCATGGAATTTAGTGATATAATAGGAACCTATGGACAGATCTTCACGCATAAGTGGGGTGGAGCCATTTCATGAATACCCTTATACAGAGGAGTTGCTAGGGGGGGCTAAAGGGGCTGTAGCCCCTGGTCTTTTGGTTGTAGCCCGGATAGAATCTCAGGAGCTACAACCAAAAGGCTAGCTAGCCCCCAGTCCTGACAGTTCCGACATTAGTGTAGCCCCGGGCCTTTTCCAGAGCTAGCAACATCCCTGCACTTAGAGGTCAGACATGGGTGCTAGAGGGTGCTTTGTTGATCCAGCCACCAATGGAGGTGTCTCTGATAGATGGACACAGCGAGATTTAGCGAGATTGAAAATCAGACAAAATGCAGCAATTCGAATCGTTTGTTTTTTAAGTTAGAAACGGACAGTGTATACGTGCACCACCCGAGCTTTTGGACCCTCCTTGTTTTGATTGCCTTTTAAAAATACAAACAACGTTCTCTCTCATCGGCATTCAATAGGGGGAGACTGCTGGGTGATTGTGGGCTTCATGCCTTTGAACCCCCACGCCTCCCCCGGCGACTGAACGGGAACGATATCTACACCAAATGAAGAAACAGTGTTGGCATAGGGAAACGATTGCAATTTTGTTGGCGGTCGAGGCTTTCCTGCGGTAATGCCTATTAAATCCCGCCCAGGGTTGGACTGGCCCTTTCGGTCTTTCGGCCCGTGGCCGAATGACTTTGGGTCCCCTGGGGCCGGTTTTTCAGCAGCCACCTCTGGGCCGTTTTTTTTTTTTTTATTTACCGTTTAAAAAAAAAAAATTTACTTTTTGTATTGGCACTGCAGGCCCGGCCTGCCCACTGACAACAGGGTGTGTGGGTGTGGCGTGCCGGCGCTGCCCGCGGCCCTCGCAGAGCAGCTCGCCTGAGGCTGAGTCACAGGCTCACTCACAGACTGTCACAGCAGGCCGCCCGGGCCGTGGGCGGGAACTGAAGTCAGACTCATGTGGGGGGGGGTGGCACTGGGCCGCCTGGGCTGGGCTGGGCAGGGCAGGAGCCAGGAGGCGGCGGCACTGTCTGCAGACTGCAGAATTCATCATAGCAAGGTAACACTAGATGTTGTTACCTTGCTTTTTAATGATTGCATCATGCATGCATCATAATTTATGATGCATGCAGATGCATGTGTGCATCATTCATCACGGTGGGCGGGCCACCGGCGGCCGTGCTGTCACTGCAGGGGGCCGGTGCCTTGTGGTGTGCTGGGCTCGCGTTCCGTTCGGGCAGGCGGCGGCCTCGTTACTTTGATCTTTTGGAGGGAGGCTGCAGCAATTGCAAAAAGCAATTGTAACACCTGCCTCCCTCCTCCGAGTCCTGACCCTGGGGCCGGCAAGAAGAACAGTGCAGTGACACATTTCACACTCAGTTGTTGCTTCAACTTTGCAGGAAGTAACAAATGTGTATTTCACTTCTTTGCAAAGTTGAAGGCAACTTCAACTTGTGCCTGGGCCTGAGGGCTGGGGAGCCGCCCACGGAAAGCCAATGAAAATTCGCTGCAGACTGCCCCTGCCCGCCCAATAGACTCTGTGCCGCCAGGTCCACCACAGCGTCACTCACGTGACGTGCCGAATGCTATTTCTTTGCCTTGGGCCTCTGACCCACCCTGGCCCTGGGTGTGATTTATTTGGGCACAGTCACACCACACAGCGCAGCCCATGCAGTGGGCACAGAGAGACCGAGAGAGAGCCACCACCAGGCACAAGCCTGAGTCCTCACACTGCAGAGCAAGCACACCAGTGGACCTCACCACCAGACAACTTGGACTGGAGGCCGCCAGCCCAGTGCCCAGTAACCACACGACACAGCCACGCTGAGGAGGACCACCAGGGCAGCAGGCGAGGTGACGAGTCGAAGCGGCCGCCAGCGGCCAGACACTAGTTCCCACCCTGGCCACAGCAGCCAGCCAACAGCCAGCCTGCCACTGTGCTGCAATCAATCAGGTAAGGACTCTTAGTATTCGTATAAGAGCTAGGTCCAAGCTCAGGAAATACATCAAGGTAAATAATCAACAAAATGAAAATAAATGTGATATTACATTTAAATAGCACGTCCATTTTAAATGTATGCATAGTACTTGTAAGTACTCTATTATTTTGCATTGGTCACTCTAGCATTAATCTGAAGAGACTCTACACTACGCATGTGCATTCATTATTATGAATTTTAAAACGCACCCACCATCTTCTCGTGCTGATGGGTAGTCAGTGTGTGCCATGCCATATGGGATTTGATCACCAGTCTTGGTGATTAAAGTGTTTAGGCACTTGCTCCTGACTGGAATGCCCCAGTCTGCATCACAAAGTCAGCCCATTTATTCATGCTTTGCTTTTCGTTGCAAAAGTGTCTCACGCCATCATGCGCCCTAAAAAAATATATTGTAGGCACAGTAGGCTTGGTTCCGTGGGGCCGGGGGTGGTGCCAGTGCAGTTTGTGAAGTCCACTGCAGTACTGGGCTCCCTGCTGGGTGACGCCCTTTTGACTCGCCCTCGTCTTCTCTCCTCGATGGCCTGGCTAAGCTGGCTTGTGTGATAAGAGTCGGCTGAGGGTGAGGTGCCTGCACGTGCTTGGTGTGTTGTAGGCGACAGTGTGGGAAGTCAGTGGGGACGGGGGCCTCTAAACAAATCAGCCTTTACTCAAATGTGGTGGGACAACGACTCTCGAGTCGCAGACATTGTGGGCACGGTGACCAGTACGCCCAGGCTTTGCCAGGACGGTTCCTGAAAAGGGCTCTGTCCCGAGAGTTTTTTATTTTTCATTTAACCATCGAGTGTCACGTCTCGTGTGGTAGACCCGAACCCCCAACCTCTCAATCAGCAGTCGCACGCATGATTGTGCCGTCTTCCTAGCAAGGCATGAAATGGCAAATAGCGCCTTTGTTTTGAACATGCTTTAGATCACAGCCTTGCCAATGCCCACCAAGTTTCCATGGGTTTGGCAAATGCAGCCCATCAGCTAGCTCAGTGCGTTTTCGGAGACGCGGAGGTTAGGTTCTGATTGTGGTCCTGATGCTTTGCCAAGTGTGTCAATGCGCACTTTTTTTTAGTCCGGGTTGAGGATCATGGGAGTAAAGGTGTTTCGCACTTGTGTAGGAGCGCGATATAAATAAATGATCATATCCTACATAATTTGCAATAATGTGTGTTTTGTGCATTCATTCATCACGTCCCAACCTGCCAACAACACACGTCATCATAGAATAATATTCCAACAGGACAATAGACCGAAGGTCCCAGTCTAGGAGATAAGCCTGTGGTTGACTGTTTGCGCACACGTGTATGCAGCCTGCGCGTTAACCCACCGAGCTACTCTAGCAGCTGTTTCAAAAGGGAGTAGGGACACCTCTACCACTGGGGAACACTGCTACAGAAGGGCGCCAGAGCCCACTACCGCCAGATTAGGAAAGTTTCAAATTACTCATTACCGTGAGAAAGTGCCGCTGGCGGTTAAGCAGGACTCCCAGCGAACGCACAGCGCAGAAATGGAAGGTTAACTTACCACTTATTTGCTTCAACACCTAATGCTATTGCTATAGGTCTTATTCTGTACTGGTGGTATCTTCCAACTCGAGGAGTCGTGTCGGCACTTCCTTTTACCACTTGAAGAACTCATGTAGCTGCAGGAAAGGAAGTGTGCCGCTGATATTTTCCTGTGGTAATTAACGCCAGCAGTAAATCATGTTGCCAAATTTGTATGGAATAGGAATACCACATTTACTGCCTTTTTGGTGATGGGGTAAGGCACAGTCAGCAATGTGGTATTTTACTGCTACCGCTGCCAGTGCCCAAGGAAGCCAAGACAGTATTCACAACAGGTGTAGACGATCATGATTACATAGTGGAAGAACACCGCAAAAGTCAAAGACGGTAACATTTTACCTTCTGGGGGATTCAAAAGGATTTCAGGTGCAAAGGCCAGAAAACTCTCTTAAAGGGACGAGGTTTGATGCAGGTGCGGCTGCCTCTTTCCTAAAGCTCTCACTATTTGGGCTCTCAATATTTGGGCCTCTCAGCAATGCAGCTGTCTATAGCCCGCTCACATGCAGATAGTGCCCACCTACTGTGCACCCTGCATGTTCCGCCATATGCGGGAGGTGAAGCTCTGCACCCCAGTTTCCTGAGGGGCACTGTCCAGGTGGCTGGACTGGACATGGTTTCTGCAGCAGGCAAGACGCCATTATGTTAAGGGTGTTGGCTCAATTGACCCGGCTCTGTGTGCCATCAGGGCAAGCAGGCTGGCATGGCTTTTCTTCCTCGAGGATGAACAGTGCTTGCCAACCATCACTGCCTCAAGCAGACCAGCGGCCCCTCACTCTGAGCACCCCAAGCTATGACCGGAGAATAGCACAAGGGCAACAAGCTGGTCTTGGAAGCAAGACCACGCAGAGCAAGCGCTTATAAAAAAAAACACAATGAAATAAATAAAAGTAAGGCTAGACCACATTACTTCAGCTCTGGATTCGGTAAACCAGTTAAACAACACCTGGCAAAACGAACCTCATTAAGACGAGCGCTCTCGCAAGGTCTTCCCTGCCACTCAAACATGACAAAGCAGAAACGTGCAGGACCCTGGAGCTGATGTTGGCAGCAGTCTCCTCGTGGTCACCCTACGCGAACCCTCCTTCCCTGCTGGGGTTGCAGAGCCCTGCATAAGCATTGACTTGCAGCAGGTCCCAAAACCGCAGTGGGGGTGGTTGGTTCATGCCACTCCTGCGCCTCGGAGCTGTGGACGGACCCTGTCACAGAACTGTATGCAAAGTAATGTTATTTTATGAGTTGTGTTGTAATGTAACAGACACATGAACCCTCAATATGTAGCATTTTCTGTAAAAGTCATGAATTGACGCGATTCACGAATGATGGTTTGAGGGCCACTTTTTTGGAGGCAAGGGGTGGGCTACTTTTTTGAGGCGAGGGGTAGGCCACTTTTTTTTTGTTGTCCGGGCCTATTTCTTGTCCCAGTCCGACCCTGATCTCGCCTTCGAGGGGGGTGCTACGCTCAGTCTGTGACATGGATATGAAGAGCGGCCAAACACTCTCCATTCGCTTCAGTCATCAAATCGGACGCTTCTGCAGCGTTGCAGTTTGCAATGGACCTCCCTCTTCCAGCGTCTCCTGTAAATTAAGTTTTGCCCCGAGTTGCTGTTCAATCACTCTCTGTCATCTTTCAACAGGCGGGCGCGGAGCAGGCTATTGTCACTCATAAAAATAAAGGCAACACACTTGATTAATTCATACTTTGCAAAACTGCGAAAGTCCAATATATCTGGATACTAAAACCGCTCTAGTTCAGGGGTTATGAAGGAACATATTTCTTCACTCACAGTTCAACCTTAAACAGACTGAACTAATTGCCAGCGTTGATTTTACGTCCTGCGAGGAGATTGAAACGGATGACCTCAGCACGGAGAAAGACTTCTTGAACACTCCTTCGATATTTTCTGTCAAACATTGACTCGTCTATTACCTTGTATGAGTCAACTCCTGCCCCGGCACACCAAAGGAGGTTATCTCTCGTGATTAAAACCTTAGATCCTTCTATACGCGTGGCATCTGGCCCTGTGTTAGCAGAACTAAATCAGGTTTTGAGTTCACTGCTTTCATTATTTGTGAACTTGCAGAAAGACTTCCATTCACACCACTCTGCTTGATTTAATATGAGGCAATGTTCTAAACATGTCTGTACCAAATGTGGTGAGAAGCCCTCAACAGGAGGGCAGGAAGAACACATGGTAAAGCCTCAGGTGGCTCCAGATTTAGTTCTCGCTGACAATGACCCTTTGATGGTCAACTCCCAGGAGGTCCATCTGGTGGCATCAGCAAGGGCCAATTAAGTATGTTCTGCCCACAATAAAGCTCAGACATCTCTGAATAAAAAAGCCAAAACCAAGAGTAAAGCTTGTAAAAAAAAAAAAAAAAAAAAAAACTAGTAACCTTGAGTCCTCATAAAAACCTGAATTCCATCTCCCCAATAACAAATCATTTGGGCAAGCATGTCAGTAATGTGACTCGGGTCGGGACATCCCAGACCTTAGATCCTCCCTCGCTGATTCCCAAGATTATATGTAGTGGAATTGCACCGGTGACCACTGAGAAGACTCGGAGCACTGAATCTGCAGTACCGACATCTTTTCCTAATGATAAACAAATACAGTGTGACCTTTGCGTGCCTATATAAGTAGGCCCTTCCCCCATGGGAGAGGAGGGCAATCTAAGGGACAATTCAGCAACAGGATCCTTGGGAAAGTCCTTGAATGTTGCTCCTCCGCCCCTTTCTTCCTGCTGTGATTATGTGTAGGGTGTGGGAACAGGAAAAGTAACACAATATATCACACAGGACTGTCAGGGGTTAGAGGGTCAGCTTGAAGTACACCCTCATAATGCTCCTATTAGCCAAAAGGGCCCCTTAGGGCACTATTTGCAGGCCCCTCTCACAAATTCACGGCCCTTCTGATGAATTTTAGGAGAGGGGACCGTTCAGGAAGGGACTCTTTCTAATCCCCTTCATGGTGGCATGCATGTAATTCGGAGGGGAGAGGAGGAGTGGAAAGTGGGGAAACACATTCATCTCAATCATATCACTTTCATTGATGATAAATGAAATAGACCCATTGGTACAAAGTTTAAGGTCTCATGTACTGCTTGTGAGAAAAGGTCATTTGTACTGAACTCAACAGGGATCCTGAGGTTGCTCTATCAAGTGCCAACCTTAAAAGCAATATCATCTAGAGACATAGATAACATTGAATTTCCGTTCAGTGGAAGAACTGATGTTGTATTATTAACGTTTGCTTCACAAATAGTATCAGACTTGGTTCAAACTGAAATCCACTCTTTACTTCACTTGGGATTTCAATTCTTAATAGAAATATCTAGAAAGGACGTGGAACACATGGAGGGCATGAAGAGACGCTGTGGGTCAAACAGTAAGAATCCCCCAGTTTGTGTTTATGAAAAGCACAATCAGTTCAACACAATTATTAAACATGGGGGGGGTTTCTAAGAGTAGGATTCAGCATAAGGAATTAATTTGGGACCCAGAAGGTGACGCTGAAGCCCAATTTTTGAGGCATTGGAACAGTTACTAGGAAGCTGACTATTTTATCCTGGAAAAGCTGTGGCCACACTCATATATAAACTAATCTAGATTTAGGGAAACTCCTACAACAATATATGATAGATTTATTCAGGAAACTTGGTTAACTGATGCACTGGTAGTGGGCAGTTATGTAACTTTTTTTCTTTACAGCTGTTCAAGGTCCAAAGGGGAGGCCTTCAGGTGGGATTGTTACCCGTAAAAAAGTGAGTGTTGGAGTGGCGACAGACCATTTGGTAATCTTTTTTTTTAAAACCTTTATTTTTGGTTTTCTGAAAACAATACAACTTCTCACCCACATTAGGGTGGAATTAACTTGCACCTTTCCCATTCCCCACTCCCCGCACCCAGCCCCGTACACCCCCATCATGGTGTTCAGTTTCGATGGCGGCACACTCTGCACCAAGCCAGTTCCTCTTCATAGGGCGCCACCGAGTGTTGGGCATAAGTGTTAACAACGTCGCAGTCAATAACTAATGAGTGCTGGCAGGGGAGGCTGGGGCATCCTCGGCCTCCCTCATCAGGAACAGCGTTAGTGGGCCCCATATGTCAGGAGGACGGGCCTGGAGAGGCAGCAGTTTGACAAAGTCAGTTTCAACATCTTGGCAATAGAGGATGTCTTTACGCCAGGCGGAAATTGTGGGGGGCGGACCTCGTCCCCATGCCATGGCGACTCTTCTCCGGGCAAGTGTTAACAGTAGGCCAGCCAGTCTTCTTGTTGGTGCTGATAGCATTTTTGTCAATCCTAGTAGGGCTGCCATGTGGGCAGGTTGAATAGCTTCTTCGATAATTGCTCCAGTAGTATCTAGTACCTGGTTCCGAAACGTGGTCAGTCTGGGACAGTCCCAAGCGAGATGGACAAAGTCTGCTGGTGCTGCTCCACATCGCTCGCATCTTGAGGGAGTTTCAGGATGGTGTTTATTGGTTTTTGCTGGTGTGTGATAGGTTTGATGAAGTAAGTTAAAGTGGATTAATTTGAGGCGTGTGTTGAGTGCAATTTTTTGTGTTTGCTTCAGGATGAACGACCAGTCTTCTTCTGAGATGGTTGGACCTCTCCCATCTGGTTTTTACTCGGGAGTTTCAGAGGTTGTCTTGGTGATGATGGCTCTGTATAATTGTGAGACCAGTCTGCCTTCTCCTTGTGATTGTATTACATTATGTAGAAGTTGCCAGGTCGGAGGTTGGTGAGGGAAGTCGGGTAGGAGCGCTTGAAATGTGTAGCGAATTCTGAAGTAGATGAAGATGTCAAGCGCTGTGGTCCGCCTCTCATTTTCACCTGTTCTGGAGTCAGGAAGGTATCATCGGTGAACAGCTCTCCCATGGAATTTATATGAAGTTTTTCCACCCACTGATGGAAAACTCTTTCAGACGTCAGCGGGATCCCCGGTATGAATTTGACGGGGAGGAGGGGAGAGTATCTCGATTGTACTTCACATTTTTTTGCGAGTTTTTTCCAGATTTTATACGTCGAGAGTACTACATTCATGGTGTTGTTGGCGACTGGGATCTGGCTGAAGATAACCGCCCTCAGTAAGTTCGGCGTCACTAGGGCTCGCTCCACCTACACGTGGGGTCTGACTACTTGTGTCGAGTACCAATGGCCAAGAAATTGTGCCTGTGTCGCCCAGAAGTATTTCTCCAGGTCTGGAAGGGCCAGGCCTCCATTCGTCACTGGAAGAGAGTCAATATTGAGGGCGCCACTCTGGCCGGTTTGCCTGCCCATAGTAAATCGAGGACCATACTTTTCAATTTTTTCAGGAAGGATTGCGGGAATAATAAGGAATGTTTGTGAATAGGTACAGCATCTTAGGCAGGATCACCATTTTAACTAGGGAGGCTCTTCCCCAGAGCGTTAGCGGTAGGGTTTTCCAACGAGCCACCTTCTCCTGTAATGATTTGGTGACTACTTCGCAGTTGTCATGGAACACTTCTTGGTGATTTTGTGACAGTTGTATTCCAAGATACCGGACTTTGGATGTCTTCCACGTGAGCTTGAAGTCATCTGCAAAAGGTTTGGTCGCCGAGGTCAGAGGGAACACTATGGATTTTGACTGGTTGACTTTCAGCCCAGACGCTGTGCCAAATTTGATCACCTCTCTCATGACCGGATTCAGATTATCCGCGGGATCTCGCACGAATAGCATGACATCGTCCGCATACAGTGAAATGATGAGTTTATGTGGGCCAATGATGAGTCCTCTTTGTTGTTGCTGTTCCCGCAAGTTAGAGGCAAGTGGTTCCATTACCAAGGCAAATAAAAGAGCTGATAACGGGCAGCCCTGCCTGGTACCTCGCCACAGATTGATGGTAGCTGACTTTGCTGACCCCACTATGATGTTGGCTTGTGGATTGGTATATAAAAGGGATACTAGTTTATTGAAGCGTGCTCCCAGTCCCATCCTGGTGAGCACTGCAAACAGAAATGGCCACTACACCGAATCAAACGCTTTTTCAGCATTGAGCAGGATGGCGATTGCTTGCTGGGATGGGTCCAACGCCTCCATGACGGCGAACAAGGTTGTGTTGCGGCCTGGTATGAACCCTGCCTGGTCTGCAAGTACCAGGGCGGGCATCAGTGGCATCAGCCTGCTCGTGAGAACCTTCGCTAGTATTTGATTGTCGAGGTTTAGTAAGGAGATGGGACAGTAGGATGCGCATTGCTCTGGAGGCTTGTCTTGTTTGTGCAGGAGGATGACATTGGCTTTGCAGGTAGACTGTGGGAGAGTGCCTTTTTCTAGGGCTTCCTCATACACAGCTGCTAGGAGAGGGGCCAGAGTATTCGCAAAGGCTTTATAGAATTCTCCGGTGAGGCCGTCCGGGCCAGGGGCTTTGGATTTTGGAAGAGATTTGATAGCTTCAAGGATCTCTTCTTGTGTGATAGGTTCATTGAGGGGCTCCTGTAGCTGACTTTCGACCCAAAACAACTCTGAGGGCCTCATTAGGACCCTGGCGGAGTGGGTTTCCGCCAGCGCTAATCGCGGCGGACCCGTCCGCCGTACTACGAGTTCCCTTAGCGCCATGGAGGTTTTCTCCGCCTGGTTTTACCGGGCGGAGAAAACCATGGCGCTAAGGGACCTCGTTGTTAATTACGCCGCCGTACTTTACGGCGGCGTAATTAACTCCTTCCCCACTCCCATTATACCCTATGGGGCAAGAATGGGAATGGGGAAGGGTAAAATGGGGATTGGGGATTTACCGCTCCGCCAAGGTCGGCATGGGGTGGTAAATCCGCCAACCCCCATGGCGCTATCGGCGGCTTTCCGCCATGCTCCGCGGTGCATTTAGCACCGCGGATTCCGCCAGGGTCGTAATGAGGGCCTGTGTCTTCTAAATACTCGAGTGGTAGATCTGAGTTTCCATTCTGCTGGGTGTTATAGAGATCTTGGTAGTAGAGTCTAAATTCTTCAGCCATTTCCTCGTCTGTATATATTAGCGCTCCCTGCGTATTGCGGATGCATTCGATTGGAGTTAGCTTGCGGTCAGCTTTTATTCATTTTGCTAGTAGGGCACCGGGTTTTTGACCCTCGCTGTACTGTCTGATTTGGTAGCCGCGGATTAGGAATTTTATTTCTCGCTCTGCCGTGGCATTGAATTTCTGTAGTTCCTCTCTCAGAGCGGCTTTTACTTTCAGGTCATCTGAGCTTGTGTCCTGGCGTTCGAGGTTTTTGAGTAGGTCTTCACTGGCTGCTAGCTCTCATCTAATGAGTTTGAGGATGTCGTTTTCCTTGGCTTGACACACTCCCCTTAAGAAGCACTTGAAAGATTCCCAGATCGTGCTGGCAGAGGGGACTGAGCCAATATTGGTTTCTAAAAATGTGTCAATCTCCTCTTTTAGTTCGGTAGCGAGCACCTCGTCTTGCATGGAACCGGTTTTGAAGCGCCAGCGTTGCAGCGTGGATTTAGGATGACAGGAGTTGAGGTTTTGGATAACCGGGGAGTGGTCGGAGAGAGTTCTTGGGAGTATGTGGCAAGGGCCAGTCTTTAGAGGGAACAGATAATCGATTCTCGAGCTCGAGTTGTGTACCGTCGAGTGGAAAGTGTAGTCACGCCTTTCTCCGTTGGCCGCTTTCCAAGCGTCTTTTAAATCGAATACACTACAGATCTCAGATATTTGTAGGCTGGCTTTAGATTTAGGTTGAGGTATGGCTCTCGATCTATCTTTAATTGGATCTAGAACCGTATTCATGTCTCCACCCCATATTATTGTAGACGGTTCTTGTGAGGAGAGTTGTGACAGTACCCAGCCAAAATTATTCGGGCCGTCTACATTAGGTGCGTAAGAGTTGACGAAGGTTATCCTCTTGTCTGCTATAATGCCACTCACCAGGATGGTTCTGCCTTCGGAGTCTTTTGTTGTGTTGATTAGGCGAAAATTAGTCCTCTTGTGAATTAAGATAGTGACTCCCCTGGAGGAGGACGAGTATGATGAGAAGTATCTGTGGCAGCCCCAGGATTTGGCCCATGTGTGGTCTTTGCCAGGGATTAGATGTGTTTCTTGGACCATAGCCACATCGACCACATGTCTCCTCAGATACTGTAGGATTTTCCTTGTTTTGGACAGGATGTTACCCCCCCTTATGTTCCGAGTTGCAACTTTGAATGGAGCGGGTTAGGGTATATCTTGGCATTTGATTGGCCTATATAGACCAGGAGCGTCAACGCCAATCTTGAATTGATCGCCTTGGTTACTGTTTGTGAGGTTCTTGTTGAAGGGCGCAGTAGTACCAGCGATGAGATGAGAGATGGCGGGGCGACGAGCGGCAGCGGGTGGGTGGTGCAGCTTCCCCCCTCTGCTTTTGGTGAACTGTCTCTGCGAGCAACCCCCAACTGGCCCGTAAACGAACTGACGCCAGAGACTTTCCCCGGGGTCTCCAGGCTGCCTATAGCGGTCTTCCCCCCTGTAACCATACAACTTTTCCCATTACGCAGACAACCCCTAACTTGTCCGTCGGGACCCCTCCCAACTTGAATTAAGTAAAAAATACTGTGTAAAGGGCGCTTGGGGCCTCCCAATTGTGCCTGCCCCGCTTTCTTCCATCTTGTTCTTGTTCCGGTGGGTTTGTTGTGGTCCATTAGGGTGTGTTGGTCTCCGGTTCTTTAAGGGGGGTTTATAGGATTCCTTTCTCTTTGGGGACAGGGTTGACAAGGTTGTTGGTCAGGGCATCCGTTCTGGTCGAGGTATGTCTGGGCCTCTTCAGGAGATTGGAAGAAGTGGATCCTTCCGTTGTATTGCTCTCTGAGCCGTGCTGGGAACAGCATTGAGTAGGCTATCTGGTTGTCCCTGAGCCTTTGTCTGACGTTGGTGAATGCTCTTCTCTGTGTTTGGACCGCCAGAGAGAATTTGGGGTAGAGGTGGATTTTGTCCCCGTCGTGTAGCAGCTCTCCCTTTTCTCTAGCCAGCCGGAGGATGATGTCCCAGTCCCTGTAATAAAGTAGTTTCGCAATAATCGGTCTGGGAGGAGCTCCAGGGGCCGGTCTGGCAGATGGGATCCTGTGCGCTCTCTCCACTATGAACAGATGGGAGAGGTTTTCTCGACCAAAGAGGGATACACAGAGTGACTCAAACCATTCTTCCATCTTCGACTGGGATTCTTGCTCTCTCACTCCGATCATGCGGATATTATTCTGTCTAGATCGGCCCTCCAAGTATTCACACTTGGCCAGAGTTGTGGCCATTTGGCTCTCAAGCCTGGATACCTTGCTCTACAGGGATGCCGCGCCATCGTCCAAGCCAGAGACTCGCTGTTCGACTTCGTTTAGGCGCTCTGTGTGGGTGTCGATGCGGTGTTGTAATTGGTCCTCTTTAGAGGATAGGCCGTCCATTTTACTGTTCAGGCTGCCGATGCCCACCTTCAATTCAAGTAGGAGTTCTTTTATTTCCAGCGAATTGTTCCCTGGTTCCGTTTGCTGTGAGCTTCTCGGTGTGGGTTCGTCTTCGTCTTGTAGGTGGGGTGTTTTTGCAGCTGTGCCATTGTGTTCAGTTTCCTTTGCATTTTATCGGCTTTCCCCATCGTGATTTGTTGAATGGATGTAGTTCATAGGCCTCGGATGGAGGTCTGCTGTGAAGTGGGTTCTCTGTGGAGCCCTTAGAAGGGGCAAGAGCCACGATAGAAGCCAAGGGTGGTGGCAGGTGAGGATGCCTTCTAATATGGCACCGTTTGGTGTGGTTGCGAGGGTTCTGCAGTGAGTGTGCGGTCGTGCCAGGCCAGTTCTGTCGGTAGGGAGAGGGACAGGAGTGGGGGCCGGCTCACTTTTAGTCTAAAAGTTGTTCGCTATGAGACAGTTGTAGCTCGAGCGAGCAGGTCGTCGATGGTAGTGAGTGTGCGGGAGCTCCGGTTCGTGGAGCCCCTCCGGCAGCGCTATCTCCTCCACCGTACCTCCATCCGTGTGGGTGCTCTGTCCAGGAAAATTGATCTTACAGGGGGTAGCGGGTGGATTGTATTAGTCCAGGGTTCCTAGGGTCGCAGGCCCCTTCTGTTGTGGCACCGGAGGGCAGGGCCGCCGGGAGTGGACGGGGCCACTGGGGTTCGACTCCGGGGCGGAGAGGGCCTAATGAAGCAGGATGTTAGAAATCATGAGTCACCTCTCCCTGCTCCTACCTCCAGGCACTCGTATCTCAGTCTTGCACCGGTCAGGGCCTCGCTCCACCATCGCTTCTCTCTTCAGGTTCGCATGCTACGAGCCACCTCAGCGCCTCGTCGCGTCGGGGCATCGAAGTGTGCCCGCCTTCAGGAGCGCGGCTCACCGCCTCCGTCCATCAGGAGGAGCGGGTGATGGGGAGGAGGGGCCGTTGAGATTTCGTTGGGGGCTCGCACCGATGGACTGCCAGTGCCGCCGCTCCGGGGCCTGGGTCACCTGGAACGTCTGCCCCGCAGGAGTGGCTTGCACGCCAGGGCAGCCCGCCAGGCCCATGTGGCTCGCCGGGCCCCAGCACTTGATGGGTCGTAACGGCGTGTAGCAGAGCCGATTTTCCTCTGGATTTGGAGGGAGGGGAGACCAGGAGTTTAGGAGCCGGGGACACCACTTGGTTGGGAAAAACCAACTCTGGAACAGCAGGATTCTTTCGGATTAATCCGGGGCAGCGCGGGAGCTCAAGCCTTGGCGGCCATCTTGGGTGGCCCTCTAGTGCCCTCGACCATTTGGTAATCTTAAATAAATTCCTGCGCGGGACTCAGATGTCCATTGTGCTAGGAGGTAAAAAACACAAGTTTATTATTGCTGAACAGATATTGGCATAATAAAATGAGTAATATTCAGTGTAATTTGGAGGAGGTAGTAGAGCTTGTCTCAAATTGGTTGGATAGCAGGAGGGAGGGCTTTGTAGTTTTGGGGGAGACTTAAATACATTGTGTTTCTCTAACTCGAACCCCTGTACATGGAGTATTCGGTCCGCTACCCCTCTAACAGCCAAGAATGGCAAAAGATGGTTAGAGACCCTTACATCTGTTGGCTTAACCTGTCTAAATGGTTCTGTACAGGGAGATTTACTGTGTCAGAGCACATGTGGTGTTAAGCCAGCGATTTTGGATTATATTTTTGTGGATGAGGTCCTCTTCCACATGTGTTTATGTTTAAAGGTTCTCCAGAATGAGTTTAGTGTCCACGAGATGATTTCAACTCAGTTTGATTGGCCTTTGAAGAAGGATTTGCGAGCTCACACCTCCCATTGTCTGTAAATGAGGTGTTGAATAGAATCTCATGGAACCGCATAGGGCCTCCTTGGTGAACGGCAAAGCCGAGATGCTGCTATCATCTAGTTCCCTAGATTGGAAAATTAATCATTTTAATGCTAACAATTTTGATCTTTTTTGATAACACTGAGTCTCGAAGGAAGATCACTTCTAAAAAGAATATCCATCAATGTGATCGGACATTGCTGATGAGAAAAAGGGAAATGAGAGTGAAAATTAAGAGCAACTGTAACACTGACTTACTGTCACAGCTTGAAGAGGTTAAAAAAAACAATACTATCGCTGATATTGCAGATTGCATAATCCTCACTTACTACAAAATGATGTGGAATGTATGATGCGTTCACCATGTCAAACTACAATCTCAACATTCTGGCGTCTGATAAACCATCTATGTAGAAATCAGACGGATTTACAGCTAAATCCTATTGGTGAACAGCATTGGGTTTCTTATTACAAGACTAAGTTTGGACACAATTCTACTCTTAAAATTCCCCCTCTTCTTCTTCGGAATTTGGTTTGAGATGATTAGAAATTATTAATTGACTTTGAGGAATTTGCCGAAATCATAAAAGGCAATAGCAGTTCCAGGGCACCAGGGCCAAAAGACTTTCCAATATGCTGTTTAGGAAATATCGTAGCAATCATTCTAACCATACATTTTCACCAAATTTTAAAATGATCAAAATCTGCTGTTAAATTGGCAAACAGCCTTTCTAATCCCGATCTATAAGCAGGGTTATCAAAACAACCCATCTAATTATAGTCCAATTTCTGTCCTGGATGCAGATTATGCACTTGCATTGTGCACTCACGGCCGCTCTTTCTCCAGCCAGACGGCGAGTTTCACTGCGCGCGACTGGACGTTTCGAGCTGATATGCGAGGGTTCTCCATAGGACCACTCGCAGAAATCACGCCTGTTGCTGATGAAGAATTTCTGCGCCACCACCTCAACTCATATACTACCAAGTGAACTTTCACTTTTCCACCTGCAGCACAACGCTCTACCCTACACCTACTGCCCTGGGCCAGCCCACCTTTCAACAAGACCTACTTGAGTATCCTCCTTTGCCCAGCCCCCTTTTTGCCCTCTGGTGATTTGAAACCGAGTTTTTGGGATTACAGCACCGGCAGGGTCGCCCCTACAGAGCCTTGATGAAGGCGGACGCTACCTTAATGCACTTCCGCCGAAATGTGTCCACCCGGGAACAGCTACATTCATCTGTTCCCGCCTGAATCAGACCATGTTTATTCAGTCTCTGTCACGTTATCTTATTCTCCATAGGGCCCTGGAAACACATTACGCTGGAAAGTAATACCTGACTAAGTAACTTTCCATTTACAAGGTTATCCATAAAGAAATTTCTGACCTTGGGATTTATTCACAAAGGACCTGTGTGTCCACATCAATTGGTTCACTATTATGCAAGAAAATAGAAAAGAAACATTTGCTTAAGATTGACCTGTATATTGCTAATACAGTTTTCCGTGTTCACTTTGTTGTAAATACTGTACTTTTGTTCCTTGTTATGAATTTTTATTGATGGTATTATATGTTGTCTTAAATTTTCATTTATGTATGTTGCATTCTTTTCAACATCTGTTCTCAACTTTTATGTATTGAATACTTATCTATATAAAGAGCAAATAAAACTTTTGTTTGCTACTCTCTGGTTTGTTTTAGCTTAGTGAGAAGGCAATACACCTTTGATCTTAGGTTTGGATCTACCACTCAATAGACCGACCTACATACCAATTTGTGGACAGGACCACCCTCCTGTACCTGTGAAGTACTATAGCCTTGAGCTTGTCCACTAGGAAGGGTACCCCCCCCCCTCTTTTTACACACTGGATGCAGACTATAACGTTTTTGCATCATGACTGCTTAAACATCATGAGGCATGGACGATCCAAAAAGGATGCATCAAAAAATGTCAGGTGCGGTTTCGGAAAAATCATAGTACAAACCTTAATGGCCTGTTCCTAAAATATGTAAAAGGCCTTGGCCTCAAGGGCAACGCTCATGCATCTTTCATGCTAAGTGTTAATCTCAGCTCCGCTTTTGATACAGTTAACAGAGCTCTTCAATGGAAGAAGCTTGCAAGCTGGAACATTCCCATGGGTCTTCTGAGACTAGTAATAGCTCTCCACGATCACTCTAAAATAAGGATAAGACTGAATGGGAGGGGAGAGATATCTGCACCCATCAATACCATCTCAGGAGTGCCTATTTAATCTGCACACATCTGATGTTGGTGAAACTCTAGAGAAATCTCCTTTTGCTTCTCCAAGTCTGAACAATCAGTGCTTGACATGGGTCTCATATCCAGATGACTTCCTACTGTTTGACCTAACCCCACAGGGTCTGCAGAAACCTACACCAAGTCAAATCATCTGGTAATTAATTTTTCTAAAACTAAGGTTATGGTATTTACTAACAGAAAGAAGCAATTCACACAACATTGGTGGGTGGACGGACACAAATTAGAAGTGGTGGACTTGCTTGTCTATTTCGGATTACATATCACGTCTAAACCCAGTAGGCGGATCCTAACGGGAAATATTGTAAACAAAACCTTGGGTTGTTGTACCCAGGTTAAAAAAGTTGATGCAAAGTATGGGACGTTTTCAATCCTACCTGCGCTAAAATTCAATCAGGGTAAATTAGTCCCAAAATTACTTTATGGTGTTGAAATACAGGAATATAACATTTTGGATCTCCTTCCCAAACTTGAGGCCCTTCTATGGAGGAAACTGTTTTGTATTCCTAATTCCCTTCCATGGGTTATGTTGAGGTACGATTTGGAGCTTCAATCACTCAGATCAAGGGGAATGTGGTGTTTTCGGAATTTGTATCATAAAATCTTGACAGCAGATGATTCCACACTCTATGGAGATGTCCGTGCCTCAATGTTATCTTTGTCAAAAATGTGTCCATTTCTGTTTGAAAAGGATTGCGATGAGCTTCTCCATTAGATTGGTTCGAACCATCAAGAGTTGAAAAACAAACAGCAGTACAGTAAATACCGACTGAGACTCTGGGATTGGATTCAATCTGTGGAATCACTCCATTTTCTTCCACCTCTCTCTTATTTAAGTACCGAACATATGAATCAGGGAGTGGTTACACTATTTATCCCAGCAGACTATTAAGAAATGAATTCCTTGGATTTCGATGGAACCTAGCACATACAAAGGAAATCCCCCTTGGGTACAACATTACTTAGCTTGGGGACTCGAAATGCAGCTTTTGTGGTGTTGGAAAGGTTGAATCTATAAGACACATTGGCCCTCATTACGACCCTGGCGGAGGTCCATGGTGCAATTTGCACCATGGACCATGGCGCAGAGCTGCCAACACCGCCATGGGGGTTGGCGGACTTACCGCCCCATTCCGAGGTTGGCGGGGCGGTAAGTCCCCAATCCCCATTTACCCTTCCCCATTCCCATTTTTGCCCCATAGGGTATAATGGGAGTGGGGAAAGCGTTAATTACGCCACCGTAAATTACGGTGGCGTAATTAACAACAAGTCCCGTAGCGCCATGGATTTTTCCGCCTGCAAAAAGCAGGCGTAAAAATCACCATGGCGCTACGGAATGTCGTAGTCTGGCAGAGAGGTACGCCATGCATTACGCTGGCGTAAACCCCTCTCCGCCAGGGTCGTAATGAGGGCCATTATGATTAACTGCCCCCATTTGCAGTCTGTTTGCTTAAGGTACTTTATGATATGATATGGTATGTTTTGATATAATATGATATCGCATGATATGGCATTTTGGAGATCTTTTGACGAAGATGCGGTTTGGATTAGCTGTCTAGGGGGTTTAATAATCTCTGATATAATATCAGTTGTTGGTTTCTTCAGAGCTTTAGACATGAGTTAAATGTATGCTTCCTTTTTACTATTTTTAATATTTGTGAAAACATTTTATGATGTTTAATTGATCTTATCAACAACAGAATATTTCAAAGTGTACAAATTGTATCGCATTCACAAAATGTTTTGATTGTTATTGTCTCTGATGTTTTATTTGGAATGTGAGTTGTTAATAGCTGCATGTCAGCTGTATAACAAAAAATAAATAAGTGCACCAAACACCAAGGAATTCAGCTCTTTGGGGATAAACTGGAGAGTTATTCTAAGGAGAAGAAGCAAGAAGAAGGAAACTCTGGAAAGTTAATTGGCTTATTTATTTGTATTGATAGTACAGATCTGCATCCCAGATAAATACCAAGTTCTTCACCTTACTGGCATATGATGGCAGTAAGTCATGGATCGTAGGTGGCTGTGGGGCACATACTGGATCTTTGAGCAAATAAGTCAGGCCTAGCATCTTGACTTCTGTTTTAGACAGGTTCAGCTGGAGGCTGTGAAAGGTCATCCATTGATGAGCTACTTCGGGACACTTATACACTGGGGGAGAACATTTGAACAAGGACAAGCAGCGTTTGTATGTATATGGGTGTCAACTGCATATAAAGGGAATTGTAGATGAAAAGTACTTAAGCAGTTGCAGGTAAACATTAAATAGCAGAGGAGATGGGGAACTATGCGGATCACAGCAACTAACCCTCCTGCGTTAGATACATATGTCCTGTCTTCATGAGTTGGCATCTCTCTGTAAGGAAACCTCCTGAACCAAGTGTAAGTAGAATCAGTCATCCTTGTTAGATTCTTTAGACAGGATAAACGCGTATCATGATCCTCTGTATTAAATGCTGCTAAGAGATCAAGCATGACCAATAGAGACAGTTGTCCTGCATGAGCTGCGGCCAGGATGTCATTGCAATGCTGGATCAGTGCCATGTCTAGGGCATAATACTGATTGCATACATCCAAGATACCATTTTGGGCATTCAATTCTTAAAGTTGGATCTTGGCAATGTTTTCAAGCATCTTTTCTAACCATGGTGCATTCGCAATAGGTCAACAATTGCTCATTTGAGAGGAATAAAGATTAGAACTTTGTAACAGTGGAGATATTACAACCGATTTGGGGTGTCTAGGCATGATCCCCGGGACAAAGGACATATTTGTTAATTGAGATACGAAGTTGAATGAGCGTGTGGGAAAAAGGTGACCAGTAACAACAGGAAGAGTATCAAAAACAAAATTCAGTTTTCAGTGCCTGTAAAAGCAACAAAACAGCATTTCAAAATCCAAAGATTAAAGCAGTAGGAGTGACTTGAGTCACACAGCAACCTGTTCATCTTAAGCTTGTCATGAAAAGCAGCACCTTTAGAAATGTAGAACTTATCATTCACTAGTCATTAACCATCTGGGAAAAAATCTTAGGAGGTTGCATCAAACAAATGGGAAAGGCCAAATGTGTAATACTAGCAAAACGTTATTTAGGTTTGTTATCAGCCGAGAGTATCCAGCTATGAAAGTAACCCCATTTGACTTAAATAATGGGTTTTTATATAGACTTTATGAGCCTCTTCTGTCATCAAGAGGGAGACTGAGTCTCTCATCTGGCACCAGCATTTCTCTTTTTTCTGACCTCTTTTTTTAAGAGCCTTTAAGTTAGAAGAGTACCAAGGTTTAGACTTCACCCTGTGTGCAATGTTGCTAAAAAAGAACATTGATCAACTACAGATAGAAAATCCCAAGAGACGTTGGTCTAAATATTTCTCATAGCTGAGCTTAGACTCCAGAGTGGGAAAAACCACCTGAAGATGGTGTAAATTAATCAGTGTAACTTTATTTGGCCAAAAGGCCATCCAAGTACAACATATACATCACATATATTTCATATACATTTGCAATCGCTCAAAATGCCATCCAAGTATCTGGCCAGTGAAATGGTACTATCTACAGTACTGGCGGCCCTTAGGCCCATCCTAAAAACGGCCGCCCAGCCCTCAATCAGAAGCTAATCAGTTAACCATTTGGAGTGCCACCCCATTTCCATTGGAAGCTCCCCCATGTCCATACCCTAATGGGACTACAATAGATCCAGAGAATAAATGGTGCAGACTCCTGATTCCAGGGGGGAAAACCATGTTAGGAGTGGGAGGAAAACTCATTTCAATCATGCTATATGGTGATAAGTACCATCTCAAAGCAATGCACAGTATTCCGTTAGCTACCCTTTGTTTCCTCCGTTCGATGCAGATGGAATCGAATAAGCCCCACCCACCCAGTGTAATGAGATCTTGTGCAATTTATAATGTCATCACAGATTAGGGAGCAAGGTCCGCACACCATTCCTGAGCCAATGGGTACATTTGTTAATCAATGATTCTCTGGATTTGTGCTGGTCGCGGGTGCCCTTGAGTACTTTATACAAGAAAATCTGCCCCCCCCTAAAAAGCCCTCTCGTGTTTCCACATTCCTCGACTTGCCATTGTTGGAACTTTGGATCGCTGTGGCTGATCTTATTAGGTTCTGGTTTTAATTTGGTGTAACCTTGCCCTCTGCCTCGTTTGTCACCCCGGAACATGATTCGCTGCTCCCGGTCAGCCTGCCCATGCACAGACCGTGAAGATGTTTGAACAGTCTTATGCTGGGGAGTACTGGTGCTAGTGGCGACACTCAGATTGAAGTCAATTGGCTGGGTGCAGTGTGATCTCTCCGGTGCTAACTGGGTTGCCCCTATGATATTCTCCTTGCTTGGTTGTTGCTCCCCCAGGGTGCCACCTCCCCTACGGTCTTCTAAGATGAACATAAGCAACTTCTTTATATCAGCTAGTTTGTTAAGGGTGAGGTTTCATTTGCTTATCCGGACGGGTCCCTCGTTGACTCGGACTGATGAGGGGATGGCAGAAAGTCCAGTGGGTTCAGGTGTGCCAAAAGAATTAACACTCGGCTGGTGTGTTGGCTAATGGCTATTTTCAACACACAACACCTGCACCTCATTGTAGACATAAGGGTCTATATAAAACGATGTGAGCAAGATTGGCCTGGGTGGCGAGGGCCCTCCCCCAGCAACTTTCTCGGGCAGGGGACTGGACACTGCATTCTCGATAGAAATGTTGTTGTTATCATCAGAGCTAAATGTGGTAAAGTTTGAGACATCGACTCCATCAGGATAATAGGGCAAGAGAGAGTTTCGGTCTGTGACAGTGGTAAAAAGTGCAGGTGTAGTAGATGGTACAGTTGGCTTGTGCCCCTCTGCGTTTGCCTTGGATGAGTCGAGCACCTTTCTGTTGGTTAAGCCCTCTATTTTAGCGCTAGGGTTAACAGGCCTATATGCAAGGCTTCCGCGACCATTACTTCCTCTCATATGTATGGTTGCCCTGCTATCTTTGCTTGCACTATCATCAGTTAGTTGGTTACTCTCTTTGAGCACCTCTATGACTTTACTCCCCACAACATTCAGAATACTCCCAAGATAATTTCTTTTATTAGCTGGTAAGCATTGCCCGTGAGCATAACAGGGCTGTGGGGCTGTATCTTAGTTCTGCCAGGTTTGGGACTGAGTACTCTGGGCAGCTCCAGCAGTCTCCATTTGACAGATAGTATTTTCCTCTTAGGGTGATTAAACACTGGGTAACTTTATAAAGGTTGGGGGGGACCAGTCGTTTGAGCCATTGGAGACATGGTAGACATGCTGGGGTAAGTGAGACGAGTAGATAGGTGGAGTTAAGGTCAACAGTTTGAACAGCTCAAATGTGCCACCCCCCTTATGGTGGCTCCTCACCTTGGTGACTTTCTCCACGCTCTTTGCTTGGGCAGTGCTTAGTATTCTGCGAAAACTCCAGCAAGCACTTGGTGTGCCTTACCCCCTGTGGGCACCTAACACCCAGCAGGAGCGCAACACTTGAACCCTTCATCCCCTCTGCCTTTGGCCCTGGTGGGTGATACAGGAAGAGTTGAAGAGAAAGGGGGCGTGGCCTAGCCCTGAGGGATAAGGAGGCCTTCCTAGGCAAAAGTCAGTGCCGCAGCAGCGTGCAACCCCACACCCTTGATCACTGCGGGCTTCGAAGATAGTGTAAAGGAATACTAAGCAGGACACAGTTGGATCTAATTTTAGGTAAACTCTGCCCTTTAAATGTATTCAAATTACCCAAGAATGTAAGTGTGAAAAACCTCACAAAATGATCACTCCATCACACCAGAGTTGTAAAGACATCCGTGATAGTCAGGCAAACTTGCTTTAACTCTTCCATTTTCCAGGCTGCTTTGCAGGCAGCATTTACTAATGAATTCCTATTGAATCACCTGTTTTTTAGTGTTTAAAACACCAAAGCAGATGCCACAGAAAATGTAATGCAGGCTTAAAACGATGTGCTCACACATGACAGAGATGGGGAGAATAGCAGAGACAGTGGGGGCCATTACGATCTGGATGGTAAGGGATACCGGGCACCGGTAAGGAGACCGGTGCCGGTAATCCCTTACCGGCCTATTCCAAGGTCCCTTGGGGGGGACCGTAAGGAACATGTGGTCTGACCACACGTCCCTTACAGGTCCCGCTAAGGGACCAGGGCGCTAATAACGGTCTTGCAAGTCACAAGCCCGTTATTAGTGCCCTCCCCATTCCCATTGAACCCTATGGGGGCTCAAATGGTAATGGGGAATGGTTTCTTCAATGGGGACTAACCGGTCCCACCAGGGTCGGACTACACCGGTAAGTCCCCATTGAACGAGACCGGACACGGGCACGGTATGGGAGGCAGCCATATAGCTATTAGCTCCATGGCTACCATCCATCTCGTAATGAGGCCCAGTATCTCTCTCTACTCTTGGCCCCTCCTCCTCCTTAGGTCAGCAGGAAAATTGACCAAAGGAGGAAATTGAGGCATACATGCATTAATCCTTGCATTTGAATTTCCTGCACTGTACCATTTAAAATGAGCGTGATCAGCCATGGTTGAAAACACATATGTAAAGTTTGTCCTGAAAACAAGTGGAATTATATTATTCTTAAGTACATTAGTGAAGAGTTCCATACTTTTGAAATTGAGGGCCCAATTCATGGAACTTTCAGCGTGTTACAAAGTGACTTTGCACTGCCAACAAACACCCCAATTCACACAGCAGTGCAAAGTGTATTTTTGCCGCGCAAATTGACTTTGCACCACTTTTGCACCAGTGCAACCGCTCTAAAAATGTCATAAATCGGTCCCATGTGTATCACAGTCACCCTAAGTGACGCCCGTAAGCCCAGACTTGGGGGTCAATGTTCACATTCTTGTCACAGGCTGCAACTCACAGGATGTGACGTGAATTGTCATGTTGAAGGGATCAGCCAGCCGTTCTGGCTGGGCCACAGCTTTTGGGACAGGACCAAAACTGAGGCACACATGATTCTCCGCGTTTAGTAATGGCACAGCAGCCTGAAAAACCTAGGATGTACACTGTTCCCTGTACAATGTCACATATTTACCTGCACTGTAAGCCGTTACACCGCTAGACTTTTCTATGAAGAGTCCTACTTAGGCAAGCCCTAACAGGTCACACTCTCCCCTGTTCTCCCTCTATAGTTGTTAAATCTATGTTGTGTTCTTTGAACAACAGCCTCAATAGGTCCATCTGGACTTCACGAAGAAGCTTTTGTTTCTTAATAAACAATCTGCTAAACATGCTTTTTTGGCGTTTAATTGACAAACACACATTCATGAGTTCAGAATCCAGAGACCATTGTTTCGAAATATCCTGCTGTTAAATACTTAAGTATTTCCCAGTTTACTTATAAACTATTAACATATGTCTGACTCACATTTACCATCTGCTCCTAAAACACAGTTAGTGCCTGCACACCCATATGACAGGTCTGTTTATTCAGCCTTACTTCAGAAATGTCAAGTTAAAAGCGGCGATGCCATGCTGATAAATCAATGCTTGTGATACCAGCAGTTTGCAAAGGAAACGTGTCTTTTGCGAGAAGCAGTCCCTTATGGTCCTGGGTCTGAACTGAGGGAAGACCACCAGCCGGTGGAGCAAGCCCAAGCATACTGGAAACATGCAAGAAGGGTCGCTTGCACGTTTGCAGAAGGAGACAGTGCTTTTGCAATAATAAGCTATGGCCGTGCATATGAGGATGTGATTTATGAAATCATGTCATGTATCACAATACCAACAAATCATGTGCATATGAGGATGTGATTTATGAAATCATGTCATGTATCACAATACCAACAAATCATAATTCTACATTGCACTTTCAGTAAAGTATGAGAGTACTGCGTCTGTACGTCGCAATAATCCCATAAAACGTTCCCGAGTTTTGGTACCATTAGTTCAGCTTCTTAGAACTAAAATGAATGTTCATGGAGCTAACACAGGCAGACCCGTTTCTTGGGTGGGGGCGAGAGGGTGACTGCCTGACGAGCACAGCTAAATAGCTCCAGAGGGGAGGGAGGGTACAGGAAGGGGCCCATCCAGACTGCTGCCTCTGAGCCTCTGGAAAAAAAGTTAAGCATTTCTTTGTTACAAACAAAGGAATGCATATTGCAAACACAGCCTCTAAGATGCTGTGTAGACACACACCCTGTGCCCCTTGCCCTTTCTTTTAACAGCCTTTCACGTGCGGGCAATTTATAAGTGATGGCTCATTTAACAAGCTGTTGTTTTTATGCATTATTTGTATAACACTTCAGTGTTAAGAACTGAACATGGGGCATTTTTATTCTGAAGGTCAGCACAAAGCATTGATTAGCTCACCAAATCTACGCATTCTTCCAAGATAATTAAGGTTCCACACAGAAAACGTTTTAAACAATGTTCTTTATTTTTATGTCTTTTTATTTGATATAACCCACATGTTTTTTTGGTATATTTTTAGTTACATATGGCGCATACCTGGGAAGGTTAACTGTCATTTTCTTGCTTAAGTATTCTAATGGCTGATTTGGGACAAGGACTAAATGAATCCACTCAGCATCAAAGGTCTTTTCATTTTCTTAACAAGCCAACGACTGCATAGAGAACACTAAATGGCACACCAGTGTGACTTGGCACCATGATTAGGAAAGCAGGGTTCAGTGTGTGTCACCATGCAGACAGTAGTCCATAGCAAATCAATTCAGTGATATGTGTGCAGCAATGATTTGTGCGCTGCACAAGTCACCACACTGTTGGTTAATGTCATCTTTATGGTGCTCTTTTATGTAACAGCACATATATCTGCTTTTGTCTGATGTCTCCCATGTCCATAGAATAGCACACTAAAACATTTTGTGTATTTGGCTCTGATGAGTATGCCATACTGTGCCCAGACTTAAACACATCAAAGAAATTGCCTCAATTGTACATCCCGCTAGGCCAAACACCCTTTCTACACTGCCAGACCATGATTTTCACTAGCTGCAGGCCAGCACTAATAAGAGATGATGATGCCAGCTCTGTTAGATAAAGCATGGTCCTGCTCTTTTTTTCAGAAATAACCCCTTAGGCTTGTGTAATGGTGAGGAGGTAGTGGCTGAGGAAATGTGGACCCTTTACCATGCATTAGAAGCCGGTTTTGTTTAAAATGCTTTACCAGCTTATTACTGGTCAGGCTAAAATGCGTAAGATGTACAATCCTTTCTGTGCATCCTTTTTGTCCATTGTTTATTGGGTGTCTCTTGTAAGGTATCCTTTCCTGTATACAGATATGATTCCATCAAGATGTTTCTGTATTGGGGGCTGGGCATGCTAACACTGAGACCCAGCCCCTCATCATCAACAATTCTTCAGAAAGAAGCCTCATTTGAGCAGCTGATGTTGTAGCCATTTTATACTCACATTCAAAAACGTAAGCTGTCTGAATGAGTATGTATGGTTGTAGAGGAGCAGCCAACTCACCCTGCAGGAATTCCTGCCCCCTACTACCTGTATGCTGGTAGAGTGAACTTGTGCCATGCTGGACACAAGCAGTTGTGACTATTCCGCATCAAATCTTCGAGAAAAGGAATCCACTGAGAAAACCCTATCAGATGTATTCCCGAAGAGATCACAATCTCTTGGTGGAGATTCTCGAAAGAATATGAAAAGGAGAGAAAGAGAAGTTAGTGACGTCACAAGAAAACGAGTGTGACACACAGAGAAGACTGGCTGAAGAAGAGAATGTATGGACCTTATAGAAACTGATGACATAGTAAGGAATCGCGTAAACTTCCATGTGCAAAACGAAGATTGCAGGTACAAAGAGCACTGCAGAAAATACAAATCGTTCAATAACTGAACAGATGCAGCAATGCAAGTAGATCAAGTAATCCTAGAAGCTGGCTATATGTAATGAATAGATTGCAGGCAGAGTAGCCACTATATAGAAGCTGGACATCGGTGTCCCAAGTCTAGTAAGTTCAAACCATGTAGAGAATGTCTGAAAGTTGTGAGGCAGCAGAGAATTAGCTAAGAACATGGAAGAATCGAGAAGGGCTGTCTGGCCTGGTGTCAAGACTGAAGGCAGCCAAGACTGGTTATCTTTTCTTGAAGGTAGAAAACGTGAGAAGCTGAATCATCCCTTGTTAAGGGGTAAAGAAAGAACACCATGAGTGCCAAGTTTTATTAATTAAAGACAATTAAATGCTGAAAAATTGCCCTAGTTCCGGTCTCCTGTCACGTGAGCCAAGGATGAAAATAGAGTTGGGCATGCAGTTCCAGAACTATGATAAGCGTATGCTCGCACTCCCTTATATTCCCAGAGAAGAGAATTTATTGCAAGGCCAAGCTCAAAGACTATCTTCATGGCAGAAGGCACCTGGGGTATGATTTTATGTGCTGTTAGTGAGCCAAATGCTCCAGAAGGGCACGAGCATGCCAACCAATTGTAGAGGGCCATATAACAAAGGGCCTTATAGTTTGAGAGCCAATGATGTACTGTGTTTCTAATAATTTGCACTAGGGGTGGGCATGAGTTGTGCACCTGATTGTAGAGTCCCAATCACAACCCGAGCCTTTATAGAAAGTATACTTAGATGTTTCCCTTGAGCCAACCACAACTCCCGTAGGTTTTTCTTATTTGCCACATAGTATGAAGTCATGTATGATGAGCTTTTACTATAAAAGTGTTGTTTTTTATGAAATGCTTCGAGAGAATGCTGTGCGACATCCGTTGATGTCTGTTGTAACTCTGTGTTTTAGATAATTGATAATAAAACAGTAAACTGAATGACATACACCAAGGGCCCTAAATTCACGTGGTAGCAGTGTCGGATTGTTCAAGACCCATCAATCAGTTAGATCCAGAGCTTCGGATGATTGGACATCCTCTGCCATTTAGCTGGAAGATCGCTTGGTTTCCTGTGGAGAGCGGCTGAATAGAAATCTTGCAAGAAATACCAAGGCGGTGGGCAGGGTCCCTCTTTGACGAAAATCCCTACTGGTTTGCACACATGGTCTGTGGACAGAAGGCGAAAGTGGTTGGTTGGAGGAGGAGACGATAACGAAGCCCTTGAATTAAATAACGACCAAATGGTGAGTAAACTGAGGGGAATGGCAAATTAAGGGGACGGGGTTGTGGTAATTTAAAAGTAACGGGAAATATTGTGTGGAGATAGAGATAGAAGTGTCCAGAAGCCTGAGGCAACGGGGGTTTAGAAGTTGTCTCACACTCCAGCAGGAGTCACTAGGCTATGTCTGAACAGGTTCACATAAGGAGACAACTTAAATGCTGTGACAGGATATTTGAATAGGGGCAAGGAGAAAAATTGTGATCACAAAGTATTTTTATTAAATATGTAACGTTGACTATACTGTCTGTGTTATGTGTTGAGTTAAGGTGTTGAAGAAGTGGCAAACATTGTGAAGGAATTGAAACAAAGTTAAGAAGTTAAGGAGCTAAAAAGACTATCTAGGAAAGTGGTTGGTACCAATCCAGAGATAGACAGAGCTAATTGGAAAGGTTGAGACGCGAGCGATGATTGTTGGAGGCGCTCATATTTGTTGTTTTAACAATATCAAAAAGTGGTGAAAGTATTTTACAAAACCTGGTAAGTATTGACAGTCAATTGAGACTCATCACAATGGGAGACATTCCCCTGATGCATTTACGTAAGACATTGCCAAAGCACATGCCAAAGCTCAAACAGTATAGTGTGGAATGGGTGAAAGGCACGGCAGATAGGATGTTCATGCTATGGCCACAAGGGGGATCACTGTCAAAAGCCGTATTGCAACACATGACCACATACTTGTGCTGCGTCCATAGGGAAGAAATTGGCGAAAAGATTAGGGATTTTAGAGCTCTGGAAGATGTACCAGGAAGAAAGGGAAGATCCGCCACCAGAGGAGTGGATGCTTAATCAGTGTAAAGAGGAAGGTGTTGAGCCCTCAACTCCCCTTACCTCGCCTAAAGTAAAAGGTGCTAGTGCGGAAGAAGTAGGGTTGTACCCTCTAAAGGAATTGAAGGTAGCGACGGGGTATAGTAATCATAAATGGCCACCCGCCTATAGCAATGACGATAGTCCGCAGGAGTGTAAGAGAAAAGAGGAGATCTTTAAGATCATACAAAATAAAGAAGAGAAGAGTAAGTGCTCAAACACATCAACAGAATTAGAAAGAGAGATTAAGAGATGGAAAGGGGGAAAGGACAAAGTTGATGAGGTAACGCTTGTGCAGAAGAATGGATGTGAGGACAGATATTACTCGAGCTAGATGGGAAAAGCATTGAGGAAGTAAGGCAAAGAGAAGATAAGGACGAACAGGATAGAAAAGTCAGAGATTGAGAAAAGAGGTTGAAGGAAGATGACCATAAAAGAAAGAATAAGTATGCGATGAGAACAGATGTATCAGGAGGAGCAAGAGAAAAAATAGGAGCATGCAGAGGAGTAAAGAAAGTACAACAATAGGCAGAGAGCAAAAGAATATACGGATAGAAAAGAAAGGAAGAGAGAGGAGGAGGAAGCATAGAAATTATGTGACAAAAGGACCCAGAGACGAAGAGAAAAGGAGGAAGGGAGAGCAGAAGTCAGGAGAGAAGAGTGGAGAAAAGAAGAGGAGAGAATTAGAAGGGAGGTGAGAAAAAAATGAAGACAGTTATAAGAAGAGTTAGATCAAAGAAGTAGACAGCAGGACTTTGATATTAGCCTTGTTCCTAAAGAACCAGTAGAGCCAAGCCCAGCATTATGATGGGACAGAATAGTTTCTTCTGTTACAGGGAGCAATGCCAGGGGCATCTAGAGCAGTATTAGAAGAATACAACTTTGACATAGGAAGCCTATCAAGAATTAAATTAAGGTAGCAAATCTCAAAACTGAGGCAAGGGAGATCAGTCCCTAGTATTCCAATCGTGAAACGAAGAAGAAAATCCATATGGCCTAGAGCACAGAGCCGTATCCTTAAGCAGAATGAACTTAGATAAGGGTGAAGGGAATGATAGTCACACTAGTTGAGGAGTAGACATGTTAGATGAGGAAAATCCTTCCTTGGGAAGAGGAAGGGAGTGCATGTGCCAATAAGGGAAGCTTGCAGATGGACAAAGAAGTAAGATTGTCCGATCTAGAGCAACCTAAGGATAGGACGCCAGATCCCATATCAAATCCAGAGTGTCCCAGAGGATGATCGTATAGCGAAATAAGAGAATCACTGCCATACGTGAGCAGGTTGAGATTGCTACCAGTGAGGTGACGGACAGGGACGAATGTCCCTGCCATGGATAAACAGATGATGGGAGCCGACTATGGTTACGGTTTAGACAGTTTCCCTTACTGGAAAAAGGGGGGGCAAGACTCCATGGCCGCAGATGTATAAGGATAATTTAAGGTGTAAGCTCCTAAATTTGACTTCGGGTGTTGAAAATTGATACTTGAGTTAGAAGAAAATGACAGGAGGAAACAAACTGGCCATAGGAGACATTAAGGGTCTCTTGGCAGCTATTCTTGGGTAGCGAGCTGATGACATATGGAGGAGAACAGGCTACTCAAGTGTGACAGCACAAAACACAGCGCACGATGGAGCGCCATTAAACAATTGTAAAGCAGATGTTTGGAGGGCTCTTAGGGTGTAATATCATGAACCATCAGATATGGGTGCAATCATGACATGTAAGATGAAGGAAGATGAAGACCCTATTTCTTACATTCAGGAGATTCAAGAGCGGTGGCAACTTGAAACGTGAGAGCCATGGGAAAAAAACTGTGGCATTTTTTACCACATTTTATGTCAGAGGTTGCCCGAGCAAGTGCAGAGGCAAATGAAGAAACAAGTGGGAATGGAAGCAAAGCCGTGGACTGAAATAAAATTGACGATAGTGCATCACTATCGGCTATTGCACGAGAAAAACAAGAAGAAAGACGAGGCTAGGAAAATTGAAAAAGCCAAACTGGTTCAGAAAAAATAGACAGAATTTGCCATGGAAGGGGTGGTATTGGCAAGCGGAGAATGATTGGGAATGCAGCAAGCAGTGGGTGCATCGCAGGCAAATAATAAATGCCTGATGGACCAAGGGGGGAATGGGTTCACATGCTACGAGGCAGCGCTACGGGCTATAGAGGAAGGGGTGGATTCCAAAAAAATCAAGGTGGGTTTCAAAATGCGCAGAATGACAATCAGAATGTGCAAGAAGGATTCAACGAAGGAGGACCAGTCAGGCGGCATCCCACTGTAAATTGGACTTGTGCGATGACATGGCACATTACACGCATATGCGGGAGCCAAGTGAATGTACAAAATGGCCAACTCTCAAGAGGGGGACAGCTTATCCTCTACCACATAACACACAATCTAAGGAAGGGTTTGCCCAAGATCAGACAGTGAATCAGACACAAGTGCCGCACATGCAACAGACATAGCAACCAGAGCAAGTGCAAATGAATCCACTGCAATGGCATTTGCAACACGCCCCCATGCAGACACAACAGTATGCAAACACGGGTCAATTACTGGCACCTAGAATAGGAGATACCATTGTGGTAGGAGGAAATCCTTCCAGGTACGGGATTATGTATTTACACACAATAGGACAGCTCACAGGGCGACAACTTGATGTATTCAGTACTATCAGTGACACCAGACCCCCAGGAGGAACCAAGGGTTGATGTGATGATTCTTCTTTCCTAGTAGACACTGGGGCTTCTTGTTCATTAAACGAGAGGGAAAATATCCAATGTTGGGAATTGCCATGAATGCTCAAGGGTTCTCTGTAGCTACGAGTCAAGTTACTTTTACTGATCAATTACCAGTCTGTATAGGACAGAATGTGAGATGTCTGTTCCATTGTTGTATTCATGACAAACACCAGTTAACTTGTTATAAAGAGATTTGGTGACAAAACTTAACATAATGATTTCATTCACTGACGAGGGAGAACTGTATTAAACTGCCGGAATACACTATTTAAATGTGGGTGAATTCATACTGGTGTTCACAGGACAAATGGCTCTGCGAGGCATTCCAACAGAGTCAGAGGTTTTTCTTTATAGGGCGAACATTCTACTAATATGGCTACCTGGTTTAGTGGGAAAACTGTGAGGATACCTGACCACAATAGCTATGGATGCAAAGGGTGGACAGACAATCCCTATAGAGTTAGAAGCAGCCATAGTACAAAGGGAAATAGTGATCCTCGAAAGGAACGGATGATGAGCGTAGAAGGGAGGATAACTCAGCAGCAACGTGGTCACATTGGAAACAAGACACCACGAAGCAACACAGGTTCAATCCCCGGGTCCGCGCTTAAAAAAAAAACTCTGGGTATTAAGCGCCTTATAAATATGCAACTAAGAGACATATTCCTGTAATAGCACCTCGATACCCCCGGGCTGTGTGAGCACTTTAAAAATGCAAATTAAAATTAAAGAACACAGAGGACAGTTATAGCTCTCGAAGAAGTGTACAGGTACAGGTTGACTGACATTACTGATGATGATATGTTTAGAGAAGACCCAATAGACGATAAAGTAGTGTTCTTTATGAGCATTACATACTGGATAATAATAGAAAAGAGGGAAATCCCACATCGAATGACAATAATGCAACAGCATTTTTGAAGAGGACTTGGAGAAGTTGCCCAGTGTCCTATGGACTACAGGCCCTTATGACGTAGAATTGTTAAAGGGAATAGGGGAAGTTAAAATAAAGCTGAAGCTAGGGGCAATTTGAAGTTGAGCAAAACAGTACCCGATGTCTCGAGAGGCTGATGAGGGTATATTCAAGAACATTTCAGCACTGATGAAACAAGGTATTCAGGTGCCATCAGAATCATTGTGCAACACTGCGGTGTATCCTATCAAAAAATCAAACGGAGGGTTGTGGAGATTCATACAAGATATGAGACCGATTAACTCGATTGAAGATGCAGAGTTTCCTCTAGTTCCTAACCCAGCAATGATACTATGCAGTATCACATTAGAAACACAATATTTAGCAGTGATTGATTTGAAAAATGCATTTTTCTCAATCCTGTGGCAGAAGGACTCACAAGACTTGACTTAATTTATGTTTTGCCAAACTCAACTGAAACACACTAGACTGCCTCAAGGTTACTTTGAATCTCCATCAATCTTTAACAGGGTCCTCCAGATGGACCTAGGCATTGTTGATTTGAAATGTGCGGTGATACACTACGTATATGACATTTTAATTTGTAGCACTATAGAAGATGAGTGCAGGCAGGACTTCATTCAGTTGATGATCCTATCTTAGCAGACAAACGATATAAGGTAGACAGGAGAAGCTACATGATTGTCAAAAAGAGGTGTTATACATAGGACAGTTGATTTCAAGTGAGGGGAAAAAGGTGACACATGAAAGAGCTGAGGTGATTATGAAAACTGCAAAACTACACACAGTAAAACAGATGCAACAATTTTTAGGACTATGCAATTATGTTAGAGCCTGGGTGTTTGACTACATTTCGTACATAAGATCCCATTGGCTGGCATTAAAGAAATTAGAATGGAGTGAGGAGATGGAGGAAGGGTATAAGGAAATGAAGAAAATGATTTGTACAGCCTCTGTTTTAGGAATTCCCAATTATGTTGAGGAATGTTATTTGGATCCACACACAAATGTGACAGTTATGACAGCAGTGCTTAATAAGAGGAGTGTATTGGGGTACAAGCCTATAGCATGTTATAGTGGGATTTTAGACCCAGTTAAGAAAGGACACTTCCCTTGTGAACAGATATTGGCATCTCCCATGTTAGCAATTTAAAAGTCTACAAGTATTGTTATGGGCTGCTCTATGACTCTCTTCATGGAGCATGCTCTGTTTGCCATTTTAGAGAAACCCAAAGGTACATTGACATCTCAGAGAGCCTAATCCTATGAAGTAATGATTTCAAACCCACTGATCAAAATTGTCAGAAGTAAAATAGATGTAAAATAGTGAATCCTGCCATGTCTGAGTCAGTAACAGAAGGTGATCATATGCATTACTGTGCAAATTACATAGAATTTTATGATGATATACCTTTTGTGAAAGAAAATGCTTTGCCAGGAGTGGAAATTCTCTTTATTGATGGTTCTTCGCAAATTATTCAGACTAGTGGTGAAAGGCATTCTGGCGCAGTTTTAGTGAGGCATATATTGAATGGGAAATTTGAAATTGTACCAAGTGCCAGGTTACCATCTCACATTTCAGAGCAAGCAGCAGAATTGGTAGCGCTCATTGTTGTGCCTGAGAAGGGCAGTAAGTGACGGTGTACAGTGTCTCCACTGCACGAAAAGCAGGAGTTATGGAAACAAAGAGGGTGTTATTTATCCCCCACAGAAGCATTATGGCAACAGGATAGCACTGGAAAGCCGGCGATGCCACTAGCAATGTTAAAAGTAGCACTTGAACAGCTGCATTACCCCACGCATGTAACTAGGGAAAGTCTTGCTGCAACAATTGCGGAAGACTGGTTAATTTCAAATTTGTTAGAACATGTTGCATTCTTCGTAGTGAATTGCATCGTGTGTCAAAGGTTTACAGCTGGGCATACACTGAAAACAGTTAGAGAGTAATACATCAACCAAAGTGTCCTTTTCAGCATTTACATATTGATTATGTTTATATGCTGCAATTATCTAATGGATACAGTTATCTGATAGTTGTGGTGTGTCCCTTCTCTAGGTGGATCGAGGAAGGTCCATGTATACACCCTGCAGCCACTTGCACAGCAAAGTTTTTAGTATGTGAAGTCTTTCCAAGATGGGGTGTGTGTGAAGTGCTGAGATCTGATAATATGGCCACATTTTGTTTATGAAGTGTTCGAATAGATAGGACTATTATTGAGTATTAAACACAAGTTTTCTTCTGCTTATCACCCACAAGCAAATGGAATATATGAGATACTCAATGGCCTCGTTAAAGAAAGAATTACAAAAATTAAGCTAACTTTGAAGAAGGGATGGCTATATTGCCTGCCCTTAGCTGTGTATGCCCCAAGAAAATAGCCTGGTTCGGACCACCCCCTCACTCCAAATGAACTAGTGACAGGGAGGAATGAGAACACCTCTTACACCTCCTTCGAGCAGTAGAAGTCAGGCCCAGACTACAGCGAAGCTGTTAGGTGATGAACTGTACAATTATTTGACATGTATGACCTCTAGCATCTTTCTCATTTCAGATCAACTCACAAGTCAGAGGGGTCGGTCTCAGAACACAGATGAAACAATCCAGCAACCAAATCTCCTGAACATTTATCAGCACCTAAATTGTTTGTTGGTGACACCATTCTGATTAAAAATGTCACCCGAAAGTGGCACGAGCCATGTGTCAATGGCCCCTCTAACATTGAAAATATAACCACCTCAGCAGTAAAAGTCCAAGCCATGCACGCTTGTCTTCACTTGAACGACGTGGAATTGTACAACGGTGAGACTGCCCCTCCTACTGTTGCCAATCCAGATGCAAGACAAGAAGAAGAATTTCAGTTTGTGCAGACTCGATCAATGACGAAGATGGACGACAAACCAACCAGCTGAAATTCAGATTTTGCATTTAGACTGTGACTCATTTGGACACTCCTTATAGATATTATAGCAGAAGTGCAAACCTTTGCTGAGAATCACAGGAATCTTGAAAAAATGTATGTCAGTTCCTAATTAAGAATTGGAAACGAGAGCAATATCATCATACAAACTTTATTCGGCCATGTTGCCATCAAAGTGCATTCTAATACAAAAACTAAAAGAGCAAAAACAATTACAACCTAGCAAACCTTTAAGAAAAGGAAGCAAGGCAAGTGCAAAGAAACAAAATTCAGTCCCATACAGAAAAATGCCAAAACCAGCAAATTCAACCACAATGGGCCCCGGATCTCATTGCCCCAACGGGACTAGGTTCGCACCAGTTAGTAGTGTGTGAGAGGGTGTAAGTTCAACAGTTGCTGGACACCCATTGAGGTCTTGCCAAGGATACTGGCTCATGAGATCCCTCCCTTGTCAAGGCAACCCTGCCATCCAGATCTTCCCAACACCCCTTTAGCCAATCTCCGTTTCAAAAACTCTGTTTTACAGAATCAAAGGGGCTCGAACCAAAGTTTCTAATTCTGGAGCATTCCCTGCAACGTTTCTCTGGATACCAAGGTATATCCTTTCATGGACCGGAACCAGCGTAAGCATTTGTTCAATAAGGCATCCCTTGGTTCTTTCTTGCTCACTGCCAGTTTTCAGACCCCAAGGAGAGAAATTGTGCAAAGGCCCGACCTGCCCTTGCTGTCTCGCTCAGTTGAATTCCCCCTGCAGTGGGGGTCATTTACTGCATGGGTTTTTCTCACTTGGACCTTTTGCAGGGCAGAAAGGCTGCCCCAGTATCTGAGGAGGGGGGGCTTTGGCTCAGTGTAAAACCCTTTGCAATCAATTCGAGGCAGGGTTCTGGGTTCTCTATGATGCTCTTGGGGCTGGGTGCTGGGTTCTCGCTGGGCATCTATGTATGATTGTTTCCTCGGTATCCTACTATGAGGAGCAGTATGATCTTTGGGGGTTACTCGGTGCGCATAGTCTAAGGCCATGTCGTGCTCCAGAAGTTATTTAATAAGGCTCTTGTCCCCCTGACAGATCCTCTGAGGCATTACACCTCCGCTCTCCTGTTTTTCTGATAGTGTCATGAGCAATTTCCTAATGGCTATCAGTTCGACAAGCACCTGATCACATTTGCATTCCTTGGTGGAGGATGTGCCCTCCATTGGCCTGAGGTTGGTGAAGTTGGGTCCGTGGGCTGTCTTGGTGTCAATAGAGTTGGAACCTCTAATTGGGGTTAAATGCAAAAAGGAACTAGACCCTGTGTTTGTGGGAGGAAGATACTCGCTCCAGGCACTAATGGAGGAGCCCGCAGTGCCCCAGGTGCTGGGGGCAAGCTTAACAGTGGTGACACAGGGCGCCATATCCTCTTCCGTGGGGCTTAGAGCCTTGGTACACCCAGGAATGTCAGCATAGGAGTCTGTGCTTGAAACAGGAGTAGGGGCCACATCAGAATTCCCTGCAGAAAGATCAGGTAGCATGGTGCTGCCAATGGGGATCCGAGATGGAGTGATCCCCATAGGAGTTGCCAGTGAATTTGCCAGACCCCGACATAGGGACTCAAAGGGCGAATGCAAGGTCGGCAAGTCAGTTAAATTGAGGGGGGCTAGATAGCCGGCTGGCACATAAAAGTGGGGGAGTTCAATTCCAGTATGGTCTTTCCCTTTGTCAGCTGCAGAATCCACAGGCAGGGAAGACTTTTCCATGGAAGGGGGGAAAACACTTTGTCAATTACCAGACAGGGGGTTTCCAACTGGAAGTTATGGAGGGTTCCATGGGTTCCTTGGTTACATAGATATGGCACTATTGGCATATTTCCCAGTGGGTGGCAGGCTTCTGTACCCCACAGTTCAGCCGCTCGCCCTGGGTTGGTGCAGAGCTTTAATGGGCCCAGTGGGTCTCCCCCCCATTTATGTTTCACTGTCAAAATATTCCGTTTTATGTCAGGTTCAGTTTCCTGGAGGGTCTGTACACCAGAGAAGAGGACAGATTTAGCCAGGAAAAGTGGAGAAAACAGTGAGGAGAGTGGAGGCTCCACGGTTGGAGTGGGTTTAGCTTTTTGGGACATGTTTTCCCTGTGGCCAGACATTTGGAGCAACAACATATTAGTGGAGCAGTTTGCCCACCTCAATAGGCCAAGAAGTCACCCCCAAACAAGACCCCCATTTCAGTTCTGCTCACCTTGCTTGGAAAGGGTTGACGTTTGTTCAGCCTAATGGTTCAGAGAGCACCTGCAGAGCCGGGAACACCCCCCACAGTTTCCAAACACACTGTGCTCTTTTCCCACGGACTTCACCAGAGCAATATCCGTATTCCTTTCTCACTGAGCATCTATTTGGTTAGCCCTATGGTCCTAACTGACAGGGATGTGCATAGGATCATGTTTGCTGTTTTCATAGTTATTCTTCAAGCTTATACTTCTCTTGTCACAAGACATTTTGATATTGACACTTTTTTACAGGATCCTAAAAATGGCCCCGTGATTATTAGGTTGTTAATTGCAATCATTGAGCTTATAGTGCAACACCAGGCGTAGAATAGTGTTCTTATGATTATATTAGAAAAGAGGAGTGATGAGGCAAACATGAATAACACAATTTTAGGGAATGAACGAGCATGCCAGCACCAGGATTGCGAGAGAGGTGGATGGCAATGGTCTTATGCATAGTGTATGCATGTACAATTTCTATTTTTATCTTTCTGTTTCTCCTGTTTCTCACTCTTTATCACATTAGTCCGAACAAAGCAGACGTTCTGTTGGTTCTTCCCACTATAAAAACCACTTTTAATTCACTTCATGGTCAGCACACAAACCTTGCACATGGGAGAGTTAGGAGAAATGCAGAGGAAGATAATGAAGGGATATACACTTATCTAGGTGTCATGACCCTTGCCCCTGGCCCTCACTGGCAAATCAGCCTTCCAGTTAGGGCAAGGTCAAAGGCCTTAAAACCTCATCCAAGACTCTCTTGGAGTCAGTCCTGGCGCCTTTGGCACCAGGATCATAACCATCATGAAGACCAAAATTAGAATGGGACTATTTACTTGGGAATATTTAACTTGGGGGAGGGGGCGGTTCAGCCAACATGGAGGCACACATATAGCTCAGTTACAAGGAAAGTGCAAATCATCCAACCAGGGCTGGGTGGCGTCCCTGTGGATACCAGGTGAGCATAACACTAGATAAAGTAGCACACTTGGGTAAGAACATGCAGTATCAGCTGTAGTAATACATATAGCGCTTTATAACAATATATAGAGCTTCATTAAATGTGATGGCATTTTTTGTTGTTGTTGCCAGCAATAATATGGCACACACATGTAGTTATTTTATGTTGCCTGTATAAGATGTGAATACGTTGCTGGTGGCATGCAAGGTACCAAATTCATAACACAGCAAAAGCCCAATTTGAAACTGCAGAGAAAAAAGTTCACCATTTTTTTCTCTTCTTGAATACCTCATACATAGAAGACTACATTATTTATATAACTGACTAACTTTAATTAACATTTACTAAATACTAACTCTAACTTCCTTAACATTATAAAGTAGTCTCATATTCAAAATGAGGTGAAAATACATATTTTGGAATTCGTTTTTAAATGTGCACTGGCATTTTTTTTCTTTTCTCTTTCTGTGTTAGTGCAGAAAGCAGAGAGGAAGGCAACAGGAAACCAAAGAGATACAGTTATTATGTTCTGAAGCTCTCATTGTTGGAACATGAGGGTGGTAACAGAACACATTTTCTGCTAATATGATTGGAGGAAAGTGTCTGTAGACATATTACGCAGACAAGATAAGGAGGTCCCGAGTTCTGCTAAAGGGAAAACTTACAGAGAAAAGTCAGTTTGTGTTGACTGGGCTCTGAAGACAGAAGTGCATGGTGTCACTGAGCGCTGGCTTGAGAGGTTCTCGCTGTGCTTCCCAGACACCAAAGATTACAGGAGCAGTTTGTTGACTGGGCCTGTCTTTCTGAGATGAGCGAAGCAAGGTCGTGTGGGAGAACTTCAAACAAATACTTTTGGTAAGAAGATAAGTTAAGTGAGGTCACTGTGTGCGGTCGTATGGGTGACTGAATCATAATGCCATGTAGGCAGGATAGCAAAGGAAATCCCTTGCATTTTACTTTGTCATAGCCAAAATGTTTAAAAGGCTTGCTTGCTCTGTTTCTTTTTCTCTTGTATTACAGATGATGGTGAAATGTTTATGGTAAGAACTGATAATTGTGAATTGTATTTATATATAATATAATGAGAATATAAAAACAAATGGTTTAGTGTCCATTTTTTGCATCTGTGAGTGCATTGGCCAATTTGCCCATGCAGATAGAATAACAACCCAGAATAAGCTGATCATACTCAGTGATAAAACAGGTTTGTGTGTGTGTGCTCTCCTTGCATGGTGTTTGGAGAGAATCTAATATAATATATAGATTGCTGGAGGTCCATGAGCCAGTAATGCCCAGGGGCGTATAGATCGCTGGTGTAGATAAGCCAGTGATATGAGGCCACAAACTGTAGGTGGCACTCTATATAAAATTGTAGGATTTTCATCATATGCATATGTCCAAGGCTCTCTATAGAACGCTGGGAGTTACTCCAATAGAAAGGACGGTTTTGTTTTATGATGGGGTAATAATATAGGGAAGAAAACTATGCTCACCACTAAATACTGCAAACAACATATCACCACAAACAACATATCACCACTAAATACCGCAAATAACATATATTGCTAGATTACCCAATATAGTATAACAAGGTATGGTCACTAGAATGATATGAGACCAAACCCAATCTAAATGCAAGGATAATTTACCACCAAACTGCCGCTCATATTTTGATGGTAAGAATATACCACCAAACCCCAAATTTACACAAAATATCCTACATATATGGTGCGTTGGCCGGGAAAGTGTCTATAGAACACGTACTGGGCGTGGCAAGTGTGTCTCACACTACCATACGTGCATTAGAGAGAACTCATTTTATGAGAGCAGTGTGACACTAGAAGTGAATTTCAGAATGTCTCAAATGGAGGCCACATTCCTAGAGCTAGTGCAATATCTGGAGGCAAAGCTATATGCACATGGGACATGGGGCCTCATTACGACCCCAGCGCTAAACCATGGTGCTGTTAGCACCATGGTCCATGCCGGGGTCCGCCATGGTGAATGGCTGAATTACCACCCCATTCCAAGGTTGGCGGGGCGATAATTCCCCATTCACCATGGGCTCTTCCCCATTCCCATTTTTGCCCCATAGGGATCAATGGGAATGGGGAAGGCGCTAAGTACGGTGCCACAAATTGCGGCACCGTACTTAGCACCAAGGTCCCTTTGCGGCACCCTACTTTAACGGCTGGTAAAACCAGCCATTAAGGTCGGGTCCCGCAAAAGGACCTCGTTATCAGGCGTTAAGGGTTTAACGGCGCCGACACCTTTTACGGCGCCGTTAAACCCTTAACGCCAGGGTCGTAATGACCCCCATGGTCATCAAATAATCCCACAGAATGGCATGACCGCATATATGCTGAAGTACAGAAAGAACCCTTAAACAGTATTTTTGCAGAAGGTAGCATAATTCAGGTCAGTCTTTTGAGACTATTAAATTCAGTTGATAAACATACAGTGAAAGATTGTCTGATTCAGCTATGTGCCAAGACATGGTTTATTGTAAAAAAGTCTCTGTGAATTCAAGAAAATGATAACAAGCTGATTAGCAAATTAAGAGCTGAACTGGAAGGAGCAAGTGGAAAAAGAGGAAAAGTTAAGAGCAGAATTGGCGGTATGTCAAAAGGACATGCAGTCAAAATGTTAAGATTTCTACACTCAGTTGTCTCAAAGCAAGAAGCAGTTTGAGGATAGTGAGCAAGAATTGAAACACTTGAAAGCATTGGTAGATCATATTAAACAAGATAAAGATGAAGTTGTTTTGGAAATGCAGGTTTTACAAAAATAACATTTTTGAGAAAGAAAGTGATCTTCAAAATGCCAAACACGAAATAGTTAAAATGTTTAAAGAAAGAGAGAAGCAAATCAAATAATTCAATGAATACCAAATGCAAATGAGCGATATGCAAAGTGTGATTAATAAGATGAGTGATGAAAACAATTATTTGCGTAAGGAGGCAGACCAGCTCCTTAAAAAGTGCAAGGATTTGGAACAGCAAATATGCATTTCCAGGTCCCAGGATAAACGACAGGGCACCACATTTAATGGAGTTGAGGTGAATCCTACTTTTACACAGAGAATTAGTGCCCCAGTGACTGGGCCGGTGACTGAACTTGGTTGCACCGCCCTTGGGGGATTTGATACATCCATTGGGGGCCGCCACCAATCCCATACACCTGAAACCAGGGTTGGATCACAAAGTAGTGCAATTCCATGCATAGCAACGAGTAGTCCAATAAAAATAATAAAATCAATCAAGGCTCTGATCAAACCATTTATAAAAGTAGGGGAGTGCTGTATAGAGGACCACTAAGAAGCGGTGCATGATATATTTAAAACCCTCCAGATACCTAAGGAACAATACAGTCAATATTTTCACTTAACTCTGGATGCTCCCACAGCCAGTATCATTAGAGGGTTAAATGAACTGCAGAACATGACATGCGCAGAGTTTGAAAAAGAGATTAGACGTCATTTTTCTCCTTTCCAATCATTAAAAGAGGCAAAAAAGGTTGCTTACACAATTACGGCGGGGCCTAATACTTCACCTCGTCAATTTTTGCAAGACTTTAAAAGAGCTTTTTCTCCCTTTGATGTATCTTTTGACCCCAATTCCAATGAGTTTAAAACTGCATAATTCTATGGGCTACAGAAAGGTATCATATCACAGTTAGTCCGTGAATTTGACCGTGATAAGTCCCTTGAATGGATTGTACACCAAAGTACAAAACTATATGAGGTACTCTATTGTCAGGGTTGAGAGAGTGATCAAATGAAAGACACTAGACCAAAATCTAAAGAACCCTCAGCAACAATGATGGAGATCAGGTCAGCCAAAATATCTCTTGAGTCCGCTCAAAGTCCAGGTAAAAATAATTTGACACCTGAACAAAGGGGTAAACAACAGAGATTGTTACTCCCTGCACCGATGTTTCAATCACATGATCCTAGTAATAGGGAGAGCTACATTAGCCCTAGGTACTTAGGAGACAGGCCCCGAGAAGGATATCAGCCTGACATGTCAGGTATGAACAATAATCAGAGACAAAGTCAGAATCAAAGAAATAATGGTCCTTACCAGACATTGAGGACACAGAGAAGATTTGACCCTAACACCATGATATATGGTAATCAGGATAGACCCTGATAGGTGGATCGATTTACTGAAACTGGAATCAGCATAAGGGACAATACTCACAAAATGAAAGACAATACATGAGGCAGAGTATGAATTATGCCCCACGTCAATAAAATGAATCACCACCACCAGGGGACTACAACCAAAGGATGGGTGCACCTCGCTCACCTCCACATACAAATCAAGAGTTCAGAAACAACCCCAATAGAAATCATTCTCCTGAGAGATATCAGAATAGATTCAATCAGGGGGAAAACAACCAATATCGACCGTGTCCGCAGAGAGAAGATTTGAGAGAAATGGAAAGATTCCAGTGTCTCGAGGCCCAGGTGAAAATGTTGGTTGAACAAATAGGAAAACTATGTACAGTTCAAAAACAGTTATCAAATGAGGGGGCAGAAGGCCATAGCAATGACCGGGTGGTTTCTGATAATAAGTGACTAAAAATTAATGATACCTGCAATGCTAAAAATACAGATTGCCCTGATTTAGTTTTGTATAATGACTCTGAGATGAGTAATGATTTAAAAAGGAAAATACCGACAAATGAACATGTGACAGAACTTGCAAATACATCTAAAAAGGAAGTTTGGTTTAACCTAGAGTTAAATCAAACGCTGGAGATTTGTACAAATGAAAAAGTAAAACCTGAAATTCCAAAAGAACAAAGGGACAGATTTAAGAAAGATAACTCATGCATGGGTAATACAACTGAACAGGGAATAAGTGGGGATGCTAGAATGATTTCCCTAGACAATCAAAACACTAACCAAATACAGGCAGAAAGAATAAATACGCAGAAGGAGGGTACAGATCAATCACCTGAAGAGTTATTTGAGCCACAGATTTTTGAGGAAGTTCAAAAGATTGCTATCATGCCAAATATCCACAAATGCCTAGAATTAGAAATAACCAAGTAATGTTTCTACACATATTCAGTTGGAGGATTGTAGTGTGAACTCTGATGATCGCCGGATGGAAGGGCGAACAGTGGCCACACTCCAAAGGACCTCTGAATATGGGGAAATGAGTAAGATTTCTCACACAGAAATGGACAAAAAGGAGGGAAAAATGTCCTTTCATTTACCAATGTGCTTAGCCAAAAGTCCTGAAATCAGTAAGAATTCACACTTTTTGTGTGTATTAGAGGAGGTTGACGACCGGTATTATGCTCCCATCACTGTGGAAGAGAAATGCAATACATTTGCGATGATTGACACCGGCGCACAGGCCACAATTATGTCCAAAGAATTGATAAAAAGTGTCAATGAAGGGAGATCTCCACAGAATCAGACCACAATGCGGCAGAGTGAAGGCCCAGTGCATAATTTTAACGGTGAGGAGGTGCCTATCGTGGGTGTCACTGAGGTTGACATAAAGATAGGAAAAAATAGAATGAAACAGGAAGTATTGATCACATCTATTTGTGAACTTCCATTTCTGATGGGGAAAGATTACCTGAAAAGATTCTCTCCTCTAATAGATGGGTTGAATGGAGTACTGTGGTCCTTAACCACAAAAACCGTTGAGACCAAAGAAAATAAAATCGCAAAACAGCAGTATAAATGAATGCCATACTGTTGCCAAAACGGATGATGCAGTGGAGGTATACCTCCAGAATAGCTGTGTACCTAGCGTCACTGTCATTTTGATGTGTCTGGATAAAATGCAAAGTGAACAAGAAAAACAATCTGTGCAGATTTATTTGGATCCCAGGAAGAAATGGCGAACTGAAATAGATGAACACACATTGGTGTAAATGACCATTCTAAAATAATAAAAGCCACTTTGGCGCTTGAACAGCAAAGGAGCTTTATTAATGAGAAACTACTGCAGAAAGTAATGGAGAGGGAGGAGATCCCAAAATTTAGAATTAAAAACCAATATGTCTCTGTTTTGGACAATCCAGATTTTGAAAACCGAATTGCAGGGAGATGCATGCTAAAGATTAACATTGGACAGAAACGCATTTACCACAATGTGTGGATAGTGAGTGGAACACAACATGATTTTTACATGGGCAATGATATCATGCACAGAATGTGTATAGTGTTAGATTTCCTAAATCAAAAAATATGGTCCTGGCTAGGTGGACCTGCACCTGAATTTGAAGACAGGAGAAAGGCTTATCATTGCGCACAATTGGTCCCATATGCACTTGAACTACAGGTGTGGAAGGATACTATTATTCCTGCATTCACCAAGCAAGTTGCTATGACGCTAGAATGGACCGCAAATGAAAGATTCTGATGCATTTGTGTGCTTGAATGAATCCATAAAACAGCAAGGCCTGCATTATGAATGCATCCCATTGATAGTTGTTGGAGAAGGGTCTGTCAAAATTATGGTGAATAATAAAGGGTGTCAGGATATTCATTTAGATTCTTCTTCATTAGGAATGGCCATACAAAAATCACATTATACTGCAGATTTCAATAACATGGTAATTGGAAATATCCCTGAGAGATATGTAGATGTACAGGAGGTGTTGCCAGAATATCTGGATTCTCAGCCCAAAGGGATCTTTAAAATTCAGTCTATGTAACCTTATGATTCAAATGAGACAGTGTGCTGTCACCAAGAGAATTGTACAGTATTTGACTTAAATGAAAATTAAATAGAAAATCAGCACATTGAAGTGGAGGCTAATATGCCAAAATATTTAAGAGTGGCAGCTTTACAGAGAGACACATCCATAGGGCCTCATTACGACCCCAGCGCTAAACCATGGTGCCATGCCAGGGTCCGCCATGGTGAATGGCGGAATTACCGCCCCATTCCAAGGTTGGCGGGGGGGTAATTCCCCATTCACCATGGGCCCTTCCCCATTCCCATTTTAGCCCCATAGGGCTCAATGGGAATGGGGAAGGCGCTAAGTACGGTGCCGCAAAAAGGTCCCTTTGCGGCACCCTACTTTAACGACTGGTGAAACCAGCCGTTAAGGTCGAGTCCCGCAAAGGGAACTCGTAATCAGGCGTTAAGGGTTTAATGGCGCCGACACCCTTTACGGCGCAGTTAAACCCTTAACGCCAGGGTCGTAATGAGGCCCACACAGTTGGAAGAAAGCACAGAGATTCCTCCATTGGAGGATTTTCCAGAATTTTCAAAAATGGAAGAGGAGCAGATTTTGTTAGCAGATGCATGTGCTAGCAATGAGGATGAAAATGAATTGAGAAAAATATTTATGGAATTTAAAGATGTTTTTGCTAAAGATGCATATGATTGCGGCCTAACTAATTTACATGTTTCCACATTACCGGAAGGGTGTCGTAGAAATCCAGTATTTGTGCGCCAGTACCAGTTCCCAATGGCATGTTTAGAGTCATTGGCAGAGATAATTAAAAACTTGGTGTCTCGGGGAATTATCAGGCCCATTCATAGTACATCCAACAATCCTATTTTGGGTGTGTTAAAGCCAAATGGTCAATGACGTCTGTGTGCAGACTTGAGAGAGTTAAATAAAAGAGTGCCAGTGTCCAGATGGCCACTGCAATTCATTGATCAAGGCCTTGCTCATGCTTGCTCCCTTGCCTTGCTCCCTTTGAGCATGGCTCAAAGGTGTTTACTACATTAGATCTCACATCTGGATATTGGTGTGTGCCACTGACAGAGGATATTCAGAATTTGTTTTCATTTTCATTTGATAAGACGCAATACGCATGGGCTAGAACACCATTGGGGTACGTCAATAGTGGGAGTGAATTTGGCATATTTTTGAGAAAGGCTATGCCTGATGCAGCAGAAAGAGGAACTTTAGTTTATGTGGATGATGTCCTGATAAAAAATGAAAGCTTAAAAAGCTATTTTGATGAAATTAGACATGTTGTTGGCCAATTACAAAGGGCGGGTGCAAGAAAAAGGCGAATTTCTTAGGCCATGAAGTAATAGAACATGGACTAAATCCACAAAAGAAAAAGGTGGAGGCCATACAGAAATTGAAAGGTCCTAGAAGTGTGAAAGGTTTAAAAAGTTTATTAGGAATGACGGGATATAACAGGAAATTTATTTAAAATGATGCTGAAATTACTCAACCATTAACTAAACTATTGAAGCTGAATACGCCCTGGAAATGGGAAAAGGAGCAATCTGAGGCAGTTGCTAAATTAAAGGAATGTCTCATAAAGTCACCATGTTTCGCATACCCCATAAAAAGCAGAGATTTCTTTATAGAAATAGGTTTCTATGAACATTTTATGTCAGCAGTGTTATCTCAAAAACATGATTTGAATCACAAAACCATTACTCATGCAAGTAAGGCATTTTCTCAAGTTGAAATTAAATTCAGTGAATGTGAAAAGGCCCTTTTGACCACTGTGTGGGCGTTACAGCATTTCCGCCCCATTTTTCAGGGAGAAAAGGTAATCATTGAGACAAGTCATCAACCATTGCAGTTTTTAAAGAGTAAAGGGATTAGGTCAGGCAACTTAGCACAGTCCAGAATTACTTCATGGACACTGGTATTGCAAGGCTTTCTTGTAGAAGTGAGGTATGGCCAAAATAAAAAGAGCCCAGTTGCTTAAGGATTGGCAGATCTACATGACTGTGCAGCTGAACCTTTATCAAACAAAGTAGAGGTAGAATCTAGCTTGCAGGAGTTTGAACAATCACCACACAAAGCTTTTGATGAAAAGACATGCAAATATTTGCCAACTGTATATGTTGATGGTTGTGCTTTTCACATTGAAAATGACAGTGATAAAAAATTGGTTACAGGAATAGGAAATGTCTGGTTGAAATGTGAAGAGATCCCCAGTATAGGGATGACAATTTGGGCTCGGAGTAGTCAGGTAGCGGAATTGGCAGCCATTTATAAAGCAATTAGTACTGCAGTTGATAATAAATTCAGTGACATTTTCCTGGTGACGGATTCTGATTATGCATGAAATAGCTTTGTGGAATATTTGCCTGGCTGGAAAGCAAGAGGCATTATTACGTACAATAAAAAGCCCCTCAAACATGGAAAAATGATACATGCCATAGACAAATTAGTGTCAGAGAATGATTTAACGATATACTGGAGGAAAATTCGTGGACATTTAAAAACTCCAGGAGAAGATAAGGAGGGAAATGATAAAGCAGACCACTTAGCCAAAATTGGGGCTGTGATGGGGAAATTGCTACCCATTGAACATTAAATTGGTGAAATACAGATAGATGCAGTTACGCGCTCTCAGGCTCCAAAAGATGTATAACAACCAGTAGTGCAATAGAGTTATGATACACCAGATAAGATCTGATTAGGCACAAAAAGATGATCCAAAATTGGGGATCTATTATATGCAACCCCATCCTTGGAGTAATGTCAGTCAGGTTTTAGACCGCAACACGGAACCGAAACTGCACTGATTGACCTGAAAGCACAAATAGACACCTTGCGATACAATGGCAACACAGCACTACTTCTACTGCTCGACCTCTCAGCAGGGTTTGACCTAGTGGATCATAAGACTATTTGCCACCACTTAGACTCGGCCACTCACTTCTCACAAGATGCCATAGGCTGGATTCAATCCTTCTTAAACAATTGAACAATGCGGGTTTTCTCACCTTCGGCAGCCACAGACCCTATTCCTATCACTTGTGGTGTGCCTCAGGGCTCATGTTTCTTGCCCACTCTGTACAATATCTTCACAAAGCCCCTTTTTGATGATCTAGATGACCTGGGAATCACCTCCACTAAGTATGCAGATGATACACAGTTCCACAGCCCTCAACATTCCTAAGAAAGCCCACTGACTTTAGAGGATCCAACAACTGGCTCTCCACCAAAGATAAAATCCTCCTTAAATCAGCCTCCCTAACTCATAAATGCTTACATATGGCCTCCCCCAGTACCTTACTTGCAGATTCCAGATACACTCCACTAACCGCCCTTGCAGAATATCTAATACTAACCTACTTCAAGTGCCTAGATTCAAACGCATGAAGACTGGTGGTAGTAGATTCCTGGTCAAAGCTGCCCAAAACTGGAACTCACTCCCACCCTCTCTAAGAGAAGACTTGCCCTACCCTCGCTTCCGATCTACCCTCATCCAATGGATTAAGGAGCATGACATCTGACCTCTACCACACTACCACACCACTGTCCACCACTGCGTATAACTGTATACATGTATATATCTATCTGTATCTGTATACCTGTATCTATATAATTGTATATATTGTATATAACTGCTGCTTGATGCTCTGTGCTACCTCTCGCTTACTTGTATGATTTAGGCCAGCAATTTCTATCATTATTATTTTGTATTGCAATGTACAGCAATGTAACCTAAGCTGAACAATCCTCTTTCGTTCTTCTGCGCCCTAATACCCTTGGGTCTGGTGCGCATTATAAATAAATAAACAAACAAACAAACAAACAAATCATTTAATGGACCTCGAACAAAATCCTTTAACTGAAAATGATTGTATGGGAAAAGAAGAATTGAGGGTGCTTTTAAAGAATGTAAAACAAATCAGACTACAGGATGGACTCATGATTAGGGAATCCATAACAGGACAATACAGTGGGTGGTACCCCTTTCATTCAGAGGGCTAATGCAATACACCATGTACATGATGATATAACTGCAGGACACAGAGGTTCACAAAAAACTGTAATATTATGCTTACTGGCCACATATGTCCTAAGATGTGAAGTTATATACTAGGGGGTGCCTAGTATGTGCCCAATTTAAAACCGCTCCACCAATGCATAGAGCTCCACTAATGAAAAGAGGCTTAACCCTTCCATGGTTGGATTTGCAAATAGACTATGTAGGGCCTGTAAAAAGGTCGAGCAGGGGGAACCATTACATTTTGAGCGTGGTTTGTTTGATATCAAAATGGATAGAGTGTATTCCTGCACCAGATTGTAGTGCGCAAACTGCAGCTACATTACTGGTAAATCATATATTTTCAAGATTTGGGTTACCACAAAGAATAGAATCAGTCAGAGGAAGTCATTTCACAAACGCTTTAATGAGTAAGGTGTGGCAGATACTGGGGCTGAAAAGAAAACTGCATATTGCATACAGACACGCCTCTTCTGGGAATATTGAATGTTGCAACAAGTCTGTTGTGGAGATATTAAAGAAGTTTGTAGCAGAGGCAGGTTACAGCTGGGATTTATGATTTCCCCTAGTTTTGATGGCAATCAGATCAACTCCTGCCAAAGCAACAGGTATCAGTCCTCATGAGGTGTTAACAGGACAGAAAATGGTACTAATGGTACTACCACAACATTTATTACACAGGACACATGAACAGACACTTGTAAGTGCATCTACGGTTCAAGAATATGTGGAAGAACTGAGGAAGCATTTACAACATGCATTTGCTTTTGTGCAACGAAATCTGGAAAGGGCTGCTGACAGTGCAAAATCATATTATGATAGAAAGACATCTGTGAAAGAGTATAATATAGCGGATCAGGTATTCAAATTTCATTTTGCAAAAGGTAAACAGAAAAATTCTAAATTTCTGGAGGCCTGGCAAGGGCCTTTTCAAATTGTTGATAAAGTGTCTCCAGTGGTGTACAAAATATTGAGGACAGAGGGTGAAATGGTAACAGAGCAATTTGTTCATGTTAACCAAATCAAGCCCTGACATCCCAAACATGAAGTCAGGAGACTTGAGCAAGTAGAAACAGCTTAGGTACCCTGAAGACATGGAAGGGAAGACACGGTGACTGTGTTCATAGTATCCCACATCATAAGAAGTAAATAGTTATGGTCATCATTAGAGAAATAAAGGTAGACGTTTACCATAGAAGGTAAACATTAACAAAAGAGGCTGAAGCAGATTGAAGTATTATGGTACAATGTTGAGATATGTTTTAAGGCATAATGATGTTTTGTGTATATGTTTGTTTTCTCTCTAACATGTGCTTAGTTTCATCGGAAGAAAGCAGAATGGTTTGGATTTTTTTTATGATAGAAAAGGTGAAATTGGTATTGTGCTATGTACTTAATATATCTCTTTTCAGTTTAATTTAGAACGATTAATTAACAATTTTGGTTGGAGGTCACAGGACTGGAGGACACGAGAGATGATGGAGTCATGGAGTCCACAGGATGAAGTTCAAGTAATGCCTCCGGACCAAAGTATGGAGGTGAAGACAAAGTAACCGGGATGCCAAATGAGAGGACTTGTATGGAAAACCAACCAAAAGCGCCAGAGTGAAAGAGCTTCATTGAATGAATTAAATGATGAAGAATTGATGATCAGGACATCTTGGAGGTATGATCATAAAGATAGTGGACATCATTAATAGAACAATGGCAATTGAAACCTAATTCTGCAGTCTTGTTGGTGAAGAATATTATCCTATGCGACTATAAGTATGGACGATGGAGTCCCACAAATGTATTATTTTATTTAATTATTTTAACTAATTTTGTTAATTCTTTGTTTTATTTACTTGTTTTATTTTTTGTTCTTATATTATTGACTTCAAATATTGATTTCACAATTGTAAAAAGACAATTGAATATATGGACACTTCAGTTGGAAAGAAACGTGTACAATATTTTATAAGAACGTATGGACCCATTTGAGATTAATTTTGCTTTTATGGTGATTGAGCAGTGGTATATTAGGAAAAATGTAAATGTTCATTTTATGGAGTTGCTATGATGAAAAGAAAAAAGAGAAGCACAATTTGGATTTGAGTATTGCCAAATTGTCGGAAAAAAAGGGGGTATTTCGTAATATACATAGCGCTTTATAAGAATATATAGCACTTCACTAAATGTGATTGCATTTTTTATTGTTGTTGCCAGCAATAATATGGCACACAGATATAGTTATTTTATGTTGCCAGTATAACATGTGAATATGTTGCTGGTGGCATGCAAGGTACAGAATTCATAGCACAGCAAAAGCCCAATGTGAAACTGCAGAGAATAAAGTGCACCATTTTTTTCTCTTCTTGAATACCTCATACATAGAAGACTACATTATTTATATAACTGACTAACTTTAATTAACATTTACTAAACACTAACTCTAACTTCCTTAACATTATAATGTAGTCTCATATTCAAAATGAGGTGAAAATACATATTTTGGAATTTGTTTTTAAATGAGCACTGGCATTTTTTTCTTTTCTCTTTCTGTGTTAGTGCAGAAAGCAGAGAGGAAGGCAACAGGAAACCAAAGAGATACAGTAATTATATTCTGAAGCTCTCGTTGTTGGAACATGAGGGTGGTAACAGAACACATTTTCTGCTAATATGATTGTAGGAAAGTGTCTGCAGACACATTATTTAGACAAGATAAGGAGGGCCCGAGTTCAGCTAATGGGAAAACTTACAGAGAAAAGTCAGTTTGTGTTGACTGGGCTCTGAAGACAGAAGTGCATGGTGTCACTGAGCGCTGGCTTGAGAGATTCTCTCCATGCTTCCCAGACACCCAAAGATTACAGGAGCAGTTTGTTGACTGGGCCTGTCTTTCTGAGACGAGCGAAGCAAGGTCGTGTGGGAGAAATTCAAACAAATACTTCTGGTAAGCACATAAGTTAAGTGAGGTCGCTGTGTGCAGTGATATGGATGACTGAATCATAATGCCATGTAGGCAGGATAGCAAAGGAAATCCCTTAATTTTACTTTGTCATCGCCAAAATGTTAAAACTCTTGTTTTAAAAGGCTTGCTTGCTCTGTTTCTTTTTCTCTTGTATTACAGATGATGGTGAAATGTTTATGGTGAGAACTGATAATTGTGAATTGTATTTATGTATAATATAATGAGAATATAAAAACAAATGGTTTAGTGTCCATTTTTTTGCATCTGTGTGTGCATTGGTCAATTTGCCCATGCAGATAGATTAACAACCCAGAATAAGCTGGTCATACTCAGTGATAAAACAGGTTTGTGTGTGTGTGTTCTCCTTGCATGTTGTTTGGAGGGAATCTTATATAATATAAAGATTGCTGGAGGTCCATGAGCCAGTAATGCCCAAGGGCGAATAGATCACTGGTGTAGATAAGGCAGTGATATGAGTCCACAAAGTGTAGGTGGCGCTCTATATACAATTGTTGTATTTTCATCATATGCATAGGTCCAACGCTCTCTATAGAACGCTGGGAGGTAATCTAATAGAAAGGAAGGTTTTGTTTTCTGATGGGGTCATAATATAGGGAAGAAAACTATGCTCACCACTAAATACTGCAAACAAAATATCACCACTAAATACTACAAACAACATATCACCACTAAATACTGCAAATAAAATATATTGCAAGATTACCCAATATAATATAACAAGGTATGCCCACTAGAATGATATGAGATCAAACCCAATCTAAATGCAAGGATAATTTACCACCAAACTACCGCTCATATTTTGACAGTAAGAAAATACCACCAAACACCACATTTTCACAAAATATCCTACACAAAAAATAAAAAGGTGGGAGAGAGAACATCTAAGGTGGGTTGCTACTTGTGTTCCCTAATACCTTATGCTTAGGGAACCTCTAAAATATTCATAGCCACAGAAGTATAAGTGAAAAAAGCACAATGCCTGACACATCACTCACTTTGCCTGATAAGAGGACACTCCAAGGCAGAACAGCATTGATAGTGTGGATGAATAAAGCGACATCTCAAAGAGAAGACAATTATGTGCAAGATTTAAAGACAAGAGAGAAGCCAGAAACAAAGCATCAAATAATAAATAACATTTGTACTGCTTGGAATGAATGGAGCAGATATCTAGATTGAAGAAAACAAGATTCTGAAATGCAAAGATACAAATGCGAAGGAAATATGAGAATGATGGTAAAGAGGTCAACTACAAATCAAAGGAACAGTGCTTACACACAAAGGATGGATTGATGGACTGGTTGGGTGCAAAGCAACAGCATTAAACGATAGTGGGAAGCAGTTCTCGCAAATGCAGAAAACAAATGCAAAGGTCAATGGCCAAAGATTGCAATGTTGTTGACATGGGTCCACGATAAAGGAGTACCAGTGCAGACTACACCTGAAGGATGCGTCTTATGTTTCAGAAATAATGGTATGAAGAAGGTTGGAGAGAATTGCCAGTGTGGCCGATGTTTTGATGTACCAGGCATGACGGAAGGGACAAACATCCTGATGGATCATTATTGGGCTTGTGGGTCCAGAGCCTACATGAAGCTGGCCAAGGACTGGGGAGGGACGTGTTCCTTAGTGCTCATCCAGGTTCCAGCATTAGTGGTTCTTCAGAGTGTCCTGAACATTGGAGAATTTCCAAAAGCAGATGGCCATTTAAGAAGAAGATGAAGATTGCTTGAATTTCTCATTCGAACAAGGAGGGACAATTATTTCTCAGCAAACTCAATAGAAGCCTTTGATACTATCCCATATAAGCCCATGTTTTATAGCAAGACTGCCTCAATATTCACAATGATCTTTATGCCTGGCATCCAGACAATGGCCAACGCCAAATGGTTACAGATTACCAGATGGGAACTTGTGCAGACCATCAACACCACCATAAAGAGATTCAATGCTATCAGGGAAGAATTGAGGGCCATATGATTAATGGCCTTGCAGAACAGATATGTCCTTGACATGATAACAGTGATGGATGGAGGAGTTTGCACCACAATTGAGCCATCATGTTGCATGTTCACACCTTCTTACGATGACGAGAATGGGACCTTGGCAGAGGCCAAAACGTTGCTGACAAACCTGCACAACAAGTTGGAAGATGAGACAGAAGACATCACAGATGACAGATGGTTTGCATCTATTTTCTCATGGGATCCACAGTGGATTGCAAACATCTTCAAGTTTCTTGGAGCAGTATTAGTGATGTTTGGATTATGTGTGATCAGGCCAATAATTACACATTATAAGAAGACAGCTTAGAAGGCAGTAGGAATGAAGATCATAATCAATGTCAAATCAGGGTTGAGACCCAAGGAGGTGACTGATGAAGATATCAGAAAATACATAGAGGCCAGCATCGTAGCACCTGAGTGTACCAAGGTCCTGTACCCAAAGAATCAAAAGAAGTATGTGGGCCGATGGGTCTATTGTAATTCAAATGGACAGTGCAGCTACATGACCTGTAGTATGGAGGAACATGTAAAATCAGCAGGATCCCTAAAGGGAGTGATGAAAATTTGGACCCTGAAGAAGCACTTCTTCAAAAGAAGAAATCAAAATGTGGATATTAGTGAAGGTGTGGTCGATGAATCAACCCGAGGGGTGAGTGTAGAGGAGCAGCCAACTGCCCCTGCAGGAAGTCCCGCCCCCCCTACTACCTGTATGCTGGCAGCCTGAAATTGTGTCATACTTCACACCAGCAGTAAAAAAACATGGCGGAGATCCATGAAGGAATATGAAAAAGAGAGAAAGAGAAGTTGGTGACGTCACCACAAGAAACAAGTGTGATGCACAGAGAAGACTGGCTGAAGAAGAGAATGTATGAACCTTATAGAAATTCATGACAAAGTCAAGAATTGTGTAAACTTTCATGTGCGCAATGAAGATTTCACGTATGAAGAGCACTGGAAAAAATACAAATCGTTCAATAACTGTACAGATGCAGCAACGCAAGTAGATCAAGTAATCTTAAAAGCTGGCTTCACGTTGTGAATAGACTGCATGTGGAGCTGCCATTATATAGAAGCAAAACAACAGTGTCACAATTTTAGTAAGTTCAAACCATGAAAAGAAGGACTGAAAGCTGTGTCGCAGGAGATAATTAGCTGGGAACATGGAAGAATCGAGAAGGGCTGTCTGGCCTGGTTTCAAGACTGAGGGCAGCCAAGACTGATTATCTATTCTTGAAGACAGAGAACGTGAGAAGCTGAATCATCCCTTCTTAAGGTGCAAAGAACGAACACCGTGAGTGCCAAGTTTGATTAATTTAAGACAATTCAGTGCTGCAAAAATTGGCCAAACTGCAGTCTGTTGTCATGTGAGCCCCGGATGAAAATAGAGTTGGTCAAGCAGTTCCATAACTATGTGCATGTGCTCACCCTCCCTTATATTCCCAGAGAAGAGAATATATTGCAATGCCAAGTTCAAATACAATCTTCATGGCAGACACCATGGGTAATGAGAGATGTTGGGCTAACTGGGTTGGAAGGTACAGTCCAGTCCACCCCCTGACACCTGGGGTATGAGATTACATGCTGCTAGTGAGTTGAATGTTCCAGAAGGGCATGAGCATGCCAACCAATTGTAGAGGGCCATATAACAAAGGGTCGTATAGTTTTGAGAGCCAATGATGTAATGATAATGATGTGCTATTTGTATAGCGCCTTTATCCAAAGCGCTTTACAGAGCACATATTTGCATACACTATCACCCAACCGAAATTGGTACTCATTAATCGACCTCGGAAGGATGAAAGGCTGAGTTGGCCTTGCTGGGATTCGAACCTGTGACCTGCAGATCACACTCAGATCGCAGCAGCGAGCGATCAACTCGCTGAGCCATCTTACCGGTAACTGTTGAAGATGACTTGCACTAGCGGTGGGCATGAGTTGCCCACCTGATTATAGAGACCCAATCACAACCTAAGCCCTTACAGAAAGTATTCTTCAATGTTCCTCTTGAGCCAAACACAACCCCCCATAGGTTTTTCTTATTTGCCACGTAGTATGACATCACGTAAGACAAATTTTTACTATAAAAGTGTTGTTTTTTATTAAATGCTTTGATAAAATACTGTGCGACATCCGGTGATGACCGTTGTAATTCCCTGTTTTAGACAATTGATGATAAAACAGTAAAAGGACTTTGCCATCTTCCTGAGTTGGTTTGATTATTTCGTGTAAAGAGTAACTCTGCTTCCCATCCAACTGCATGAGACGCTACCCGCCAAGGGCCCTATGTTCAGGTTAATGGTTACAAACATTTTAAAGTTAGGGGGAGTGTTGTGAACAGTCACGTGAGCACCAAGCCATTTGTCTGATGTGTATTTAGAGATTCACACATACAAGCCTTTTATTACACATTTGTTTATCAAATATAATGATTTATGATTACTGTTATATTTCGGAAATGCTATGTGACTAATGCAAAGCAGACATGAACATTCATTGGTGCTATTTGTCCCTTTTCCCACTCTCATAGAGGTATTTTAAAAGAGTACAATAAGAGCGTACCAGACTGTCCAACTTGGAATGAAAACCTTTGATCAGAAAACAATTCACATGGTTATTCTATTATTGCCCCTTGTGAATTGCAACAGAGGCTGTACGAACAGAACACCTGTAACACAGGCCCAGTGGTCAGTGGACCCTCAAACCCTCAACGTCACACTGCAGTGTGCCAGTACATACAGATTGAAATTGCATTCTGGCAAGACCTTCCCTTTGATCAGGTGACCAACCGGCAAAGAGGTAAATGCCCTTGATTGTTTTCATTTTATTTATTTAATAATAAAATCATGCAGGCAATTCCATCTCAGAAAAGGTGGTCGGACAACCAGACCCCCCACCCTTCAATGAACTCCATGCTAAGAGTATAGTGTACAACTTTGCCCTGCTGCAACATCATCCTGATCTGCAGCACCTGCTCTCTAGTGGCACAGAGCAGGTTCAGAGATCACAGGTGCCCTGCTTGACAATTGCTGTGACAGTCAAGTCACTGCAATGAAGAGGTTGCATTTAAGTTTACACCTCTGTTCCAAACCCCTATAATTATGGTAAACTACCGATCTTTTGGAAGGATAATCTTAAAATGTAAGAAATATCTATGAAGACATGGTGTTTGGTATTTCACATATTTATCAAAGCAATTTCTGATTCATAGCATACAAGTGCCATCCGTGCGCGATCAGACTGCTTTGGAGACTGTGGACTTTCATTCCACTGAATGAGACAAAATGAGAGGATGCATACCTCTATTCACTCATTGGACGGAAGGTAAAGCCCTGCTTCCCAAGCCTAGGATCTCCCAGCTAGAGCCGCTCTGCAAGCCTGGCTTCCATGAGCTAAATCCATAACAAAGGCCTGAAAACACAGGTGGGCTTGAGGAAGGATTCATTCATCCTACTTTTCTGTGAGCTTTTCTCTCCTTCATGTCCCCTCCACTTCCTATGGACCACGGCACTCCAATATAACATCAGAACAAAAAGGGACCTTTTCACAAGAACAGGGATTATACTGCCTAAAGTAGGCTTGCTTTCCTCCAATTCCATGTGTCATTTTGCCTATAAAAGTGGAGTGCCCCCGCCTCTTCTTTAATTCACTTTTGAACCATGGAAGACTTAAGGAAGAATTAATGTGGACCTCTTTTGGGAGTGTTGATCTTTCTGAAACCCAAAGCTATTGAGGTGACAAAGGAGTCTTCCAAGGTAGAGGCAGGCTCAGCCTTCCTACCCACTCCCAGGGCACATTGGGGTTGACACTTACTGAGGTCCAAAGTGCAAAACTCAGATTACAAACTTTTCTACTGGGAAAGCAGAGACTGAAAAAGGCTCCCCTTGCCCCAGAGGCTCATGCAGTGCATCGGACAGCATCCTGAGAGCCAGAACACCCAGGACCCTTCCTGCTTTCATTGCCCCAAATGATCAGACTGTGTGCAAATCGTGTTTGGTGCACTCGAACCTAAGAGACCCACTGGTGCTTCTTTTGACACTCACTCAAACTGCTAACCTCCACTGATATGCGTCTATTGAACCAGCTCACTGGCTCTTATGCCTCACCCTTGCACTTAAACATATATATCAAACAATCACATAAACTACTTATCGCAAAACGTATCATATTCCAACTATGCAGATGACACACAACTGATTTTTTAGGTTAGCAGGTTCATACAAGGACAACATGTCTTTTATCATGGAGACATTTACAGACATTGAAAGATGGATGTCAGCAAACTGGTTGGGTCTCAATCAATCAAACACAAAAATACTCCTCACTCCAAGGTCTAATATGATCTATAAGGAGCTTCTAAAATGTGTGGTCCTAGATGATATTGGGCCTCATTCCGAGTATGGCGGTAAGGGATAGCGGCCACCGGTAACGAGACCGGTGGCGGTAATCCCTTACCGCCATACTCCGAGTTCCCTCTGCGCCCTCGCCCTTAACGCCTGCTTTGAGCAGGTGTTAAAGTCGAGGGCGCAAAGGGGCCTCCAAGGGGCCTCCAAGCCAATAACGGTGGACGTAATGAAAGGTCACTGTTATATGCATCTTCCCCATTCCCATTGAGCCCTATGGGGGCTCATTTGGGAATGGGGAAGAGCCTTGGTGAATGGGGAATTACCGCCCCGCCAACCTTGGAATGGGGCGGTGATTCCGCCATCCACCAAGGCGCTGCCGGTCCGGGTACGGCGTCAACCAAGGCGTTAATAGCGCCATTGGTTAGCGCCGTACTCGGAATGAGGCCCATTGTCTGTTAAGTGCAAGTGGTTGAACATGTAAAGTGTCTTGGGATTATTTTTCATCTTGTCTTTTGATTACCTCACATTTTAACCATCTAATGAGCATGACACACTAGTATCTGATTATCTTGAGACAGATACAACCTAAGGTATGATAGGAAAACTGTGCCACATTACCCGATACTATTGTAGGAGCAAAACTGGACTATGTCACTGTCTTTTTGCAGGATTAACAGAATAGGCCATCAGGAGATTGCATTCTTTACAAAATGCTTCAGCCAGAGTTATGACAAAGGGGAATGTTTGGACACACATGTCTCTAGATGTTAGGGAGATGTATCAATGCTATGCTTAATCCCCTCTCCTAGTGAAACCCCCAGCACTTTTTGATGGACTTCTGGACCTTTGTCTTGTTCTCCTGAATGGGGGAGCCTTTTCCCCTCATTCATTCTTTCTTTCTCTGATTAATGGAACCCTGTTCTTTGTGTTTTACTTTATTTGACGGAGTCATGCTTTTCTCCATACCCTTTTAAAGTCCTCTGTGTTTCACTTTTGCAGCACACAACACCCTATTTAAGGTGCTGCTGGGAGCAATTTTGGCTCTCCTTTTTAAATTATTTTATATTCCTACTGTTCTCAATGTTAGAGGGATACTTTTTGTCCTTCTTAGCTATTTTCATTTTATTGTAACTGTTGAGTTACCTTTCAACATATAAACAAACTGAGAATACACAAGTGAATATATTTTACAATGTGCACACATTCTTTACAATCACAATAACATTAATTTAAACACAATGTAGGTCCTGAGTGGATTAACTTTAATCAGTTCATTAAATCTAAAATCAATCATTAACAATATTTAAAAATCTGTCTTTAAGAAAGGCTAAATAAGATATAACATATGTCAAATCTTGTAAATGGGTTAGTAACAGACTAGTTTACTCATATTCTAATATATTTTTTCCAGTCAATTCTCATACAGTTTTCACTAATTCATTTTCAAGGAAAGGAGCTTAAGTTCTGTATTATTAATACTCCATGTGCCTCATTACAACCTTGGCGGAGGACCATGGTGCTATTAGCACCATGGTCCATGCCGCTAAGGTTGCAATTCCGCCATGGTGGATGGTAATTCCCCATTCACCAATGGCCCCTTCCCCATTTTTGCCCCATAGGGCATAATGGGAATGGGGAAAGGCGATAATTACGACTCCGTAAATTACGGTGCCGTAATTATCGCCAAGGTCCCTTTGCGGCATGGCTTTTAACGCCTGCAAAAAGCAGGCGTTAAACAGCCATCCCACAAAGGGAACCTTGTAATCAGGCGTTAAGGGTCGGCACCGTTTACGGCGCCGTAAACCCCATAACGCCTGAGTCGGAATGAGGCTGCATGTGTTGTTCATTCGTTTTTGCTGTTCAGTGAACTCATCTACTGACATTGGGCCTCATTAGGACCCAGGCGGACTTCGCGGTGCTAAATGCACCGCGAAGCATGGCGGAAAGCCGCCGATAGCGCCATGGGGGTTGGCGGATTTACCGCCCCATTCCGACCTCGGCGGAGCGGTAAATCCCCAATCCCCATTCTGCCCTTCCCCATTCCCATTTTTGCCCCATAGGGTATAATGGGAGTGGGGAAGGAGTTAATTACGCCACCGTAAAATACGGTGGCGTAATTAACAACGAGGTCCCGTAGCGCCATGGTTTTCTCCGGCTGGTAAAACCAGGCGGAGAAAACCTCCATGGCGCTACGGGAACTCGTAGTATGGCGGAGAGGTACGCCATGCACTACGCTGGCGTAACACCCTCTCCGCCAGGGTCCTAATGAGGCCCATTATCTAGTCTGAGTTCAAAAAGTTAATTGCAGCATTGATTACAGAATTACACTCTATATTAAAAATGGTACTCCATAAGCTATCACAAGTGATAAGCGGACAATTCTGATATAACAACGGTAAGTAGTATTTTCTTTTAGGAAGTAAGGACGGACAAAAGATAAGATAATCTTTGAGTGTTTCAGGTTCTGAGATTTCTTTATAGAATCTGTACACTCTCAAATCTGAAGCTAGTTTTGTCCTTCGCCCTACCACTTTGCGTGTGTGCCAAAGATTGAATCTAAAGCGTAGATACATAGTTCTATGTGTTGAGCTTGGACATTTAATTAGATATGTTTCAGTTTCATTAAAACTCTTGATTCTAAAATCACCATCTTTAAATATCTTATACTGCATGCACTGTTGCAGAGTCAAAATCCAATCGTGAAGCAGAGCTTCCTTTTGGCGCGATCAGGATTGCCTATTAGTAGGTCTAATGTGATTCCTGCCGCTGACATGGCAGCCATATTATGCTTCTTACACAATACTATGTTATTCACTGCAGTGGAATTAAAATAAATAGCCACGATTGAGGCATTTTAAAACTTAAATTTCTTATACAAATTAAGCATCTTACATGTGCAGTTTACACTGAGAGACAACAGACCAAGTTCATGTGTTATTGTGCACATTGGCTGACTAAATGGAACAGCCAGAAGTCTTTTCCAAAATTGACCTTCTAGTTTAGTCCAAAAAGCCATATCCTTAAGCACCCTAGTCTCTGCATCAAACGTTACTATTGGACCACTATCTGTTTATAGAACTTAATTAAAGGCTCTAGGGTAAATACGTTGTTTTGTATCTTTATGAACAAAGTCCTGAAGAGGCTTTTGGCTGTTCAAACTGACGCCCCTTCACTAGTGGGCAATACGCTGCCAGCATTGTTGATTGCAGACGATGCAGTACTCCTGGCCCTAACAACAGTTGGTGTCCGCAAGCAGCTGGCGATCTTTGTGGCTTTTATTAAGAGGAACAGGCTCCCCTTGAATATTAGCAAAACCAAGACTATGGGCCTCATTACGAGTCCGGCGGTAATCGAGGCAGTAAAACCGCCTGGTTATCGCCGGACTCGTATTACCATTCCACCTCCATGACTCCCGGAATTACTGGGGCATTACAACCCCGGTGTCCCGGGAATTCCAGAGGCGGAATGGTGTTAATCCCCATTCCCACTGAGTCCTATAGGACTCAATGGGGATGGGGATCATGGAAACACCGGCACCATCTCGTGATGGTGCCAGTGTTTCCTCGTCTGCCTGCAGGTGGGCGGTGTTAAACCCGCCAGGTCAGACCTGGCGGGTTTGACGCCTCCGCCTGCAGGAGTTGTGATCGCCCGGCATGGAAACAACGGTGGCGGCGGGTTTACCGCCATCGTTGTTTCCATACCGGGCGAGTTATAATGAGGCCCTATGATTTTCAATGCCAACACCAGGAAGAAACAGAAGGCACTAACTCTCTCTTTCGAGGACGGTGCGATTGATTAAGTCCAGTCAAATGACTATCTAGGAGTGAGAGTCTTGGTGTCGTGTGGCTGGAAATAGCAGGTTGAGAAGGCCAAGTTAACACTGGCCAGCTACAGTGGGGCCCTTGCTAGATTTACTAGTGAGAATGGGAATGGGGCGGTACAGCGCTCGCTGGAGGTTTATAAAGCCCAAGCACGCCAGGCAGCATTGTATGGGGCCTTCTTTGGGGACATATGGAGATCCAGCCCCTTGTAGTGGTCGGTGAACACATTTTTAGAAAACATCCTTGTACTGTGCACTATGGCCCTGAATATTCCAGTGTTACTGGAAACTGGCCTACAAGGGTTTGAGATGATTTGAAAACTGTATCCAGTCCTTTATTGGGCCTCTTTATGGTCAAATGACCATATGTGCAAATTTAAGGAGGCAGTCTTGGATGTTCTGTCTCAACAAGGGGGCAGCTCTCTGAAGTGAGCAGCCCACGTGAAAAGTCATTTGGGTCAGCTGGGGTTGGAGGAGAATTGGTCTAAACCCTCTGTTATAACATCTGCGTCTAAGGAAGTGATCAAGAGCGCAGCAAGGGCTAAGGCACAGCGTGATATCCTGGTGAAATCCAGGGTCTCAGCGCCATTTCCCCGATACCTTGCTGTTAAGAAACAGGTCGTTTGCGAAGAGTACTTGGATCATGTCACCTCCGTGTGCTGTGTACCTAAAGCTCCACATTAGCCCTTTGCCCACAGCTGGACTCCGGAACAAATGGCATGATGCCGTTTCCGCAACATCTATTCCTTGCGGTGAGGCGGTTGACCCTTTGCTGACATTTTGCAACATTATCTACTCCTCTGCCCGGGGACTAAGATCTTGAGGAAGCGTTTTTTGAAGCGCATATTCATAAATTCCGGCTGCGGGACATTAAGCGAAGTTATGGCTAAGTGCCTGGATTCTGCAGGCACTTTGGCCGTCTTCGCTACCAGCAATTACCTGACCTGGGCAGGGAGAATTCATATGAAAAAGGCAAAGGAATTAGCTTGGCCACTTTTACTCACCCATTGATTGACTTAATGTTTTGTTGATGAAGAATGTTGTTGCTTTTTAAACTTCTTCTACCATGTAACATGATGAATTTGTTGTTGACTGTAGGTTATTTGTATGATAAGTGATTATGATGATGATGTATTTATTTATTGTCTATCACTTTTACGACTTTTTTTTGTCAAAATTAAGCGGTTGAAATGAAATGAAATGCTTGGAGAAGGTTGGCAGTAGATGAACGGAGGGCTCAAGAGGGACATTATTTAGGAAGGCAACATTGAAGGTAAGTAGGTCCCAGGCCCCAGAAAGTCTTGTAGACAATGCAGAGGGTCTTGAATTTGATCCTTGCAGCCACGGGGAGCCAGTGAAGGGATTTCAGCACCTGAGAGATCTTGGGGTTCTGTTCTGGATGAGTTGCAGAGGGCACAGGGCTAAAGCAGTGAGGTTTGAAGAAGAGGCTGGTGGCATATGGAAGACTTCTGTGCCCTCGACCTTCAATAGGGGACACGCTGCACAGGGCCCTGCAGAGCTCTTCACCCATCAGCAGCCCATTCTGGCTTTGGCGTCTTTTTGGTTTTCCTGCAGTAATTGGTGTCCTTTTCACCAGTGCCTCTTCTGCCTGCTCCACCTCGGGTTGCTGCGTTCTCCTGCCTAGCTTTATCTCGGGTTACTGCACTCTCCTGCCCAGCTGGATCTTGCGTTGCCGCATTCTCCTGCCCAGCTGGATCGCTCTGTGCATCTCTCTGGCTTCTTGTGATATGCACCTGTGGGCCCTCAATTAGTTGCAGGTGCAAGTCCTTTGCCTGACCATAATTACTTCTGTCAATGGGACATGCCTGACCATCATATTAGTGTTCTACTGTCCTCTTTCTCGTCCCAGTACCAAAGTGGTGTGCACATATGATAGTGTGCATTACTTCTAGTTGCCTCTTCTTCGTCCAAGTATTAAATGGACAGGAATTGGGTCAATTGACGTGTGTTACAATGGGGAAGACTGGTAATAACCTAGAAAGGTAGAGGGGGGTAGAATGCATTCTGGTAAGGGAAATGGGGATACCATGCCTTATCTAAAGGCACCGGTCCTCCCCTCCCCAAGGACCCGCTACCCAGGCCATCCTCCTTCATAAATTCACCCCCAGGGTCTGGCTCTAGTACCAATGGCTTTTCCTTGGCCACCTGAGAAGAGGTTAAGGAGGGGAAAGAAGTGAGGATGCCCTCAGACTCCTCACACTTGTTGTATTATGTTTCATCACAAACAGCCGATGCATAATAAACTCTTGTTACAGGTGGGCTCACATGCAAAATAACATTTATTATTTGCCACAAAAAGAAATAAACATGTAAAAACAGCTGTCATGATTCATCATTCCTTTTGTATTCAAATCTTATCAATGTCAACTGCTTTTAAACTTCAAACCTCTTTAGCGCTCATTCACAACGCCGACCCCGGAAAAGTGATTTTCCTTCCCTAGATTGTCTTCTTTAGCCAAATTGGCATAATGACATGCAGAAATAAATTACTGGCAAATTTAGTACCCCTGTATGACAATGTAAAGCACCTTTCTCAACGATTTACCATTTTCACACAGGCTAACTCAGCTGTCCTTCAGTACCTCAAGAACAAATTAGCTCTGGCCCTTTCATGATCAGTTTAAGACTTCCTTAATTAGACTATAGGAGTTACCCTAATTAATTATCCTGTTTACCTATACTAACCAAGATGTTAGTGTATGCAGCCTCTGCCTTCTTTGTAATTCACCTCCCTGGCAATCACGCTCACTTCACAGCTACCATCTTTATCCGGCAAGATGTGTTTCTGCTTCAGGGACACAGCGACCCAGTATGCTGACAGCCCTCATCTATGCAGCTCTGGTCTGAACACAGCACATGGCCCTCATCATGAAAATCTGAACAGAACAACCCTAGCTGGCCAGGAACACCGACCTGACTCCATTAATTTTCTTTTTCTTTCCACCTTTTCTGTCTGTTCTCCCTTTGTGTGTGTCCCTCCTTCTTTTCTCCTCTCATCACCTTTTACGCTCTCTTTCATCTGCCTGCCTCCTACCTGTAACTCTGTATGGATTCTTTACTGTTCCCCTCCTATTCTAAGATACCACCATGATGTCATTAATGATGTTTCTGGTCAGTCACCACCCCCCTTTCAATCACCACCCCCAGTAATTTTCCAGTCTTTCTGGTCAATTCCACAATGACCCCTGCACAGCAATTTTGTCCAACACACCACCCGAGCCCGAATGAATGTGAAACAAAACTTATGTTCCTTCGTGCCTTATTCCAGCATGAACGATGAAACTGTTTTCTGCCGAGCTCATTCTGATGTCTCATTGTGCCCTGAATCCAGCATCTGACAGACATACTGCTGTTCGACTTTTCAATTTTGCATTTATTATCTAAACTAACATTGCAGTATGAATGGCCTGTGGCCTAAGCAATTGTAAACACAATCTGACCCTGTAGGATCTTTTGTGTAAATTTGGGGTTTGGTGGTATTTTCTTACCGCCAAAAGATGAACGGTACCTTGATAATACCTATCCTCGTGTTTAGATTGGGTTTGGCCTCACATCATTCTGGTGGCCATACTTTGTTACACTATATTGGAGAATTTAGTAATATGTACTATTGGCGATATTTTGTGGTAGTAAATTACTTAGTGGTGAGCATAATTTTCCTTCCCTACATTATAACCCTATCATACACAAAACCTTCCTTTCTATTAGAATACCTCCTAGTGATCTATAGAGGGTCTTGGACTTATTCACGCAAGGGAACCAACAATTTTATGTAGAGTGCCACCTACTGCCTGTGGTCCGTATCAATGATTTACTTACACCAATGATCTATGCGCACGTAGGCATCATTACTGGTTCATAGACTCCCAGTAATCCATATGGTATATTACAATCCCCCAAACAACATGCAAGGGAAACACGCGCATCCAGCTATTTATCACTGCTTGTTCTGTTTGTTATTCTATCTGCATGGGCAAATTGGCAAATGTATTACCAAAGAACAGAAATCTTCCCCATGTCCACATATGAAATTCCCAAAGCAATACAAACTCTGAACCATTTGTTTTTATATATTATATTGCAGACAATTAAAATTTTATGATACAACTCTTACCATGTACATTTCACCATCACCTGTAATAAAATAAGCAGAAAAAAAACAACAATACAGTGTAAATAAACCCTTTTTAAAAATAGGCATCACTTTTTACGATTCTAAACATGACGAATGAAAATGCAGGGTATTTTATTTTGCTTTGCTACTCTGACTGCCTGGTATTTTTAGATCAGACATTAGTCAAACAACAGCACACGATAACCTCACTTCGACTCTTGATGCTTACCAAAGATTTGCAGTTTTCTCCCCCACACGACCTTCTTTCACTCGCTTCAGAAGAACAGGCCCAGTCAGCATGGATTGTCTCTGTAATCTTGGATGTTTGAAGTGCGCAGCGAGAACATAGAGTTCTCAAGCCAGCGCTAAGTGAGACTAGGCATGTCTGTCTCAGAGCCCAGTCATCCCGAACTACTTCTCCCTCTCACAATCTTCCCCCAGCAGAGCTCTGCACCTTCCCATTTTACCTACGTAATAAATCTGCAGATACTTTGCTCCAATCAAGTTGAAAGGCAGCATCACCCTTCACTTCTGTACAATGGGCCCTTTACCTAGAGAGCAACTGTATCTAATATAATTTCCTGGTATGCAGGCTCTCTGCTTGCTGCAAACACAGAAAGAGAAGGAAGAGAAAAAAAACTCCAGTGCACATTTTGCACATAGAGATTACATTATAATGTTAATGAGTTAGCACTAGTGATTAGTAATTGTTAATTAAATCAGTCAGTTATATAAATAATGTAGTCCCCTACGCATGAGGTATTCCAAAGAGAAAAAAAAAATGGTGCACTTTTAAACTTTGCAGCTTCACATTGAGCTTTTTGCTGCATTATACATCATGTACCTTGCATGTCTCCAGCCACATACTCACATGTTATAATGACAACATAGACTGGCTATATGTGTGTGCCACATTATTACTGGCAACAAAATGCCATCACATTCAGTGAAACGCTTCACACTCCAAGGCGCTATAAAGCACTTTGTTTGCATTCAGTGAAGTGCTACACACTCCAATCCCTATAAAGTGCTATTTATTACTACAACCCCCAAAACAAATTGCTAATGTCAGTAGTAGTAAAGCTATTATTGTTAACAGCTCGTAATGTTAAAGCTGTTATCACCAACACCCTAAACTGCACTATACTGCACATCTGTTAACTTTGCTTACTGCACATCTGGTATTTTTCCCCACATCATCATGTAGACATGTGATTGATATGCTAATGGCTTGGTCCCAGCAGAATGACATTGTATGTAAATGCATTCTGATCAGAAACTAATATCACCTCTTAATCGTTGTCAGTTCTTGTCTTGAAGAGTACAACACTTATTATAATACTATGGCAGAATGCAGTGTGATCCGCCTTCAAGTCTGATGGTCAGGAGTTCACTTCTGCTAAAGCATACAATGATTACATTTATTCTACCTAGTTTTCTAGCTCTTGGAATGCAGTTTAAACGATGTAATAATGCCTGAACTTGTCTTACTATATGGGGGCTCCTTAAGTATGCATATTTCACAATAAATTGCGAGGAAGGACCCACGCCCCTCTTCTGACAATAGGAACCCTAAAAATGTCCCTTCTCTTTGTGTTATCATCAGCTTCTTAAATTGTAATAGATATTCATTTTAAGCTAATGATTTTATGATGAATTATATTTTGTCTAAATTAATTTCAAATCATCATCAGTAGAAATGATTTCATCCACATATTGGGAAAAATGTAGAATACCTTCTCATAGGCACTGCATTATGCTGGAAACTGTCTCTGGATGGTTTCAAACAATAGTGTTTTCTTTAAAAATTAACATCTAAAAGTTGTGCATTTAAAGACCCCTGGATATGATGTCTGTGTGAAAAATAATTTGCTAAATAAAAAGGAGTTTGCTATTCATGCCTCTGAATGTTAGTCAGTAGGCCAGAACTGTGCAGATTTTGAACATCCTCATTGTGAGGTGGCCCAGACCTTTTGATTGAGTATTCTACAGTCTTCAATCAAATCAGTGTGTTATCTGGTTTACACACTAGAGGTATGGCTGTAATATATGTATTTGCCTTTATATTCTGACCCTTGGCAGAGCCAGGTGTTTCTGCAGGAGGGACAGGGTTGCGTGGGTGGAATGCTCCTCAGGAAACACCGCACGGGTCAGGTCTGACCATTTCCTTACTTTTTGCAGGTATAACTAGAACTGATGATTAGGAGGGATACTTTGTTGTGCAATATGTCTGTATGTTGCAGCCTTTAGTTGGTGTTCAATTATAAATTAAAACAAAGACTATCAATTGTGTGTTTCAGCATTATTTCTTTCCTTCACTCTCCTCAAAATGCTAATTGGGACAAAAGAACAAATGTACAAGAGGCCCAAGACTAGGCTGGTCAGTTTCCTGCAGTGAAGGGGTCCTGCCAATATTTGAGAAACCGCAAGGGATATTTGACAAGATGAGCAGGTACAGTTCCCATGAAACACCAGCATGCAGTGGGGAAATGAAAAGTTAGATCTGGAAGACATGTTTAAAAAACACAGCATTCAAGCTATGGTATTGACATATGAACATCGCAAAGTTAGCTGCAATACCCACTGCATGTAATTGCATTATATGCAGTCATGTTGCTCCTGTCCCATTTCACACCCGCACAGCCTAACCTCCGCCCCACTTCTGCATTGCGCAGGTATGGCAATAATCGGGCGGCAACCAAGCTCCTTGGACATGGAGTTGGTGGTGTTTGTAAAGCAGGTCCTTCATACCTCATTCTACAAATTGCATTCAAAGCACCCAATCACGGGGGAGCCGGTCAGTATGGCATGCAGGGATAGATTTTAAAAAGTCATGTGCAAACTTAGGACCTAAATCTTAAGTGCAGCTGTTTCATCCATCGTTTGCTTGTCAAAGGTGGTGCCAGAGACAAGGAACATAATGGCATCGCCAAACCCAGGAGGGTAATGAACGTGCAGTCCAGGTTGGGGATTCGGGGGGCAATTCGGAATTCCTTTGATTAGCGAATGGAGGTGGAGACTGGCTGAGGGACATGTCCAGCGAGTACCTTTCCATTCTGTGGGCCTCATTAGGACCCAGGCGGTAAGGGGTTTACGGCGGCGTAAACAGCGCCAACCCTTACCGCCTGATTCCGAGGTCCCTTAGCGCCATGGCGGATTTAACACCTGCTTTTAGCAGGTGTTAAAATCCATGGCGCTAAGGGACCATGTTGCTAATTACGCCACCGTAATTTACGGTGGCGTAATTAACGCCTTCCCCACTCCCATTATGCCCTATGGGGCAAAAATGGGAATGGGGAAGGGTAAATAGGGATTGGGGACTTACCACCCCGCCAACCTCGGAATGGGGCGGTAAGTCCGCCAACCACCATGGTGTAAACATAGTTTACGCCATGGTGGTAAAGGTACGACCCAGGCGGTAACTTACCGCCTGGGTCGTAATGAGGCCCTGTATGTTTCTGAACATGGGCTGTGCGTGAATCACTAGCAACCCGACTCCTTTTACTTGCTCAGGTGACCTGTGGTGCACAGCACTGACTATACTCTGCAACTGATCTTGGGAAATGATGAAGTGCACAACGTGAAGTAGATCACTTTTGCACTCCGCCTCTTAGGGACATTTCCTCAGGGTACACATGAAACACACCGGCCTCTTCAGTGCAGCCTGATGTTGGCCATGTCAGCTTGGAGACAAGTCTCAAAAGAGTTGATCTAGCTTCTTGTTCCTGTCTTCTCCTGGTGATCTACCTTGAACATGTCCCAGTCCACACGTGATTGACCACGAATGACCAAATTGCAAATACCCCAAGTTTTCGAACAAAAAAATGAATGTTATAGAATAGTGAGGTCCGCTGTGACTGGACCTGGTGGCAGAGACCCTCTGTAAATTAAATATCTACAAGTGTTATAATGACACAAACCACTGATCTGCATCATTTACCTGCCTAAGTATCTGGAGCAGACACAAGAGCATCCACATCCAGTAGTGAGCGGCACACTCCTACACAGCAGTGTCATGCATCAGCCCGGTGGTGCAAAGACCTGGCTACCCTGCAGAAATTACCTCCCAAATGCCCTGCTGTATGAATATATATAATCAAATTACACGATCAAAGGTTGTCTTACCCACCTTCCCTAGCTAAAATTTGGGACCTTCCTTGGAACATGGTGATGATTTATGAACCAAATTTGCATTGTGTTTTCTTCTACCTCTTCAGCGCCATGTTCAATTTGCAAATGACCACTTCACTTCCCCGTGCACCGTGACTCTCTTCATTGCCAAAATAAACAGATACCTCAAACCTCACGGGGCGTGCAGCGTGCCCACAAACACCAGAGACTTCACAAGATGTTTGTCAATGATAATCAAGGGTATTCAAATTGGTTTCTTAATGAAATACAGCCGACGCATCATAGTACTCTACTGCACGCACAGCGCTGCACCTGCTAAGTATGACACGCAGTGTCACAGAAAATCTGAATTTAAATGCTTTTTCTCTGAGGAAGATTTAAAGGCGTTTGGACAAATAAATGTTTTCAAAAACATGGTACCACTCATAAAGAAAATATTGGTGCTACCTTAAACTTCTTCCAAATTGTGCCACGTCTTTCTTCGTGACAACTACATGTGGCTTATGTGCACAAAATGTATGGGCAATGCTGCAGGGCCTCCCAAAGCGAGGCAGGGTAACTGCTGGCATCATGATGGCAGGCCCGGGAGAGGGGCAGCTGCCATCCCCCCAAGCCTGCTCCCCTCTCCCCCCCACACACACAGAGACATGCAGTCTCTCAGCCCCACAAAGCACAGGAAGGGTGAGGTGTAAACGGTCACCTCACCCTTCCACAGGGCAATAGGGTGCTAAGCACCCAGAGAAAACCAATCAGTCAGAGGAAACTACAAAGACCTGCCCCCCTGGGGGTGCAGACAGTCGGCTTCTACCGGCCTGGTGGGCTGGGCCTCAGCCCCCACAGCTGCACATCAAAGACCCAGGGCTAGCCCTGGGTCTTATATAAGGAGCTGCTGCAGCTCACAAAAATACAAAAATACAAATTGTTTGTGGACCCTGAACGGGGACCCAAACAGTCAGGAGGTTTGCTGTGCACTCGACAAATGTGTGGTCTAACCTTGCTCTGGGGAGGGAAAGGGTCCGGCAACTCACACCCACTGTCACGAAAAGCAATAATGTAAGTTGCGTTCATATGGGTCCAGCAGTTAGTGATGGGGCTCGGCGGCTCAACTCACCTCACAGACGCGAGAGTCACAAGTTAACTCTGAATCCAATGCAAGGGCAGGGGAGCAGCCCGACAGACACGAACGGTGATGGCATGTGCAGACTGACTGACTGGCACAGAGAGCACAGGCAGGGCTTGGCACTTGGAAGCAGCATCAAAGGTGGTGCGTTGTTGTGAGCAATGCCAGAAGGGCCTGCTCACACTCTGTGACAAACTGGTTGGCGTGGAGGGGTCCGGACAGGCCACAGGACACAGTGTGGTGCAGCTCTCATTCACTCAGGCTTTCTGAGACAGTGACTTGACTCTGGCTGAGGCTGAAATATAGTAAGTGCATGTACGTGCGCGCAGGCACAGTAGGCACAAATTGGTTGGGGGGGTGTAGCTACATGGCTACCTGGTGAAACCTGTCCTGCCCTGCCCATGTGTATTCCGGTTCCAGATAGTCTGGGCAGGGCTGGGGATTCATTGGGGAAATTGAAACTGCAGTGTGTCATGTTGATTCGCACCATAGTGTGGTTTTCATTCAGCACGTGTCCTATTCTCCTGACCCTCACCCAGGCAGTCACCAGTGTCACCCCAGCACCTCCTAGCATCACCCAAAAGCTAGAGAGCCTGCCTGGATGATACCATCCGTTTTTTCAACCGTCAGGCATCATCCATCATTCCAGGCAGGCTGGCAGACTGAGACTGGCTGAGGCAAGCCAGACAGACATTCGGTGTCGCATGGGCTCACCACAGGCAGCACACTGATGGACAGTGTGTGTGGCTGTGTGCATGCGTGTGAGCAGGAGCAAAGGGGGGGCTGCACCAGGCACCAGGGTGGAGCCAGGGAGGGGCAAGCGCCACCTTGTCCGCCACCCTTGCTCTGCCACTGATTCTGACCAGGAAATTACATTGGAACAACCCATGTCAGTGTGATTATCTGATACGTAATAATGTGCACCAAACAAGTCTTTATTTCTTGAATATATATGCTAATAAATTATGGAGGAATAAATGTTCTGGGGAAGGTGGGGGTGCAGGGGAAAGTTATTTTGAATAAAGAACACGCTTTCTTATTTGGGGGCGAGAATGTTTTACACGTATGTTGCCCACTGTATCTGTTTTTGAACACTGTTTTGTAATGCCTTTTTTGCCTTTTTTGATGACCTTAAACATTTTAATACATTAAAAAAAAAAGAAAGAAATTAGGGACATATGCTAGTGATGTCAAGAAAAGAAAGCCAGTAATCAGGTGAAGTTATGTCTGCCACTGAAATACGTATCAAAAGCCCTGAAAGGCAGTAGTCTAAATAGTCCTCTTTTTGATCCACCGATATATACATACTAGTTAGAAGAAGAACACGGGGAGAGACATGTTTTGAAATGTGCTGTCTACCGCAACTCAATTCAGTGTATCACAAATATCACTGTTGGTCAAGAAGCTAACTGACAAAATAACATGTCCTCACTTAATTTCAAGACCACAGAAAAATTAAACAATGAAAACGAAAAATGCCACCAAAAAATATAGGAACTCCAATCAAGTTAAAACTGAATACATGTCCCCAATATAGTACCGCGGTGCAGCTTTACATTACCCTGGAAATTATATCATAGAGGTTGCAGGTATCCTCTGCCCCTATTGAACCCTTACGGTCCTTTAATTGAGGTAGCACATCGTACAATGGATGGTATGCAGAGTAACTCTTACACCAAATAATAAGGCTGATTCAGGAATTTGGCAGAATGTCTTGTCAGACTATTCTATTTTCAATTCTCTAAAACAGGGAGTTACAACGGACATCAACGGACGTCACACAGCATAGGCTCAATGTATTTCATTAAAAAAAATTCTTATATAGCAAAAACTCTTCATACATGACATCATACTATGTGGCAAACAAGAAAAACCTACATGGGATTGTGGTTAGCTTAAGGGGAACATCTAAGTACACCTTCTATATAGGGACGGGTTGTGATTGAGTCTCTACAGTCAAGTGGACAACTTAGCCCTACATCTCTCATGCCGTCTGCCATTCAAATTGTCTTTGAACTTGACTTTGCAAAGTACTACTGCTCCTTAGAATAGAAAGGGAGTTTGGATACTTCTTATCACAGTTCTGGTCTGTGCATCCCAACTCCTTTTTCCATCCTTGGCTCATGTGATGGGAGACCGTGAATTGGCCATTTTATAGCATTTAATTGTCTTGAATGAAGAAACTTGCCACTCATGATGGTCTCTCTTTGCAACTTAACAACGGATGCCTCAGCATCTCACGTTCACTGTTCTTCAAGGACTGATAGCCAGTTTTTGCTGCTTCAGGCCAGACAGCCTTCCTTGGTTTTCCTTCGTTCATCAGCTTATTTCTTTGCTGCAACACATGCATAGCTATCAATCCTTCTTTCTCAGTTGGTTTGAGCTTACTAAAATTGTGACACTGAACATCCAGATTGTATATAATGGTGGCACTGCCTGCAGTCTATTCACTACAAATATCCAGCCTTTAAAATGTCTTAGTCTACTTGCGTTGCTACATCTGATCACTTATAAAACGGCTTGTATTTTCTACAGTGCTCTTCACACGTGAAATGTTCAATCCACATATAAACGTTTACTCGATTCTTTACTTTGTCATCAGATTTCTATAAGGTCTATGCATCTTCTTCTTCGACCATTCTTCTCAGTGCGCGACGCTCACTTCTTGTTACGTCACCAGCTTCTCTTTTGTCTTATTTTCATATTCTTTCGGGGATCTCCTCCAGGAGATTATCAGTTCTCAGAGGATACATCAGATTAGGTTTCTTTAATGGATACTTTGCCTCACTTTACATTTGTAAACTAGGCAGTTCACTTTAAAGACTATTTGTTGGCTAATAGATGGCCAACGAAGAAATCGTCTTGGCCCAGGGACTGAGGAATATCTTGGTAAATGAATAGTGAGATGGATGGCTGCCTTTTGTGCAATTTGAAGTTGGTGAATGAGAAATTAAGGCAAGGCTATATAGAGTGCATTGGAATAGTCCAACCGGATGTTGACTAAGAGGCCTAGCAACAGGACATGGTCAGATTTAGGAAGAATGGAGTGAAGTAATAAACAAAGACAGAAGAAAGTCGATTTAACCACCTAATGTATACGTTTGGACAGTTTTAATTCGGGGTCCCAGGTGGTTCCCATATCTTTTACCAATCTGGAATAGGATGTAGGAAGAGCAAATACAGTAGGTGGTACCAGTGGCAGACTGGGTCCTTTAACAAGTGTTTAGGGTCTAAGAGCATGATTTTAGTTTTTGATGGATTTGACCAGCCATATTTTAATTTCTTTGAAGCTGAGCTGGAGTTGGTCAAATGTGTCTTGGGGACTAGATACCTTAAGGAATAATTGGGTATCGTCAGTATTTGAGCTATAGATGTCACATTCAGAATAAGGAACACCAAAGTCAAGATATGAATATTTTTTAAAAAACATAGCGGTTATGGAGGAGTCCTGATGCACTCCACAAGTGCCAGGTGAGGCGGTACAGGTGAACGGCCACAGTTTGAGAATCGGAGTTTGGTTAGAGAGGTGGCGTTGAATTTAACATAACCAATAGGGATACATTCCACTAGCCAGAATAGTTAAGCCAATCATCAAAGAGACAAGAGCTGCCTCTGTGTCTTGTCTGGGTCAAAACCAGATTTAAACCGGTACATTTGGTTGCTCTCAACACAATCTATCAGTCGCTCTCTGTTGCTCTCCTATGTTCTCCTCTCCTTCTTCACACGGGAGCTGAGGTCTCTCTGTTAGTTTCCTGGCCCCTTCGCTTGCTTCTTCCCCTTTCGTCTCATTTCCCTCTCCTTCTTGTTTCCTCATCTTCCTTTGTTACATTTCCTCTTTTTTACCTCTTTCTGTGATCTTTATTAAACCAGACCTTGTGTTGTTTTCTCGAGCACTCTTCCCCTTGTCTCTTTCCCATTGGCGCTTCTTTCGCATTGTTCTCTCTCTGTGGCCAGTCTCTTTCCCATCTTCCCCTGACCCTTATTTATGCCATTTCTTCTCCTTTGCTCAGCCCTTGGGAGCACCACCGTTTGCTTGAGGCTTTGCTTTGCTCAGACCATGTTGCCATGACGTGCTAGGGTCGGAATTGCCCTTTTCCCTTACTCAAATTCCTTCTTGTCACTGTTGGCGTGCTCTTCTCATTTGTTGGAGCCTGCTGGTGCTCCCTGTACTGAGGGCTGCCGGTGCAAGCTCCTTGCTATTCCTGTGGTCCTTGGGCAGTGGCGGGAGTAGTGCCGGGGCGGTGAGTGCTGCATGTCGGCTGTATTAATGCCTCCCCTTTCTCTCTCTTTTTTTTTTGAGCCGGAGTGCTGTGTGGTGGAGGGATGCGGGGTGTAGCTCGGCTTCTTACTGGCTGGAGCGATGGATGTCAGCTTCAGCTGTATCTCATTGTAGTCATTGGGTGCTCTGACACAGAACAGTGGAGAGGTGTGCTAACCCTCTTACTCTTCATGCTTCAGTCTCTTGCCGCATCGCGATGGGTGGCGGAGGGCCACAGGTGCCCCGAGAACATTGTATTACAGAAGGGGGGGTCACCCTTTTATGCTGTTGTGGAGGGTGGTGTACCTGTTTTTCGTTTCCAGCAGGAGCATCTTTTCCCCCATCTTGGGACAGTGAGGTGCTATCACTGGAGCAGCGGAGTGCTGCAGTCAGATGCCACGCACTTATCAGCCTCCATGGGCCTGGCAACGGTTGTACTCGTTGACGGTATGGAGAGCAGGGTACGTTTCCTTACACGTGTCGCCAGTTGTTGTGCCCTTTATTTCAATGGGAAGAGAGGCAGCTGTGTCTTCACTCAATCTGGGCCCACACATGCAATATTAGGAACAGAGCCACTGGAACTGTTAGCTTTCTTTATTAGACTCTCTAGCTTCTGTCCCGGGATCTAGTCGCTCCTCCTCTTGCCCCCTCATCCGCTGTGCCAAGTCCTTCTTCTTTCTCCCTTTAAGGTCGTCCTTGGTTTAAGGTGGACTGACCTTGTTCACTCCACAATATGCACGTATATGAAACAGGTAGGCTATGACTGGCCTGAAGGATGCTGAGCTGACATGCGAAATGGGCCAGCTTTGTTGGCAGGGGAGTTGCTAGGCCTGGAAAAGACTCGGGGCTAAGCTGATGTCAGAACTTTTGGGACTGGGGGCTAGCTAGTCTTTTGGCTGTAGCTCCTGAGATTCTATCCGGGGCTACAACCAAAAGATCAGGGGCTATAGCCCCCTTAGCCCCCCCTAGCAACGCCCCTGTTTGTTGGCCAAGTTGGTATCTGATGATTTTTTGTGTCGCCCATCTTGTAGATGATTTTGGCCAATGTTACTGCCCCCATGTGCTTTAAAATGTAGGAATCACGAATCGCAGTGCATAAACGTGAGATACTTTTTTGAACGCCTGGGGCTATTTTCGGGTCCACAGCGACCCTGGTGTGTTTGCAGAAAGATCATTCAGGCGGGCATAGCAATGGACTGGGTGTTAGAAAGTGTCCGGAATCCATGGGGTTTCCTCACTCGATACAGTGCATATGTAAGATGGCAGTTTCTTTGTGCACATTTCAGCAATGTCTGGAAGAATGCGTTAGTGCCAGTCGTGTGAGGGATCTACAACTGTGCTTTTGTTAGACGGTGAGAATGGCCTCTTGCTGCGTGTTTCGACAAGACGACGGTCCACCCGTGATTTTCTGAAACAGGGGGAGCCGTCACCACATTTGCTACTGTCACGCCTGCGAAACAACGTCTTCAAGCGGTGCTATTGTCAGACAAAAGTGAGAAAGCCACCCTGATGTGTTGTTTGACAAAAGAACAAACCTTCTCAACACTATTTTCAGTCAAGAATAAGGTACACATTTGCTAATGTCTGGCAGGGATAATACCACCTGGTGGCAGACATAGAGAACCCCCCTTATTATTAATTGTACATATTTTATGCCGGAATTGACCCATGTGGTAAATGCGATTGCGACATGTTGTAATCACTGGAATCCAGCTGATTTCAACAGAAACTCCTGTAAGGCTGAGAAGGATGCGCGCTTTTCAAAGTGTCACGTGCAGTATTCCGTAAATCCCGCTCGCAGTCGTTTTGAAACGTTCCATACATGCTGGCCCTTGCATTTGGGTACATTACCTGAGCATACTATTACATTACATTATCTGAGCATACTGTTACTGTACCTTTTTTCTAAAATGCACAGAAAGGTCAGTTTTGACATGTGCAGTACATGGCAAAGGGTTTGGGAAGGAGCTCATCAGAGATGTCCATAATTTCACCTGGTTTGGTCTCAACTCCAGATGTACTTTTTTTAGACGAGAAGGGATATCCTACTGCATCCCTTCACTAAACAAAACAAAAAAACTTTGTTTTTCTTTTTATTCTAAGGGAGAAAGTTTAAAATTTGTATTTGAAACTTTTGCTTGGAGGTAAAAATGGGATGATTTTTGCTGAGGAATTTTCACATGAAGTGCTTGTAGTATTCCTCAATTGGTACTGCTGGCAGTCAATACCGCCCGGTGCATTATATGATTAGATGAATTAGAAATAATGCCTGTTTTTGCTGTTACTGCCATACCCATAATGGGGGTGAAAGAGGGACACTATCCCCCTGGCTGATGTAAGCCACTGACAAAATCATCAATCACTAGTGATCCCCTTTCAGCTGTAAAGAAAACCCTTAAACAGTGTTTCTGTCACAAAAATAGATTACCCCCTACCTGTCCCACTGTCAATCTACGAACACAGCTGTGCTAGGGCCAGGCATAGACAAGAATGTTATCTATCATTGCCAGTGACCAAGGTAAGACATGCACAATGCGGGCTCATTCAAAAGGATTTGCACTGGTGAAAATAGGGAGATGCCTTTGAGTACCTCTGCTTTGAACCTACCGTTAACTGGAGCAAATTGGAAGGGATTCATTTGAGCAAATCTTTGAGAAACATATTTGCCTGTAACCTTCTGAAAGGTACTCCAGGAATCTACAGATTTTCTCCAGCTGTAGGCTTTGGAAATGAGGTATACGTTTGCAGGTGCACATCAAAGATGCTGACGGGCACCTCCGTGTTCGCTCCAGTGCAAATATTTGTGAATTACGCCCTATGGAGAGACTAGCGCAAATAAAAATAATTACAGAGGTTGTGCTTTTTCCATTTGCACTAGTGTGAGAAATGTGCAGCTCAACTTATTCTAAAAGGTTACCTGCACATTTCTAAGGGGCTGTGCAACAGCGCAGATGACGCACTGCCCAGCTTCCTGCATACATATGTGTTTCTGGAGCACACTGCCAACACTCATGTATCATGTATGACAGGCTTCCCTTACCCACGTTGGTGCTGAGAGAGCATTTCACAGTTATATGCCCTGAACGGGCACATCGTTGTGAAATGTGTAAAAAAGAACAGAACATGTCTAGCTCTGTTTGTTGGATAGAAATGCAAGTGAGAGTGCAGTGGTTCAAGCCACTGCCCTTCCATGTCAAGGACAAGTAAATGAAGTATTCATGCACTGCACCTTCCCATGTGCCTGTTCCAACGCAGTGCAGGGAAATGTCATAGATGTATGTGCACTTCAAAGCATAATCCGTTTGTAAATTTGTGATGTATATTGAATAGTGGAGATCTCCTCCACATTTGTAAAAATGCTGAAAGTGGGGGGAGGGTGAAGTGAAAGGGCATCTGAATGTGTGTGTCTATGATACACACATGCAGCTTCCCTTTGTCAATTGGGATTCAACTTGTATGACTTAAGTGATGAAATGCGCTAGAGCTAGCACATCTCATGGCTTCCACCAAAGATAGTTTAGAGAATTGTCTGATAGTCTGCTAGTGGCAGTCTGCTAGTCCTGCACAAGAAAATAGTTTCTATATTTTCTATATGTCTATATATATAATCCAAAAGTCGAAACATAGCAGGTTCTGACAGTGCTAGACTCAGAGGGCCTGATTCACATACCTGATAACAAGTGAATGATGTGCTTACACAAGAAAATGGGGGGTATTCAAAAGGGTGTTGTATATGTGTACATTTACAAAGGGCATTGTGGGGTGAAATTTAGCACCTGGATGCGAGAAATAAAGAGGCCAGAGTCATTTATGCAAGCTCACTGAAGCATAAGGGTAGCACAGAAATAAGGTCAGACATCAGGCCTATTGAATCTTATCACAAAGGAAAGAAAGTAGGCCTGACTCTAAAAAGTGCAAAGATGTGCGCAATGCATTTCAGGAAGGAAAAGAAAGACATGTGGCTGACAAATCCATGGAGAGCTGCACTGATATTTCAAGAAACCTCAGTGCACAGAATCTTCTATGGAATACCAGATTGTGTCCAAGCAGCTAAAGTAAAACGGAGTTCCCTACATGTCAAATAAATAAAAGAATGTCATTTTCGGTGTTCATCATCCAAATTGATAAAATGCACAGCAAAATGCTCACCAGACTTTTGAAAGTGTGAACATGGTTTCTGCTTATAACCAGCTCATCCACATTCACAATTTCAAAGCAACACGCATGTATGTTGAAACTGTGAAAGACTTATAGGATGTTGTGTAAAGTGTGTGTGAGGTTAAAAGGCCATGCACTGCTGGTCATTTCTCCCAATATGAAACTAAACTCCAGGACCTCCCTCTGTTGCCCTGGAAATTCAGCCCTGGTTTTCTTCCTCCATCATTGCCCTTTCTTAAAAATACAAGCAGGAATACTTTGGAGATCAGAAATATGGTGGAGACCAGATAAAGTCAGGTCGGTTCTGCAGTAGAAGTGACTGCCAGGTCACAAGTTCCTAAAAAAGTGCATATGTGTGGCCATTAGTCATTGAAGGGGGTGGCAAAATATAAACAAAGACCTCTCTGCTTAAGTCACATGCCTACAAAGAGAAATTAAACTTATGAAAAAGGTGGGACCAGAGAGACAGAGGAGGTGAAACTGCAGTTGATTAAAATAGAAGAAATGCATTTATTGCATAACATGGCCAGCATACATGTCACAATGGTCATTCCAGGCTTTTATTAAAGGTGACCGTTACCCCCTGCAACCATGCTAAAACTATTTTGTTTGGGATAAACACAACTAAGGAAAATGTGATCTGGGCCTTCCCATGGTCCTGAGAGATGTGAAAGTTGGTATGCGCATGCCTGTAATAATTAACATGAATAATGTAAAATAGCATATTTTTCCATATGGTTCCTGAGTAAATGAAGAAAAACTGTATCTCTGCACACAAAGGACATGCAGACTCCAGATTTGTCTCACCTGATTCACTTTAAAATATAGTTCTAAAATATGTATTCATACATGTGACGATTTGAAAATTATAAGGGTACTTGCCATGTTGTGAGATTTCTATGTCCTAAACCGTGCCGATCCCACCAGTCAAAATGGGATGATGAAGCTCTCTCCTCCCACAGACCTCCCAAATCTCTCCCACATCCCCTTGTCCTATCAGCACACAGGTGGGAGGTGAGTCGAGAACATTAACCATTCCCTTTCATGGGAATCTTGACAAGTTAGTGATGTCATGTGCCCCATACGTAAGCCAGTTTGTATGAGAGCTGGACTTCTTCCAATAATTCCGAGAGGCAACCTGCTGTTGAAACCTTGCGAATAACATCCCAGTAGAGAGGCCTTTTTCTGCTTTGGAGACAGGAACCAGGAGGCATAGAAGCTGATTGGGACCCCTGGAGGACTCCGAGGAAATCCTTAACTGACCGCTCACTGCACCAGTGGTGCTCTGGTGTTCCCTGATGCCAAGTCCAGACCTATCCTGTAAGTAAAACTTCCTCAAAGCTATAGATTGTGTAGGGCCTATATTCTTTCGGCATTGTTTTAGTTATTTCCGCATTGAATATATGCTGTTTGTCTGTGTAGATCCCTAGCATATTTGTCAAAGTATATCAATTAATTCCCCTATTGAATTCACAGGATTTGTATTGTTGGCATTCGAAACCAACAATCTTTTCCGAGTGTGTTTTGAGCCGGTATAGTCATAAAGATTTGCCAAAATAATTAACCCCACAGCCCTGTTCCAGGGTGTAAAAACAAAATTCCCCATTGATCCCCTTCATTTTAAATTACAAGTGGGAAGCCTAGTAGTGCTGGTGCATATGCAAGGTGCAAAACAAAATTGCCCCTGTGTAGCAATTGTGCTTTGCAAAACGAATTTCCACTTGTTTTTCATTCTTTGTCACATTACAGCTGTGATTCCAACCTAAAATCGATTTTCTTATTCTTCTCTGACCAAAACCCCAAAGCCCTGCCTGTTATTATTATGTGTGGCAAAACACAGTTTTCCCATTGCTTTTCTGTCTCCCATAGTAGTTCTGTAATCAAATATCCCAAAAAACGACTTCTCCATTGTGTGCTGACTAAAATCCCAAAGCCCTGCCTGTTCTTTTTAGGTGACAAAACGAATTTCCATTGCTTTTCTTTCTTTCATATTGTTTCTGTGAGTAAGCCCCCAAATCCTATGTTCTCATTGGGTTCCCACTCCCTGGCACTGGCCTTCCATTCAGAGGAGTCAAATCAAATTGATGTTTGGAGCGTGAGGCTTGCTGGGAGAAAAGCATAACCTTGTTTGGAAACACTGTGTATGTTGAATTGTTCTTTTCTTGTATTGGTGGAGGAATTAATTGTGACAGTTTATCTCTATGTGGATGCCTTTATGGAAGTTATTTTGTTTATTATGATACGGGCATAGACTGTGCAGTACTGTCATGGTGCATGAACCCGGTCTACAGGTAACAATCTCATGGAAGTGAGTCCAAGGAATTCGGGGGCAGTTGCTGCAGTGGTTGTCTGGGAGACGTCAAAAGCGCACCAATTATAAGTCGCGGGAGGCTAACGGGCCGTATGCGATGTCATTAGTTGATCGAGGGCGTTCACAGTGAAGTCACACCGTTCCAAGTCTCTAGCAAAAGCGTCGCCTAATAAACCTCGACAGCATATACTTGGTCAGATAGCACAGTAGGCTAAACACTTGTCCCTGATATTTGTGAGCAGCCTGCCATGGCAGGTTCGAATTCTGACCAGCCTTTTGTCCTTCTGAGGTTCATAAATTGAGTAACACTCTCTGGGATAATAATGTCTTCTGTTATTTTCATCGCTCTGAGGCTTATGGGTGTATTGCGCTATATATTAAATAAAATATTAATATTAAATGTGTAGCATTGACATGGCATTGTTTTAAACAGGTGCTGGGGAATGTGCATTGCACTGAAAACTTACCTTCCGTGCGTCTAAGCATTACTTTCAGCACAGGACGATGGCAGCATCATCTGCTGCTCTCCCAAACACATCACCTTCACTTGAAGTTCCTTCTGATATGCCACATTTCTTGCAAATAGTCTCTTGTGCTGATTTATGGTAATTGGGCATCTCTTCCTAAATATCTTCTTTCTCGAGCTCTTCGCTCATCCACCTCCAACTTCCTCAGGGTTAGTTGCTTCTCCAAGCAGCAGGTTGGTGGTAGATCTCTTTCTTATATGCTGGGGCCTCTGGAACAGCCTCCCTGCCTCTCTGAAACTTGAGGAGAACCATCTACGGTTCCGGAAGCACCTCAAGACCTTCCTCTTTGCTTCTGCTTACTCTCCTCCTCTCCCCTGTTGATCTCCTGGGTGAATCTGAACTAGCACTGGTTACCTGGCTACCCTCTGATCTCGGGCCCAGGTCCTCTCCCTGCCAGTTGCACACCTGCACTGCCCCCCTGGCTTCCCTTGCACCTGGGGACTGTTTCTGTATCCATACAGCCCCTACTAGCACTTGACACCTGATGTCTGCACTTACCCTTGCACTGGCCACCAGCTGGCCGCACTTTCATTTATTGTCTTTATTTATTTATGTACTTACTGTTATCCTATGTACTGCACTGCCCCCTCCCCTTTCCCCACTGTACTTTTCCCCTTTCCCTCTCCCCTGCACTTGCGCAATTTCATTGTCACCTGCCCCCCCCTTGCCTCGTCGCACCTTGAAACACTTGTGTATAGGCACGTTATGAATGTCATATCATATCATAATGCCCAAAGTCTTAAACTCAGTCACAGTTACAGTGCTGAGGGTTCAAACTTAAAAAAATTATAGACAGTAAAGAACATAATGAAGATACAAAAAGCCTTAGTACTATTATAATGTATTTGAATAGTAGCCTTTAAACATTTCTAAAACTAAAAATTAAGGAAATAGGAAGAACAATTTATCAACGAAGTAAGGGCCATCCCTCTAGAAAAAATGTGTCAGACAACCGGGCTAAAAAAACAAATAACAAAAAAAAAAAATATTTGATCTGGCAAAACAGTTATTTCAAGTAGGACCGGCATTCAAGCATTGTCTCACATGCAAGTATAAGATGAGATAGAGGAGCTGAACGAAACGTTTACATTCACACTGTGTACACTTAGGCGGGCTCTAATGAAGCACATGGACTCATGCTTTCAGCTTGGAGCTATTACCTGGGACATTGAGTTATATGTATTGCAAGGCATGGCCACATCCGGCATGGCAGGAGCTAGCCTTCACTGTAGGTGACTTGGTCTGGAAATGAGTCTATAATTAGATATCTTCCGTTCTAAGATACCTAGTGTAAATTATACTGAATTCTGAATTGTTCTGTTTGGGTTGAAAACTCCAAAAGCCAATATGGTGGGCATGTCCTTCCTTCCTATGAGCACAAGCAGAACCCAACAGGAAGGAGGACACATCGCAACTCACCCTGTTCTCCACCTTCATGGTTGCAGGAGTGGAGGTGATTATTTGCCATTTACTTCATTTGAAGTTAGATAAGATAGAACACTGAAGGTCTTTTCTCCGTGTTGCTTATTGTGTCAGTGCAGGATCTCATTTCTTTATTATTCGGCTTGGAGTACTACCCCCGGTGTATCATCCAGAGGTGCAACGCAGTATAGTCTAAGCATCCCCCTCTCCCTGTTGCCTCCCCACCCCATACTCTCCCAATCAAACTAAACCTCTCTCTCATCCCCTACATCCCCACTTAACTGCTGGACTAAAGCTTTGAGCTCCGGTCCGTCAAAACTCTTGGTCCTGCCTCGCCATACAAATAGAAAAGGGATAGCGGTGGCCATCTTTATTTCTTTTTTTTCTCCAGAGATTGGCATTGCTTGCAGCGCAAATCTCTGGGGGAAAAAAACAAAAGCCATTCCCATCCCGGATGAACCCCAGAGTGCAAACGGCTTTCATGCCCTGGCAGAAGGCCTAGCATGGCTGATAATGGCCCACAGCCGAGCCGAGGCCCTCGCTTCGCTCAGGGCTACCATGGCTCGGGCTGGTGGGCCGTTGCCATATTAACATTTATACCATGCATTCTTCCTCCGGCTGGAATAGAACATAATTTTATGACTGCATGATATGTTCATGAAAAGAAACTGATTCCCAAAGAATCTGCCTGCTTTTAGCAGCTGCTAAAAGCAGGCAGATTCTATAGAAGCCCATTTCAAGGATGTCTGACAAGCGTTATTTGCAAGCAGCATTCACATCTTTTATAAAACAGAAACTAAAAGTAAAGAGTTAAGGTGGTAGTGTCTATTTTCCCTCTTTTACACACCATTGTGTCAATGTTTAAAATTGTATTTGGGAATCTCAACTAAATGTAAATAATAATGTTGGTGGTCCCCTGCATGCAGTTAGCACTTTGTACACAATGACCCAGTGGTAGGGCTGCTTTAAAGGAAACTTTGGGATGAGAAAAAGAGGAGTCAGCCAGAACAGCTGGTCTACCTTCACTCTAATAGTTGTTTAGAGGTGGCAACGCACATTCATTTTTGCTTCAATGAGGGCAGAAGGAGAGGACCAAGTGCCAATTAAGAGTTACATTGGGCAGATTCCGAAACCTGTGGATCCATATGTATCTAAGGAGCCCATGCAGATTATTACAGCCAAGGCGCTCTTGCAGTGGAACCGAAGGGTCAGCATTAGAGGCGAGGGTTGTGTCTGTCCCGAGTGGAAAAATGTCACTTAGACAAGGATTGTGCTTACAATCTGTACAGGAGTTGGGGAACAAGCCCACCCATCTTAGTTAAGGAAGAAGAGGTTGCATACATCTGTTTTCCTAGCTTGGCATTTCATCTAGATTTCAAGAAACTGACCGAACATATGTTCTGCTAATGTGTACAATGTGTGGGAGGACACTTGAGGCACCTGTCTAGATGCCACTGTCTGCTGCTCGGTAACAATGGAAAATAGGTTTCAATGAGGCAGGGTCTGGTGTCTGAAGTCCTACTTTGTAGCTACTGAATAATCAGGAAGTCACTAGGCTAGGTATTGGTGTAGACCCTGGGCAGGGTAAAAGGGGCACCTTCCTTACCCCAGGCAGCTGAAAGACCCCACTTGAATCACCTCCACCCCACAGACCAGCTGCAGAGGAAAGGGCAATAAACAACCACAAATAAAGATATACAGTTAACAGGAGATGGCCTACACCCTACGTTCCTACCCTACTCCAACATGTTAACACAGACACAAAATTGATTTTGTATGTTTTTAACAAAACACATTAAATAGGCAACCCTTAAAATTCTACGCCACTTATGTTCCTATCCTTTTTCTTCTCTTTGTGTGATCTCCATCTGGGAATTCTGTCTGTCAGGCCACAATCACTGAGAGGAGTCAAAGGTGGACCATTAGGAGGGTGGGAGTGATGGAAAATCCCCTATCCCCTAATTGGAACCACCCACTGTAGAGAGATGCCATAGGATGTGTGCCCGTGGTTGCACTGGGCATGACGCCTGTGCCCACAATTGACACCTGCCGCCCCCCTCCAGCATACATGACCCAGCCAATATCAGTCAAATATGGTGGGTTCAGGTCAAGGCCACCGCCTCCAGAGGACCACAACTTATACATAGATAGATAGATAGATAGATAGATAGATAGATAGATAGATAGATAGATAGATAGATAGATAGATAGATAGATAGATAAATAGAATTATTTCACAATGTCTGTGCATTGGGGCAAGGCACGCACTATTTTCGATCATATTGTGCTATCTAGGAGCAGAATATTACTTTCACCGTTGGTGAGACAGATGCTGCAGACATTTTGGCCTCACTTCCACATACTGTGGATTAATGAACCAGCATATATGATTCATCAATCAATCAATAGGCTGTGTTTTGGAAATTGCCAGAAAAACACACATTCAAAATGATCAGTTATCATGAATAGTAAATTATGATATAAAGAAAAAATGCAACAATGAAAAAAAGAGTAAAATCACGTTTGACCATACTTATTCATCAATAAATAAACATAAGGCAGACGTGTCCTACGCACATGCCTTGAGGGCGTGTGGGGGTTTAGCTCCTGTCTTAGACCCCTAACTTCCTACAAGATCCCGGCCTCCCAGCAGTGGAGTAGGGATACAGGGAAGGGGACCAACCTCTGCAAGTAGGGGCTTTCCCAGCTGGGAGGAATCCACCTGGCCTCACACGAAACTGCAGCCTCGTAAGTCAGAGTGCCGCTCCATGTGAACATCCAAGATGGCGCATGACGCTGGTGAACGTAGCGATAGTTGGGGAAAAGCACGGATGGCTCCTGAGAAGCGTGCTAGACCTGTGGTGGCCAAATATTCCTGGCCATAGTGAAATCAGACTGCTGCAATATTTCCCTGACGGCGTGGAACACTGGAGAAGTGCTGTGTGTGGTGGAACAGAGATGTCCCACCCTACACTGGTGCACAGTGCTCCGCTGTGTGTCTCCCTCCTAGTACGCAGGGATTGCGGATCACATGTTAGGATCTCGGACACAATCAGCCTGTGGCATATATTCCACTGATTGCATGGAGCACGGGAGAAGAGCCATAACCTGGAGACATAGAGCTGTCCATACCTCTCTCCCTGTGCTGGTACGTGGGGCTCTGCTGCGTGCCAAGCTCCGCTCCTGGTTGTGTATGCAGAGAGGGCAGAGCTCTAAAGGGGTTTGGACTTTGTACAGAGCCTAAAAGTGGATTGCAATATTTCGGGAGCACCTATTGCTGGAGTGAGTACCCTTTGTCTGGTGGTGAAGACTGATGTGGCACTGGCATGGTTTGGCGCTATGGTTTGGTGTGGGCTGCAGAGGGGCCTGGAGGCATGAGTCAATAATGTCCCTCCACTTGCTGCTTCTCCTGGTGCTGTGCAGTGCTCTGATCAGTGGGCTGACCTGTGCTGTTAATGGATCACACTGGGAGCTGGAATGGGGTGTTGACTGCAAGGTAAACTGCACCCCGCCCCATTTGTGAACATTGTTACAAATGCCTGCTTGGATCCCATGTGGAAGTACTAAGCAGGCCAAAATGGACAGGTACACCCAACTGACACACACTGGATCTGGAGAGGTGCCAAAGGGGCATGCACCAGAATGACAGGGTCAGCCCCTGGTTGAGAACATCATACTGGACGCAATAGCATTCTTAGATCCTCCCTGAAGTAGATGATTGGGGAGGTGAAAGTGGATGTCTCCTTCTTGTGACAAGACCTGAGCAATCTGGTGGAAAGAGTGACCACATCAGAGTCTAAATTGACAGAGGCCGCAATGCAAAAAAGATGTTGAAGATACATGTGGATGAGTTGCATAAGAGGACATGGCTGCTGGAAAAAATGGTGGAAGATGCGGATGGAAGGGCAAGAAGGAATAATAGCAGGATTTCCAGCCTTCGAGTGGTTGAAGGGAGTGACCCGATTCAATATGTGGAAATCTGTTATTCCAGGAGAAAGTGTCGGGGAAGCTGTTGCAGGGAATTACGGTGGAGAGAGCACCCAGGGCACTGATAAATAGACCCCGCCCTGGGGTCCCGCTGAGACCAGTGATGGCCAAAGTTCTCAATTATAAGGACAACAAGCATATTCTACAATACTCTGGGCAGGGAGGAAAAATCAGAAGAGGTAGCTTAGATTTGGCAATATGCTCAGACTATACATTGATGGACCAGAAGAGGCAGAAGCAGTATGACTCAATAAAGATCTGGCTCTGACAGCAGCAGCTCCAATATCTACCGATATGTTCGGCGAGGCTGCAGGCCATTCATAAGGGCAAATCCTGGTTCTTTGAGACACCTGAATTGGCGCACCAATGGCTGGCTCGGAAGGGTTACCAGCCTCACTTTGTTGCACCTGATCAGACTGCCAAGGGGTGAAGGGTGGGACGTGATGGACCAGGCTCCACAGAAGAATGGGTTGGAGCATTCTGACACTGATGATGGTTGCAGAGACAAAGTTTGGTTGTGCCAAGAGGATCTGTGAAGCAGAGATAGATATGATGCTTAAACCCTGGATATGTTTGCAGAACGTCCAAAAGCTGCTGGAAGTGTAGAAGTTTTTGGGGTCTGGGGAACGGGTGGTGTTGGGATGATTTAGATAAATAGCTGTTTAAGGTTGGGCAGTGTAATTAATTCACCTACACTGTATAGCCTGGGGTTGGCTTGGCTATCTGTCTTCCTGACCCCCGTGTGGGCTACTTGGTGGTCACACCAGAGGGTCTTCCTGATGGTAGGGAAGACAGCATATTCTCTAATAGCGGTTTGCTATTGGGAGGCAGCTTTTTCTTGTTTGGGTTGCAAGGTATCTTGCTGTCAGGGGGTTTTCCTGTGTCTAAATTATTGAAGTTGGTAAGGTGGAATGGCGTTGCTGCTACCAGATATATGGATTGCCTGGGGAGTTAACGTAGAGGTCGAAGGGGCCGGGCTAGGGTCTTTAAGTGGGGTGGGTTTAGTGATTGTAGATGATGGGGATTGAACTGAGGGTAATGATGTGGAATGTCAGGGGGCTAAATGGATACATTAAACTGAACAGAGTGTATAGCTATCTCAGACTTAAAAAGGTTTCTGTTGCCCTGCTACAGGAAACGCACCAAAATGAAGGCATCAAAGAATCAACGCAAAAGAAGTCAGAGGGAACTGATATTGGGTCCATGTACTTAACTTACTACAGTGAAGTCTCATCTGGATCACACAAGAGACCCCCTTTAAGGTAGAGAAGGTGATTAGGGCAGTGGAAGGCAGGTTGCTCATCCTCCGAAGGGTGGAGTGAAGGGAAACCATTTTGCATTATAAATGTCTATTCACCTAACTGTGACATGGCAGGGTTCAGTAAGAAGGCATTGGGATTTTGGGGGATCACTGAGATATTCCCTTGGTGTGGGGTGGAGATTATGATTGTGTATTGGATCCGGAATGGAATCGATCTACACAGGCTACACAAGTGGTCAGGATGGCCATGGTGATGCTTCAGTTGAGAGACGTCTGAAGGGAGCGCAATTCTGAGAGGCTTCTCTTTCTACTCGCCCCCACATAACATGTGCCTTTGGAGTTGCAGACCAGTTTTTAGAATGGATTTGCTTATTGTACACAGATCTGGTGCCGAGAGATAGGATGGAGCGAGTGATCTTTAAATGCTGTTTACTTGAGACAGGACAGGTACAAGACAGGACTGCCAACTCTTAACAATACTGTTTGCACTGGGCATAGAACCCATGGCGGCATACCTGAGAGTTGAGTTTCAAGACGTAGCATTAAGGATCTGGGAGGAACAAAACTTGGTCTCTTTGTACGCTGACGATATTCTCCTCTACGTCGACAACCAGTGTGTGAATTTACCCTATGTACAGGAAGTGGTGGAGAATTGTGGAAAGCTATCCCCATGGCTTTAGCCTGGGCAGACGTCTCTTTTAAGTATCTCTGGGAAGACATTCAATGTGCTGCACGTGAGACTTACTTGCATAATATGGATAGGGCTCTACATAAAATGGACCTGGTGCTGAGCTTATGGAAGTGGCTACCTCTCTCCCTGATGGGCAGAAATGCACTACTGAAGATGGTTCTGTTGCCCAATACGTTGTATCATTACACAAATGTAGCATATGAGGTAGCTAGTGACCTTTTCACACAGCTGCACAATAACGTCCAGGACTTACTAAGGGCATAATCCAATTAGAAAATAGCTTTGCAAACGTGGCATAGACTCTATGACAGAGGATGTCTGCAACCTCCAGGTTTTGAAGGATAATATTTTGTGGCACAATTGCAATTTGTGGCTCAGTGGCTAGCAGATGAAGTGAACCCCAAGATAACTATGCTGTCCTCATCAGTGAAAACACATACTATGAAGGAAATCCTATGGGTGCAGCTTCCAACTGTGGGGCACTGTTCTCTGTTGCTGAAGTTGGGAAGAGCTCTTTGGATGGGGTTTAAGGGGTATAGGCCTGAAGAATCCGTACTCGCCCTAAATCCCACTGCCACAATGCATTACATGGATAGACGCTAGCATGAGATCCAGATTAACAAAGTGGGAGGATTCGAACTTGGGTGTGTGGGGAGATCTCTTTGAGATGGGGTGGTTGCTGTCCTTCTGAGAACTGGGAGATATACACACCACGGGCCTCATTATAACCTTGGAACTCCGGTAATGAAGGGTGCCGGTACGGGACCGGCACAATTCATTATGGGACGCCCTATTACGAGGTTCCCTTTGTGGGACCCGTTAAGGACACCTGGTAAAACAAGGCGTCCTTAGCGGGTCCCGCGAGGGGAACAGGGAGGTAATAACGGGCCCTTATTAACAGCACCGTTATTAGCTCCCTCCCCATTCCCATTGAGCCCTGTGGGGGCTCAAATGGGGATGGGTTCCTTCAAGGAAGAATTACCGGGACCTCCAAAGTCGGAATGACCCGGTTATTCCTCATTGAAAGAACCCAGTACTTGGACCCGGTATGGAGGCAGCCAACGTAATGAGGCCCCCTGTCTCTGGGAAATTTTTTGACACATGTGGCCGTAACTAACCTTTCTAAGAAGCAATGGGCAATTCTACGGCACAAACCAGATAATGATGGCTCGATGGATGCTTTGTACGATGTTGCTAGCTATTCTGGGGCGGTGTCACGCTTTTATAAGACAACAATTCACAGCATGAGCAAGCTATTGGTCCATGCAGCCTGGGAGGGAGATTTACATATGATAATAGAGGACTCAACTTGGGATAGGGCGCTTATATACCCCCGGAAGTTATTGAAAAATGCTCTATTCAAGCTAACACAATATAATGTACTGCACAGAGTGCATCTGACCCCAATAATATTGACCCGAATGTTCCAGAACCATCCCTTCTGCTGTTATACAAGTGTCTCAGAGAATGCTGGTTTGCTACATGTGTTTTTGAGCTGCCCCGCGTTGCAAGTCTTTTGGGCTAGGGGGTATGATAAATTGACTGAGCTGAGGACTGGGAACTATTAGTGAACGCCTCAAGTCTGTTTATTGGGATTGTACCCTAGGAGAGGTGCAAAGGTTCTGCGACATGAGATTACATTCATAGATTTGGAGTTGGTGTTAGCTTAGCAGAGGACTGCCTTATGCTGGAAAAACAGGGCAGGCCCCAATGTTGAGAGGTGGCTGGTCGATCTCAAATGGTGGTTGCTTGCCGAAACTGTGGTTTGGATGAAAACTATGGGTTGAGGGCACAGATGAGCCGTTGATGTCTTGGAACTGTCTTATCCAATCGTTGTGCAACCCTTCGGATGATAACTCTCTGTTAAGGTAAGGGATGCAGTGCACGGGGCCGGGGGTGGGGGGTGGGGCGTGAATTGATGATAGCCTTGGAAGATACAGTCCTTTTTGGAACACCTGCTATACGCAACTCCTGAAATAGGTGGATAATATGAGGTGGAACAAGTGCAGACAATCATTTACATGGTGGAGCAGGTAGGGCGGTCTTGGGGAAGATCTAAATTGACACCGATTGAGGGAGAATGCATTATGGTGGGGCTGTGGAGCTGTGCTTATATTTGTATTGTGGTATGTTCTCCCTCTATTTGACGAAATAAACAAATAGACAAAAGATCTTAAAATTATATAAATAGACTAAACATTCGACATACTTGCAACTATCCATGTCATGTTCACTAAAACATGCACATAAAGTGCACCACTATAACTCATTGTGTGGAAAGTATATGTGCACACTTTACTGCCTTACTGCAAACCTCTCGGGGTAAGCTTAGAGTCTGCATTAGGTTTTGGGGTCTAGGGTCTGATCAGCACTGTGTGCAGGTTTGGGTCCATCTGGACCTTGACAAAGGCTTACCAAATAAACTTTTTAACCCCCGCACCCCGTTTCTCCCCCCATCCCAACCTTCGCCCAGCTACATATAGCATGCTCAGGCGTGTCTGCTTTGCGTATTCTGTCCACTGTGTAATCACTCAGGGACTGGTACACAGCATGATGATACTTACAACTCGTATTCCAAAACACAACACAACTGAGGAGGGGTAGCAACAGCAAGAGGTGTAGGTGGTCCCTGAGTGTTGTGGCTTCCCTCCAGCCTTCCCTGCGTTCTGATGCATTTGTATCGTAAAGCCGATTCTATGCTTCAAGGATTAGACTAGGGTGAAGCAAGGTCAGGTGCCCCATTGTCCCGGCTGTGTGTAAACTATTCACTACGGAGGAGGACTCGCAAAGAGTGTTGACTATATATGTCCTTGCATCCATGCTCCACTCTCACCAGCTATCACAGTGATTCTCCCATTGTCCAACCAGTCCCATTGTTCCTCTGGGCTATCAAAAAATAGTGATTTTCCGTTTTGCAGAATGTTCAAATGGGCTGTGTAGATGAGCATATATTTAAGGCCAGCGTTGCAGAGCCTCTCTTTTGTGGGGCCAAATTGGGCTCTTCGTCTGTGCACTTCAAGCGTGTAGTCCAGATAGACCGCCAATTTGGCTGATGCTCTTTGTATAGAGCCCAGGATCGTGTGAATGACAGTAATTTTCTCTCTGTCCTTACAGTTAAATGGGATAGTTCTATTGCTCCGCTCTGCACCTTTTGTGTTAATGTGAGCGAAACTATCATTAGTTATTTTTGGATCTGTCCACAATATGGCAACATTAGAAAAATGTTTCTTAGGTCACGTTTTAATACTCGCATGATTAGACATACCAACGAAGCCTTGGTTTTGTGCAGTGATGCTGCCAAAGATAGCCTTGCAATGCATTGTATGGGGAATAATTCGTTTTGAAAATGATTCTAAAATACCTGTGTTGTAAGTATAACTCTGAATCCTGCTGTGTCACGTCTGTACATGCAATCCTTTCTGAGTAGTGCTGGTGGAGCTTTTACTAAACCGGCTCGCGAGATTTTCAAATCACTTTGTAATGATTTGAAGTTCCTTGTGATTGGGACCATGACTGTTTCTATGAGGTCAAGCCAGAGCTAGAATCTTGAGTCAATTGGAAAGGGTTCGAATCAAAGCAAAGAAGAGATGTCTCCAGAGTGGAATCGATTCTACACTTTTTGAATGGCCTCAGTCCTTATCAAGCCAATATTTCTCTATTGCTGAAATTTGATTACTGTTTTTTTTTTTAAGGCAGGCTGATTCGAATCAGCTTGATCTTTTTCCAGCTATCGGACTCTATTGATTTGAACCGTATCAAATCAGGTTGATCTAGAAAGAGGAAGTGAAACCTAATAACTTACTTCCGGTTTCCTGTTTTCTATTGTTGCCTATGGGTACGTCTTGAGTCGGGCGGGTGGGGGGACAGAGGAATCAGGGGGGATGGAGAGAAGGAGCAAAAGAGAGAGAGGGTGAGAGAGAGCGAGAGAGAAATAAGGAGAGAGAGAGAGTGAGAGAAAGAGAGAGAGAGAGAGCGAGAGAGAGAGAGAGAGAGAAGAATCTACCAGACACCTGCAGCAGGGTGTTCCTGGAGGACCCACACATCAAGGGTTTTTGGTCAAAAAGTGATTCAGGGTCTTGGCAATGCCAGTATTCCACTACCACTGCCCACCAACATAAAGTCCACCAAGGAGCAGGGGAATAGGGCCCTGTTTGACCACCTCTAGCCTGCCGAGGCACCTATTCGGAAACGTATCATCTATATCGATGTAGGTGCCTCAGCATCTGCACCTACTTCTACTACTTAAAGCAACAGACAGCACGAAAGTCTTCCGACCTGAAGGGCACAGGGATCACCAGCTCCCCTGGGATTGTTCTACCTGGTCTTCAGGGACCAAGATGAGAGAAACGGGTGATGCCAAGGTGGCACACCTTAAACAATATAATGCTGCCAGGCTCACCAGTTCCCTATTGTGTTTAGTCCAAATTTGTATTCCCTGGCTTTTATCCATCCCCTGCATATACAATAAAAAAAACGAATAATACAAAATTAAAAACACCCCCAAAAATATTTGCAAACGAAAAACAACTTTTTCAACATCCCAGTTGATGCTGTGTTTTATGCTGGATTCCTCCCATCTCTAAACACTCTAATGAATGGTGTGTATTTAGTGTTAGTTATTTCAAAGGTAATCATTTTCTGACTAGGCATCCAAAGACATATTATGTCCCAGCCGGGTACATCCCATGGAGTGAAGCGGCTCTGTTAAAAACTCTTTAAGGGTCCTTCCTTGTACGAAAGACGTGCCTTAAAAGATTAAGGGTCATCCCTTGCACACGGGTCCCCTGAATGAATGACTAACGCTTTCATGAGGTGAAATACCTCATCCCCACCTTCCGTGGAGCTAACTTGTAGAGTAATGTTTGCTGTGACTGGCCTGGAGAATCCTACATCCAGGCCTGTCTGTCAAAATACAAGAGAACTGTGAGGTGGGAATGCACAGCTAATGTAAATCAGGATAATTGATGTGGAGTAGAAGCACACAAGGTGTTAGTTCACACTATTAAATAAAGAAATAATGTCAATGAATTTTATGGTGAAATTTCAGGTGCAGGCGGGCTAACGTCACAAGACCACTTGGGACAAAATATCTAAACAACCTAAACTACCTATTGCTAGGCAGTAAGCCCAAATGCACTCCTACCGAATCTTCGTTCGGGAGTTAAATGTTGACTCTTAGTTGATCATTTAATACTCTCATGTGGAAAGAGTGTTAATTGAGTCTTGACTTTAACAAATTACAAAATAGAAAATAAATAGCATCAATAAAGGGTTAACCGGGCATGTAAGATCACTTATGTAACCAATTATACAGATCTGGTACTGACTAATACTTTTTAATACTTTTTAATAGACCTCTCCAGGTCTGTTTTTTCCAAACAAATGAACAATGTACAAAAGAATTATTCAGACAATGGTGAAGCATCCAGGAATTCTCATTCCAATTAACAAACAGAGTATATCCTGGTTCGTGAAGGTACATAAATGCAACAAAAGCAGAAAGCAAGTAGCTCAAAGCCTAGCATAATTATTTACATCCTGTAAATGTTCAAAGGGACATGTATACATTTCATTAACCAATTGTAAACCAGCGATATAAATTTGACAAACAGCAATAAGTTCACTCTTGGGGTTTTGTATTGTGAAGTAGCTCCATTCAGGGAAGCCCCTTTTAATAGGTGACATAGGTAACCAACGCGTTTCGGATCGAATGATCCATCTTCAGGGTGGGGACTTCACTGTTCCTGTATGTAGTAGGGTAGTGATTGCTAAATGCGTTCTAAAAGCCTTTCCTGCGGGGAATTCAAAAGAGTAAACATTACCATTTAAGCTAATCAGTGAGGTTAACTGATGTAATTTTGAACCGAAATAAGTAGAGAGGTAATGGGTACTAACCTCAATCTGAGGCTGATAAAGTTCCAATTCAGACCCAGTCAACAGCTGTAATGCGCCGTAGGCCGGGAAGTGACAGAATACGGCCGGGACACCCTATAAGGAATAGTAACAGAGTAATGATCAGACCAAACAGTCATGAGTCATCTAGATGGTCATAACAAAGTTTTCTCAACGAGCTATGTCTAAGCTATCCACCGAGGGGATAGAAACAGATATTAAATGTATATAGGAGCGCAAGCCTGGTATCTCGCTACGAGATACATGAAGTTCAATGCATCACGCCAAGTGTAAAAAGGCAGGTGCAAAAAAGTGCAGACGCAGGTGCGCCGTCCACACGGAGTCTAAAGACCTACCTAGGTTGCAGATAAACACCGAGTGAGCTGACCGCTGTAAGCGCAGCGGCTCCACTGCGGTAGGCATTAGTTGTTGTCCCGGTAACCCCACGCATGCGCGCTGGGCCAGCCGGGAAATCCGCCATATTGGTGTGGGCCACTCGTCGCAGAGAGAGGAGCTCCATAGAGTAATAGGTAAGAGCACCTTGGAATCAATGTAACCCATGTAGCGGGGTCTCTATATTAAATATGTAGAGGAAAGCACTCAAACAGGCATTGCTTACTCTGGGATGCGAGTGGGGGCACCACCGCGAAACCAGAAGGATTCGCGGGGTGCCCCCATCTCGCATCAATATAAATGACAATTCTATGGGGGGGTATCTCAGGTGGCCGTATCTCTGTACTAAAAAGAGGTATTGAACTGGCGAGTCAAGCCAATATAGCTATGTGCATTCCTAATCTACTAATCACCAAGTGACAAAGTCATAGAGTAAATGTATCGACAAGCCCATGGTAACGAATCGAGTGGACAAAGAGGGGAATATGTGATATCACACAATCTAGATTTTAAGGACACAGGCTCTAGATGTTTGAGAACGAAAACCTAATAAGGAATAAAGAAAGTGGAAATATGAGCTCAGAGTCACAATGGCGTGGGGACAACCCTATTTACAGCTTGGGGTGAGGCATTGTAGTCCATGAAACAATCATATGTCAGTTACCCTTGCAGCTGGGCGGACATTGTGGCGATTCAGGCTAATTTATACAAAGCACATTAAATCAAATTCAACATTCATCCCCCGGGGGTGCAGTGAGTCTAGAAGATCAATCCATAGTATTTCACGTTGTGCTAATTTCCGTTGTATATCTCCCCCCCTGGTACCTGATGTCACTTGTTCTAAAATAACACATTTTAACTGCGCCACAGTGTGGCGTGCCTCTGTGAAGTGCAATGAAACAGGTGATTTGGGACTCTTGTTCCGAATATTAGACTTATGCTCAGTCCATCTTGTTTTTGCTTTCCGAGTAGTCATTCCTACATAATAGAGTCCACATGGACATTTCAGTGCATATATCACATTTTGAGCATCACAGGTACAGGAGTGTTTTAATTGTAAAGGTTTGCCAGAATGGGGGTGTGTAATGTGATTGCCCTTTATGATGTTGCCACAGTGTTGACAATTGTGGCATGGAATAGTGCCTTTGTGTTGGGTGGACGGACCCCCAACTGGGGTCTCAGCTTTCACTAGGGTCTTTCGTATAGATTTGCTATTTCTATAGGCAAACGTTGGAGGATCAGGGAAAAGATGTTGCAATTGTGGGTCCAATTGTAGCATGGGCCAGTTTTTTTTGATGGCTTTCTTAATTCTTGTGCTCTGGACCGAGTAGGTGGTAACATATACCAGTGTTTCTCGAGATTTTGTTGGTTTCGGTACTAGTAGTGAGTCCCTGTTTATCTCACGGACCTTTCCTGATACATCTGAGATCAATGTAGAGTCGTATCCTCTTGCTGTGAATTTATTTTCCAGTGTAATCACCTGACGTTCATATTCAGTGGGTTCTGAGATGTTCCTCCTATAACGTAGAAATTGACTCAGTGGCACACTGTCAATGGTTCGTTTAGGATGGAAACTTGTGGCGAGTAATAGACTATTCCTGTCGGTTGGTTTGGTGTAAATCCTGGTCTCCAGTTTAGCTCCAGCCACGTAAATTTCCACATCCAGGAAATGTATAGTTGTTGTACTTGTCTCTGTAGTAAACCTAATGCGTGAATTCATCCGATTCATCATGTCAAAGAAATTGACCAATTCGTCTTGAGGACCAGTCCATACCCCAAAGACGTCATCAATGTATCTCACGTACAGGGATAGGTGTCTCATCCATCTTGGTGATGTGAGAACATGTTCGTATTCCAGATAGTACATAAATGCATTGGCATAGCACGGTGCCATAGCTGCACCCATGCTTGTGCCTGAAATTTGGATAAAGTATCTATCCTGAAACTTAAAAAAGTTGTTGTTAAGTACCAATTTCAAGAGGGAGAGAATGAACAGCCGGTCTCCTTGACATTTGTCCGATCTCAAAATAAGCCATTCTATAGCTTCTAGGCCAGCTTCATGGGCAATATTTGTGTATAAGGACGTAACGTCCATAGTAAATAATATATCTCTCCCTTCCACAAACTGCGTGTTCTTCAACAGTTGCAGGAAGTGCATGGTGTCCTTCACATAAGTCGGCGTCTCTTGGACCAAGGGTTGAAGTATTTTGTCCAGATATTTTGCCAAAGGTTCAAGGATGCTGTACCATATACTATCCATATACCATATACTATCCACTTTTGAGAAGACCGTACTTGAAGACTTCAAGAAGATACGATTCAAAACTAAGGCTCAAGGAAACTTCACTAAAATCGAACGCCAGACATTGAAAAATCTATTAGACAATCAAACTATCATCTTCAAACCAGCAGATAAGGGAGGAGCCCTAGTCCTGATGGACAAACAGGATTACCTTGATGAAATTGAAGGCCAATTAAGAGACGAGGAAACTTACCTTGAGGTCCCTATGAACCCAACAGAAACAGTGCGAGCTCTGATTGAAAAAGTCCTGGATGAGGCCGAAGAGAATGACGTAATCTCTGAGAAAACACGCCGGTTTCTCGACAATAAACATCCCATCATGCCGGTGATGTATATCTTACCTAAAATCCATAAGAGACTGTTAAAACCTCCAGGCCGCCCCATTATAGCAGCTACTAACAGCATCCTTGAACCTTTGGCACAATATCTGGACAAAATACTTCAACCCTTGGTCCAAGAGACGCCGACTTATGTGAAGGACACCATGCACTTCCTGCAACTGTTGAAGAACACGCAGTTTGTGGAAGGGAGAGATATATTATTTACTATGGACGTTACGTCCTTATACACAAATATTGCCCATGAAGCTGGCCTAGAAGCTATAGAATGGCTTATTTTGAGATCGGACAAATGTCAAGGAGACCGGCTGTTCATTCTCTCCCTCTTGAAATTGGTACTTAACAACAACTTTTTTAAGTTTCAGGATAGATACTTTATCCAAATTTCAGGCACAAGCATGGGTGCAGCTATGGCACCGTGCTATGCCAATGCATTTATGTACTATCTGGAATACGAACATGTTCTCACATCACCAAGATGGATGAGACACCTATCCCTGTACGTGAGATACATTGATGACGTCTTTGGGGTATGGACTGGGCCTCAAGACGAATTGGTCAATTTCTTTGACATGATGAATCGGATGAATTCACGCATTATGTTTACTACAGAGACAAGTACAACAACTATACATTTCCTGGATGTGGAAATTTACGTGGCTGGAGCTAAACTGGAGACCAGGATTTACACCAAACCAACCGACAGGAATAGTCTATTACTCGCCACAAGTTTCCATCCTAAACGAACCATTGACAGTGTGCCACTGAGTCAATTTCTACGTTATAGGAGGAACATCTCAGAACCCACTGAATATGAACGTCATGTGATTACACTGGAAAATAAATTCACAGCAAGAGGATACGACTCTACATTGATCTCAGATGTATCAGGAAAGGTCCGTGAGATAAACAGGGACTCACTACTAGTACCGAAACCAACAAAATCTCGAGAAACACTGGTATATGTTACCACCTACTCGGTCCAGAGCACAAGAATTAAGAAAGCCATCAAAAAAAACTGGCCCATGCTACAATTGGACCCACAATTGCAACATCTTTTCCCTGATCCTCCAACGTTTGCCTATAGAAATAGCAAATCTATACGAAAGACCCTAGTGAAAGCTGAGATCCCAGTTGGGGGTCCGTCCACCCAACACAAAGGCACTATTCCATGCCACAATTGTCAACACTGTGGCAACATCATAAAGGGCAATCACATTACACACCCCCATTCTGGCAAACCTTTACAATTAAAACACTCCTGTACCTGTGATGCTCAAAATGTGATATATGCACTGAAATGTCCATGTGGACTCTATTATGTAGGAATGACTACTCGGAAAGCAAAAACAAGATGGACTGAGCATAAGTCTAATATTCGGAACAAGAGTCCCAAATCACCTGTTTCATTGCACTTCACAGAGGCACGCCACACTGTGGCGCAGTTAAAATGTGTTATTTTAGAACAAGTGACATCAGGTACCAGGGGGGGAGATATACAACGGAAATTAGCACAACGTGAAATACTATGGATTGATCTTCTAGACTCACTGCACCCCCGGGGGATGAATGTTGAATTTGATTTAATGTGCTTTGTATAAATTAGCCTGAATCGCCACAATGTCCGCCCAGCTGCAAGGGTAACTGACATATGATTGTTTCATGGACTACAATGCCTCACCCCAAGCTGTAAATAGGGTTGTCCCCACGCCATTGTGACTCTGAGCTCATATTTCCACTTTCTTTATTCCTTATTAGGTTTTCGTTCTCAAACATCTAGAGCCTGTGTCCTTAAAATCTAGATTGTGTGATATCACATATTCCCCTCTTTGTCCACTCGATTCGTTACCATGGGCTTGTCGATACATTTACTCTATGACTTTGTCACTTGGTGATTAGTAGATTAGGAATGCACATAGCTATATTGGCTTGACTCGCCAGTTCAATACCTCTTTTTAGTACAGAGATACGGCCACCTGAGATACCCCCCCATAGAATTGTCATTTATATTGATGCGAGATGGGGGCACCCCGCGAATCCTTCTGGTTTCGCGGTGGTGCCCCCACTCGCATCCCAGAGTAAGCAATGCCTGTTTGAGTGCTTTCCTCTACATATTTAATATAGAGACCCCGCTACATGGGTTACATTGATTCCAAGGTGCTCTTACCTATTACTCTATGGAGCTCCTCTCTCTGCGACGAGTGGCCCACACCAATATGGCGGATTTCCCGGCTGGCCCAGCGCGCATGCGTGGGGTTACCGGGACAACAACTAATGCCTACCGCAGTGGAGCCGCTGCGCTTACAGCGGTCGGCTCACTCGGTGTTTATCTGCAACCTAGGTAGGTCTTTAGACTCCGTGTGGACGGCGCACCTGTGTCTGCACTTTTTTGCACCCGCCTTTTTACACTTGGCGTGATGCATTGAACTTCATGTATCTCGTAGCGAGATACCAGGCTTGCGCTCCTATATACATTTAATATCTGTTTCTATCCCCTCGGTGGATAGCTTAGACATAGCTCGTTGAGAAAACTTTGTTATGACCATCTAGATGACTCATGACTGTTTGGTCTGATCATTACTCTGTTACTATTCCTTATAGGGTGTCCCGGCCGTATTCTGTCACTTCCCGGCCTACGGCGCATTACAGCTGTTGACTGGGTCTGAATTGGAACTTTATCAGCCTCAGATTGAGGTTAGTACCCATTACCTCTCTACTTATTTCGGTTCAAAATTACATCAGTTAACCTCACTGATTAGCTTAAATGGTAATGTTTACTCTTTTGAATTCCCCGCAGGAAAGGCTTTTAGAACGCATTTAGCAATCACTACCCTACCACTACCGAAGATGGATCATTCGATCCGAAACGCGTTGGTTACCTATGTCACCTATTAAAAGGGGCTTCCCTGAATGGAGCTACTTCACAATACAAAACCCCAAGAGTGAACTTATTGCTGTTTGTCAAATTTATATCGCTGGTTTACAATTGGTTAATGAAATGTATACATGTCCCTTTGAACATTTACAGGATGTAAATAATTATGCTAGGCTTTGAGCTACTTGCTTTCTGCTTTTGTTGCATTTATGTACCTTCACGAACCAGGATATACTCTGTTTGTTAATTGGAATGAGAATTCCTGGATGCTTCACCATTGTCTGAATAATTCTTTTGTACATTGTTCATTTGTTTGGAAAAAACAGACCTGGAGAGGTCTATTAAAAAGTATTAAAAAGTATTAGTCAGTACCAGATCTGTATAATTGGTTACATAAGTGATCTTACATGCCCGGTTTACCCTTTATTGATGCTATTTATTTTCTATTTTGTAATTTGTTAAAGTCAAGACTCAATTAACACTCTTTCCACATGAGAGTATTAATTGATCAACTAAGAGTCAACATTTAACTCCCGAACGAAGATTCGGTAGGAGTGCATTTGGGCTTACTGCCTAGCAATAGGTAGTTTAGGCTGTCTGTCAAAATACACATGTTGGCCGTGTACAAGCACACACAGTATGAGGTGCCTCTTTCTCACTACTACATGGCAGCTAACCCGCGGTGCTAAGAAAGCGGCTCTGCCCTCTCCCTCACGAGCGGTGCCGGGGCTTTGTACAGCACCCGCCAACTTGCTCCTTCAGCTCTGGACTGCAGCACACTTTCTCAACCCCAGGTGGGGGAGAGAGAAATGCCGGCCCAGGAAGTGGACAGTCTCAGGGGACATCTCTGACAGAACAGAGGGCCTAGCCTCCCTCAGTGATGATCCGGAGATTCGTCTCCCCCTTGTATCTCCCGGTGCTCTCCCTCTCACAAGGATCCCCTTGGGCTTTATGCTCCCTGGAAACCATCCACCTGTGTCTTCCGGGAGGGGAGCTCTCATCATCTCTGAGGTGAAAACACCTCACATCAAGCCCACTCCCCCTGCTGGTGTAGCATACCATGTCTTGCCAGACAAAATCTTTGTGCGGGAAGTATGAAGCAAAGTGAAAGGGATAACGAGAAAGGGCAAGAAAAAAAGCCCACCAAACAAACGTGACACACACAGAGCCCAAACCATATTTCACACTGAAAACATTAAGTATGGGAAGGTGGTACAAGGGTGAGAGGGATAGAGGGTGGGAAGGAAACAAGCAAATGGTCAGGGGAATAGATGGGATGAGCAGAGACAGTGCAATTGGATAGGAAGGAAGATAGAATAAGATCAAGTAAAGAACTTGAGATGTGTGACAAAGGGTTAAGGAATTGATGTTAATGACAGGAGTCAATGAATGGCAGAAAGGGGAGGGATGAGTGAATATAAGGTGAAGATTGAAATCTCTAAGGCGAAAAAAATGCAGAGGAGCGGAGAATGAGGGACCAGAGTCAAGATCACCCAGCAATGAGGAACGCGGTCCAGTAGGTTGATAGAGTATAAGAAACTAAAGAGGAATGAGGAGGAGAGAAATTAGAGAAATTATATTCGAAAGAACAAAAACAGGACAATTATCAGAATTAGGAGAAAGGGTCCAACAAAGGTGTAAGAGATGTCCAACGCTGCTGTCTCTTCCATCAGTGATTATATGAGTGAACATTGTAGTAGGAGTAGACAGAAAGGCTGGGCTGATGGTATTGGAAGGGAAAATACATGTTTCACTAAGACATAAGAAGTGAAAGTTGAGCCTGATGAATAAGCCAAGAATGGCATACACATTATTGCAGATTGGGCAGGCTTTATTAAGCCTTACAGAGACAAGGGAGGGAAAGGAGGGAAATATAGAGGTGATGACAGGTTGAGGAAGAACGTGGGAAAATGGGGTCTGGTTGGCATGGCCTTGTTGAGATGCTAAAGAAGAGAGAACATGTAAGAAGTAAAGAATTGGGGCAGACACACAAAAGGAGGAGGAGAGGAAGAGGAAACAGTACCACGAGAGAAGCCCATTGAGCATGGAGGGAGGAGAGGAAGTCTGTGCGGTGATGTAGCAGGGAGGCATGATGCCATTTACACAGAAAGATTACACTGGTATGTTCTTACTGAAGGAGGGGGTATTTGCTGTAATCACCCAGTGAAGAGTTTTGGGAAATTATTACTGACTTGCTTGGGCCCCTTGAAAAGGAGGGGAAAGTGGTTTCAACCATACAGAGTGAGGGCTGAAATAAAAGGGATGTCCAAAAGGAGGGTTAGGTTGGGCAGAAGACTCAGGAGGAGCACCAGCCTGTATTAGTGCCACAGAAGGCACTGGAGCTGCCTCAGGCTTAGGTGGAGGATGTGCCGGTGGTGCAACATTGCTATAGGCCTCGAGCCACAGAAGGGGCAAGACAGACACAGATCTACCGGTCGAGATACAAGTATGGTGCAGAGACTTTACAGCCCACATCGTCCTCGGTGTGGCAGTTTTCTGAACTGCCACCAGAGATGACTGTCAAGGTTGAGTAGTATGTGGTCATGTGTGTGGGCAATGACTATGGTAAGAGGCAGAATTTGGGAAACATAAGCAAAGGGTTTTTCTGGGAGCAACAGCCATTTGGAATCAAATCTGCTGTGATATGAAGACATTTTCAGGTTGAAGAGCTTCACCCCATCACTCAGCCCACCAGTGACTGTAATGCCATGGCCCCCTCTAGCAGTGGTCACAATATGAATGCTAGCAACTCCTGAGGGATGGGTAAAATAGCACATTATCTGGCTTACCATACAAAGGAGCAGGTGACCACCATACCTGCTGAACCTGCCCAATCATTGCCGGTGGCACCAGTGTCTGTGGGCAGCAGCACCCATGTGTTTCAAAAACCACTCAAAGAATTGGTTGGAGAGAACATGCCACTGACAGCAGAAGCATCCCCATTTGGGCAGAATCCACCTGACTGGATCATGATTTCACATGCTGTTTGTGTTGGCTGATGCCTGCCAGTCAGGGGGAGCTAGAACCCATAGCAGCACGGTCTGTCATTGCGAGACATTTGCTGCAGAACCACCCTTCCCTCCTGTGGGTAGCTGTGCTGGAGCAGGAGGCAGTCATGGGGAGTAAGGGTGCTTTCATGCGAGTCTCACACGTACAAGAGTTTCTTAGCGTGTGGGGCAGCATGAGGACTTTTGGAAGGTTTGTAACCACCGTAAGATGGTAACACTTTACTGGCATATAAAATAATAGCATATTCTAATCATCAGGGAGTCAGCACAGTATAATGGTCTCTCAGTCACTAATAGAGCTATCTGTTTCCCAACCACTTGCATCATAAAATAACCCAGCTCCACTTTTTGGTAGCAGTGGTGGCTTAAAATAAGTCATACTTGTCATCTGAGCTGCTGTGTTGGCTGTCACTATATAACTTCCTGGTCTGCTACAATGTGCTCAATTATTTAAAAAAAAGCCAATTGTTCTATGGGTGGCACTGATATGCTCCTCCTGTGTTTGAAGTCAATAGCCATCGCTACACTAAATGTCTCCACAACAGCACAATTGCAGGGAGGCAGCTTAACATCTCAGTGCAACTTTCATAAGTACCACTAGGCATATGGAATTCTCCCTGCTTGAATACATTAACGGGTCATCATCCTCAGCCCTAGGTCTAGTGTCGACAAGATAGGCATCAAAGATTTGTACAAGCCATGGTCCACTGTGTGGTGTTGTTGATACGTTATCATAATTCGTGATGCCACAGCCAGTAAGAAGGATATCACACAGTATTTCCTATCCATGGGCTACTGCTTTAACTTTCATCTGGTGTATGTGATGTTGTGGCCATAGCTACTGCCAATCTGGACATTCATGTGTGCTGGCAAACATTAGGGTTCTTGAAGCATTCTTCCTTCAATTGATGTTGCAAGCACTGCTGTGATGCATCTCTGCGTGCTTTCAAAGTGCTTCCTCCTTGTGATATTGTAGCCAATGCTCTTCACCTGACACGTGGTTATTAAAGGTGGCCATGTTCAAGGAAGATACCATGTGTTTGATGTTACATTTCATGGCAATTACCAGAGGATCACCAAACAAGGTTGCAAACAGGCCCCTCACCAGCTATGCTGCCCCTTCATCATGTGCCAAGCCAGGATTTTTTGCCATATTGGAGAGGTTTAGTTCAAGCAGGTATATCTGAGGGAGAAACTCACTGACTGGTGCACTGTCATGGCAAACCCTCTAAGTTGACGCCTCAAAAGATTGTAACAGAGAGCAGTAATTGGACAGTAAGTGACACTGATTTGGTGATAAGAAAACTACATGTAGTGCTCTGTGGTAGGTTGCAATAGTCAGAGATGGCATTGCACTGCTCCCACAGCAGCTCCAACATGTGCAAAGTGCAGTTCCATGTTTTGCAGTGACAACTTTTGGCACATCTGTAGTTCGTAGAGGGCATTATTCACCAGCCAATCCCCTTTGAAATTAGTGCTGATACTCTGGGCCACTGCAACAATTTCCTCTCATGGATGAGAGTTGTTAAATAGAAATGTGATTGCCAGGTGTGGTAAATGTGCAAAGCAGGGTATGTGCATATTATTGCCAATTCTTAAAGCAGCAATGACCTTCAATCCATGGATTTCCGTTACAATGCTCAACTGCAGATTACGAGAGAGGACTCTGAATTTTAACAGTGGCTGAATTTTAAATAGGCTCTGAATGTTAGCTAGGGCTCCACATTTCAACAAGGATACACTCTTACACCAGTAGTGAGTAAGGGTGTGAATCTGGTATATGTCAGCATTGTGGATGTATAATGCACATGTCAGCTAAAAAGTGAATCTGGATTTCATACTGCACAACATGATGTTAGCATTTTTCTCCACATCACAGTTATGAACTGAATTGCTATGAATCTCCATCGCCTAACCTCTAACATATCTACTATTAACATTCAGGGCAAATCGGTCCATGAATTTTGTGTACAGGTGCAGATTGTTAAACTGAATGTGAAAGCATTTGAGCTGTACAAGGTGAACTGGAAGATTCAGAAATAAACATGGGGAATTAGAATTGTTTGTGCAGTAAATGAAATGATGCTCAAAGTAGGCCTTTTGTTCAATTTACAGAACTGGAATGCAGTGCACGGCAATGTAACACTTCACATGCGTTTTGCTGCCATTCCAAGAAGCTCGGTCTAATCACGTGCTCTGGAAATTTCAGGAGGGTGGTTGATTGAAAGGGCGGTGGTTCTGATGGAGAATGGCATCCTCGAGAAAGGCAAGCACTTTTACATTTCATGTAAGTGAAATCTGCATCCATTGGCAGTATGAGGTAGATGGTTTAAAAAGGCTTACAGGAGGGTGGTTCTCTCTCTTGGGCCCTCTCTGGGATGCATCGTCTCTGAAGGCTGCCCCTTGGTATCTCGAGCATTCACTATCCCCGTGTTGAGGTGGATCACGCGTGCTGGCAGGCAGGCTGAAGAAACACTTTGTGGACTCCTTCTATGCTCAGAGGGGAGTAAAGCAGATAAAGAATTCTCCTGTCCAGGCAGGCTAGACGGAGGACGCTTGCAGTCCAGGGGAGCACATAGTCAAGCAGTATTCTTTTTGAGCTTAGTACAATTTGAGGGGTGTGTAATTAGAAGAATGCTGTCATGAAATTAACAAGTGTGTGTGTCATTTGAGGGCACTGAGTGAGTGCATTTTAAACAGTCACAGCATAGCAGGGTGAGTTTGCATTTTAAACGTGGACAGTTTTTAATTCATATTTTCCTCCATTTATGCAACAAGCTTCAAACTAGACAGAAGCTTACACATTGTCAAGATTTGTGATAAGTTCAAGGTCAGCTTTATCAGAACTCTCACAAAAATCAAACAGAGAGGATTTGTAGCTGGTTATGAGAAAAGCTATTTCTGTGAGGGAATTTTTCACTAAGAAATCCTTAGCACGTCTATAGCGGGGAAGCAGCTCCAAATGAGTTGTATTTCTGAATGTGTAATTTTTGTGTTTGAGTCATAGATGTAAAAAGCTATGAGAGAATACTGTGCTTTATTTGCTTTGTTTTTGATATTCTGCATCATTCTAACCTTCTACAAAGAACAGAAGTGAGAAAGTGAATTTATCTCAGAGTGCTTATTACATATCCTGATATTTTGTGGTAACACAGACAACTGTGAATGACAAATGGTAAACTCATTTTACCACAGGCAGTAATTCACTTTATCACATGTGGTACAATACAAGACAAACCTGTCACTTTGAATGGGATCATTATCAGGGGCTCTGTAGGAGTGGCAGTATTTGTTTACATGGTAAATGTATTCTGAGGTACAGCCAAAAGGGCATAACTTGGTATTGTAAATACAATACAGCAAGGACTTGAAACTGTGATCTAGATTGTACCAAGTCCAGTCTTGGCTCACCATTAATAACCCCGGTTAAGAACAATCATCAGGCAAGTCCCTATAGCTATACTCACCACTATACAACAAAATACCCCAACAAGCTCACCGCAAAATACTGCAATATACCTCTGCAGGCCTCAGGTAGATTGCATCTGCCTCCTCCACCTTCTCCCATGTATCAACTTTCCTGTGGCCCTATGGCTTCTTCCCTGAAACCCTTACATGAAAAGTGTATACTGTTTCAGACAAGCAAGTCCTGCTCACCTGCTTCATTCTGAGAACCCTCCCACCTTGTAGAGAATGGAAAGTCTACTCAGTGGGAGGATAGCTCAGCGGCAACGTGTTCGCCTTGAAAGCAAGATGACACAAAGCAACACAGGTTCGATCCCTGGGTCTGTGCTTAGAAACCTCTGGATATTTAAGCGCATTATAAATATGCAACTAAGACACACAAAAAACATTTACGCGACCATTCTTGTAACAGTGCCTTGATGCCTGCGGGCTGTGTGAGCACTTTAAAAATGCAAATAAATAATGTGCAGTGACAGCTATGAAGCCAATGCTCTAACCATTGTTCCGCACATCAATACTATGAAATATTTTTGAATATTTGGACTGATGCAGCACCCACCACATTGTGGAAATAACATTGAAATACAATTTGGACACAGTCTTGAATGAGAAAAAAAACAGCAGCTGGGACTTACCAAGTGGTGAACATCTATTGCCAAAAACTGCTCAAATACAGGTTTTAAAATGAAAAGGTAGAGCACGAGGTCCATGGTGGATATAATTATAAGATTTTTAGTGAGCAGGCACTGTCAGTCATGTGGCAGGTAATATTTTGATTGCGCTGCAATACTTCCACAACACTGGCATGACATAATGGGGTGCTGCTGGTATGCATCGCTGGGGTTCTAAGAGATGTGCCTGGTGTCACAAGCAAAACCACAGCATTAGTATTTTGGGGGTAAATTGTGTGAACAGTGTGTGCATGCTGCTTGTTATTTGCTCAGCAGAAGGATGTACTTCAGGAATTTTTATTTTTTATTTTATTGCTTATAGAGCAAACCCTGCTCAACCCAACAGACCTACAAGCAGGGTGCTCGATAAACAGGAGGGTGCAAACATTGGGCTTGGCATTTTATACAGTAGTGCAGTACCGTTGGTGGAGGAAGAGAGACATTTTTATTCGTCCAGCAGGTATTGTTGTTAGAGACATGTTTTTACTGTTTTTAAGAACTGGTGGATGGTGGGCACTTTTCAAGCCTCTTCCTGGATTGAGTTCCAGGTGGTCGGGTTGTGGCAGCGGAAGGACTGCTTGTGAGTCTTCTTTTTGTGGGCTAGCTTTGACTCCAAACTTTGAATGGTTTTGTTACATTATGTTATCTTGTTTTTTTAATTTTTTATAGTGCCTACTGCCATAGTTCACGGGATGAGGGTGAGGGATATATAAGGTGCTCAGGAAGGCATGAAAAGAAAAAAGGTGAAAGAGCTATATGTACAATTTAACTGAATTTTTCTTGGGACTCGACTGTACTCTGGGGTGCCGCATTGAAAGGAGAAATAGCTTCAGAAGACGTGTTTGCTGCATCAGGGGGTATGCCTGGAATGTTTTCAATGCATGGGGAGCTGGGACATGTTGAAGCCCTGCCCAAGAACACACAGGCAGCAAAACCCTTCTATTTACTGCACTAGGCCCCAGTCAGGGTTTTATGGCATGAATCCAAATGTGCCAATTTTTGCAACAACTCCCTGAAAATCAAGCAAAAAGCCTCAATGTTGTTGGTTTCCTCATTTATTTATATCATGGTTACCAAAACCATAGGCTTGTGTGCACAGTGCTTAAGAATGGCCAGCCTGTGTATGGTTTATCCATGCTCAGACTTCAGAGACTTCTACAGTTAGGCAAGGCATGTACAAACCATGCCCAAGAAACACTGTGTACAAAGCCCCTCTAAAATCTCCCCTCAGCCCTAAATGCCTCAAACAGCCAGGTTCTTCTTCTTGGGATGGCTCCTCAAGAGCCGGAGCCAGTGATTTCCATTTAGAGAGAGGATGTTTACCGTTAATCTCCCATGTCAGCTGTGCAATACCGCCAAAGCACTTCCCACTTCCAATATGGACACATTTAACTGAAGGTGGGATTCTTGGTAGCAGAAGCCGAAGTCTGGCCATCCTTGATTTTACTGAGTTCTGCTAATGGTTATATTGGTGTGTGAGGCAGGAACCCTCTTAGGCTGAAGGTCGGTGCTTATGGGATTAATTTACATAATCCTGCCTTTGAGTAGCCTATTCACCTTGGGCTGCAGTTACTGTGTCCTGTTAATAGAGAGCATCATGCAAATTGTAGGTCAAAACAGGGTTGTATGTTCTAGTTAACAGATTATATTTCCTAATATATCCTTCTGGTTTATTTTTATTGTTTGTGTCTAGGGGCTTGTTAGCTGTTTTATGGCAGCTCCAATGGTGCTTGAAACTTGGACATTGTAAGCGAAACATTATACTAAAACCTCAACATAACATAACATGACCTATCCAGCTCATCTAAACAGAAACCAATATTATATTTCACCCCTCTCCCTAAGGCGTTAATGAGTACATACAGTAGCAAGCACAGGTTCATTCTAGTTAACATGCATTTATCTTTGGAAACAGTAAACATTGATCCCAGCTGAACAAGACATTAGACAATATGTTTCTACAGCTTAATAAATGACATGGCATGGCATAAATATGCAAAGTTTAGCATACCATATCCAAATGAATGTAGCACTTCAAAACTGAAATATGATATGGCATTTGTAACACGCCTATACACAAGTGTTTCAAGGCACGACGAGGCAAGGGAGGTGGAAAAGATGGAAGACAGAGACAGCGATCATACTAGGCCAAGTGACATTGAGAATGTGCACGTGCAGGAGAAGGGGAAAGGTGCAGGGTGGAAGAGGGAGGGGGCAGTGCAGAACATGGCATCGACAGAAAAATTAAATAGAATAAATAAAAGCAATACGTAAAAAGTGCGGCCAGCTGGTGGCAAGTGCAAGGGTAAGTGCAGACATCAGGTGACAAGTGCTGGTTGGGGACTGTAAGGATACAGAATACAGTCCCCAAGTGCAGGGGTTACTAGGGAGCCAGTACAGGGGTGCAACTGGGGGTGCAGGGGGACCTGGGACCCGAGATCAGAGGGTGGCCAGGTGACCAGTGCAGTTTCAGTTTCAGCCAGGAGTTCAGCAGGGGAGAGGAGGAGAGAAAGCAGAAGCAAAGAGGAAGGTTTCAGGGAGGCAGAGAGGCTGTTCCAGAGGGAGGCCCCAGCCAAAGAAAGTAATCTAGCACCAACTTGTTGCATTGAAAAGTGACTGACCCTAAGCAGTTGGAGGCGGATGAGCAAAGAGCTCGAGAAGGAAGATAGTTAGGAAGAGAGAGCTGAAGGAATTGAGATCCCAGGCCCCGGAAGGTCTTGTGGACATGGCAGAGGGTTTGGAACCTAATCCTCGCAGCCACTGGGACCCAGCAGTGATTTCAGTCCTGGAGCGATAGGATTTCTGGGCTTGAGGCCATGGACAAGTCTCGCAGTCCAGTTCTGGATGAGTTGCAGAAGGCAGAGAATAGAAGCAGGCAGATTTAGAAAGAGGCTGTTGCAGTAGTCTAGCCTAGAGAGAACCAGAGCTCTGGAGACAGTACGCTTCTAGGGGAAGGAGAGGAAAGGAAGAATACCTCTGAGGAGGTGCAGCTGGTACTGTGATTTCTTAGAGACATCAGAGATGTGAGGAAAGAAGGAGAGTGTGGATTTGAAGATGACCCTGGGGTTTTCAGCCTCACAGGTGGGAGCAGGAAGATGGCCAAGAGAGGCCAGCCAGAGAGTGACAGGAAAGGAGGGATCAGGTGTTCCGATGAGGAGAATCTCAGTCTTACTGGCATTGAGGCAGAGATCATTGGCGGAACACCACTCCTGGATAGCAGACAGACTGTCAGAGAGGAGAGAAGGAGAAGAAGTGGCGGGAGGGAGCCTGAAAATGAGTTGAGTGTCATCCGTATAGCACTGAAAGTTGAGGCAGAGAGCAGCAATGCAGTGGGCAAGAAGTGCCAGGTATTGGTTCAACAACTATGGAGAGAGGTTAGACCCCGGGGGAACACCACAGATAGAGATAGATATCGAGGAGAGGAGAGGAGAGACACAAGTTGGACCTGGGAGGGTCGATCAGAGAGGAAAGAGGTCAGCCAAGCCAGGGTCTGATCGGTGATACCCAGGTTATCACGGAGATGGTTGAGCAGGATGGCATGGTTGACCGTGTCAAAAGCAGAAGAGAGAGCAAGTAAGAAGAGGAAACGGGGTGTTGGAATTGAGGTTGGAGAGCAGCTCTTCACGGATGTTCAGGAGAGCAGTTTGCGTGCTTCTCGCAGCTCTTAAGCCTGACTGATGGTCGTGGAGACAAACAACAGATTCAGTGTGACGATTATGCTGGGAGATGGCCAGCTTTTCCAGGAGTTTGCCCAGGAAAGGAGTGATGGAGATTGGGTGATAGTTAGCCGGGCAGGATGGGCCAGCAGAGGGTTTTTTAAGAAAAGGGTGCACAAGTGAGTGCTTCAGGGGGGAAGGGAAGACCCCAGTGGTGAAGGAGTGGTTGCAGAAGTCAGCCAGAGCAGGGGCCAAGGATTCAATATGGTCCGTGATGGTTTTAGAGGAACAGGGGTCAACCTGTTTTGATGAGTCGTTCATAGATCAGACTTGTCTAGAAACATCATCTGGGGAGAACAGGGGAAAGGCAGAGAAGCAGGCAGGAGAGGTGGCTGAAGAAGGGCCAGAGAAGGAGCAGCGAGTAGAGGTGGGAGGGGAGAGGAAGAGAGAGAGGACAGGATGTCCTAAGATTTAGAGATGAAATGAGAAGCCAGGACCGTGCAGAGGGCCTGAGAGGGGACAGGAGAGGTAGAGACTGCAGCAGGATTGGCCAGCTCCTTGCAGATTTTCAAGAATTTGGCCGAGTTGTTAGATGCTGTGGACTTGGATGTGGGCTCTCTTCTTGGTGCGAGAGCCGGTATTTCATTTGGAGCAGGTGGCGGCCAGTTTTCCAGAGGATGTACCAGCTAAATTTCGAGATATCCCTAAAGTCCAAAGACCTAGACCTTAGAAAATCAACCTACACCTTTGAGTTGAGAGACCTGTCAATAAAATCCCTCTCAAATGACTAATCCTAAAGGAAACTGTCCCTTAAAACACATATGGTATCCCGGACATGCTCTATAATTGTTTAGTTTGACCGTATGTCACGAGGAATATATGTTTTTAGGAACCATTGAAGCTGAACTTATGCTTTTTTCTACTTTGTGAACTAAATCCGAGAATGTAAATTGAAACATGGTTATATTTTGTTTGATTCTTCTTGCACACTATATATATGTGTCACTGTGAACTTGTCGTTATTACACCACACACTTGTAACATATAACAATTTTATTTTTTCAATACACTTGGTTGCATATGGTCATTTGTCTCCAGTTTGGTACATACAGGGCCTGAATTAACAGAGGCGTGGTACAAACTGTAGAAGCAGATATAGACCTTGACCAATGCAGAGAAACGCTGCGAGTTCCTCAGTAGTCCCCTTGTCCAATACTTAGTGAAGATTCAGACAGAGACAAGGTAGGAACAATTTTATGCCCCCACTAATTTTAGGAGGCACTTTAACAATCTGTACAATGGGAAAGGGGACAACTTTTACTTTGTTGGCAGAGGATGTACCAGAAGCACGCCATTTGCTCTCAGCCACCTTGCACTTGCGTTTAAGGGTGGCGAGGTCTGAGCCATACCAGGAGTTGCACTTGACTTTGGGCTTCAAGCAGATCCTCATGACAGGGGCAAGAACATCAAGAGTGTCAGAGATAGCAGAGTTGAGCATAGAGAGGGATGTGTCAGGGTGTGAGTCAGCCAAAGTGGGATAGGGGTGAGAAAGTGGCGGCGAAAGCCTCTACTGACACACGCTTCATGGGTCGGATAACTGAGAAGGTAGATGGCAATGCTGGAGTTGGCTTGGCCTGAGGGGTGCCAAGAGTGAGCTGGGAGGAAATGAGAAAGTGAACACTCAAGGTGAGAGGAGTGGTGAGAGGGATAGAAAGGGGAACGTCAGTAGAGATCAGAACATCCAGGGTGTGTGCTACATAGTGAGTCAGGCCAGAGGGGAGAAATAGAGAGTGAGAGAGAGTCACAGAGGTCGCAAAAGAGTCCAGAGGAAGGACAGGTGGGTGTTAAAGTCTCCCAGAAGGAGGAGTTGAGTGGTCAACACCAAGAGGGAAGGGGAGAGGTCCGCCCACTCAGAGAGGAAGGAGGAGATCTGACCAGGTGGACAATAGATGGTAGCCACAGTAAGGGAATGGCCAGAAGAGAGAGAGAACCTGCAGATGAGGCATTTTAAAGAAGAGTAGGCCTGTGTAGGAATGACAGAAGCAGGAATCCACTCGGGGAAGTTCAGGGCTACACCTCCTCTGGAACTGTTGGATCTGGGCGCGGAGAGGGTCTTGTAGCCATCAGGGAGTAAAATGTCAAAGCTTGTGAAAGAGCTGGCCGCGAACCATGTTTCGGTGGGACCGAGGACATCAAAGTCAAGTTCTCAAAGGAGGTGGCAGATGTCAGAGGAGTGTTTGAGAGCTGAGAGAGATTTGAGACTATGGCAATATGGAGAAGGTTTCCGCCCTTGAAAGACTTCCGGGATGGGTGGTACAAATCAGAGGTACGCCCTGCGGAGGTGTAGAAGTAGCCCGAGGGGGGGCAGAAGAGGAAGGAGGAGAGGGCAAGGTAGCCAATGAGTAGACAGCAGGGGGCAAGGAAGGCGTGGAGGGAAGAGAGGGGACAGAAGGAGAAGAAAGGAAATTGATGAGGCTCGGGAAACATCTATCAAAGCGGAGAAGATTGGCCTGAGGGTCTTGGACCAAGACTGTGCCATTTAGGTAAACATTAATGATGACATTAGAGGAGTAAAAGGAGGCCAGGAGGGTCTCCAACCGGGTACCACCATCAATGGGAGAAGAACAGAGAGGAGAAAGCACAGAGACCATATGAAGAGTTCATAAGTCTGGCGAGGGAAAGACAAAGAGGATGTGAGTGAGGGTTTTCCTAGAGAAAGCACTGGTATGGGTGTCAGCGATAGGGAGGCAGGGGTTGGAGACCAAGATGTCCTTTTTAAACTTCTTCCTACCAGATTTAGTGAGGAGAGCAGGTTAGTCAATAGAGAAGCAGTTAGAAAAGATAGGAGAGACAGAGAGCACCATAGAGTGGGTAGGGAGAGGAGAGAGTAGGAAGGACGCAGCGAGGGGGTCGTAGGGGCAGGGAGAACACTAGGGAAGGATGCAGGGAGGTGTGCAAGCAGATGAGACAATAGACAATTGAACAAAACGACAAGGGCTCAGACAGTAGTAGAACAGTTTGCTAGGTGATCGCTTTGCAAGAAGGCAAGAACCAAAGACAGCACTACTTTCACAATGTAGTTTAACAATGGAGACAACACACCTAGATCTGAGAGTCCTGTAAAGTGGGAGAAAGGCCTAGGTTTCACAATGCAATTCAAATACTTGCGCAATGCAATTAAGTAAAAACACACCTAGTTCTAAGAGTCCTCTGAAGTGGGAGAATGGCCTAGGTGTCACAATACAATTCAAATACTTTTGCAATGCAATTAAATAAAAACACACCTAGGTCTGAGAGTCATGTAAGGTGGGAGAAAGGCCTAGGTTTTGAAATGCAATTTTAAATACTTTCACAAATGTCCCAGCCCTATTCAAGCGTGTCACATGTTAATAATCACAGTAATTAATCAAGTGTAGGTAAGGATGTTATATGGCGGGGTATCCAGGGTAGAGTGTAAGCTCTGTCCCTTACCCGGGCCACTCTTACTGTGCTTATTGCTGCTAGTAACTGGGCACAGAATATTTAATGTAACTCAGTGCAGGCATACATATATATTTGCCCTCCTTTTATGATACCTACAACATCTTTAAACTTAGTAACCAGTTATGAAAATAACACACAATAATAGCGTAAGTGCTCCATGCACAGGCGTCAGTACACTGATTTTAGGTTCCTGTCACCACGCTAACAATTTCAGCCCCTGACAAAGATCCCCATACTCACAAGGAGGGATTGAAACATGTAGGGCAACATCAGTGGGTCTAATACTATTTACTACAAGAAATAAGGATATGCATAGGACCCTACAAAACTGTTTCATGTCTTTTTCACGGGTTGTCATATATGTCATGATGTGGTGAAATGAGCAAAACTATTATCATTTCTCAATCATTTCTCAACTTACTTGATTTGCACAGATGTACAGTATTGCACAGCATTGTCTTGCAAAGCACTATTTGCACCTTATGTATTTTGGTACATGGGCTGCATAATTATAATTAATTTTAATTGATTTTTTATTGACCAGAATACATTGTATTTAACATTTACTACTGATTACTATAATGTACTAGTCTTATAGTGTTTTAAGGCACTATTATTTTTTCCTCATAAACTGTTCATTAGGGGCCACATTTAAACTGATGAAGAAAGTTTGATGTGTGTATAGCAAAACCTGCCATTGCCAAGCAAATAATGATGCAGCCCAGCAGAAAGAGTACCGCAAAGGTAGCATATCACACATAAACACCCAGAAATGCACAAACACATAAAGACAGACAGACTCTCTGCTCTGGACTCACAGTTTCTGAGTTTCAAGTCTTCTGCTGCACTTGGGATTTAACTGATTCAAAGAAGCAATTGGCTGCTCTTTTGCAGGCCACGGCTCAGGGTCTTCAAAGGCATAGAACTCCACTCCTCACACCATTACTTCACTCTGACCTTTGGGCAAATTTCCTTTCATTGAGAGGTGCAATTTCTCTGTTAATTAAGATGTGTTAACTCTATTGGCCGAAGGAAGGAACATTTGGGTCCTTTTTGGTTGAAGAGTGAAACAACTGGCAGCTTCCAATGAATGGAGTTTTTATTTAAAAATGGTATTTATTTATTTTACATTACCAAATACTAGGGGTGCGTTTCTGTACAAAGTGATTGTGATGCTGGAAATGCATCGGAGGGACAGGGCCTCCGTATCCTTGTCCTTTACTGCTTTTCATCGTGTGTTCTGTCGTATTTTCCACGCAGGAGTTCATGTGGGACTCCTGGCAGTGCAGCTCTCTTTCTTTTGGTTTGGTGAACGGACCTGTGGGATACCCTTGTGGCACCCGTGGGTGGGGGTACAACCCTGTGCCCCTAGTGTATGTTTTTGGGCACCTGTGGGTTGCCCACAGAGCAGGGTATGGGCTGGTGGCAGCTCCATGCTGAATGTGACAGGTGCGCGGCGTATCCTCCTTTTTGGGATACCCCGGCCCTGCCATTGGGATCAGTTGATTCCTGGTGGAAAACAAGATGGCCCCGGTGGCCTCTTGCTTTCTATTACCCATTACCTTGTTTTCCCAAAGTCCTGGGAAACCCTGACTCTGTCCCTTCTCCCTGACTGGCTGTTGGATGGAAGTGCCATATATGGTGTTGTTGTGAAGGCCCAGTCAGACTAGCTGGAGCCTTCCCGGTGATGTATTTTGTGGGTACCTCCTGTGGGTGGGACCTGGGTGAATAGAGTGTGTGACGAATATGCATTCTGTGTTGTGCGTGTCTAGTATCTGGTGGTTGACACAATGACTGAGACAACCCTGCTCGAAACCGGTATGAATGCAGCATGGAGTGTTGAATGGCTCGGTACTTGTCCCAATACACATAACTTGTTGTGAGTGTCTGGAGAGAAGTGAATGGCCTGAATACCTCGTGTGCTTGATTGGCTGCTTGCCTGCATGAATGCCCGTAGTCGTGATTGGATGCTTGAGTGTAACCCAGCGGAATGAATGGGAGATCAACAGTATATCTGGGGACCTCTCACTGCTAGGAATCATGTTCAGAATCTGAAGTCCACTACGACGAGTAACTGGATTAACTGACGCTTGACCTTGAAGCCCTGCTGAACGAGAAGAATTGCTGTTGCTCTACTTCACAATCTGAAAGCTGCTGTGCCCCGAAGGACTGACTCAGAGAGGACCTGGTAAGGCGCCCTCTACCCGAGCTACGAGGGACCATCATGCACAGCTGATCTTTGCCAACGCTCCCTGGTAGACAGACCTTCGACAGGCTGCCGACCCGATACAGGGACTGCTGCGGAACTCAAAGGAGAAGCACCCGGACTGTTGTCCGCCACTGTCGACGACCGCCGTCGCCGACCAGAGCCGCCGTGCTCCCGTTTGCCTAAGAACTTCAACTGATCATCGGACGCTCTCGTCTGCTTCGGCAACTGCTTGTCTCCCACTGGAGAAGGCCCGACCATCGACACGCCGAGGCGCATCCACCGGTGGGTTTCCCCTCCACCTACAGACCGCAGTGACACCGACGACACGACGCCCTTGCTGGGCCACAGTGCGTCATCATCTCTTTGCGGCCCATAACTATTGTCACTGAGGTGCCCCGCACGCCTCCTCCTTGCCAACGCTCTGTCGTCGACGAGCACCGCTAGGAGTGAAGCTGCCACTTCCCTGCCATAGTTCACCCTGTTCACCGTCGGACGTTCGATGACCCGTGACTCCTGCCTTAAAGGGAGGGAACTCAAGAAGGGCCGTCGATTCCCTGACACCGAACGCCAAGTTCCCCGACCCCTCTCGACGATCCGTGGCTCCCGCCTGAAAGGGAGGCACTCAAGAAGGATCGGTCGGCGCATCGTCGGAGAACTCTACTCCACCAGGTACATTGGGGGGGTAAAACCTTAACAGGAAGAAGTAAGACTATTGAACATTTGGACTGGGCTTGTGCTATATATCGTTATTTACAGGTTGCCCAGGTGGGGGGATCTCCACACAGAACTGTGCCTAATGGTATGGTTCAGTATTCTGCCTATTGTTTCAACCATCTTGCGTTCCTGCCTATCTCTATTGCTGGTTTACTCGTCATTGATCTGTTTGACATTTTAACCGTACAGTTGATGCACTTTAATGAGATTTGATAACATTAGTGGTACCACTCTAGACGTGTATATATTTATCATTATTGACTTCCAAGTACAAAGTGCATTATTGTGATCGTGTACATACCTTTGAATACTAATTATAGAAAGACTGTGTTTTCAGTAATACAGTGTGTGGACATTCCTTTGTGGGGGTTCGGGGACTACACTGTACTTAACAACCAGCCCGCATCACCTCCTGAGAAGCTAGGCCTTGTTTGCTCGTCCATTGCTACCGAATAGAGAATCTTGGCTGGGGTCCGCTGTGCCTCTCCTCTACCATATAGAGAGCGGAAGTACAGACACCCCCTACCAGTCTTTACACTGGTGGCAACGGTGGGATGCTTATGGTTTTAAGAATCAGTGTATAACCGTGCCACTTACAAAATATCTGCACTTTATTCTATTAAGGTTTGGGTGTGCACAAAATAACTGCATTACAAGCAATGGAGTCTATTGCAAATGGTAAATTGACTCGGATGAGCTTAGAGGCTCTCCAGAGTGCTTGCGAAGCCAGGGAGTTAGACTTTGTGGATAAGTCTAGGGCGGAGCTGATAGCTGCCCTGGTGGACTACCAGACCGATGGTGAAACTCTTGATGAGGGGGGAATGCAACCAATGAGGACTCTGCCCCTGGGGTTTCTACTGAATCTGTTTCTGGGAATGCCGCCATTCCTGCTGCCTCTGTTCCGAACCCCAGCAATACCTTGGAACTTGAGTAATTAAGGATGAAATTGGCCTTTGAATATCACAAGTTGGAAATAGATGCTGAGCTTAAGAAAGAGGAGCTGGCGCAACAAGTGGAACTCAAGAATAGGGATCTTGAACTCAAAGACAAGGACACTGAATGTCAGAGAATCCAGCTAGAGAAAGCTCGAGTGGAGTCTTCAGCGAAACCCAGTGAGAGTGTCAGGTCCACAGCCACTAAATTTATGAAGGATTTAGTTGGTGTGATTTCGGAGGGTTCTGATATCCTCCAAAGGATTGAAGCATTTGAAATGGCTTGTGCAATTCATGATGTTGACAAAAGAGATTGGGCTAAGTGTTTGCTAAGCAGAGTGCCTCAAACTGGATATGACTGTATTCTGAAGCTGAGTGTGGAAGAACGGGGTCAGTATGAGTGTATGAAATCTGCTTTGATTGCCAAGTTTGTCAAGACACCTACCCAATACCTTAAAAGGTTCAGGGATTTTAAGAAAAGAGAGAATGTGTCTTGGGTCGACTGGGTGAGTGCTGCGCACATGAATATGATGGGGTGGATTGATAGTTACAAGGTGAAAACCTTTGTTGAATTGTCCCACCTATTGTTTTTTGAGCATTTTTCTGAAGTCTGTTCACCGGAGCTGCGTCAGTATATTGCTGACCAGAACATTTTGGATCCCTTTAAGCTGGCTAGGTTGGCTGACAAGTGGGTCTCCCAAAGGGTGTCCCCTAAGGACTCCAGTGGGAAAGACAAGGACAAAGAAAAGGGGGCCTCTCAGAAAGCTGAGGAATCCCAAAAGCAGTCACAGTCGAATAAACCTAAACCCTCCTCTCCTAAGACCCAAAAATCTAGTGGGTATAAGTCATCTGTGGGTGGGAATAAGAGTAGTGGTCCACCTGCTGTAAAGCAGGCTCCCGGTGGTTCCAGTACCGTACCCCGCACTCCCGACACTTGTTGGGACTGTGGGGCTCTGGATCACAAAAGGGGTGACTCCAAGTGTAAAGGTAAGGCACTCGGAGTACAGGCTGTCAGCCTGACCTACCCTTACTCCATGTCTGAGGTGGAGGCTACGGCCCTCCCCTCCTCTACCGGGGTCACTTTTGGTGCTCCCGTAGAGATTTCCTTAGTGTCCCTTGGGGCCTGGGACCAGTACGCGGAAGTACTGGCGACTATCTCACAGAACACCCGTAGATTTTTGAGAAGTGTCCTCCTGAATGGCCAGCCTTCTACTGGTTTGAGAGACACAGGGGCAAGCATGACAGTGGTGGACAGGACCCTGCTCAAGCCAGAGGACTATGTAGATGCTCCTCTGAGAACCACCAGGTTAGCTGGTGGGCCTCCCAAATTATCGCCTGTAACCCGTGTCACACTCGTAATTGGAGACAAGACAGCAAAGCTTCCTGTCCTGGTTCAGGACAACGTCCCCGCTAACATTCTGTTAGGTAACAATCTAGTCGAGTTGGGATTGATCACGGATGGGCTTCCCATGAATGCTGCTGCGGTCACTAGGTCACAGGTGACACCGGGTCTGGCTGTGAATCAGATACCCGAGCCGAAGGCACGGCCTAAGGCACGACGAAGGAAGAGCAAGAAGGCCACCTCTGTGGAGGGAGCCCCTTCTCTTCCTGCTCTTCCTACAGCACCCATTGGGATCCATGCTCCGGACGGGCTGGGTCCCGTGGTAAACCCCGTCTCAACTCCTGTGGGAGAAGAGCCAGAAGACTCTCCTGTGGGAGAGGTTCTCAACCTGGAGGATCATCCCGATCTTCAATGCTTGTTAGCTGAAGGGGGACCCTCCCGGGCAGACTTCTGTAAAGGACAGAGAGAGTGTCCCTCTCCCGAGGGTCTGAGGAAACAGGCCCTGTCCCAGGCACAAGGCGAAGTGCCTAGGACTTTCCGGATTTATTGGGAGGGTGAGCTCCTTGTTAGTGAGCCCACTAAGCCTGAACCTCGTGCCCTTAAGAGGTTGGTGGTACCCCAGGTTTACAGGCCCTTCCTACTGCAGCTGGCGCATGAGGTGCCCTTGGCTGGTCATCTTGGTACCAAGAAGACTAAGCAGAGGCTCTCTGCCCATTTCTACTGGCCTCGGATGGGAGTAGAAGTGGAGTCCCACTGCAGGCCCTGCCCAACTTGTCAGTTGTCTGGCAAGACTGGAGGCAGTGTCATTGCCCCACTGCAGCCATTGCCAGTGGTTGGCACACCGTTTGAGAGGGTGGGCATCGACATCGTCGGTCCCCTTGACCCTCCCACGTCAGATGGACATCGGTTCATCCTGGTTTTGGTAGATCATGCCACCAGGTACCCTGAGGCTATACCCCTTCGGACTGTTACTGCCAAGGTGGTTGCCCGGGCCCTCCTGGGCATTTTCACCCGAGTTGGATTCCCCAAGGAGGTTGTCTCTGACCGAGGATCCAACTTCATGTCTAGTTACATGAAAACCATGTGGAAAGAGTGCGGGGTAACCTACAAGTTCTCCACTTCTTGCCACCCCCAGACCAATGGTATGGTTGAGAGGTTTAATAAAACTCTCAAGGGCATGCTAGGTGCTTTGGAAGAGCCCCTCAGGAGGAAATGGGATCTCCTCCTGCCATGCCTGCTGTTTGCTTACAGAGAGGTACCTCAAGAGGGTGTTGATTTCAGCCCCTTTGAGTTGCTCTTTGGACATCCCGTGAGGGGGCCCCTCGCCTTGATCAGAGAAGGCTTGGAAGCCACCCCTCCCCGTCCCGCCAAGCAAGTGGGGGACTATGTGTTAGGCCTCAGACAGAGGATGACACAGATGATGGGACAAGCAAGGGTGGATCTCAAGGCCAGCCAGGAATTGAACAAATACTGGCATGACCTTAAAGCATCGCAAGTGGAGTGGACTCCGGGAGAGGAGGTCCTCGTGATGGAGCCTACCAAGCCTCGGGCATTGGCAGATAAATGGACTGAACCCTTCCGGATAGTCTCCAAGATGGGCGAGGTTAATTATCTGGTTGACATGGGAATCTCAGGGGTAGCCCCTCAGGTATTCCATGTTAATAGGCTCAAGCCGTTCCACAGGCAAGCAGAAGTCTCATGTCTCTTGCTGACTTCAGAGCAAGAAGAGGATGAGAGTGAGCCCCTTCCTGATTTGCTGCATAGCAACCCTCAGGATGGCTCAGTGGAGGTAGTGCAGCTCTCTCCAGATTTGACAACCAATCAGTAGAGGGCCTGCAGGACTTTGCTCCAGCAGTATGCCTCTCTGTTTTCGCTGACGCCAGGCCTTACACCGTGGTGTAAGCACGAGATTGACACTGGTGACAGCGTGCCTGTCAAGAGCAGGATCTACCGAATGTCAGATACGGTTAAGAACCACATCCAGGCTGAGGTCGCCAAGATGTTGGATCTGGGTGTTATTGAACCCTCAACCAGTCCCTGGTCCAGTACAGTGGTCCTTGTCCCCAAGGCAGGTTCCCAGGCCGGTACCAAGGATTGGAGGTTCTGTGTTGGCAACCGAGGAGTCAATGCCGTCACCAGAACTGACGCGCACCCACTGCCCCGGGCATATGAGCTCGTGGACAGCATAGGTGCTGCCAAATTTGTGAGCACCTTTGACCTCACCTCAGGCTATTGGCAAATAGCTCTGACGGACCATGCCAAGGAAAAGACGGCATTCTCAACACCAGAGGGACTCTACCAGTTTAGGGTCATGCCTTTTGGGTTAAAGAATGCCCCTGCCACCTTCCAGAGATTGGTCAATCATGCTCTCAGTGGGCTGGAAGCCTTTTGTGTTGCTTATTTAGACGACATTGCCGTCTACAGTGCCACCTGGGAAGAGCACTTGACACATCTGGGTAGAGTGTTGCGGGCCTTAAATAGGGCTAACCTCACTATCAAGGCCACCAAGTGCCAGATAGCTCAGGGGAAAGTCAGGTATCTTGGTCATGAGGTAGTAGGGGGGCAAATCCAACCTCTCCCCAGTAAGGTACAGGATGTACAGGACTGGGAGACTCCCACTACTCAAACCCAGGTGAGAGCCTTTTTGGGTCTCACTGGGTACTATCGCAATTTTATGGCAGACTATGGAACCATAGCTGCACCACTGACAGCTCTGACTTCACCCAAGCAGCCTAGGAAGGCCAATTGGACTGAAGACTGTCAGAGGGCCTTTGAAGGCTTGAAAGAAAGTCTGTGTCGGGCACCAGTGTTGTGTGCGCCTGACTGCAGCCGACCCTTTATCATCTAGACGGATGCCTGCGACACAGGAATTGGAGCTGTCTTGTCCCAGTTAGATGACAAAGGGAGAAAACATCCTATCATATTCATCAGTAGACAACTCATGGGTAGAGAACTTAGATGGGCTACTGTTGAAAAGGAGTGTTTTAGCATAGTTTGGAGCCTTAGGCGTTTTAGGCCCTACCTTACGGGGTCTACCTTCTAGGTCCAAAAGGATTATAAGCCCCTAAAGTGGCTTATGCAGACGAAGGGTGAGAACCCAAAACTGCTCAGGTGGTCCGTTAGCCTGCAAGGGCTAGACTTCACCACAGAGCACAGACCAGGGAAGAGTCACGATAATGCAGATGGCCTTTCCAGAAGGTATGTTGACCGTCTGGATGAGGGTGTCTATCCCGTGGGAGATTAGGCACCCTCTACCTCAGTCTGGGGGAGGTGACTGTGATGCTGGAAATGCATCGGAGGGACAGGGCCTCCGTATCCTTGTCCTTTACTGCTTTTCATCGTGTGTTCTGTCGTATTTTCCGCGCAGGAGTTCATGTGGGACTCCTGGCGGTGCAGCTCTCTTTCTTTTGGTTTGGTGAGTGGATCCGTGGGATACCCTTATGGCACCCCTGGGTGAGGGTACAACCCTGTGCCCCTAGTGTATGTTATTGGGCACCTGTGGGTGGCCCACAGAGCAGGGTATGAGCTGGTGGCAGCTCCATGCTGAATGTGACAGGTGCGCGGCGTATCCTCCATTTTGGGATACCCCGGCCCTGCCATTGGGATCAGTTGATTCCTGATGGAAAACAAGATGGCCCCGGTGGCCTCTTGCTTTCTATTACCCATTACCTTGTTTTCCCAAAGTCCTGGAAAGCCCTGACTCTGTCCCTTCCCCCTGACTGGCTCTTGGATGGAAGTGCCATATATGGTGTTGTTGTGAAGGCCGAGTCAGACTAGCTGGAGCCTTCCCGGTGATGTATGTTGTGGGTACCTCCTGTGGGTGGGACCTGGGTGAATAGAGTGTGTGACGAATATGCATTCTGTGTTGTGGGTGTCTAGTATCTGGTGGTTGACACAATGACTGAGACAACCCTGCCCGAAACCGGTATGAATGCAGCTTGGAGTGTTGAATGACTCGGTACTTGTCCCAATACACATAACTTGTGAGTGTCTGGAGAGAAGTGAATGGCCTGAATACCTTGTGTGCCTGATTGGCTGCTTGACTGCATGAATGCGCGTAGTCGTGATTGGATGCTTGAGTGTGACTCAGCGGAATGAATGGGAGATCAACAGTATATCTGGGGACCTCTCACTGCTAGGAATCGTGTTCAGAAGCTGAAGTCCACTACGACGAGTAACTGGATTAACTGACACTTGACCTTGAAGCCCTGCTGGACGAGAAGAATTGCTGTTGCTCTACTTCACAATCTGAAAGCTGCTGTGCCCCCAAGGACTGACCCATAGAGGACCTGGTAAGGCGCCCTCTTCCCGAGCTACGAGGGACCATCGTGCACAGCTGATCTTTGCCAACGCTCCCTGGTAGACAGACCTTTGACAGGCTGCCGACCCGATACAGGGACTGCTGCGGAACTCCAAGGAGAAGCACCCGGACTGTTGTCCGCCACTGTCGACGACCACCGTCGCCGACCAGAGCCGCCGTGCTCCCGTTTGCCTAAGAACTTCAACTGATCATCAGACGCTCTCGTCTGCATCGGCATCCCCTTGTCTCCCACTGGAGAAGGCCCGACCGCCGACGTGCCGAGGAGCATCCACCGGTGGGTTTCCCGCCACCTACAGACCGCAGAGATGCCGACGACTCGACACCCTTGCTGGGCCACAGTTCGTCATCATCTCTTTGCGGCCCAGAACTATTGTCACCGAGGTGCCCCGCACGCCTCCTCCTTGCAGGACGCCAACGCTCTGTCATCGACGAGCACCGCTAGGAGCGAAGCTGCCATTCCCTGCCATAGTTCACCCTATTCACTGTCAGACGTTCGACGACCCGTGACTCCTGCCTTAAAGGGAGGGCACTCAAGAAGGGCCGTCGATTCCCTGACACCGAACGCCAAGTTCCCCGACCCCTCTCGACGATCCGTGGCTCCTGCCTGAAAGGGAGGCACTCAAGGATCGGTTGGCGCATCGTTGGAGAACTCTACTCCACCAGGTACATTGGGGGGGTAAAACATTAACAGGAAGAAGTAAGACTATTGAACATTTGGACTGGGCTTGTGCTATATATCGTTATTTACAGGGTGCCCAGGTGGGGGGATCTCCACACAGAACTGTGCCTAGTGGTAGGGGTCAGTATTCTGCCTATTGTTTCAACCATCTTGCGTACCTGCCTATCTCTATTGCTGGTTTACTCGTTATTGATCTGTGTGAGATTTTAACCATACAGTTGATGCACTTTAATGAGATTTGACAACATTAGTGGTACCACTCTAGACGTGTATATATTTATCATTATTGACTTCCAAGTACAAAGTGTGTTATTGTGATCGTGCACATACCTTTGAATACTAATTATATAAAGACTGTGTTTTCAGTAATACAGTGTGTGGACATTCCTTTGTGGGGGTTCGGGGACTACACTGTACTTAAGAACCAGCCCGCATCACCTCCTGAGAAGCTAGTCCTTGATTGCTCGTCCATTGCTACCGAATAGAGAATCTTGGCTGGGGTCCGCTGTGCCTCTCCTTTACCATATAGAGAGCGGAAGTACAGACACCCCCTACCAGTATTTACAGTGATTAAGGACACAAAGCATGTAGTTGGCTACACATTAGTCAGTCTTGTGAGTCTGCCAGAGTGTCATAGTGTGCCCCAGCATGTTGTAGCCCTATCAGGAAAACACAGTTGAGGTGCAAGAGCCCCCCGATGGTGTGGAGTTTAGCCGCCAAATATTTTGGTGTTCCATTTGAGGCTGCTTTGTAGATGATACATGCCATTTTGAATATGATTCTGGTGGGGAGGGGATGCCAGTGAAGCATGCACAGTGTTGGTGAGACAGTACCTGTAAGGAATCAGGCTGCAGGATGTTGGACTGCTTTCAGGGGGGCCAGGTGTGCGACTGGAAGCCCAGTAAGGAATGTTTTCCCCCCAATAATGTGTAAGATAATGCGGGCTTGGACCACTGTACAGAATTTGTTCGGGGGAGTGATGGGTTTGATTTTGTAGAGTGTGTGGATCTGTAGAAATGAGGTTTTTGCCTGTTTGGCTATGTGCTTTTGGAAGGAAACGCTACAGTCAACAATGAAGCCCAGGGATTTGGCTAAGTTTGACAGCTGAGGGGTGAATCCTTCCAGGCACATGTCATCCAGCCATTGTTGCACAAGTTGTTGTTTGGTGGGAGACTGATGAGGACAAATTTGCTCTTTGTCAGATTCAGTTTGAGGTGATTATTTAACATCCATGTTTGGATAGTAGCCAGTCATTCTCTGTGGTGAGCAATGCCCTGGGGCCCACGGACCTTAGGGTACAGCTGAGTGGCATCAGCGTACAGATGGAGGGCTATGTTGGGGTCACTTAGGGGTGTTTTAAAGCATTCTATGTATAGACTTATGATGATTGGGGAGTGAATAGAACCTTGGGAGACCACAGACATGACTGGGAGTTTGTTGGATCTGATTGAGCCCATCTGTATGACCTGACCTTCTGGAAAAGTAACAATGCAAAGCCTTTCAGAACAGTTCCAGAGGAGCCCATCCTGTTGACAAGGAGGGAGAGGAGTATTTTTTGATCAACTGTTTTGAAGGCAGCTGAGAGGTCTAAGAGGACTTTGAGGCATGAGTCCACAGCGTGGGTGATTCTGACCGCATTGTCCACCACTTGCATGGTTTCAGTCTCAGTGCTGGATATGAGGCAGAAGACAAGTTGGTAATCTGAAACAGGTTAAGCTGGTCAATTTTGCCAAGTAGTTGGATTACAGCTACTTTCTCGATCAGCTTCCCATTGAATGGGATGTTCATCATGGGGCTGTAGTTGGCGAGATTCTCTGGCTCAAGCAAAGGTTTTTTGAGAAGGGTCCCATGAGGCACGTCTTCAACATGTCTGGGAATGCACCCTCACTGAGGGAGGCAATCACACTACCTAGGAGCACGTTAAGTGCTGGGACAGTGAATTGTTCAATGAGGAAGGCTTGGAAGGAGTTCTCTGCATAAGTAATGTGTTTGAGTGAAGCAAGTGTGTCTGAGAGATCTTTAGGAGAGAGGAAGGTGCAGTCAATCCAGGATGGCAGTGCCCATGTGGGATGGATAGCAGGGTTATGGCTAGTTTTGCGTATAGATGTGGCCTCTGATGTCTATTTTCTTAATAAAGAAGGCGTTTTTTTCCATTGCATTTCTCTTGTGAAGCTGGCACCTCATGGACTGGTGTGGGCTTGGAGCAATGCTTGACTGCTTCAAAAATTACTTTGCTCCTGTTACAGGCTGCCTCAATGGTGGAGGTTTGGTAAGCTAACGTAGCCTCAGATATCATGTGTCTGTGTTGGGTATGCAGGGATTTGAGAGATGGGTACTGCTCTAGGTTGTGGTTCTTGTGCCACCTTATTTCAAGGGATCTGATAGAGCACTTGTTTTTTGGCAAGCTTGGGTGTGTACCAGGGTGCTGACACTATGACTTTGGTACAAATAGATTTTAGAGGCATGGTGGCATCCACTAGTTCTTTGGCAACGTGGCTAAATGTATCCAGGTTAGTAACATTGCCTCTAGTATTTCTAGAGGGAAATCCTTGAAGGATTGGCACTCAACCAGGGGTTTGGCCTGACCTTTGTTGAGCAGCCTTGTGTGTGATTTGAGAAGGGGGATTGCGGTGTGGTCAGTACAGTCGAGGGAGAGGGGGTTTGAACATGATACGATTGGGCAGAAGGTGAGGACTAGATCAATAATGTATGTACTTTGACATGCATGGGGGAGAATAAGATGTGTATATGGTCCATAGAGTTGCTCAGACAGAATTAGTATATTATTAGAGTAAGAAACTGTTGGAGAGGAGAGAATGTTAAAACGGTAATCAGTGAAGTGACCATGCCCTTGAGGTGGCCTGTAAATGGGATGGACTGTATTTGGGCTGTTGCTTGAGATGGAGAACAGGAATGACAGGTGGAGCCATTTGTGGGATTGAAATTACCATGCAGGGCAAGTCAAACTTATGGATGACTGCCACCCTCCACCTCCAGTTTTCCATGTGCGATCATTATGTTGGATACTGTAGGTGTGGGATAGGAGGACATAAAAGATGTAGAGAGAGAAGGATTAAACCATGTTTGAGTAGTGAAACAGGCATTGAGATCATTGCTGGTAATGAGGTTGACGACGTGTGTGACTGCTGAGCAGGGGCGGACGTGACTAGAAGGCAGACGTTGTAGCGGTCTACAGGGGATATTGTTGAGGTTAGCCAGGTTAGCTGTCCGCAAATGATTTGGGTGTTTAGCTGTGCGTTCCCTAGAGAGGATGGAAATGGGTTTTGGTGAGTGGAGACACATGGTGATATTTATCTGGTGCTGCATGGGCAGAGTAACTGGCCCTTGGCCCTTCCCAAACCCTAACAAAACCAAACAGGCATTGCCCTTTTCTTTGACTGTCTGTCATTTAAGACACCCAGTGGAGATACGCCCTGTGAACTAATGGCTAAGAAGGGAAAGGAAGGGGCATGCCTAAGCGATGATTTTTAGGCCACATGTCCTAGACCAACTTGCACCAGCTCACCAACTGCAAAATAAAAGAGGTTGAAAGTCTGCTTAAATAGGGGAAAAGGGGTGGTAAAACAAGAAGGCACCAAAAGAATAACAGTCCTTGACAGGTGGGTGGGGTTTAGGTAACGTGACCTGGATCAATTTGCACCAGCACATCAACTGCGAACGAAGAGGCTAGAAGGCTGCTTACATAGGTAAAATTAGTATGGCAAAACAAGAAGGCACCAAAAAAGCAAAGAGTCTGGAAGGCTGCTTAGTCAGACATTTCTTTTGATGTCTGTGCATGGTGGCACATTAAATGGGTCCAACAATACGTGGTCCACAAGTTAGTTCCTGCCTTCCCTTGGCAAACAGATTATCAGCATATTGTGCAAGTAGCCAGATTCATGTGCATTGTATTCTGTGTGAAGTACTGCCACACTTTGGATTATCATTGTCACAGCATGCAGGCTGGGTTCTTCTGAAAACAGTGCGACACACATACCTGTGCAGGCAATGTTGGATCACACATTTTTTCTTGATACTCATCATTATCCATGTCATCCAAGACACATCTTCTGTGGATGTGTGTTGAGGAGACAGAATCCAGAAACGTACACCCTGCAGTTCATTTCTTTGTGTGTTGTTCTGAACCGACCTTCATTGTATGATATCTCCTCTGAATTCTATGCAACAGTGGTTAGATTTGAAAGTTTAAACTCTGAAAATCTGTGTGCACAATCATTGTGGTGCTATACCTGTGCATGTACTTGTGCTGCATGCTCCTCAGAATGACTGGAGGAGGTGGAGTGTTTGGCTGATGATACTTTCAATTGGTCTTGTGATATTCTGGCATCACCAGTGCAAGTCTTGCAGATGATGTACAGAGACCACACGCAGTATGTTTCTCATGCCTCGAGATTGTTTTGGTACTCCAGGCATATTGTCCGTACGTGTGCGTTCACTCCAAGAGACAGACACTGAGATTATCTGCCTTCCTGAATATATGTGCCTTTCTCCTGCCTTGTTTCATATGCACTAGTTCTGAGGTTGATGAAAGAAGAGGTTGGAATGAAAGACATGTACAAAATAATGTAGATAAATAAACATGAGGAAATAGTTATGGCTACACAGAGAAATGAAACTAGTTTAAGTGAAATGTTGAAGATGTTGCTGCAGTAGAGTCTGAGTAGTTATCCGAACACGGGTTCAGACACGATAGTCAATTTGCTAGTTGAGCTGTTTTTTAGGGCTCCACATACTAGGTTCAGTCATTCAGGCCCTGCATAGCATCCCTTCTGCAGGATCGTAGGTGGACCAAAAGCAACAACAGACCCAAAAACACAAGACAACCACGCCTACACAGTCGCTCCCGATTGAGCAGGCATCAAACAGCTATTTTAGGTGGCACAAAAGCCCTTTGTCCCCCAACTGGTATTGGAGTAGCTGTCAGAGACTATGATCTTCCCTGCCACTGTCTCTGCCCCCACAGCATTGTTCATTTGAGAGAGGCACTTGAGGGAAGGTAGCAGCAGTGTTAACACAGCCACTGTCTTTTGAGCTCCATGTTTTGGAGATGTGGAATTAGTGTGCCATCCTCCAATGTGAACCACCACTCTTGTCTTCTAAATAAAATAGTTTTGGTGTGACTGACTTTGCAAATTGCAGCCCAAAAGATCTCTCAGAAGTGTGTCCTACTGCATATATATGTTCTTTGCAAGTCAACAATCTGTTCATCTTGTTTATTGCTACATGCTGGTCTAAGTTTTATCCATGTAATTTAGTTAATCGTCTCAAATACTCCCTACCTGGGGGCGGGGGGTGTGGGGTGGGTGGAGGTTTGAGGGAGGTGGTGGAGGGGACCTGCTGTGGTTTTGACTGAAGTCTTGGAGGAGACCTGGCCCTGGCTGTATTGAGCCCAAACATTATTCGTACTTGTGATAAATAAGTGGACAGTTTCTTCTTTAAGCAACCTGCTTTGAGGATAGCCAGGATTGGCCAGCCCATGAGGCATGTGCTGTAGGAAACAAACAGATTTCCTGCAGGAAGGCAAGGGAAAAAGTAGCTTGGAGCAGGAAAGTGCTTAGGGATGCTGGAAAGCTGAAGAAACCTAGCGAGTAGGGAACCTAATACAATATTCACCACAATGCTGTAGCCGTGAACCATGAGAGGAACAATGAATTATCTGGTAGGCTGTCTTTTAACAACAGAAAACCTCACCCTGGAAAAAAAATACCAACTCAGGACTAATGCATGCATTTGAATTCTGTGGCACCAATCTGTATGTTGTCAACAGTTAATGTATGGCAGAACACTGCAGAAAGGAATAAAAGAATTACAGTAGGATTGGCTCTACTGGAGTCGGATGATGATATGAGAAGCTTAAGAGATACGTGAGGTGCCACAAGACACGACAACATCTGTGACAAGATAAAGCGTCACTATGGGCAGTTAAGACGTAGAGAAGTAGCAGATTCTGAGGAACTCAAACTGAGAAGACACAATGCTCTCGGGTACTGGGAAAGAGGAGGAAGCAGGCTGCTTTATGCCATAGTTTGATGCAACAACGACAGACCTAGATACATGTGTGCCAGGATCTGCCATGGCAACACAGGGTGGGATGGATGTGCACAGCACTGCTGACTCAGCAGGATGCCTTCTTAGGGATTGGCAGAGCTTGGCTACAGCTACATTGGACGCCGCAAACATGGCAGCGTTGGACTATGACACAGCAGCAGTCCATGTCCAGGAGGCAGACCAAAGACCTTTTTGCTCAGCATCCTTCGACTAGTCTCCTGGAGTGCTTGCTCCTTGTGGCATGCTAAAGAGACCACATTTCATCCGGCAATCTCATTATCACTTTGTTGACATTGGAAAACTAATTTGCATGAAGTCAAATGTTTATGTCTCAAAGACCAAACATCGTGAGTGACCAGAGAGAACCTATAGGGTTAGCTAAGGGCCACTATACCATACAAGTCTGCACTGGATTAGACGGATATCTACATTGAACTTTCCAGTGTACAACATGCAATATCTTGGGCATGGGGGATCTGATTACGTAATGTAAGAATTGTTGCTGCTGTTAAATAACCACCCCTTTTTGGTAATCGCAGTGGTAGTGCAATGTTACAATGCCACAGGGAGTATGAAATTGCCACTGCTCATTACTCATTTTACTGCCAGCTATACATTTACCACTGGCAGTAGTGAATGTTACCACCCACTGCTATTTTCCCTTCCTAAAATGGAAAGTATTTATAATGCCCTTTAGTAATGAGGTCCCTAAATGTAGCATTCCTACTACACAAGCCACTATCCATGGGAATGGCATCCACATTTCTGAGGACGTCAGAATAATGCTGAAGTTGTTTGATTTTCAGGTATTTACCAAAGTTTTCAGAATGCCAAGAGTCTTTCTGCTTTCTGTCCCTTCCACATCTTTTTTAAACATGAACAAAATATATAAAGGATCCGAGGGTGAGATCGCCAGAGGCTGACGCTAATGTACTCGTCAGTTTCCATTCGTCTTCTCAGCCCACCAGCCGCCGCCGCTGTCCAAGCCTATTAGGCTGCATTGAACGCCCTGTCTCTTAGGGGTTCAGGGCATAGGGAAAGGGCTGCTTTGTGAATGCTGGCACCGGGGCAGAAACAGAGGCAAAGTCATTCCTGTTAATGCAAGGCTGGATCTTTCATGCCAGGTCCCTGAGAGAGGTGCCCACAATCATCTGCACTGGGCGCCTATCTTTTTTCATCATGATGTCATTGCCAGGACAAGTTGGAGGTACAGGTGACCTTTAGTCATGGCACTGTTATAAATTCTGTGCCAGTGTAGAAATGGGGTAGTAGATATATCTACTTAAGCCTGGTGCATCCCTAGTTTCAGTGTGTGGCAAGGCAGAATTGATGTACATTTATTCTGTCTGAGCATGTCCTGCACTGATGTCTGCACCTATGCTCAGGTGCAGCTGCAGTGAGACCAGTGTATTTTAGAGCTAAAGTCTGTAGACATGTCATTTAGAGAGAGGCACATCATTTTGGATTTCTTTCCAGACATCATTGTAACTGATAGCTTTCTGGAGAAGAGATGGGGGGCTTTGCATTCCCAAACCGGGGTTCTGATGACCTGATTTATGATTGGCAAAGGGACAGAGGCACAGCAGGTTCATTTGTGAATGGAAGCAGGGACATCTTTGGTACTTTCAGACTTGGGTTCAGTCCTGATATCTGCCCAGGGAAAGATTTAGAAGTACTCTGGAGCTTCTACTGCCCTAATGTCTGCAGGCCAAACGGAAAAAAGTACCACACAATCTCATTTCTTTAAGGATTATTATTATTATTATTATCATTATTATTATTATTACTATCATTATTATTATATTATTATTGTTATTATGGCAATAACACCCGATCCGGCGGTAACCAACCGAGGCTCAACTTGTAGGGCCGATCGCAGTTCGGGAAGCAGCCATAAGGCTGCTCCGAAGGCAAGCTTAGATCGTGGGATTTGGCCCACGATCCGAGCAACCTGATTAGTTGCCTCTCCCGCCCAGGTTGCTATTACGGTATTTATTCACTGGGGACCTAGCTTCAGGAAGCAACGGAGGGCTTAACAATCATAGGGAGGGAGAACAAATTTAGGAAGCAGAAAAACAAAGGAGCAAGGTTCTAGCAACAGGGGAGGGAGGGCAATTGTCAGCAATGAATCTACAAGTAACGAAGGGAGGAAAGAGTGGGGATCAGGTCACCCATTCTCATGTATGGTGGAGAGAGGACGGTGCAGGCCATGTGGTCTGCTGGCACTCCCTACCTGCAATAACCTTTAAGAAAGTCTTTACCGCTCCGATGGGAGCTTATGCAGCATGCAGCGTCCTCTCTCCATGGAATTCAAGGATGTCACGAAAGGTGAAGAGGATCCAAGCTAGGTGTAATGCCAGAAGTCCCTCAGTGCCTCGGCATAATTTCCTTCGAAACAAGTTATTAGTGGACAGGCAGTAGCGCTCTATCTCTCTCTCTCTCTCTCTCTCTGGCTCTCTCTTTCTCTCTCGCTCTCTCTCTGGCTCTCTGTCTCTCTCTCTCTCTCTCTCTTTCTCTCTCTCTCTCTCTCTCTCTTTCTCTATCTCTTTCTCTCTCTCTCTCTCTCTCTCTCTCTCTCTCCTTCTCTCTCCCTATCTCTCTCTCCCTCTCCCTCCATAAAGGGATGTTGTTAGAAGCAAAATCAACCAGAATGCAATGGGAGGCTTGAACAATGTAAGCAAACGGGTAGAGATTGTCGATATATGTAGACACGCATTAAAAATGAATGTGCCACTATCAATATTTGTATTTCACTTTTTGTATTACACTTTGAGGAGAACCATAAGTGACATTGCCTTGAGTGAACGAAGCATAATTCAATTGTGTGGTGTGTATTATAAAAGGTTCAATGCAATGCTGTTATATGTTTGTTCCAAAGGAGTTGTGTATGTCACACCCAGTTCCCTGGTATGGCTTTGCAGTGCGGTGTCCTTGTCCGAAGCAGCATTTGCTGCACAGCTCACGGCCAAGATACACCGAAGTATGGTGTCTGCATGCATTGTGCCTTGGATGCGGATTGTTACAAAACGGTGACATGCAGGTAAAAAGCAAGGTCCGAAGCATGCTCCGAAATGGAAATTGAAGCCAGGCCATCTGGCAAAATTAGACTGAGATAGGATTTGAGATAAGTAGTAACTGCAGTTACATGTGTGGTGTGGGCTAAGGTTCTGGTAATGGGTTTTCCCACGTCCTCCACTGAGAGTGCGCCATTGTCCCTCCTACAGATGCCTCACGTACACACCAACTCCAAGATAAGATAAGGTTAGGGGGGGTTATTTCAGTTTTCAAAGGGCCTGGTGCCACCCCCCTCTATCTCTCTACCTTAAGGATGGGCAATCCCACCCTAACCCAGACTTCTCTCGAAGCCGGTTTGGTACTAGTGATCGGTAACCCTTACTATCTAAAATGCTAAAAACTACATGTCGTTATCTATCTGGACTTCTTGAAGGAACAATTTAGATGGCACCTATGCTGGACCCTGTTTGGATAATGCCTTCAAATCATTTTGACACACTCCCTGATGTTTCATTCCCATCTACTCATGTCCCTGCTTTCCATTATTTCTCTCAATTCTTCACTCTGATCGCTCCTCCTTACTTTCCTACCTCTTTTCTCTCCCTCTCTTTCTATTATCTCTTCCTCCGATTGTATCTCCCTCCCTCACCTACCCATGTAATATTGCTTTCTCTATCTCTCTGGTGTTCTCTCTCTATGACCTACCTCTATCCTCTGAGATTACTCCCTACTATTCTCTCCTCCTACACCCCTACAACTGTCACCTCTCTTCACTATTCGTATTCCCACCTCCACACAGATACAGCTGCTCCCACTTACACACCATTACTAGTCTTGCCTCCACACCACTTCTGCTACCTCTGCCCACGGGAAACACATTTGTCTTGGAAGCAAGACGAAACATAGCAACTAAGGTTCGAATCCCGATCCCGTGCTTAGAAACCACTAGCTGTTATTAAGCGTGTTATAAATGAACAATAAAATAAAATACTACTACTACTATCGTACCTTACATTTCCCTTATTCACCCTCTTTTCACTCCCTCAGTCACCCATTATTCACTCTCTACTCTCCTTACTACCATTTACACCCACTCACCTTCCATGCACAATCACAACACAGTTACACTTTCTCTCATGAGCCAATACCTTGCTGTCACTATAAACCACCTCTACACTACTTTATTCTGTCCTTCCACCTTCTGGTCTCTCGGTCTGCCACCTCCTCCTCTGACCTCACCCAGACAACCCACACCTTCCTGTTTCCTATTGCTCCTTATATCCTGCACCGCCTGCCTCCATTGGCTCTCTCCATCTGGATCCCCTGGTCAATCTTTCCCTGCCTTTCCCACCCGGGAGGTGTTACATACAATGAGGCACATATGAGGGGGTCTAAGCCTCACCCCTTTCACTTGTGTGGGTCTGGAAAGGATCATCATTGGTAGCCCAGTACCATCAATGTTCAATTTTGTGTGAATGTTCAAGTCACTGGTAAGGCAGTCTTTCCTAACGAGCCAATGTGTGACTCTGTCACTTGTGGGTATTTGCACTGGTGGATGCGGCCGACAGTCAGTCTTGGAATGCCATTCGCCAGCTTTAGTGCAGGTGAGCATGGCTGTTGCAAGACATGGATGGCATCGTTCTACACATGCACTAACCCTCAATTTGGTCCCTTCAATGGTGTCCTGCAGTAGAGAATAGGTTGTCAGCTGTGCTGTGTTCGTATTAGGCAACTCTGAAACTGCTCTGTAGGCTGTTGACTCTTAGGCCCACTGCTTGGGCTGCTGGTATCAGTAACTCTCTAGGAAAAAGAGAACACGACTGACCAGCATTTGGATCCAGAGGTATGGGTTGATTGAGAGTGGTATTATAGTGTAGTATCCTTGTGCGTAAGCTCCTTATGCTCCTTGGTTGAATGTTCTATTGGAGCCAATTTCGCAGGGGTGTAATGTAGTTGGTTAAGAACCTTGAATTGTATCAGCCGTAGACCCGAATTTAGAGACACAGATTTGGTGAGTATGCAGCATCTGAGGCATTGCTCCTCACTTAGTGCTGTTTCCATATCTGCCGCCCATACCGCTTTCATATCATTCGAAGAGTTAGAATGTGACTGCACTAGGGAATATAGGTTAGAGATTCCCTTCAATGTAACTTGTGCTGTGGCAAAAGGGTGCACACTGGCATGCTGGAAATCCATAAAGGCACCCAGTTTTGATGACTTCCTCAAAGATCTAACTTTGGTTAATGAATCTGAGGAACAATATGTTCTGTCTGTATCAACTACCAGTAGCCCCAAGGACATCAGGGCTCCATTTAGATACTATGGCCCTTATTACGACTTCGGCGGTAGCCGCCAAAATCGCATCCGGGTCCTCAGAATGAGGAATAACCGGGCCATTCCGAGTTCGGAAGGCCCGGTAATTCCTCCCTCCAAGGACCCGGACCCGGTCCTTCCTCATTCCCATTTCAGCCCCCATAGGGCTGAATTGGAATGGGAGAGGGAGCAAACAACGGGCCATTACGAGTTGGCCCGTTGTTTGCTCCCTCTTCCCCTCGCAGGACCCGGTAAGCACGCCTGGTTTGACCAGGCGTTGCTTCCTGGGTCCCGCGAGGGGACCTCATAATGAACGGTACGGGGTAAACGGCACTGGCACCTTTTACAACGCTGTTTACCCCGTACCGCCAGGGTCGTAATAAGGCCCTATCTGTGTGACACACTATCAGAAGATGGTTCCTCTTGTCCTTATACACCTTGATTCCCCACCTACCCTTGGATATACAATTCATTATCACTAAAACGTATTGATTGTAATGTTCTTGTGATGTGTGTGTGCTACTATGAATCTCAATAGAACAAAGTTTGAAAACAATAATAATATACAAGAAGGATTGACTGCTCAGAAGACTGCTCCTATTGCATGATTTGAGGCCGGAAGGTCAAAGCAAGTACAGGGAATTACCGGAGCTGACAGGTGATGAGGCGGGGGATCTTGATGAGCATGAACGTGCATTAAGGCAATTGGATAAGTATTATGCCCCTGAAATTAATGTTGCCATAAAGAGGTGCAATTTCTATACCAGAGTTCAGAAAAAAGACAAGACCTTAGAGGAATATGGCTCAACTCTGAAAAAATTGCCCCAGCCATGTCGATTTGGGGCAGGTATTACAATGGGAGAATTAATCAAAGATTAAATGATTATTGGCACGAAATTCCCAGTGATCCAAGATAGGCTGTGGATGGTGGGGGACCCAATGTTTCAGAAGCTTTAGCTGTAAGCAAAGAAGGTCGAACACACTCATTTGTGTGCAAAGGAAATCAAGAGCAAAAAGAAGGAGGCTCAGCAGGCACAAGTGGGAAACCATAGTGGTGAGAAGGATGCGGATGAACAATCTCACATGAGTGTGGTGAGGAGCAAAAAGGCGAGTGCCGAAGAAGACGACACAGTGGCTAGTGAGAAGCGCACAGACCCAAAGGAGCATGACCGCAAATACTTGAAGAAAGCAGCAAAGAAACGTACATACAAAAATGAAAAAAGAGAACTGTTACCTTCCCCCGCAGGGGCCATACATGCTCTCGCTACCACCACTGTAGGCCTCTCACGCCAAGCTGAGAGGGGGGCCTATCCCTTCTTGACAGGTTCAGGCTACTAATCCTGTCACACTCTTCATCAGAGTCCAGCTTGAGTGCAGTTCTGAGGGGTGAAATTACCTAAAATGATCTAGATATAGGTGTGCTGTGTCAATGCATTGTGCATGGGAGGAGGGATGTTGCAATGTTGCTCCACACATGGCACTATGTATATTCGTGTGCATTATGGCCATCCATGACTCCAATAAGAATTAACTCTGTCAACTAATTGGGTAACACTATATTGTCTTAAAATATGTTTTTCACTAATGTGGTAAGGGGGGGGGGGTTGTCAGGATGTGTGCTAAAGTATAATGCTATCAAAGGCTGCAACTTAGCTTTCTTTGAGACTACATCTCTACCCACCTCTAGTTTCAAACCAAAGAACGTTGTTTGTGTTTTTGTCACTGAAAACGTAAATTATTTACAGAATTTGTCATCAACATGTACAGTTTCAGCCAATGTGTGATGTGCCCCTTACAGTGACACAATATTGTGAATCTCATCGAGCTTCCTGTCTGCACATTCATCTTGTGTATCCACGTCGTCAATACACCGCAAAAACATAATAACTGGAGTTTTCCCCTTTGTGTATGGTGCTGTGCTAGATGCCAATGGTACTACCCATGGGCAAGGTTTAGCCACAGACAACGTTTCAATATCTGCTGTCCTTCAGTGGAGGCACTGAATGCCATTCCGGGTGCAAAGTGATTTAATAGATTGTTTTCAGGATTATATACACTTGTAGTAAACAATTAGGGCTTAAATAAAACTCTACATTCTATATTACAGTACTAGGAATGCATTTGGCTTTGAGCAATGTGCTAAAAGTGCAGTGGAGAGAAAAGAAGACACTGGGTTGCAAAACGTAGCCACAAAGTGCTAGCAAATATCCAAGACCCCAGATACCCGTGATGCTTCCTCCTCGGCAGTTAGAGTTGTTGCACTGGCAGTCAAGCACTGCTCTGAAGGACAACTAATTTGCTGAACACTCCTGGCACTACCTATTTGCTATATATACTATCTACTTGACTCAGGAGGATAGCTCAGGGGCAACACAGTTGTCTTGGTAGCAAGACAACGCGCAACAACACAAGTTCCTTCCCTGGGCCCACGCTTAGAAACCTCTGGGTGTTAATTGCATTATAAATAACCCATTACAATTGCAATATACTGTGTTGGTTTGTCATATTTTATGAAACTTTTAAGTTGTATGTTGAAAAGAAAATTCCAAAAATACAGCACAAATAGCAAAGTGGACTTGGTCACCTCAGTGTCAAATTTAGCCAGCCACTTTGAACAATGAAATGAAAATAACTTCACATAAGCAAAACCACAAATATCATAATTCCCTCCTCCACCTGTGGAAACACCACACCACCACACGAATGTCCGTCTCAATAGACAAAAAATGCCACTTATGCAGACTTGTTTAATAAAAGTTCTTTTCATTTGTTTCTTTGAGTATGCCCCTCCCTGCAAGCTTTCAGCAGTTATCCAGCAGTTGCAAGTCCAGACACCATTCTGCAATACATTTCTGTCTTAATAATGGAAACAATTCAGAACCAAGCTTATGACAGAAATGTGGATTTGAGAGCAGCATTTCACAGAACCACCCCTTGTCGCATATTTAAAATCGCAGAGCGACGTCCGATCTTTAAACATGTTACACACTTCCATTGCATGTAAGATGGCAACGTTATTAAAATGATATAATTTTATTAAAAATGAATCAACATTAATATATCGTGTTTAGCCCCATATCATGGGACGGGCTCTCCTGATTTTAAAACACACAGTAGACTACATTGTTGCAAAGTTACAGGGAAAAATCGAATCTGCATAATAGTGCAATCATAAAGTGATCATCAATATTGCATGGTCATTTAGTAAACAGAGGTTTGATCTCAACTTAACCTTTAACTCAATGCTCTATTGTTTCCCAAACCATCCATTAGCTGGCAGATGTTATAGTATGGACAATCTAGAGTTCAGAAAAGGTCAAGGAAAGTGGACAGAATGTTGGAGCAAGTGATATGTTGAAAAACTGATCCCCTTATAAACCAATGGGGGGAGGTCACATGATGCCCTGGGAACAGACCCACACTGTTAAAACTGAGGATTTTGGATTGTGTAAATCCAATATTTTTCTCATTTTTTTCCCAAAGTGAACCTCTATTGGTGTAGTTGCAGTGCTCTTAATGGACTTTTGGTTGGGATTAAAGGTCTGGTTTTAACAGAATTCTGACTCATAAAAAATCCCAGGGGCCTTGCAAACTTCCAAAACATGTATTCAGAGAACAGATTTGCACTTCTTTAATTTTTAGAGGGACCATGTATTCGAGGTACAGTTTCAAGTTTTAAAAACATGCATAGTTTTAATTTACAAATGCATCACAACATGTCTATGATATCCCATATATAAAAACAGGATGCACTGCATATAGGCTTATGCAAATACACATTATTTACGTTGCTCTCATGTACCACATAATTTAACAAGATGCACATTTCGATAATACTAGCCTGCTTTTCTTAATATGCATTGTAGTATTTCTCACGTGATATCCAGAATCAGAACACCAATCACTTAGTGAACATTTCATTATGTTTATCACACATGGATGCCATTAGTCCTAGTAAATCCTTTTATACTGAATGGTAGATTATACAAACAAAATGTCAGTAGGAAGTTCGCAGGCTCCCCACCATTTGTAATCAGTTGTAAAAGCACATTATATACAGTTGCAACAGGGGGCCCGATTCTCAAGTTGGTGTTAATTACCAAAAATGTTGTAAAAAGTGCTAAAACGACATTTCCGGTAAATTACGACCTATTCTGAAGGTGGCACAATCTTCCGAAGTTGGGCTGATTGCGCCACTTTTGGAATATGGGTGCCTGCTGCTAGGAACGGCTGAAAACCGACCTAGCAAGCGGCACTTTGGTTATCTCTCCATTTGCATGGGTATTCTTGTGGCACTCCTCCAATTTCGGAACTGCCTTAAATTGGCGCCGCAGTACGGTACCAAATTGGTGTCGTACAGGAGGAGTGCCAGAAGAAGCACATGCACAAGAGTATTGCCACAAGAAGCACACAACTGTTTTGGGTGTGCAGATGGTGACAGGTGGGTCCTGCACTGCATCTTAGTCTGCAGAAGAGTGCATACTGCCATCCATGCTTCTACTATGGATGGCAGTGTGCACTCGTCTGCAAACAAAGATAAATAAATGCAGTGCAGGACCCACCGGTCACGATCTGCACACCCAATCAGCACATGCTTTTTTGTTTTCATCTCGGCAGCATTTTTGTTAAAGGGATGGTCTAGTAAAAATTTTTATTTAAAAAATAGATAGGCAACATAAAAAAAAAAAATACTAGCATTCTCTTTTTTTAAACTTCCTATGTAAAATTTTGAGCTATTCAAGCTCAAAATTCGCAAAAGCAAGCACATGGGCGCATCCATTTTGTGAAATGGAGGCCCTCCTGTGCTGGCTTTTGCTTTTGCGGCACTAATGAAGGAAAAGCCAGCCAGCTGTAGTAAATAAAAGCTACCGCTGGGTGGCTTTCCCTTCATTAGTGCTGTAGGCGGAGGACGGGGACCGGAGACCAGAGCAGGAAAGCTGCAGCTGAATCTCGGTAAGTGCTATTTTTTTTTTTTAAAAAATAAGCACTAGCTGCGTTTTTTTTTCTAAGTTTTCTGGGCTGGAGGAGCCCGGAAAACTTAGAAATAAAACTGCAACTTTAAAAACGTTGTATTTATGTTTGCGGTCGCTTTTGAAGCGACCGCAAACATAAATACAACGTTATTGTGTTGGAAAACGCTGCGGTTTTTCTTTCCAAGTTTCTCAGGCTCCTCCGGCTCGGAGGAGCCTGAGAAACTTGGAAAGAAAAACCGCAGCGTTTTCCAACACAACTGCGTGTGTTTCTGCCTGCTGTGGCTATCACTTTGGGTCTCCGGTGCTCCCAAATTGATAGCCACAGCACCTGTGTATAGGCGCGTTACAAATGCCATATCATATCATATCATAAATAACGATTCCCTCGTTATTTACCGAAAATGCTGCAGAGATTCTGCAATCTGACTGTTTCCATTAGAAACAGGCGGATTTCAGGGAAAGCACTGTCATGCTTTGCGGAGAGGCCCAGGCCCACATGAGAATAGCAGTGGTGCCTCGGTGTCAAGAAATGGCGCAGTGAGTCGTGCTATTTAGAACCCTCACTGCGCCATGATGAGAATCAGGCCCAAGGTACCATCCCAGCACCTTGTTTAAGGGGCCTATTCTCATCTAGGCGTAGATAGCATGTTAAACAACTTCACGGCACCTTTTCCTGATGTCCAGGCACCACGCTTTTTCTGAAGTGGTCCAGGGTGTCCACACAGTGTAAGACACAAGAAGTGTCTTAAACTATGAAAAATCCATCCTATTTGCACTTTACAGGCAGTGTAGTTACTTTGCAGCATTTTCGGTAAATAGCATGAAAATCGCAATTTAACGAAAGTGCTGCCAAGGGCACCCTCCTGGCACTAGTTAACTCTCTACTTCATGCCTGGAAACGACCAGACTACTGTGAGAGTATCTGTCCCCCTACCCTTCCAATCACACCCTGGCATGCAAGTACCAAACCCACGTCCCCATTTCAATTGCCTAAGAATGTTTGCATATGATTGCAGGTGCTAACAATGAAATGCTTTACATCACCATGCACAGGTTAAGTGCACAAAAAGCAGCACCTATTTCTACCTTCTTCTGCACTGGTTCACTGCTATGGGGCATCCAGAGCACTACATTTTGTATAGTACTGTGCTCTTCTGGTGTCACTCGTCTACAATAGTGAAACTGCAGAAAGTGGACTGCCACCAAAGGAGGTGCCATATTTCTACAATATTGTTACAGTGTCAGTAATGTGGAGGAGTTACACCAGCATAACCACGCTAAATTACGCTTTCTGAATTTGCCGGTTGCCAGGTTTGTTTCCAGCAAGTCCAAGCAACCGGTGCGCAGGATCCGAAAGTGGTGCTTTCGTTGCTCCGTCTGGAAAATCCGACAACACGAGAATAGATTTGAATTACTGAAAGCGTAGTTACGCCTTAAAACTACCTTTTTGGTGATTAACCCCTAGTTCAGAATCGGACCCTAAATGTCCCTACTGACCCACCTGAACTAATGTTCTGGAGGGGGCGAACATCTGTTCTGGGACTTCTTCTAATTTTTTATAGGTTCAAAAGTGCAGATATGCTCATTTCAGAAAAGCCTATTGTGATCTCCATATTCTCCCCTGAAGTCCTTTATATTGCTCACCTCATTCATACTCGCCTGCTATGCACACCTTAAAAAAATGCATTCAATGCTGGAATGCATGTGGGTTTATTCAGCACATGCCCTTCAGCACAATCTCCCCTTGTATAGTTAATTAACGTGTATTCTGTCATCATATTGTTTCACTCTTGCTCAACATGTTTCATTCAATGTGAAACAATCATCTAATCACATGAACTTTCAGACATTGCCCTTTTCCAGTTTCATTCTTGGCCAATTTTCTTATCTGATCTAAGGGCAGGAGAAATTAACCAATATTTTTCCAATACTGGTTGTCATTGATGGCAACATTGATACATATTCTACCGTGCCATATTACTCTGGGATTATCACTTTTTCCAATCGTCGAGGAGAATTGAATGATTCCTCTTGGTTCAATCTGCAATTAATCTAGATGCAGATTTTTACCACATAATCTATGCTTCTGCCTTTCAAAACAGACCAATTATTCAAATCCGCTCATTTTGACCATTTTATTATGCAAAACTTATCCAAAAATGGTGTTAAGGAATGCATTACCCCAAACAAGGGAGACCGACATACTCCACGTGCTAGTGACAACACCAACCTGCTCCCAAGTGATGTCATCTGCCACTTACTAGTTATTAATCCAGTATTTGTCAAAGTTGGCAGGATTGCCTTCATTCCAGACCACGTAAATTCAATAGCACATGTCTATGACCCAAGGTGAACAACCTATGTGGAAAAACAGCAAAAAGAAGGCTAGTTTTACTCTTATGCTAAAGCGAGACAATACTCAAGCCCGCATTAATGTCTACTTACTTATTCTGGCGTCACTGCGTCAGAGCGCAGAACTTGTCCGCACTCGTGGATCCAGTAATCACCCTCAAACAGTAGGACTTCAAGTGCCTATAACACACCCAGGCACACATTTTTTACAAAGCGCTTCTCATTCTACTCACTTATTGCCACTGAGGAGCCGATCCTCTGCCCTTCTCATCTACTTTGCATGTTTGTGTTGCTAATTCTGGGGTGACTATTATTAAGTCTGCCCGTCGAGCTCTGTCATCACGTAAGACGTGCAGTATGGTCCATTTTTCTTAACGCTTGACGCGTTGCCTAGGTGAAACTCATTCACATATCCAAGGCTGGTATTCACTGGTTCAACAGCCAGTGGCCTAGGTGGCCTAGCATGACTATAATACATTTCGGATCACCCGCTAACACAACTTTTCAATACACAGTTACCCTGTAATTTTAGACTATTCCACATTTTCGTTCAGACAACTCTCAGATCTACGTGCAAGGAAAATTAGCTCTTGTTTCTTACGTATTCTTTTTTTTTTAATCCACAGTTACAACACCACTCCTCTTCACCTTGTACAAAACGGTCGAGTGGATCTCTTCCACATTGTGTCCCATATGCACACAGTGGTCTACCATAGGAGCAGTCATTACTTTATTGCAAATACAGCTCTTGTGTTCTGTTATTCGTATTTTGGCTTTTTGTTCGGTTTTCACTATATACAGCAAGTTGCAGGGACACCATATTGCATACACAACCATCTCTGTGTTGCAATTTGTGAGCGTTAATTGGCTCCAGTCTGTCCGGAATCCGGAGTTCATTGTGTGCTTCTTTCAGTAGCGTCACAACATTTACATCCCCCACAAGAAGAATGTCCCACTGGTTTGGGCAACTCCCATCTTTCTGTGAGTGATTGCTGTTTCTCTCTAGGTATGTATGTATCGTTCTTAGTTAGGAGGACTTTCAAATGTCTACTCCGTTTAAATGCACATAGCGGAAGATCCAATTTGTATATTGAAGACTTTCCAATTCTTCTTGACGATCTTCTTTATATCCTTCGATAGATTAGAAAACGTGCTAAAAAAACAAGTTTGTCTCCACTCAGTCTTTTGTCAGAATATTCCAACAGAGCTTCCCTGGTGTTATTCGGGCTTTCTTGTTGGCTTTATGGACCAAACGTCTGAGGTACCGACATTACACACTTCTGCGATTAAGGCGAAATAGTTCCACAAAGGAGTCTTTTTGGTAAGAGGCTGCTGTGCTGGAAGAGAAACTTGAAGGCCACCTAGATGGACCCAGTATACACTGAAATATACAAGGTCCCTATGAACCAAACACTTGAGACATGAACTTTAATAGGTATCCTCCCAACCCACGTAGCAACCCAGCCTGTACCTTCCCTCTTCCACCATGCATCGTTCAAATAAGAGCGGCCTAGCGGCAGTTTAGCTGCTCATATAACACCACACACAGATCAACGACCCTTACCTCCTCTATCATCCCTCAACGATGCATTCCCGTTTCTATGGATGAATCTTGTTAGTACACAAAGGCACATAACACCTTTGGCCCATTGTGCCAAAACAAGCCCACTTTTCCAACTCACCTAGAATCTCATAGGCACACAGACTATTGGACTTCCATATGTGCGCACATCAACGCATCAGGAAATGCACCTCACCTTTTCTTCTAGTCATAATGCCCTTCCTCTCCACCTTTCTCCCACAGAACCTAGTACAATTGACCGACGGTGCAGTTAAATTCCATTACAGTACATCAATACAAATTAAATGTTCCTCACCTTTGACTGCTGAATTAGTGTTCGCCTTAGCTACGAAGGCAACAACATTCCACGGTGCCCACAAACCTTGTGACACTGTAGTAAATAGATATGCCAGTGAATCACACAGACATGCCTAGTTCTGCCTGGAACAGTGCAACTGCTTTGGGCCACCAGCAATCAGGTGTCTGGCAAAGCACCATTTCGACAACCCAAGTTGAAAGACCCATTAGCCTTGAGAGCTGTTGAACATTGTTCGTATTTTTTTTATTGGTTATTTATAACGCACTAAATACCTAGAGGTTTCTAAGCACGGCCATGGGGATCGAACCTGTGTTGCTATGCATTATCTTGTTTCCAAGGCAAGCACCTTGCCCCTGAGCTATCGTTCCGAGACGACATGCGGAGTGTACTGCACAATGGTAACGTAAGGCTTCTGTCATCACTGAAGGTGAGTTTTGGGGTGGGTTGACAGTAATGTGAGATACAATTCTATCTCTGTGTTCTATTCATTTCACTGGGTCCCCCTGTAACTCTCCTTCCTACCCCCATCACACCAACCAGAATCTATCAGCCACTGCCCCTGTACTGCATCACCCCCTACCATCTCTGTCCCGTTTCACCTTTGTATTTATCCACACACTATATTGCCCTATTATCTCAAACCCCCTCCCCACTTTAGTAGCATACCCCACCATGCTTTTGCTCAGACCTACCCACTTTACCAGCATACCCCCACCATGCAATCGGTGAGAGCCCATGCTAGAAATAATATTTTTTTTAACTTCCATCTCAAGTCTGGCGACGCTCCCAAATAATTCTACCTATATTAAAGACAGAATTTGGGTAGCTCAAATAAAGTGCAGAAATTGGTGGGCCACTCAATTTCTACTGGGATATTCTGAATCATAACTTTCTATGTGTCACTTTCAAGCAAGTTCATTGGAGCTTTTTTTGCTGCCTTTAAGAATCAGGGAGGTCTGACTACACCTCACTCCCTTTATCATTGTTTTCCTCCACCAATCAACCCCTACAAGCAATTAGCATATAGCTTTGCATCGAGAAAGTGCTTGTGTGCCACCACACGGCCCAACACATGGGAAAACCATCCTAGAAAACTGCAAACATGTTTATTCAATTTCCATTTTGGTAGATCAATGACTTCACCTCTGTGGGATGTTTTAACCCACTTTCTGCTCTGCTATGCTGCAGCACTGTGTTATGATGGTGCCAGAAACATCAAAAATGGCTGCAAAACCCTTGTGCGCGCCAAAACCTCTGAAAATCACGCTTTGCAACGCCCAAAAAGATGGTTGCCCAATCTGTCAGACATGTTGTCAGTGGTGGAACAGACATCTCACTCCTGGAATATGTCACTGAGCTCCACAACAAGTAAAATGGAGTACAGAAGGAAAAAGCAGTGTTGCTAAAGGAAACCGCAAAATCTTGCTTTAAATCCTTTTTGTTACTGAAACTGCAGAATGCCGGTGCAAAACACCCTCAAACACCCATAATTCTTGCTGGGTGCTACAATTCACTTAGTTAAAGAAATCATTGTGAACTTGCAAGGTCCTGAAAAGCTGAGAGCATAAAGAAAATTCCACGGCAAAAGTGGCCTGTCTGTGGATCTGTCAAAAATCTGGGTGCGTACCCTGGGCTGCCTGAATGACAGCTGTCAGGAGCCGGCCTGATTAAACTTTAAACATGTATATAAACTGAAATCAAATGTTTGCATTCAAAGAGATCTGTTACTGAGAGTAACCTATGTTGTAATTGTTTTGATCCCATGGTTTAAAACCTTGAATAAGTATTCTAGCTGCTATTTTGAAATCACAAGTTTGTTTTAGCTAAGGGAAAATGCAACAGAATTAACAATTAAATCAAGCCTGGCTAAAAGCTACCAAACTGGAATATTAGGTTTCTCCACAGAAGGATGGCCTTTCCCCCCACCAGGAAATCACACCAAAGTGATAATGATAGGGTTTGGAAGGAACCTGGTCTACAGAGGCAAAAGGGAACAATGAACAGCTGCCACTAAGGAAATGCGGGGTGTGAGGACAGTCGTAAATGGCCTCTGCCAAGAGCAAACAGGGAGGAGACTGCTTCTGAACTGCAGGGAGACAGAAGGAGGAGTAGACAAACAACCATCTGTGGCTGAACCTTCACAAAGAACACTTTTTAAAAGACTTATAATTTGCCAGTGAAAATTGTGTAAAATATAGCAGTAACAGATTTGTGAATCTAAATTTTGGCTGCACGTTTCAAGAGGCGGCAAAATCGTGTGATATGTTCTGGAAAGAAACGGCAGAAAATGTGATCTAACACAAAATGTATTGCTGCTAGAAGTATGAAACTTTATACACTTATGCCCATGTTAAACACGCACACTTGTAGAAATTTGCTTATAAATTGGACCTTGTGTTCCTGATCAAAAGGGCAAAATTCTGTGAAAAGAAGAGACAAGATCCCACAACTATGGGGTTTTGAGGGATAGCTCCTATATAAAATATGTACTTGCTATATGTGATTGTTATAGAGGTTACATATGTGTAAATATGTATGGTGCCAAAAGTAGATTTTGTGTACAAGGGGCCAGGGGCGGATCCTCAGCCTCATACAATCAACCATAAAGGTGACACCCTGTTTTTCTCCTCCTATCAAGGCAGAGAGGAGACTCTGACCCAATAACCTGTCAAATGGGCGAACTTAGCATAAACCAGCCCACACACCCCTTTATCATAGCATAAATAGAGACAGCTCACCACTCAAAAGGACACACAGATTCACTCACTATCCCGATGCTGGCAGAGCACCCTGATACTAAACTTTACATCTTCCTTGCTCCAGACTCCAGAAACTTGGCAAAGCAGAAATCCATTGCATTGCTGAACCATTTTCAGGTAGGCCTCAAATTCCAGAACCAGATCACCACAAACCTAAGGAGAGGAATCAAAATACACCCGGGCTGTGCTGTACTGCTTGCCTGCTAAAAGAATCATCATCAGAACCAAGAAGGGCATATCCAATCCAGTTCTGTGCCGTGCTGTGACCAGAGCCATTGCAGATCCACTCCAGTACTGTGCCGTGCTGTGACCAGTGCACCTTGCTGATTGTAGACCCAATCCGATGTGCCAAGGTGTCTGTCCTAGAACCAGATCCCATTCCCTGACCAGAATCTTGACAGACCAAAATCCTGATGGTTGCGTTTGAAAACAATATCTAGTGAGTATCTATAGATAGAACCGTGTCACTAGCATTTGTACTGTGCATAGTCAATCCCTATCTTAAACCCATCCTATCTTGTATTCAGATCCTTTGTTGTTAGGAATATTTTGGAATTGTCTGAACTCTCTATCTATTCCATCCTATCTTCCTCTGTGCTAGTATTGCTAAAACTATCTCTGTGCTGATCTTTTTCTCATCTGAAGAGGGCAAGTTCCTCTGCAGGCAGTCACCCTGATCAAATTGTTGTGTTTCTGTGCGGTATTCATTTGTTCATAGTCATCCTCTAGTGTAAGAAATCCTTTTTGTCATCTTATAAGTGCATTCCTGTTTTCCCTTCTTGCGCCTATCCCGAAAAAACAACCGCCACTAAAACGTTCATAACTCCCTCAGTTTTTTGTGCTAGAAACAAAATTTCAACTTCTGCTTATAGCTCACATCCCAAATCCATACGGTTCTCCCATTATTGCGATTATTGCGCAGTGAAAAGTTTGCAGCAAATTTCGTTTTAGGGAAATTCTGACATGTGTAAAACAGCTTTTGATTGCTCCCGACTTGAATTTTAAGATTTCAAATTGTTTCTAGGTATCAGATCATTGCTTGTGTTTGTGTGCAACCATCCAAAGCGGCTCCCATAAGAATTTATAGTAATTTCAGCATTTTTCACCATATTTAGTGTTTTACCCAGTTAATTCTAAGAACGCTAAAAGCCATTCTGACAGCTTGACCGTCAATTCAGTTTTTCTCTTGTGTTTTCTGGGGGAAAGTGAGATTGATATTTTAATTCTGTCATTCCTGAATACCTGCTCTCTCCTCCTATCTCTTTACATTGCGTTTTGGGGGTTGAGGGGTGTGCAGGAGAAACCTATAACCACAGTGCTATTCGGTCTGAACACACAAACAAAAGTATTATTTCTGTGCTGAATTGTTTTGCTCATTATTACTCCTGGTGTATTAAAGAGATCATTCAGTGTTACATCACCCCAATGGTGATTATTGTGTACCCATTAAAACATAGTGTGATTAAATTGTAAATACTTAAATAAATATTTTAAATTTGCAAACCAGCCTGATTCCTGGTTCAGTGTGACCGGGGGGTGGGGGAAGGGTTCCAGGAGAGGGGTGTGATATGAGTGGTACATCGTTCAGAATAAAGAACTTTTAGACAAAAAATAAATAAGGATTTCAGTTGTGCATTACATGCTAGGCATTGACTTGTGTGTGTGCAGGATTGAAATCCCTTACACCTCTATGTTTTTGCAGTCTATACTTTCATAGTTGATATAATCAGTAGTGAGTGAGTGAATGTGTGAATCAATGTGAATAGGTGTATTTGTATAGTCTCTTCAATTTCAGAACTAATGGACTACTTGACTCTGCCACCTCTGCAGAGCGTCAATATTGTATTTTAGAACTCAAAGTGTATATGGCATGGTTGTACTTCTGGCTCCAAGTTCGTAAACTGTATAGGATGGCAAAACGACGTGCACGCCATGGCAGAGTTACAGAACATGATTTGAGCCCTCTGTTTCAGCACATTCTTACAAAACAAGAGTGAGAATGAAGTAACTGGGGGAGAAACTGTGTATAGGTTCTCACAGATTGTGTACACTCAGCGGTTGTTTGGCAAGGATATTACAGTTATGCAGCAGAAGAAAATGGCATGTACCTATTAATTAATGTATATAACATCGTTATCACAGACTTTGCTACCAAGCAATGGAATGCTGTAGAAAAAGGGAAGAGACTACTAAGTGAAAGAAAGAGAGAACATTAGCCAGTGTCGGGAGGCCAAAGGACAATGAATTGTGTTTATTTAATGCAGCCAGGTTTATTTGTTTATGTATTTATTTTAGCATTTATGCAAGCACACAAAGCCCATGAGCACCTAGGCGCCAGTTACAGTGAGGACAGATGACAGAAGTGTGAAATGGTATTAGTTGAAGATGTGAGTTTTGAGTTGATTTCTGAACAGGTGGAAGGAGGTTTCAGCCTGCAGGGGTTCACATGGTCATAGATCTCCAGGGATCATTTTGTATGCACATTTTAAAATTCTGGCAGGGCTATTTCTGTCTTTCCGCATCCAGTACATAACTCGTGTACCATTCAGATGTGTTAAATTAGCATCTGCAATGTATAGTGCACTACAGGGGCGTTGCTAGGGGGGGTGGCTAAGGGGGCTATAGCCCCTGATCTTTTGATTGTAGCCCCCGATAGAATCTCAGGAGCTACAGCTAAAAGACTAGCTAGCCCCCAGTCTCAACAGTTCCGACATCAGCGTAGCCCTGGGTCTTTTCCAGTCCTAGCAACTCCCCTGGTGCACTGAAGATAACCTATACAAGCTTACAGCCCTTACGGCAGCCCTGCCTTGGGTCCACATGCAGCACCAATCATAAGAGCTCCCCAAAATGCACCTCCCTGCTGACCTCTGACGCCCCCTGTTTTTTTTTTTCTAATGTGCTTTAGGATACTTAAAAAACAGTATAAGTTGCACAGCGTGCTTTACAAGCACACCACTGCCTGGCTGGCACCATTCTTTTTTTCTGCGATTTCTCCAGTTCGGAATCAGACATCGCTAAGTGGTTCCACTCTCCAACTCTGAAGTAAAAAAGATATTATCTCGAGACAGATGAGCTCAAACTGCCTGCGCTTCAGAAGTGTCGAGTCCGTTCGGCGTTTGCAGATCAGCAGTTTGAGTCTTTATGTGCAAATGTGTGAGAACGCCTGGAGTTATAATCTCAGGGATCCGGCCATAAACACTGATGGCGAGTGACGCCAATCAGTCACCTCTGGCCAACTCAGAAATGTCGCCATCAAATTACCATTACGCCGCTTGGCGAAATCGCCATCCCGGGCTTCTCGTAGGGTTGAAAGATGACACATTTCACGATAATGATCATAAAATGAAATTGTTCTTGCGTCAGGGCGGAACATTGAGTGATTCCATTGCTCGCCCGGAGGGACCATACAGTTCTGAGGCAGTCTCGAGAGCTGGCGGTGAGGAATCTTGTGAAAGGGCGGGAATCTACTAGGCGATTAAGCCTGAAGTGTAAATGAGGAAATGTTGTCACGCCCAGTCACATTAATGACGTCTTCAGTTCACCAATGGATACAGGTCCATACGTAGACACCAACGCCACAATGTCCAGTCCGCCAAGAAACAATTCAACAGTTTGTGGAGATGCACAGAAATGGGAGATAACAAATCATGTTGTACAGGTGTGCATTGCAACTAGCTGAACAAATAAACACAAAGAGGAGGCACATAAGCTTGAATCATGTAAGAAAAACAGAACATGAAAGGATAAGTTTTCAGGACAGCCATCACCCCACTGCTCCGTTGTCACAATTCAGAACTTCACATGCAGATGTTTCAGATGTTAACTTATGCCTTACTGTTAGTGCCAACCAACCCTCTATACCACAAATATAATGGCAGAAACTGAGTGGCTGTACATCAGGGGTGGTTCATCCATAATGGGCGACCGGGCACTGACCCGTCACTGTCGCCCAACACGAATGAGCAAAAGCCAGCCGAGTGAAAAGACTGATCACTCCCAAGTGCTCCTTGGCTGGCTTTAATGAACTGTTAAAGGAAATTTGGTTTCCCATTGACGTTTTCTTTCTTCCCCAAGCGCACATGGCCACTGGAACATGCAAAGTGAGGGGTGTTTTGCTTCCCCAGCCTTACAAAGCCCATTGGACATGCAAGCTAGGACTGTGGACCTAAATGTGCCTAGGCGGTGCTCCTACACCATCCCCCACATTTAGCCCACCTGGATGAAATGAAGGAGGCGCTCTGCGTCCACTGCATGTCTCTGCTTCCTGGTTCCTGATAGGGCGGTTCAGGAGCAAAAAGGCCTTTTCGACAAGCAGAGTCTGGCTCTGAGCTGGAGGTAAGGAAAAACTATATGTATGTTTGTACGTATGTATGTATGTATGTATGTATGTATGTATGTATGTATGCATGCATGTGCTTATGCATGCATGCAAGTGTTTGCATTTGTCAGTGTGTGCTTTAATGAGAAAGTCTATGTGTGTGCACTTGTGTGATTGAAAGAATGCATGATGCCTGCGTGAACAAGAGAAATTAATGGATGTTTAAATGCATTCTGCGTATGTGCCAGTGGAGAAAAGGAATCTGATTGTGGTGGTGTTGGGGGTGGCGGGAGGTTACTAGTACAGTGGGATCAAGTTGCTGTTATTTTATTACTGTGGCATAGCATGTTTACTACGAATTAAAGGTAAAACAATCATGAAAAGTTTTATTAGATGGCTAGACTGGCCTGCATTGGTAACACTGTGGCCATGTATTCTTGCTGTGGCATGGCTTTTTTTTATACTGGCAATCAAATGAAAAGGAAACATGGTAAGTGTTATCACATTTCCAGACTGCCCTGGTGTGGAAGTCTGGCTATGCATTCTTAATGTGGCATGGCATTCTTTTACTCAGGGTAAAGCAAATGCTATAAGTGTTTTTACATGACACAACTAGCCTACATTAGTTTTGCCAGTCTTGATATTTTCTTAATGTAGAATGGCATTTTCTATGGGCATCAGAGTACAGCAAACATGATAAATGTTATTACATGACCAGGCTGGCGTACTTTGGTACTGGGAATCAAAGGTAAAGCAACCACAATGTGTTATTACGTGGGTACACTGGCCTACATTGGTGCAGTCAGTCTGCCCATACATTCTTATTGTAGCATGGCATTTTATACTGGCAATCAATAGTAAAACAGACATGATAAGTGTAATTACGTGGAGTGCCTTGCCTATGTCGATGATGTTGGTCTGGACATATTTTCTTACTGTGGAATGGCATTTTTTACTGGGTACTCCAACTCCACCTCCCTCCCATATCTGCTGACTTAAAAAAAAACTCCAATGATCAGCAGCTTAGTATGAGTGTGGTTTTATTATTTCAGTGTTGCATTTGAAGCACCAGTTCCCAGGTTACCACTTGAGGAGGTTTCCTGTGCCTGGGAGGAAGGTGTAGGCTTTCCCTGGGGAGATCTGAGAGGCAACCTCCTGCCCATTGTCCCACAGGGCTGCATTGTAGGCAGACAGGCCAGACAAGGAATACACATCCTTGTCATGTTAAGCAGACCTGCCTTTTAGAAATAGAAAAACACACATCATTTTATTTACTAAAATTTTAAAACTCAGCAGATGGCCATTAATTCACAGTCATATTGCCGGCAATGGAAAGACACAGGTATAGAAGTTTGCTAGATGCATTCCTTTAAAAAAAGAATGTTGCTTTAAATGGTGGTATGTGTTAATCAGGCTTCTCATAGGAACTAATAAACTGACAGCCTGGACGCCCCCTGCAACTAACAACCCCCTCCACGATCAGTGATAGTGACACACACTCTTGGACCTAAACCGGGAGGAAGTATATCTATCCGGAGATGAAGGAGCCGCTCTGGTCTGCATCACAGTATAGCAGCACAGGCAAGGCAGCAGGTTAGGGGGGCTGTGAAGAACACGATGAAATCAGTGACCTGAAATATTATCCCTCACTGTTGCAATATTTTTCTGTTTTTCATATAAGGTATGATGCAGAAAAGTGGAGGCTTACCTTGTTGGGATGTTAGTCAGTGGCACCACTTGGTTTGAAAGTGCCTAGGTTGTTTCTTTCTTTGGAAAACACACATGCTGTCTGTCAAGAGCTAGTAGAAGATTATGCACACAAAGCAGCAACAGACTATTTTTGATTCAGGTAGTAGGAAACAATAGAGGTTTGAGTCCTTGATTTATGGAACGGGACAGTAGGGAACAGAAAGGGGTGACACAACACGAGGTTTCTGGAGGTCAGAAAAGCATCAGACTGAGCAGAACGGGGGCCTGCCAGCAGGCACAACTCATAATGGCGTCATTGCAAGTTACAAACGACTTCTCTTTTTGCTGCATGGGTGAGGCAAATGGAGCCTGATTGCAGTGGGCTAATCCTTGGGTGAAAGGGGGAGCAGTGTGCAGTGATGGCAGACAGATGGAGTGAGGCATTGCTCCTACATGTACAGGAAATGTAATTCAAAGTACCTAGAACGCCATTGTGAAAGTGCTCTCACAATGAATCATAACATGCTAGTAATCAGGGCACTGAGAAACCCAATGAAAAATAGCACATATTTAAAAATCATTCTTGTTTGTTGGGTTTAAAGGTCTCGCCACTGATTAATAGTGGAACAATGTATGCTGTTTGCAGAGTGATAAGGTACAGCATTATGGAATACAATATTGCATAATATTCCCCAAAAAATGGAAGGCTCAAGTGGGGTTGGCTTGCCTCCCCCCTCCCAGCCTCAACTCGAGGCGGACCAGGCTTTGTTTTAGACTTGGCATATTCTTAGCTGGAATTCTAGAGGGTACAATTATTTCCTAAATGACAATATGAACGAGAAGTAGGAAAAATGTGATATCATTCTTTTACAGGAAACATGGCTAAAGACGATGCCTGTGTGGGACGGGTTTTTGATTGTACTAAAACCTGCTAAAAAAGGATTACGAGGGAGACCAATGGGAGGGCTTTTAACAGTGATAAGGGCAACTAAAGCCTTATCGGTAGGAGAAATCACCACTAAGCCTGAGTGATATTGGTCACGATTGTAACAGGCACGAGGGAAATCCAATGTGTTCCATTGGCCCTCGTGATCAACGAGTACTTCAATCCACTGAATACTATCCTTGAAGTGGTTATCAAAGAAGTAGAAGACATTTTGGTTGCTTGGTTTTCTGACCATGCCCAAGGCTGTGTGGTTATGGCAGGTGACTTCAACTGTTAATGTGTAGTTGAGGAGTTTGATTGGGATGATCCAGATGGGGATAGGATACTTTTACCCACAACTGATACGGCAGGGAAAGCCAAGACAAGGAGATGGTTGTCATTTCTTTCAAAGTGGGCCTTCATACAAACAAATCATTTAAATGGAGGTCTTCTTGGAGACAGTCCAACGTGGTCTAATGTCTTTGCAGTCTCTGTGACTGATTATATTTTTAGTTAAAGACTTCGACCTAGAGCAAATAGGTGTACTGGAAACCATTAAAACCAAGACGAGTGATTATGCAAGGTTGCAAATATCTCTGGTTGTAGAGAGGCTCCAGCTAGTCCGTGAGTCACCACTAAATACATCTTTAGTAGTTTTGAATATAAAAAAAATAGGGTGGCTCAATACTGCCACAAGCCGAAAAAAGCTAATTCGGAATTATTGAAATGATGGACTACACTGAGTGGTGGAGAGAAATGAGAGCAATCTCGGGCTACAGGAAGGGTGCAGGGACAATTCAAAGTGGTCTTGTCTCTTGCCTTGAAAGCCTATCTGCCAGATGTTGTGCCGCCTTCATGCCTTGCCCATTATGTTGTGGTTATTGATCTGTCATCCCCTTTTGACAATGTTGATACTTCCAGGCTCTGGGAGAAGCTGCCTGGGTGGGGATTTGAGACATTGTTTTTAAAAAAAATATTTGTGTTTAATCCAAAAGGATTTATACAAAAAGAAACGAAGAAGTTTGAAAATACGTGATTAGTTTCAATTCAGACAAATCAATCAAATCAATCGTCCGACTTGCGTGAACATGTGGACTTTCTTCAGGTTAGGTTTAGGTGCAACTGCTGTACTGTCGAGGAAGATAAAGATGAAAAAACTGGGCCAACAGCGCTGTGTGCTGACCCCCACCCTATTTAACCTATGCTTGGCAGATTTGTGGCATAGTAGTGAAGAGTGGGGAGGCCGGACACCAACATGGACAGTGCTGAAGTTGTGGGGTATCACTTTTGCAGACAACATCTTGCTAATTGAATACACCATAGCAGGCCTCCAAAGAAAACTTTTGGGGGTTGGATCCTATTTTAAAGCACATTCCCTTGAAATTAACACAAGCAAATTGTGTGTTATTGTTAGTACAAGTAGAAGAAAGAGCAAAAGGTACTCTTGGACACTGATTAATGCTACTATGCAGCAAGTCGACTTCATTCGCTACTTGGGGGTTGAAATAGTGGTAAAAAAACAACGTGAAAAACAAGTGGCCAGAATCGAGGACAAAATCGTGTCATGCAGGTTATTGCTAAAAGCAACAACAAGTAAATTGTGCTTGTATTCCCTTGTTCCTTTCATTGAGCTCTATAGACTTAAAGTGTCCTGTATTGTCTTGTATGGTTGCGAACTGATGAACATCAATGACAGGACGTTTTTTGACACATGTGAAGGGAGAATACGGAAACAGGTCCTATGTAACCCAAATTCTCTTCCAATAAGCATCATTAGATTGGATCTGGGTCCTGCATCTTGGTGATCTCAGTATAACAGCAGGAGTCTATCTCTAATGGATGGTCTAGATCATCCTGGTGTACATTCAATTGAGTTTTATCTTAAGGCTCTAATGATACAAGACACAAATCCTTTCTTGAAAAAACAAAGGAAAAGGTGCCAGAATTTCCACCTCATGTTGGACATAAATGGAATAGAGTCTGAAATCGCTCTTAAAAACAAAATCAAAAAATGGGAGAGATGCACTGACATGTCTGATTTGGCACGATTAAAACTGTATGCAGGAAAAGATTTATGTTATTTACCATCAAATCAGTTGCAATTGGATTTGGCGAAATTTCCTTGTTGAAAACATAGCGACTGGTACCTAAAACTTAGGTTAAATTGCCTCCCTACGTTAGAAGTCGTAGGTCCTAAATTGGGAGTTGTGTGGGAACTACGCACCTACAGAATTTGTGGATCAGATTCAATTGAGACACTGTTCCATCTGGTAATGCTGTGAATTGCCTTTCCTGATCATAGAGAGTGCATTCGGGGGAGATTAATTCACTCAACTTTGCCAGTCCTCACCAATGACTTATGTCATAGACTGATGACTAGCTCTCAACCATCACCATTGTTAGCATTGGTTAAACTGTTAATGGAAATCTTTATAGAAACAGAAAAAGTAACACAGCAAGGTATTCAAGAATTAATGAACGTTTGTGTCATGATTCCTGCCCCTCATGTCCCCAGCCCTCCAAGATGTCAGGCTAGAGCCAGGCCTAAATCACCTACATGGCCCTCAAGGGCCTCTCCATCCCTCAAAAGACCCACTTGGAGTCAGACTTGGTGCTTGTGGCACCAGACTCACTCACTCCCATAGGATAACATTGGGGATTGGACTTGTAGTGCTTTGATGGGGACTAGATGGATGCCCCCACATATTTTGGTTCCCAGAACTGCATGTGCCGTCTAGTCTTTTGGATGTGGTTCAGCCCAGAGACAGCTGGGATACCCTGAGACTATTTAAGCCACGCCCAGGCTGAGAAACATGCTTTGTGTTTTCTGCACCTGCAGCGTGACACTCACCGTGTTCGGATCGGTCTCCAGTAGGCCTGCATCTTTCTTCTGCGCTCAGCTCCTGCAAGAACAAGAACACCGTTAGGAACAGCCTTACATGGCGGCGCTTCTGCCCATCATTAATCGCTTCTTCTGTTCTGCGGGCATCTTCAGCGGTGTCATTCCCATCTCAGCACGCCCCTTCCTAGGGAAAAGGGAAAAGAACAGAAAAAAGGCATTAGTAAGCATTCAGCAAATCTTCGCTTATTTTTAAAGACTATACGAGCTTCAAACACTTACCTGAATCCCAGCCGTTCTGGGGGAACTCTGTCTCCGGAACTTCTCATCCATCTGCAAGAGGGAAAAGACACTCCAGGTTAGCGTGGAAACATTTAGAGGCGCCGCATACCGCGCTTACTCACCGTATTTCTTCTTCATAACCGGCATCCACGTTGAAAAACGATGCGGCACCTAAAAGACACAGCAAAAGAACTCAGTTCAATACAAATACGAAAGGGTCACATCGCGCATCGTGCTCTCACTCACCTTCAGCGCTACTCATCTCAGCAGCACGTCGCCATCCCCAGACGCCGGCCATCATCTAAGGAAGGAAAGAAACGAAGTTAGAGAACTGTTGAAAAGACTCATTATACTTACCTGTCGGACTCTTGCCAGTGACGTAACTAGGCAGCAACGAGCCCGCATCAATCAACGTGCCCCTGCGCTGAAAGCAAGACAGAGAGCACACTTTCCAAGAAAACAAGGTGAGCTGTGGATCAAAGGGAAGGGTTGGATCCCGGGGAAGAAGGGGTTCAAGCACACAGAGACAATAGAGAGTTAAACTCTACCAATCCTGTGTTTCAGGCCCAGTCTCCAGTCGAGTAGATTCCAGGGAAGGGTTCTAGGTCATAAGAGGTCAGAACAGGCTGAGTGACATCCCCGTGGATACCAGGTGAGCATTACAGTTTGTGAATTCTAACTCTATTGGAAGTATATTTAAAGTGGAGAAACCAATGGTCCTAAATGTTAGGAGAAGATATGAAAATAATCAGCTCTCTTATGTGTCCTTTAGCATAATCTGGTTTCTTGTTTTATGGTGTGCTTTTTGTTACAGATTTTATGTAGAAATGTTTTATGTGATTTTTGTAAATGTACTTTTGTACAGTAAACATAAATTTAAAAAAATGTAAAAAATAATATCCAAAATGAACACACCCTTGCCTAGTGTAAATATTAGGCATAGTGGAATTCAATTAACACACTATTTAAAATATATTCGGTGTAATCGAGTTCACTTATATGAAAAAGGAGCACAGTATACTTGCTGCATATATGCAAATAAAGCCTGATAAGGTCATCTTTGTGCATCCATGGTGGCATCACCAGATAATTGGATGGACATTCAATTTGAGGCTTAAGACAACAGAGTTCTAATAAAAAACATGAGGGCCCACATTGGCGGTGGAAAAAACATGTAACTTTCCATTGCAACCTATTGCTCCTTATCCACCAGCATGGCGTCCATGGCTGCCAACTGAATGACAATCAACTGCCTCACTTTTTGCTGTAATAAACTATGGAATGTTAGCCCTATAGGTCTTTATTAGAACTCTGTACTTTGACAAATATGGTTAACACACGCATGTAAGTACAACGAGTGGTGATTCCATTGATGGCTAAACATAAGGACATCATCAGACAATCCCATTGTGTTGGTTTTTAAATGAAGTTGCGTAAATGGCTCAGGTAGACTGTTTAACAAGTGATGCTGAAACCAGTGGAAAGGCTCAACAAGCCTCCTCTATGCAGTACAGTGTATTTGCCTATTCACCACTGCGGTATGGCATTTAGATAAGGATCTGGCATTTTGCTATTAACATATGTTAAAGGCAAAATCAAGGCCCAATCCTTATTACATATTCACAGGTTGAATTTCTTTGAAAACGATTTGCCATAATTTGTGAGAAATTTAAATCAACAGCCATTTTCTTTTAGAATTGCTTTCTAGGAATTATAATACAGGTCAGCACATTATCTTAGGCTAAAGAAATATTCTGAAGTGATTTTGTAATTCTCTCTGAATTTATTAAGTTCTCAAAAATACCAAATAGGAAACACTAGGTGATTCACAGTCCCAGCCTTATGAATATTTTTTTTAATCATAAACATATAAAAGAAATCACACTAAATTACCCTGATTTAAATCACCAAGATGGCCATTCACCTCAGACATGATAGAGGAATAAACAGATATGCCTCTTTTTAGTTTTCTTAATTGATCACAAAATGTAAGCGGAGCAAAAACACTCTTTTCTCAACAAGAGTACAGGATGAACCCCTACGCTGTATGCCATTCTCAAAGTTCATAAGAGCCAACATAGACCGTCAGATAGACCAATCATCTCAGGTTGCGGCTCACAAACCACATGAAAATTCCAGGATTTTAAGTACTTAAATCAACTGACGGAACCTTATCTCAGGTACACAATAGATACCATTAGGTATTTAGAAAGGACAACAATTGAATATCAATCTGATCTCCTAGTGACTGTGGGAATCCAGATACTTTGTGCAAGTATACCTCAAACACAAGCAATTGACCCTATTCAGGAACAACTGGAGCATCAGAATGTACAGTCTGGAGTCCCGACTCATTTTTTGATTAACCTTCTCACAATGGCAATTAACAAAAAGGTTTTTATTTTTGACAAAATCTACTATCAGCAGATTAGGGGCATGGCAATGGGTGCAGCATTTGCACCCAGTCTTGCAATCATTGTCATGGCCCAAATCAAAAAGGTCCACGTTCCCACTGTTGATAACCCATTCTAGGATAAGATTCATAAGTGAATGCAGTATATCAATTACATCATGGTTTGTGGCAAGGCTCAGTGGGGTCATTACAAGCTTTTCATACATGGTTAAACAACAGAATCCACAATATCCAGTTAACAATGATGTGGAACACGGACCAGATACATTTTCTTTACCTGACCCTTCAGGTAGGGGTAACACACTTCAGTGTACCTTGTTTAAAAAATACATGGATTGGAACACCTTGCTCCACTATACAAGCCACCACCCAGCCACTTTGAGAAACAACCAGTCGTATGGCCAGTACCTTAGGGTCCGACCAGATACATTTTCTTGACCTGACCCTTCAGGTAAGGGGTAACACACTTCAGTGAACCTTGTTTAAAAAAGACATGGATTGGAACACCTTGCTCCACTATACAAGCCACCACCCAGCCACTTTGAGAAACAACCTGCCATATGGCCAGTACCTTAGGGTCCATTGTAATTGTACCCTGGGCAAGGACTATCATATGCATGAACAGAAGCTTGATGCTAGACTTAAAACACGGGTCTACCCAAAAACTGTCATCAGTTAAGCTCACAAAAGAGCTCAATGTAGTCCCAGAGAAGGTCTGTTGGCTCGCAAAGTCAACAACAAGACAGACTAATTTGTATGCATACATATATTCACAAAACGACCAAAGTAAAGTTATTGATTGAAGAATGTTGGCCATTGGTGCAAGCCATTGTTCCGAATGAACCTGCTCCTTTAATGGCTTTAAAAAGATCAAAAAATCTGTTGGAATATCTCACCCACTCCTATTTTAGAAGTCCATTTACCCGAACCACATTGTGGAATCTAAAACCCATATTGGGGCATTTCCCATGTGGAGCCTGTGGAGTATGTAAATTGACCAAGAAGATACCCCACATTGGCATTGAAGGAATAAAGTATCACTTTAGACATCATTGAAATTGTAAAACATCTAATGTAATTTCTTGCATTCAGTGCCCATGCCAATTAAAGTATGTAGGTCAAACAACACAACCTGTACATAAAATAATCACAGAGCATCGATCCGTGATTAGATGCAAGACTCTGACAGCACCTATGTTCAAAGCTAGCATACCCAGATGAGATCTAGTGGTGGGTGCTGGATGTGGTAGTCAATGCATCTAACCTCAGCGATTCTCTCAATCACAAAGAGGCACAGTGGACATGGACATAAACATTGAAAACACACTAAATAGGTCTGAATTAACAACTTTGCAACATGATCTATGGGGTAATATACCCATTGGCCTCATGATATTGCGATTTAAACATGGTCAAACACACAATAGCAGAGCCCCATATATGTAAAATAACTACTGAGTTATTGGTGTTTATTACAACCAAGTCCGCGAAGCGATGTGTGTCTGGGTAGATGGGCTACAGAACTATTAAGCAATCTCAACTAGCATAGTAACATCTCTGGAGGCCTTACCATTAATGTATATAGTGGATTTCATATGATTGTCACTGAGCACTGTGCACTGGGACACATGGGCCGAGATGCTACTAAGGAGGGCGGGTCACCAGAGCAATGGCTAATTAGGCTTGATTCTCAGTAATTATGGGCTGCAGCACTAGCATGGCATTGAGGTTACCACAGTAACTCGCATAGGCTCATACATCAGCGTGCTTCATGGAAAGTCAGATGGGCTGCAGAACTACTAATCCATCTGCACTGGTACAGCAATGTCTTTGGAGGCTAATCCACTAATGTATATTGTTTTTAATGTTATTTGTATATGCAGGGTTCTATATTGAACAATTGGTCCTGAAGAAGGCAATATTAAATAATAAATGTCTCAAAGAAGAGATATAGGTCCCCTGCAATTGTGAAACCTTGAGTGGGCACTGCTGGAGCCCACGCAAAGCTATTTTAGACATAGACCTGCACACCAATTTGTTTCTGTAACTTTAAACAACCAACTGATTAAAATTGATTGACTAATTGAAAAATGAATGAAATTTATTTTATGTTTAACGTTGGATGTTTGTTTGATTTGTCTTTATTTTTTTAAATAGTTTTTGGCAGAAATAAGTCAATGATTTACATTCACATTTCATGTCCTTTTTTCCTTTTCTTCTGGTATATTGGAGTATTAGAGTTTATACGTACAACCCAAGCAGGTTTAAGAATTATCACATGTAATTGTTGTTTCATTATATATATATTATAATAATAAAAGGATATCTTTTTTCACATTTTTTCTATTGATTGATATGGGTATGGTGATGATTTTGTTTGAATTAATGGGCATTAATGGTCCATTTGCCTCATCACGACTTGGGCGGTAACGCCGGCGGTATTACCGCCGGCGGTATTAGCCCTACCGCCGAACTCCCCGGCGCTAATAGCGCCGGATCACGAGTTCGGCGGTAATGTCAATCCCCATTCCCCATTGAGCCCATTCGGGAATGCCCCATTCCCCATTGGGCTCAATGGGGAAATTTCGCGCTAATAACGCCGGCGGATTTCCCGCCAGCGGTAATAGCGCGAATTTTCAGCGGATTTCCCCCCAGCTCAGAGCTGGGGAGAAATCCGCCGAAGTCCTGCTTTGGCAGACCCTTAAATCCGGCGGTAATAGCGCTACTGCCGGATTTAAGGGTTACCGCCAAAGTCGTGATGAGGCCCTCAGTCTTTCTTCTTTTTCCTTCAGTGGGCCAAAATGTTTGTAACATAAGTAACACAATATTTGTATATCAATTTAGCTTTTGTGTTGGGAACCACACCATATATTCTCAAAATGTAAGGTCAACAGCTTTTATAGTTAAAATAGACAGATATACATAATGGTGCAAACCATGGTCATATTATATGTGCATGTCTTTGTGATGAAGGGTCTTTGCCTAGTGTCCTGCTATGCTCACCTTCACATCTCTCACTTATGACGTGTTTTCCTTTTGGCATATATAAGAGTGTTTTAGGTTCTCACTTTCTTATGAAAAGTGGCATTAGTAGATGCAAGTCCTCATACTGTAAACGTTCTCGCCTGTCTCGCAGCATGTATGAATCTTTGAGGAGTAAATTCAACTTCACTAAATGTATCAATATATGCACTTGCAGGTAGGCTTCAGATGGATTCTCATGGCAGGGGCAAGAATGTCACAATAGCAAGATGAATGTTAGAAAGGGCTGTGTCAGGGTGTGAGTTATCCTCAAGAGTCGCAGGAGCAGAGTAAGTAGAGGCAAAGGCATCCATACACACAAGCTTCATGGGCTGAATGACCAAGAATGAAGGCAGTGGTGCTGGGGTGGGCTTTGCCTGGTGAAAAGAGAGTGTCAGGTGAGAGGAAAGAAGAAAGTGGTTGGTGCAAGAGAGGGGAGTGGTAAGAGGGTTAGAGAGAGGGATGTCTGAGGAGGTGAGAGCATCCAGTGTGGGTCCGGCAGTGTGTGTTAGACCAGAGGGCAGGATGGAGAGATAGAGTCACAGTAGTTACAAGTTATTCCTTATGATAATACATTCCTTATCGCACCATTTAGAGACATTCCTTGTTATCTTATTTTCTGTAATATATGAAAGCATTTCTTTCATGGAAAATAGAAGAATGTATTCCAAAGGGAAGTGTCTCATAGACACCGTCTTGGAGATTTTTAGTTGAGATTGGTAGTGTTGAGTGGATGCAGAAAATAATGTTGATATATGAACAAAACCATCGCAAAACTTTGTTTGGAACAATGTGGTGGGCTTGTTCATTCCATTGCTTTGTGCTTAAAATATGACTGGCCCTATGCACAAAGGTGACTTGATTCAAAGCATACATGTGTTAAAGGCACATTTCTGTGCTTTACTTGTGAAACACAGCTGGTGACTAATTGCTGCCGAGTTTTAGAAATAAACACATCCACACACAAAGCAAGAACCTGCCAGATCAGCTAGCTTTGTGCAGTCCCCATGGTGCAAAAACACACACCCTTCAAATACTGCGTGAGGTCCAACCTAAGCAGGTCTTGGACTCAGGGAGCATGCATGGGGTCCCCTGTAACTGTATGTGGCACCCTGATAACATTTGTATGAAAAATCATAACTCTGCAATATCTCGGGAAATGTGCATGCAAAGCAATGTAAAACGTTCCTGTACCCCACAACACAGCATATGTGCACCCCTATGGTACATCAGTACAACAATTGAGTACACACACCCCGAAATACGACCTGCGATCCCACCTGCACTCTGAAAATCCTACACGCAAGTGTACTTATGCCAGCCTTCAGATGGGGGAATCCTATGAAAGACTTGAGTGGGCCTTTCCTAGCCGAGACATTGCGTGATTGATTCTATGAATACGTCTCTTGCTGCGCAATAGTGGGCTTGCTAGGGACTGCCTGCAGGCTTCCCCTCGGAACGCCCACTTCTTCGCAAGATAGTCCTCTTTTCTGGTGTTCCGTCCTCTTCCCAGCCATCTTCACAGGCCACTCCCACCCTCTGCTTAGAGCTTCGCCCTTGTAATAGCATGGGGGGGCGGGGTAATCCTCTGTGTCCAGGTTAATACCAGGCGAATTCTGGAGCGGGCTGAGACATGTGTTTCAGAGGTTGAAACACATGTCGGCAAAATCCCAATTTATTAAGAGAAAAATATTCTCCTAGCACCTCTGAGTGTCTGGCGCAAAGGTGTCTGGTCTTAAACACCAATCCCGATTTCCTAACAAAAAATAGTGGGGCACTATTTCTATTCGACCTAGTACACATGCAGCTGAGCATGAATTAATCTCACCTGGAAACAAAGCAGTCCCACAGTTCTACTGCTCCCACGTTCAAGTATAAACCATCAAAGACACAACCTTCCGAGATGGTGTTTATCATTTTACTACTAGGTAGCTTTTTGCCATTTAATAGGGATCAAAGCACCAGCAGTTGTCAGCCCTGGTGCTGACCACAAACACACCACGAGGTGGACGATAATATGATGTTGATGTTTATTTGTATTTATTTTATTGGCTATTTGTAAGTGCCTGTACAACAAATTGTGTTTCAAGGTGCCACAAGACAAAAAGCGGGTAGGGGGAACAAGGGAGAAAGATAACAATCCTGCTAGGCCTTTTGACATTCGGATTGTGCAAGTGCAGTAACAAGACGTGCGAGAGAGAGAGGAGGGCGGTCAGCGCGAAATGCAAGGTGCTAGGTTGGGAAGGGAAGCACATGGTAAGAGGGTAGAGTGCAAGTGAAAGGAGGGGGCTTGGAGGGAAGAGGGCAGGGGCTAGGCAAGTGATAAGCGATGGCCAGGAGGGCATGTGCCAGGGATTGCATAGGGTGCAGGGGGTAGGGGTCCACATGCTATGTGCGTGGAGGGTGGTGGGCTGAGCAGGGGGGGCCTGGTGCCCTGTAGAACTCAGAGCGAATAAGGCAGCAAGTCACTGCACAGACAGGGGTGTTGGAGGGGACAGGGAGGGACGGAAGAAGAGAAAAGGAGGGTCTGGAACTTCCTGAACTTAAGTTGATCCGACTGAAGCCTGAGAGGACCAGGGAGACCATTCCAGAGGGAGGCTCCTGTGGAGGAGGGAGATCTACACCCCACTCTCTGCTTAGATAAGCGTCTGATTTCAGAGAATTGGAGCCAGAAGACCAAAGGGCTCTAGCAGGGAGATATTTAGGGAGAGGGAGCTGTATGTAGCGGGGTCCAGACCCCATAAAGCCTTGTGGATGATGCAGTGGATCTTAAAACTTGATCCCAGCAGCAACAGCGAGCCAATGGAGAGATTTTAGGGCTTGAGAGATGCAGTCCCTGGGCTTTGAGCCAAGGATAAGTCTTGCAGTCCTGTTCTGGATTAGTTGAAAGGGGCAAAGGGAGGATAAAGAAATATTGAGGAAGTGGTGGTTGAAGTAGTCCATCCTAGAGAGGACCAGAGCCCTGGAGACATTGAGTTTCTGGAAGAAGGTGAGGAAAGGAAGTATGCCTTCTTGGCAAGATCTGCAATGTGAGGAGAGAAAGAGAGAGAGAAGTCAAAGATGATACAAAGGTTTTTTACCTCACAAGAGGGTGATAGGAGGGGACCCACAGAGGGTGGGTAGAGGGTAGGAGGCTGTCCTTTTCAGTTAGCCCACTCTCTCACAGCTGGGAGTACTTATTAAGTTCCCTAAATACTTCCCTCCCACTTATTAACACCTGGCTGTTGAGTCACAGAGTGGTATTTTAGCCACCAATCAAGGATACCTTGTGCATCCCCTGAAGCGCATACTCCAGCCTGATCTTCTCTACAGCCAGAAACAATGCACACCTTTTAATGAAGACTGTCTCTCTGTCTAAGTTTTTCCATACAGACTCATTTGTAAACTCTCCTTTTCCCACCCTAACCTCCATCAAATATATCACTCTGGCTCCCACTCTTTCTTCTGCTCTGCTGTGAGGTCGTTTTCTCTCCGTCACTATCACAGTCAATGTTAGCGAACACATTTCCTGTTCTTTTACTACAATATGAGGCCTTCAAGAGTTATATATGGGGGGTACAGTCCAGTGTCTTGTGTTATTATCTTGTAACGTCCCATTTGTGAGGGTTGATGGAATTGACGTGCAGGATATCTGTTTGCTCTCATGCCAAGACCTCATACATAAGGATTTTGTAGCTTGTGCTGAAGGTTTCTGCAGGCTTTCTCCTGCCCCTTATACACCAGGATGATTTTCAGTGGCCTGGGCAACCGGATCAGTCACTCTGCCGCCCAATAAGAAAGGTTAACATTCACCCTATCAATGTTTTTGTTTGTCCACAAGCCCTGCTACGGCTGCATGTGCTTTACCCCAGCTCCATCCCCTTTGCCAGAAAAGGTCTCCTACGTGAGAATTACGTACAGTATGCTGACAAAGGTGCACACCTTTCTTCTATTTCATCAATATTGCAGGATAAAAGACATATGAAAATTCACAGAAAATGTGTTACGAATGTGCGTATTACACATGTATCACTGTCCCATTCCTTTTGATGACCACTGATACTACATTTTTAACATGGGCAATTGCCCTGACACAAATATATCATAAAATCACGTGAAAGCAAAACTTGTTGATGCCATTGATAGTTCAGTTTTGTTTCTTGTTTTATGACCCCGATTCAAACACACCTTCAGGTTTGTCCATAAAAGCAACCCAACAAAAACACTGGCCCTCATTACGAGTTTGATGGTACCCTACCGGCAAACTAGCCCTACTGTCTCTGCCACCCAGTATTACCGGGATTTTACGAGTAGCGGAGAATACAGTAAATTCCCTTTCCATATGACTCTATGGGCAGGGATTGCATGAATCACCGGCATTAGTGTTACCGGTGGTGGTGATTCAGGCATTTCTTGTTCGGTAGAGGCCTGCTCTACCGGCATGTCAGGCCTGCCAGGATATCAATGGCCCCAAATGGCAAACATTTGTTTTGTCGGTCCGGAAAAATGCTGGTGCGTACTTAACGGCATTTTTTCCAGACCGGCAAAAAGTCATAATTAGGGCCACTGAGTCTCTACAAATTCTGCAGGCGAGGAATGCTTTGGATACTTATCCTCTATTATCCTCAGATGTCGGGTGTCCTGGAAATAGAATATTTACTAATGTGGGACACCCTTCAATCAATGCTCCTTGAAGAAGGTTGTGTCTGTTATCTCTTTAAAGATGACCATGAGGTCTGGACCTTGCTTACTGATGCCCGCTCTCCAGATATGGATTTTGACAGTGTGCTTGGGCTATGGTTAACTAGACCTTTGCACTCTTTTCAGAAATGCCATCCTTTTGAACCACTCAAGAGTGATCAATGTCTCAAGTGTGAAAAGCATGCCTTTGAAGTCTCAAACCATTATTTTGTTTGAAGCATATACTTCTTCTAAATTACACAACTCTTCACTCTACACACACAATTTATATCAACAATGCAAACAATGTGAGTTACTTTATGTCCATCAGTTAACAGCCCCATTACAGCTGCATCCACTCAGTGCACCCACCTACTTTCCCAATATCACACCATTAATGGACTGTACACAAACAGTGCCTTTCCCATTCAGAATGTAATTATTGGGTCGGTGGCACCATTACATTCATGTCCTATTTTATCTTTACATTCTGGGGCTTGTGCTTTCCCATTATAAAACCACGTCTGGATAAGAATCTGCAGACTGGAATGGATCATATTATCAAGTATTTGTACTGTAGAAACACTTGACATAGCACACTACAAAACGACCAGCAAAACCCCTCTTATCAAGGGCATCTGCAAAGCATAACTCACGCTGCAATCTGTCATTTCAAACCCAGAGCTCGCAGAGCAGGGTAGATTGCTCTGATATCAAGCTAATGTTGCGGCACGGTGGCAGCAGAGATTGAAGCATGGTCTCAATTTGCTTCTCATTTTTCTTGTTCCGGTAATCAATGTCCCCACTCAGGCACCTACAAGTAATGTTCAGGAATATTAGTGTTACACCAGGAAGGCTGTATTTTTGAGATTATGAGTAGGTAATTGGGAGAATTGAATGTGTTCTTTGACTTGTGTTATGATGCGTGATATTTTAGGAGGGAATACATGTAAATCAATGTAAAAGAGCTCTGGGCACCCCCGACTTCTACAGCATACAGTAAAACACCCTCACTGCTACAGTGAAGTAGTAGACCACATAAACAACATCATGCTTAATTATTCTCTCCATTGTGTGCGAATTTTCAATGATGCAATAGTGAATCAAAGACCTTGTGAAATAAATGATGTGATTGAGGAGCCATTGCTGGATTTCTATAATGGGATACCCAGACCAAAAAGCTCCCTCCCCTCGTCACTCATCTATGGGCAGATGGTTTTAGGGATTATGAAGTACAGGAAAAGTGGAGAGTACAGCAGGTGATGTAGCCATGAGTTGCAATGCAGACAACCTGGTCCTTTAAATCGTGTAGAACATGGCTGGGACAAGTGCATGAGGTGTTCATAAACCAGGAGTTTAATTGTTAGGTCCAGACATTAACTGTTGGCACATTAATCAGGGCCTATTTACTGTTTGTATCCCTGGTAAAAAAGAAATTGCTCATGTGAAAAGTTTGACCACCATGCAAGAGTCCAGAATCAGTGTAGGGCACTCTGTGGGAGGTTAACATCTCCATTGTGGGATGTTTTTATCCACGCATCCAAGCCCTACCTCAAAACTGTGCAGTACTGACATGGAAAACATCATGATGGCCAGAGCTTCCCAGAAAATGCCCAGGGAAGTGCATGAAGAATAGGCTGCCACCCATTTTGCCGATGTTATGGGCACAGAAGGGCACTGCCTAAAACCACCATTGGACTACCCACACAGTAGTCTGAAACCATTGGGAATGGCAATGCTGATTGCCAAAAGCAACCTAGAATTGTGGGGAATTCATTTTCTTAAATCCCAAAAATGGGTGCATTACCAGTACTCATCACTATCAGAAAGCCGCCGTTTTAAAACAACACCAGACTTTTTCTTTTTTGTGTAAAACTGAATAAATGAACCCAAAGCAGGCCAAAGAAAGACTTACTGAGAGGTGGATACAATCTAAAGTTATATTCTGAAGTGACTTGAAGGTTTATAACAAGACTGGCTGAGCTGTGGATTTCAGCAGTTTAAGTAAAATTGGACTGAAAGACACTAAAAATCTAAATGTCTAAAAGAAATGAGTGACCTATTTTTGAGTGTCACATAGGTTGCAATTGTTTAAATGTCATAGTTTTAAACTTAGAATCAGAATTTTAGCTGCATATGTAAAAAATGGTTAGTTTTATTTGAATGCAGAAAACTGGGTAACTAAAAGTGACATTAGCTGGGGCCTGGCTTAAGGAACTGAATTCTGCCCACCAGCTACCCCCGACAGGAGTTGAGACTTGCACAACTGCTGTGTTCCCAGGCCTAGCTGCCTTTTTGCTGTTCCCACCAAAAGGGATATGACACTTCTCTGATTGAATTATCAAGGGACTGCTAGAGGATAAACATAGGACCCAGGCAGAGGGTTTATTGAAGTGGCCATAAATGGCTTCCTCTTGAACAATGGGCCTTCCAGGGCCCAGGCAAATGTTTTATTATGGGAGTCGTAAATGTGGCTTCCTCCTGGAAGGAAAGGGGAGGAGCACTGCATGTGAGAGCAAGCTGGCTTGGCAGAAACTGGGAGGGGGAGAAACTGGAGACAGAGGCTGAGCTTGAAGAAAGTGGAAAAACTGGTTTCTGTACCATGTGACCTGAAAAGACACACCCTGGTAGCCAGAATATGGTTTTAGAAAAAGATGAATAACTCATAGTACGGACTTGTCATAATTATTTAAATGATACCATAATTCTTGTGATTTTTCTGTCCACATTTTAAGAGGTTTTTAGAACCGGTGGCATGATCTGGGGGCAAACTAGCAGTTAAGAGGGTATTACTTAAAATGTATGCATGTTAAAAGTCTGATACTTCATCAATTAATGCCTGCATGCCTTGCACACATTTGGGTAAATTTGAGTAAGAATCTGATATTGGTAACCTGACCAAATAGTGAAATATTTTGCCATTTCTCAAATGCAAGCTCTCAGGAAGAGCAGATTTGGACAGGGTATACCTCCTGTGATATGTGATGGGTGCATGTAATTTTAAACAAATGTGTACCTGTGCAAATATGTCTTTTGGGTCAAAATATAGATTGTGTGTAATTTGACAGGGGTGGGTTCTCTGTACCATAAACAGACCTCATCATGATGACACTTCATTTCATTCCCCCAATCAAGGGGAAGAGGTTGAAGTGGCCAATGACAAGTGGAGAGGGGTAGGGCCTAGGAAGCTAGCCTTTCCACCCATTTTCAAAACACATAAAAGCAGACAGTCAGGACAGGTAGGGACATTCAATTGCATTTGCTGCGGAGCATGCTGCCGGACCATACCACATCCAGAGATCCAGACTTCAAATCCATCAATCTCCAGAGAAAGCTGTGCAGAAAGATCCAGAAGCAGTGCGGTACCCAGAGAGAGCAGAGCTGACCCAGACCACTGTTAGCAGAACCAGAGAGCTGACCCAGATCACTGTGAATTGCCGAGACCAGACCAGAGTCCAGTCTAAAACCTGACCAGATCCGTGGCGAGGCCCATTCTATTTCTAAATATATTGTGAGTACCTAGCAGAACTGTGCAGAACCAATCTCTTAGTTAAAATAATATAATTCAATCTATTTTAATCTAAGTAGAACTGCCTAAAAGCTGTCACCTGTCATTTTCTAGCTGCTAGCTGTCACCTGTCGCTTTGAACTTTAAAATTTCAAATCTGAAAAACGACCTTTACCATATCGCTCATATCTCCGTGACCGTTTGTCTTAGAGACTCGCAGTAACTTTCCTCTGAAAGCTGGGAAACTTGGCTTTTCAACGAACCTAGAACGGCATTCCTATTCCATACACTATTGCCGCAATCGCGAAAAACGCACTCGCAAATTTTGCCGCGATTTGCAAATTTCTCCACGTGTGAAAACAACAGTTTCCTTGCTTTCCTTGCTAAGAATTCGTTTGCCTCTTAAGAACCATCCCTGAATCATTGCTAGAGTGAGTCTGGACTAATATTAACTAGATACCACTCACCCTGAACCTCTAGAGGGATATAAAAGCATTTTAGCATATTTTTCACTTCATTGCCAGCACATATAAAAGCGTTTTGGGCCTGTGTTTCAAACTTCCGTAGTCTAAGCTTGCTGGGGTGAACTGAATTACATTTGATTGCATTTCTGAGAACTGTGTGCTTTCCTTCCATTTCCTTGCATTGCATAAAGGGCGGAGGGGATTGCCAGAGAAAAGTGATTACATTGTTTTGTTGAAATCATATTGAGTATTTTCTGTACTGCATTTTCATTCAACATTGCAACCATCTGAATTTATATAAAGCATTCTCTACCACCTTATTCTTCTGTTCCTATTCACAAGTGTGCTAGTGCCAGACTATCCATTATTGATTACTGCTCAGATTAAGTGTGATATTCAATTATTAATTTATTATAAAGTGTGATATATATATATATATTGTTTAAATTATCAAATAAACCTTTTAAACTTGCAAAACAGAACTACTTCTTGGCTCAGTGGGGTCAGGGGGATTCCAAGAGAGGGGTGTTATATAGGGGTAGTCATCCAGAACGCATGAACTGGACATATAGATATATTAATAAGGGTTTCCATTCAGTATCCCAGACTAGGCATTGACTTAGCTGTACTGTTGAATTGAATCCTCTTACAAATTGGGGGCTCGAGCGGGACGTTTGGGTTAGATCTATCACTTGTGCAGATTAATACAGTGTGCCAGCTGACCAGATACACATATCCGGTCGGATCACCACGCTGTGTTACGCTGTAAATCACTCCTCAAAGGAACGCTCTAAGGAAAAGGTCTGTTTGCAAAAATAAAATACAAACTTCTGTAAGTCAGGAAGGAACTCAAATTCCAGAATGACGACCTTAGTAGACATGAAAATAGCCAGAGAGCACTTCTTACATAAGTTATTTGTGAGAGGTGAGTGGACTCATCAGGACCAGACGGTCTGGTTGCAGGCAATCGCACCCCAGATCACTGAAACAGGGTCAGATAAATGGAGAGATCAGGGTCCCTTACATATGGCCCTGAGTGAACTATACATGGCTCATAAAGCTAAGGATGAACAAGACAAGATGGTTAGGATAGCGGCATACCTGTACCTATATATGGGAGACATGCAGGATAAATGTACTGAAAGCCAACATCTGGCGAATAAGCGACAGATGGCGTTAGAGAAGGTCCAATCTGACCTGGTCTCTTCTGAGCAGAGGCTGCAGGGGAGCCAGGAGTCAGAAAATGAGAGTAGACAGCACATCATTAAAATAAAGAGGGATATCGACATCCTGCAACAGGAAAAGGCTGGCCTTGCAGAAGGAGTACCAAGAAGGTTTGGACTCCCTACTGCAGAGCCAGAAAAAGCTGGAGCAACAGTTAGACTTCAAGAGGGCATGTGCTGAGCAGGTAGTCATCCTGCAAAGCCACCTAGATAGGGAGAAGGCAGAGAGCAATAAACTGATTTTGAAAGACCTGGATACCCAGGCAGAGTTTGACCAGGAGCGTCAGAAAGCGGGTGCCTTCCAAAGGCAAAGGGACGACCTGGCGGCACAGATGCAGGCTCTAAGTCAGGAAAGGGATACCTTAGGCCAGGAAGTCTGCCACTTAAAAAGGAAAATGGAAGAAAATCACCTGGCCCTCCAGGGACTGGGTGACCTCCAAAAAGAACACCATAACTTGTTAGAGCACACCAGGAAGGTGGAGGATGCTCTGGCAAGAAAGGAGCAGGCCAATAGGGACACAGCTCAGGAGGTAACCCTCCTGCAACAAAGACTGGCCCAGTGCTCCAGGACCAATCAGGAAACGCAGAGAGAGAATGAGGCTCTCTGCCAGCACAATGATAGGCTCCAACAACAGGTAGCGATGCAGGAGAGACTGATAGAGTCTAGTAAGGCCTTAACTGAGGAACTGAAGGCGCAGGCTCTTGCATTGCAACAGGGAGCAGGGGCGGATAGAGATGAGGTTCGCTGGGAAAGAGAAACTCCTGAGCATAACCCCAGGAGCCCTAGTACCAGAGGCCTTTATCTCTCTCAGTCCCTGGACTCTGCCACCCCCATGTCCCCTGGCGCACATGAGCACAGGGCCACAGGGATGGCAGATTACTATCCAGCCAGAAGCATGGGGCTCATAGGCCAGTACCACCCAGGAATGGAGGGGCAGGCATCCGGGTATGGGCACCCAAGCACAGTGCAATTTGATGGGGAACCCCAGGAGAGTAGGCCCATTAAGGGCATCCTGAAAACCTCTGCACAGTTAGGTCAGTGGGGGTGGGGGGTACCCATCAAATCCTGGCAGCAAGGAGGGATCTGAAGACTCCTCTGAGCGGTACAGGACACAGGAGACCAGGTCCCCACATTCTTCCAGCCATTCCCAGTCTCGCAGAATCCGGGAAAACCTAGAAGAACAGACGGGAACCTCTGGGAGCAGTGCCTCTGAGTCAGAAGATGAATGGACCAGGGTTACCCGGACCAAAAGGGCCAATAAGACAAAAAGGGCCTTGCTTAAGGACCCCTTAAAGCAGATTAAGGCAATCAGGAGTGTCATCACGCCTTATCATAAGAACGCCAAGTATTCTGTTTGGGAGCACTTAGAGTTGTTTGAGCAAATGATGGAGACTTTCCATTTGAAGGACAGCCAAAGCTGTATTCAATATGTAAAGTGGACCTTCTCCCTGGAATACTCCAGTTTCTTTGCGGGGCTGGAGGACCAAAATCATTTAAGATGGTCCGCCTATAAGGCGGCCAACTTGAAACATTTTTCTACTCATAGAAATCCTGAAGAGGCTCGCAAGGCAGCCTACAATTTACAATGTGGGGAGGATCAGGCCCCACAAAAATTTGTGCAGGAGTTAAAGCGTGCTTTTGCACAGACCACAAGAAGGCTGCGCACGGATAGCAGAGAATTTATTAATACGTTTTTCCATGCCTTGCCCAAATACATAATGACCCAGCTCGTGAGGGATTTTCACGAGAAAAGATCGTTAGACTGGGTCATTGAACAGGCGACCCGGATTTATGAGGTGCAGAAGCCAATAGAAAATAAAAATAATGCGCCCAAAAACCCCAAAGCCAACAACACCCCTGCTGCTGCCAAGGTGGCAGAGGTAAAGGTCACCCCCGTTTTAGAGTTGGAGATGGGGGGGCCTAAAAACCTACCTGCACCTAATAATGCTAGGCCCAGAAGGTCCTCGGGCCAGTCACAGACAGGGAGTCAAGGAGGTAGTCCCACAAATGGGGTCCCTCGCTCTCCTGACTATGTAAGTCCCCGTTACAAGGGAAGTCGACCCATCGAGGTTATGTGTGGACTCCTCCAGCCCAAGGGGGGGGGGATCCAGCCAAGCACCTAACCCAGGGAACTTCCCTCCTAACTTCCCACCGGAGCCCAGAAATTCTCCAAATCCTGGGCAGAACTTCTTCCCTAGGTATCCACCCAATTTCCAGCCCCAAAATCATCCATCCTTCTTTCCCCAATTCCCTGAGCCCAGACAACCTAATCCCGGAGAGGGGAGGCCAAGGGTGGAGGGGTATCCAAATCTTCCCAACCAGGGGTACTACCAAAGAAGGGATAGCTACCCTTCCCGGGATCAGCCCAGGGGAGAAAACAGGGCCCCGTATCAGCCTGAGCGGGTTTCCCAGTTAGAGCGCCAGGTTCAAAACATGGCGCGGGATCTGGGTCACATACTGAGGGCTCAGCAGAACCCTCAGATCGGCATGCCGGCGCAGAACGCACCCAACTCTGGACCTGGTGCCCCAGAACAATGACGGGGGCAGCACCCCGATAACTCACTGGTGCCCAGGGAGGAGGCCCAAGGGGAGGGGAAGTGTAAAGCCTTGGAGGAAGCTTCCTTCCTCACTTGTAAACAGCCCCTTGAAACCCAGGAACTGGAAACAAAATCTCTTCCCCCTGAAAGTCTGCCTCCTAAGGAGCAGAGGGGGGGTAGGAGAAACAAAAGACCCAAACAGACTCAGTTTGAGGAGGAGGTAAAGATCTTCCAATTTGAGGGAGAGGGATCCTCCGAGGATCCTGGGAAAAGGATCTTCTCCTTCAGAGAGGGGGGAACTCCTCCCAAAGAAAAATGGGTCCCTAGGAATGCAAATCCAGACTGGGGAGATGTGGAGACTGAGCTACCGCCGCCCACCATCTCATCCCAGAACCAACAGCAAGAAAATCCCCTGGTCCAAACCCATCCTGGTGACTGCCTCCAAAAAGGGGGGGGCGGCCCGGAACCGGAGCCCGGGGAACCCACAATGGCTCTGATCTCCAGTTGCCAATTTTTCTTTCAGATTCCCAAGGCTCTCCACAGAATTCTGCCCAAATCTCTTCGCTAGCGATGTCCAAAACCAGAAAGTTAGCCCACCAGTTGTCCAAAAATGTGCATTATCTGTGCCCCCTTGAGGAGAAGGAGGGAAGATACTATGCCCCGGTACAAGTACAGGGGCAGGGTACCATTTTGGCACTGGTGGACACTGGATCTCAAGCTACCCTTCTGTCCAGAAGGGCCTTTGACGAACTGAATGCAGGAAGGGGAGAGAATTACCAAATTCCTCTCACCTCTCTTCCTGGACAACTGCAGAACTTTGACGGGAAGGAAATTCCCGTTGAGGGGACTGCAGACTTGGACATTAAGATTGGGCGACACTAGTTGAAACACCCGGTCATAGTTGTGACTCCAGAGGGCACCCCTTGTTTACTGGGGAATGACCTCCTGAGGAGGTTGTCACCCTTAATAGATGGCGTAAACAAGGTCCTCTGGACCCAGACTAGCCGACCAATAAAATTAAAACAGAGTGTCAACCATGTTAGTTTAAACGGCACCTGCCACATGGTTGAACAAAAATTTGACCAAGTAGAATTTCACTTCCAGAACAACCAAATTCCAGACATGACAGTAATAGCAGTAGGACAACAGACTGGTGATGGGGGGTCCTCTCTATTACTGAAAATCAACCTTCCTTCCAGCCTAAAGTGGTATTCCACGCTGGAAGGAAACACTCTGAAATTCTATACTAATCCACAATTAGAAACTCCCACTCCTATAGTCCAGAAAGATGTGAAATCAGCTCAGAGCCTGGCTGATATTCAGCAAATTGGAGAGCAGTCGTTCATCCCTGTCCAGTTAAATGATGGGAAGTACTCTGTTCTCGCTCGAGTGTGTGTGAACAACGGTAAGAGCTTCATCAGCGAAGCCATGTTCCGCCAACTCCCAAAAGATCCAGCCATTCCCACATTCAAACTGATAGACAAATGGGAAATGGACCTGAAGCACCCAATTCCAAACATCTCCTGCCAAGCAGGTGTATGCTCAAAATCTCCATTGGCAACAAGAGCATAGTCCACAATTGTTGGGTCGTGCGAGACGTCACTGCCGCTTTTTCCTTAGGCAGTGACATTCTCAATCGCTTTGCCATTAGTTTGGACCTAATAAACTTCAAAGCTTGGTCCCGATTAGCGGATAATCCCATGGGCTTTGATGATCCAGAAAAAGCATTTAGGTCAGCTCAATTGCTACCTTGTGCAGTTGAAATTCAGATCAAAGAGGAAGTCACCATCCCTGAAAGGACCCGACAATTCTCCCTGGAAGTGAAAGTTAAAAGAGGACAATATTTGCAAAACCCTGATGCTTACATACATCTAAACGCTTCTCTCCAACAGCAAGGGTTGGGGGTAAACCCAACTCCATTAGTCAACATAGAACATGACACCATTCTAATAGAGGTGGATAACAGCGACTTAAAGAGTATTACTCTAGCCGCAGGCACCATTATTGGAATGGCGGTTGATGACCGACATTTTTCCATTGATTTAGGTAATGAACTGTTAGGGCCAATCCCCAAGGACTGCTTTGACAGTGACAGTGATGACAATACAACACCAGACAGGATTTTTACCCGGCATGGGGGGAACTTCCTGGTGTACACTTCTTGCCCTTATGGTAAGGAAGATGTGACTTGTGACTTCAGAAGGGATGAGGTGATTTTCCAGGTCCATGAGGGCTGCCTTTCCCACCTGAAGCCTCCAGTCCAAATCAGCACTCTGACCAGGGACTTCTCCACACAGCTGGAGGAGGCCGCTGAGATAGCCAAACCAGAAGTCTTTCCAGGCTTCAGGCAGATGGTGGAAGAGAGAGTCAACCTAGCTGATGCCTGTGTGACTCTGGAACAAAAGCAAAAGTTGAAACAAGTTTTCTTGGATTTCCAAGATCTCTTTGCGGTAGACTCATATGACTGTGGTCGCACTGACATCCACACAACAACAATCCCCACGGACCCTGGCATGACTCCAGTGTTTGTGAAGCAATATCGCTTGCCTCTCGCATCAATGGAGTCCCTTACTGAAATAATTAAGAACCTTGAGTCCCGGGGAATAATCCGTCCAGTCCACAGCACCTTCAATAATCCGGTGCTGGGAATATTGAAGCCAAACGGCCAGTGGAGACTCTGCGCCGACCTCAGGGAGCTCAACAAACGGGTCCATACTTCCCGATGGCCTCTGCCCTACATTGACCAAGGGCTGGCCCAGATCCAGGGGTCACAGGTATTCACTGCAATAGACCTGACCAATGGATACTGGACTGTGCCTGTCAGTAGGGAGGACCAATACAAGCTGGCTTTTACCTTTGGGGGCCAGCAATACACATGGACCCGGACTCCCTTCGGATACCGCAACTCCGGCAATGAATTCAACATTTTCCTACATAAGGCCATGCCCGACCTGGGTGCGAGGGGTAACCTGGCTTATGTAGATGATGTCCTCATCAAAGGTTCATCTGTGGAGGAACACATAGCGGAGATCCGTTATGTTCTGACCCAGTTGAGGGCCGCTGGAGCAAAACTTTCCTTTCAGAAAGCACAGTGGTGTAGAACCCGTGTTAATTTCTTGGGGCATGAGATTACTCCTCAGGGTCTCTGTCCCCAGGAAAAGAAAGTGGAAGCACTTCAGAAAATGAAAGACCCCACAACTCTGCGGGAACTAAGGAGCCTCCTTGGACTGACTAATTACAGCAGAAAGTTTATTGATGGCTACGCAGAGATCACCAGACCCCTGATTCATCTCCTGAAGGGGGGGGGTCAAGTGGGAATGGGGTCCAGAACAAGCCGAGGCAGTAAGACAACTCAAAAGAAGCCTCTCACAAGCGCCCTGCCTAGCTTACCCTGTCAGAAACAAGGAGTTCTTCCTGGAAACAGGGTTCTCTAATACGTGCTTGATGGCAGTATTATACCAAAAGCATGACAAGGTCAATAAAGTAATCTCCTATGCGAGCAAAACTTTATCCTCTGTGGAGGAAAAATTCAACGATTGTGAGAAGGCACTCCTGGCAACGGTGTGGGCATTGAAGAATTACCGCCCGTTTATCCAGGGGGAACACATCATAGTGGAGACTCCACACCAGCCTCTGCAATATCTCCAAAGTGACAGAATCCGGGCCGGAAATGTGAGTAATTCCCGAATTACTTCTTGGATTCTGTCAATGCAAGGCTTTCCTGTGGAGGTCAGATATGGCCAAAACAAGAAGAGTCCCCTCGCGCAAGGTCTGGCTGACTTGCATGATTGTGCCAGAGAAAACTGTCTCGAGGACGAAAGTCTAAAAATAAAGGACAACATGGAGGCATACCTTAATTCCCCCCACAAAGTCTTTGAAGAAGACAAGTGTGAGGGAATGCCCACTGTCTATGTGGATGGATGCTCTTACCATGTTGACAACGACGGGGAGAAAGAACTGGTGGCTGGCGTAGGGAATGCATGGGTGAAGGAGTTTCCAGAACCCTCCGCTGGATACAAAATTGGTCCCCGAAGTAGTCAGGTGGCAGAATTGATGGCTGTGCATCAGGCCATCCTCACTGCTGTCCAGCATCAACTCCACGAACTGGTCAAAATCACAGATTCGGATTATGTACGGAACGGGTTCGTGGAGCACCTGGTTAATTGGAAAGCCAGAGGCATGTTATGTGCTAACAACAAACCCTTGAAACATGGGAAGTTGATCCAAAACATTGATGATCTGGTCACCTCGAATGAGATGACCATCTATTGGAAAAAGATCAAGGGTCATTCCAAAGTAGAGGGACCAGACAAAACTGGAAATGACTTAGCTGATCAGCTGGTCAAAACCGGGGCCATCCAAGGGGATCTAATTGAGATTGAGTCCCTGTTGGGGGAAATCCAGGTCACTGCTATCACTAGGTCCCAGACAAATGCTCACAACGACCGTTCAATTGCAATTTGGAGCAAGGAGACCCCTGATGCTGATTTGATTACAGCTCAGAAGGGGGATCCAATTATTGATAAATTTTACCAACACCTTGAGGACCCTGAGAACTTTCCCCTGACGGATACCGATTACATTGGGAAAGAGGACCTAAGAGTGTTGATGAAATGTCCAAAAATGTTCCGAATCCAAGACGGTTTGTTGGTAAGGAAATCCAAAGTTGGCCACGATCAGTGGGTGTTTCCTACCTCGTTCCGAAGCCTGATGTTAAGTCACGCCCATGATGCGGCCACCGCCGGTCATAGGGGGTTTCACACAACACTGGAAATCTTAAGAGAGGTTGCATACTGGCCACACATGGGCCAGGACCTCAACCAATACTTGAAGGGGTGTCTTGTGTGTGCGCAATCTCAGCCGACGTCCCTCACACACCGCACTCCTCTCCAAAAGCGGGGGATGACACTGCCATGGTCAGATTTGCAAATCGACTTTGTAGGCCCCGTGATTCGCTCTGCTAGGGGGAATAAGTACATGTTGACTGTGACATGCTTGTTTACCAAGTGGGTGGAATGTCTCCCAGCCCCAAACTGCAAGGCAGAAACGGCAGCTGCCCTGATGATTAACCACATCTTTTCCCGTTTTGGTCTACCTCAAAGGATTGAGTCAGACAGGGGTAGCCACTTCACCAGTGAAGTAATGACAAAGATGTGGGAGATACTTGGGGTCAAAAGGAAGTTGCATATTGCTTACCGGCCAGCTTCTTCTGGGGCAGTAGAGAGATATAACCGAACCATTGTGAGCATATTAAAGAAGTTTGTGGCAGATTCTGGGCCAAGTTGGGATATCCGATTACCTCTGGTCCTAATGGCCATCAGATCTACCCCTTCATCTGCAACCAAAATGTCACCATTTGAGTTGATGACTGGATGCAAGATGGTGCTTCCTCAGCATTTGCTCTACAGAACCCAAGAGCAGACACTGATAAATGCCTCCACAACTCATGAGTATGTGGAGAATTTAAGGAAACACCTTCAACATGCTTTTGCTTATGCTCAGCGGAATCTAGAAAGATCAGCTGATAGCATGAAGACCCACTATGACCTGAAGACTTCCAGGAAGGAATATCAGGTGGGGGACCGGGTCTATCTATACAATTTCCAAAGGAACCAGGCCAAACAGCGAACATTTTTGCCTACATGGAAGGGACCCTTTGAGATTATAGACAAAATCTACCCTGTGGCCTACAAGATCCGCATCCCCAAAGGCGGTTTGGCAGAGGGGGAAGACAAGTGGGTCCACATAAACCAGTTGAAGTGTTGCCATCCCAGGCACACTCTGCAACAACTGGAGGAATCCTCTGGAATCCTAGAGGGTACTGTCTCAGATTAATTCAGTTCTAACTTAAAATATCCTACATATCGCCTATCAAATTCTGAGTTTCTCAATGTGGGTGTTTTCGTTTTTGAATGCAAAAAGAAATGTGCATGTTCATATGTTTTGACTATAAATTTATATGCCACCCCACTATATCAATGGTGGGGGAAAAATGTCTATGAATAGGTATTGCCGCTCTTCCTTTGTCGTCCTAGGAGAAAGAAAACCTGGAGACGGGCCAAGGCGGACGATCCGGAGACCGGGAGCAGAGACGCAAGGGGCACGGTGTACCGCCCAATATTCCCATCAGGACCGGCGAGGAGAACCGATCGGTCAGTACCGGATGGAGGAAAAGATGCTGAACTGTGCCATCTATTGGAAGAAGATGAGGAAACATCCCAGGTCTTGCGAGTTCCATCAGTGAAACAGAATGGCCATCGCAAGAGGGGGGCTTGTGGGATGTTTTTATCCACGCATCCAAGCCCTACCTCAAAACTGTGCAGTACTGACATGGAAAACATCATGATGGCCAGAGCTTCCTAGAAAATGCCCATGGAAGTGCATGAAGAATAGGCTGCCACCCATTTTGCTGATGTTATGGGCACAGAAGGGCACTGCCTAAAACCACCATTGGACTACCCACACAGAAGTCTGAAACCATTGCGAATGGCAATGCTGATTGCCAAAAGCAACCTAGAATTGTGGGGAATTCATTTTCTTAAATCCCAAAAATGGGTGCATTACCAGTACTCACCACTATCAGAAAGCCGGCGTTTTAAAACAACACCAGACTTTTTCTTTTTTGTGTAAAACTGAATAAATGAATCCAAAGCAGGCCAAAGAAAGACTTACTGAGAGGTGGATACAATCTAAAGTTATATTCTGAAGTGACTTGAAGGTTTATAACAAGACTGGCTGAGCTGTGGATTTCAGCAGTTTAAGTAAAATTGGACTGAAAGACACTAAAAATCTAAATGTCTAAAAGAAATGAGTGACCTACTTTTGAGTGTCACATAGGTTGCAATTGTTTAAATGTCATAGTTTTAAACTTAGAATCAGAATTTTAGCTGCATATGTAAAAAATGGTTAGTTTTATTTGAATGCAGAAAACTGGGTAACTAAAAGTGACATTAGCTGGGGCCTGGCTTAAGGAACTGAATTCTGCCCACCAGCTACCCCCGACAGGAGTTGAGACTTGCACAACTGCTGTGTTCCCAGGCCTAGCTGCCTTTTTGCTGTTCCCACCAAAAGGGATATGACACTTCTCTGATTGAATTATCAAGTGACTGCTAGAGGCTAAACATAGGACCCAGGCAGAGGGTTTATTGAAGTGGCCATAAATGGCTTCCTCTTGAACAATGGGCCTTCCAGGGCCCAGGCAAATGTTTTATTATGGGAGTCGTAAATGTGGCTTCCTCCTGGAAGGAAAGGGGAGGAGCACTGCATGTGAGAGCAAGCTGGCTTGGTAGAAACTGGGAGGGGGAGAAACTGGAGACAGAGGCTGAGCTTGAAGAAAGTGGAAAAACTGGTTTCTGTACCATGTGACCTGAAAAGACACACCCTGGTAGCCAGAATATGGTTTTAGAAAAAGATTAATAACTCATAGTACGGACTTGTCATAATTATTTAAATGATACCATAATTCTTGTGATTTTTCTGTCCACATTTTAAGAGGTTTTTAAAACCGGTGACATGATCTGGGGCAAACTAGCAGTTAAGAGAGTATTACTTAAAATGTATGCATGTTAAAAGTCTGATACTTCATCAATTAATGCCTGCATGGCTTGCACACATTTGGGTAAATTTGAGTAAGAATATGATATTGGTAACGTGACCAAAAAGTGAAATATGTTGCCATTTCTCAAATGCAAGCTCTCAGGAAGAGCAGATTTGGACAGGGTATACCTCCTGTGATATGTGATGGGTGCATGTAATTTTAAACAAATGTGTACCTGTGCAAATATGTCTTTTGGGTCAAAATATAGATTGTGTGTAATTTGACAGGGGTGGGTTCTCTGTACCATAAACAGACCTCATCATGATGACACTTCATTTCATTCCCCCAATCAAGGGGAAGAGGATGAAGTGGCCAATGACAAGTGGAGAGAGGTAGGGCCTAGGAAGCTAGCCTTTCCACCCATTTTCAAAACACATAAAAGCAGACAGTCAGGACAGATAGGGACATTCAATTCCATTCGCTGCGGAGCATGCTGCCGGACCATACCACATCCAGAGATCCAGACTTCAAATCCATCAATCTCCAGAGAAAGCTGTGCAGAAAGATCCAGAAGCAGTGCGGTACCCAGAGAGAGCAGAGCTGACCCAGACCACTGTTAGCAGAACCAGAGAGCTGACCCAGATCACTGTGAAGTGCCGAGACCAGACCAGAGTCCAGTCTAAAACCTGACCAGATCCGTGGCGAGGCCCATTCTATTTCTAAATATATTGTGAGTACCTAGCAGAACTGTGCAGAACCAATCTCTTAGTTAAAATAATATAATTCAATGTATTTTAATCTAAGTAGAACTGCCTAAAAGCTGTCACCTGTCATTTTCTAGCTGCTAGCTGTCACCTGTCGCTTTGAACTTTAAAATTTCAAATCTGAAAAACGACCTTTATCATATCGCTCATATCTCCGTGACCGTTTGTCTTAGAGACTTGCAGTAACTTTCCTCTGAAAGCTGGGAATCCTGGCTTTTCAAGGAACCTGGAACCGCATTCCTATTCCATACATTATTGCCGCAATCGCGAAAAACGCACTCACGAATTTTGCCGCGATTTGCAAATTTCTCCACGTGTGAAAAGAACAGTTTCCTTGCTTTCCTTGCTAAAAATTCGCTTGCCTCTTAAGAACCATCCCTGAATCATTGCTAGAGTGAGTCTGGACTAATATTAACTAGATAACACTCACCCTGAACCTCTAGAGGGATATAAAAGCATGTTAGCATATTTTTCACTTCATTGCCAGCACATATAAAAGCGTTTTGGGCCTGTGTTTCAAACTTCTGTAGTCTAAGCTTGCTGGGGTGAACTGAATTACATTTGATGGCATTTCTGAGAACTGTGTGCTTTCCTTCCATTTCCTTGCATTGCATAAAGGGGGGAGGGGATTGCCAGAGAAAAGTGATTCCATTGTTTTGTTGAAATCATATTGAGTATTTTCTGTACTGCATTTTCATTCAACATTGCATCCATCTGAACTTATATAAAGCATTCTCTACCACCTTATTCTTCTGTTCCTATTCACAAGTGTGCTAGTGCCAGACTATCCATTATTGATTACTGCTCAGATTAAGTGTGATATTCAATTATTAATTTATTATAAAGTGTGATATATATATATATTGTTTAAATTATCAAATAAACCTTTTAAACTTGCAAAACAGAACTACTTCTTGGCTCAGTGGGGTCAGGGGGATTCCAAGAGAGGGGTGTTATATAGGGGTAGTCATCCAGAACGCATGAACTGGACATAAAGATATATTAATAAGGGTTTCCATTCAGTATCCCAGACTAGGCATTGACTTAGCTGTAGTGTTGAATTGAATCCTCTTACACCATATAGTGGTTCAGTCATGTCTGGGCTCTTCTGTGCTGTGTAGATGTCTTGTTCTAGACAAGCATGAGATTCCTCACAGTGTGACAAACAAAATCCAATGTCTACATTTGTCCATTGTGGGTGAATTCTAAATTAGGTGTCCCCACCATAAAGCATACCTGGTATTAATAACATGCATTAATGATGGCATTTTTTAAAAATGCCTTCTGATGTTTCCATCTTTTCAACCAATTCAGCAGTTCTTGTTAATACGATTACTCAATTTGGTATTACTTCTTATTAGGTTTCCTTCTAAGGTTACCCTAAGTTAACTTTATATTATATTTCTTTGTAGACTAGGCAGACCTCACACAAACCAAGGCTGTGCACACTAAGGGCCTGATTTATGGAATATTCATGGAACAGTGCACGGTGTCTTTTTGCCATGCAAGTGTCTTTTTGCCATGCAAAGTCACTTTGCACGGCAATAATACACTGTGCACTGTTCCATGAATCAGGGTGGAGCAGTGCAAAGTGTATTTCTGCAATACAAAGTGACTTTGCATGGCAAAAAGGCACTTTGCACGGTCCCGTGAATCAGGGTGTTTATTAGCAGTGCAAAGCCACTTTGCACCAGTGAAAAGTACTTTGCACCGTGCAAAATATTCCATGAATCAGGCCCTAAGTGACGATCACATTGCAAAAGTATAAGCAAGTTGTAAGGGTGAAACCAACAGAACCAAATGCCAAATGTCAAATGAAAGAAATCAAAAAGTCATCCAAACAGTAGCGAACATTTCCATAAAGAAGCATGCATTTTTACCTATGTACTAATTAATGCGTGTGACTTTGCAGAGACGAAACTGAACTAAAAACGGCGTTTGTTGTCAAACCTGTGCATTTAGATCTGGGGCCTACTACTTCCATTGCATTGTTGCACAGGCTGCTGTGGATCTTCGCTCACTAAGCCATAAGGTAAATTGCTGCCCCAGGCATACATGAGCTTCATCCCCGGATTGTCTATGTGTACGTTGTCGATCGGCAAAGAAAAGCAACAAGGTAACATTATAAAATGCCAATTACACAGGCATTCGAGGATGTGAGATTTGAACCAAACTCCCATGGCTGATCCATGTTCAGAAGTGGCCCTGCGAGACACGCACCATAACTCTGAAGCAAGAATAAGCAGGCTTTTGCTTGAAGCACATCACCCTATCTCAAAGGCGCACGGCGTGGCCAACAACTTGCACATAGGCAGTGCATTTTCCATATTGTTCCACACTGCGGAGAGAGTTGACTAGTTTCGCATAAGGCAATAATTGCTTCGAAAAAAATAAAATAAATCAGCCAGTGGGCACTCACTGAGACAAAAGGTCTCATATCCTGGGAAATTAGGCATTGTTTGTAACATGAGATTACAAATGTCCATGACAAGTCCTTCATGCGAAGGGGTTGATCAATCCAAAGGCTGTCCTCCAGAAATGCGCAAACTACCTTTAAAAATAGGATTTGCTCAATCACACAAACGTGTCACTCTGTTCGCGTTGGTGCATTTGGTGGGGTAGGCACCGCCATAAAGCTGAAACTATTCCTACAAGGAAGAGAAAGAAGGAAATGGGCATCACCAACGCTGATTGTCTGGTTGGCATACTGACTGGCAATGCCTGTGGCAGGCATCGGCTGAAGAATGATCTTTTCATTCCTATAGCAATGAGGGGTTGTTTTATAAAGTGTGTGCCAACCATGCATTTACATTTTCAAAGATAAACAACTCTTCAATCGCCAGCTGGTGGTCGGGCTGTGTGCACACCTGGGTGGTTTCCTCAGCCTGCTTCTAGCCCTGCGGATTAATCTCAGCTTTGCACATACGGATATGATGTTAACTTGTGCTCACTTTTCTTTACTGTTAACGCAGGTGTTTATACGCGGCTTGGGAGCGCTATCACTGCTGCCTTTTGCCCCCCATCTCAGTGCTCTTCGTGCACCAGCATTCTTTGTTCCCCACGTTGCTTATTTCAACACACACCCCTCCTCCCTCTCGTTCCCCCATCACTGCAGCTTACACCCCCCTCCCTTCCCCGCCTCAGCGTCAGCACTGCCTTGCTGATACTTGCTGATACCAGGGCCCCAACTACAGCTGGCAGGGCTGCAGCTCTTTTGCTCTGTAGCACCCTAGGCATTGTCTGCACACCCCACCTTCCCCGTTCAAGCTGTTCCATGAACTTTTGTCCACATGGTTCTTTGTAAGGGATGGCCCAGTGTGCAACAGCATGGATGGTAGACATGCCTATGCCAGTTGCTGTTTCCTCTGCTACCAGTGTTCGATCGCTCATTACTGAGGACCCACATGTGATCTACTATTGTGCTGTATAAGCGTACAGCACATTAGTGACAGCTCATATCATTGACCCCTTGTTTCTCCTCCATTGCCTTTGTTACTCTACCATTGCAGCAGAAAGCACCCAGCCAGTCTCGGGGGTATAGCTCAGGGGCAACGTGCTCGTCTTGGAGCAACACAGGCTTGATCCAGGGTCCACGCATAGAAACCTCTGGGTATTAAGCGCGTTATAAATAACCAATTGCAATTGTGACAATTTGCCTATGCAACCTTGCACGTGAGCAATAACAACAGTGGGTTGACAAGGAGTAAGAGACAGTAGATGTGTATGTCTTTACGTCGGGTCTACTGACAGCGTAATGTTTCATCATGCAAGTGGGGGGGTGTGTATTAGGAATTGTAACTTAGATAAGACAACTGCTTTGTGCCGGATGAGTGATAAGTTTCAGCATGTCTTGTTCATTTCATACAGGTGGGTTGGGTTCTCTTTCATGAGGTTATTTAGCAGCCTAAATTATAACTCCACATTCAATTTATTTTCCCTGGGCTAAATATGATTTAATAGGAGCCACTTCCCAGGGTAATTCATGGGGTTTTGTATAGTGGTGATTTGCAGGGACATCATTTCACCAAAATGCCAAGCTAGCGGAAGTGACATCATAGGAAGTGATGTCATTTGAGCCCACCCCCAAGTGACATCATGGGAAGTGATGGCACACGACCTTCAAATGTGTCTAACACCCGTGTTTCCAGATATAAGAAACAAGGCAATAAGGGAATTGAGATTTGTCCACAATCACACATTTGGGGAATGTCATTTTCCAGATTGGACATGGAGCCTATATGTAAAACATATATAATGGAGGCTGGAGTTGCTCCAAGGGAAATGGACATCCCTCACGCTAGCCATTTTTGGCTTTCCTAGAAATTGTCCTCCTTAAGCTACAGGAGAAGGATAACTTGGTGGGCAATTGATTGACTGGAAGTAGGATGTTGAGCATAGAGGTACCTTTGTTCTGATTATTTTAAGATCATTACTTTCTTCCTTGATTGGAAGTTCACTGCTGTATTTTAGTGTTTTCTTTGCCTTTGTTTTTACCTTGCCTGTTTTCTGCCTTCTACTTCCTTTGACATTTTTGCAATTTCCTTTTTCCCTTTTTAATACCTAATTTGCTGAAATTTGAAACTAAAGTTCTTATGATATTTGTTTACTCAGATAAAAAAATAAGCTTAACGTTTTCTTCTGTAAAACCAAATGCTAATAAAAAGAAAAATTTAGTACTTGTAACAGGGTAACCAAAATCTCTAATGCTGGCTAGAGCTAGTGTATGAAACATCTATAGATCAATGGACACAGAAGTACTCCTTGTCTGTGGCATTGATGTGTTAAACAAGCCAAAAAAAGCCTTGACCTTGGGAGGCGTGTGCTGTATGTTCCCAGGAGCAAAATGTTGCTTGAGCAAGGGCTGAAAATTAAATCATTCACCAGGATTTAGTAACAACAAAAATCCCTAGTTGTAAATATATCTAGGAGCCAGCTACCACTACTATAGAAGAAACATATTGTGCGGGTGTAAGATGAGCCCATCTGTCTCTGTGTTCATCTATATTTAATTTATGTGACAAGCACCCACATGTTGCCCCCCACAACCCAGAGCCGAACATAACACTTTAATGCCCTAGGCTTTGATAAATGACTCTTCTTCAGTCTTTTGTAACAGGGTGAGGTGTGGGTAGTGGGTGGTCCCAGCACTTGCCTCAAGAGTGGGGATTAAACCATCTATGATTTTCAGAGCTCAGGTGTGTTATTCAGTGACCCACCCATCCCAGGACTGGCCAGTGAATGAAGCTTCCACAAATCGCTTTCCAAGTAGGAGTTTGAGTAGTGCGGGTTGGGTCACTCAATGGCTCCCTTACTTTTGAGGCTCTGTGTCAAACGCTTATTTTCTTAAACAATGTTGCAGCAGAGTAGGGTCCTTGTCAAGTTTGCAGCCTCTCAACTCTTCACATAACACTTGAATGCATTTAAGGTGAGCAGATCCCAATCAGTGGCGTAGCACACAATTTGGGGGCCCCCCATTCGAGCCATGCTGAGGGCCCCCAAAGCTGCTTAAAAATGCACAGAACATGCCACACCCCGGGACGGACCAGACCACCACATATGTGCAATGTCCATGATGATGCCACAAATATGCAATTGAGACCGAGCATAACAAAGGGGCCCGAACTAACGAAAACGGATTGGGGGAGTCAGGGAGATTCTTCCCTGTCCCATGAGAAACTTTTTTGAATAATGGGTTAAAATGGTGCTTTACACAGCTGTGATGCTGGAAATGCATTGGAGGGACAGGGCCTTCATATCCTTGTCCTTTATTGCTTATCATGTATGTTCTGTCTTGTTTTCTGCACAGCAGTTCATGTGGGACTCTTGGCGTTGTGGCTCTTTCTCTTTTTGGTTTGGTGAACAGACCCTTGTGATACCCTTATGCACCCATGGGTGGGAGTATAACCCTGTACTCCTAGTGTATGTTTTTGGGCACCTGTGTGTGGCCCGCAGAGCAGGGTTTGGGCTAGTGGCATCTCCATGCTGAATTTAACAGGTGCTCTGAGTGTCCTCCATTTTGGGGATACCCAGGCCTTGCCCGTGGAATCAGTTGATTCCTGATAGGAAACAAGATGGCCCCTGTGGCCTCTTGCTTTCTATTGCCTGTTACCTTGTATTCCAGAAGTCCTGGGAAGCCCTGACTCAGTCCCTTCCCCCTGACTGGCTGCTGGGTGGAAGTTCCATATATGGTATTGTGGGGAAGTCTAGGCCAGACTGGCTGGAGCCTAACCAATGACTGTATGTTGTGGGTACGCCCGCGGGGTGGGACCTGGGTGAATGGAGTGTGTGACGAATACGCATTTCATGTTATGGGTGTCTAGTATCGGGTGGTTGACACAATGACTGAGACAGACCTGCCCAAAAATGGTATGAATGCAGTGTGGAGTGCTGAATGGCAGAGTGCTTGTCCGAATCCACATTCTGTGTTGTGAGTGTCTGGATGGGGAAGAATGGCCTGAATGCACTGTGAGCCTGATTGGCTGCCTGACTGCATGAATGCCCTTATGAATGATTGGTTATCTGAGTGTGAGCCAGCAGAGTGAAAGCATTATGTTTGATAATCACAGCATATGTTAAAAGGACCCACATGTGATCCACATTGTGCTGTATAAGTGTACAGCACATTAGTAACTGCTCATATCATTCACCCTTTGTTTCTCCTCCCTTTCCTTTGTTAGTCTACCATTGCAGCTGATAAGCAGCCAGTCAGTCTCAAGAGGACAGCTCAAGGGTAACGTGCTCGTCTTGGAAGCAATACGACATGGAGCAACACAGGCCTGATCTCGGGTCCACGCATAGAAACCTCTGGGTATTAAGCACGTTATAAATCACCAGTTACAATTGTGACACTGTCCCACTGCCTTTCCTATGCAACCTTGCATGTGAGCAGTAACAAAGGTGGGTTGCCAATGAGTAAAAGACAGTAGATATGTATGTCTTTACGTCGGGTCTACTGACAGCATAATGTTTCATGGTGCAAGTGGGGATGTGTGTATTAGGAATTGTAATGTAGATAAGAAGACTGCTTTGTGCTGGATGAGTGATCAAAAGTATATCTGGGGGCCTCTCACTGATGGAAATCGTTCAGAAGCTGAAGTTGATACGTGATGCTTAACCTTGAAGCCCACTGAAAGAAGAAGAATTTCTGCTGCTATGCTTCACCAATCGGAAAGGTGCTGTACCTTCAAGGAACTGATCCAAGAGAGGACCTGGCTAGGAGACCTCTTCCCGAGCTACAAGGGACCATCGTGCACCAGCTGATCTTTGCCAAAGCTCCCTGGACATCAGACACTCGAAAGGCTACCGACCGGAGACAGGGACCGCAGCA